>NC_091727.1:134532500-135773750 GCF_042477335.2 Ovis canadensis
CCTTGCCTACCAGCATACAGCTGTTAAGATGAAGAACAGAGAGGTCAGGAAAGGTTCCGAAGATGATGTAGAACAGAGCTGGAAGCACAGAGAGGTCAAGCAATTAGCCTAAGAACACACAGCTCTTAAGTGCAAGCACAGGGTGGTTACGCATTTTCCCTAACAGCACACAGCTCAGAAGTGGAAACACAGAGCCCTTAGGCAACTTGACTATGATCACACAGCTCAGAAAGAGAAGCAAAAAGATGACAGGCAACTTACTTAAGATCACACAGCTCAGAAGTGGAAGCACATAGAGGTTAGTAAAATTTCTAAGGTCACACAGCTCAAAAGTGAAAGCACAGACAGATCAGGGGAATTGCCTAAAATCACACAATTCACATATGGAAGTGCAGAGACGTTAGGCAACTTTCCTACGATCACAGAGCTCAGATATGGGAGCATAGAGTGGTCAGGCAACTTGCCTAAGATAACACAGAACAGAAGAGGAAACAGAGAGGACATGTAACCTATCTAAGATCACACAGCTCACATGTGGAAACACAGAGGTCAGACTACTTATTTAAGGTCACATAGCTCAGAAGTGGAAGCCCAGAGAGTCCAGGTCATTTGCCTAAAATCAAACAGCACTTTATTCGCAGTACAGAGAGGCCAGGCAACTTGCATAAGATCACACATCTCGAAAGTGGAGGCACATAGAGGTTAGTCACCTTGCCTAGCAGCACACAGCTCCTAAATGGGAGCATGGAGGGGTCAGGAAATTTTCCAAAGATCATGGAGCTCAGAGCTGAAATCACAGAGAGGTCAGGCAGTTTGCCTAAGATCACACAGTTCTTAAGTAGAAGCACAGAGAAATTTGTCACTTTGCCCAAGAGCACACAGCTCATAAATAGAAGAACAAAGAGGTCAGGAAACTTGCTTAAGATCACAAACCTCAGAAGTGGAAGCACAGAGAAGTTAGGTAACTTGTGCAATATCACACAGCTCAAAAGTGGACGCGCAGAGAGGTCAGGAAATTTGCCTACAATCATATATCTCAGAAGTGGAAACACAAGTGGTTAGTCACCTTGCCTACCAGCCTACACAGCTCTTAAGTGGAAGCACAGAGAAGTCAAGCAATTAGCCTAAGAACACGCAGCACATCAGTGGAAGTACAGAGTGCTTGGGCACTTAGCCTAATAGCACATGGCTCAGAAGTGGAAACACGGAGGGTTAGGCAATTTGACTAAGATAACACAGCTCAGGAAGTGCCCTGGGCGGCCCCGCGGATCTGTCTCTTGCTTCAACAGTGCTTGGACCGAACAGACCCAGGGACGCCCCTTGCTCCAGCCTCCAACCACCCTCCAACCTTTTTTCCAGTCGCAACCTCTGGAGTCAGCCACTCAGCTATCCACGATCACCGGGACCAGCCACCATTTTTTAACTCCTTATTACCGACCAATCATGAGCTCCCAGATTCGTCAGAATTATTCTACCGAGGTGGAGGCCGCCGTCAACCGCCTGGTTAACATGCAACTGCGGGGTCTCCTACACCTACCTCTTTCTGGGCTTCTATTTCGACCACGACGATGTGGCCCTGGAGGGTGTGGGTCACTTTTTTCGCGAATTGGCCAAGGAGAAGCGCGAGGGCGCGGAGCGTCTCTTGAAACTGCAAAACCAGCGTGGCGGCCGCGCCCTCTTCTGGACGTGCAGAAGCCATCTCAAGATGAGTGGGGTAAAACCCAGGAGGCCATGGAAGCCGCCCTTCTCGTAGAGAAGAGCCTGAATCAAGCCCCGCTGGATCTGCATGGCCTGGCTTCTGCCCGCGGAGCCCCCCACATCTGCGACTTCCTGGAGAACCACTTCCTAGATGAGGAAGTGAAACTCATCAAGAAGATGGGTGACCACCGGACCAACCTCCGCAGGCTGGCTGGTCCCCAGGCTGGGTTGGGTGAGTATCTCTTCAAAGGCTTACCCTCAAGCACGACTAGGAGCTTCTGAAGACCAGTGGCCACTGAAGAACCCACCTCACATCAGGGCTGCCTGAAGCCCCTCTCTGCAGCCACTAGGCAGCTTTTTAACACCCTGGAGCCCTCTCAAGCCTTGGACCAAATGGAAACAATAAAGCTTTTTGCAGCAAAAAAAAAAAAAAAAGATAACAGCTCAAAAGTGGAAGCACAATGACGGCAGGAAACTTGCTTAAGATCACACATCTCAGAAGTGGAAGCACAGAGAAGTTAGGTAACTTGTGTAACATCACACAGCTCAAAAGTGGAAGCACAGAGAGGGCAGGCAACTTGACTGAAATCACACAGTTCACAGGTGGAAGCACAGAGAGGTTAGGGACCTTACCTAAGAGCTCATATATTGAAGCACAGAGAAGTTAGGCAACTTGCCTAAGATCATACAGCTCACAAGTGGAAGCACCGAGAGGTCAGGAAACCTGCCTAACATCGTACAGCTCAGAAGCGAAAGCAGAGAGAGGTCAGGAAACTTGGCTAAGATCACACAGCTCTTAAGCAGAAGCACAGAGTGGTTAGAAAACCTGCCTAAGATCATAGGGCTCACATGGAAACACAGAGACTCAGGCAACTTTGCTAAGATCACAAAGTTCAGAGGTGGAAGAACACAGGTCAGGCAACTTGGCTATGATCACCCAGATAAGAAGTAAAAGCACAGAGAGGTTAGGCAACTTGGCTAAGATCACACAGCTCAAAAGTGAAAGTACAGAGAGGTTAAAACCTTGCCTAAGAGCACAGAGCTCATATATGGAAGCACAGAGAGGTCAGACATTTTATCTAAGGTCACACAGCTCATAAGTCAAAATACACAGAGCTCAGGCAACTTGCCTAAGATCACACAGCTCAGCAATGGAAGCACAGAGAGGTTAGTCACCTTGCCTACCAGCACACAGCTCAGATGTGGAAGCACAGAAAGGTCAGGAAACTTGCCTAAGATCACACAGCTCTTAAATGGAAACACAGAGAGGTCAGGCATCATGACTAAGAGAAAACAGCTCAGTGTTGGAAACAGAGAGGTCAGGCAACTTGCCTAAGATGAAACAGCTCAGAAGTGGAAGCACAGAGAGGTCAGGGAACTTGCTTAAGATCACAAAGCTAAGAAGTAGAAGCGTAGTGAGGTTAGGCAACGTGCCTAAGATCACAGAGCTCAGACTTGGAAGCACAGAGATGTCAGGCAACCTCCCTGACATCACACAGCTCAGAACTGGAAGCACAGAGAGGTCAGGGAACCTGCACAGGTTCACACAGCTCAGATGTGGAAGCACAGAGATGTTCAGGAACTTGCCTAAGAACACACAGCTTACATGTGGAAGCACACAGAGGTCGGGCAACTTGACTGAGATGACACAACTCAGAAGTAGAAGCACAGAGAGATCAGGAACTTCACTAAGATCACAGTGCTCGAAAGTGGAAATACAGAGAGGTAGCAACTAGTCTAATATCACACATCTCCAAGTTGAAAGCACAGAGAGGTCAGACAACTTGCCTAAGATAAGAGACTCAGAAGTGGAAGCCCAGAAAGATCAGGCACCTTGCCTAAGATCACACAGCTCAGAAGTGGAAGCACAGAGATTTTACACAACTTGCCTAAGGTCACACAGCTTAGATATGGAAGCACAGAAGTTAGACGAATTGCCTAAGATCACACAGCTCAGATGTGGATCACACAGCACACAGATACCAGAAAACTTCCCAAACATCACACAGCTCATAAAGAAAGCACTAGAGGTCAGGCTACTTGCTTAGGATCACACAGCTCCAAAGTGGTAGCACAGAGAGTTCAGGTAACTTGCCTAAGATCACTCAGCTCAGAGCTGGAAGAACAGAGAGGACAGGCAACTTGCCTAAGATAACACAAGTCAGAAGTGTAAGCACAGAGAGGTCAGGAAGCTTGCCTAAGATCACACAACTCAAATTTGGAAACACAGAGAGTTTACGCAACTTGCCTAAGATCACACAGCTCCCATATAGAAGCACAGAGAGGTTAGGCAACATGCCTAAGAACACACAGCTCATGTGGAAACACAGAGAGGTTAGGCATCTTGCCTAAGTGCACACAACTCACATATGGAAGCACAGAGTTGTTAAGTAACTTGCCTAAAATCACACAGGTCAAATGGAAGCACAGAAAGGACAGGCACCTTAACTAAGTTCATACAGCTCATAGGTGGAAACACAGAGAGGTCATGCAAATTGCCTAAGATCACACAGCTCTTAAGGGGAAGCACAGAGAGTTCAGGCACCTTGACTAAGATAGGACAGTTCAGGAGAGGAAGTACCTACAGGTCAGGCACCTTGCCTAAGATCACACAGCTCAGATGTGGAAACACAGTAAAAACAGGCAACTTGCCTACAATTGCACAACTCAGAAGTGGAAGCAAAAAGGGATTAGGCAACTTGCTTAAGATCAGACAGTTCAAAATTAGAAGAACAGAGTGGTCAGGCAAATTACATACAATAACACAGGTAAGATACTGAAGCATAGAGAGGTAGGCAACTTGCCTAAGATCACAGGGCTCAGAAATGGAAGCAAAGGGAGGTCAGGCAACTTGCCCAAGATCACACAGCTCATAAGTGGAAGCACAGAAAAGGTCACACAAATTGTCTAAGATCACACAGCTAAGATATGGAAGCACGAAAAGGTTATGCAACTTGACTAAGATCACACCACTCACATATGGAAGCACAGAGAACTTAGGTAACTGGCCTAAGATGGGTACAATCTCAAAATGACAGAATGAACTCTGTTCATTTCCAAGGCAAACCATTCAGTATCACAGTAATCTAAGTCTATACCCCAACCACTAATACTGAAGAAGCTGGAGTGAATGGTTCTATGATGCCTATAAGACCTTCTAGAACTAACACCAAAACAAAAAAGATGTCATTTCCATCTAAGATGATTGAAATGCAAAAGGACGAAGTCAAGAGATATCTGGAGTAACAGGCAAGTTTGGCCTTGGAGTACAAAATGAAGCATAGCAAAGACTAACTGTTTTGCCAAGAGAACACACCTGTCATCACAAACACCCTCTTCCAACACACAAGGAAAGACTACACATGGACATCACCAGGTGGTCAACACTTATATCAGATCGATTATATTCTTTGCAGTCAAAGATGGAGAAGCACTATACAGTCAGCAAAAACAAGACCGGGAGCTGACTGTGGCTCGGATCATGAACTCCGTCTTGCCAAATTCAGATTTAAATCGAAGAAAGTAGGGGAAAACACTAGACCATTCAGGTATGACCTAAATCAAATCCCTTATGATTATACAGTGGAAGTGACAAATAGATTCAAGGGATTAGATCTGACAGACAGAGTGCCTGAAGAACAAAGGACAAAGGTTTGTGACATTGTACAGGAGGTGGTGATGAAAACCATCCTCAAGAAAAAGAAATCCAAAAGGCAAAATGGTCATCTTAGGAGGTCTTACAAATAGCTGAGAAAAGAAGTGAAAGGCAAAGGAGAAAAGGAAAGATATACCCAATTGAATGCAGAGTTCCAAAGAACAGCAAGGAGAGATAAGAAAGCCTTCCTCAGCGATCAATGCAAAGAAATAGAGAAAGACAATAGAATGGGAATGAGTAGAGATTTCTTCAAGAAAATTAGAGATACCAAGGGAACTTTTCATGCAAAGATGGGCACAATAAAGGACAGACATAACAGAAGCAGAAGATATTAAGAAGAGGAGACAAGAATACAAGAAGAACTACACAAAAAGATCTTAATGACCCAGATAACCACGATGGTGTGATCACTCACCTTGAGCCAGACATCCTTGAATGTGATGTCAAGTGGGCCTTAGGAAGCATCACTATGAACAATGCCAGTGGAGGTGATGGAATTCAAGCTGAGCTACTTCAAATCCTGAAATTGATGCTGTTGAAGTGTTGTACTCAATACGGCAGCAAATTTGGAAAACTCAGCAGTGGCCACAGGACTGGAAAAGGTCGGTTTTCATTCCAATCCCAAAGAAAGGCAATGCCAAAGAATGCTCAAACTACTGCACAATTGCACTCATCTCACACGCTAGCAAAGTAATGCTCAAAATTCTCCAAGCCAGCCTTCAGCAATATGTGAACTGAGAACTTCCAGATGTTCAAGCTGGATTTAGAAAAGGCACAGAAACCAGAGATCAAATTGCCAACATCTGTTGGATCACAGAAAAAGCAAGAGAGTTCCAGAAAAACACCTACTTCTGTGTTAATGACTATACCAAAGACTTTGACTGTGTGGATCACAATAAACTGTGGAACATTCTTAAAGAGATGGGGATACAAGAGCACCTTACCTCCCACCTGAGAAATCTGTATGCAGGTCAAGAAGCAACAGTTAGAACCAGACATGGAACAACAGACTGAAACGAAATTGGGAGAGGAGTACGATAAGGCTGTATATTGTCACCCTGCTTATTTAACATCTATGCAGAGTACATCATGTGAAATGCAAGGCTGGATGAAGCACAAGCTGGAATCAGAATTACTGGGAGAAATATCAATAACCTCAGATATGCAGATGACACCACCCTTATGGCAGAAAGTGAAGAAGAACTAAAGAGCCTCTTAATGAAAGTGAAAGAGGAGAATAAAAAAGCTGTCTTAAAACTCAACATTCAGAAAACGAAGATCATGGCATCCGGTCCCATCACTTCATGGCAAATAGATGGGGAAACAATGGAAACCATGACAGACTTTATTTTCTTGGGCTCCAAAATCAGCAGATGGTGCATGCATCCATGAAATTAAAACACACTTGCTCTTTTTTTTTTCCTCTGATATCTGTATTTTTTAAATTTAAATTTATTTATTTTAATTGGAGGCTAATTACTTTACAATATTGTATTGGTTTTGCCATACATCAACATGAATCCACCCCGGGTGTACATGTGTTCCCCATCCTGAACCCCCCTCACTCCTCCCTCCAGGTACCATCCCTCTGGGTCATCCCAGTGCACCAGCCCCAAGCATCCTGTATCCTGCGTCGAACCTAGACTGGCGATTCGTTTCTTATATGATATTATGCACGTTTCAATGCCATTCTCCCAAATCATCCCACCCTCTCCCTCTCCCAGAGTCCAAAAGACTGTTCTATACATCTGTGTCTCTTTTGCTGTCTCACATACAGGGTTATCATTACCATCTTTCTAAATTCCATATATATGCGTTAGTATACTGTATTGGTGTTTTTCTTTCTGGCTTACTTCACTTTGTATAATAGGCTCCAGTTTCATCCACCTCATTAGAACTGACTCAAATGTATTCTTTTTAATGGCTGAGTAATACTCCATTGTGTATATGTTCTTTGGAGGAAAAACTATGACAAAGCTAAACAGCTTTTTAAAAAGGAGAGACATTACTTTGCTGACAAAGTTCCATCTAGTCAAAGCTATGGTTTTTCCAGTAGTCACGTATGGATGTGAGAGTTGGATCATGAGCACTGAAGAATTGATGCTTTTGAACTGTGGTGTTGGAGAATACTCTTGAGACTCCCTTGGACTGCAAGGAGATCCAACCAGTCCATCCTAAAGGAAATCAGTTCTGAATATGCATTGGAAGGACTGATGTTGAAGCTGAAGGTCCAATACTTAGGCCACCTGATGCGAAGAACTGATTCATTGGAAAAGACCCTAATGCTGGGAAAGTTTGAAGGCAGGAGGAGAAAGGGATGACAGAGGATGAGATGACTGGATGGCATCACTGACTCGATGGACATGAGTTTGAGCAAGCTCCAGGAGTTGATGATGGATAGGGAAGCCTGGCATGCTGCAGCCCACGGGGGTCTCAAAGGGTGGAACAGGACTGAGCGACTGAACTGAACTGAACACAGCTCAGATATGGAGTGCAAGAGGTCCCTCAACTTGCCTAATATTACACAGCTTACAAGTGGCAGCACAGAGAGGTCAGGCAACTTGCCTTGGAACACACAGCTCAGAAGTGGCAGCACAGAGAGGTCAGGCAACTCGCCTAAGTACAGAGCTTTGAAGTGGAAGCACAGAGAAGTTAGGCAACTTGCCTAACATCACCCAGCTCATAAGTGGAAGCACAGACAAGTCAGGCAACTTGCCTAAGATTACACAGCTCAGAAGTGCAAGCACAGAGATGTCAGGCTACTTGCTAAGACCAAACAGCTCAAAAGTGGAAGCACAGAGAGGTCAGGCAACTTACCTAAGATCACAAGTGGAAGAACAGAGAGTTCAGGCAACTTGCCTAAGGTCACACAGCTCACCTATGGCATCACAGAGAGGTTACACAACTTACCTAAGATCATATTGCTGAGATATGGAAGCACAGAGTGGTCAAGCAACTTGTCTAAGATAACACAGCTCAGAAGTGGAAGCACAAAGAGGTTAAGCAATTCCCCTAAAATCACACAGCTCAGAATTTAAGCACAGAGAAGTCAGGGAAATTGCCTAAGATGACACAGCTCAGATGTAGAAGCCCAGAGAGGTTAGGCAACATGCCTAAAATCACACAGCTCTTAAGTGGAAACACAGATGGGTTAAGCAGCTTGCATAAAACAACACAGCTGAGATATGGAAGGAGAGATTTAGGCAACTTGGCTAAGGTCACACAGCTTAGATATGGAAGCACAAAGAGGTTAGGCAATTTGCCTAAGATCACACAGCTTTTAAGTGGAAGCCCAGGTAGGTTATGCAACTTGCCACAGATCACATAGCTCAGATGTGGAAGCACAGAGAGGTTAGGCAACTTGCCTAAGATCACACAGCTCATATTTGGAACACAGAGATGTCTGACAACTTGCCTACGATCATAAGGCTCACATATGGAAGCACAGAGAGGTAAAGCAAGATGCCTAAGATGAAACAGCTCAGATATGGAAGCACAGAGAGGTTAGGCAACTTTCCTAAGATCACACAGCTCACATATGGAAGCACAGGGAGGTTAGGCAACCTGCCTAAGATTGCACAGCTGAGTTGTGGAAGCACAGATAGGTGAGGCAACTTAATTTAAATCACACATCTCAGAAGTTAAGCACAGAGTGGTCAGAAAACTTGCCTATCATCACACAATGCAAAAGTGGAAGCACAGAGAAGTCAGGCAACTTGCCTAAGATCATACAGCTCAGATGTAGAAGAACACAGTGGCCAGGCAACTTGTCTAAGATCACACAGCTCAGACGTGGAAGCACAGAGATGTTAGGCAACTTGCATCAGATCACACAGCTCAGAAGGAGACACACAGAGAGGTCAGGCAACTTGTCTATGATCACACAACTCGTAAATGAAAGCACAGAGAGGTCAGGCAACTTGCCTAAGATCACACAGCTCAGATGTGGAAGCATAGAGAGGTCAGACAACATGCCTAAGATAACACAGTTCAAAAATGGAAGCACAGAGGGGATGAGCAGCTTGCCTAAAATCATACAGCTCAGAAGTGGAAGCACAGAGATGTTAGGCAACTTGCCTAAGGTCATGCAGCTGAGATGTGGAATCACAGAGAGGTTAGGCAACTTGCCTAAGATCACACAGCTCAGATGTGGAAGCACAGAGAGGTCAGGAAACTTGCCAAACATCACTGAGCTCACAAGTGGCAGTCAGGATTTAAACCAAAATGGCCTAGCTCCAGAGCCATTGTTCCTAAACAGGATGTTATACTGTTTCTGCTTCTCTTTCTACTTTTCATTTAAAGACAGCTGAAAACTCTAAGCAAGGAGTTTTCATCTTTTGTAATTCCACTCAGATGGAAAACTCAAGAGTTTGCCAAGGAGGAAAGAGGGAAAAGAAAAGCTCCCGACCCAAGAAAACTCAGTCTGAAGCAGAATGATGGAATGGAAATCGAATGTCCAGGACCTATGGGTGCAGTGGTGAGTCATAGAGAATCTTTTCTACTGGGCTGATTAGTGAAAACTATTTTGAATACAGTATTGTAAAGTAAAATAAAGTAAAAATAAAAATTAAAAAAAAGAAAAATTAAAAGGCAGTTTCTGGGTAGAATTGGACAAATAACAAATGATCAAATTTGGAGCACAAAGGTCCCTTTTACCTCCCAGGAAATACAGGAGCTCTGAAAGGCAGGAAGCAAGTTATGGGCAGAAGGCAAAATATAGTGAGTCAATGTGGGAAATCTCTGGTCAGACAGGGTCTGTGGCTCCAAAGGCAAAGATCGCACATCGGGTAAAATGAATGCCTTCCTTGTCTTTCTCACTCATGCTCCAGAGGGTCAAAGGCCTGAGTGAAAACCCAAGGAGGCCTATGGCCTCTCAATCAGAGTTCCCACCTGGGCCTGACTCTCTATATAAATGCTCCTCTAGCTCAAAAAAATTCAGGAGCTTTTGTTTTGTTTCACTTTATTGTGTAGTCAAGACAAATTAATCGTGCTTTCTTTCAGTCAGATTTTACTGTTACTTCCTTTGGAATAATAGTCAGGAAATTCTAACTCCTTAAAACAGGAGGAGACACAGTGGAGTCAGATTGACAGCCAGACCCAAAGGGCTTACTAGACCCAACCCTCTAGGGCCTACACACACACACACACACACACAGACACACACACACACACACACACACACACACACACACACAAGCTATTCCGTCAGTCTGCTGACTAGGTAACATCAAAGCATTCTGATTGTTCTGTCTTGTGAGCAAAACTCCTCTCTTTGTGATATTTCAGAAGAGCCATCCCTCCCTTCCTTCAAATCTTGGCCTGACACGCATATCATCTTCACAGGAGGCAGCATGTTCCAGCAGACTCCGACCTTGATTCACATCCCCACTCTACTGCCTGAGAGTGGGCTGATTTTCCTCATCTGTGCAAAGGAAAGTTTTCCTAGTTCATAATGAGTCTTAACAGCCTCAGTAGTGAGGCCAGAGGTCCCCAAGTGCCAGGAGGAAATAAAACTAGAAGTGGCAGAGCTTTTTTTCTTTTAAAATTTATTTATTAATCTGTTGTCATGGTGACAACACATTAAGTTCCGCTTGAACTTAAACTTTATCTCAAACCTTGAGCTAGCCAATGCATTTTCTCATGGAAATGTCTCCCTTAAGCTATGTTAATGAACTATGTATTTGCTTGGAAATCTAGTCAAGCTATGGTTTTTCTAGTAATCATGTATGGATGTGAGAGTTGAACCATAAAGAAGGCTGAGCATCAGTGAATTGATGCTTTTGAACTGTGGTGTTGGGAAGACTCTTGAGAGTCCCTTGGACTGCAAGGAGATCCAACCAGTCCATTCTGAAGGAGATCAGCCCTGGGATTTCTTTGGAAGGACTGATGCTGAAGCTCCAATACTTTGGCCACCTGACGTGAAGAACAGACTCATTGGAAAAGACCCTGATGCCGGGAAAGTTTGAAGGCAGGAGAAGGGAACAACAGAGGATGAGATGGCTGGATGGCATCACTGACTCGACAGGAGTTTGAGCAAGCTCTGGGAGTTGGTGATGGACAGGGAAGCCTGGTGTGCTGTAATCCATGGGGTTGCAAAGAGTCAGACACTACTGAGTGACTGAACTGCCTTTCTTCAAGATTCCTGTCAACTGTTTTATGGTCTTGGATGACTCACCTTGTGTCAATGCTATCTCAAAATGCACGTGTGGGTGAGGGGCCTAGTGTAACTCTCTCAGTTTTGCAGCTTGCTAATAGGTATATAGCAATGGCACCCCACTCCAGTGCTCTTGCCTGGAAAATCCCATGGATGGAGGAGCCTGGTAGGCTGCAGTCCATGGGGTCGCTAAGAGTCAGACACAACTGAGCGACTTCACTTTCACTTTAATAAGTATATAACTCCTTGTTAAAAAACTAGCAAGGGGACACTCTTTCTGTCCCCTTCTGATATCTATCTCAGAAGCTTTCTCTATCTCTTTTATACTTTAATAAAACTTTTATTACACAAAAATCTCTGAGCAATCAAACCTCATCACTGGCCCCGGATCGAATTCCTCTCCTCCAGAGGCCAAAAATTGTAGCTTGGTTCACAGCTCATAGCAGCAACCTTTCAATAAGGACTTGGAGAAATCAGGGAAATAACATATGCCTAGCAGAAAGCTTTGTATCCAAGAGGCATTCAGTATATTTTCATGCCCTTTTGTACAAGAGATCAAGAATCACTTGGGCTTTACCCAGAAACCCAGAGCTTTATTTTTGACATGGGTCACTAGGCATCTGGGTTCTTTATCTCTCAAAACTAAATAGTGGAAACAGGAGTGATAGAAAAGGCCCTCCCTCCTAGAGAAAGTAAAAGATCCAGAAACAGCAGAGGATGTCTTTCCTCCCCTGTGTACTTTTCTCTCCTTCCTGAAGCTGCAGAGATGGGGTGGGGGTGGCTGCAAGACTAAAGGAGGAGTTCCTTTGATACTTTAGAGAAAGGCAAGCATTCTCATTCTCTCCCTGTCTACCAAACATACAGACCAATGCATCAGACCTCAGGGGAGGCATCAGGCAGTAATGTGAGGAGAGGGAACTTTTCTTTGAGTCGGCAAATGATGCTTAGGGAAGGGCATTTGTCACTTTGGTTCTTATCCTTCAAACCATGTGAAAATCAACAACACAGTCAGGACATCAGAGACAAAAGTGTCTAGAGAACTAGGGAATGCAAATACTTGACAAGAAAGAAAGTTTTATTGAAGCACACGGACATTTCAGGGGGGATGGAGAACAAAGGAGCAAGTGACAGTCCAGGATCCCATTATGCTTTCCAGTGCAATATTAATCCACACCAAATACTATTTTGTTCACTTCACACATACAACAGAAGCCACAGTGTCCACCCGTGACCCCGCAGCCTCACAGGACAGGCAGCTGGCAGCCGACTCTACTGAAAGGAACTTCTTCTCCAGTATAGACTCCCTTTACAGATGACTTTGGGAAGGGAAAATGGTGAGAATTAAAAGGTCAGTTTGGGACAGTGGGTTTCAGAAAATGAACCTTAGGTCAACAGACCCTTCTCAGGAAGGTTTCAACCCACCACACCCAGGTTACATCTAGGTCAACATCTAGGGAAACAAGAGGAAAAAAATAGGAACTGAAACCACTTCAAGAAAGAGGTCAGAAAAGCTGTGTTCTCTGAACCCACTCTCTTGGACACTAACAGCGCCCAGCCCAGAGAAAACACTGGACTGGTTTAGACCATAGCTGGCTATTCAGGCTGATATAACAGTTCAGTTCAGTTGCTCAGTCGTGTCCGACTCTTTGCAACACCATGGACTGCAGCATGCCAGGCTTCCCTGTCCATCACTAACTCCTGGAGCTTGTGCAACCTCATGGTCATTGAGTCAGTGATGCCATCAAACCACCTCATCCTCTGTCATCCTCTTCTCCTCCTGCCTTCAATCTTTCCCAGCATCAGGGTCTTTTCCAATGACTCTGTTCTTCACAACAGGTGGCCAAAGTATTGTAGCATCAGTCCTTCCAATGAATATTCAGGACTAATTTCCTTTAGGATGGATTGGTTGATGTCCTTGCAGTCCTAGGGAGTCTCAAGAGTCTCCTCCAACACCACAGTTCAAAAGCATCAATTCTTCAGCGCTCCGCTTTCTTCACAGTCCAACTCTCACATCCATACATGACTACTGGAAAAGCCATAGCTTTGACTATATAGACCTTTGTCAGCAAAGTAATGTCTCTGCTTCTTAATATGCTATCTAGGTTGGTCATAACTTTTCTTCCAAAGAGCAAGCATCTTTTAATTTCATGGCTGCAGCCACCATCTGCAGTGATTTTGGAGCCCCAAAATATAAAGTTTGTCACTGTTTCCATTGTTTCACCATCTATTTGTCATGAAGTGATGGGACCAGATTCCATGAGCTTAGTTATCTGAATGTTGAGTTTTAAGCCAACTTTTTCACTCTCCTCTTTCACTTTCATCCAGAGGCTTTTTAGTTCTTTGCTTTCTGCCATAAGGGTAGTGTCATCTGCATACCTGAGGTTATTGATATTTCTGTTGGTAATCTTGATTCCAGTTTGTGCTTCTTCCAGCCCAGCATTTCTCATGATGTACTCTGCATAAATGTTAAATAAGCAGGGTGACAATATACAGCCTTGACGTACTCCTTTTCCTATTTGGAACCAGTCTGTTGTTGCATGTCCAGTTCTAACTGTTGCTTCTTGACCTGCATACAGATTTCTCAAGAGGCAGGTCAGGTGGTCTGGTATTCCCATTTCTTTCAGAATTTTCCAGTTTGCTGTGATCCACACAGTCAAAGTGTGTAGACTGTAACACATGGCGGACACAAACAATACAAAAGATGTGGTATGTGAGAGCGAAAATGTCTTTTATTCCATTAGGAGCTTTCTAACAACTGCTATATCAGTTTAAAATGCAAAGAATCAGCACGGGCTGAGAGATCCTCCATTGCTGGTCCTCTGGAACCACTGAAAAGCCTGTACTGGGCATGCCTGTGACCTAGTCCAAAGGCCATTATCTAACTAAAGTGCTCTTCTAAAGCAACTCTATCATAAGGGTCCTGCAGAGGTCTAGGGAAGGTGTTCAGAACTGGAAGCAACTTAGACTTCTTAGCATTTCCAGGAAAACTGTTAGACTCAAGCAAGGTGGAAACTGCTCCAAACAAGAGTTAAAAACTAAGTTTCAGAAATGTGTCAAGGTGGAAATGGAGTGAAAAGCATAAAATGGAGAAGAGAGAAGGGACCCAGTCACCTCTCTCCAATCTTCTTCTGTCTTTAGTAAACCACCCCTGCTTCCCAGAGCCCTGGTGTCAGACCAGGCATACCCTGAAACACAGACCAGTACAAGTGCCAAAGGCAGCCAGGGCTTCCTATGGAAGGAGGAACCAGGATAGCAAGACAGGTGATTAACAAGTTATTTTAAAAGATAAATGAAATCTCATAAAGATATAAGAATCCAGGATTCTGAAAACATATAGTAGTTAATGCACAAATAAAAATATTTTGAAGAGACCCTTATTCTTGAGCCTGCTTTAAAAAGGGGAAGTCTACATCACTCTAGCATAATGAGGGCTGTAGAAATACACATTTACATACACACACATACATCACACACACACACACAAATTATAAATCTTCACCCTTGGTTTCTTCGCTTCCTCTGACTTGCCCTGGACAGGGATGGACCTGCAGAGCAGGACAGGGCTCACAAGCCCAGCTTCTGCTTGGCCATTGAGGAACGGAGTTGCAGAGTCCCTTCGGCCCAAGACCCTGGGTACTGTCGCATCTTCTGCCACAGGCTCACTTCTTCCCCAGTTGAGTCCATCCAGTCCACCACTTCCCCGTTACTGATCCCTGAGGAAAAACACCAGAGGAGGCTGAACAGAGATCCCACTCCTCAGCCTGCCGAGGAAGATGCGTTATGCATTAAGGGCAGCATCCCATAAAAGACAATGCGCTATGAAGATGGGCTAATGGGGACAGTGTTCTGGGAACAGCTCCCTGTTGACTCTGCACTGCCATATTTCTCTGCTCCTGAGATTCCATCAAGAGACTTAAAGTTGATAAAATAGGGCTCCAAATGGTACACGGTAGCTCGAGACCTCTTATTCTAAGGCTATTACAGCTAGGGCCATTCTGTTACTGCCAAGTTGACTTATGATGGAAAGGGAGAGGAGGGGAATGTAGGGAAGGGAGGAAGAAAGGAAGAAAGAGGGAGAGAGGAAGAAAGCAGGGAGGAAAGGAGACACAGAGGGTAAGAGGGACGAAGGAAGAAAGAGAGCTGAACACTTTTATTTTCTAGCTGCAGACTCCAGGCTTGAAGTTTCGATCATGCGGGGCCTCATTTCTATTCTCTTGTACATTCATTCATTCAGGAACATTTATCAAGTGGCTGCTGTGTACTAAGTACTCTTCCAGGCTCTGGAGATACAGTATGAACAACACAGAAAAAGTTCTGCCTGCAGGCAGCTTATGTTTGAATAGAGAAGATAGAAAATACAGAAGTAAACCAACAAGAGTGAGATAATCATCATAAAGTAAATAAACAGAGTTATTTGTAGTGCCTAGGTCAGCATTTCCCTTAGATGAAGTGGTCTTTGGGCCCCTCTGAGGAGATATTTGAGTCAGGAGCTGAAAGATAGAAAGGAAGCAGCCCTTCCAGACAGAAAGAACACTAATAGCAGAGGTTATAAAGTGGGGAGAAACTTGGTATATTTGGAGGACACAAAGCTAGTCAGCATGTTTAGAGCACAGTGAGCAAGCAGTATTACAGGACAGATAAGAAATGAACAGAGGGTCCAGATCACAGAGGGGCCTCTTGGCATGGTGAGAACTTTGGGTTGTTTCCTAAGTACAGTAGGAGCTCCTGAAGGGTTTTAAGCATGGGACTGACATGAACTGGCTTACATTTGTAAGAACATCACTCTAGATGCTTTGTGTTAAATACTTTGTATGAATTAACAATATACAAGTAATATTCAGTCACAGGAATGCAGACTGTAGCGACAGAAAAGAGTATTCAAGACTAAGCCTTGAGAACCACCAATATTGCAAGTTTGGCTAGAGGATGAGGATGCCCCAGAGAAAAGTGTGGTGTCAACAGAAGCTAAGTTATTTCAAGAAAAAGGGAGTGATCAGCTATGTTAAATAGCGTGAAAATTCTAAAATGATGAAAACAAAATTTTGACACAAGCAGTTGCTCAGTGGAGTGGTGGGACAGAGGTGGGATCACAGTGGACTGAAGACTAAAGGAGACATGAGGACATGGGGACGATTCTTTTTCAGAGATTAGAGGGGGGACGTGGGCTCAGGAGAAGGTTTGTTTCTGTTTATTAAGACTAGAAGTACCAGAGCATATCGACTTTCACCTCCAATAGGGAGGTAGAATAAAACTGATTAGACAGGAGACACAGGAGATTCCAGAAGAAAGGTCATTGAGAAGGTGAGGGTGTTGTGATCTAGAACACTTGGACAGAGCTTGGCCTTTGCTAGGAAGGGCCCCTTCTTTTATATAACAGGATGGAAGGTAGAAATCAGAGGTACAGATATAGGGACATTTGGGGATGTTTTTGGTGGGAAGCTGATGGCATCCCTGGGCATTCAGGGTACTGTTTATCTGTACACCTGACAGTGCATGAGCTTGGCCTCCCTCCAGCCCTGCACATATTAGGCACTCAGTAAATCCGTCTGAATGTTCACTGAAAGGAAAGAAGACAACTCTTGACATAGAGGAGCTATGCAGGGAGGAGCTATGCAGCGAAAGTGGCTCAGTCATGTCCGACTCTTTGTGACCCCATGGACTGTAGCCTGCCAGGCTCCTCTGTCCGTGGGGATTCTCCAGGCAAGAATACTGGAGAGGGTTGCCATGCCCTCCTCCAGGGGATCTTCCCAACCCAGGAACTGAACTTGTGTCTCCTGCCTTATGGGCAGATTCTTTACTATCTGAGCCACCAGGGAAGCCCAGGCAGGGAGAGCGATGGGTCTGTTCAGAGTGAAATATCTAAGAGGCCCTGAAGACAGTGAGGGTGAGGGGAGAAGCTCTCACCTGTGCCGACACTCAGCCTGACCCCACCCAGGAAGTCATTGCTGGCCAGGGGCTCCCGGTCCCACACAGTCAGTTCCAGGCACATGTGTTGGAGATCTTCCAGCCTCACACCATTGTAGACAAACGTATGGTTATAGTGGGGATTCAGGGTCTTCTTCACCACAGGAGTTTTACGCTTACTGGCCTTGTTCCTCATGGGAAGGAGGTATCTGGCAGACAGTGTGGAGGAGTCAACAACCTACTCAAAGCTGGCAACATCTCTCTAAATTCCCCTTTCCTCTCCCACAGGCCTAGCTCAGGAAGGTGAGTCAAAACTGGGATCCAAGAACACATACTCCCTCCTTTGAATATGCGGAAGCACAGTTCCTACCACCTCCACTAGATCCTTCACCTGATTCAATGCCTTTATCCTGGAGAGAAAATTAACACAATGTTATTAGGGAGCTGTTGTCTATACTCCACCAAAAATGGGTTTTGAATATCTGGTTCCACCTCTATTGGGCAAAGTCCTCTTTGGTAAAAAAAAAAAACAACAGTAATAAGCAATTCTTGTTGTTCAGTTGCCAAGTCATGTCTGACTCTGCGACCCCGTGGACCGCAGCATGCCAGGCTTCCCTGTCCTTCACTATCTCCTGGAGTTTGCTCAAATTCATCTGCATTGAATTGGTGATGCTATCTAACCATCTCACCCTCTCTCGCCCTCTTCTTCTCCTGCCTTCAATCTTTCCCAGCATCAAGGTCTTTTCCAATGAGCTGGCTGTTCACATCAGGTGGCCAAAGTATTGGCACTGTAATAAGCATACGCATTGCCAAACATGATTTCATATTTGCTAGAGAACTGAAATCAGTGGGGGTGAACTGTAACTTGGGGAAAGCTGGCATTGCTTAAATACTGTGGGGAACAAAGTCCTGAGTCCCCATCTTGACAGTCAAGGAATGCAGATTTTTATTCAGGATTAAGAGCACAAATCTATAACAAAGGAAAAGTTGGATCTAACTGTCCACCACTCTCCCTTTTGGAAATCAGCACTGCAGCTCAATCCAAAATGAGCCCCAACCAGTGCCAACACAGTAGTGGAGGTTGGGCCATTACCTAATTTCAAGAGCAAAGTTGGCTGCTGGAAGGGGCAGGACACACAGGGATAATATCCACAGAGAAAGGTTTAGCTAGATTCCTCTCTGAGTGCTCATGTCCTGAAACTGGTTAATTTGAGCTGGTCCATGGACTCACCCTTTTACAAAGCTGTCTGAAGTCCCTCCTAATTTGGCAGCTGTGAGGTTCTTGGCTTCTTTGATCCACACCTGGAGCTCTCCCCCTTCCCCACCTTTACCTGGAAGGGATATCAGCCAAAGCAAATGAGTTCTGACACCTTCACATTTCTCTCGAGCTTTATCTACATAGCACTTTCTTTCCTGGTTCCTGAAGACAGCCAGCTCCACGATAAGCGGACCACACCTGCCTTGTATTCACAGTACCCAGCACAGTGCCTGACAGTGACCAACAGGCACTCAAGTCATAACAAAAATAGCAATAAAGGCTTACTGAAAACTGGCTATGTGCCATATTCTACATTAAGCATTTATTCCTCAAAACAATTATATGAGATATAGACTATCATTGTCCTCATTTTACACGTGAGAAGATTGAGGCATAGAGAAATAAAGTTGCCTGAAATTTGTTGAATGATTGAAAAAAGGGAACTCCTCCACTTCTGTTCTGGATGCCATCCCCATGGCAACAAGACTCATCAGGCATCATCAATTTCAACCCCCAGTGCACATTTTAATATCTCATTCTCTACTGGTTCCATTCCTTTCAGTCTAAACAGAAGCTAATCTCACTTCTGCTTTTTTTTTTTTTTTGCTTTTATTTTATTATTATTTTTTTTTAATCTTTTTTTTTCTTTTTTAAATTTTAAAATCTTTAATTCTTACATGCATTCTCAAACTCTTTTGAAAGAATATTTCCCTTCACCCTATCTCCTTCTCAAGCTTTCCTCCATTGTTCTCTTTTCTTTCACCATCAATTTTCCTAGAAAATAGAGTCCACATGCATCACTTCTACTTTGCCTCATTCACTCAGCCTAGTTTCTAGTGAAATCTGGCTTCTGCTTCCACTGAGATCCACTGAAAATGTAATCTAATGCCGAGGAGGTGCGTCTTCTCATTGGGCCTGACAGGCCAGTGGTATTTCAATACTGTTGACAACCCTGTTCCCTTCTTCAAGCTCTCTTCCAGCATGGCTCTCTTCTGATAAGCCTCTACCTCACTGGCTTCTCCTCCCCCGCTTCATACTTTAAATTGTTCCTCATGCTTCTCTCCTTGCCTCTCTTCTCTAGTCATCCTGCACACCCTCCTTGGAAATCTCATTGACTTCCCCAAACCCTATAGATTAGACCTTGCTGCAAGGAACTTTTTAAGAAATTTTTCTTTAAATTTCTTTATTTTCTTGCATTGCCAAAGCATCAAGTTCAACTTGTTACCATTACATCCATGGCCCTTTATAGCCAGGCTCCAACCCCATCAACAATTTCATCTCCACTCCCACATCTATATATCAGAACTCCAGCCCCACTTAACTAAGAAGTTAACTGCCTCATAGTCACACACCACCTCACATTTACCATGCTTTTTTCAAACCTTTGCTCCTGCTATCTCCTCTTCTTAGAAAGTGCTCTTCTCACCCCACTCTCTTCCTTTTCTGCCTGGTAAAGTCTTAAGTCAAATATCATCATTACTTCCTCCTTAAACCTCTCCCAAATACAACCAGACAGAATTCATCACTCCTGTATCTGTGTTCTTTGAGCAGATGACTGTCATTCTTTCTAAAATAAGCTGTACAAGGGAGAGCAAAAATCATGTCTTATTCACCTACATATCCACAGTCACTAGTACAGTGCCTGGTGCGTTGACTTACTCTTCCTCAGCCTTCAACTTCCTGTCCCTTATACTTATACACCACCCTTTCCAACCACCTCCTCTCAGTCCTGAAGTTTCTGTTCTGCTCTCACCTCTTAGTAGCGTTCCAGAGCTGGACCAAGACCAAGTTAGTTTAATGGCATCAAAAAAACAATTTCAACTTGAAGGCATTCCCTTCCGGTTGAAAAACAGAAATGGCTTACTTACTACAGAAATCTTCCTTAGAAGACAATCCAGTGTGAATCATAATCTGGTCTCTCCAATAATGCTAGCCACTAGCCAGTACCAACCTTGCACAGATCAAGTGTGGAAAACTAAGAGTTAAATCCAAGGCCCCAAAGAAAACTTACTCTTTTTCCGGTCACTTCCAACGGGGAGTTTGGAGGCTGGGATATATTTCAATGAAACCACCAACTCGCCTTTGTGTGCTGGCAAGCTAGTCGAGGACTCAGCACTGATCTGAAACACAGAGAAACCCAATAGGTCAGGCTGGGCTATTCAGACTGTTGAGACCTCTCACAGAGGCAAATCTAAAATTACCCTCAGGAAGAGCTTCACAGCATAAAAGTATCCTCCTCCTTATTTATGAATACCATCCTGGATCCCTAGGCCATGGAAGCCACAGGATTCTAGGCAGTTTCTTCAGAAGGAGCTGCAGAAGAGCTAACAAAGAGTCTTCTGTGATGCTGACTGTTTTGCTACTATGAGGATACTGTTACTAGATTCCCAATACCCTTGAACGTCTTCAAGCAAGGCTGCCATACAAAATGACAGGGGACCAATGGCATGCTGAAGAATCTTGTTACCAACATTGTTAGTGATAGCCCCAAAGTGGAAACAATCTAAATGTCAATCAATATAGGAAAGGTTACATGAGTGATTTTAATGCCCTCGTATGGCATATGGCATGTGAGCCTCAAAAAGGATGCAGTGACTCTCTACACGCTAACAGGGGAAGATATCCAAGAAGTACTGTTAAGTCAACAAAGCAAGATGCAGAAAAAGTATCCCACTTATATTAAAACATATTCTTATTTGTATATGTGAATATATATATGTTAATAATGATTATGATCATTATCACTCATACAGTACTTACTATATCTGCCAGGTATTGTTATAGTATTTTAAGTATATCATTTTGTTTAATCCTCAAGATACTCCCTGTGACATGAGTACAATTACCCACACTTTACAGATTATTGAACGGAGGAACAGAGAAGTTAAGTAACTTGCCCAAGGTCACAGAGTAATTGGTAGAGCCAGGATTCAAATTCAGACAGACTGGCTCTCGAATCCATGCTTTTAAGCACTATGTTACACTGCATAGAAAAACCCAGAAAGATACAGACAAACTTAACACTTGTATCTTCTAAAGAAGGGAGTAGAATGGGGAAAGGAAAAAGGGCTTTCACTTTTTACTCTCTCTATATCTATAGTGTTTTTTTAATGAGAAAGGCAAGTATCACTTGTATGATTTTCAAAGATCAGAAGTCTTTTTTTTTAAAGAGAGCTTGCATTAAATTATTGATGATTGATTTATACTTGAAATGTCAAAGTCAACACGTAAATGCTCTGAAGGCAGTTGTTTCCTATACTAGTTTTTCATTTTAAATTAATTGGAATTATTGAATAATTTGAGGATTGTAATAATATCATTAATGTTATTTTTTTCCTACTTTTTTTTTATTTTACTTTACAATACTGTATTGGTTTTGCCATACACTGACATGAATCTGCCACAGGTGTACATGAGTTCCCAATCCTGAACCCTCCTCCCACCTCTGTTCCCATATCATCTCTTTGGGTCATCCCAGTGCACCAGCCCCAAGCATCCTGTATCCTGTATCGAACCTAGACTGGCGATTCATTTCTTACATGATAGTATACATGTATCAGTGCCATTCTCCCAAATCATCCCACCCTCTCCCTCTCCCACAGAGTCCAAAAGTCTGTTGTATACATCTGTGTCTCTTTTGCTGTATCGCATACAGGGTTATCATTACCATCTTTCTAAATTCCATAAATATGTGTGTTGACTTTGATATTTCCAGTATAAATAAATCATCAATAATTTAATTCTAAATTCTCCATTAAGAGAAAGTGATGGTGGTGAAGTCGCTCAGTCGTGTCCAACTCTTCGTGACCCCGTAGACTGTAGCCTACCAGGCTCCTCCATCCATGGGATTCTCCAGGCAAGAATACTGGAGTGGGTTGCCATTTCCTTCTCCAGGGGATCTTCCCAACCCAGGGATCGAATGCAGGTCTCCCGCACTGGAGGCAGACGCTTTAACCTCTGAGCCACAGTGGAAAGGGGAAAATAATAAGATGAGCAAATAATGCAGAATAAAGTTTGCATTCATTACAAAATAATAATAATAATAATTTAATCCTCAAAACATTATTTCTCCATTATTTTCTTGCATTTTGTGTTGCTTGTAAGAAGTCTCTTCTGAATACTGTTTTTATTCCTCTACATATTATTTTTTTCCTCTCTGAGAGTATCTAGAAATAAAAAGAATTCTTTCTGGAAAAAAATAAAATAAAAAAGAGAGCTTGCAGATATTTGAGGGCTCGGTGAAACTCTGTTACTAAGATTTGAATATGCCACAATTTTAATTTTATGTTACTTTTGGTTAATGACTCTCTCTACCACTAGAATCTAAATGCCAGGAGACAGGAATCAAGTGTTTTTTATCATTGTTCATCCTAGCATGCCTGACACTTAGCAATGTACCTGGCATATACAGGTGCTCTACAAATATTTCCTGAAAGAATGCAAGAGGGAATGAGTGGGTGTCAGGGATGAGCAGTAAGTGCCATGAGGAGCAGGATGGTTTCACTCTGCTGGCTCTCTTGGCATGCTTGTGCCTTGGAATCCAGAGCATGAGCTGGTGCAGATCAGAGGTGCTCTTTCACTGCCTATGTTCACGGGGGCTCCTCTAACATAGGGACTCAGCTCTTAAGTATAGCAATACAAGGCAGGCATAATCCCCATCAGTCTGGAAAAATGTACCATATACCAAGAATGCATGGCAGTGTAATGGATGAAAGAGACATAGAAGGATAGGGAGGTGGATGCCAGGAAGAGAAAACTGAATGGGAGCAAACGGATCACTAGGGCAAGAAAAAAAAAGAAAAATCAGAGACAAAAAATGGAGAATGTTTTCAGTTAAAATAAGTATGCAATACTGGAGTGGTCTTTTTGTTGTTTATAAAATATCTATACAATTTGTTAGTCTCTAGATTGTGAGCTTCACCTTAGCTGGAAATTGGCATAATTGGCGTACTTGTTTCATTTTGAGCATATTTTCATTCTGGCTCAAAATAATTTCAAAGAGCAAACAGTTCCATTTCAGTGCAGGTTTTCCTTTTGATGGAACGCATTCTTTGTTGGCACTAGTTCATGATGGTTTACAATGACATTTCCATTAGAACTGCATCAACTGTAGGCCCTTGAGAGAATGACTTATATGCCAAATGCTTAAGAAATTCTAAACTTCTAATAATATGCTATAGTTTTATTATACTGGCTTTCCTATTTGTATTAGTACTTAAAGGGAGATTTTTAATGTTGTTACTATATTTTTGGAGGGCAATCGCTTCAAAATATTGAATGTTCATTTCCTTTGACTCAGCAATTCCACCACCAGAAATTTCTCCTACAGTTACACTCACAAAAGAAGGACTAGATATAGTATACCATAGTTTTAACAGAAAAAAAGAGGCAAATCCTAACTCTGTTTTAGCAATTTCATCTTAACCAGAATGACAATAACCTACTGAACATCTTTTATGTGCCAGGCACTGATTGGTACTCTGTCTACGATCCTGCAGAAGAGAATATTATTATCATTTCCACTTCATAGATGAAGAAACTAAGGCCCACAGAATTTAGGTGACTTACCTAAGTTAGTTTTTAAGTTAAGTAATTTACCTAGCTGTCAAATCACAGTGTCTGGATTCAAATCCAGGTCCACACTCAGATCCCAGGTAATATGACACCCTCTGCTACACTCTCCCCTGCGATTCCATCTCAAAGTAATACTTCCCCTGGCTTGTATGACAACGAGCACGGGAAGTGGAGCTCCATAAATTGGTTTACTTCCCATTTCTGTAGTGAAAAGGGTAGTTTGGGAAACCAGCACAGATTAGGATACATCCAAAAGGTTAGCTTGGAGAAAAGGCACAAGTCAGGATGTTAGGATACACCCAGACTCTGGAAGATTAGGAAGCAAAGCTTGACACACATATATATGAAAGACTTCAAAGGGGAACCATGGCTTCATCGTTCACCTGGCTTGTAACAGAAGAGATGACTGACACTTGCTGTCCAAGAGCATCTGAAATTACTGTTAAACTAGGAAGCCCCAGCAGGGGGCGCAAGAGTTCCACAAACTACAATCAAAACTGTTCCTGCATAAGTCTCTGCAGATAATTCGACCTCAGATGTAAGCTCTGTAAGGAGTTGTTAAAGCAGCCTACCTTTCCATGTAAGGGGAGACAATGATCCAGTTTCTTATCAAGCTTCCAGGAATCCATCTGGACCTCTGCCTCTCCAAGAAAAGTGTTTCTGCCAAAACGACCATGATGCCACACCGAGAATTGCAAAGTTCTCTGGGCCAACAGAGATTCTGGGATTTCATACTGTGAAAGGAAAGGAGATACCCAAGATGATTAGTTCACAGTAATTCCTCAGAAAAAGATTATTCCAAAATCTGAGCAAGCATACACAAAGTCCATAGTCCTGATCGAATCACTTTAGTCCCTAAGCACTTTGAGCTTCATCCCTCA
Source organism: Ovis canadensis (assembly GCF_042477335.2). Lineage (NCBI taxonomy): Eukaryota > Metazoa > Chordata > Mammalia > Artiodactyla > Bovidae > Ovis > Ovis canadensis. Next base: position 134,557,625 of record NC_091727.1, read on the forward strand.
AAGCCTTTACTTATCCCATTTCACAAAAACCTACCATACTCCAGGGGAGGACCTGGGATATAAATTTTTCCTTCAGTGAGTGAGAGAACACTGGAATATGCAAAAGAACTGCCAGGGAGACTCCTGATCCCAAACGACCCCTTAAAATGAGATTTGCGACCACGTGGCCCTCCAACTTCACCAGAATCCAAGAAAATCAAATCAGCTTTGTTTGCTGAGAGGTCAGGATGTGAACAGATGCCCACAGTGTATCCTCAAACAGAGACACGGCCACTGAAAACCATGTTGACCAGCCATATAGTAGAGGAATTGCTACAGCTCAGCACACAAGACAGAACAAGTTCTCCTATCCTCTCAAACTCTAGATACTTACTCTGAGGATCTCATCATATAACGGATTAATAGTGTCCTGCTTGATGCTGGTTTTTCTTTTTCCTTGGCGGGATTTGTCTGGCAGAAGATAAGCCTTCACATATCTAGAAGCCAAGGAGAATACTGAGTCATTGGCTGTCTTTATGGCAACCTGCTTCTCACTTCCCTGCCCTCCATACACACATGCCATGATGAAATGAAAATATCACATCAAGCCCTCCTCTACACACCATTCTTGGATTTTCCTAATCCTGGCCCCTTTCCCACATCTCCCCTAACCACTCTCAATCACACCTCCCCGTCTGCCCAGGAAGTGAGAGCTTTGGTTCAAGGGTGCCCAGAGAGATGCTGGGGTCTGATCATCTCCAAGCACTGTGCAGGGTCCAGAAGCACTCACGGATTTGAGCGCTTCTTGGCTTCATCAGCAAAGGCCAACTGTTGGCACTCCTTCACGTGAATGACCAGAGCCTGTGTTTGCTGCTCGTACTTCAGAGAAAAGGCAATCTTTCCGGTCACAAAGATGTTCCCGAAATCACCGGCTTCACTATAGATGCTCATCATGCTGCCAATCGTACTCTGAAGATAAAGCACCCACATAACAGGTGGTAACTAGACTTATCATGGGGAGCATTTGTAAACTTATAAAAATCATTATGTTGTATAACAGGAACTAACATAGTGTTATAGGTCAATTATACTTCAAACACAAACAAAACTCATAGAAAAAGATAGCAGATTTGTTGTTATAAGAGGCAAAGGGTCTGGGGAGGGGGAATTATATGAAAGTGGTCAAAAGGTACAAACTCCCAGTTATAAGATAAATAAGTGCTTGGGATATAATACACAACATGATACACACACACACAGTATAATTAACACTGCTGTGTGTTATATATATTAAAGTGGTTAAGAGAGCAAATACTAAGAGTTCTCATCACGAGGAAAAAAACTCTATTTCTTTAATTTTGTATCTATATAAGATGATGGATGTTCCCAAACTTATTGTGGTAACCATTTCAAAATGTATGTAAGTCAAATCATTGTGCAGTACACCTTACACAGTGCTGTATATCAGTTATATCTCAATAAAACTGGAAGAAATAAACAAGATAAAGCACCCATAAACATCTGGTGAAGGCATGCTCTCCCTGCTACATTGCTCATGTTTTCACTCATGAGAAAGTCATAGTCACTAAACAAAACAAAAGCCCCTGCAACTAACCAGTACTGCCAATGGTCTTGTAGCCAGAATGTAAGAGACAGCTAACAGCACACTCACAACTGCTTACAACTGCTCAGGTTTATCAATCAGCTCACCTGGGCTCTGAGCTGTTCTGCTTATTCTCTTTTTATACATTTTTATTGTTAAATTTCAACTGCCCCAGAAGGTGGGCAAGGAGGCAGCGTGCAGCTGAGTCTGATTTTGGTGTATACTATGTATGTTACCATGTTGGTTGGAAGGGATCAGTTACCAATTAAAACAAGGGGCGTTAATTATCTGTGGTTTTCTTTTCTCCACCTTATCCCTCTCAAGGCCTATAGAGAAAAGTGACTGTGTCATATTTGGAGGGAAAACCCCACCAGAGGTGAAAAGCTACGTTTCTCTCAGCTAATAATCAACTCTGCAAGCCTACCGTTCTCTTCCTGTGTGTGAGTGTGATCATCTATTCACCCTGCTTTCTGACTGTTTCCCCTCAACATCAGTCTTCATACTTAATGGCAGAACTAGGCCCTGATTCTTAAATGTCCCTTTAACTTTATGATTCTGATTGGTATAGTTTTCCCTTAACCATATCCTGATGCTAGGTAACCCTGCCAAGACCCTTCTCATGGCGTTCACTGCCCTTGAATGTGAGACTTGGGGTGTGCTCTGATGAGAACACCTGATCTTTCTCAGTTTGAGGCCTGGGTACCTTTTTAGGGTAGAAGTTATGGGTTACCGTTCACAAAGCTATGATGAACATCTCTAGCCCTAACTACCTGAAATAAGAATTTCCAGGGCAGAGACTGAGAAAGTCACCTAACTGCGCACTAAGCAACTATGGCCTAACTTGAGAAAAGGAACAAACAACTGCATCTGGCTTACCCAGAAAGAATGAGCAGAACTTCCCCACATCCTGACTCTGCTCTAGGGAAGTAGTTCCATCTTACCTGGCGCCCCAACATGTCCACAGCCACAGAACCGACAGAACTTACCATGGAGGAACCACTTCTCATGCTGCTTCTGGCTAGCTTCTGACGATGCAACTTCACCAGGTGGTCAATGTCTTCTTCTTCTTCCTCTTCCTGGAATGATGAATATACATTCAGAGTTAACAGAAATAAGAAAAAGTTCAAACCCAAATATCTTTCCTTTAGTAGGGGCCATAATTGTTGCTAAGCTCTGAGGTGTCACGTGCACACATACATGCTTATCTCTATCTTTGTGTTTCCCTATTTCAGGCTCCCAAACTACATCCCAACCATCCTTCTCAAATCACAAAATAGTAAGAATATCTCTTTCTAATTTGACTGCCCCAACCCAGCCATGTCTTTACATTTTATTAAGTGTGGCATAAATCCCTTGGAGGAGATAACCATTAGCCCCACCACTGAGCCACCAAGCAGATGACCCACAAACTGGAGAAAAATTATATCAGAGTGTCCAGGAGTCTCCGGTGGACATGTGGGTCAACAGTGGCCTGCTGTGGGGTCAGGGGCACTAAATACAACAGGCCTGGGAGCTGCAGAGTATGCTGGTGTAAGTCCTATTGAAGGAGGTCACCATTACTGCCATTACCCCTAAGGGAGGGAATACAGCCACTCATCAGCAGAAAACTGGGTCAAACATTTACTCAGCATGTCCCCCCATCAGAGCAAGACCCAGATTCCCCCACAGCTAGTCCCTCCAATTAGGAAGTTATCACAAGCCTCTCATCCTTATCCATCAGAGGGCAGACAGAATGAAAACCACAATCACAGAAAACTAACCAAACTGATCACATGGATCGCAGCCTTGTGTAACTCAATGAAACTATGAGCCATGCAGTGTAAGGCCACCCAAGATGGGCGGGTCATGGTGGAGAGGTCTGACAGAATGTGGTCCACTGGAGAAGGGAATGGCAAACCACTTCAGTATTCTTGCCTGGAGAACCCCATGAACAGTATGAAAAGGCAAAAAGATATATGACACTGAAAGATGAACTCCCCAGGTTGGTAGGTGCCCAATATACTACTAGAGTAGAGAAACAGCTCCAGAAAGAATGAAGAGGCTGAGCCAAAGAGAAAACGACGCCCAGTTGTGGATGTGACTGGTGATGGAAGTAAAGTTCAATGTTGTAAAGAACAATATTGCATAGGAACCTGGAATGTTAGATCCATGCATCAAGGTAAATTGGAAGTAGTCTAATAGGAAATGGGAGTGAACATCGACATTTTAGGAATCAGGGAACTAAAGGGACTGGAATGGGTGAATTTAATTCAGTTGACCATTATATACTACTGTGGGCAAGGATCCCTTAGAAGAAATGGAGTAGCCCTCACAGTCAACAAGAGAGTCCAAAATGCAGTACTTGGGAGCAATCTCAAAACAACAAAATGATCTGTGTTACAAAGGCAAACTATTCAATATCACAGTAATCCAAGTCTATGCCCCAACCACTAATGCCAAATAAGCTGAAGTTGAATGGTTCTGTGAAGACCTACAAGACCTTCTAGTACTAAGACCAAAAGATGTCCTTTTCTTCATAGTGTACTGGAATGCAAAAGTAGGAAGTCAAGAGATACCTAGAGTAACAGGCAACTTTGGCCTTGGAGTACAGAATGAAGCAGGGCAAGGCTAACAGAGTTTTTCCAAGAGAATGCAGTGGTCATAGCCAACACCTTCTTCCAACAACACAAGAAATGACGCCACACATGGACATCACCACATGGTCAATACTAAAATCAGATTCATTATATTCTTTGCAGCCAGAGATGGAGAAGCTCTATAGAGTCAACAAAATCAAGACGGGGAACTGCCTGTGGCTCAGATCATGAACCTTATTGCAAAATTCAAACTTAAATTTAAGAAAGTAGGGAAAACCACTAGCCCATTCAGGTTTGACCTAATACAAATCCCTTATGATTATACAGTAGAAGTGACAAATAGATTCAAGGAATTAGACCTGATAGACACATTGCCTGAAGAACTATGGACAGAGGTTTGTGACACGGTAAAGGAGACTGTGATCAAAACCATCCCCAAGAAAAAGAAACGCAAAAAGGCAAAATGGTTGTCTCAGGAGGTCTTACAAATAGCTGAGAAAAGAAGAGAAGTGAAAGGCAAAGGAGTTAAGGAAAGATACCGAACTGAATGTAGAGTTCCAAAGAATTACAAGGAGAGATAAGAAAGTCTTCCTCCATGATCAATGGAAAGAAATAAAGGAAAACAATAGAATGAGCAAGACTAGAGATCTCAAGAAAATCAGAGATATAAGGGAACATTTCATGCAAAGATGGGCAAAATTAAGGACAGAAATGGTATGGACCTAGCAAAAGAAGAAGATATTAAGAAGAGGTGGCAAGAATACACAGAAGAACTATACAAAAAAGACCTAATGATCCACATAACCATGATGGTGTGATCACCCACCTAGAGCCAGACATCCTGAAATGCGAAGTTAAGTGGCCTTTATGAAGCATCACTATGAACAAAGCTAGTGGAGGTGATGGAATTCCAGTTGAGCTATTTCAAATCCTGAAAGATGATTCTGTGAAAGTGCTGCTCTCAATATGCCAGCAAACTTGGAAAACTCAGCAGTGGTCACAGGACTGGAAAAGGTCAGTTTTCATTCTAATCCCAAAGAAAGGCAATGCCAAAGAATGCTCCAACTACTGCACACTTGCACACATGTCACACACTAGCAAATTAATGCTCAAAATTCTCCAAGCCAGGCTTCAACAGTGTGTGAACCAAGAACTTCCAGATGTTCAAACTGGATTTAGAAAAGGCAGAGGAACCAGAGATCAAATTGCCAAGATCCACTGGATCACTTAAAAAGTAATGAAATTACAGAAAAACATCTACGTCTGCTTCATTTACTACGCTAAAGCCTTTGACTGTGTGGATCACAACAAACTGTGGAATATTCTGAAAGAGATGGGAATACCAGACCACCTGACCTGCCTCCTGAGAAACCTGTATGCATATCAAGAAGCAACAGAACAAGACATGGAACAACAGACTGTTTCCAAATCGGGAAAGGAGTACATCAAGGCTGTATATTGTCACCTTGCTTATTTAACTTATATGCAGAGTACATTTGCCAAAATGCCAGGCTGGATGAAGCACCAGCTGGAATCAAGATTCCTAGGGGAAGTATCAATAACCTCAGATATGCAGATGACACCACCCTTATGGCAGAAAGTGAAGAAGAACTAAAGAGCCTCTTGATGAAAGTTAAATAGAGTGAAACAGCTAGCTTAAAAAATTCAACATTCAAAAAACTAAGATTGTGGCAACTGGTCCCATCACTTCATGGCAAATAGATGGGGAAGCAATGGAAACAGTGATAGATTTTCTTGGGATCCAAAATCACTGCCGATAGTGACTACAGCTATGAAATTAAAAGACACTTGCTCCTTGGAAGAAAAGCTATGATCAACCTAGACAGTGTAATAAAAAGCAGAGACATAACTTTGCTGACAAAGGTCCATCTAGCCAAAGCTATCGTTTTTCCAATAATCATGTGTGGATGTGAGAGTTGTTGGACCATAAAGAATGCTGAGCTCCAAAGAATTGATGCTTTTGAACTGGGGTGTTGGAGAAGACTCTTGAGAGTCCCTTGGATTGCAAGGAGATCCAGCCAGTCCATCCTAAAGGAAATCAGTCCTGAATATTCATGGCAAGGACTGATGCTGAAGCTGAAACTCCAAACCTTTGGTCACCTGATGCAAAGAACTGACTCATTTGAGAAGACCCTGATGCTTGGGAAAGACTGAAGGCAGGAGGAGAAACTGACTTGATGGACATGAGTTTGAGCAAGTTCCAGGAGTTGGTGATGGACAGGGAAGCCTGGTATGGGAAGAGTTGTACATGACTGAATGACTAAACTGACTGACTGAAGTATTTACTTGAGCCTCCAACCATATATCAAGCAATGTTTAGAAAACAAAAGAGATAGTGAAATATAATCTCTTTAAGCAATTTAGCAACCAGATTTACTTTAGAATTGAGGGAGAAATCAAAATTCATGTTACCTTTTCCTAAAGAACTAAACAGGTAAGTTGAGAGTATCAGGCAGTAAAGTCAACTTTACTTGCATGCATTCTAAGTTGCTTTAGTTGTATCTGACTCTTTGTAACCCTATGGGCAGTAGCCCACCAGGCTCCTCCCAGAATCCTCCATGGGATTCTCCAGGCAAGAATACTGCAGTGGGTTGCCATGTCCTCCTCTCCAGGGGATCTTCCCGACCTAGGGATTGAACCCATGTCTCTTACGTCTCCTTCATTAGCAGGCAGGTTCTTTACCACTAGTGCCACATGGGAGGCCCAAAGTCAACTTTATATATATAATTTTTCATACGGTGACCAAGTGAAATACAAGGGTATTTACCATATCCACACTGAGGCCTGGGACAGATTTGCTCCTGTCTCCCAAGGCGCCACTTTCATGCCCCACATCTTCCGGGCGAAGATCAATCACAGACTTAGTATATTCTGAGTGGAAAATCAAAAACCAAAGCAAAAGAAACATACTCTTCTCCATACCGATAACCCACCAAGTACTTCAAACATCAATCTCAAAAGGCCATGAAGGGAAACCAGCTACCTGAAGGCCTGAGGATTTTTCTGGTGTTTTTCTTGAATATCATTTCACCCTCGTCCACAGACACCACATTTTGACCCCTAGGCTGAGCTTCCTAGGAACAGATAAGGGCGAAATAATGGAAAAAGACAGTTAGGTAGGTGGAAAAGTGGATTGGGGAAGGAGACTCAGATATTCACTAAATTATGACAAACTTAAAAGAAAGATTAATTTAATCTTAGGGCTTTAACTTAATCCTAGGAAGTTGCACAAAATCTATTTGTTTTTGTTTGTGGTTTATACTAACTTCTTAAATTTTTATTTTGTATTGGGATATAGCTGATTAACAATGTTGTAATAGTTTCAGGTGAATAATAAAGGGACTCGGCCATACATATACATGTATCCATTCTACCCCAAATTCCCGTCCCATCCAGGCTGCCACATAACATTGAGGAGAGTTCCATGTGTTATACAATAGGCCCTTGCTGGTTATCCATTTTAAATGCAGCAGTGTATATATATCCATCCCAAACTCCCCAACTATCCCTTCTCCTCATCTTTCCTCCTGGCAACCGTAAGTTCATTCTCTAAGTGTCTTTCTAAAACCTATTTTCTCACGTTTCAACCAAAACCTTAGAAAATGCTACCACAGGAATCTGAACTAAAATTTGTTTGCTTCAATTCTTAATTTAAATTCTTCCTGAGAAAGGAAGAAGAGAGAGAGAGAGAGAGAGAGAAAGACAGAAAGACAGAGATCGACCAACCAATAACTAAAGCTTACCTTTTCTACTTGAGGTTTGGGGGCAGACATCTTCTTCCATTCTGGAAAGAGGCCAGATTTATCCAGAGAGTCTCTCCTGGGGGCAGATACAGAAACTGTAATAAAATCACCTCCTCCTCCCTTCCCCGTCTATCTAGGGACCCAAGCTCTATGGAAGGAAAGCCACTGGCTTAAGGTCCTAACCAAATGCGGAAGGTCAACTTCACATCTGATTTACCTTGAAGGAATGCAGACAATCAGATAAGTAGCTTTGTACAAATACAAACACTCACACCCCCATGCCTAAGGGATAGCAGCATCCACTGATGCTGGTCCAGGGGTCCCAGAACACTCTCCAAGATGCAGCAGGCTGTGCTCAGAGAAGTGCTAGTGGGGGACTCGCAGCAACAGAGAGAATACTTCATTCACCTTACCAAGTACAGAAGGCAGGAACACTGAAGGCAGCACCCTGGCTCTAGAGAACAAAACGGGAGCTCGGCTGAGCAGAACGGCCGGGACTGGGGACATCTCACCTGGACATGCTATCCGAGTCAGCTGTATAGCTATCCAGGCTCTCACTCTCAGCTTCCAGTGCACTCTTTCCACTTTTCAGCTTGGGCACTTCAAATGACATGCTACAATAAAAACCAAGAGCCAACACATAAAGAAAGTGGGCTCTCCTGCTGGGTGTTGGCTTCCTTCCAACTCCTTCACAGTGGTAGCCTAAGTGATCTTTCTAAGAGCTGAGTACACTTTTAAAACTGCTCAGAGGCTCTCTATTGCCCTTGAGATTGAGTTTAAACTCCTTAGCATGGCAAGAAAATCGTTATGAGCTGACCCCGTGCTCATCTCTACAGACTCATTTTTCACCCTCTGCCTCTCCTCATACTTTACATTATGGAATGATGAAGCTCTCTTGGTTCCCTGAATATGACAAAGCTGCTTTTCTTCCCTCTTCTCTCTGCCTGGGATGGTCACAGTGGCCATTTTTCTTGTTTACTTGAAACTCCTGGCTAAATCTACTCCTCCTTCCAGTCTCTCCTTACATGTCAATTCCTTCACATCTCTGACCGTGCCCCAACTGCAAGTATGGATTAGTAGCTTCCTATGTGCTCCTAAAACAACTTGATGTCTTTGTAGTAATCATATGCATAATTATGTCTTTTATACAAATTATTTAATTTCCTCAATAAACGACTTCTTTAGTGTCTTTCTCCTCCATTAGACTAAGTTCCAGGAGATCAGTGATCACATATTTTGTTCACTGCTATGTTCCCAATGCCTAGCAGAGAAACCAGCATATACTGGGCACTCCATTATTTGTTGACTGAATTCTTGACTAAATGCCTTCAGTGGGCCTTAAAGTATGTACATAAATAAGCAGTATGCTTTGAAGATATTATTAAGAAGACCAGAATTTCTTTTCAGTTTCATGAAGGATGACCCTGGGCATTCAAAACAACAGTCCTCATCTCTAAAGGGAAAGACACAATTCCTGGACCCCTTACCTCAAGAAATGCTTGTAATAGTCTCCTAACTGAACTCCCTACTTCTGCCCTTGTCCCCATACAATCTACCCTCAACACAGCAGCTAAAATGAGCTTTAAAAATATAAACCCAGGGAATTCTCTGGTGGTCCTGTGGTTAGGACTCCACACTTCCACTGCCAGGGGCCCAAGTTCAATCCCTGGTTGTGGAACTAAGATCCTGCAAGCCTGGCAATGTGGAATAAATACACACACACACACACACACATATATACACACACTATGTTATATATATATATATATATACATACACACACACACACACACACACACAGTACAGAATTACCACACAACCCAGCAATTCCACTCATAGGTATCTACCCAAGAGAACTGGGAGCACGTGTCCACACACAAAAATTGTATCTAAATGTTCACAGCAGCATTATTCACAATAGCCAACAGGTAGAAACACTCCAAATGTCTATCAGCAGATGAACAGATAAAGGCAATGTAGTACAGCCATATAATGAAATATTATTGACAACAAAAGGGAATGAAGTGTCACACATGCTGCAACATAGATGAACCTTGAAAACATTATGCTGAAGTGAATTGCAAGACACAAATGGCCACATTCTGTATAATTCCATTTATAGGAAATGTCCAGAACAGGCAAATCCATAGAAACAGAAAGCAGATTAGTTGCTGCGGAAATGGGGAGTGACTGCTTAATGGGCACAGGGTTTCTTTTTGGAGTGATAAAAATGTTCTGAAATCAGGCAGTGGTGATGGCTGCACAATATTCTGAAAGTACTAAAAGATACTGAATTGTATACTTTAAAACTTTGCTTCTCTCTTCTCAAATGTCATCTTATTGTTATTATTATTATTATGTATAATAATTATTAATTATTATGTGTAATAATTATTAATTATTATTAAGCCTTTGCCTGCATACATACACACTTTCCTGGTACTCCCTTTTAGACTACTTCATTTTTCTCCACAGCACCTGTCAACATCTGACATATATTTACTTGATTATTCACTTACTGTCTGTGTCCCCCACTCCCAAATCTACACTCCTCAAGCAAGGAACTTTGTTGTCATCACCAGTATATACTACTGCCTAAAACAGTGCCCGGAAAATAGTAGGCATTCATAGACGAACAAGTGAAGGAATTAATAAGAACAGAACACAAAATGAAATAGCCAAAATCTTTAACGTCTTAGGCAGGAGAGAATAAACTTTCCAAGTTATCATAACATGATATTTGAGATAGCTCTACGAAAACAAACAGCAGGGTTTGAAATCCTAGGGCATGCCAGAGGTGAAACAGTGTCATTTCTTGAGAGATATATTAGCTTTTGTATATTAGATATATTAGTCAAAAACACAGCAGGGAGTTTGATTTCATTTTCACTTTAGAATCATTCTTTTCCACTCTTCACTCCAAAGAACAAAGAACCCAAAGCAGAACCATTCCTCTAGAGAGATAGTTTAATAGTGGTCCATGGAGAGTGTTTTCTGCTTGTATTTTTTCCTAAAGATTAATATGTACTGATCCAAAGCTGATACAAACCACTCTAGGGCAAAAAACCAATTATTTGACATCTGTGCAGTAGAAAAATAAACTTAGAGATGGGAGTCCTGGGCTCTAACTATCTGTATGATCTGAGGTAAATCACTTACCCTGCTTTCTTTTCTGCAAAAATAAGGGAGTTGAATTAGATTATTTTTGAGGCTCCATAATTTTATGAAAAAGATCATTTATGGCCACTTAATCCATTTTCATGTTTAGGATAAATGAAAGTCTTCTGGGTTCAATGAGACAAGAAGTCATAGACAGCCAGAAGCAGTAGGCTTCAGAAATTACATTCTGACCAGTGATGTCAGATGTGTTCAATCAAGCTCAGGAAATAAAAGCCCTTCTTATCCGCAAAAGAAGGGGAGGGGCTCGTCACCTAAAACAGATGAGTCACCCAACCAAGGCTGTGTGGATAAAATCATAGTACATACATACAATGACACACCATATGAGAACAAAAAAGAATGAGGCAGACCCCTGGTGCTGACATAGAAAGATGCCAATGTGATATTTTTCTGTCATTTTTTTTTTCCATTTGCACCTTGGGCTATAACTAACATTAATAAAGTGCACGTGATTTGATGAGTTTTTAAATTTATTTTAATTGGAGGCTAATTACTTTTCAATACTGTGTTTTTTGCCATCCATCGACATGAATCAGTTATATGTATACATTTGTGAAACCATCACCACAATTAAGCTACTGAACATGTCTATCACTCCCCAAAGTTTCCTCATGCTCCTTCATAGTCCATCTCTCCCTCCTCAGACCTGTCTTCAAGTAAGTGCTGATCTGCTATCATTAACATTTAGCTTGATTTTTCTAGAATTTTATATAAAGAGTCATACAATAGGTCCTCTTTTTTTTGTTTGGCTTCTTTCACTCAGCATGATTATTTCAAGATTCATCCATGTTATTGCATGTATCAGTAATCCATTCCTTTTCATTGCTGAGTAGTATTCCACTATATAAACAAAGCAAAGTTTACCCTTTCACCTACTGATAGACACTGGGGTTATCTCTAGGTTTTGGCAATCACAAAGCCGCTATGAACATTCATGCACAAGTCTTTGTATGGACATATTCTTGTGTTTCTCTTGAGTAAATATCTAGAAATTTAAAGGCTGATTCACAACGTAGGTGCATGTTTAACTGGTTAAGACACTACTAAACTCTTTTTCAAAGTGGTTTCACCATTGGACATTCCTACCAGCACTGTATGAGAATGCCAGTTGCTCTACATCCTCATCGAAAATTGGTATGGTTGGGGATCGGGTCAAGATGGCAGAGGAGCAGGACGTAGAATTCACCTTCTCCCACAAATACATTAAAAATACATGTGAAACAATTCTCACAGAATATCTACTGAGTATTTTCACTGAATATCCTCACTGAATATCTACTGGAAGAAGATCTCAGACTTCCAAAAGGGCAAAAAAAAATCTCCATATAACTGGACAGGACAAAGGAAAAAAGGAAGAGAGAAAGGAATCAGGACTGGGACCTGGGCCCCTGGGAGGGATCTGGGAGGGAACTGTGAAAGAGAAAAGGGTTCCACCCACAGGAAAGTTCCTTCACCAGTGAGAGATCAGCCAGGACAGAGGCACAGCTTTAGAGCCTCAGAGCAGAGTGTAGTAACAGGTCTGCAGAGGGCAGAGCAGACAGGGGCCTACACAGACAGTGCCCATGGCATTCCCCAGCCTGGGACACTGGTCTGCTGGGGCGGGTGGGGGCTAGGTGCTGAGTCTCAGGTTATAGAGGCAGAGCTGGGGAGAAGGCTGGGGGTGCCTGCATGAAAACAGCCTGAGGGGGCTAGGGTGCAGCACACTACATAACGGTAGTACAAGAAGAAGCCTGGGCCTGCCAGAGAGGCAAGGTGCCATTAGAGGGGGGTGAGCCAGGAGAGGGGTGGGCTCGCCACAGAAGCTTCTTTCCCCACCCATGTACTCTCATATTGGCAAGGCACTGCCTACAAAAGCTCCAGGGGTGGGTGCAAGCCACCACTGCCATCTCAGACCCCAGAAGAGGGCACAGTCTGCTGCTACCACTGAGGGCCCCACAACTGGGTGCCAACTGCTGTACATGCCTTCCTGGGAGCACACGTGCACGCTCCCTGTCAAGGGGATAATAGCCAACACACACTGAGGAAAGGGACAGCAAGCATCCAAACCAAAAACAGCCCTCATGCCAAAAAATTATTAAACACACTACGCTACGCAGGAAAACTCCTGCAGATGAACAGCCCTTCTAGAATAAAGTAGGTATTTGTTTCTCCTAAACTCACAAAGTAAGAGAAACATGAGCAAAATAAAGAAGCAGAGGAACCACTCCCAGTTAAAAGACCAAGAGAACTCCCCTGCAGGAACAAACAACGAAATAGATCTCTTCAGTCTAATAGACACCAAGTTCAAAAATGGGGTAATGAAAATACTGAAGGAATTAAGAAAGCATAGTAAGCATAGTGTTAGTTACCTAGTTGTGTCTGACTCTTTGCGACCCCATGGACTGTAGCCCACAGGACTCCTCTGTTCATAGAATTCTCCAGACAAGCATACTGGACTGGGTTACCATGCCCTTCTACAAGGGATCCTCCTGACCCAGGGATCAAACCCGGGTCTCGTGCACTGCAGGCAGATTCTTTACCATCTGACCTACCAGGGAAGCCCAAAGAAAGGAATTAAGAAAGATGAGTATCAAAGAATTGATGCTTTCGAATTGTGGTGCTAGAGAAGACTCCTGAGGGTCCCTTGGACAGCAAGGAGATCAAACCAGTCAATCCTAAAGGAAATCAACCGTGACTATTCATTGGAAGAACTGATGATGAAGTTCCAACACTTTGGCCACCTGATGTGAGGAGCTGACTCACTGGAAAAGACCCTAATGCTGGGAAAGATTGAAGGCAGGAAGAGGAAGGGACGACAGAGGATGAGATGGTTAGACAGCATCACTAACTCAATGGACATGAATTTGAGCAAACTCCGGGAGATAATGAAGGACAGAGGAGCCTGGCATGCTGCTGTCCATGGGGTCACAAAGAGTCAGATACAACTTAGCGACTGAACAACAATGTATACAGTATGATCCTTTTGTAAAAAGAAAATTTTAAGAATCCAACTCATATTTGTACATTGAGACAGTGTGGTAGTCTATACACCAGAATCATTAATGACAATAAGAACTGTCTGGGGCAGGAGAAGTAAACTTACGGGGGACTCATTTGATGTATTTCTATATTGCTTTTCATCAGTCATATAAAATATGATAAAAGGAAAGTTAGGGGGGAAAAAACACAAATAAAAAGTCAAAACTTCGCCAGCAGCAACCAAATGAGGAAAGGAATAAAGCCTCAAGACATGAAGTTTGAAAAGTGAAGGCTAATAAAACAGAAGAAAATCTAGCTTGGCAAAGCTTCTTCCAATGTGTACAGATTAAGTGAGTGAGTAGGCAATCCTGGGGTAAGATAAAGACAAAAATCCTCAAGATTTATACCCCAGATATCAAGGGGGCACCCCAACCAAGGCAGACAAGCCTTCTGCAGGATGTCATCTCTCAGGGCACTGGTATGAACTAGAGGATGCATCTAGAGCTAGACTGAGACCAGACACTTAAGACTGAGTGAGCCAGACAGGGAAGCCTGGTATGCTGCAGTCCATGGGGTTCATGACTGAGACTGAAAAACAAGAAGACACTTATGAGAATTTCAGGAGACTGAAACCCAGTATCCCCAAGTTATCTTTTGCCCATCCCTTCAGTTTAGTTCAGTTGCCCAGTCGTGTCCAACTCTTTGCGACCCCATGGACTGCAGCATTCCAGGACTCCCTGTCTAACACCAACTCCTAGAGCTTTCGAAAATTTGTGTCCATCAAGTCAGTGTTGCCATCCAACCATCTCATCCTCTGGTGTCCCCTTCTCCTCCTGCCTTCAATCTTTCCCAGCGTCAGGGGCTTTTCAAATGAGTCCGTTCTTCACATCAGGTGTCCAAAGTATTGGAGTTTCAGCTTCAGCATCAGTCCTCCCAATGAATATTCAGGACTGATTTCCTTTAGGATGAACTGGCTGGATCTCCTTGCAGTCCAAGAGACTCTTAAGATTCTTCTCCAACACCATAGTTCAAAAGCATCAGTTCTTTGGTGCTCAACTTTCTTTACAGTCCAACTCTCACATCCACACATGACTACTGGAAAAACCATAGCTTTGACTAGACAGACCTTTGTTGGCAAAGCTATGTCTCTGCTTTTTAATATGCTGTCTAGCTTGGTCATATCTTTTCTTCCAAGGAGCAAGCATCTTTTAATTTCATGGCTACAGTCACCATCTGCAGTGATTTTTGAGCCCCCCAAAATAGTCTCTCACTGTTTACAGTTTCCCCATCTACTTGCCATGAAGTAATGGGACCAGATGCCCTGATCTTAGTTTTCTGAATGTTGAGTTGTAAGCCAGCTTTTAAATTCACCTCTTTCACTTTTATTAAGAGGCTCTTTAGTTCTTCTATTTCTGCCATAAGGGTGGTGTCATCTGCATATCTGAGGTTATTGATATTTCTCTTGGCAATCTTGATTCCAGCTTGTGCTTCATCCAGCCCGGCATTTCACATGATGCACTCTGCATATAAGTTAAATAAGCAGGGTGACAATATACAGATTTGACATAATCCTTTCCTGATTTGGAGCCAGTCTGTTGCTCCATGTCCAATTCTAACTTTTGCTTCTTGACCTGAACACAGATTTGTCAGGAGGCAGGTAATAGTCAGGAGGCAGGTAAGGTGCTCTGGTATTCCCACTTCTTTAAGAGTTTTCCACAGTTTGTTGTGATCCACACAGTCAAAGGCTTTGGTGTAGCCAATAAAGCAGAAGTAGATAATTTTCTGGAACTCTCTTGTTTTTTCCATGATCCAATGGATGTTGCCAATTTCATCTCTGGTTCCTCTGACTTTTCTAAATCCAGCTTGAATATCTGGAAGTTCTTGGTTCACGTACTGTTGTAGCCTAGCTTGGAGAATTTTGAGCATTACTTTGCTAGTACAATTGTGCAGTAGTTTGAACATTCTTTGGCATTGCCTTTCTTTGGGATTGGAATGAAAACTGACCTTTTCTAGTCCTATGGCCACTGCTGAGCTTTCCAAATTTGCTGGCATCATCTTTTAGGATTTGAAATAGCTCAACTGGAATTTCATCACCTCCACTAGCTTTGTTCATAGTGATGCTTCCTAAGGCCCACTTGACTTTGCATTCCAGGATGTCTGGCTCTAGGTGAGTGATCACACCATTGTGGTTGAACTTTTTTATATAGTTCTTCTGTGTATTCTTGCCACCTCTTCTTAATATCTTCTGCTTCTGTTAGGTCCATACCATTTCTGTCATTTATTGTGCCCATCTTTGCATGAAATGTTCCCTTGGTATCATCTCTATCCCTTTGTAACCCCTCCCTTGGGTTATAGAAAAGAAGTATATAAAAAGCAATTCCTTTTTCCCCTAAGTATTTTATTTCATTATTTTTAATTCTTTTTTAAATTAAAGTATAGTGGCTCAGATAGTAAAGAATCTGCCTGCAATGCAGAAGACCCAGATTCAATCCCTGGGTCAGGAAGATCCCCTATAGAAGGGAATGGCTACCTGCTCCAGTATTCTTGCCTGGAGAATTCTATGGACAGAGGAGCCTGGCAGGCTACAGTCCATTGGGTCACAGAGTCAGACATGACTAACATGTCCACATAAAAACTCATTACAAATGTTCATAATAGCATTGGTCGAAAAAGTGGAAAGAACCCAAACATCTATCAACAGATGAATGGATAAACAAATGGGAGTATCTACATATAATGGAATATTATTTGGCAATAAAAAGAAATAAAGTACTGATGCATGCTTCAACATGGATGAACCTTGAAAACATTATGTTAAGTAAGACAAAACAGTCACAAAGGACCACATATTTTATGATTCTATTTAAATAAAATGTCTATCACAGAAATTAAAAGTAAATCAGAGACTGTTTAGGGATGGGGAATGATATGGAGGTGGGGGTGGGCAGTGATAGCTAAAGCACACAAAGGTTTCTTTTTAAGGTAATAAAAAGTTCTAAAATCAATCGAGGTGGTGGTTGCACAATTCTGTATAATCTACTTCATTGTACACTAGTAATGGGTGAATTACATGGTCTAAATTATAGCTTTATAAGGCTGTTACCAGAAAGATACTACACAAAAATGACTAACTGCTTGGTGGATTCCATAATATTTTTTCTTAAGTTTAGAGGGATATTCATGACTAATATCCTTAACAGTAAAGAAACACATCTGAAGATTAGTGATTCCTATATTTTATTTCAGTGTTTATTCTGTTAAATTCAAGTAAAATGAACAAAAGCTTTTAATCTATTATGATCTAATATTATAAAAGTTTTTTGATCTATCCATCCACCTATCCCTTTATCTATACATATGCAAAAAAACATATCTGAAATAACTTCATATAATATGAACACTGGGGTGATTTGGGTTTTGGGTGATTTGTTGTTTTCTTTATTGTTTTCTACACTGGTTAAATGTTTAATAATGAGTTTGTGTTATTAGTATTTTGTCTTCAAATTGTTCTTATAAAGAAAAAAGTAAATATACCAAAATGTTAATGTTTATATGTAGGTTACAGGATTAGGATTTTTTTTTTCTTCCTTGTTTACTCTTTTCTGTACTTTCCAAATTTTCCTACAATGAACATCTATTATTTTATAAATAGAAGTTAAAAAACAAAACAATTAGAGGCGTGTATAGCCTTTTCTTTAAATGATTGCTTGGTTCTTACCTTGGCTCCTTCTGTTGCTCCTGAATGATCTTTCTTCCTGGCCAGATATCACCCAATTGTGACTGATGAAGGAGAGACTGTTCCACTGTCTCTCTTTTATTCACTTCAAGACAAACAAAAGCATGGCATATGGGTGATGATGGTGGGGGGGGGGGGATGTGGGGGAAGGGGAACACAGTATGTTTCCAGAAAGGATGGCAACACAGTCTTTATGTTGCCCACAAATGGACTGAGCCCATGGAGTGAAGGAAGACACACCGCCTGTAAAAATACACTATGATCCCACAGCAGCGGGTCTATGACTGAGGCCAAGTGCCTCAGGGAGCCATATCCCAACAGGTCTGGTACCTGCAGGCTTGCGGCGCAGGGACATCCTGATTATCTCACTGCCGGTGTGGTAAGCAAAGCGGTTCACTCTGTGGTCATAAAACCAGTCTCCAGTTGCTTTCTTCAGCTCTCTGGGAAGGAATAAAAGAAAATGAGAAATGGATTTTTAAGAAAATGGCCCTTGACATTCAACTAATAAAGGACAAAGGGAGAAACCACAACTGGGGCCCCCTTTCTTCTCTCAACTCTAAGTAACACTCACATTTCCTTGGCGCACACCTTGCACCTCCAGGTACCATTGCTTTCCTGAATGCGGCAGTCCCGACACACCAGATGATTACAACCCCAACAAGTGTTGGTCTTGGGAGTCAAGCGGCCCAGGCTCTCCTGGCACCGGGCGCAGGTCCGATCACTATAGTGCTGGCTGCCCCTTTTGGCCCCTTTCCTTTTTATCTCCAGTAACTCGTTCTTCAGTCGCCTGCCAATACCCAAAAGAGAAGCACAAGTGATTTGGATGCTGCATGGGCTGGATAGAGATGGGTCGAGAGGTGGAGACAGTAAGACTATTTAGTTCTGTGAAAGCAACAGAGCCCAACCTGACTCAGTGAGGAGTTGTAAAACTCATACACAAGTTCCTCTGAAAGTCAGATGAGAAGTATAAGAAAAAGTCCGGGTATCATTGGTTAAGGGCCTGGGAACATGATTTTTCTGGGACTCTTACCTAATCCTTTTCTCATCTGCTTTTCTGAGTTCCTCATCTCGTTGTAGAACACTGAGGATCAAATCCCTTTCCACCTCAGACAGAAAAGAGAGATCAAGTATCTCCGACATGACTTGTCCTAGTTTTTCCTTCTACTCTTCTTTCTTCAAATCTACCAGGTCACCAGATTTGCCTGAAAAAAAGATAAAAACTAACTGTGCACAGAGAATTTCCTGCTTCCCCTGGAGCAGCTAAACAGACACACAGAGCCGTGTGGCCAATGTGCCATTCCTATACCTCCAGGTGACTCCTCCTGAAAAGGAAGAGACAAAGTTTGCAAGGGGAAAAATCTATGCGTGACTCTGGCAAACAGTTGGGTCTTTCAACGTAAGCATCTTAGTCTGGAAAGAGGACACAACAGCTGAGTCAAATTCTCCTTCTAGCAAGTGGATCCTCAATGATCTAATTTTCAATACTTTTAATGTTCTCAAGTCACAAATCTATTCAGCCAAATAATCAGACAGCTGATCTCTGTAGTGGAGAAAACCACACAGGGACCTCTGCCAGTTGAAGCCTATTTCCTTCCAAACCTTTCCTGACCAGAGTCCTGGATTCAGTCAGATTTTTGCTACACTTCGAAATGGCCATCACCTACTCTATCTCCCAAAGTTCTTATTGCTAACACCACCTCAAGAATATCTTTACCTATTTCACCCAGACTTGTTGAGAATCTACTCTGACAGGAATTGTACAAAGTGTTACAGATACAAAGATGAGTGAGGCACAGTTCCTGTGCTGAAGATCACAGAGGAGAAAGGTACATACAGAGTACAGTGTACTAAGCACTCTTAGAGGGATAATAAATTGTTGTGAGAACTTAGAGAAGGGAGTAATTAGTTCTATCTTACCTAGAGAGGGAAAAGAGAGAACTATATACATGCGGAAGGTTTTATGGAACAGGTGGATTTTGCCTTATAGAACAGAGTATATGTTTGTTGGTTGGGGAGAATAATAGGAAATATAGCTGGAAACCTGATTATGTAATTCTCAAATATTCTTAAAAATTAAGAATTTTTAAATTGATGACACAGAGAATAGAAATCCATCAAACACCTTTGTTGTTGCTTTGTTTTTGATATTGGGAAATCACATACTCAAATTTGTTTTACAAAGATCACTCTAGCTATAGTACGAAAGGCTGGTTCAAAAGACAAATTGAAGTACAATAACACATTGTTGTTCAGTTGCTCAATCGAGTCTGACTCTTTGTGACCCCATGGACTGCAGCATGCCAGGCTTCCCTATCCTTCACCAACTTCAGGAGTTTGCTCTAACTCATGTCCATCGAGTCAGTGATTCCATCCAAACATCTCTTCCTCTGTCATCCCCTTCTCCTGCCTTCAATCTTTCCCAGCATCAGGGTCTTTTATAATGAGTCAGTTCTTTGCATCAGGTGGCCAAATTATTGGAGCTTCAGATTCAATAACACATTGTAAAATGTGCATACTCCAAAAGCAAGCAATACCACATCTAAGTATCTAGCTAATAGAAATATTCACACAAATGTGTATGCATGGTGTATGTACAAGAAAGTTATTGCAATATTATTTGTAAGAGCAAAAACAAGTTCTTTAACAGAGAAATCATTAAACAAAACAATATTTCCATATGATGACATACTATGCATCCATTTTTAAAATGTGGTAGATCTGAATGAAAATATATCTTGAGTGAAAAATAAGAGTCATTTTAGGACTATACTTGAATGATCTGTTTGCTAAAGTATCTATCTATACATTTGTATATGCAAAGAAAAAAGTCTAGAACAAAACCCATTATCTTTGGTTCCTCTTGAGAAGCAGAATTGAGGGGGGCAATGTTTACTTTTTATTTTATATAGCTCTGATTTTTTTTACAGATAAGTCTTACTTTTAAATTTCCAGAAAGAAAACATTCAAAGAAGACAGATTACTGGACAAAAAGACAACCTAAGTGACTCGATGGACGTGAATATGAGTGAACTCCGGGAGTTGGTGATGGACAGGGAGGCCTGGCGTGCTGCAATTCATGGAGTCGCAGAGTCTGACACGACTGAGCGACTGAACTGAAGTTTATTTAACTATGCTTTTAACCAACTGGGCAAAGTCACTGTATCTCTGTCATCCTCTGGTTTTTCAACTACAAAATGAACTACTTCTCAAAGGTGTCAAGAAAATTGAATAATGTGTGCAAAAAATCCCATCAGTGTTTGGAACACACATTTGGAATACATGTACTCACTGAATCTGCTTCAGGGCAGACCTAAACCAGAACAGGAAGACAAGAGAACACAAATAGGTTTGAGAAGCAGAAATGACAAAATGGAGTGACTGACTGAATGGAAAGAATGAAGTGTGAAGGCAAAGATGCCTAGTGTGCATGTCAAAGTTAAACACCTGGCTAGTAAGAGCTGTAACAGTGACAGGGGCTGTAAGAGAAGAAACAGGCATAGAAATAAGGCAAGAAGTTTTGTTGTAGTCATATTGAGAGTCAAAAGTGAGGATCCTACTTACCTTCTCTGTTCTCCCTTGAAAATACGTAAGTGCTTTCCCTTTTAAACACTAATTACCAACAAGACAATAATAGAGAGTACAAACAAAGTAATGGCAACCCACTCCAGCATTCTTTCCTGGAGAATCCCACAGACAGAGGGGCCTGGTGGGCTACAGTCCATTGGGTCGCAAACAGACACGACTGAGCACAAACGACATACCAAAGCTACAAGGTTCTGGAAATACCAACACTTTCTTGATTTCATTATTTCTTGGTCTTTATTGAACTATAAAATGCTAAGCCTCTTTTATAGCCCCTTTCTTAGGAAGTCTTGAGGAAATATTCTTACTTTTCACCCTCAAGGAGAATATATACTCTCCATGAGAACAAGGACTTTTTCAGTACCATTCTTTGTATCTGGCCTGGCACCTAACACACTGTCATCACCAACCCCAATCGCTCCATTCACTGAGAATTTATTACATGCCAGGCAACAAGTACTTGACATACATTCATGTAATGCTCACAACAACCCCAAGAATGAGGTACTATTGTTATCCACATTTTATAGATGAGGCCTCAGGAGAGGTTAGGTTAACGCACCCAAGAATAAACACAGAGTAACTGAAGTTGCTAGGATTCAAGCCCAGGCAATTGCATTCAAGAGCTAGTGTTCCACTGGCTCTATCCAGGCAGGACCATGGCCAAAACAATTATAAAATGTTGAACACAGCAATCAAAAGCACTGTGGAAATGGATTCCCATATTGTGTGATTATGGTTGAAGAACTGGCCAAAAAAAAAATCAGCAGCTCCTGGATAAACTAGGTATCACCAACTGACTGGCAATTAAAGACTAAGGATGGCACAGACACACTGAAATGAAAGCAAAGCCAAATTTATTAGAAAACTGATATTTATGGAGAGGCAGCAGAGTTCTGTGATGAGACAAGCACACTGGCACATAATGAGACCAGCTAGGAGTAAAAGCCAAGGAAGTAAGAGTGTCATTAAGGAATCAAACACAGCACGATAACAAAATGGAACTGCTAATACTGAACATCTTCCCTTTATTTTTCACTCATGGAGTTGACCAACCAGGACTGCCCCCCTCTGAAATCTTAAATTCAAGAATCCCTATTTTTGAATTACATCTTACTCCCACTATACCTATCTACAACTTTACCAAGACCACAGTCTCTTGAGCCTTCCCTCCACTTTCTCTTGGTCTACTTGCCTCCGATTGATCTATCTTCCTTCCCTATCCATCCTGGACTCCCGACAGTGCAACATTTGAACCACTCTCACCAATATCTTCCATATCCATGCACCTTCATCTCACTGCAGCAACTGTCCGTCAAAATCCCAAACCTGTACCAAGGCTATATAGTCTGCCTTGTCTGCTCCTATACCCAGGTCCTAAATAATTCCTGGTCTACAACCTCAGCTGTACCCTCGCTGTCACCTAGAAGTCTTTTTACTTGCCTTTAGTTCAGTTGGTGGCTTCCCTGGTGGCTCAGATGGTAAAGAATCCGTCTGCAATGCAGGAGACCCAGGTTTGATCTCTAGGTCAGGAAGAGCCCCTCATCTTCCCAACCAATCCAGTATTCCTGCATTGACAGCTAGGTTCTTTACCACTGAGCCACCTAGGAAACTCCCCACTCCAGTATTCTTGACTGGGAAATCCTATGGACAGAGGAGCCTGGTGGGCTTTTAGAATCCATCAGCATGACAAAGGTAATAAAAAGTAATTAAACTAATTACTAACAAGATAATAGAGCATATAAACATCACAGCAAAACTACACAGGTTCTGGAAGTATCAACATTGTCTTGACTTCACTATTTCTTGGTCTTTACTGAATTATAAGATGCTAAGCCTCTTTCACAGGAGAAGGCAATGGCATCCCACTCCAGTACTCTTGCCTGGAAAATCCTATGGACGGAGGAGCCTGGTAGGCTGCAGCCCATGGGGTCGCTAAGAGTTGGACACGATTGAGCAACTTCCCTTTCACCTTTCACTTTCATGCACTGGAGAAGGAAATGGCAACCCACTCCAGTGTTCCTGCCTGGAGAATTCCAGGGACGGGGGAGCCTGGTGGGCTGCCGTCTATGGGGCTGCACAGAGTTGGACATGACTGAAGTGACTTAGCAAGCCTCTTTCACAGGCCCTTTCTTAGGTAGTCTTGAGGAAATACTCTTATTCTCATCCCCAAGGAGAATATATAAGCCATGACCTCCATCAGCTTCTTGCCTCCTCTGCCCTATCACTTGCCAATCTGACTACTTTCGGTAAAGCTGCATTCCATCCTCAACCTCACCTTAGATGATAGGTTGCTATTTCCAATGTTAACCCTGTTACTAGCCAGCTCACTTGAGATGTGATCTTCTAGATTCAGTAATCGGAAAATAGAATAAGGAAAAAAAAGTTAAACACAAGGAGAAAAAACATAGAAAAATGAAATAAATAGAAAATAAAACATAAGATGGTAAAAAAAAAAGCTCCAATATGTCAACTAACATTTTTAAATGTATAAGTAAAACTCATACTTTAAAATACAGAGGTTAACAGACTACATCAGAGAAGGCAATGGCAGCCCACTCCAGTACTCCTGCCTGGAAAATCCCATGGACGGAGGAGCCTGGTGGGCTGCAGTCCATGGGGTCGCTAAGAGTTGGACACAACTGAGCAACTTCACTTTCACTTTTCCCTTTGATGCATTGGAGAAGGAAATGGCAACCCACTCCAGTGTTCTTGCCTGGAGAATCCCAGGGACGGGGGAGCCTGGAGGGCTGCTGTCTATGGGGTCGCAGAGTCAGACATGACTGAAGCAACTTAGCAGCAGCAGCAACAGACTACATAAAATTAAAAAATCCAGGTATGTGCCATTTCACAAGGGACACATCTAAAACATAAAGATCACAAAAGACTGAAAGTAAAAAGATAGAAAAAAGATATACCAGGTAAATGAAAACCAAAATAAAGTTGAGACAGTTATATTAATATCTAAAAAACAAAATTTAAAAATAATAAAATCATTATAAAAGATAAGACTACTACGTAGAGTTAAATCAAGTATGTTTTATTAACATGCACTCAGAAAATCCCTCCAAATATATAACAGAAGATTATGTACAACTAGAGAGACAAACTGAAAAATTACCATCAAAATGGTAGATCATAGAAAATAAGCCAAAAGGATACAACACAGGGAATATAGCCAATATTTTATAACTATAAAAGAAGTCTGGGCTTCCCTGGTGGCTCAGATGATAAAGTTTCTGCCTGCAATACAGGAGACCTGGGTTCAATCCTTGGGTCAGAAAGATCCCCTTGAGAAGGGAATGGCTACCCACTCCAGTATTCTTGCCTGGAGAATTCCATGGACAGGGGAGCCTGGAGTGCTACAGTCTGTGGGGTTGCAAACAGTCAGACATGACCAAGTAACTAACTCTATCACTGTCACTTCTAAATGGGGTCTAACCTTTAATAACTGTAAATCACTATATTGTATACCTTACAAATAACTATATGTAACATATAATAAAGTATATTAACTATTATTATTGTTGTTTAGTCACTGAGATGTGTCCAACTCTGTGCAACCCCCTGGGCTGCAGCATGCCAGCCTTCTCTCTCCTACATTATCTCCCAGAGTTTGTTCAAATTCATGTCCATTGAGTCAATGATGCTATCTAACCATCTAACCCTGTCGTCCCCTTCTCCTTTTGTCTTCAATCTTTCCCAGCATCAGGGTCTTTTCCAATGAGTTGGCTCTTTGCATCAGGTAGCCAAAGTACTGAAGCTTCAGTTTCAGCATCAGTCCTTCCAATGAATATTTAGGGTTCATTTCCTTTAATATTAACTATAGTGAAGTGAAGTGAAGTCACTCAGCTGTGTCTGACTCTTTGCGACCCCATGGTCTGTAGCCCACCAGGCTCCTCTGTCCATGGGATTTTCCAGGCAATAGGCCTGGAGTGGGCTGCCATTTCCTTCTCCACGGAATATTAACTATACTTCAATTTTAAAGGAAAATATGATGTAATCTATGTAAATTAGCACTATACTGATAGGTGTAGTCAAGAAATAAAATAGAATTTGTAAAAAAAAAAGGGGGGGAATAACATACTTCTTTCAATTATTAATAGTATAAGCAGATAAAAAATTACTAAATATAAGACAAGTTGAACAAAATAGGTCTAATTTAATGAACATATGTAGAATTCTATATCCAACTGGAACATTTACTGCCCGCCCCACCAAATGATCGTGTACTAAGTCATAATGCAAGTCTCATATGCCAAAGAAGAAATCATAATTTCATAATTGTACTAAACCTATCATTAACATCTTAAAGAAGAAACCTGCTCCCTGCCTCACCACCACCACCATGCCCATACCATAGGGCAGAATGTTTCCTAGAAATTCATAAATGAAAACAAGGCATTTGCAATGACTTAAGTGATATATTTTTATGGCAAATGGCATATCACGTTTTTAAAAATAGAATTTAAAAAAATACTGAGGCACAAATAAGAAAGCCAGACAGATTTGCATCACAGAAAACCTGTGACCTTTCATTTTCTCCCAATTGACAAACAGTACTAGGATTTAATGGAGAGACCAAAGCCCGAGAAAACTTTAGTCTTTCACTGAAATTCAATTACAGGTATACTGGCGGCTACAGTCCACAGAGTCAGATAGAGTCAAACACAACTGAGCAACTAACACTATCCAGTCAAAAGTGTAAGGATTATCCACTGAAAAGAACCACAGCTCAGATAACATGAGTGTCCAAACCCGAGCTCTGATGGACAGTTTGTTCCACATTAGTTGTGGGGTGTCAAGACTCAGATGAAACGTCTTATGGGCTTCCTGCCCAACAAGAAGATATTTTAGGAAAGATGGTGCATAGAGTTATAAAGTTGCAAATACTTATTAATCAAAATTCAGGAAAATATTGTAATGCAAATACCTACAAATCAAGTTGCTGTTGTTGTTTAGTCATTAAGTCATGTCTGACTTTTTTGCAACACCATGGACTATAGCCTGCCAGGCTCCTCTGTCCATGGGATTTTCCAAGCAAGAATACTGCAGTGGATTGCCATTTCTTTCTCTGGGGGATCTTCCGAATCCAGGGATTGAACCCATCAAAAAATGTCCATGTAGTAGCCCGCAAATAAAACAAATTCTTTTGTGTTTAATTTGTAGGGCACATCGGTACCCCTCCCTCTCTCAAACATGCAACGCACATGGCACATATAAATGGGAAGATGGTAATACTTACGCTCAAACTAGAAACTTCTACCAGATGTGGCCTTCTTGAAGGTAGGCACTGTATCTGGACTTAGTACCCACAAGAGCTTACTTGGCACAGTGTCTGATGCACAATATGAGATCAATAAACTTTGCTGAATGTCTTCACCCAGAAATCTACTTGCATTTATATGCTTAAAGCTACACTCACAGAAACTGAAGAGTGGCACTAGAGCTGAGAGCAAAGTGTTTTTATCTTCCTGAGGCAGTCTGGTGTCAGGCCCAAAACACGGCCTTTGGACCCCAACTGCCTGAATATGAATCCCAACTTCATGAATGACTATCTGTGTGACTTTGGGCAAGCTACTAAACCTCTCAGTGCTTCAATTTCTTCATTGGTCAAAGGAAGAAAACTGTGCATGTGTGCTAAGTCGCTTCAGTCGTGTTCGACTCTGTGCGAACCTATGCACTGCAGCCCTCCAGACTCCTCTGCCTGGATTCTCCAGGCAAGAATACTGGAGCGGGTTGCCATGCCCTCCTCCAGGGATTCTTCCCAACCCAGGGATCGAATTCATGTTTCGTATGTCTCCTGCACTGGCAGGCAGGTTCTTTACCACTAGCACCACATGGGAAGCTCCCAAATTCTTCACTGGTAAAAGGAAGAAAATGATATCTACTGTCTTGAGTTTGTTATAAAGATTCATGAGTTTTTAAAAATATGCAGCAGTGTTCTTGTCTGGAGAATCTCAGCGACAGGGGAGCCTGGTGGGCTGCCATCTATGGGGTCACACAGAGTTGGACACGACTGAAGCAACTTAGCAGCAGCAGCAAAGTAATGTGAACAGAGAGAATGCTAAATTCTAAGGTTTAGCTATTGTTTTTTTGTCAGTTTTTATATGTGCATTTGTTCTTTAAGATGTAACTGGGTCTTACAAAGTGACATTGATTTTCTATTAAAGAATACAGATGAATTGTGAGTTAAACTGCATTTAAGCTTAAAGTTTCAGGCCTTTTTTTCAGTGAGCAACTATGCTGACAACTTTAGAGATGACAGAGAAGTCCAGAAAAACTGACCCATGCTTAAGGGCAAAAAGACTGAATCAATATTAAATTATTCCTCTAAACCTATGAGTAATAATTATGTGAGGGTTTTGCATATAAATTCTATTCCATCATCAGTCATGTCCCACTTAAATGATATGATAAAAGCATTTTGCTGTTTGGGCCAAGGGCAATGGACAATTTTGGCAAAGTTTATAGCTCACTGAAAATGAAAAAGTGAACCAGTGTCTTTCAAAGGACATTAGTTTAACCAAGAAACCCTGAATTAAACTGCAAATGATAGTATGTTTTACACAGAAACTGATGAGTGATATGGAAAACTTGCATTGCTGCATGTCATTCTGTATACTTTCGAACAGATATTTAGAACTGATCTAGCTATGTCAAGAAACGTGATGATGTATACATTTTTTGAAAAATGAGAACTGAAATGCATTTTTTGAAAAATGAGAACTGAAATGGAGCTACAAATTATAACTGCTCATGAAAATTGGGGATTATAAAATGTCAGTGGCCTTCTATTTCTGGCCAAGAATGGATTTTTACCCTGCCTGGACCCCCTCCACCTCCCCAAATAAATAAAATAGATAAAACGGTGGTAATTTTGAAGACACTGAGTATCAGGCAATGGAGGACTGTGATCCCTGGGAGACAGGAAGCAAACAGGGTGAGCCCTCTGGCTTTCCAGGCTCATTGTCTTGAGAGAGTGTCCAGGCCATGGTGCGGGGAGGACAAACACAGGCAGGGCCCGGTGAACTCCCTGAGTTGTGGTGACAGAGATGGGAGTCTGGCTGGAGTTCATAGGACAGCGTGCCTGAGAGAGTCACACAGAGAGAAGTGCAGAGGGTCTACAGAGGGCCTCCCTCAAATATTCAGCAAAGGACACGTCAACAATGTGGCATGCCTGTGAGGAAATTACACTAGGCCCGAGAAAGAACCCTAGCTGAAAGGATTCAAAAGAACAGTGCCTGTCACTCAAACATGACCAGAAACAGTGCCTGTTCCATCAGTCAAACTGGAAAACCTCATGATTCACAGGGTACTGGGCAGAGTACTCAGAGGGTCTTGCCTCCATAATGGGCAATAATTAGTCCTAGATTGTGCACTGCCTAACAAATCGAAACAGAAGAGCCTGAAAGGATTAATCTGTTTCAAGTAACTCAAGTGCATCCAAGAACAGAGCTCAAGCATATCTGTACTAATATAAAAATATCAGCACCCAACAAGGTAAAATTTATATCTACTACCCAATAAAAAATAAATAGGCATGCAAAAAAGCAGAAAATACAGTCCATGCTGAGAGGAATAATTAATCAAAAGCTGACCAAGAATGGACACAAATGTTAGAATTAGCAAAGTCATTAAAAGAGTTATTATAACTGCATTCCATATGTTAAAAAGCGAAATAAAAACATGAAAGGTTTTGTAAAAAAGACTCAAATCAAACCTAGAGATAAAAAAACAATGTCTTCATGTTGATATATGGCAAAACCCACCAAAATATTGTAAAGTAATTAGCCTCCAATTAAAATAAATTAATTTTAAAAAAGCAATGTCTGAGATGAAAATTATACAGAATTGGATTAATAGCACATTACACACTGTAATAGAAAAGATTATTGAAGTTGACAGCAATAGCAACTATTCAAATGAAACAGAAAAAAACTCAAGAAAACAGAGCATTAATGAGCAGTGTAACAACTTTCAGCTGCCTAATATGCATGTCATTGGAGTCATCAAAGGAAATGAGGGCACTGAAAAAATATTTGAGAAAATACTGGCCCAAGTTTTTTCTAAATTTGATGAACAATACAAATTCACAGATCCAAGAAGCTCAATGAATTTCACAAGAAGCAGAAAGAAAACTGCACCATATGGGACAGCATAGTCAAAATTTTTAAAACCAGACATAATGAGAAATTCTTAAAAGCAGCCAGCAGGTGGGAGGCAGGAGAGAAACAACGTACCATACTCAGAAGAATAAAGATAATGATGAAAGTAAATTTACCACTGGAAACAATGCAAACGAGAAGACAGAGGAACATCTCTGAAACACTGAAAGGAAATTATCTGCCAATCTAGAATTCTAAACCCAGTGAAATGTCATTCAGAAACAGAGGTGAAATAAAGACTTTTTTTAATGTAAAAATTGAAAGAATTAATCACAATCAGATCTGCAACTATAAAAAATGTTAAAGGAAGTCCTTCAGGCAGAAGAAAAATAATACTAGATAGAAATAACAGAAATACGGATCTATAAAAAGTAATGAAGAACACTGCTGCTGCTGCTGCTGCTAAGTCGCTTCAGTCGTGTCCGACTCTGTGCGATCCCATGGACTGTAGCTCACCAGGCTTCTCTGCCCATGGAATTTTCCAAGCAAGAATACTGGAGTTGGTTGCCATTTCCTACTCCAAAATATGCAGGTAAAAAATATTATTTTCTTATTTATGTTTCCTTTAGAAATATAATTGACTCCTTAAAGCAAAACAATTTATAAAACATATTGTGACGTTCAAGACATATACAGAACCAAATTAGAAGAGTTACACAATCTGTTTTCAAGACTTATTATAAATCTACAGTAATCAAGGGAGTGTTTTAGTAGCATACAGGTAGACACTGGAAGAGAGCAGAGTCTAGAAATAAATCCTTATGTTTATAGTCCCTTAATTTCTGATAAAGATGTAAGGGAGGGGCTTCCTTGGTAATCCAGTGGTTAAGAATTTGCCTAGCAATGCAAGGGACATGGGTTCAATCCCTAGTCCAGGAAGATCCCACATGCCGTGGAATAACTAGGCCCATGTGCTAGAACTACTGAGGCAAAGCACCACTACTAGAGCCCACCCGCCTAGAGCTTGTGCACCACAACAAGAGCAGCTACCACAATGAGAAGCCTGCACACAGCAACACAGAGTAGGCCTCACTCACCGCAACTAGAGAAAGCCTGCATGCAACGATGAAGACCCAGCACAGTCAAAAATAAAATTATTTTTTTAAAGATGCATGGGAATTTGGTGGAGAAGTGACAGTCTTTCCAACAAATGGTGCTGAGAAAACTGGGTAGACATATGCAAAAAATGCAGAGATTTCTTAGATATAATACCAAAAATGTGATGCAGAACTTGCTAAAACATAAACTAAAAACTGTGCTCTTTGAAAAATGCTAATAAGAAAATTAAAAAAAAAAACTATATATACTGGAAGAAAATATTTGTAAACAGTATATCCAATAATGACTTATATCCAGAACATGTAAGGCACTCTCAAAACTCTACACTCTACAATGTGGTATCACCTCATACCAGTCAGAACAGCCATCATCATTAAAAAAATCTACAAACAGTAAATGCTGGAGAGGCTGTGGAGAAAAAGGTACCCTCTTGCACTGTTGGTAGAAATGTAAATTGATACAACCACTATGGATAACAGTATGGAGATTCCTTAAAAAACTAAAATTAAAACCACCATATGACCCAGCAATCCCACTACTGGGAATACACCCTGAGAAAACCATAATTCAAAAAGAAACATGTACCCCAGTGTTCATGGCAGCACTATTTACAACAGCCAGGACATAAAAGCAGCCTAGATGTCCCGCAACAGATGAATGGATAAAGAAGAAGTGGTATGTATATACAATGGAATATTACTCGGCCATGAAAAGGAATGAAATTTGTCATTTGTAGTGATATGGATGAACTTATCATCTGCCATATAGAGTGAAGTTAGCAGAATGGGTAAAGCAAATATTGCATATTAATACATATATATGGAATCTAGAAAACAGTACTGATGAACCAATTTGCAGGGCAGGAATAGAGATGCAGATGTAGAGAACAGACATGGTGTGGGGTAATGAGAGGGTGGGACAAATTGAGAGACCAGCACTGACATATATACACTACCCTGCGTAAAACAGCTAGCTAGTGTGAGGCTTCTGTATAGCACTGGGAGCTCAGCTCAGTGCTCTGTGACGACCTAGAGGGATGGGAGGCTCCAGTGGGAGGCTATATACGTATACTTTTAGCTGATTCATGCTGTTGTATAGCAGAAACACAACACTGTACAGCAATTATGCTCCAATTCAAAAAAAGAGTAGTTCTTGCTAATCACCCCCACCAAAAAAAAAAAGAAACACAGGATTGGGACACAAGAGCCAAGAAAAATCAATGCTTTATGTGTGTTAATGTTTATCTTTACTTAAATAAAGATTTTGGAGACAAAAAAAACTCTAAACTTTTTAAATGAACCAAAAATTTAGGCAAATGTATCACCAAAGACATTTAAATAGCAAATAAGCATCTGAAAAGATGTTCAACATCATTAATTCTTAGTGAGACGCAAACTAAAATCACAACGAAATGCCACTACTCACTCATTAGAATGACTAAAACTAAAATTGTAACAAATGTTGGCCAAGATTTGAAGCAACTGGAACTCTCACACACTGCAGTGGGAATGTATTAATAAAATGATACAACCATGCTGGAAAACATTTTAGTAGTTTCTCAAAAAGGTAAACATATATCTCCCATATGGCCCAGACTTTCCACTTCTAGGTATTAACCCAAGAAAAGCAAGAGCATCTGTCCATGCAAAGACATGCATGTGAATGTTAATAACAGCATTATTCATAATAGCCAAAAACTGGAAACAACCCAAATGCCCATGAAAAGGTGAATGGATTTTTCTTACTTGAGGTATATCCATATAATGGAACATTGGTCAACAACAGAACAGACTGAACTACTGACAGCAATATGGACGAGTATCAAACTAATTATGTTGACTGAAAAAAATCAGACAAAAAAGAACACACAGTAGTACATTATTTCATTTACATAAAACTGGTAGAAAATGAAAAATAATGTATAGTGACAGAAAACAGATCAGTGGTTGTGAGAAAACAGGGATATAACACAGAGATGAACAGGAAGGAAGGATTAATGTGGTTTGTTTAGTCACTAAGCAGTATCCAACTCTTATGACCCCATGGACTGTAGCCCACCACATTCCTCCAAGGAAGGATTACAAAATAGCAAAAGGAAAACTTCTGAAGGTAATAGATATGATTACTTTCTTGATTTTGGTAATGGTTTCATGGATATACAGAGATGTCAAATTTTATTAAATTGTATACTTTATGCACAGCTTATTGTATGTAAATGATGACTTAAAAACGTACTTTTTAAAGTTTTAAGATTAAATGTAACTAAACATTTTGTAACCAGCAGCTTTACACTCCCAAAATACCTCTAAGGCAGTAGGAGACTTTAAATGCATTCAAACAGTAAAATATTTTTTAATCAAAGGGGCTTTTATAAAGAATACAGAGTAGATTGGAAATTTTTTCTATTAGTTGCTTATTACCTAAGAGATGTATTTCATCTTCTAACCCTTCCAAATGAAGATATTCCATGAGTATTGAACCGTATGTTAAAAAGACAAAAAGACAGCATACTGAGAGCTGAGAAGATGGAACAACAACAAAATGTCTGCATAACTGTTTCCTGAAATTAATATTTATACTGTTATTTAGTAAGTGCATCCAACAAGGCACTTTTTAATTTTTAGATTTATATGTTTTGTGAGGTATCCTTTCTTAGCTACAACAGTCATAAACTCAAGTATAGGCGCCTCCCTGGTGGCTCAGTGGTAAAGAATCTGCTTGCCAATGCAGGAGACTCGGGTTTGACACCTGATCCCATGCTGTGTAGCAACTAAGCCCACATGCTGCAGCTACTGAAGACTGGGCGACCTAGAGCCTGCGCTCTGCAGCATGAGAAGCTACCTCAATGAGAAGCCATGGACTGCAACAAACAGTAGCCCCATTTGATGCAACAAAGAAAAAGCCTGCATGGCAATAAACACCCAGCACAACAAAAAATAATTTTAAAAAAATCAAATATTAAGATAAACAACTTAGAATCAGACCCTCAGGTAGCTATATCCCATAAACCAAGAATTTGGTCAAATGAAGGACCACAGTGTCACTGCTCTCAAAGTGAGAGCAGCAGTTGTTACACTATTAATATTAAAATTAATCTTAAAGAGGGTTTGTTTCATCTCATACCCTTCTTTACTTCTATTTTTGTAAATGCCTTATAAAATATTGGGACAGTCAGAAATATATAGTTTGTAAATAAATTTATGTGTATTTGTTGTTTTTGTGTAGTTGCTAAGTCATGTCCAACTCTTATGACCCCATGGACTGTAGCCCACCAGGCTCCTGTGCCCTTCGGATTTCCCAGGCAGGAATACTGCAGTGGGTTGCCATTTCTTTTTCCAGGGAATCTTCTCCACCCAGGGATTGAACTTGGGTCTCCTCCTTGGCAGGCAGATTCTCTGCCACTGAGACACCGGGGAAGCCCTTGAGTATATTAGAGGTGATCAAAAATTTTGCTGGTAACGGAGAGTGATCAAAAAGTTGGGAAACAATTTGCTTAAAGGAGGGTGAAGAGAAACAATTCTTACTAATTGCCATGTATTATCATGATTCTGCTTACATATAGTTATATGTTAATTAGGAAAGAATAAATCATTCTGATGACTGTAACGCAGTTGCCCAGATGCAAGCAGAGCAGCTTAATGAACGGAGATCATGCTGCCATAAGGTACATTCCACAGTGGACTCTATTAGCTAATTGTGATGAAGGCAATTACCATATCTGAAGCAGACCAATCTATCACAGTCAGAATTAATACCTATTATGTGTGCAGGTTTCCAAAACATGAGTGAAGCATACCTAGCAAAATCCAGCCCACTTTGGAGGAAAAAAAACTAATTATTTTCAAATCTAAAGGTGTGAGAGAGAGGATTTTAGAGCATAAAGAAATGAAACCAAAACATGTTATGTGGTGAGTCTGCCAAACTCACCCTTGCCCCCCAAAAAAGTCTCCATGTAGAAAAGAAAGTTCCCAGGGATGCAGGGCTTCTCTAAATCCCCTTGTTTGGATCCAGCCATCTATACACAAAGGCACCAACTGACAACATCCTCTTGGCTGGTAACAGCCGAGTGACATGCAACATTGCTTACAGTCAACAAAAGTTTTACATTAGGATACTGTGTTGGCTATTTTATCAATCGTCCCTTTCAATTTTAAGGTGATGTCTGTCGAAGAAAAGAAATCTAAATGTTTATTAAAATGTGTCTGTCTTCTATATCTAGTCAAGGTTGCTCAGACAAATTTAAGGTAGATTCAAATTGCAAAGGTGCTAAGTCTGGTTTCTCAGATTTTTCCAATTTTTCTTGGATACAGATTCCCACTCTCGTCCCCTGAAGTCCCTTCTGGCTCCTAGATTAAATGATGTAAATGTATCTGGCCCCAAAGATTATTCTATGAGATCTCCCTCCCCTGTACTGGTAGTTATCTCTGAATGTCTGTGTGGTTCCAGGCCTTCGAAATTCTACTTCTTTCCCTGACGTGGAGCTCTGTATTCTGCACTGTTTACAGAACTGCTGACTATTTAGGAAGGCCAACTATGTGCTAAATGCCGTGCTCACAAAACAATGCAGAGTATCTGCCCACAAAGAACACACAGTCTATCAAAGGAAATATTTAGAGAGACAGTCATAACAGAACATGGTAATCAAAGAAATATAAACACAGGGTATTATGAGAATGCCAAGTTGGGGCATCTATTCCAGCTTGGACAAAGGGAAGTAGAATGAAACAGCAGTAGCACATGAAATGGTTGTAAATATCTATCAGATGGTTAACCAGGTAGAGGGCACAGCATTTACAAAAGCAAAAGCATAAGCATAGAGACACAAAGCAATGTGGTACAGGCAAGAAGTGCAGTGATATTGTATAGCAAATTGTAAGGAAGGATGTGGAAGAGGCAAATGGGGATCAAAGGAGGAGCTTGATATGCTATACTCAGAGACATGGATAATTAACCTTGGACAATGGGAATGACTGAAGACTTTTCAGGAAGGCAAGGACTCATTAGATCACTCTGAAAATTTTGCAGAATATAGATTTGAGGAGGATCTAGTATAAACCCAGGGGGAAGATGATGAGAGCCCAAATCAGAGGGCAGTGATAGAAGAGATGGAAAGGGGCCATACTGAAGATTTAACACTGAGATAAAACCTGCCAGACCTGTGGATGTTCTATAACACAGAACAGCCTCTTCTACTAGGACTTGGAGTTCTGATTTGCTAGGTTTCTAATTAAGAGCAGTATGGCATAGAAAAGTGCCTACAAGGACTGGATCTAGAGCCTTCAAATCATAGCTTCACTACTTTTTAGCTGTGTGACCTTGGGCCAGTTATTCAACCTCCCTGAATCTGTTTCCCCATCTGCAAAAAGTGATTAATAATAAGAGCCACTTAAAGCTGTGAGGATTCAAGTATATTCATGAGTAAAGGGTAGAGCATAGTGCCTGGTCTAGAATAAGCATTCAGTTTTGATAGCTGTTTAATTTTATTATTATTAACCATATGCTTTAGAAAATATATGAGCAAATTGAAGTTTTGACATCTTACTATGAAATTTGAGAAATCAAATCAGCATTCTTGCCCAGATAGAAAGTCACCATACGTCTCTGCAGGGAAGCAGCTGACAAGCATAAATATTAAGCAAATGTTAGTAATTAGAAATGATCAGTTTAAAACATATTTACACACTGTCCCAGACTGCATTTCAAGTGACTCATAAAGACACATAGTGAAGTGAGTGAAGTCGCTCAGTCGTGTCCGACTCTTCATGACGCCATGGACTGTAGCCTACCAGACTCCTTCGTCCATGGAATTTTCCAGGCAAGAGTACTGGAGTGGGGTGCCATTTCCTTCTCCAGAAGATCTTCCTGACTGAGAGATTGAACCTGGTCTCCCGCACTGCAGGCAGATGCTTTACCATCTGAGCCACCAGGGAATATAAAGATATATAGAACAAGATAGCAGAAATTTAAAAAACAGTATCAAAAAGAAAAAAAGCAAGAGCAGAGACAAAATAGAGTAAAAATCAAGGCTCCAAAACAAACGGGCAACTGAGGCTTCCCAGTGGTCAGCTAGGGTCTCCAGACCCCCACAAGCCCACCAGTGGAGCAAATCTACATATATAGTAATCTTGCTTGAAAAATTCCATGGACAGAGGAGTCTGGCAGGCTATAGTCCAAAGGGTCACAAAGAGTCAGACATGACTGAGCACACACGAGAAAGAATAGAATGCTTTAAAACCCAGGTCATTTATATGCGTAAAACACTTTTTAAGTCTAGTGAGAGTTGACACGTCAGTTTTTAATAAGCCTTATCACCATCGCCGTGTGAAACTCCATTATCTTTCCTTAGTCAACCAGCTTTGATAAAGCAGCGTGCCCCTCAGGGAAGACCCTCTTCTCATGCCTGGGTCGCAGATGGTGGGGATTTCTAAACTGAACTCTAGCTAGCATCTAATTCTTTCGTGCAGGACACATCATCTAAAAATCACCCACGCAGTCCCCTTAAATGAGAAATCATGATGGCTCATGACTAATCCAACCCATGTTCACACGCAGCTGTGATTTCATGCATTTGGTTTCTTGTTTAATTTTAGGGATGCTGTGATCTAGCTATGGCCACAGAAACTTTAAACACAATGAAATAACCTGTAGTCGAACTCGAATTGAACTGTATATGCGGCAGATAATCTTAAAGTGTTATTTAAGGACTACAAGACGTAAAATAAATGCTAATTTCCTTCAGATATAACATTAATAAATGTATATATGAGTATATGTAAGTGGAAGAGTAGGTATAAATTGGAAACTATAAAATAAAGATACAATATTAACGTACAGGCTCTCTTGGCCTCCTAAACTGCTTAATCATAATTACACATTATATCAAATCCCTAGAACAAGATTAGTACATGTATTATCAACATCTGGTCAATAGCTAGAAACAATATCCTAATATTGCTTAAAATACTATAAAAACTACTAAAAATAGTTGTCATGTATAGTTCACTATGTATCTTTATGAGTCACTTGAAATGCAGTCTGGGACAGTGTATAAATATCTTTTAAACTGATCATTTCTAATTACTAATATTTGCTTAATATTTATGCTTGTCAGCTACTTCCCTGCAGAGACGTATGGTGACTTTCTATCTGGGCAAGAATGCTGATTTGATTTCTCAAATTTCATAGTAAGATGTCAAAACTTCAATTTGCTCATATATTTTCTAAACCATATGGTTATAGTAAAAAATACTATAAAAACTACTAAAAAAGTATAAAAAATTTTAAACTGCTAAATATTCAAATTTCATGTGCATATATTTGTTTTATCTTCAATTGTGACACAGCATATGAAGTACCTTTAAAAGTTCCAAGGGGGGAAGATAAATTAATTTTCATTATTCAGTTAACGCAATTTACAATAAAGCAAGGCACTATGTCTAGGCGGACTTTCCTAGCCCCACATACATAAACATTTGACCTTGGTATTACTACTATTTCTAAACAGAACTACACAATCAGTAATCAGCATATCAATGAGGTGCCCTTTCACTTTAGAAAAATGAATAATCTCCCTCACTAGACAATTAACTATATGAGAGAGGGGGCTTTGTTTTGTTCATTTCTGTGCCCTTCAGTGCCAAGAGTGCTGTCTGGTACATAATATGCACACAATAAATGCTTGTTGAATGACTGAGCTGGCATTAAAAATACCATAGATCATACTTAGCCACACCCAAAAGTTTATCACCCAGGACTTCACAACATTTGACATCATTAAGTCAAATACCCCACTGTAGCTACAGCTGCCTGTCCTTCTGGCCTCTTCATTCAATGACCTCTCCCAGCCCTACACCAGTTCTCAGACCTCATGGTGGGGAGGTAGTCCTCATAGACCTTTCACTTCCGCTCTGTCAGCTCCTTCCTGTCTTCACTTCTTTTCCTAGGACAGTTTGGATTCTATTGTTTCAACTGCACTCTTGTCATCATCCTCAATAACCCATTTCATTGCAACTATCTAATAAAAACGTAACCTTGGAAGAGCCCAACTGTTGTGCTTTATGCTGCACTGGGACTACTGAGATCTGCTGGAGAAAAAAAAAATCACAATATGGTGGATTATGACCAATATGAATTCTTGGTTGCCAAGCTCACTTCAACACTGCCTGACACTCCAGCTATGCTTCTGTGGTCCTAGCTTGCTCTCCTGTTCATCACAGTATTTCAAACTTCCACAAGCACCTCAATACTCCATCCCTAACCCTGCTCCACTTCAACCCCTTGCTCTAAGAGGATTACCTTTCCTCTTCCATCATAGGGAAATATAAACACCATCAGACAAGCTCCTGCCACCAAATCTATAAACTTATCATTACCTATATCTATTCACTTTTTTTTCCTTCAAAACCGTAATGTCCTTCCTCTTGTTTAAGGGTAATCTCTCCACTCCATTCTGGGATCCTCTCCCAACTGGAATAAGGACTTTATTTGGTAAGGACTTTGCTCTATCAATTATCTCTTTCCATCAGCCTTTAAAGACATCTAAGCCTTCCTAAATTTAAAAAAAAAAAGAAAAGAAAAAACTTCTCTGGATTTCAATTTTTCCCCTACTACCACCCTTTCTTTGCTCTTCAGAGACAAATTTGTCTAAGGAATTGTCCATATCCACTGCTTCCACTTCCTCATACCCCAAATCTCCCAACCCATCAAAGTCTAGCATTCCCCCCCACTCCCCTGAAATTGCTCTAAGGTCACCAACAACCTACTAAATCCAATGGGTAGTAGTCAGTTTTTATTATTGTAGACATCTCTGAATCTTTAGCAACATTGACTATTTTTTAATGGAGCCATTCCATCTTGAAAAACTTATCCTCCTGATAGTCAAGTAGATGCACAAATATATATCATAAGAATGTTCAGTGTTTAAACCAGCAAAAAAATATATACAATTTAAACATCAATACAAAACTGATTAAATAAACTATGGCACATACATATTATGGAATGCAATGTCATTGTTAAAAAGAAAGAGGTAAGGGACTTCCCTGATGGCCCAGTGGTTAAGATTCCATGCTTCTACTGCAGGGGACAAGGGTTCCATCCCTGGTCAAGGAACTAAGAACCCACATGACACACAGTGCAGCCAAGAAAAGAGAGCGAGATAGTTTTACATATACTAACACTGAAAGCATGCCACAAGTGTTAAGTAAAAACTACATTCCAGAACATACATATGATAATTCCGTTTGTATTTTGTAACATATAACTGCAGACAGGATGGATGAATAGATGAATGGAAGGAAGGAGGGAAATATTTCATATGGGCAGGGAAAATGTCTGAAAGGGGATACAAATTTAATATTGTTACCTGTGAGAAATAGGATATGGAGAGGAGAATGGATTACTTATATGTTATCTTTTATTGGGTCAAGTAATAAAAATGTAGTCAGATCCCTAAGCACACCAACATTTCCAAAGCAGGTAAGAAAGAAGTTCAAAGCAGATCAAGAGGGAATGGCCAGAAAAACTGGGTAAAGTATATTTCAATGTGCCAGAGATAAGGGAGGAGAGAGAGAAAGGTAGCTAAAGGTTTTAAACATGGAAAGAAAGATCTACTCAAAGTAAGAAGAGAGAGGTGTACAATAAATAAAGAGCATGAATTCTTGAAGAAGGTCAAATGACCAATAGATGTAAAAAAGTTTCACTCTTACTTACTAGTAATAAAGATTTTTTAGAGGTTAAAGCGTCTGCCTGCAATGCAGGAGACCTGGGTTTGATCCCTGGGTCGAGAAGATCCCCTGGAGAAGGAAATGGCAACCCACTCCACTATTCTTGCCTGGAGAATCCCATGGACGGAGGAGCCTGGTGGGCTACAGTCCATGGGGTTGCACAGAGTCGGACACAACTGAGCGACTTCACTTTCACTTTATCAATTAAGCAAAATTTTAAAGACAACACTCAATTTTAAAAGGGAAGATGTAAGAAGTACTCTCACACTTCACTAGCAAATGCAAAGCAGTTTTGATCTAATAAGGACCTACTGTATAGTATAGCATAGGGAACTCTACTCAATACTCTGTAATGACCTCAATGGGAAAAGAATCTTGAAAGAAGTAGATACGTGTGTAACTGAGTCACTTTGCTGTACAATAGAAACTAACACAGTAATTTAACTCTACTCCAATAAAATTAAATTTACATTTGATTTATAAAAAAACAAACTTCATACAACTTATCACAATTGCAATTAAATCATTGATTATAAAATGTGTTCCTTTTTAAAACATATACTCCCTGGTTGAAATAAGTTCTACTCCCAAAAAAGGGCATCATCTACCTTTTTATACACTCCATCTCAAGCACCTAGTCTAGAAACTGGCACATTGTTGACTCTCAGTAAATAAACCCATGTGTGCATGCATGCTCAGTTGCTTCAGTCATGTCGGACTCTTTGCGACCCTATAGACTATAGCCCACCAGGCTCCTCTGTCCCTGGGATTCTCCAGGCAAGAATACTGGAGTGGGTTGCTGTGCCCTCCTCCAGAGGGTCTTTCTGACCCAGGGTTCAAACCCAAGTCTCCTGCATCTCCTGCACTGCAGGCAGATTCTTTACCACTGAACCACCAGGGAAGCCCAAATAAACCTATATTTTTCTGAAAAGTGACAGGCAGTAGTTTAAAGACACTGATACTAAAGCTATTAGAAAAAACATTTATTTATTTGGCTGTTCTGGGTCTTAGTTGTGGCATGTGGGATCCAGTTTCTTGATCAGGATCGAACCTGGACCCCCTTGCACTGGGAATGAGGAGTCTTAGCCACTGGACCACCAGGGAAGTCCCACTGAAGCTATTCTTATGCCTGAGTTGACAGAGATACAAACAAGAAACAATGAAGAAGTCAAGGAAATTTTCCATCTCTTATGAATTGTTAAACATCAAGTAAGGTTTAGATAGACTCAGATATGAAAGCCACAATGGTCCGTCAGTTCAACTATTCTGGCAGCACTGTCCGATTTCCTACCCTCTGATACTTCTGCCACAGCCACCCAGAAATGTCCCCCAAACTAGATAGTCTCCACTTTGTTTCTACACCTGGGCTGATGAGGGCTTCTGGAGAGAATGGATAGAGTTCTGTGACTTGGAAGGAGACAAATTCAAGTTATCCAAGCCTCTCTAGGCTCACTATGATGTGGCAATCTGGATGGTTTGCCGCTAAGGGGCTCCTCTATTCATCCTTCTCAAATGCTGTTCCAACCCATCACCACTCTCATCAGTTGGGATCGCCTCCAAAATCCTGTCCTTCCACAGTTCCTTCCTTCTCCACAGCTCCAACAGTCCGGCTCTCATTCCCTCCTGTCTCAACGGGAAGAGCTAGCTCTCTTTTTTGAAGACTCATCTTTTCACCTCTTTCATGCTGAAGCCCCCACCCTCCTTCATCCTCCAAATCAACCAAGCTGGCATCAATCAAGCTCTGAAATGGGTTCATCTCTCTCCTATATTTAAAAAGAAACAAAATTAACATTTTCTTCTCCCTTGTGCTCCACTGTCTATGGGAAACACTCTCCTTCCCATCAGAGCCAAGCCTCTTCAAAACGTGTACCATATTCCCTATCAGTCCCTGTAAATGCTACCCCCAACCCTCTACAATCTGCCTCTCTCCTCCTGCTGCACTGATATCGTCACTGACATCCTAATTGCCAAATCTAATGAACATGCTTTTTAAATGTTTTATAGTATGCTTTATCTGATTACAAGAGGGGTACACATGATGAACAAAGTTATGACTATGGCAGACTAAAGAGAAAAAAAAACTTACACTGTGTAACAGACAATGGGTAAATATCCCTAAAAAATAGTGTTCTTATAAATAAATGAAATATATAATCCAAAAGAGAAATGTGGGAAGGATATTGAGGGGAAGTCTTGGGAAAAATACAAGTAGCTAACACATATGAAGATACTCAGCCTTACTACTGACCAGATAAATGAAAGTTAAATCAGTTAGATACATTTTTCATTGTCAGATTGGCAAAAATTAAAAAGACTGTCCATCCTCAGCAAAGGAATGAGGAAAAGCACTCTCAATGGTAAATCCTCTTGGATGCCACTTTTCTGATGCCTATTCATATTTTTAAAATGTGCATTTCCTTTGACCCAACAACTGTCCTACTAGAAAGCTGTCCAGCAGAAATTACCTGTGTGTTTACCTAGCTCTACATACATCATTGAGCACCGTGCAAAGATGCTTATTGCAGCATGTGGCTTGGACTAGGGGGACAGGCAGAGGAGATGGAGACGTGGCAGAATATAACAACATGATGGCCAGGATTTGCTGATGAATTGCGTGTAGGGAGGGGGTGAGAGAAAGAGAAGAATCAAGGGTGACTGTAGGTTCTTGGTTTGAATGGATGATGGTGTCATTTTACTGAGACAGGAGAGGGTTGAGGGAAGGAACTAGGGATTTGAGAGGAGGACTCAAGCCCTGTTTTGGAAACAGACTCAGAGACATAGAGAACAGACTGGTGTCTGCCAAGCGGGAGGAGGTTGGGGAAGGGATGCATTGGGAGTTTGGAAGTAGCGATGCAAACTAGTATATAGAGAATAGATAACAACAAGGTCCTACTATATAGCAGAGAACTATATTCAATTATCCTATGATAAACCAAAGTGGAAAGAATGTTTAAAAAAATAATGCATAGGGAATTCCCTGGTGGTCCAGCCGTTAGGACTGCACACTTTCAATACCAAGGGCATGGGTTCAATCTGTGGTCTGGGAACTAAGATCCCATAAGCTGTGTGGCAGGGCCAAAAATAGTGTGTGTGTGTGCGTGTGTGTGTGCGCGCACGCGTGCGTGTGCATGCGTGTATATATAACTCTATAGATATATATATGTATACATAACTATATATATGTATACCTGAATCACTTTGTTGTACAGCAGAAATTAACACAACATTGTAAATCATCTATATGTCAATAAAAAATTTTTTAAAGAGTATTGTTTTGGCTATGTTAAGTTTGAGATGCCTATTTGATAGCCAAGTAGGAATGGTTAATAGCTCATTAGATCTATGAGGCTGCAGCTTAGAAGAAAGGCTTGGGACAGAGACATAAATTTTGGAGTGACAGATGGTATTTAAAACCATTGGGCTGGATGAATGCTTCTAGAAAGATTCTGTATAGAGAAAAGTCCATGGACTGAGCCCTGGGTCACTACACTATATTGAGACACTGAGGAGATAAATTGAGCAGAAGAGGTTGGACAGAAGTTTTTTGTACAAACCAGTTTCAGAGAAGCTATCATTCATTAAATGGTGGAGAATCACATATTTACCAGTGTATCAAGAGTCCAATTCCTTCCAGCCTGTCTTTGGAAAAATTCTAGCCTTTTTTTTTTTTTTTTCCTGAATGTTTCAAAACATTTAAATAGAACAGTACTTTTTTTCTTTCCTGTTACACAGTGGTTCCCTCACATGGTATAATTCTCCTACTTGTCAAGTACCACACAACCAGTAATCAGCAATGGCTTTTTCATAAAGTCAATAATCCAATAAATCCAATAAATAATCCAATAATCAAGAGTAACTTGAGGCCAGAAGCTTAATTTGTTAGGCATCTTTTATTCTTTTGAGCTGTTCACTTCCCTATCATACAGCAACTTTCTCCAGCTTCTTACTGAGCTCACTGGATAAATGCCTTAAGACATCTGACAAGCCA
Organism: Ovis canadensis; assembly: GCF_042477335.2. Taxonomy (NCBI): domain Eukaryota; kingdom Metazoa; phylum Chordata; class Mammalia; order Artiodactyla; family Bovidae; genus Ovis; species Ovis canadensis. The sequence goes on from NC_091727.1 coordinate 134,601,943, forward strand.
TACCCTCTTCCTAGTGTGGACCACAAGAAGCACAGCATCTTTACATTTCCACTTTAAATTTTAGAAGTTTCCATCCAGAGACTCATGCCTTAAAAAAAGGAGAGAGGAAGTACTTCCAAGGAGGTCAAGGTTGTCATCAGGCATGCAATCTCAAAGCAGAATTGTATGAGAACTGGGCCTGGGGCAGACTGAGGACACTTAAGTTTCCGGTCCAGGAGAACATAAAAGAGTGCCAGTTCCTACAATGGTGATGTCATATATTAATTCATTTAACAAATATTAGCAAGCACCTACAATGTGCCAGGCCCTGTCATGGATGCTGGGGTCCACTGGTCAATGAAACAGACAGCAATCTCTGCCCACATAGAACTTATACTATGCAGGGAGAAGAAAAAAAAATGAATGAGAAAGAAAACAAGAAAAGAAAAAGAATAACAAGAAAGAAAAATGAATAAAATACACAAATATTACCTTAGAGTAATAAGGTAGGGAAGGGGCATATATCAATAGAATGTTCAAGGAAGGACTTAAAACTTTAAAACTTATTTAAATAAGTTTAATTAGGGTGGTTAGGGATGACCTCACTAAGGTGACATTTAAGTACAAAGTCCTAGCTGTAGATTCTGTACTTCAATCCCATCATCACCTGCCCTCCGGCCCTTGAAGGGATGGTATCCCCAGGTCCTTGTACAAATATTTGTTAATCTCTTGTGCTCAAGACAAAGGGAGCTCCAGATCTAGACCTTGTCTTAGATTACAACCTTTGAGATGGAAAACCAACTGTGGTCAGCACGTACTCAGTCACTTAGTCATGTTTTGACCCTATGGACTGTAGCCCGCCAGGCTCCTCTGTCCATGGGATTTTCCAGGCAAGAAAACTGTCGTGGGTTGTTATTTCCTTTTCCAGGAAAATCAACTGAGAGAGGTTTTAAGGGATTTTCCTGAGGTGTAAACAAAGAGTTTTAGGACACAGAATATCTGGAAATTCTGCTTAGGGGAAGGAACTGTGTGTTCAGTAAGGTTGTTCCAAAGGAGGTGACTTTAGAGCTAAATCTTGATGAACAGGAATCAATGGCAGGGAAGTAGGTACAGGTGACAAAGTTATCGCTTCAGGGAAAAAAAAAAGAGAGAGAAAAGAGAGAAAGAAAAAAAAAAAACCACAGTAATTTAAGCAAAGACCCAGAGATGGGATCAGGAGGGAAATTTTCTCATGGACTGTTCTTCCCTAAGGTGGTCCATCCATTCCATGATAAAACAAGCCCACACTAAGCCTCAGACAGTCTGGCCTGGCTGTTGGGAAATCCTTACCACTTTTCACACCCTACCTAGTGGAAAAGGAAAAAATTGAGCCAAGCACACATCCCTAGAATCAAGGGTCACCTTCTCTAACTTCAGGACAATTCCCTCTGAGCTGATAGCCCTGGAGATTCACTCACCTGGGTACACAGGGCCAGGTGGGGGTGATGTGCTTATAGTGGCAATGTGGCAAGCATTCCCACAGTGGAAGTGAAGTGGGTGAGCCATCAGTGAGGTAAGCACTCCAAAGTCTCTGCAGTCCCTCCGAGGTGGAATCAAGGACCAAAACTTAGGCTTCAGCTTGGAAGGGAAATTTTTCATCACTTAGCCCTCATCTGTGAGCTATTTAGTGTTCCTAAAAATCTAAGACAGCAGAGTTGGTGTGATAGGGGAGAAGAATACAGCTCAGCTGCAGTCAGATGGCCCAGCTCTGGCCCTCATCAGTTGGGTGATTTGAATCAAGGTACTTAAAACTCTCAGAGTCCCCCTTTTATTATGTTGTTGTTGAGTCATTAAGTCATATCTGACTCTTTTGCCATTCCACGGACTATTAGGCTGCCAGGCTCCTCTGTCCATGGGATTTCCCAGGCAAGAATACTGGAGTGGGTTGCCATTTCCTTCTCCCCGGGATTTTCCCGACTCAGGGATCGAACCCGTGTCTCCTGCATTGGCAGGCAGATTCTTTACTGCTGAGCCACCAGAGAAGCCTAAGCCTTCAGGCTTATAATTGTGGTACCTCACACATAGTTATCATTAGGATTGTGTGAGGCAATTACATAAAGAACTTCTCACAGTGCCTGGCTCAATGGATTCTAACAACCCTGATTAGTAGCAGCTTTAAGGGGAAAAGCACAGAAAGCATCAATCAGAAATGTCACATACACTCACAGACCAATTATCCCTGAACAGGCCTCCAAACTCCATTTCACTGCTCTGACCTAGTGAGAGGCACCTGAAATTATGCTATCAGAAATGTTCATCCCCTGCCAGGAAAAGTCTCACAAGCCAAGTTGGTGGTCTTTTAATATTAGAATTCCCAACAGATGCAAAAACAAACAAACAAACAAACACCCAACAACTACAACTACAGCCGAAAACTTCATTAGGGCCTCAACTCTTTGCATTAACTATTGTTCTCTCCACACACCATCGGGTAAACACATAAGACCATTAACACCTTAAAATTAATGGACTTATGAGGGGTGGGGAGGGGAAGCAGAAAAGAAGCCAAGAGGTACAATATGTACTGAAGACTAATTTCTGCAACAAATGTACAAGGTCTAGGATCAACCCTGCCCAAAGCAGTATTCTGGAACACTAGGTCCTCTGGTCTTGGAGAAGCAGGCAGGATACTGCAGGAAGAAAAGTTTGGTGAATTAGAAACATCACCTGTTCCAGTCGCCAAAACTCTAACCCAATGATTTTAGCACCCAAAATTCCAACTATCTTACTCAACGTTAAGGCTTGGAGGGACATCTTTTCTACTCCTTTACAAACCATCACAGATGGAAGCGTTCTATGTCCCTTCTGAAGGCTCTGAGGACCCTCTTTCAGAAGCATACCTCGCTGACTGCTGTAAGTTGTCGGTTAGTGGCTAAGTCGTGTCAGACTCTCGTGCGACCCCATGGATTGTAGCCCATCAGGCTCCTCTGTCCATGGGATTTCTCAGACAATACTGGAGTGGGTTGCCATTCCCTTCTCCAGGGGATTTTCCCGACCCAGGGATCCTGCATTGGCAAGCGGATTCTTTACTGCTGAGCCACCAGGGAAGCCTAAGGGTGGCAAGATAAAGAGGTTCAGCTCCAGAGCACACAGCCAGGTCCTCAGCCCCAAGCGCAGAAGGCGCCCACTGAAGCAGGACTAGGGGCCAACCGGCCTCCAGCCTTTACCTGAGGTGGATCCGCAGAGGCCAGGGAAGTGGACGCCGTGAGGGCCGAGGGCCGGAAGCAATGCGGAGCCCAGACACCGCAGAAAAGGTGACTGGACGCCTGGGAGGGCGTAGTTCCCGCTAGGAGCTCTGCCCCACCCCCGGCCCTAGGGCCAGCTCCCGGGAGGGGCCCCGGCTCCCGAGGGCGGGAAAAGCCTTCCACACTGGAGGAAGCAGAGACTCGAGGGGCACAGCCCTCGGCGGCGACGGACGGGCCGGGGAAAGGGCCTGGAGACTAAGGTAAAGCAAAGTGGTGGGGAGGGACCACCCAAGCTGACGGGAGTCAAAGCGTGGGGGTGCGGTCCGCCCAGGCGGACGGGGCCAAGGGACAGAGGGTAAGCTCCGGACAAAGCGAGACGGGGAGCGGGGAGGGAAGGGCGCAGGTCCCCTAGATGGGGGTGGGGGCGCTTAGGCAGTGAAAAGGGGCTGGGGGCCCAGGAGGCGTCCCGGACCGAGTGCGGAGGGACGGCCGTGGGCCACGGACCTACCTGTCACCTGCAACAGGTGCCACGAGAGGGCGAGATGTCCCAGTGCCGGATTCAGGGAAGGGTCTCCCGCTCCGGGAAAACCGCAGCCCCACTCCGCCAGCCGGCCCTTCTCACCCTCCCAGGAGGCGGAAAAAGCTGCAACTTTCCCTGGAGCGGGGAGGAGCTGGACTCTTAAAGGGGCCGCACAGCACTCCGGGCTCCATGATAGGGGGCCGCACCACCGGCCACCCGAAGGGGAGCTCTGAGGACCAAATCCTTAAGGCACTGGAGGGATGCGGTCCCAGGTTAGCAAAGGGAGCTTGATGACTAACATAGGAGTCTGACTAGACCTGGGTTTCATAGGTGGTCCCTCTCTCAGATGATACATCATGTCTCCCGTTCAGCTGAGCCACAAACTGTTGTGTACTGCTAAGAAGATGAAGACTCTCGACCATATAATTTGGGAAGAAAAAATACGATGCTATTCTGATCCTTTGACTTTCAGTCTTTTATGGCAAATAAAAGTATCTATCCAAAACAGAAACGTTTTGGGTAAAGGACATAGACTGAATTCACACACAGACACAACTGGTTAAAATATTCAGCTCACTAGTGATCCAAATGGAGTAAATTAGAACCATAATGAAACTCTTCAGCAACGGTTTTTGTTTGTTTGTTTGCATAACATAATGAAGACAAAGTGGCCACAAAACAAGCTCTTTCCTAATTGCTAGGAGGAGTGTGTTTTGACTTAAAACCCTTTTAGAAAGCATGTGAGCAGTATATATCAATAAAGATTAAAATGTTTATATTTACCCAGTAATTATAGATTCCTCTCCCCAGTCTCCCTACTCCCCCTCATTCTTCTCATCAGCTATTAACCAGGCTCAAGTCCTTTCCATCTGTCATCAGCAATTAAACATGCTCAAGTCTCTGTCACCTTGAAAAAAAATCCTCCCTACATACTAGGTACCTCTCTAGCTCCTCTTTATGGGCAATTTCTATCCCCTTCTTTCTCAGCAATTTGGCTTCCTTACCCCCAACACTCCACTGAAACTGCTCAACAAGATACTCAACCAATGAACTCTGTGTTAGAAAAACTATATTAAATAAATAAATGCAGTGTTTTCCCTGCTTATCTTCCTTGACCTCCCCCCTACATTTAACACTGTTAACCATTTCCTCCTCCTTGAAAGTCTTCCTGTGGCATCTATGATGCCACACTCTTGCTTTGCCTCCAAACCCTTTGCCCTCTCCTCGGTCTCTTTTGCAGATTCCACTTCTGTTATCTAGCCTCTGAAAGCTGGACATTCTCAGGACTAGGCTACCTATACTCTTTCCCTGTATGATCTTTCACTCATTTGGCATGAATTACCATCTATATGACCACATTGGTAATTTTATACCTCTATCCAGACTTCACTGAGCTCTGCTTTCTTGACATTTCCACTTGGATGTCTCAAACTCAACACATCCAAAGCTGAACCCACCACCTTTTCTCTTAAATTTGCTCCTCCTCCTTATCTCAGTAGCTGACAACATATCACCCAAGGAAGAAACTTTGCAACAAGCATGCTGCTGCTAAGTCACTTCAGTCGTGTCCGACTCTGTGCGACCCCATAGACGGCAGCCCACCAGGCTCCCCCGTCCCTGGGATTCTCCAGGCAAGAACACTGGAGTGGGTTGCCATTTCCTTCTCCAATGCATGAAAGTGAAGAGTGAAAGTGATAAGTAAAATTGAAGTCTCTCAGTCGTGTCCGACCCTCAGCAACGCCATGGACTGCAGCCTTCCAGGCTCCTCCATCCATGGGATCCTCCAGGCAAGAGTACGTGCCATTGCCTTTTCCTGCACCAAGCATACTACCTGGCATATAGTAAGTCCTCACTAATATTTGCATATAATGAATGAATGAATGTTTCCTAAGAAAACAGAAAGGTATACAAATTTTTTGCAGAATGATATAATCTCACTATTACTTAGAATAATAAAATATTAGAAAAAATCTTTATGGTTCACAGTGATAAGAGAATACACCCTCTATGATTTCAATACCTTTAGATCATGAATCTTTGCATCTTGTTCTATGTCCCTGTCCTGGCTTATATAGTCTATGAGAACTCGAATAGAATTTGTTTTCTAATGTTGTGTGAAAATTGTTTAAAACTTAATTATGTTGAAAAAAACTCTTAGGGTTCAAAGGTTAAGTAACTTATAGTCACAGAATATTATATAAACAATAAAAATGATATTTACACATAATTCCTAATGACAAGAAAATATTTATACTCTAGGATTAATTGAAAGTATGTGCTGTACTTACTTGCTCAGTGGTGTCCGACTCTTTGCAACCCCATGGACTGTAGCCTGCTAGGCTCCTCTGTCTGTGGGATTCTCCAGGTAAGAATACTGGAGTGGGTTGCCATGCCCTCCTCCGGGGGATCTTCCCAACCCAGGGATCGAACCCAGGTCTCCTGCATTGCAAGCATTCTTTACCGTCTGAGCCACCAAGGAAGCCCTGAAAGTATAATACAACTTTAATATAAGATATGATCACAAGAATTAGTGGAAATGAGTGGAAAAGACTAAAAAGAAATGCGGAAAACAGCAATAGTGGCTGTCTCTAGGTGGTAGAACAAAATGAAGTTTTTGCTTTCCTCCTTTTTTTGTATTTTCAACTTTTTTTCTTATTTCTATTGAAGTATAGTTCATTTACATTATTGTTAATTCCTGTTATATAGGAAAGTGATTCAATTATACATATATATATACACATTCTTTTAAAAATATTCTTTTACACTATATTTTTTCTGTGACTGTGGTTTTCAGTCTGTCTGCCCTCTGATGGAGAAGAATAAGAGGCTTATGGAAGCTTCCTGATGGGAGAAAATGACTGAGGGGGAAACTGGGTCTTGTTCTGATGGGTGGGGCCATGCTCAGTAAATCTTTAATCCAATAAGATTAAAAATCTTTAATCCACAGCCTTGTCTAACTCAATGAAAACTATAAGCCATGCCATGTAGGGCCACCCAAGATGGACGGGTCATGGTGGAGAGTTCTGACAAAACGTGGTGCACTGGAGAACGGAATGGCAAACCAGTATTCGTGCCTTGAGAAACCCATGAACAGTAGGAAAAGGCAAAAAGATAGGACACTGAAAGATGAACTCCCCAGGTCTGTAGTTGCCCAATATGCTACCGGAGATCAGTGGAGAAATAACTCCAGAAAGAATGAAGAGACAGAGCCAAAGCAAAAACAAAACCCAGCTGTGGATGTAACTGGTGATGGAAGTCAAGTCCAATGCTACAAACAGGAATATTGCATAGGAACCTGGAATGTTAGGCCCATGAATCAAGGCAAATTGGAAGTGGTCAAATAGGAGATGGCAAGAGTGAACATCCACATTTTACCAATCAGCAAACTAAAAAGGACCAAAACGTGTGAATTTAACTCAGATGGCCATTATATCTACTACTGTGGGCAAGAATCCCTTAGAAAAAATGAAGTAGCCATCACAGTCAACAAATGAGTCCAAAATACAGTACTTGGATGCAATCTCAAAAACAAGAGAATGATCTCTGTTCGTTTCCAAGGCAAACCATTTAATATCACAGTAATCCAAGTCTATGCCCCAAAAAGTAATGCTGAAGAAGCTTAAATTTAACAGTTCTATGAAGACCTACAAGACCTTCTAGAACAAACACCCCCAAAAGATGTCCTTTTCATTATAGGGGACTAGAACACGAAAGTAGGAAGTCAAGAAATACCTGGAGTAAGAGGCAGATTTGGCCTTGGAGTACAGAATGAAGCAGAGCAAAGGCTAATAAGAGTTTTGCCAAGAGAACACACTGGTCATAGCAAACACCCTCACATGGACATCACCAGATGGTCAATTCCGAAATCAGATTGATTATATCCTTTGCAGCCAAAGATGGAGAAGCTCTATACAGTCAGCAAAAACAAGACCAGGAGCTGACTGTGGCTCAGATCATGAACTCTTAATTGCCAAATTTAGACTTAAATTGAAGAAAGTAGGGAAAACCACTAGACCCATTCAAGTGAGACCTAAATAAAATCCCTTTATGATTATACAGTGGAAGTGACAAATAGATTCAAGGGATTAAATCTGATAGACAGAGTGCCTGAAGAACTATGGACGTAGGTTTGTGACATTGTACAGTAGATAGGGATCAAGACCATCCCCCCAAAAACGAAATGCAAAAAGGCACAATGGTTGTCTGAGGAGGCCTTACAAATAGATATGAAAAGAAGAGAAGTGAAAGGCAAAGAAGAAAAGGAAAGATATACCCATTTGAATGCAGAGTTCCAAAGAATAGCAAGGAGAGAAAAGAAAGCCTTCCTCAGTGATCAATGCAAAGAAATAGCGGAAAACAATAAATGGGAAAGACCAGAGATCTCTTCAAGAAAATTATAGATACCAAGGGAACTTTTCATGCAAAGATGGGTGGGTACAATAAAGGACAGAAATGGTATGGACCTAACAGAAGCAGAAGACATTAAGAAGAAGTGGCAAGAATACAGAAGAACTATACAAAAAAGATATTCATGACCCAGATAATCATGATGGTGTGAGCATTCACCTAGAGCCAGACATCCAGGAATGAGAAGTCAAGTGGGCCTTAGGAAGCAGCACTACGAACAAAGCTAGTGGAGGTGATGGAATTCCAGTTGAGCTGTTTCAAATCCTAAAAGATGATGCTGTGAAAGTGCTGCACTCAATATGCCAACAAATTGGGAAAACTCAGCAGTGGCCACAGGACTGGAAAAGGTCAGTTTTCATTCCAATCCCAAAGAAAGACAATGCCAAAGAATGCTCAAACTACCACACAATTGTACTCATCTCACATGCTAGCAAAGTAATGCTCAAAATTCTCCAAGCTAGGCTTCAACAGTATATGAACCATTAACTTCCAGATGTTCAAATTGGTTTTAGAAAAGGCAGAGGAACCAGAGATCAAATTGCCAACATCCGCTGGATCATCAAAATAGCAAGAGAGTTCCAAAAAAACATCTACTTCTGCTTTATTGACTATGCCAAAGCCTTTGACTGTGTGGATCACAACAAACTGGAAAAATCTTAAAAGAGATGGGAATACCAGACCACCTGACCTGCCTGCTGAGAAATCTGTATTCAGGTCAAGAAGCAACAGTTAGAATTGAACGTGGAACAACAGACTGGTTGCAAATCAGGAAAGGAGTACGTCAAGGCTGTATATTGTCACCATGCTTATTTAACTTATATGCAGAGCACATCGTGGCAGAAAGGAAGAAGAACTAAAGAGTTTCTTGATGAAAGTGAAGGAGGAGAGTGAAAAAGTTGACTTAAAACTCAACATTCAGAAAACTAAGATCATGGCATCTGGTCCCATCACTTGATGTCAAATAGATGGGAAACAGTGCAAACTGTGACAGACTTTATTTTGGGGGGCTCCAAAATCCTTGCAGATGTTGACTGCAGCCATGAAATTAAAAGACACTTGCTCCTTGGAAGAAAAGTTATGAGCAACCTAGACAGCATATTAAAAAGCAGAGACGTTACTTTGCCAACAAAGGTACAAGTCAAAGCTATGGTTTTTCCAGTAGTCATGTATGGATGTGAGAGTTGGACCATAAAAAAAAGCTGAGCCCTGAAGAATTGATGCTTTTGAACTGTGGTGTTGGAGAAGACTCTTGAGAGTCCCTTGGACTGCAAGGAGATCCAACTAGTCCATCCTAAAGGAAACCAGTCATGAACATTCATTGGAAGGACTGATGCTGAAGCTGAAACTCCAATACTTTGGCCACCTGATGTGAAGAACTGGCTCCTTGGAAAAGACCCTGATGCTGGGAAAGATTGAATGCAGGAGCAGAAGGGGATGACAGAGGATGAGATGGTGGGATGGCATCACTGACTCAATGGACATGAGTTTGAATAAACTCCGGGAGCTGGTGATGGCCAGGAAGGCCTGGCATGCTGCAGTCCATGGGGTCATAAAGAGTAGGACTCGACTGTGTGAGTGAACAGAACTATATTTTTTAAATTTTAATTTTCAACTTTCTTATAATGAGCAAAAATGGCATTGATGATATAAAATTTTTTGGAAAAACCTTAAAAGGGAAAAAATTATTTTAATTCTAACAGATAAAACAGCAAAATTCAGCTTCCAGGCTCTACCCTTATTTTTCTTCCATACTTTAGTTCTTCAGTATCCTGCCTACAGCCTGAAGTGTGAAGAAGCCACTTCAAAAAGGAAATCCTTTTGTTCTGTCTAGCTTTGCCAACTCAGCTCATGGGGCCTGCTGCTCAGCCCTGGGCTATGAATGTGTTCACCTCCCTATCCTGGCCTGTAGGGAACTCAGACCAAGCACTTCTCTGCTTCTTCTTTGCAGGTGGTCTTTGGCAGAGCTGGAAATACCTTTATCCAGTAGAGAATTCAGAAAATATTTAGTCCAATCCCCTTATTCCTCAGTAATAGTATTTTGTGTTCTTACTTCTTTCTATATGTGCACATTCTTACTCTCCAAGGTCCACCTCATTAAGGAGAATATTAGGATCTGACTCCTTTACTCTAAGACAGTCTCATGAACCAGCTACAAATATACAAGGACAAACATCAATGATGAACCAAAACAATCAGCAGCCTGTTTACACAGATCCTATGCCTTACAAACTGCTGTCTGTTTCTGTTTGAGCCTCCTTGTTTGCCCCAAGGATACTGTGCTCTGATTCTTATGCCAAATATTGTGAGGGGTCCAATGCAAGCAAACCCAGACACTCAGTTCAGTTCGGTTCAGTTTCTCAGTTGTGTCCGACTCTTTGCAACCGCATGGACTGCAGCACGCCAGGCCTCCCTGTCCATCACCAACTCCCGGAGTTTATTCACACTCATGTCCATTGAGTCAGTGATGCCTTCCAGTCATCTCATCCTCTGTCATCCCCTTCTCCTCCTGCCTTTAATCTTCCCCAGCATCAGGGTCTTTTCCAAGGAGTCAGTTCTTCGCATCAGGTGGCCAAAGTATTGGAGTTTCAGCTTCAGCATCGGTCCTTCCAATGAATATTCAGGACTGATTTCCTTTAGGATGGACTGGTTGGATCCCCTTGCTGTCCAAGGGACTCTCAAGAGACTTCTCCAGAACCACAGTTCAAAAATAGCCAGATTGGTTTCCCACGTGGCTACAGCATTTTACATTCCCACCAGCAATGTATGACAGTCCTAATTTATCCACATCCTTGGTAACAGTGGTTATTATTGGTTTTTTGATTAGACATTCCAGTGGATGTGAAGTGGGTATATTATTGTAGTTTTGATTTGCATTTCCCTAATAACTAAAGATGTTGAGCACCTTTTCATGTATTTACTAGCCATTAGTATATCTTCTTTGAAGAAATGTGTATTTAAATCCTTTGTCCATTTCTAAATTAGATTATTTGTCTTTTATTATTAGTTGTAAGGGCTCTCTATATATACTACTTATACTCTTGAAAAGAGAGGATGGGTTGAGGGAAGGGAAAAGGGAGAAGGATATTCTTAGGAGAAGTGGCATGGAGTTGAATGCAGATGTTAACAGCAGGTTTTGCTGTTTGATTCAAGAGGGTCGCCATCAGGATTAAATGTTCTGAATTTTATTGAGAATGGGTCCTTTGTGATTATGGCCAAAATAAATAAGTGCAGGACTGGTTTATTCTTTGAGGGTTGGTAACTTTTAAGCACTATTCAAAGATTTATTCTGAGTGGTCATTCATTCTAATAAAAGCATTTCTGAAGGAAGGAAATCCATTATTTACCAGGCTATGAAAGCAAAAGATAGGGGTGCCTTGTTACAAAATGTAATGACTATATGTGTTTTATTTTCCTTTGCCACTCTAGCAATGTTTGATGCTATTGCTCGCTTCTTACTTATTTACGTCTTGTCTCCTATGAAAGTGACAGAGTGTTAGTCACTCAGTCATGTCCAACTCTTTGCAGCCCCATGGACTGTAGCCCATCGGGCTCTTATGTCCATGGGATCCTCCAAGCAAGAATACTGGAGTAGGATGCCATGCCCTCCTCCAGGGGATCTTCCCAACTCGGGGATCAATCCCAGGTCTCCCGCATTGTAGGCTGATTCTTTACCACGTGAGCCAGGGAAGCTCTCCTCCTCTCCTATCGTTTCTGGAATATCATAGCTTCCTGGTTCTCCTCTCTCTGTCTTTCTTACTCTTCTCAGACCACATTTTGTCTGCCTATACTTTAGCATTCAAGGCTTAACCATCACATTTACTCAGGAGAAATCTGTAAGGCACTAACATTTACTAGTGCTTATTAAATGTACTGGTTTTGGGAGCTGGAAATGCAGCAGTAAACAAACAAAGATCTTGCACACCTGGAGCTTACATTCTAAGTCAAAGAACAATAAATAGTAGCACAGTAGCAAACACACATAGCACTTACTATTATACCAATTACTATTCTAAGATATTAATCTAAGACACACACATACACATTTAGTCCTCACAAAAAAATCCTATGATATAGATACCATTACTATTCCCATTTTACAAATAAAAAACTGAGGCATAGAGAGGTCACATGGTTTAAGCTGGGATTTGAAACCAGACAGTATAGATCCAGAGTCTATGTTCTTAACTAGTATTTTATATTGCTTCTCATTTATAAATAATCACATCAAATAAGTACTAAGAGGTAGCTAAACTGGTATTTCAATTATCATTACTCACCAGTCACCTCCCTTACATCCAGGAGAACTCTAGAAATTAATTCGAGGAAGAGAAAGAGAATATTTAAGAGGATTAATGGGAGTAGAAGGCACTATGGTTCCCCTGTTAAGTATGTTAGTCACTCAGTCATGTCCGACTCTTTGGGACTCCATGGACTGTGGCCCACCAGATTCCTCTGTCCATGGGATTCTCCAGGCAAGAATACTGGACTGGGTTGCCATTCCCTTCCCAGGGGATCTTCCCAACCCAGGGATGGAACCCACATTTCCCACATTGCAGGCAGATTCTTTACTGCCTGGGCCAGGGAAGCTCTGTTCAAGGCAAGGAAAAGGTCTCAGTTAAACCTTTCAAGAGGTGAGACTGGTATCTTAATCTCAGGTTGAAGGCTTGCTGCACTACAGAAATGTTTAGGCCTGCCTATGTAGCCACTAAAGCAGGAAGGGTTTGTGGGAGAACTTAACATATGCCCTGTGGTGTTTGAATAAGGCAAGCTTGTGCTTGACTTTCAACTGAAGAAAAACTGAAGGCAGAAAACTGGTTGAAGTTGTTCACAACAGCAGGACAAAGAGAAAGGTCTAGACTTCCAAGGGACCATGTTTTCTATGGGCCAGGTAGTTTCCTTAGAGTGTATCTGGCAACTCCAGCAGAAGAATGAGGATCCCATGAGGAGAAAGTTGTGTGAGCAAGAGCCATAGGGGAAGACAGTCAGTGTATATTGTTCCCATCAGGAATGGCACAGGGAGGAGGTCCACTAGGGGAGTGGGAAGTGGAGTCTGAAGAAACCACAAAAATACATTGTAAGAAAAGGCAGTACTGGGGCACTGATAGCAGCTTACACCAGATCCACTCAAAGATCCACTCAATTAAGCCTCACTGTCCCTTTAAGACTCTCCCTTCCTACCTACTGGGACTGTCAACACTAGAGGAACTCAAAGCAGCAGAGCAAGTAGGTCAGGAAGGAGCCAGGAGAGTGAAAGAACAGACTAAGTCACTTTTCTTCACTGAAGATCTATGGGATCTCCAGTCAACTGCACTGGAGGTTGGGGGATGAAGAAGCTTTAAATTGCATGTGAGAAAAAATTTTAATTTGGAGTGGTGGAACTCTGTAATGCCTATTGATTATATTGTTGTATATATCTGAGAGTAGCCTAAACGCTAACGGGTCATATATGTAACATAATATGCAATTGTAATGTGTTACCAAATGAAAGCAGGGCAAAGGAATAGAGCGACGAGGTGATATTTACATAAGTTAGTGAAGGAACGCTTCTCAGAGGATGTGATAAAATGAAGTGAAGAACCAGGCCCTAGGAATATCCTTAGCCTTCATCCCTTTTCAGTATACACATTCTCCTTGGACTATTTCATTCATTTCCATGGCTTGTTTCTCCTGATGACTCTTAATCTTGAATCTTTACCCTAAATTCTCTCCTGATCTTCAGGCTTACATATTTAATGTCTATTAGATATCCCCACCTCAGTGATCACAACTATTTCAAATTCAACTTCTCCCAAATTAAACTTTATCTTCCTTCCAAACCTCTTCTATTCCTAGTGTTGTCCATCCTAGTGAATAGCATACAAATAGCACAAGCCAGAAATTGTCCCCATACCTAACTCATCCCCAGATCCTATTGTTCTCATCACATAAACAAATCTTGAAATCCTTCTCACTGCCACTACCCTAAATCAAGACATAATCATCTCTCACTTGGACTACAATAATAACCTCCTGACTGGTCACCCTACTTCCAATCTATCTTCTACCCTGCAGCTAAAGTAATCTTCCTTAAAGTCAAACAAGATAATGGAGAAACTCAATGGCTCTTGATAGTTCTCACGGTTGTCTTTTATGTGGCTTAGAGGGACGTTCATGATCTGCTTCCTATCTTTTTTTTTTTTTTATTTTCAATCGGCTTTATTTTTATATTCTCAAAGTTTTTGTTAAAGGGTAGGCTCTCTTAGCTATTTTTAAAATGTTACTTATATTTTTAGTTGGTGGAAAATAGTTTTACAGTTTTGTGTTGGTTTCTGCCAAAAAACAACATGAACCAATCAAAATTATATATATATATGGTGTGTGCATGCTCAATCGTGTCCGACTCTTTCCAACCCTATGGACTATAGCCTGCCAGGCTCCTCTCTCCATGGGATTCTCTAGGCAAGAATACTGGAGTGGGTTGCCATTTCCTTCTCCACGGGATCTTCAGAACCCAGGGACTGAACCAGATCTCTTGCAACTCCTGCCTTCACAGGCAGATTCTTTTACCACTGAGCCATGTATATATCCTTTCCCTCCTGCCTCCTAGTTCCTACATGCCATCTCTTCCACCACTCCTTGTTCTTGAATGCTCCTCTTCCAATCAACCTAAATGATCTGCACTTCCAACCAAACCCCAAACTCTCTTATGTCTCTTCCATCCTCCCTTTATCTTTGCCAGGCTAATCCTTTCTCATTCTTCAGCTCACATATGATCTCTTCTGGAAAGCCTTTCCTGTACCCCACTAATATGGGTGCCTGACCTCTGGGCTCCCACTGCCCCACAGCACCTTCCATATATCTCGGACACAGCACTCACTCCATGGCATTCTCGTTGTTCAAGTGGGGGACCTTCCCATTAAAACGTGAGCCCCTTGAGAGCAGAACCTATGTCTTATTAATCTCTGTATCAGTAAGACCTGAAATATAACACAGGTTCTCTTTCAAAGTTCTAAGTGTTCCTCTGCCTGAATTCTTCTTTTCTTCATTCTTCCTTGCCCTTTAAATTACCAATCATTCCTAAAGATTTCATTAGCTTATCCTACAGGATGTTTGTGTGCTAAACAGCTAGCAGATTCATTTCTCCTAAGTTCTCAAAGTCTCCCCTTGTCCCACAGGACATTTGGCAATAGATGAGGGTACTTTTGGCCAGCACAACCAGGGGAAGGAATGAGGTGCCACTGACATCTAATAGGTAGAGGCCAGGGATGCTTCTAAACAACCTGTAGTAAACACTGGAGTGGGTTGCCATTCCCTTCTCCCAGGGATCTTTCTAACCCAGGGATCAAACTAGGTCTTCTGCATTGCAGGCAGGTTCTTTACTGTTGAGCCAGCAGGAAAGCCCCCAGTATACAGCACAGCCCACCACCTTCCCACAACAACAAAGAAGTATCCAGGTGAAAACATCAATAGTATGGAGGCTAAGAAACCCCACCCAAGGCCAAGCAAAGCCCTCATCTCTGGTGGAATTTCTAGCCTTGTTTTCTTATGCTGAATTACAGAGCTGCCTATGAAATCCAGCCCTGTCTTCTGGGGTCTAAGATAATAATGAGGAGGAAAAAGGAGTCATAAAGATGAAGTCCTTGTGGTCCTGGGTTTTCCTGGATGAGCAAAACCACATTTCAGTGTGTGTTAAAACTCACATTTGGGAAAATACTTTCTCTACAGGGAGATGTACCATTCTACACATGGCCCAAAGCGTTTTAACTACATTCAGAGAACTCTTTAGAGCTACTATTTTTGGCTTTACATGCATTATCTCTTTTAATCCTCACAATAGCCCTATAAATTAGGCACTGTTACTATCTCCACTTTACAGATGAAGAAACTGTGGCTCAGAGAAGTTAAGTAACACATTAATGATAAAGGAAGGAATAAGTACTTAAATCCAACACCTTTCTATTACACCATGCTAGGATGATTCAGTACTGACAGCACATAAAAATCAAGTTCTCAACACAGAAAATATCTTCTAATTCTTCCAACAGTTTGTTTGCTTCTATCAAATTTAAAAAAGAAAAAGTAGTTTGGTATCCACTCTTAAGTCCAGTTAACCCTTTGCTTGATTCTTCACACTTGAGTAGGACCTATTTTCCTTTGGTACATTTCCATTAGGGGCACTGTAGTCCAAAAGGATCAGGCCTGGGCTGAGAATCAAAAAGATATGAACTCAATTCAATTAATCATGTGTGCTTAAAAAAATGACTCTCATATACGTCACTGTTCCTTGGTTTCTCACCTTTAAAATGATAAAGTTTGATTATGATAACAATAGGATATGAGAGATGTGATATATCCCACATACAGGCTTTTCTAATATGCAACTTCAGTGTCATTTCTCAGGCTCAGGTCCAGTCCCTAGCCAAAGGTCCCTAGGATTCCATCTGCTTTTCCTTCTTTGTAAAAGTGCTGCTGCCATTTCTATTCCCTTGAGGTTCTCATCAGTATTCCCATTCTACCATTCTGTAGAGTGGGAAACCATCTCAATACTCTAGAAGACAACCACAGAAGTTCATTTTATGTAATTTGTTATATCATCACAAAACTAACCCTTCCCTTACAGGAAGTGACTATTACATGGGCAAAAATGAGAGGAAAGCATGGATTGTACAGCTTTTCTGTTGTTAATAAGACTACTATTGAAGACTGTTCTAGCATCATATATAATGCTTCATAAAAATGGTAGTCACTGTAATAAGATTGTGCCAGCCTTATAATGCCTCAGTTAATTAAGCATCCATATGCCTCCATGCAAAGGACAGTTTTTGCTCATGCAGTAGCCTATAGTCTAATCATTTCATATCACAACCTGCATTACTGATCTCTCTCCCATTCTGCTTATATCAATTCTCATATTTTTATATCAAATCACAGGCTTAATCTTCAAGGATCTGGAGGTCATATCTCCATCTGTCTTGCTGCTGCCATTCCTTTTTGATAAAAGGCAATTCAAAATTTCTCTCTTTAGACTTACAAGGAAGGGCTGTCTGCACATCTCTTCACTTAGGTTTAATCTCTGCTTTTTCTCTTAAATTCTCTTTGTGGTTCTTCTTGCACTCCTGATTGACAATCTTGAGGCTGTTTCCAGTGTGTAGCCAACGGTATGTGAAGATAAAACCTGACAAAAATAGATTGCAATTACATGAGCAACTGGGAATCTTCACCAAATTTGCTGAGTCCTAGCACCAATTTTGAGTAAAGAAACAAGTGTACTGAGAGACTACCCTTTTCTGCCTTTCTATTTGAAGTTCAGTAAACTGACAATTAGGGGCTTCCCAGGTGGTATAATGGTAAAGAATCTGCCTGCCAATGCAGGAGACACAAGAGACGTGGGTTTGATCCCTGGGTCAGGAAGATCCCCTGGAGAAGGGAATGGCAAGCCACTCCAGTATTCTTGCCTGGGAAATCCCATGCACAGAGGAGCCTGGTGAGCCACAGTCCATGGGGTCACAGAGAGCACACATGCAAACTGATAACTATCTCATCTCTAGATGAACTGAAAAGTTGCAACAGGATTTAGAAAAGAAAGATAGATACTTAGCTAGAGGACTTAGTTAGTGGTCTTTCTTAAAGAAGAAGATTGGTTCCCTCTGAGCTCTAAGTCCTATGACTGGCCTGTGTCAAAGTTTTCAGATGGTATCTCTTTCTGTAGGTCTTCAAAATAATCACAACAGTTTTTTAGAGTAAAACTAGGGCCTTGAAGAAAAACAGAACAGGAAAGAAAGAACAAGGATGATGTCAAAACTCCATCCTTCCATTGCTTCTGAGGAAGAAATTGGTAGAAAGTTGATGCTTCTGTTTCTCTGAAGCAGTGACGAGTAGACAATCAGATAGGGCACCCTGCAGGGGGAAAAAAAAAACTGTACATTGGCATTAGCTAGCTCAGAATAGCCTCCACTCTGTATACATCTGATAGCTTATGGTAAACGATGTTGGATTCATGATCTCTGAAGAAGATACAGCTTCAGGACCAGGGACCAGGCTTGATCACTCCAGAGCTTTGGTGTAGCAGAGTTTTATTAAAGTACAAAAAAGGACAGAGAAAGCTTCTGACAAGAGACATAAGAAAGGGGATGGAGAGTGCCCTACTCACTAGTCTTATCAAGGCCTTACATACTTTTATCAGACCCACTTCCCCAACATACATCTTAAATTAACAAGATTGAGTTCAGTTCAGTTCAATCGCTCAGTCTTGCGTGACTCTTTGCGACCCCATGAGTTGCAGCACGCCAGGTCTTCCTGTCCATCACCAACTCCCGGAGTTCACTCAAAACTCACATCCATTGAGTCGGTGATGCGATCCAGCCATCTCATCCTCTGTCGTCCCCTTCTCCTCCTGCCCCCAATCCCTCCCAGCATCAGAGTCTTTTCCAATGAGTCAACTCTTCACATGAGGTGGCCAAAGTACTGGAGTTTCAGCTTTAGCATCATTTCTTCCAAAGAACACCCAGGACTGATCTCCTTTAGAATGGACTGGTTGGATCTCCTTGCAGTCCAAAGGACTCTCAAGAGTTTTCTCCAACACCACAGTTCAAAAGCATCAATTCTTCGGCGCTCAGCTTTCTTCACAGTCCAACTCTCACATCCATACATGACCACTGGAAAACCCATAGCCTTGACTAGACGGACCTTTGTTGGCAAAGTAATGTCTCTGCTTTTGAATATGCTATCTAGGTTGGTCATAACTTTCCTTCCAAGGAGTAAGCGTCTTTTAATTTCATGGCTGCAATAACCACCTGCAGTCATTTTGGAGCTGGAAAAAAAAAAAGTATGTTACTATTTCCACTGTTTCCCCATCTATTTCCCATGAAGTGATGGGACCAGATGCCATGATCTTCGTTTTCTGAATGTTGAGCTTTAAGCCAACTTTTTCACTCTCCTCTTTCACTTTCATCAAGAGGCTTTTTATTTCCTCTTCACTTTCTGCCATAAGGGTAGTGTCATCTGCATATCTGAGGTTATTGATATTTCTCCTGGCAATCTTGATTCCAGCTTGTGCTTCTTCCAGCCCAGCATTTCTCATGATGTATTCTGCATATAAGTTAAATAAGCAGCGTGACAATATACAGACTTGACGTACTCCTTTTCCTATTTGGAACCAGTCTGTTGTTCCATGTCCAGTTCTAACTGTTGCTTCCTGACCTGCATATAGGTTTCTCAAGAGGCAGATCAGGTGGTCTGGTATCCCCATCTCTTTCAGAATTTTCCACAGTTTATTGTGATCCACACAGTCAAAGGCTTTGGCATAGTCAATAAAGCAGAAATAGATGTTTTTCTGGAACTCTCTTGCTTTTTCCATGATCCAGCGGATGTTGGCAATTTGATCTCTGCTTCCTCTGCCTTATCTAAAACCAACTTGAACATCTGGAAGTTCACGGTTCACGCATTGCTGAAGCCTGGCTTGAAGAATTTTGAGCATTACTTTACTAGCATGTGAGATGAGTGCAATTGTGTGGTAGTTTGAGCATTCTTTGGCATTGCCTTTCTTTGGCATTGGAATGAAAACTGACCTTTTCCAGTCCTGTGGCCACTGCTGAGTTTTCCAAATTTGCTGGCATATTGAGTGCAGCACTTTCACAGCATCATCTTTCAGGATTAGAACTAACAATAGAAAGGTCTTACCAGACCTTACAACATACCTCTTAAGATAACAAGATTAGTTGGAAGGTTCTTGTTAAGGAGAAACATGTCCTTGAGCAAAATACATTGTTATACTGACTAAGACAAAGCAGGGCTTCCCTTGTAGCTCAGTCAGTTAAGAATTTGCCTGCAGTGCAGGAGACCCAGGTTCAATCCCTGGGTTGGGAAGATCCCCTGGAGAAGGAAATGGCAACCCACTCCAGTATCCTTGCCTGGAATATCTCATGGACAGAGGAACCTGGTGGATTGCAGTCCATGGGGTTGCAAAGAGTCGGGCACCACTGAGTGACTAACACACATAATATAAGACAAAGCAATGTAGAAAAAAAATGTTTGTCCTTTTCTCCTTGACAGCCCCAGACCCCTTTCTCCTCCTCAGGGACCTTGGACTTCTTATCAACCTGCCTAAGAAGTATCTCTCATCCCCCCTCTTTTCTTTTATGTCCAATGAATATTTTCTTCATGTGTGTGTGTTAGTCGTGCCTGACTCTTTGCGACCCCATGGACTGCAATCCACCAGGTTCCTCTGTCCATGAGATTTTCCAGGCAAGGATACTGGAGTGGGTTGCCATTTCCTTCTCCAGGGGATCATATCCAATGAATATTCAGGACTGATTTCCTTTAGGATGGACCGGTTGGATCTCCTTGCAATCCAAGGGACTCTCAAGTCTTCTCCAACATGACAGTTCAAAAGCATCAATTCTTTGATGCTCAGCTTTCTTCACAGTCCAATTCTCACATCCATACATGACTACTGGAAAAACCATAGCTTTAACTAGACAGACCTTTGTTGGCCAAGTAATGTTTCTGCTTCTTAATATTCTATCTGGCTTTGTCATAGCTCTTCTTACAAGGAGCAAGTGTCTTTTAATTTCATGGCTGCAGTTACCATCTGCAGTGATTTTGGAGCCCAAGAAAATAAAGTCTGTCACTTTCCACTCTTGCCCCATCCATTTCCCATGAAGTGATGGGACCAGATGCCATGATCTTGTTATAAGTGTACATAAAGTTATAAACTTTATATAACTATCTCAGTTATAAGTTTATATAAAGGCCTGGCAATTTCCCTATAACTCAAATCCAAATGTGCAGTAGCCTGTAATGCCTAAGAATCCTCTCAATAGTCTTAAAGTCATAGGTAGAGGATGATTTAGCACAGGCTTAATTCTAGAAAGCATCCTTCAAATCGATGACTGAAAAATAATTGGCTCATTCAGGAATTTTGGACAATAAAATATAAGGATTAGGCACCACAAGATCTAAAGGAACCACAGCCAAAGCTCAGAGCCTTGTTAGTTAGCAAATGTCTTCCCCAGCACAGAGCCTATCTGCAAGGCTGCTTTAAAAAAAAAAAAAAAAACTAATTTTCCGTTTAAAAAAATTACAAAGAAATAGGAAAAAATGCCATATTCAAAGGAAAAAAAATTAAGTGGCAGAAACTGTCCCTGAAGAAGCACAGGCACAGAAGTACCAGACAAAGACTAAAACAACTGTCCTAAATTGCTCAACGAACTAAGGGAAAATACGAAGAACCAAGGGAATCAGGAAAGGGATATATTTTTTAAATGAGAATATCAACAAAGAGGTTAAAAATGATAAAAAGGAACAAAAAAGAAATTCTAGAGTTGAAAATACAGGAGCTCAACAAAAATATCCACTGAAGGGGCTCAACAGTAGACTGAAGCAGGAAGAAAGAATCAGTGACACTGAAGATATCACATGAAATGATCAAGTTGGAGGGGCAAAAACGAATGAAGAAAAGTCAACAGAGATTAAAAGACTTATGGGACATCAAGTAACATATGCATTATGACAGTCCCATAGACTGAAAGAAAAAAGGAGTAGAGAGGTTATTTGAAGAAATAATGGCTGAAACCTTCCCAAATTTGAGGGAAAATATGGATTCACAAGTCCAAGAATCTCAATGAACTCTAAGTAAGATTAACTGAAGAGGCTTACACCAGGATACATTATAATCAAACTGCCAACAGCTCAAGGGTGAGAATCCTGAAAGGAGCAAGAAAAAGTGATTCATATGCAAGTGATCCTCAATAAGATGATCAGCAAATTTCTAAGTGAAAACCTCAGAGTCCAGAAGTGGCATAACATATTTATAGGGCTGAAAGAATAAATGTTAACTGAGACTTCTATATTATATGTGACTAAACTGTCCTTCAAAAATGAGGGAGAAATTAAAACATTGTCAGATAAACAATGTTCAATATCAAAAAGGAAATTCTAGCCACAGAAAGTAGACAAGAAAATTAAATAAAAGACATCTAAATTGGAAAGGAAGAAGTAAAATTATCTGTTTGCAGATCACATGTTCTTGTATGTAGAACATTCTAAATATTCCTGCCCCCCAAGAAGCTCATTAGAGCTAATAAACGAATTCAGCAAATTTGCAGGGTACAAAATAACATACAAAAACCAGTTGCATTTCTAAATACCAATAATGAACAATCTGTAAAGGGAATTAAGAAAATAGTTCCATTTATAATAGTATCAAAAAGAGTAAGTATAGGCAACAAAAGCAAAAATAAACAAGTCGGACTACACCTAACCAAAAGCTTCTGTACAGCAAAGGAAAGCATCAACAAAAGGAAAAGGCAACCTACCACATGGGAAATATGTCTGATAATATTTTAATATTTAATTAGTTAATATTTAATTTAATATTTGCAGATAATATGTCTGATAAGGGGTTATTATCCAAAATATATAAAGAGCTCATAACACTCAAAGGGGAAAAAGCAAACAATCTGATTTAAAAATGGGCAGAGGATCTGAATAGACTTTTTTCCAAAGAAGACAAACACATGGTCAACAGATACATGGAAAGGTGCTCAACACCACTAGTCTTCTGGGAAATGCAAATTAAAACCACAGTGAAATACCACCTCAGATCTGTCAGAATGGCTATTTTCAAAAAGGCATGAGATAACAAGTATTGGTGAGGGAGTGAAGAAAAGGGAATTGTTGTGCACTGTTGGTGGAAATGTAAATTGGTATGGCCACTATGGAAAACAGTATACAGGGTCTTCCAAAAATTGAACACAGAACTACTGCATGATCTAGCAATTCCAATTCTGGGTATTTATCTGAAGGAAACAGAAACACTAAGTTGAAAATAATTATGCAACCCCAATGTGGACTGCAGCATTATTTACAATACCCAGGATATGGAAACAGCCTAAGTGCCCATGTACAGATGACTAGAAAGAAAATGTAATACACATATACAATGGAATATTTCTGTTGTTTAGTCACTAAGTTGTACCCAAATCTTTGTGACCTCATGGACTATAGCCTGCCAGGCTCCTCTGTCTATGGGATTTTTCAGGCAAGAATACTGGAATGGGTTGCCATTTCCTTCTCAAGGGGATCTTCCAAACCCAAGGATCAAACCCACATCTCCTGCATTGGCAGGTGAATTATTTTACCTTTGAGCCACCATTCAGTCACAAAAAGAAGGAAATATTACCATTTGTGACTACATGGATTGACCTTGAGAGCACTATGTTAAGTGAATTAAGTCAGAGAAATACCATGTGAGGTCTCTTGTATGTGAAGTCTTATTTAAAAAAAAAAAAATCCTCACTAGTTATACTAGACTGGTGGTTGCCAGTAGCCAGGATTGGGGAGTGGGTGAAAAGGGTGAAGGTGGTCAAAAGATACAAACTTCCAGTTATAAAATAAATAAGACCTGGGATGTAATGTACACCATGGTGAATATACTTAGCAATACTTCACTGTGTACTTGAAAGTTGCTAAGAGAGTAGATCTTAAAAGTTCCAGAAGAAGAAGACAAAAAGAAAGGCCATGAGAAAATACTTGAGGAGATAATAGCTGAAAATTTCCCTAAAAGAGAGAAGGAAATAGCCACCCAAGTCCAAGAAACCCCAGACAGTCCCAAGCAGATTAAACCCAAGGCAAAACACCCCAAGACACATATTAATCAAATTAAAAAGATAAAACACAAAGAACAAATATTAAAAGCAGCAAGGGAAAAACAACCAATAACACACAAGGGGATTCCCATAAGGATAACAGCTGATCTCTCAATAGAAACTCTTCAGGCCAGAAGGGAATAGCAGGACATATACTTAAAGGGATGAAAGAGAAAAACCTACAACCCAGATTACTGTACCCAGCAAGGAGCTCATTCAAATATGAAGGAGAAATCAAAATCTTTATAGACAAGCAAAAGCTGAGAGAATTCAGCACCACCAAACCAGCCCTCCAACAAATGTAAAGGATCTTCTCTAGGCAGGAAACACAGAAAAGGTGTATAAACTTGAACCCAAAACAACAAAGTAAATGGCAACAGGATGATACTTATCAATAATTACCTTAAATGTAAATGGGTTGAATGCCCCAACCAAAAGACAAAGACTGGCTGAATGGATACAAAAATAAGACCCCTATATAAGCTGTCTACAAGAGACCCACCTCAAAACTAGGGACACATACAGACTGAAAGTGAAGGGATGGAAAAAGATATTTCATGCAAATGGAGACCAAAAGAAAGCAGGAATAGCAATATTCATATCAGATAAAATAGACTTTGAAATAAAGGCCGTGAAAAGAGACAAAGAAGGACACTACACAATGATCAAAAGATCAATCCAAGAAGAAGATATAACAATTATAAATATATATGCACCCAACATAGGACACTGCAATATGTAAGAAAAATGCTAACAAGTATGAAAGGGGAAATTAACAATAACACAATAACAGTGGGAGACTTTAATACCCCACTCATACCTATGGATAGATCAACTAAACAGACAATTAGCAAAGAAACAGAAACTTTAAATGATACAATGCACCAGTTAGACCTAATTGATATTTATAGGACATTTCACCCCAAGACAACGAATTTCACCTTTTTCTCAAGTGCACACGGAACATTCTCCAGGATAGATCACATCTTGGGCCATAAATATAGACTTGGTAAATTCAAAAAATTGAAATCATTCCAAGCATCTTTTCTGATCACAATGCAGTGAGATTAGATGTCAGCTACAGGAAAAAAAAAAAAAAAACTATTAAAAATTCCAACATATGGAGGCTAAACAACACACTTCTGAATAACCAACAAATCACAGAAGAAATAAAAAAAGAAATCAAAATATGCATAGAAACGAATGAAAATGAAAACACAACAACCCAAAACCTATGGGACTCAGTAAAAGCAGTGCTAAGGGGAAGGTTCATAGCAATATAAGCTTATCTCAAGAAACAAGAAAAAAGTCAAATAAATAACCTAACTCTACACCTAAAGCAACTAGAAAAGGAAGAAATGAAGAACCCCAGGGTTCGTAGAAGAAAAGAAATCATAAAAATTAGGGCAGAAATAAATGCAAAAGAAACAAAAGAGACCATAGCAAAAATCAACAAAGCCCAAAGCTGATTCTTTGAGAAGATAAATAGACAAATCATCAGTCAGACTCATCAAGAAACAAAGGGAGAAGAATCAAATCAACAAAATTAGAAGTGAAAATGGAGAAACAACAACAGACAACACAGAAATACAAAGGATCTTAAGAGACTACTATTAGCAACTGTATGCCAATAAAGTGGACAACTTGGAAGAAATGGACAAATTCTTAGAAAAGTACAACTTTCCAAAATTGAACCAGGAAGAAATAGAAAATCTTAACAAACCCATCACAAGCACGGAAATAGAAACTGTAATCAGAAATCTTCAAGTAAACAAAAGCCCAGAGCCAGACAGCTTCACAGCTGAATTCTACCAAAAATTGAGAGAAGAGTTAACACTTATCCTACTCAAACTCTTCCAGAAAATTGCAGAGGAAGGTAAACTTCCAAACTCATTCTATGAGGCCACCATCACCCTAATACCAAAACCTGACAAAGATGCCACAAAAAAAGAAAACTACAGGCCAATATCACTGATGAACATAGATGCAAAAATCCTTAACAAAATCCTAGCAAACAGAATCCAACAACATATTAAACAGATCATACATCATGACCAAGTGGGCTTTATCCCAGGGATGCAAGGATTCTTTAATATCTGCAAATCAATCAATGTAGTACACTACATTAACAAATTGAAAGATAAAAACCATATGATTATCTCAGTAGTTGCAGAGAAAGCCCTTGACAAAATTCAACATCCATTTATGATAAAAACCCTCCAGAAAGCAGGAATAGAAGGAACATGCCTCAACATAATAAAAGTTATATATGTTAAACCCACAGCAAACATTATCCTCAATGACGAAAAATTGAAAGCATTTCCCCTAAAGTCAGGAACAAGACAAGGGCGCCCAGTCTCACCACTACTATTCAACATAGTTTTGGAAGTTTTAGCCACAGCAGTCAGAGAAGAAAAAGAAATAAACGGAATCAAGGTTGGAAAAGAAGAAGTAAAACTCTCACTGTTTGCAGATGACATGATCCTCCAAATAGAAAGCCCTAAAGACTCCACCAGAAAATTACTAGAGCTAATCAATGAATATAGTAAAGTTGCAGGATATAAAATTAACACACAGAAATCTCTTGCATTCCTATACACTAACAATGAGAAAACAGAAAGAGAAATTAAGGAAACTATTCCAATCACCATTTCAATGAAATAATAAAATAGGAATAAATCTACCTAAAGAAACAAAAGACCTAGATATAGAAAACTATGAAACACTGATGAAAGAAATCATCATGTTTGGGAATGCATGTAAGAATTAAAGATTTTAAAATTTAAAAAAAAAAAAGACAGAAATCAAAGAGGACACAAGTAGATGGACAAATATACCATGTTCATGGATCAGAAGAATCAATATGGTGAAAAATGAGTATACTACCCAAAGCAACCTATAGATTCAGTGCAATCCCTATTGAGCTACCAACGGTATTTTTCACAGAACTAGAACAAATAATTTCACAATTTGTTTGGAAATACAAAAAACTTCGACTAGCTAAAGCAATCTTGAGAAAGAAGAATGGAACTGGAGGAATCAACCTTCCTGACTTCAGACTATACTACAAAGCTACAGTCATCAGGACAGTATGGTACTGGCACAGAAACAGAAATATATATCAATGGAACAAAACAGAAAGCCCAGAGATAAGTCCACACACCTACGGACACCTTATTTTTGACAAAGCAAGAAAGAATATACAGTGGAGAAAAGACAATATCTTTAACAAGTGGTGCTGGGAAAACTAGTCAACCACTTGTAAAAGAATGAAACTAGAACACTTTCTAATACCATACACAAAAATAAACTCAAAATGGATTAAAGATCTAAATTTAAGACCAGAAACTATAAAACTCCTAGAGGAGAACATAGGAAAAACACTCTCCGACATAAATCACAGCAGGATCCTCTATGACCCACCACCCAGAATATTGGAAATAAAAGAAAAAATAAACAAATGGAACCTAATTGAAATTAAAACCTTCTGCATAACAAAGGAAACTATAAGCAAGGTGAAAAGACAGCCTTCAGAATGGGAGAAAATAATAGCAAACGAAGCAACTGACAAAGAATTTAATCTCAAAATTATACAAGCAGCTCCTGAAGCTCAATTCCAGAAAAATAAACAACTCAATCAAAAAATGGGCCAAAGAACTAAACAGAGATTTCTCCAAAGAAGACATACAGATGACTAACAAACACATGAAAAGATGCTCAACATCATTCATTACCAGAGAACTGCAAATCAAAACCACAGTGAGGTATGATTTCACGCCAATCAGAACGGCTGCAATCCAAAAGTCTACAAACAATAAATGCTGGAGAGGGTGTGGAGAAAAGGGAACCCTCTTCCACTGTTGGTGGGAATGCAAACTAGTACAGCCACTATGGAGAACAGTGTGGAGATTCCTTAAAAAACTAGATATAGAAATGCCATACGACCCAGCAATCCCACTGCTGGGCATACACACCGAGGAAAGCAGAATTGAAAGAGACATGTGTACCCCAGTGTTCATCGCAGCACTGTTTACAATAGCCAGGGCATGGAAGCAACCTAGATGTCCGTCAGCAGATGAATGGATAAGAAAGTTGTGGCACATATACACAATGGAATATTACTCAGTCATTAAAAAGAATACATTTGGATCAGTTCTAATGAGGTGGATGAAACTGGAGCCTATTATACAGAGTGAAGTAAGTTGGAAAGGAAAAACACCAATACCGTATACTAACACAATATATGGAATTTAGAAAGATGGTAATGATGACCCTATATGTGAGACAGCAAAAGAGACACAGATGTATAGAACAGTCTTTTGGACTCTGTGGGAGAAGGTGAGGGTGGGATGATTTGAGAGAATAGCATTGAAACATGTATATCATCATATGTAAAACAGATCGCCAGTCCAGGTTCAATGAATGAGACTGGGTGCTCAGGGCTGGTGCACTCAAATGACCCTGAGGGATGGGATGGGGAGGGAGGTGGGAGGGGGGTTCAGGATGGGGAACAGATGTACACCGATGGCTGATTCATGTCAATGTATGGCAAAAACCACTACAACATGGTAAAGTAATTAGCTTCCAATTAAAATAAATAAATTTCAAAAATAATAAAAATAAAAGTTCTCATCAGAAGTGTAATTATGTGGGGTGATGGATGTTAACTAGACTTATTGTGGTGATCATTTTGCAATATATACAAATAGGGAATCATTGTGATATACACGTAAAAATACAATGCTATATATCAAATATATATGTACATGCATGAAGGAAGGAAGGAAGGAACGTCGCTCAGTCGTGTCCGACTCTTTGCAACCCCGTGGACTGTAGCCTACCAGGCTCCTCTGTCCATGGGATTTTCCAGGCAATAGTACTGGAGTGGATTGCCATTTCCACATGCATATGTATCAAAAAATAAAATACTCAGGAATAAACTTAACCAAAAGGTGAAAGACTTTTATGCTGAAAATTATAAAATGTTACTGAAAGAAATTAAGGAATACACAAACAAATAGAAAGCCATCCATGTCTAGGAATTGGAAAATTCAACATTGTTATGATGCCACCAAAAGCAATCCCTATTAAAATCCCAATGACATTTTGGCAGAAATTTTAAAAAATATCCATCCTAAAACTCCTATAGTATCTCAAGGGATTTTGAATAGTTACAAAAATCTTGAAGAAAAAAAAGTTGAAGACCTCATACTTCCCGATTTTGAAACTTACTACAAAGTTACAATAAACAAAACAGTGTGTTACTAGCAAATACAGACATATGGATCAATGGAATAGAATTGGGAGTCCAGAAATAAATCTTCACATATATGGTCAATGGTCACACGATTTTCAGCAAGGGTGTCAGGGCCATTCAGTGGGGAAGGGCAGTCTTGAACAAGTGGCACTGGCAATACTGGATATCCACATGCTGAAGGATGAAGTTGGATCTTTACCTTAAACCAGATACAAAAATTAATTTGAACTGGACCAAAGACTTAAATGTAAGAGATTAAATTTATAAAACTCTTAGAAAAAACATAGAAGAAAGGGTTCATAACACTTGATTTGCCAAAGTTTTCTTGGAAATGATACCAAATGCACAGGCAACAAATTTAAAAAAAGATAAGTTGATCTCTATCAAAATGTAAAACTGATGTGCATCAAAGGACACTATCAACACAGTAAAAAGGCACCCCACAGCATGGGGAAAATATTTGCAAGCCATATACTTGATAAGGGATTAGGATCCAAAATACATTTTTTAAAACCCCTACAACGCAACAACAACAAAAAACCAAACAACCAGATTAAAAAATGGGGAAAGGAATTAAATAGACATTTATCCAAAGATATACAAACAGCCAAAAAGCTCATTAATCCTTAGGTGAGAGATAACAGAAAACATATATATTTGGTTACATTCTTGGTTCTAGCACAGAACTCCAAAAACCCTTTCCTAAGAGCACTAGGAGCACCTCTTATTCTAATATTTGGTCTTTCACCCCAGTGGTAAGAGCACTAGGAGTATCTTTTGTTCTAATGAGGCAACTCCAGGTAAATTCCTAGATGGGGGCTGGTTATCAGAATGACAAAGCTAGGATCAGAAGCTTGGACTTTTTGGCTCCACTTTCTCCCTATCCTGCAGAGAGGGGAGAGAGATTGGAAATAGAGCAATAATTGATCATACCTATGTGATGAAGCCTCCATAAAAATCCCCAAAGTAGGAGTTCAAAGAGTTTCCCAGTGGGTGAACACATCCAAGTACCAGAAGGGTGATGCACCCCAGCTCTTCAGAGACAGAAGCTCTTGCACTCAGGACCTCACAGAACTCATCCTATATATCTTTTTATATGGATGTTTAACTGTATCCTTTGTCATATCCTTTAATAAACCAGTAAATGTAAGTAACTGTTCTCTGGAGTTCTATGAGCCACTCTAGTTAATAAGTTGAAACCAAGGAGGGAGTCATTGGAACCTCTCATTTATATAGCCAGTTAGTCAGAAGTATAGGTGATAACCTGAACTTACAACTGGCATCTTAAGTGGAGGTGAAAGGCAGTCTTGTGGCACTGAGCCTTTAACCTATGAATTTAATGCTATCTCCAAGCAGATAGTGTCAGAGTTGAATTAAATTGTAGGACACCCACCTGGTATCACAGAGAATTGCTTCATGTGGGGAAAAACACGGAAGTATTCAAAGTGAAGTGTTCTATGTTAAAGTAAAGGAGACACACAGGAGAGGAGAATGGTAGGTTTTTCCAATATAATAGGGAAATGCAAATCAAAACCACAACACACTTCATACTCATTAGGGTGGACTGTATTTTTAAAAAAATAACAATGTTGCTGAGGATGAAATAGGAACCCTTGTGTACTGCTGGCAGGAATGTAAAATGATAGGATGTAAAATGACAGAATGTAAAAGTAGGATGGTTCCGCAAAAAGGTAAACATAGGGGTTTCCCTGGTGGCTCAGTGGTAAAGAATCTGCCCTCCAATGCAGTAGATATGGGTTCGATCCCTGACACAGGAAGATCCCACATGCATTGGAGCAGCTAAGCCTGTGTGCCAAAACTATTGAGCCTCTTCCCTAGAGCCCATGAGTGTTACTTGTTCAGTCATATCCAACTCTTTGCGATCCCATGGACTGTAGCCCACCAAGCTCCTCTGTCCATGGAATTTTTCAGGCAAGGATACTGGAGTGGTTTGCCATTCCCTTCTGCAGGGGATCTTCCTGACCCAGGGATCAAACCCAGTCTCCTGCATTGCAGGCAGATTCTTTACTGTCCAAGCCACATGGACTGTAGCCCACCAAGCTCCTCTGTCCATGGGATTCTCCAGGCAAGAATAGTGGAGTGGGTTGCCATGCCCTTCTCCAAGGGATCTTCCTGATCCTGGGATCGAACCCATGACTCTTATGCCTGTTGCATTGGCAGGCAGGTTCTTTACCACTAGTGCCACATGGAAAACCCTGCCCTAGAGCTCATACTCCACAAGAGAAGCCACTGCAATGAGAAGCCCACACACCACAACTAGAGAGTAGCCCCTGCTCCCCACAACTAGAGAAAAGGCCACACTGCAACGAAGACCCAGCACAGCCAAAAATAAATAAGTAAAATTGTTTTTTAAAATTAAACATAGAACTACCACACAATCCAGCAATTCAACTTCTGCATATATATCCAAAAGAACTGAGAGCAGGGGCTCAGACAGATATTTGCACACCCATGTTGATAGCAGCATTACTCACAATAGCCAAAAGGTAGAAGCAACTCAGGTGTTCAACAATGCAAGAAGGAATAAACAAAATATGGTATATACACACAATGGACACACAATATATATATGTATATGGTATATACACACAATTTAGCCTTAAAAAGGAAGGAAATTCTGATACATGCTACAACATAAATGAACCTTGAAGACATTATGTTAAGTTAAACAAACTATAACCAAAAAAAAAAAAGTGTTATAATTTCACTTATGTGAGGTACGTATTCAAATTCATAGAGACAGAATGAGAGGGGGAATTAGTGTTTGCTGGGTACAGAGTTTCGGTTTGTGAAAATATGAAAGTTCTGGAAATGGGACAGTGATGATGGTTGCACTTAATGCCACTGAATTATACACTTAAAATGGTTAAAATTATAAATTTTGTTATGCATATTTTATCACAATAAGAAAAAAGACGGCACACTAAAACTGTCTCCCAGGTTTTGTGAGAATCAAGTGAGATCTATGTAAAGAAGCTCTGTAATCTTTTGGATTGGCCCAAAAGTTTGGGGTTTTCTGTAACAACTTGTGGAAAAACTCAAACTTTCAGGCCAACCCAACATATGGGCCTTCACAAATAGTAACTCGTTTTAATCATCACCCTGTTTATGCCAACCTGATACCATTATCCACATGCTCAATCAAGCCCTGCTCACCTAGCAGCATACTGTTGGAGTTTAAGTGCTATCCAGTGATATCCACCTTCATTTCGCTAGGCCTTGGATTCCACGTGCCAAAGCAATGGTCTCCCAGATTTCTGGTTCTGAAACAGAACAAGACCCCAAATTGACAAAAGTTTTAGACAAGCCTGGTGGTTTCTATAGAAAAAAACTCAAAAGACTTCCTCCTTTTAATCAGTTTTCCCCAATGCTTAGTTTGGAAGCAGTCCTCAATCAGCAACAAGAGGTCAGCATGCCACTGCCAAGAACAAATGAAATCTTCTAATTCAGCTGACTGCCCAACTCCCTGGTCTGCTACCAAGCAAAAGATCTCATAAGGCAGCCTTTGGACAGGTGAATCCCAAACCTCCTTTGAAGCAACAGGATTCTGGGAAAGGAATACAGAAAATATATTCATTGAGCATGAATTAAGAAAAGTAGTTAGATAAGAAATAAAAAATGAAAATGCTAAAACCGAAAGACTGAACAGCCAGTTTTGATGGATTAGACAATTATCTGTAGAGTAGCCTCAGAGCTGAACCCTCAAACATTCTCAGAAAGTATAAACACTGGTGCAGAACCAGTGTGCAAAACCTAGGAATGATGTTTCTTTCCGGAAAGCAAGGCAATTGGTACCCATAGCCAGATACTGACCAGGATCTGCGTCAACATTCAGGTGCTCTCTGAGGGTCCCTAGTTACCTTATGTCTGCAGGCCTCCTAGAGGATTTTCTTAACTTAGATAATGCTACAAGAGCTATTTTGAATCTTTTCCATGAAAAGATGTCTATCCAGAAGTTGCTACCTTTCAGAGGGGGATGTCATTCCATGATTCTCTGAGATGTTATACCTATAACAGCATCAGACAACACCTTCTATCTTCATTTTGCTGCAAACTGGAGGCAAAACAAATGTGCCTCTCTGGGAGTGAAGCAATGAAGGGAAAAGACAATCATGGACAATAGCAATGAGATGTAGGGTCACAGGTATTTAGCCTGTATCTGAAACCCCTCCCCCCAGAAAAGCTTAGGAAATATCTCTTGTACACATCTCTTCTTTTTTAATCAATAGGAGTGGTTGATGAAGTGACAGAACCAACAGTCCATTCTCCACAAATGGCTGAAGGCAGAACAAGCCGTGGTGCCTCAATCTGTTCTTCGTGGTTCGTTATTATGAGCCATTGATCCACCATCACCAGGCCCTATGCTCTTAAGTTCTTTCCCAAAAATGATTTCAAGTTACGCCATTAAAATTCTGAGTTATATTTGAAAGTAGTAGATACATCACATAAACATTCATCCTCTGGAGCCAAAGCAACCCGAGTTAAAATCATACCTTAGCTGCTTGCTGTGTACCAGGGATCAAAGATACTTCCAGTTTCGATGTTTTCTGATACCCTGCCTGCCAACATCCTCCGTCGCCCCGCCCCCTCACCACCAAGCACAGGGAGCCCAAAGACTACATGAAAGCAGGCAAATTTGTTCTGTTTTTACTTCCCCATATCCTCAGCTACGTTGACGACTTGACACTGAGCAACCCTCATTCTCTAGGATGCCTCGACTCTTTCTCTCAGTCCGAACGTTCACAGCTTTTGCAAAAGAATAAAACTCACGCCGCTGGGGTGGAGCCACGCGTTTCCCTTCCCTAACAGGGAGGAACTAAAGTTAAAGTGCCAGGGTTGTTTATCAAATGACTTCCCTGTTACTATGGTAAAGCCGCCGCCACCATCATTTTTGGGGTCAGCAATTACTTGCGTTAGCCTAAGGAAAAAATGAATAATAAGAAATTCTATATACTAAAAGCCTTCAAATTAACCGAGCTCTAGCTCAGAACAGGGTTACTCTCAAGCGGGGTACGGGGACAGGGGGACAGGGCGGGGGCCCTAGTGCTCCAGTGGAAGTAATACGTGCCGATTGTGACGGAATGACGCCGAGGGAGGGACCCTGCGTCCATCCGGCCCCAGCGCCTCCGGCTCAGGCGCTTCCGGCTCACGGGCCGTAGGGAAGTGTGTTCCGCGCTGGGCTCGAGCGCTGTCCAGAAGTCTTCGGCGCACCGGAAGCCGCCGGAAAAGAGCGATGGCGGGTTTGACTGTAAGAGACCCTGCGGTGGACCGTTCTCTACGTTCCGTGTTCGGTGAGAGGAATTCTGAGGAACCAAGCATCGGGGAGGGACAGAAAAAGACTGGGAGCGGCGGGGAATCCCCTCCCTGCGCCTCAGAAATCGCCATGGGAGCCGTAGGTCGGGCTTACAGCTCGACCTGCCTATCCTGTGGGGCCCCTAGCCTGATAGACTCGTGAT
Source organism: Ovis canadensis (assembly GCF_042477335.2). Taxonomy (NCBI): domain Eukaryota; kingdom Metazoa; phylum Chordata; class Mammalia; order Artiodactyla; family Bovidae; genus Ovis; species Ovis canadensis. The sequence continues at coordinate 134,636,433 of NC_091727.1, forward strand.
CAAAGTGATGCATCCCTTCCCCCAAGGTCTCTCAGCAAAAACTACAGTGTTGTAAAAAACTACCGTTTAGCTTCTATGCGTTTCTCTTTTCATGAGCTTCAATTATTAGCCAGAAGCGAGGGATCATGGCAACTGTCCTGTGGTACTTCTCACCCTCTAACTAGAATACAGGTTGTGTGCTGAGGGTATTAGAGCCTGTGTTCACTTCCCGCCCTCTCATAAGGGCTTTCATCCTCTGCTTTTTACCGGTTACATTTTAGTTCGTGTTTAGTAGTAGTGGCTACCTGGCGTCTTAAGGTGGATTGTAAATGAAAGAATGAATGAATGAACGAACGATTAAAACCACGTTGAAGAAATTTTAAAGAGGGTCGAGTCTATTCTGAGTAATCTTCAGCCGAAATAAGTTTGTTGTTGTTGTTTTTAAGTACGCGTGGTGATTTTAAAGCATCTTTTGGAAGAAACGTGAGGAAATAGTTCCCAATATTTTTTGTTATAGTTGTTTTACAACAGAATAATTTTTAAACATCCTCTAGTACACTCATGGTCATTCTCTTTTGAGTGCATGTATATGTGAATATAAAGACATGTGCCAGCTTTGAAAATTATAATATTGACATTTTTAGTAGTTAATGATAAAACTTAACTTCAGATAAATACCAATGCCTAAGTATTTATTCTCACCATAGTTAAGGGAAATCTAACACTTGTCAGTCTAGTCTGAGAACTGATACTTAAAGAGTGCCGTCTTCTTTTGTGTCCAGTCTCAGTGGTTTACTTCTCTTGTAATTGAAGTCAGCAGCCAGAATTAAAATCCTATCTAACGGACTACCAGGGAACTGAGGTTGAAGGATCATTGTATTTGAACCAGCTGTTACATTGTCAGTGATATATTCAGATACTTTGTCACTAAAGATCTAGGTTAGAAAAATCAGACTTTTGTTATGTTATCTATTTTCTTCCTTAGTGGGGAACATTCCTTATGAGGCTACTGAAGAGCAGTTAAAGGACATCTTTTCTGAGGTTGGACCTGTTGTTAGTTTCAGGTGAGATCCTCTTTTACTACTTGGTGGAAGTTTCTTAAGAATCACCACAGACTTGGCCCTTAGTAATAATGGCAAGGTTTTTACTGGTGAGTTTTCACATGCATTCTTCTTCTTTGTTAGTTTGTAACAGCTTCATTGAGATTCGCATACCATAGGACTCACATTCATGTTTACTAAGATACATTGTTTTCAATTAAAAAGATGTGTAAACAATGTTTCAGTGGGACAGAGCAATGGGGTTATTTGTCTTACCTAGACCAAATTACAAGGCAGTGGTAGTGGGAGGGGCTTCCCAGGTAGCCCAGTGCTAAAGAATCCACCTGCCAATGCAGGAGACTTGGGTTCAGTCTCTGGGTTGGGAAGATCCCCTGGAGGAGAGAATAGCAACTCACTCCAGTATTCTTGTCTGGAAAATCCCATGGACAGAGGAGCCTGGTGGGTTACAGTTCATGGGGTCACAAAAGAATTGGATACAACTTAGCGACTAAAACAACAGTAATGGTAGTAGGAACCCTATGTGTTTGTAACATTTGTACCTGACGCTTGCTTCTGCTCTCCAGGTTGGTTTATGATAGGGAGACAGGAAAGCCAAAAGGTTATGGCTTCTGTGAATACCAAGACCAGGAGACAGCACTTAGTGCCATGCGAAACCTAAATGGCCGTGAATTTAGTGGGAGAGCACTTCGAGTGGACAATGCTGCCAGCGAAAAGAACAAAGAAGAGCTGAAGAGTGAGTATACATCCAAGCTGTATATAACATGAGTTAGTAAAGATGTAGCAATGAAGATTTCCCACTTAATGATATGTTTTAGTATCTGTTGAAATGGTTATCAGCCTTTTTACTTGACCTACCTAAAGTGCCTGCATTAGGGAAGTGTGTGTGTATCTTTGAGAAATAAGGTAAAATTGGCTTAAGCCCTTCCATTTCCAAGGAGTTAATTTCCAGTTGAAGATGAATTTCAGGCTTACCAAGCCGTAAATCATGTTAACTGTCATTAGTGTTTGCCACTCCTGTAATTATGTTGCCAGATCTGTAACTGGTGGGAATACCAAGGCATTCTCATGGCTTTTTCACAAGGTAATAGATCCAAAAACTCCATTTTGAAATTAGAACTTTTTCTGTTTGAACCTTTTGCTTCTGAAACGACTTGTGAAAGGAAATGGATATGCCTAGTCCCTAATTTAGGTTAACACTGTTCACCTGTATGCTCTTGGTCTCAACTTTCATCAGAGAACAGAAAATACACTCTGTGACTTTACTTCACAGAAATAAAATATTTGCAAATCACTTATTTCTAGGCTCCAGAAAATTTAAAGTTATCAACAAGTTCTTACAGCAGCCTTGGAAAGTAGATACATGAAATGATTTAGCTCTTTGTTTTACCTCCTTAACATTTTTGTACCTTCTTCCCAATCAGGCCTTGGAACTGGTGCCCCTGTCATTGAGTCACCTTATGGAGAGACCATCAGTCCTGAGGATGCCCCAGAGTCCATTAGCAAAGCAGTTGCCAGCCTTCCACCAGAGCAGATGTTTGAGCTGATGAAACAGATGAAGGTGGGAGGAGGGATTAGGTTATGATGAAATCATATTTTGTCATATCAACTCTTCAAGGAGTCATTGATAAGTTAATGGAAATGATATCCTGAGCTCAAATAGTAGATGTGCCTGTTGACCAACATTTCTTACACCTTCAATATTCCACATGTACACAGTGTATTATATATTTCATACAAAGAGTTTTCTATTTTTTGTGCACAGACACACCTACACAATCTGGCTGGGTTTTTGTGGCCCATAGATACCATATGTAGATGTTAAAATGTGGCTTTTTTCCCTAAATGGTGGTATTATGGTATTTGAAATACCTTCTCCTATTCTGGCCTACCATGCCCAAGATTTTCTGTGCTATGTAAAAATTGATAATTGCTTCTTTTTAAAACAGTAATTAATTATCCAAGGCTGTGCTGGGTCTTCATTGCTGCATGGGCTTGTTCTAGTTGCAACAAGTGGGGCTCTTCTAGTTGCAGTGTGCCAGCTTCTGATGTTGCAGAGCATGGGCTTTAGAGCATGTGGGCTCAGGAGTTGTGGCACATAGGCTTAGTTGCCCTGCGGCATGTAGAATCTTCCTGGACCAGGGATGGAACCAATGTTTCTTGCATTGGCAGGTGGATTCTTAACCAGGAGACCCCCAGGAAAGTCCCAGTAATAGCTTTAAAAGCCTCTTGCATATTACATTTCTCAGATGAGAATAGCTCTAAATCACTGTCAATTTCTGAGTAATAAGTATTGAACCTAATGATGAATCTGTTTATCTTCACAGCTCTGTGTCCAGAATAGTCCTCAAGAAGCACGGAACATGCTGCTTCAGAACCCTCAACTGGCTTATGCTTTGCTACAAGCACAGGTAGTCATGAGAATTGTGGATCCAGAAATTGCCTTGGTAAGTGCTTCTGGTTCTTTTATGGAAATGCTAAGGTAAACCATGAGTAGGAAAGAAATAGATAGCATATAGATTTGTCTTCTCACTTTTTAGAAAATTCTGCATCGCCAGACAAATATCCCTACGCTGATTGCAGGCAACCCTCAGACAGTCCACAGTGCCGGACCTGGCTCAGGATCCAGTGTATCAATGAACCAGCAGAATCCTCAGACACCTCAGGCCCAGACTTTGGTAAGATTTTATCCCTTAACATTTTTTAAAATTTGCCTTGAAAATGTCATTTTCATTTTAGAAAGGTATATTGAAGGAAGAATGTTCAACAGCCAGAGATGATAATTTCTATTTCCAGGCATAAAAACAGTTAACAAGGTTGCATAGTACATGACATCTGAATGAAGACATTTGGTGCCAAGTTTGTAAAACAAAGATCCTTGCTTTATGTCCTTTTTTATAAGCTAATTTTGTGTGTATGCATGCATGGCACTGTGGTTGGCACTTTGTTCTTCCATAGACATTATCTCATTTAATAATTAGAGCATTGTATAATGTTGGCACTCTTATCTCCATTCTTACGGATGAAAAAAGTGAAGCTAATTTTCTAAGTGTGACACAAAACCTTGAAGCCATGAAAATCAATATATTTGAAAACTGAAAAATCCTGTATGGAGAAAAAGAGATAAACACCAGAGACAAACAAAAAATTGGAAAAAAGTATTTGCCACACACACGATGCACTGCAGGCTGACTACTTAAGGTAGTCCTGTTCTAGAATGTTTATCACCACTTTATAATAGTGAGAATTGGAAACATCCTAAATGTATAACAATGGAAGAATGGAAAAAGTGTGTTTATTTAATGAAATACTCTATAACAGTTCAATAAAATACATTGTGTCACCATGAATAACTTTCAGAATGTAGTTTCATGTAGCAGTTAAGGTGAACTAAGATACATGCTATCAACACAGATAACTCAAAAATGTAATGCCATACAGAAGTGAAAATAAGTAAATGTGGATGTATTTCCAAAATATGGGATGTATGTGTCTGTACATATCCCAAAAGCATGTTGAGTGAGTTGCAAAGAATATGTTCAATATGTAATTGTTTACATAAAATTTTAAAACATCAGAATTGTTCCGTGGTTGTCTTAAGAGGGAGATACAGGATGCAACCAGGGAAGACCTATGAGAGATTTCAATTGTATATGTATATGTGTATATATATGTATACACATATATGTATATGTGTGTATATATATAATATGTTTCCTTGGGCTGGATGAAGCAGAAGCCAGAATTAAGATTGCAGGGAGAAATATCAATAACCTCAGATATGCAGATGACACCACCCTTAAGGCAGAAAGCAAAGAGGGACTAAAGAACCTCTTGATGAAAGTGAAAGAGGAGAGTGAAAAAGCTGGCTTAAAACTCATTGTTCAAAAAACTAAGATCATAGCATCCAGGTCCCATCACTTCACGGCAAATAGATGGAGAAAGAAATGGAAACAGTGATGGATTTTATTTTCTTGGGCTGCACAATCACTGCAGATGGTGACAGCAGCCATGAAATTAAAAGACGCTTGCGCCTTGGAAGGAAAGCTGTGACAAACCTAGACAGCATTTTGAAAAGCAGAGATGTTAGTTTCCTAACAAAGGTCCTTCTAGTCAAAGCTATGGCTTTTCCAGTAGTCATGTGTGGATGTGAGAGTTGGACCCTAAGGAAAGCAGAGGGCCAAAGAAATGATGCTTTTGAACTGTGGTGTTGGAGAAAACTCTTGAGAGTCCCTTGGACAGCAAGGACATGAAACCAGTCAATCCTAAAGGAAATCACTCCTGAATGTCCATTGGAAGGACTGATGCTGAAGCTAAGGCTCCAGCATTTTGACCACCTGATGTGAAGAACTGACTCATTGGAAAAGACCCTGATGCTGGGAAAGATTAAAGGCGGGAGGAAAAGGGGACGACAGAGGATGAGATGGTGGGATGGCATCACCAATTCAATGGACATGAGTTTGAGCAAGCTCTGGGAGCTGGTGATGGGCAGGGAAGCCTGGCATGCTGCAGTCCATGGGGTCACAAAGAGTCAGACATGACTGAGCAACTGAACTGACTGAATATGTTTCCTAAGATGTATGGTTATTTTATTCTCTCTATAACATATATCTGGAATTTTTCACAATAAACAACGACGAAAAAGACCTCAAATAAATTAGTAAGAAATTTGCCAGTAACCCAGTAGAAAACTATGCAATGGACATGAACTGTTCATAAGGATAGAAATGCAGATATATATTAAATGTGTGAAAACTGTTCAACTTCAAAACAAGATAAATATGAATGAAATACAATAAGCTACCATTTTTCACCTGTTAGATTGGCAGAGGTAAACAACTTGGATGACTCATACAAAGGTTTATGGTAAGGGTCAGCAAACATCTTCTAAATGGCCAGATAGTAAATTTGGGGGCAGCTTTGCAGGCCATGGGATCTGTCTTGATTACCCAACTCTGCCATTGGAGTATGAAATGAACCACAGGGAATACGTAAACAAATGGGCATGATTGTGTTCTGGTAAAACTTTATTTATGAAACCAAGCAGTGAGCCAAATTTGGCCCCATGGGTCATAGTTTACCAACCTGTGCTCTGATTCAGTAAATGCAGAAATAAATTAAGATCCAGAGAGGTTAACTGCTCCAAAAATAACAATCTAAGTGGCAAATCCAGGATCTGAACCTGGTTCTATCTGTCCTCATAGCCTGTTTTCTCTTAACCACCTCACTATACAGTTTTCTTTTTTCTGTTCTAGAGTTTCGTGTGTGTTCTCTGAGACCATGTGATTTTTAAAATATTTGTATCCTTTAGTTTTATTCTGTATTTATTGAGCTCTTTCTATTCCAAGGGACTCCTCAGTTCTCTTGGAAATACACAGATGAAAACATAACATTCCCTTTCCCTCCAGGAGCTTTAATGTAGCATTAAATTGTTTTGTTTTTTACATTCCCTTCGAATAAGAATTGTATCTAAGGAAAGTGATGAGAAAAGAATGGTCAAAAAATTTTTTTCACCTTAAAAATATAGACTGCAAACAGTTCTGTTTTTAAAAGGAAAAAGTCCTAAATTCTTTCCTCTTCGTTTCAAGGCACTTTAAAAAAAAAAAAAAAAAAAACTCTTACTGCCAGGCCCTGGTCTTGAAGTTGACAATAGGTGCTATATATGGCCTTGGAAGAAAAGTTAGGACAAACCTAGACAGCGCATTAAAAAGCAGAGATATTATTTTGCCAACAAAGGTCCATCTAGTCAAAGCTATGGTTTTTCCAGTAGTCATGTATGGATGTGAGAGTTGGACCCTAAAGAAAGCTGAGTGCCAAAGAATTGATGCTTTTGAACTGTGGTATTGGAGAAGACTCTTGAGAGTCCCTTGGACTACAAGAAGATCAAACCAGTCAATCCTAAAGGAAATCAATCCTGAATATTCATTGGAAGGACTGATTCTAAAGCTCCAATACTTTAGCCACCTGATGCGAAGAGCTGACTCATTAGAAAAGACCCTGATGCTGGGAAAGATTGAAGGCGGGAGAAGGGGATGACAGAGGATGAGAGGGTTGGATGGTATCACTGACTCAATGGACATGAGTTTGAGCACACTCTGGGAAGTGATGAAGGACAGGGGAGCCTGGTGTGCTGTAGTCCATGGAGTCACAAAGAGTTGGACACAGCTGAGCCACTGAACAACAAAATGGCCTCACTGCACAGACAAGACTTGTGTATCTCTACTTTTAGAATATGTTTTCTCTCAGTCATGTTCTGTGTAACCAGGTTCATTGTATGTATTGCAACTTCTATTCAAAGTGTTATAAATCTAATGTTGCATTAGACATGCTGTAAGAAAAGGGTTATTTGGTAGAATATTTGGTGCTGTCCATTTGAAGACTTTGCATGTTGAATCTCCACAGAGGCATATACATACTCTGGTTTTTCTCTTGGTCAGAGTGGAATGCATGTCAATGGTGCGCCTCCTCTGATGCAAGCTTCCCTGCAGGCTGGAGTTGCAGCACCAGGGCAGATACCAGCCACTGTAACAGGACCTGGCCCTGGTTCCTTAGCTCCTGGAGGTATGTTTTCATTTAGAGTCTTTGCCATTTTGGTGTTTTGCTAGTGTTTTGTTACGGAGAAGGCAATGGCACCCCACTCCAGTACTCTTGCCTGGAAAATCCCATGGACGGAGGAGCCTGGTAGGCTGCAGTCCATGGGGTCGCTAAGAGTTGACACGACTGAGCAACTTCACTTTCACTTTTCACTTTCATGCATTGGAGAAGGAAATGGCATCCCACTCCAGTGTTCTTGCCTGGAGAATCCCAGGGATGGGGGAGCCTGGTGAGCTGCCGTCTCTGGGGTCGCACAGAGTCGGACATGACTGAAGCGACTTAGCAGCAGTGTTTTGTTATAGCAAATGGCCTAGTATATAGCAAAATTATGATGTGGCAACGAGATCTTGATACTAATGTGTAGCTAGGCAGTATATATCCTAGGTGGAACAAATAGTTGATTTATTGTATACAAATTTACATGTCTGATTATGAGAGCAAGGCAAAGAATGACAAAATTCCTAGTTAATGAGGGGAAAAATAGAATGAATGGAAACTAGACCAAATCAACAAATACAGAGAAAAGGAAACGACATTGTGAAGTTATAATAATAAACATAGAGTTAAGGTGGAAGGAATAAAGTCTCATGTAGTCATTCTGCTAAATGTGAATTGACTCAGTTCTCCCACTAAAAGCTAGAGACTGTTAGGTTAGGTTAAAAAGTACATGGGTTGGGTGGGGGGCAATAAACAAAAACAAAATGCCTGGTGTTGTTACCATTATGTTTAACAAACGTAACACTGTATTTCATGAACTATAGTGAGACAACAACAAGAGGAAAAAAGAATTTTAAAAACTAATATGTTCACTAAAATTGTGTATGTAGGAATTAATATTATACTTACAGCTTTTCATCATTCAGTAACCATAACTAAAAATGTTATGGGTGGAATAGTGATTCCTCATGTGAAACACCTGTGTGAACATATGACATGTATTTAAAGTTTTTTATGCAACAAACTCACTTGTTATTTTATCTAATCTGGGTTAGATTAACTGCAACACAACTAATAGGTGATAATTTGGATTTAAATTTTTCTGCTCTATAAAGAAACCAGTCTAAAGATCTAAGTTGACAGGGAATAGGAGAAGGGATTTTTTTTTTTCATTTTAATTGGAGACTAATTACTTTACAGTATTGTAGTATTTTTTGCCATACACTGACATGAATCAGCCACAGGCGCACATGTGTTCCCCATCCAGAACCCCCCTCCCCATCCCATCCCCCAGGGTCATCCCAGTGCATCAGCCCTGAGCACCTTGTCTCAGGCATCAAACCTGAACTGGCAGTCCGCTTCACATATGATAATATACACGTTTCAATGCTACCCTCTCAAATCATCCCACCCTCACCGTCTCCCACAGAGTCCAAAAGACTGTTTTTCACATCTGTGTCTCTTTTGCAGTCTCGCATATAGGGACATCGTTACCATCTTTCTAAATTCCATATATATGCATTAGTATGCTGTATTGGTGTTTTTCTTTCTGACCTACTTCACTCTATAATAGGCTCCAGTTTCATCCACCTCATTAGGACTGATTGAAATGCATTCTTTTTAATGGTCGAGTAATATTCCATTGTGTATATGTACCACAGCTTTCTTATCCATTCATTTGCTGATGGATATCTAGGTTGCTTCCATTCCTAGCTATTGTAAACAGTGCTGTGATGAACATTGGGGTACACGTGTCTCTTTCAATTCTGCTTTTCTTGGTGTGTATGTCCAGCAGTGGGATTGCTGGGTCATATGGCAGTTCTATTTCCAGTTTTTTTAGGAATCTCCATACTGTTCTCCATAGTGGCTGTACTAGTTTGCATTCCCACCAACAGTGTAAGAGGGTTCCCTTTTCTCCACACCCTCTCCAGCATTTATTATTTGTAGATTTTGGATAGAGGCCATTCTGACTGGTGTGAGATGGTACCTCACTGTGGTTTTGATTTGCAGTTCTCTGGTAATGAGTGATGTTGAGCATCTTTCCATGTGTTTGTTATCCATCGGTCTGTCTTTGGAGAAATATCTGTTTAGTTCTTTGGCCCATTTTTTGATTGGGTCATTTATTTTTCTGGAATTGAGTTTCAGGAGCTGCTTGTATAATTTTGAGATTAAATTCTTTGTCAGTTGCTTCATTTGCTATTATTTTCTCCCATTCTGAAGGCTGTCTTTTCACCTTGCTTATAGTTTCCTCCATTGTGCAAAAGCTTTTAAGTTTAATTAGGTCCCATTTGTTTTATTTTTGCTTTTATTTCCATTAGTCTGGGAGGTGGGTCATAGAGGATCCTGCTGTGATTTCTGTCAGAGAGTGTTTTGCCTATGTTTTACGTGTTTTATATATTTTCTTGTGTTATAGGTTCCTAGCTAATCTTAAAATATCACAGGTTGTATGTAACGTGGTCCTAGTACACATGGCAAGTGTGCAACTTGTGACATGCAACTCATTACTGAGTTGAGAAGCACCTAAGCTGGTCTATGCCCTGTTCAGGGAGCCTAGTGCACATCATGCATTTGTATGTCACAGCAGTGTCAAGTTTCTATAAAAATGTCTGCTCTCCATTTCTGTACTTAACATTGTCATGAACTACTAACATACAGTGTATAAATATTGCCATCTGTAGACAAAACATAAGTAAGGATGTTGAGAAATAAAATAATGGAACCAATAAGCTTGATTTAATATATATAGAGAGCCTTACATATTTTGACTAGAAAATATACTCACATCATTAAAAAGTGACTGCTGCTGCTGCTAAGTTGCGCCAGTCGTGTCCGACTCTGTGCGACCCCATAGACACCAGCCTACCAGGCTCCCCTGTCCCTGGGATTCTCCAGGCAAGAACACTGGAGTGGGAAAAAAATAAAAACAAGTTTTAATATGTAGAGATTTTACATGCTGCATTCTTTGCTTATAAGCCAATAAAGATAGGAATAAATAATTTAAAAAACCTTTTAAAGTTAAGGAGCATAGTCTTGGTAATCCTTGAATTAAAGAGGAAAAAAAAGAAATTTATAAATTATCAAAAATACAACAAAAAGTAATACACTCCATTAAAAAGTGTGTGGGGAGATAGTGAAAGCAGTATTTAAAGGAAAGTGAATATCCTTAGCACCTTATTAAAGAATAAAGGAACTTTGCTAGTTCTAGAGTATTAGATGGAGAAGGCAATGGCAAACCACTCCAGTACTGTTGCCTGGAAACTCCCATGGATGGAGGAGCCAGGAAATGGCAACCCACTCCAGTGTTCTTGCCTAGAGAATCCCAGGGACAGGGGAGCCTGGTGGGCTGCCGTCTATGGGGTTGCACAGAGTCGGACACAACTGGAGCAACTTAGCAGCAGCAGCAGAGTATTAGAAACGTAAAATAAGTGTAAAAGGAATTTAATTGAATTTTCAAGTTTTTTTTTTAATGAGTTTGTAGCATTTATAGTTCTAAAGTTATTAAAACTTCACAAGTTTTGAAGAAGCTCTTTGGCAGTAGCTGAAAAAGGGAAACAAACTAGTAGAAAAATAAGCAAAGAAAATGAGTAGGCACTTCATAGAAGAGCAAATCCAGATGGCAACAAAAACGTTCGTTTCTTTTCAGGGGATTACAAATTAAATAACAAGATTTCATTATACTTGAGCCTAGCAGACAAGCAAAAGTTTTCAGAGATGACACTTGGTGGAGGGAGTGATACTATACATTGCTAGTGGAAATGTGAAGTTTTTCATCTTTTTAATAGTCTCACATTAAAAATTCGTGTATACTTTATTTAACCCACCAGTTCCACTTCTGGGAAGCTAACCCATATAAACAAAGGTACCGTTATGTGATAGTGTAATGAGAAATTAGGCCCATGATGCCTTCTGCTACTGCTTACCTCAGATCCTAAATCTTTGTATTGTTTTGGTGAGTGGTCTGAATAAATCATAGCATGTTATAGCTAAAAGAGAACTTTGAAATCATTTAGACTTCAGATGTTAATGTGCATTAGCTTCACCTGAAGGGCTTATTAAAACACAGATTACTGGTCTCCACACCCAGACTTTCTAATTCAGCAGGTCTGAGGTAGGGCTCTGAGCTTTGCAGTTCTGACACATTCTTGGTGATGCTGATGCTGCTTGTCTGGGGACCACGTTCTAAGAAGATACTCATTCCCTGTACAGATGAGCAAGCCTGGAGGCTATGTTAATTTTATCAAATCAGTTGTCTAAAATGACAATTACTTAGTAACATTGTTAGAGCTAGCACAGATTCAGGTTCTCAATTCATGGCTCTTTGGTGCCTGACATGTTAAATGGGATAGGAGAATGTGACATGTACTTGGGTATTTTAGTTAACTATTACAGAACTGCAAATAGTTCAGCCTGTCTTTTCTCCCCTTTCGCAGCAAATATTACTGTTTTGAGGAAAAGAAAATTACTGCTGTGTGGGAAGGACCAGACAAGTACTTATGGTATATGTTTAGTCTGTATAGCAATCATACCCCTGCTGGTTAGAGCAGACCTGTCATTCTCAACACTGTTAGACACAGTGACTCCTTTTTGTAACAGATATCTTACAGTGATGCTTTACTATCCTAAAATGAAATGTACAGATGACATAACATACTTAACATGGTTTCCAAGAAAATTCGGTATAGTTACCCTAACTATAATATAAGGGGGAAGTAAAAGGAAATTAACGTATAATAAAGAATATTATAAATATGCAAGTATTTAAGCAAAAGTATACTAGAAAACAAAAAATAACAGATGCTTGCACCTATACTATAAAAGACAGATCCAGGTATGTTTTGCAATTCAGATACCACAAGGACCATTGACATTGATGATGTGATTTTCTGAATGGTGAAAATGAAAACTCTTGGTAAAGTTATTAACAAGAGACAGTACCCATAATACTCAGTAATTGCGTTTTTGGAAAATTCAGTGTGTGTATGTGTTGGTGTAAAAACAGGGCAAAGAAGCTCTTTGCTTACAAATAAAACAGACAAGTTCTAAGTTCAGACGGTTGTAAAAAGATTTTCATTTATGTGAATATTCAGCAAGACATGAAAGTTTTGCAAGATAGAGTAATGCTCAGTTTGATAGAACTGTCTCACACTTTGCAGGACATCTATTAATAGTATACCTGTCAGCTTCTCATAAAATGCCCGCTGTGCCCCCACAAATCTTTGTCACCACTGAAACAGTATACTCACAGATTTATAATACAGAGTACCCTGGGAACAGTACTACCTCTTGTGGGAGGAAGTATGTGCCATTATGCTGTATTACAGAACCCCCTGCCAAGATTTTGGTAATGAGTAAGATTAAGAATCTTAATCTTAACTTGCTTAATCTTACTTAATCTCACATAATTCACTTTTCTGTCACTGAAGCTTCAGTACACTAACAAACTCCCATCTTCTGTATAAATCCATTGTTTAGTGGTAGTTAATGATCCTCCTTTGTAGGTTTCTGCTTGTGGAGCAGAAAGAGGAAATTTGTTAACTCAGCCAGTGTCCAAATTTTTCCCCTACTGTCTTTATGTTTACTTTCCTGCCGTTTATCTTCTAGGAGGAATGCAGGCCCAGGTTGGAATGCCAGGAAGTGGACCAGTGTCCATGGAGCGGGGACAAGGTAAATAAATACTAATATCCAATTAATGTGTCATAGACATGGAAATGTTCTATATCTGCACTGATATGGCAGCCATAAACCACACGTGGCTATTCAAATGTGAAATTAATTAAATGGAATTAAATGGAAATTAGGTGAAATCTAAAACTCAGTTCCTCACGTACACTAGCTGCATTCTAAGTGCTCAGGAGCTGCATATGGCTAGGGTACCATACTGGATATTGCAGATATAGAACATTCCCATCACTGCAGAAAATTCTGTTGGACAGCACTGTCAAGTGATTTAGAGCCCAACTCTATAAGAATTAATGATTAAGCAAATGAATCCTTTGTTTCTATTTAACTTATATCGCATTTTCCTGGTAGTTTAATACTTCTACTCACATGTTCTCTCTGCCTCTATGGAGAGCTGAGTAAGGAATTTTAGTGATGAGCATGTAACATATGGCTAAATATGTGGAAGACTAAAATTAAACCCCAGAGAAAACTGGGGGAGTGGGGGCTGGGAATCAAAGGTCTGAGATGCCTGCTCGGTAAGTGTATGTTATACTGTGGTAGTAACACTGGATTCCACCACAGCAACAGCCACTCCAACATCACCACGTGATTTCTATTACTGAAGTTTGAAGAAAAAGAATGCAGTGATTTGTTTGAAACCAACATTGGGAAGCGAGGAAAAAAAAATAAAAACAGAGGGAACTAACAATAAAACTGAGTGCATCCTCTAGGCCACGCACTTTAGTTTTTATAAACAACCTTGGGAGTTGGGGCGGGGGGGATCGCGGGGGTGGCAGCACTTCAGTTTTCAGGTGAAGAGCCGGAAGCTCAGAGTTCTAAGTTACTTTCTCAAGGGGACAAGGTAAGTAAATACTGGTATCTGAATAATGTAGACTGGGCTTGGTGCACTCGTCTTCTCTTCCAGCTAATAAGTTGCAGAACTAAGATTCCAAAGTCTCTGACTCTAAAATCTCTCCTCTTTCTGTCAGTCCACACTGCTTCTATTAACTTCCAAAAATGCTTTTTAATGTATGCTGTTCTAATTCATGGGCTTCCCTGGTGGCTCAGATGGTAAAGAATCTGCCTACAATGCGAGAGAGTGAGCGAGCTGGGTTCGATTCCTGGGTCAGAAAGATCCCCTGGAGGAGGAAATGACAACCCACTCAAGTCTTCTTGCCTGGGAAATCCCATGGACTGAGGAGCCTGGTGGGCTGTAGTCCATGGGGTTGCAGAGAGTTGGACACAACTGAGTGACTAAGCACATATTCTTGTTCATTGTGTCCTTGTGATTAGAAAGAACTGCTTTGGATAAGTATAGGGAAGCTTAAATTACTTAATAGCATGTGGTCTATAAGTAAAACCCATTTTTGAATTAGTTTTTAATTTTTTTTTTAGCTATGCCCCATGGTTTGGGGGATCTTAATTCCCCAACCAGGGATTGAACCCAGGCCATCTCATTAAACGCACTGAGTCCTAACCACTGGACTGCCAGGGAATTCCCCCAAACCCTTTTTTTTTTTTTTAAAGCAAAATACTAAGATAAAAGTCTATGCACTGTACTCCTCGTCTGTGGTTTATAAGTGACAATGCATAATTTTGTCAGGCTGTTGACAGTGGAACAAGCTTTCGTCCAAACACCTCATCTGAGCAGCCCATGCTTTTGTGCTGTTGTGCCCTACCCAGCTCGGCCACTATCAGTACTATGTGTCACAAAGTATTTCTGCTTTGAATACTTAGAAAGAAGGAATTAGAGATTCAGTCATACCTTTGCCTCTTCCCCAGCCATGAATAAATCAAACTTTGTTTAATACATACTTCCATAAGACATCTTCCCTCTTGATGTAGTTATCTTCACCTTTCTGGTCAAAAGTTAACAAAGGGAAATGAGTTGAGTTTTGAAGGTATATCAAGGATGTATTCATGAAGAGAGAAAATGAGACTTTCCTTCCTAGTTTTCCTTTAGTACCCAGCAGAAGCAGCAAGAATCTTTCGTTTGTACCCAGTTTGTCATTCTTTTCCTGCAATCCGTACTTCTTTTGAACATTTGTAAAGGTGGAAAGAGACAGTGAGATGTTTAAGAAGAGACTTCTTGCCTTCTGCTGCCTTAGTTTAACATTGGTGCCCTGTCATCTTATTAGTCTTTAACGATGTCGTGGTGTTTATCGAAAACTTACAGTGGTTGAGTACTTCTTGAGGAGTGATGTTCTCTTTCTTTATCTAAAGTTCATTCACTGTATTTCCCCATTTGATAGCAGAAATTTTTGTGCCTTAAAGTATGATAGAAGTAATACTGTCCCACTTTTGTTATGGGCTTTTCCAGAATAAATCTTGCCTTCCAGATTCACTGCGATTTCTTCCATTTTTTGCTTATGAAAATATGTTTGCCTTCTTTGCCTAACTAGAGATTCAGTAGCATCTGTTTTATATTTTGTTTCTTTTTTTCATAGTATCATAAGATTTAAGGGGAATCCTAGTAGCAGAGGTGAAAATTACAAGTGGCTGGTTATTCCTGCCCAGATAAAATCAGTGGCCTACAGGTTTTACCTTAGGAGGCAATTTCATCAAAGCGGGACAGTTTCAGATCATATAGTTTAGGAAGATTTTGTAGCCCAAGGCAAGCTAATGACCTCTTAACTTTTTAACTGATACTATGAATAAATCTCCAGTGTCTGTATGCTTCTGCATGTGTGTGTGCAAGCTATTTTAAGTGTCTGCTCTTTCTCCTTTTGAACTTGCTGCTCACTTAGGAACTGTACAGCACTCGCCCGTGGGACCCACCGGGCCTGCATCAATTGAGCGAGTTCAAGGTACCCATTGTATCTGCGGGTTTCCTTTTGCTTGTGATGTTCAGGGTGGGACATTGAGAGGATAAGGACTGCTCGGCAGTCATCCTCGCGTTCGGAACCCAAAAGGGTAGCGTTTGGGGTTTGTTTGTTTGTTTGTTTTTTCCTCTTGGGGCCACAGGCCTAAGATTGATGTCTTCACACAGGGCAGAGAACATGGAGGATATGGGCATCTTTCTGAGGCTGTACTCCCTCCCTACTGGTGTCAGGAGGCTTGGATGGAATAGCAGTCTGTAAGGAGACAGCCAGTTCTCACAGAGCCATGGCAGTGTTCACATATGCCCAGACCCTAACTTTTGTGGCTCTGGTCCTTGAACTAAGATTGATTCTAAGCAAAACCATGGGCCCAAGTTTCTTCTTCAGATTGCAGTGCTAGGCCTTGGCAGGTTGCTCCCCAGTTTGCTCTTTATATAATTCCATCCATACCTCTGACCTGGCACAGATTCTGCCTATACCCTGCTTCTGTTCTTGAGCTGCAAGAGGACTCTGCTGTGGTGAGCTTTCATCCACTCTACAGTGTCTGAACTACGTTGTCAGTGGTAGAGTCATTCCTTGTTGCCATATGTGTCCTTCACAGCAGTAACTCCCCGTTTGTTTCCCTGTCAGTGCCAATGCAAGACCCCAGAGCAGCTATGCAGCGTGGGCCCTTGCCTGCCAACGTCCCAACGCCTCGAGGTCTGTTGGGAGATGCTCCAAATGACCCACGTGGAGGCACTTTACTTTCTGTAACTGGAGAGGTAGAACCTAGGTAAGCCCTGACACAGAAGAAAAAGATTGGAGGAATTAGAATTTTCCCTTGCTTTGAGAACAAAGTCTTCTTATACCATTTGTGCCTGTTTGCTTATTTCAAAAGATAAATATTCACGACCACTGTCCAAAACGAAGCACTTGCTGGGCAGAATTTGTAGTTGAAGTATGTCATTTTGAACTAACCGTTGCTACTTCATCCTCAGGAATTAGAAATTCTAGCAGACATATCAGACTGGGAAAAAGCTACTAATAATAGCAATAATAATAATAATGGATATTAATGGGGTTTATGACTCTGAATCTGCTTTGAATACTTGAATACTTTATTGAGATTATTTCATTAAATCTACACAACAACCCTGTTATTGATACTAACCCTGAGGTTGATACTAATATCAGTCCCATGTTACAGATGAAGAAACCAAGGCATCAAGAAGTTAAGCAAATGTGCTGAAGATCAACACAACTAATACGTGATAAAGCCCAGATTTGAACCTATACAGTAACCCATGTTCTTAAGCACCATACTGTGTATTCATTATATATAATGAATATCCACTAATTCCTCCTTAATATGAGTTCCCTGACAAAATATGAAATTCTGAAATACATGGGTTTACATCTCTATAGTTTGTCTTTGATCTGTTTTGTGTTATTCTCTTAGAATTTGCAGACTGATGTTTGTATCAGTTCTTTATCTAATTTTTACTTAGTGATCTTCTGGTTGACACTTTTCATGTTGTTTTGTTCTCTTTTAAAATATAACATTTTTTTCTCCATCTCTAGAGGTTACCTGGGACCACCTCATCAGGGTCCGCCCATGCACCATGTCCCTGGCCATGACAGCCGTGGCCCACCCCCACATGAGATGAGGGGAGGGCCATTAACTGAGCCCAGACCTCTAATGGCAGAGCCAAGAGGACCCATGATAGATCAGAGGGGTCCACCCTTGGATGGCAGAGGTGAGGGGAAACCATGTCACAAAGCTGACTGGTAGTTGTGGACTCATGATGAATGCTCTGTCTTAGGCTCCAATCTGGGATACAGAATGCTGGGGCAGTAGAGTTGGCAAACATTTTTCAAGTTTATCTGCAAATTTGAGAAATTGAGAAGGAGAAAGCAATCTCATGTAGCTGGGGGACATGTGACTGGAGAAAATAGATTTCTGTCTTTCTTTGATTATTGGTTCTTCTTGCAGTAAATGTTGGTAGCTACCGAATATTTTTCTTTCAACTTTTTTTAATAGGTGGAAGAGATCCACGAGGCATAGATGCACGAGCCATGGAGGCTAGAGGATTAGATGCTAGAGGATTAGAAGCCCGTGCAATGGAGGCCCGTGCAATGGAGGCCCGTGCTATGGAGGCCCGCGCTATGGAGGCTCGTGCAATGGAAGTCAGAGGAATGGAGGCCAGAAGCATGGATACAAGGGGCCCAGTGCCAGGCCCAAGAGGCCCTATACCTAGTGGAATCCAAGGTCCCAGTCCAATTAACATGGGGGCCGTTGGACCCCAGGGATCCAGACAGGTATGTGTAATACTCTCACTTCCATGTGAAGTCTTGATCTATTCAGGAATTGGTTATTGAGGCTGATTATTACTGCTTTCTGGTTTCTGAGCTTGTTGGGGAAGATTAGGATCTCCCTTCCTTTTGTTTCTCTGTTCCTTAGGTTGTGGTGGTTTTCTGACTGCCAGGAGTGTAGTCCATGAGTGTAACCTTGTCCCACAATTTCAAATTCCATTCAGAACAGAGCCCCTGATTTTAAGGGACAGCGTGTACATCGGTAGAATCTAGGCATGGATAATTTGAAAAGCCTCCCCCAAATGATTCTAATGTATAGCCCTAAGAACTACTGCATTCAAGCATATGAAGAGCTATTCGTGGTCATTTAGCTAATCTTAGGTTTGCAGAAATCTGTTTTAATTTACTTTCATCACATAGCCTAAAGTGAACAGTGGAGTATGAATGGCAGTTTACTAATGCTTACCTTAAAAGCTGTGCAACTGAATTTTCTCTTCTTTCTCTTTATTTGGCTCTCCAGCTATGTGTTATGATGGGCTATGATTATCTATATGTTGTCATCTCCATCCTTTTTACCCTTCAGGTAGTACGTATGTATCTTCTCCGTGAGTTTGTTTGCTTATTTTTTTTTTCTGCTAATACTTATGTTTGCCTCTAGCTCTTCCACCTTCATATTTCTTCAGTGTGACTTCCTCCTTCCTATATGTACTTGTGTTTCTCTTTTCTCTCCCATATGTTTCTGTGCTTTATTCCCTCTCAGGCATGCATGTGTATGTGTGTATGAGAGAGAACTGTATGGTCAGAGTGGAATGGAACATGTCAGACATCCAGTTCTCTCATTTTATAGGTTTGGAAACTGAGACCCAAGAATTCAGGTGACTTATCCAAATTCACAAAACTAAGAAGTGGTAGAGCAAGGAACAGAACCTATGTTGTTTCCTACTATACTGCTACGTCTCTGTGGCCTGCACATTGTATATTGTGTATATGTGTATTTGTCCCTCCTTTTTAATATGAAATGTGAATATGTTGTTTTCTGGTATGTGTAGGAAAAAACTTGGTTACTGTTTTTCTAGTTGTACTTTTTTAAAAAATGTGTTTTGGGGCTTGATTTTTATTGTGCCCTCTATGGTCAGTAAGCCTCATAATTAAAATGAGTTTTTAATGCTTTCATTCAGTCGTTCAACAAATATTTGTTGAGCACTTACTGTATATCAGACAGAGCTATAGGTAGTGGGGATAGAGCAGAGTGAGCAAAATAAAGTCCTGCCCCTGTAGAGCTTACATTCTAGTAGAGAGATAAGTAACAAATAACTGCGTGATGTCCTTATATAATTCTACTGAGAAGCCTTTTGAGAAGGATGTCAAAAATAATGGTTGGAAGACTGTTTGTCAATAATTCCTTGGTCCTTTATCTTCTAGTACTCGGACTTGTTACTCTGCAATGTTAAATTTGTCATAGTTTTCATCAGTAGATTTTGTAAAGCCAATTAGATTTGAGGTAGAGAAAAAATTTTATCTTCAAACTTTTAAAAATTGTTCAATGTGTTTTCTTATACACAAATAAAATACATTCACTCATGTATAAAAGATAGACAGTAAGGACCTCCCTTCCTCCCTCTACCTGTCTCCCTATGACCCCCATTTCTTGTAGATAACCACATTTTATTATAATGTATCTTTCTAGCAAATCAGAATACATACTATTTTTACAATATGAATATACATGCATTCTCATTTTTTCCTCCTTTCACTTTTCTGCACCTTGTTTTTTAACCTAATAGTATATCCTTAATTCATAATTTTAAATCAAATTTTGAAATTAACTTCTGTCCACCTAATTGGAAACTTGTTGATAAAGGCTTTTTATTACTAAGGTAATTATATAACTTATTGTCTATACAGAGACACATTTGAGGGTGCTGTCAGTAATTACTGTGAGGTAAAAGCATAAACTCGGACTGTCTTAGTAAACCTAGACTCATGCTTACCTGTATTATTACTTGTCTGCCTAGAACAGGTTCTTTAGAAACTTTAAATGGCCATTATTAAATGGTTATACATTACAGTACCTCAAATTAGTATTGACTGAAGCCTCAAAAATGTTATTCTCATAGATATTTCAGGTCCATAACAGATCATTGAGGTTCAGACTGGTCTCTGGATTCAGTATTGATAAAGAACTGAAAGTGATAGTATGTTAGCAATCTGTACCAAGCTGTTTTAATGCTTCATGTCTCTAGTGTCTTTGGGAACTGAGTTAATGCATGCACATGAATAAGATAATAGAATTATTCAACCAAGTTTTTAAACTATTTTAATGAAAAATCATTTATAAAATATACTATGCTTTCTTCTTTTCTTAAACAGGATGCAAAAATGATTTTGATCATTTTTGATTACTCAAGGTCATCATTAAATATACCCACTCATTATTATATATGCTATAATAGAAATCATAGTTATTTCCTGCTTTGCTTTTTGGTGTCCTTCACTGTCAGACTGTCACCTGGTTCTTCACAATGCTATTATGATATCTGCTCCTAATGGTTTATCCACATTTCTTTTATGCTTTGCTGCTTTTCATCTGCTGGGGAAGCAGGTAACATGTATATTAACAATTTGTGTTTAATAAGAGCAGAGATCAAATTGCCAACATCCATTGGATTATAGAAAAAGCAAGGGAATTAAAAAAAAAAACATGTACTTTTGCTACATTGACTATGCTAAAGCCTTTGACTCTGTGGATCACAACAAACTGGAAAATTCTTAGAGGTGGGAATACCAGACCACCTTACCTGTCCCCGAGAAACCTGTATGCAGGACAAAAAGCAATAGTTGGAACCGGACATGGAACAACAGACTCGTTCTGAATTGGGAAAGGAGTACGTCAAAGCTATTTATTGTCACCCTGCTTATTTACTTATATGCAGGGTTCAGTTCAGTCACTCAGTCGTGTCCGACTCTTTGCGGCCCCATGAATCACAGCACGCCAGGCCTCCTTGTCCATCACCAGCTCCCGGAGCTCACTCTAACTCATGTCCATTGAGTCGGTGATGCCATCCAGCTCTCTCATCCTCTGTCATCCCCTTCTCCTGCCCCCAATCCCTCCCAGCATCAGAGTCTTTTCCAATGAGTCAAACTCTTTGCATGAGGTGGCCAAAGTACTGGAGCTTCAGCTTTAGCATCAGTCCTTCCAAAGAACACCCAGGACTGATCTCCTTTAGGATGGATTGGTTAGATCTCCTTGCAGTCCAAGAGACTCTCAAGAGTCTTCTCAAACACCACAGTTCAAAAGCATCAATTCTTTGGCACTCAACTTTCTTCACAGTCCAACTTTCCCATCCATACATGACCACTGGAAAAACCATAGCCTTGACTAGACGGACCTTTGTTGGCAAAGTAATATCTCTGCTTTTCAATATGCTATCTAGGTGGGTCATAACTTTCCTTCCAAGGAGTAAGCATCTTTTAATTTCGTGGCTACAGTCACCATCTGCAGTGATTTTGGAGCCCCCCAAAATAAAGTCTGACACTGTTTCCACTGTTTCCCCATCTATTTCCCATGAAGTGATGGGACCAGATGCCATGATCTTAGTTTTCTGAATGTTGAGCTTTAAGCCAGCTTTGTCACTCTCCTCTTTCATCTTCATCAAGAGGCTCTTTAGTTTTTCTTCACTTTCTGCCTTAAGGATGGTGTCATCTGCATATCTGAGGTCATTGATATTTCTCCCAGCAGTCTTGATTCCAGCTTGTGCTTATTCCAGCCCAGCGTTTCTCATGATGTACTCTGCATAGAAGTTAAATAAGCAGGGTGACAATATACAACCTTGATGTACTCCTTTTCCTATTTGGAACCAGTCTGTTCTTCCATGTCCAGTTCTAACTTGCTTCCTGACCTGCATACAGATTTCTCAAGAGGCAGGTCAGGTGGTCTGGTATTCCCATCTCTTTCAGAATTTTCCACACTTTATTGTGATCCACACAGGCAAAGGCTTTGGCATAGTCAATAAAGCAGAAATAGATGTTTTTCTGGAACTCTCTTGCTTTTTTGATGATCCAGCAGATGTTGGCAATTTGATCTCTGGTTCCTCTGCCTTTTCTAAAACCAGCTTGAACATCAGGAAGTTCACAGTTCACGTATTGCTAAAGCCTGGCTTGGAGAATTTTGAGCATTACTTTACTAGCGTGTGAGATGACTGCAATTGTGCAATAGTTTGAGCATTCTTTGGCATTGCCTTTCTTTGGAATTGGAATGAAAACTGACCTTTTCCAGTCCTGTGGCCACTGCTGAGTTTTCCCAATTTGCTGACATATTGAGTGCAGCACTTTCACAGCATCATCTTTCAGGATTTGAAATAGCTCAACTGGAATTCCATCACCTCCACTAGCTTTGTTTGGAGTGATGCTTTCTAAGGCCCACTTGACTTCACATTCCAGGATGTCTGGCTCTAGGTGGGTGATCACACCATCATGACTATCTGGGTCATGAAGATTTTTTTGTACAGTTCTTCTGTGTGTTCTTGCCACCTCTTATTAAAATCTTCTGCTTCTATTAGGTCCATACCATTTCTGTCCTTTATCAAGCCCATCTTTGCATGAAATGGTCCCTTGGTATCTCTAATTTTCTTGAAGAGATCTCTAGTCTTTCCCATTCTGTTGTTTTCCTCTATTTCTTTGCATTGATCACTGAGGAAGGCTTTCTTATCTCTCCTTGCTATTCTTTGGAACTCACATCCATTGCCTTCTCCATTCAGATGCTTATATCTTTACTTTTCTCCTTTGCTTTTCACTTCTCTTCTTTTCACAGCTATTTGTAAGGCCTCCTCAGACAACCATTTATGCAGGTTACATCATGTGAAATGCCAGGCTTGATGAAGCACAAGCTGGAATCAAGATTACCAGGAGAAATATCAGTAACCTCAGATATGCGGCTGATACCACTCTAATGGCAGAAAGTGAAAAGGAACTAAAGAGCCTCTTGATGAGGTTGAAAGAGGAGAGTGAAAAAGCTGGCTTAAAACTCAACATTAAAAAAACCAAGATCATGGCATCCACTGCCATCACTTAATGGCAAATAGATGGGGAAACAGTGGAAACAGTATCAGACTTTATTTTCTTGTCTCCAAAATCACTGCAGATGGTGACTGCAGCCATGAAATTAAAAGACGCTTGCTCCTTGGAAGAAAAGCTATGACAGACCTAGACAGCATATTAAAAAGCAGAGACATCACTTTGCCAGCAAAGGTCCGTATAGTCAAATCTATGGTTTTTTCTAGTAATCATGTATGGACGTGAGAGTTGGGCCATAAAAAAGGCTGGGCACTGAAAAATTGATGCTTTTGAGTTGTGCTCAAGAAGACTGTTGAGTATCCTTTGGACAGCAGAGATCAAACCAGTTAGTCCTCAAGGAAATCAACCCTGAATATTCATTAGAAGGACTTATGCTGAAGCTGAAGTTCCAATTCTTTAGCCACCTGGTTGCAAACAGCCAATTCATTGGAAAAAACCCTGATGACAGGAAAGATTGAGGACAAGAGGAAAAGGGGCGGCAGAGGATGAGATGGTTAGGTAGAATCACTGACTCAATGGACATGACTTTGAGCAAACTCCAGGAGATAGTGAAGGACAGCGAAGCCTGCCATGCTGCAGGTCATGGGTTCACAGAGTTAGAAAGAGACGACTTAGCAGCTGATCAACAACCACCACCTAAGCTCTGGGTGAATGCTTTGAGTGTGAACATAATTCCAGCATAGGGACCTTTTAACAAGTATTCTAGGTGCTCTGAGGCCTTTTCCTTGGGTTCTGTTTGTTTTCCAAAAGATTGAACCCATTGAAGATCTTATATACCAGTAAGAATGATATAATTGCACTTGGTTAACTCAGGTCAATCATGTTTCTTAGTCTGTATTTAGCAGAAAGCATCTGCTGTGTATTCTCTGAGGGAAGTTACAAAAAAACAAATGTTGGGCTAATAATAGTCGTTTCCCCAGAGACCTTCCCGTCTCCTTTCTGCCCCTGCCATTATGATCATTTCTGCCTTACTTATGGGATAGGGCCCTTTGGGACGAACCGTGTTTGATTGAATTAGAGGTAGGCAGTATCCCTGTGAATGTAGCTCCCCAATGGGCCAGCATATGTTATTCTACAATATGTCAGCTTTCATTTCTGTTTCTGCTGAGCGATAGTTTCTCAGATGCTGTCAGTTTTCCCTGTGCTTATGTGGCTGAATTTTGCTTGATTTAATAGTATCCAGTTGTGCTTTGTGGAGAAGGAAATGGCAACCCACTCCAGTATTCTTGCCTAGAGAATCCTGTGGACCAAGGAGCCTGGTGGACTGCCATCTGTGGGATCGCACAGAGTTGGACACGACTGAAGTGACTTAGCATGCATGCATGCATTGGAGAAGGAAATGGCACCCCACTCCAGTATTCTCACCTGGAGAATCCCAGGGACAGAGGAGCCTGGTGGGCTGCTGTCTGTGGGGTCGCACAGAGTCACATATGACTGAAGCGACTTGGCAGCAGCAGAAGCAGTTATGCTTTGTGGTATTTGTTGATGATGCTGGTGCTGTCATAAGCAAATGTATCAACTTACTAGTTGATCTCTGGCTAAACCCTGCCTTCTGCGGTTGCTAACAGTAGGAACTGATCTTCAGAGTCATTTATTTGCCTTTTTTACTCGTCTCCACAATCTGATCCTATTTTTTCACGTTGTTAATATTACTGGATTCTGGTAACCTAAATGAGAAGTACCAAAAATCTCTCTTTGTCTCTGTGCACATAGGTCCCAGTCATGCAGGGAGCAGGCATGCAGGGAGCAAGCATTCAGGGTGGAGGCCAGCCTGGTGGCTTTAGTCCTGGCCAGAACCAAGTCACTCCACAGGACCATGAGAAGGTAAGTAATGTTGTCCAGCTGCCTCCATTTGCACAAATCTTTTAGAGTCCTCTTTTCATAGTCACCATGTGGAGGTCCTGGGTCTTCAGAGTCCCTTTGGAAATGATGCTTATACTCTTATAATTCTTTATGATCTTGTTACCTGAAAATCTGTGGGCCAGGTCCTAAAATTCTTAAATGGCTATACATCAGTGGTAGCTTGTCTTAACTTTTCAGACTCATCTGCCAATAGATATTTTGTGTGCAGGCCTGATTGACCTGGAAATCCAAATCCCTTTCTTCCTCCCTTTTATACCTTATCCCTAAAGATGATAGCAGATTCCCCACAAGCATATCTTTCTGTTTCTATATTTGACCATTGTAGGGAGCTCAAAACTTGTGAAAAGGAGCAACTTTCAAAGCTCCTTTCAAAGGATTCAATTCTTTCAAAGGATTAAAAACTGTAGATTTCCCAGGGGTTACCAATATCATCTTCATCAGTAAGAATTTGGGGTTCATGAATGTGTCTGCTTTGAATCTTCTAATCTTAGGCATTGTACCTGTGCTTTTCATTTTGCCTCTTCTCATCAGCTGGTTTTGTTTTTTTCTTTGGTTTGGTTTGATTTTTTATTTATTTTTTATTTTTTGGTTTTCTGTATGTGAACTATCCTTCCGTCTTGGACAGAAGCCGGTGGTGGTTTTTTAGCCACCATTGTTAAAACTCATTATGTTTTTTTTTCCTCTGCACAGGCTGCTTTGATTATGCAGGTTCTTCAACTAACTGCAGACCAGATCGCCATGCTGCCTCCTGAGCAGAGGCAGAGTATCCTGATCTTAAAGGAACAAATACAGAAATCTACTGGAGCTCCTTAAAGGTGAGCAGACTTAGTGTGCCTGAGTCAGACAAGCTCCTGGTGCATTTGGGGTATGTACTTTTCAAGCTTAACCAACAAGAGTCTCTTGATGTCAAGACTACCTGAGGCCTGTACCCCTCTTGACTAGACCCTTCACTCTTCAATAACTCAGTCCCTGTCATGGTAGGGGAAGGTGATAGGCAAGGTGATAGTTGTTGAATTGATTGTAATCTCATTTAACCTTTTTTTCCTAAAATTGGCAACAGTGACATATGATCAAATTATGATTAACCAAATCAATCAAAATCAAATAAAAATTAACCAAAGTCAAATCAAAATTAACAAAATCAAATCAAAATATGATTAACCAAATTAATTGAATATAGAAATGTAGAAAGTTCAGGGTAAAAGCTCTGGTTTCTCAGTCTCATTCCAAAGACATAACTGCTAACTATAGTTTGGTATGTATTCTTCCAGAATCAGTTGTTATTTTATTCTCAACTCTCCCATCAAAATGAAAATACAAACCATTTCAATAAAATATGTAAACATTTTAGTTTCAAGTATTTATTTTACATTGAATATTTTGAGGTTAAACTGTTACAGCACATAATTTAAGGTAGTGAATGTCCACCATCACCATCAGTCCCTGTACATTTTGGAGGTTGCTGTACACTACTGCCCTTAGTTTCCTTGCTCTTCAGTCAGCTAGAAAGGAACATAATCATGTGACCTAACCTGATTACATGTACAGGGTTTTTAAAAAAAATTTTTCCCCAACATCTTGTATTTCACAAACAATTTTGCTTTTTAAAATCCGTTTAAAATTTACATTGTCCCAATATCAGTTGGAATTTCACATTTTGAATTTCTGCTTTTTATTCCCTCTTTGTAATAATTTCTGTCCATATATCATTTAACAGTGGTCTCCTTTACACTAACTAGCAGTCTTTACTAAATATATTGTATTTTAATCCATATTTGTAATATTGTTAAAACTTTTAAACTGTAAGTATGCATTATATCTGTATCTAGACATTAACTTGACTGAACTTTAATGGGAAGCTGTCATAGATGGATGGCACCAGACTTACAGTGCAACTAGATATTTTAGTCCAGATACCCAAGGCATTCTATTTTCTTTAGTGAAAGTGTAGACTGCCTATTAGAGTTAGAGGAATAGATTTTTAAAAACTAGTCCTCTCTTACTTTTTCTGATCTATTTATGCCAGAAAAGGTATCCCCTAGAATGTGAGAAAATTGTTTTGGGATAGTAGAGGTAAAAAATGTTTCTGAAATTTCTCTCCTTGTGTATTCTTGCTTATAAGGTACTTCATTTCAAAGCCTTGCACATAAACCACAGAGCAGGGTTTTTTGTTTGTTTTATCTTTTATTTTGAAATAATTAGAAATTCACAGGAAGTTGGGAAAATAGTACAGAGAGCCACATGCACCTTTCCTTTAGCTTCCCACAATGATCAAATTTTGGGAATCTTGTACATAATACCTTTTTGGTTTATAGTGCAAAAGGAAGAAATGTACATTGGTACATGACTCTTAACTAGACTACAGACCTCATTGACCTTTTAACTCTTTTAAACCTCCACTAATATGTACGTGTGGAGCATGTAGTTCTTCGCAATTTTCCACTGGAAAGGTTTTAATGTGTATTTGCTGGTATTGGTGCATACTGGAGCCAAGAGGTTGGCTCTCCCTCCATCCTATACCTTACTGGTTGTGATCCAGCTCTGCTATCACTGACAGGCTTATGTACCATTACCATTAGGTCAGTGGTTCTCAGCCAGAGGTGGTTTTGCCTACATGATACTGGGAAATGTCTGGAGACATTTTTGGTTATCACAGCTTTAGCGGGTATGGTGTGCTACTGGCTTTCAGTGGGTAGGGACCAGAGATACTGCTAAACCTCCTGTAATGCTCAGGACACCCCCTGATAACAGAGTTATCTGGCCCCAGATGTCAGTACTGCTGAGGTTGAGAAACTCCACTGTAAGAGATGATTATTTTGGGGAAGCAGGAGGCAGACACCTTAGGAATCTGTTCCTGGTGATTTGTTCTTGTGCCTAGACTCCTTCTCCTACCTTTAAATTCTTTTCTTCCTGATGTTTGGGGAAGAGAACTTTGTCTCCACTTGTAATGGCTTTCTCCCAACTTTTCCTTACAGGTTTTCAAAAATACCTGGCAACAGATATGGAAATTAATTCGATTACTTTGTTGAAATGTTGCAAAAAGATGACTTCTGCATCCTAACCCATGAATGACTCAAATTGGTGCCAGGTGGAGGACTCCTATCACCTTCTCTCAGAACAAAATCAAATCATTCTGTTGTCTTAGTTTGTATATTTTCTG
This sequence comes from Ovis canadensis, assembly GCF_042477335.2. Lineage (NCBI taxonomy): Eukaryota > Metazoa > Chordata > Mammalia > Artiodactyla > Bovidae > Ovis > Ovis canadensis. The sequence continues at coordinate 134,664,869 of NC_091727.1, forward strand.
TGACTTGAAATAAACTTTGAACACAATTTTAGTATACTGCAAATTGATATGCATAACCTTTTTGCTTTTAAAAGGCTGAACTCCAAGGGTGAAACCTCACACGTGTTTTCTACCCTTACTGCAATATTGTACTTTAATGTTGCATAGCTGTTTTTCCTTTTAAGTTAACCAGTTATTCTTAATGATATTTGAGAATTTCTCAGAAACGGGGTTTTCTGGAACTTAGTTTTTGCTTAGTTTGCTTCCAACAGAAATAATATTTGCCCTTTGAGAACTTGCTAGAGCTTCTGAGTCTGCTCAGAAAATAGCATGTGCTTAGAGCTGTAAAATGGTCACAAGGCCAGCGAAGCAAAGAGCCTACATAGCAGAGCAGTGTAGTCTAGAAAAATCCAAATATCAAAATGTATTTTTTGGTCAGTACCAGGAAGGGGATGACAGGATGAGATGTTTGGATGGCATCACCAACTCAGTGGACATGAGTTTGAGTAAACTCCGGGAGTTGGTGATGGATTGGGAGGCCTAGCATGCTGCAGTCCCTAGGGTCACAAAGTTGGACAAGACTGAATGAATGAACTGAAATGAACTAGTCTATTCACATACATAGTTCAGAGTTAAGACAAGGGCTTTTAAGTTAAGACAAGTTAAGACAAGGACTGGTTTTAATGTGTCAGCAACACAAGAGACTGTTGACATTTTCTTGTTCTAAAACTCTTCAGTCTGGGTAGTTAACTTTAAAAGTTTAGAAAACCACTAATTTTTCCTGTGTTCAAGATGAAATAAACACTGAACAGAAATCAAACAATACATTTCATCTTACCTTATAAATAATTACTAATGTGCAGCCCTACCCAGTAACCAGATTTATTCTAGGAAATTAAAACATAGAAATTCTAAAATTTTTACATTTACATTTTTCTCATTTATTTCAAAAGGACCAAATGTATAAGCAGTCAGATTGCCCATTAGGCCTGACCCTGCCTTCTTCCTTTCAGATGGGTGTGAACACAATCAGTGCCACTGGCTATAACCTATAGCTCTTCTGGCCTAGTATTCTCTCTCATAGTGGCATTAAGGAGAAACATGATTTATCGCCATCAGGCCAACCTCAAGAGGTTAAGAGGTGCCTTAATAATTAGTAAAGTTCCACTGGAACTACTCCTGAATCTGTTTATATTCTCAAAGTCCTAGCCTCTGCGTTAGGATTATGGTCAAGTGAATTAAAAGCCCGCCATAGGTGTAGAGAATGTAATAGCATATTGCTTACATGTCAAGCAAAAGAATGCAAAGATAATCAAAATTATGAGGGACATTAAAATTGAGAGATTTTGTACTCATGTATAAGCATTTACTACAACAAAAGTTTGCTGAGAAAGATACTCGATAATTGCAACCTACACAGAAAAACTTGATCAAAACAGCTGAGAAGCTTTCTAGGTAGCCTGCTCATCCCTAATTTGGGCTTAGATGTTGATTGTATGTAGGATTTATTATTATCATTACCTTTTCTGCTAGCTTCCATGAACATTCTAGGCCTTGATATGTTGATTTTAGCAGCAGCCATGACTTGAAGTGTCAATACATTGAGATATCGAGACCGAGAATACAGTCTTTCTCCTTAAGAACACACTATAATAAGTTTTAAGGAACACTAAGATTCCAAATCAGACTCATTGGAGATCAAATTATAATTTGGTCAGCAGTTGTCTAATAGGAACCAAATCATCAAAGCTACAGTGTGCATGTTCCAGAAGCCTTATTAAATTTAAATTAGCTGAAATCCGGGAAATTGGTAACAGCAGGGGTATCCCAATCTATTCTCTCGGAAACGTCCATTAGTATTTTTTCTTGATGTCTAGTTAATACATGAAACACAATTAGCTACCATGAGTTCATGACCTTCCTTTATTTTGTTCAGACTAGTTACTGAAAAAATTCAGTTTTTCTAATCCTTCAAGTCATGTAGGTTTCTGGACAATTAGAAGTAATCATTCATTTTTGGTCACAATGGTAGAGAGATAGGTGCACTAATGTTAATTCAGTGGAAACATTCTTGTAAATCTTATGACTTGAATTGTCTTTGAGCACAACAAAATGTGTATTATTTTTCCTCTTTTAAGGGCCCCAGTCTTCTTTCCTTCTACTGATTCACTGTGACTACTGACACCCCAGAGCCAGGTGGATGGAAAAAATAAAAGAGCATTTTGATAGGAGAAAGAAAAGGCATTTTGCTTCTGTTACTGAATGATTCCTTAATAGGTACGTAGGAGCCAAGGAAATGTCAAAATTTTAAATTATCTTTTTAAGACAAGACATTAATCACTCCCCTTGAGTAAAATGGTAATAAAGAGTCCTTGTTGACTAAATAATCATCCTAAGATGGAGTTCAAGTTTTCACAATTATTTCCAACAGAACAAGGCAAGCTAATGACAACATAGCTGACTTTCATTATGATACAATTTCAGTTACGATTGGCATACTTTCAAGATTATCTTTCCTAAATGGAGAGCCTAGATAAAGTAACAAAGATTTATTCATAAAACAGAAAAATCCTTCATTTTTTGATAAACAAAAATAAGTAAAGCATAAGTTGCTGTTCACACTGGATAAGACCATGTTTAACAGAATGTACATACTGTTATATAGGGATTGAGTTCTTGGTAATTTTATGTTTGTTGTTTTACTATTTATGTTTATTATATTTTGTCATTAATTCTTTAATAAATTTTTATTTGAAAAAAAATCACCTTACTTAGAAATTTTCTTGGTGGGTAGGAGGACTAGGAGAATGACCCAGAGTCCAGGATATGGTTAACACTTGGAATCAACAGAATCACCCGAGGTTAAATTATGTAACTGTCAACTGCATCTGCTATCAGGCCTTGCTGCAATCAGGGCATTCCAGAAGGATTTACAATGATTTCCAAAGAAAGAATCCATGGGCTTTGCAATTATGATAACTTCTGAAGTTCTTAGGTCCATGAAGCTCAGTGATTACTAAGTTGAATCCAATCAAAAAAGAGTGCCAGGGACTCGAGGCTTGAAAGAATTATGTTACTGTTTTAAATGGTTGCCTCAACGTGACCAAACCAAGTAAATTGTTGAAGATGAAGAGACTTAAATGCAGGTTACTATCTTTATTCCTATAGCTCAGAAATTTTCTTTGTTGAAGTAGAATTGAACCTTCCTAGGATCCAGGCTGGAGTACTGGCGACAGCATTTGCTCAGGCTCTTTGCCAAAGTCTGCGGACCACATAGGAAGACTCCCACCGCCGACCTGCAAGAATAGAATGGTAGCCAGAGCTAGAAGGCAGCAAAGGCTGCTGATGGTTTGTGGGAATGTTTTCTACCTCTGCTATGCCTCTCCTCCCACCAACCTTACATAAAAATTCAGTTATTGACGGTCTCACGTTCTTCATGTTCACCTCACCTTTTCTGTTTGCAATCCCCAATATGCTCCCAGCCCTTAACCCTCTCAGTACTTAGCCTTGCCTATTCTACATAACCCATAGGATATGGAGAGCAGTGTACTATGAACTACTAGACTCTAAAGCCAGGCTGTCTAGGTTCTAATCCCTGTACTGACATTTGTCCCAGCTGTATGACTTTAGGCAAGTTTCTTACCTCCCTTTCACCATTCCCCCCGACCCTGTAAAATGGGGTTAAAAATAGTATCCAGCTCATAGTCTTGTTTGGAGGTTTAAACAAAAACAACATGTGTAAAGCAATTAGAAAAATGCCTGGCACATAGCAAGTGCTTATGTTAGCTGCTGTTAAAGCCATCCAGTGTTTTCTCACATTGAAGAGGTGGTGATTCTTCTTGCCAAAGATACTCTTTCTAACTAGGCTCTGGTCCTCACTCTCTCCTTTCTTCCTTCATATCTTCCTCTCCTCTCTTTTATTTGAAATGTAATTCCCATGACATAACGGATCTACTCTTTTAGAGTGTGCAGGTGGTGCTTTTTAGTATAACCACCAAGTTGTGCAAAATCTGAGAATATTTTCATCTCAAAAAACCCATACATATTAGCAGTCATTTGCCATTTTCTGCCAACTGCCCCCATCCCTGCCCTAGATAATCAAATCTACTTCCTGTGGCTAGATTTGCCTAATCTGGAATCAAATGATATGTGGCCTTTTGTGTTGGATTTCTTGCACTTACCATACTGTTTTCAAGGTTCACCCATGTTGTAGCATATAATAGTACTTCATTCCTTTTTACAACTGAATAATATTCCCTTGTGTGAATATATCATATTTTGTTTATCCATTCATCTGTTGATGGACACTTGTTTCCACACTTTTTGGCTATTTTACATACATACACAAGTTTGTGTGTGGACATATGTTTTCATTTCTTTTGGGTATATATTTAGGAGTCAAAATGCTGAGTCATGTGGTGATGGAATTTAACATTTTGAGGAAATGCCAGAGTTTTCCTAAAGTGGTGCACTGTTTCACATTCCGTAAACAATGTGGGAGAAACCCCTTTTGCATGTTTATTTTGCATGTTTATTTTATTCCTATCTACTGGCTCCTGATCTGTCTATAAGTATGGTTAGATCATCCTTAAACTAAGCATTCGCTGGAGCCTGCCATTCCTCTGACACTGTTGACAACACTCCTCTACTACATCCTCTCTTTCTGTGACACTGCTTCTCCACACCACACGACTGAGCGACTTCACTTTCACTTTTCACTTTACTGCATTGGAGAAGGAAATGGCAGCCCACTCCAGTGTTCTTGCCTGGAGAATCCCAGGGACGGGGGAGCCTGGTGGGCTGCCGTCTATGGGGTCGCACAGAGTCGGACACGACTGAAGCGACTTAGCAGCAGCAGCAGCAGCAGCTTCTCCACACACTCCTACTTCCCTGGCTCATCTTTCTCCTTTCCCACATAATGTAAACATTGCTTAATGCAGCTTCAACTATGGTCAACCTGACACAATAATTAACAATCTCTTTTGTTTATATGCTGCTTTCCAGTTTACAGGGCACTTTTTATATATTGTCTTGCCTATTATTCATGACAATCCTGCAAGTGAGTAGAGCAGGCGCTTACTAATACAAACCCCATTTACAGAAGAATCTGAAGATGAGAGTTTTCTTTCTAGCTCAAGGTTCCAGAACTGGAAAGTGTCAGGAATTTATCTGATACAATCAGCTTAATCTCCTTCCCATCTGAATGCCTGATTTTATGACTGATTTTCATGTTCCAGAGTGTCTCAAAACCCCTCAGAAAACTGAGGTCAGGTCATCAGTTATTTAGTTTTGTGCTCAGTCATGTCTGACTCTGCAACCCCATGGACTGTAGCCCGCCAGACTCCTCTGTCCATGGGATTCTCCAGGCAAGAATACTGGAGTGGGTTGCCATGCCCTCCTCTAGGAGATCTTCCTGACCAGGCATTGAACCCACGTCTCCTGTGGCTCCTGCCTTGCAGGTGGTTTCTTTACTACTGAGCCACTGGAGAAGCCCATACATAGTGGTGTGTATCTGTTAATCCCCTACTCCCAATTTATTCCTCCCCCTCCCCTTTCCCCTTTGATAACCATAAGTACATTTTCTGTCTTTGAGTCCATTTCTGTTTTATAAATAAGTTCATTTGTACCATATTTTTTAGATTCCACATATAACTGATATTACATCTTTGACTTACTTTGCTTAGTATGGTAATCTCTAGGTCCCTCCATGTTGCTGCAAATGGCATTATCTGAGTAGTAGTCCATTGTGTGTGAGTATGTGTATCACACCCTCTTTATCCATTCATCTATCAATAGATATTTAGGTTGCTTTCATGTCTTGACTATTGTAAATAGTGCTGTTATGAACATTGGGATGGCATGTATATTTGCAAATTAGACTTTTCTCTGGATATATGCCACAGAGTGGGATTGCTGAATCATATGGTAACTCTAGTTTTAAAGAGACCTCCATACTGCTTTCCATAGTGGCCTTAATTTATATTCCCACTACTACTGTCAGAGGATTTCCTTTGCTTCATACCCTCTCCAGCATTTGCTACTTGTTTAGACATTTTGATGATGGCCATTCTGACTGGTCGGAGAAGGTGATGGCACCCCACTCAGTACTCTTGCCTGGAAAATCCCATGGATGGAGGAGACTGATAGGCTGCAGTCCATGGGGTTGTGAAGAGTCAGACACAACTGAGCAACTTCACTTTCACTTTTCACTTTACTGCATTGGAGAAGGAAATGGCAACCCACTCCAGTGTTCTTGCCTGGAGAATCCCAGGGACAGTGGAGCCTGGTGGGCTGCCGTCTATGGGGTCGCACAGAGTTGGACACGACTGAAGCGACTTAGCAGCAGCAGCAGCATTCTGACTGGTGTGAAGTGATACTTCATTTTTAGTTTTGATTTGCATTTCTCTAACAATTAGCAATGCTGAGAATCTTCTCATGTGCCTGTTGGTCACCTGTATGCCTTCTCTGCAGAAATGGCTATTTAGGTCTTCTGCCCATTTTTTAATAGAGTTGCTTTTTTGATATTGAGTTGTATAAGCTGTCTGTATATTTTGAAAAGTAAGCCCTTGTCAGTTGCACTGCTTGGAAATATTTTGTCCCAGATATTTGTCTTTTCATTTTGTTTATGGTTTCCTTTGCTGTGCAAAAGCTTTAAAGTTTGATATGATCCTATTTTTTTTTGCTTTTATTTCTTTTGCCTTGGGAGCCTGATCTAAGAAAATATTACTATGATTTATGTCCAAGAATGTTTTACCTAGGTTCTCTTCTAGGAATTTTATGGTGTTGTGTTTTACATTTAAGTCTTTAAGCCATTTTGAATTTATTTTTGTGTATAGTATGAGGGAGCATTCTAACTTCATTGATTTACCTGAGGCTATCCAGCTTTCCCAACACCATTTGCTGAAAAGACTGTCTTTTTTCCATTGTATATTCTTGCTTCCTTTGTCAAAAATTAACTGGCCCTAAGTGTGTGGGTTTATTTCCGGGCTCTCTGTTCTGTCCCATTGATCTCTATGTTTGTGCAAATACCAAGATGTTTTGATTACTGTAGCTTTGTAGTATTATCTAAAGTCTGGGAGAGTTATTCCTCCAGCTTTGTTATTTTTCTTCAGAATTGCTTTGGCCGAAAACAATGCATTTGAATGATTCTAGTTCTCTCTTTTATTTGGTAATACAACCAGAACTGAGTTTCTTTGCCTCACTGTTCAAATGCAGGTGGGGACAACAAACTTCTTCTCATCAATTACAAGATCAAGACCCCTATTTGGCTGAAATCTCAGATGAAATTTCCTCACTTTTAAGCAAGAATCTAAGATTGGTGCAAATAGTTTTAGCCCCAGAGATCTTTTCCCAAGAGTCTTCAACATGCTGTAATACTTTTCCTAAACCTAATTCTGCAAAATCAACCAACTAGAGGAGAATACACTTACTTGGGGTGAGCGGTAGCTATTGTAGAGAACTCATTGTCCCACTTAGGTCTCCCAAAGAAGGTTTTCTGTTTCAGACCTGTCAGGATGTCATTGGCCTTATCAAAGTTTAGTGCTGCATGACCAGCCTGGAGTTGGAGAAACAGGAAGTTAGAAAAAGCAGGTCTTGATAGCTGCCCTTCCTTCAGCCACTTTTTTTTTAATTTTTTTAATTTTAAAATCTTTAATTCTTACATGTGTTCCCAAACATGAACCTTCAGCCACTTTTAAACATGGGTGTGAAGGTGAGAGCAGGTAGGAAATCATAAGATATGATTATTTCTGCTCAGCATGCATTATGTTTAATCTGACCTTCATCTTAAGGAATTAGTGTGTTGTTTGAACTCACAAAGTTGCTGTCCCATCCGGTGAGAAAGAGACGGTAGTTTAGAAAACCCACTTTGCCTAACTCCTCCATCTCCTGTTCCAGGGAAGCCAATAGGTCATTGAACCAAGAAAAAGCACCCATCTCCCTGCAGATCCAGTAGAAATAGATCTGGAATCAGCAAAAGAGAATATAGCCTTATTAAGTGCCTCTTACAATGTGCACTATGGTGACATGATTATGCACATATACACTATATTTGTTGATCAAGTCTAAGAGTGACCTGGAAAAAATCACTTCTACAGAGCTGCTGACCTCAAGTGGCATTAATATCCAGAGTCCTGACAAGTTCCCTTATGGAAAGAGCTCAAACATCAGCTTCAGTTCAAGGTGCTTTTAAACTCCAGTTGAAGATGAAGAGCCAGTTCTTATGGCAAGTCTGCAGAAGCGGATGCCTTGGCTAGGAGAGGTTACTCTCTTACTAATTGTAAAATGCTTAGCCCATGAAAACCATGGACCTGTCAGGCTCAGACCAGATGAAAAATGTTACTCAGGAGTGTACCTTTTGTGTTTTGAGGTTCTGATCTGCATGCTGAAATTTGTACCAGATGGATTTCAAGATAGAAGCAAAGGGGGTAACCCCAATTCCCACTCCAACCAACACAGCCACTTCATACTGGAAAACATCCTCACTGGCAGTGCCAAAAGGTCCGTCCACCTGGATCCTGGCAGAAAGCAAAAGACAATGGGCAAAAGTGAAGTCTCACCTCTACCTGCAACCTCAAACGTCTTCCCAGAGGCATATGCTCCACGGCTCATTGTTGCTTGTTTATTTTAATCATATTCCATTTTCACCAGACTTAAGGTTCAGTGATGAATTACCTTCTCTTTTCTGCCTGTCTGCATTCTGGTCTGGGTCTCTACTGCTCTTAAGGACCTACCTGGGAACTGGCGAATACTGTTTTTCAAAAGTCCTTATGAGAGTTTCTGTCCAGTCCCCCACTGCTCGGATATGAATGGAGAAGAAGTCTTCCTCTGGAGCAGAGGTCAGGGTAAAGGGATGCCACTCCAGGTTAGAGATTGAGGGGCAATTAACAAAAATATACTGTCCCACTTCCATACTGAAGCCATGCTTGTGCATCTGCAATTCCAAAACTTTGGATGGGTGCATGACAACCTATGAACAAAGCACAGAGGCCAAAAGAGGCAAATTCAAATGGCAACAGGGACAAGCAGATAAAGTAAATGGGTAAAGCTGGAGGGCTGGTGATGACAGTAAATTGCAAAGAACTCCTTTCTGAATGGGGCAGCAATTACCAAGTGCAGACAATGGTTGCACTATGGAGTGGAGATTCAGCATTATAAAGTTGCTTGATTCTTCAAGAGAGGCTAGAAATGCCAGTTTTAAATTGAAGCATAGTTGATTTACAATATTGTGTTAGTTTCAGGTATATAGCAAAGTGATTCAGTTACTATTTTCAGATTAAATTCCATTCTATCTTGTTACAAAATATTGAATACAGTTCCCTGTGCTATACCTGGATAAGCTGGAAAACCAACAAGAAATGACATTTTTTTTATGTGAAAGCCTCCATCCAGATTTCTAAATGTTAGCGACCAATTCAACTTTCTAAACAATCAGTGTAAGGGCCAAACAAAATATGTCCGTGGGCTAGATTGTTGTTGCAGTTCATTTGCTCAGTCATGTCTGACATTTTGCAACCCCATGGACATGCCAGGATTCCCTGTCCTTCACCATCTCCTGGAGTTTGCTCAAACTCATGTCCATTGAGTCGGTGATGCTACCCAACCATCTCATCCTTTGTCATCCCCTTCTCCTCCTGCCCTCAATCTTTTCCCAGCATTAGGGTCTTTTCCAATGAGTCAGCTCTCCGTATCAGGTGGCCAAAGTGTTGGAGAAGGGAATGGCTACCCACTCTAGTATTCTTGCTTGGTGAATCCCATGGACAGAGGAGCCTGACAGGCTACAGAGATATGGTGTAGACTGCCTGTCAGCAACTTCTGACATAGACCCATGCTGATGATTTCTGCCAAACCTCTCCAGTTCTGTCCAGCACCAGAGGAACTCAAATATATTGCCCTCAAGTTATTTTTTATTCCTGTGAAGGTGACAACATGGCAGTTTATTTCTATAATCAGGAAGAACAGAACTCTTAGCACAGTAAGAAGAAAGTGCATATTCTTTACCTTGGTAATCACAACCTTCTGCTGAGAGCGGTAAAATCGAAGGATCCTTTCAAAGATGTAAAGAATGCCTGGTGCAAGGATCCATTTCCAAGACTGCACACAGAGACAATAAAAAGCGAGGTTACACACTAATCTCTTCTCTAGGATTTATTTGTGTAGCAGTTCATTCCTTCATTCAATAAATAAATATTCTTGAGTGACGTATATCATTATTAAGCCACTAATTTCACCAAAACTTGAAGATGGAAATGGAAAAGAGTGATCTACAACAGTTTTATTAATCTGTTACTCATAAAGCAGATCATTTCCTGAAATTTTACAAGTCTCACCAGGAAACAAGAGAAAAGCACAGAAATAAACTACATGGTAATAATATATATTTTTAAATATAGTCATTAAGACAGTATGGTAATTTTTAAATTATATTTAAAGTTTAATTTTAAGAATCTAAGGCTGGGACTTCCTTGGTGGCCCAGTGGTTGGGACTTCACCTTTCAATGCAAGAGGCATGGTTTCGATCCCTGGTCAAGGAGCTAAGATCTTGCATGCCTCTCAGTCAAAAAACCAAAACATGAAACAGAAGCAATGCTGTAAAGACTTAAAAAAAATAACTGAAGACTCTCTTCCAGGACAACTTGTCCAGTCTGAAAAGCCAACAAAGAAGGTTGATGTGAAATAGAAGCAGATGATTAAAAACAAGGCAAACAAAAAATTGTGTGGCTCACACTATTGATAACAGCAATATATAAAATTTGGTATTTATTCATCACCTCTTTTCTCAGGTGCTCAAAACATCTAACATAGTACCCTGAGGGTATTATGCAAAGTTAAATAAGTCAGAGAAAGACAAATACCACATGATTTCACTTACATGTGGAATCTAAAAAGCAAAACAAATGAACAAACAAAACGGAAACAGATTCATTGATACAGAGAAGAGATTGGTGATGCCAGAAGGGGCATGGGGGAAATGCATAACATAGGTGAGGAGATTAAAAGGTACAAACTTTCCGTTATAAAATAAGTCATGGAGATGTAATGTACTGAGGAATATAGTCAATAATATTTTAATAACTCTCTATGGTGACAGATGGCATCTTATTACAGTGATCATTTTGTAATATATAAAAATACCAAATCACTCTGTTGTACACTTGAAACTAATATATACGGTAAGTCAATTATACTTCAATTTGGAAAAAAAAAAGTTGAACTCAAAAACAAAGTAGTAAGGGAGAGCTGGAAGGTGAGGGAAATTGGGAGATGCTGGTCAAAAAGTACAAGCATTCAGCCATAAGATGAATAACCTATAGCATATGTCCTCCATAGGAGTCAGCACCAGGCTGAACTAATAATGATTATAAGATGAGTGATAATAACAACAATGACAATAACATCTCCTAGCAAGAGTCTACTATCCTTGTCCTGGTCGTACCTCAGCAGGGAGCCCTTCAAACTGGGGAGGCTTGCAGTGGGAGGCAGGATCATCCCACTTCTCAAAAAACTCTGCACACTTGTGAGGATGATTCTCAGCCATGCTCTCTTCTGTTTGACCTCGGACAATTCCACTGAGGCAGAAAAAAGGACAATATGTGGCAAAGAATTATACAAGATCAGGAACTAGGGCATGAAAAATGGGAGTTTGAGGACCTTACCCAAGACCATGAATTCCTAAGCCAATGAAGTAGATGATAAAAATGTGGTGTGTATACCAGAAGACCTCAAAATAACTCCTCCGGATGAATTCCATAGCTGAAGTCACCATGAGAACCAGAGCCACTGTGATGATCACTCCAGTGAGACCAGCAATGCTGGTGAATGTCACATACACCACTGTCTATGAAAGGAGAAATTTCAGCCAGACACAATGTCCACCAAGGACACCATGACCTTCCTGCTCATGTTCAGATCCCACATGCTTTTCCCTTGAATCAACTCACTGTATTTGGGGACTGGATGGGATTTAGCCATGAATAATTCTCCTGATGAGGTAGGTTGGAGAGAATGGAAGCAAGGGATCCATCTGTGGCCTGTCTGCTTCTGCTATATCGTTCAAGGTTAAACAGGTGTGCAATGATGTGAATAGCTAAATGGAAAGATGGAAAGGAATGTGAAAGTTGTCTCAGAAACATCATGGCAGGCATGCCTCACTAGAAAGGGAAAATCCTACATGTGGTACCAAGCAGAATGGTGAGTCCGCATAAAGTGCCCAATAATAATTACAGAGAGAATTAAGAATTTTTGTCATATTCACTCCCAAAGGAATAGAATGTAAATTCCATGAAAGCAGGTCTAAAATGGTGCCTGGCAAATAGTGCCAGGTATTCAGTAAATATATTTTGAATGTTTATACACATGGATGAATGAAACTAGATTCTGAATGTCTGGAAGCCAGCAGGTTCATCCGTTTCCCCAGTTACCTGTGTGTAGGCAGATCATATATCCCACCAGTTTGTGGAAGGAGAGGTTGTGATCCAGCTGCTTTCTCAGGGTACTCCTATAAAACTACAAATGTGAAATGATCATGGTGAGGTATCTCCAGGCAGCTTTATGAAATTCACTATACGGCCTTCCCTGGTGGCTCAGATGGTAAAGAATCTGCCTGCAGTGCAGGAGACACAGGTTCAATCCCTGGGTTGCGAAGATACCCCGGAGAAAGAAATGGCTACCCACTCCAGTATTCTTGCCTGGAAAATTCCAAGGACAGTGGAGCCTGGGACCCTACAGTCCGTGGTATCGCAAAGAGTTGGACACAACTGAGCAATTACGACTTTCACCTTCAATATATAACCAACATGTCTTACATAAAGCATGCCAATACCCACCCACTCTTGCTCACCCCCTAACCTCACCCCCCAAAGGAGATCTCTGGCTTCCATTCCTAGGGGCTTGGTGTTGAGCTGTCCTACTGAGCTGTACAGAGTCTTTTGTCTTTAATGTGAAAAATGACCTACAAGTAGTTAGGACTCACTGAGCAGGTGCCTCTCAGGAAAGACAGCAAATTTCGACACACGGGAAGAAGGATCAGCATGCTGTTAAAATTCAAGCAGCGAGCAGAGGCTCGGGCCCAGGCCAGCGCTGACTAGAACAGAGGAGACAAGAAACCATCAGCTGCTTCATCTCTTTATCTAGCAGGTGAGCACGAGCCTGGTCCACTTGTCTGAGACCCGGACAATGAGTCCAAACTTTCTGTTTACAAATGACAGAAAAATTGCTGAATTTAATATTGAATTGAGAAATCCTCTTGACAGTGGTTTTGAAATGTTTGACTACACATTTATCAATATGAAAGAGAACAGGATTTAATGATTTGACAAATAAATTCTATGAATGTAACACTTTGCATTCAGGATTTTTGCTTAATACAGTCAATTGTGAATTTAGTTCATCATTTGTAAAACAATCTTGAATATATATATTGCATTTTAAATATAGCTTAGATATTTTGAGTTATAATTATAGTGACTATTTTTCTCTTTTCTATACTTTCTAATGTTGCAGTTATAAGTATGCAATAATCATGTAATAAAAACAATAAAAAATTAACTTTATATTTAAGATCTTTAATAACTGAAAAAAACAAAACAAAGAAACCTCTCAGAGTAAAAATTTAAACTTAGGTAGAGATTTGAGAAGGGAGAACTTCTAAGAATAGAATTTCAAAATGATTTCCTTGGGTGGTCAGGCAACATACATCATCAGTTCAGTTCAGTTTAGTTCAGTCACTCAGTCATGTCCATCTCTTTGTGACCCTATGAACTGTAGCACACCAGGCCTCCCTGTCCATCACCAACTCGCAGAGTTTACACAAACTCATGTCCATTGAGTCTGTGATGCCATATAACCATCTCATCCTCTGTCGTCCCCTTCTCCTCCTGCCCTCAATCTTTCCCAGCATGAAGGTCTTTTCAAATGAGTCAGCTCTTTGCATCAGGTGGCCAAAGTATTGGAGTTTAAGCTTTAACACCAGTCCTTCCAATGAACATCCAAGACAGATTTCCCCTAGGATGGACTGGTTGGATCTCCCTGCAGTCCAAGGGACTCTCAAGAGTCTTCTCAAACACCACAGTTCAAAAGCATCAATTCTTCTGCACTCAGCCCTATTTATAGTCCAACTCTCACATCCATACATGACCACTGGAAAAACCATAGCCTTGACTAGATGGACCTTTGTTGGCAAAGTAATATCTCTGCTTTTGAATATGCTATCTAGGTTGGTCATAATTTTCCTTCCAAGGAGTAAGCGTCTTTTAATTTCATGGCTGCAGTCACCATCTGCAGTGATTTTGGAGCCCCCCAAAATAAAGTCAGCCACTGTTTCCACTGTTTCCCCATCTATCTGCCATGAAGTAATGGGACCAGATGCCATGATCTTCGTTTTCTGAATGTTGAGCTTTAAGCCAACTTTTTCACTCTCCTCTTTCAATTGCATTAAGAGACTCTTTAGTTCTTCTTCACTTTCTGCCATAAGGGTGGTGTCATCTGCATATCTGAGGTTATTGATATTTCTTGTGGCAATCTTAATTCCAGCTTGTGCTTATTCCAGCCCACTGTTTCTCATGATGTACTCTGCATAGAAGTTAAATAAGCAGGGTGACAATATACAGCCTTGTTGTACTCCTTTTCCTATTTGGAACTGGTCTGTTGTTCCATGTCAAGTTCTAACTGTTGCTTCCTGACCTGCATACAGATTTCTCAAGAGGCAGGTCAGGTGGTCTGGTATTCCCATCTCTTTCAGAATTTTCCACAGTTTATTGTGATGCACACAGTCAAAGGCTTTGGCATAGTCAATAAAGCAGAAATCGATATTTTTCCTGAACTCTCTTGCTTTTTCGATGATCAGCGGATGTTGGCAATTTGATCTTTGGTTCCTCTGCCTTTTCTAAAACCAGCTTGAACACCTGGAAATTCATGGTTCATGTATTGCTGAAGCCTGGCTTGGAGAATGTTGAGCCTTACTTAGCTAGCATGTGAGATGAGTGAAATTGTGTGGTAGTTTGAGCATTCTTTGGCATTGGAATGAAAACTGATCTTTTCCAGTCCTGTGGACACTGCTGAGTTTTGCAAATTTGCTGGTATATTGAGTGCAGCACATTTACAGCAACATCTCTCAAGATTTGAAATAGCTCAACTGGAATTCCATCACCTCCACTAGCTTTGTTTGTAGTGATGCTTCCTAAGGCCCACTTGACTTCACACTCCAGGATGTCTGGCTCTAGGTGAGTGATCACAGTGTCGTGATTATCTGGGTCGTGAAGATCTTTTTTGTACAGTTCTGTGTATTCTTGCCGCCTCTTCTTAATATCTTCTGCTTCTGTTAGGTCCATACCATTTCTATCCTTTATTGAGCCCATCTTTGCATGAAATGTTCCCTTGGTATCTCTAATTTTCTTGAAGAAATCTCTAGTCTTTCCGATTCTATTGTTTTCCTCTATTTCTTTGCACTGATCACTGAGGAAGGCTTTCTTATCTCTCCTTGCTATTCTTTGGAACTCTGCACTCAAATGGGTATATCTTTCCTTTTCTCCTTTGCTTTTCGCCTCTCTTCTTTTCACAGCTATTTGTAAGACCTCCTCAGACAGCCATTTTGATCTTTTGCATTAGTTTTTCTTGGGGATGGTCTTGCTCCCTGTCTCCTGTACAATGTCACAAACCTCCATCCATAGTTCACCAGGTACTCGTCTATTAGATCTAGACCCTTAAATCTATTTCTCACTTCTACTGTATAATCATAATGGATTTGATTTAGGTCATACCTGAATGGTTTAGTGGTTTTCTCCACTTTCTTCGACTTAAGTCGGAATTTGGCAATAAGGAGTTCATGATCTGAGCCACAGTCAGCTCCTGGTCTTGTTTTTGCTGACTGTATAGAGCTTCTTCATCTTTGGCTGCAAAGAATATAATCAAACTGATTTCAGGGTTGACCATCTGGTGATGTCCATGTGTAGAGTCTTCTCTTGTGTTTTTGGAAGAGGGTTTTTGGTATGACCAGTGTGTTCTCTTGGCAAAACTCTATTAGTCTTTGCCCTGCTTCATTCTGTACTCCAAGCCCAAATTTGTCTGTTACTCCAAGTGTTTCTTGACTTCATACTTTTGCATTCCAGTCCCCTATAATAAAAAGGACATCCTTTTGTGTGTTAGTTCTAAAAGGTCTTGTAGGTCTTCTAGAAGCATTCAACTTCAGCTTCTTCAGTGTTACTGGTAGCGGCATAGACTTGGATAACTGTGATATTGAATGGATTGCCTTGGAGACGAACAGAGATCATTCTGTCGTTTTTGAGATTGCCTCCAAGTATCGCATTTTGGACTGTTTTGTTGACTGTGATGGCTACTCCATTTCCTCTAAGGGATTCCTGCCCACAGTAGTAGATATAATGGTCATCTGAGTTAAATTCACCCACTCCAGTCCATTTTAATTCACTGATTCATAGAATGTTGATGTTCATTCTTGCCATCTCCTGTTTGACCACTTCCAATTTGCCTTGATTCATGGACCTAACATTCCAGGTTCCTATGCAATATTGCTCTTTACAGCATCGGACCTTGCTTCTATCACCAGTCACATCCACAACTGGGTGTTGTTTTTGCTTTGGCTCCATCCCTTCATTCTTTCTGGAGTTATTTCTCCATTGATCTCCAGTAGCATATTGGGCACCTACCGACCTGGGGAGTTCATCTTTCAGTGTCCTATCTTTTTGCCTTTTCATACTGTTCATGGGGTTCTCAAGGCAAGAATACTGAAGTGGTTTGCCATTCCTTTCTCCAGCGGATCACATCTGATCTAATAGTAGAAGCTGCCAGAAAAGGAGACAAGGAATCAGTGCTTCAAAGTAATGAGCCAAGAAACAGGCTTGATTAGATATAGACTGACAGAATATGTTCAACTCTGTGGTAGCTAATTTTGATTTCTCTCCTCAACTGTACAACTGGTCTCTGAGTCAGCTCCATGTACTTGGGACTGCATACAATGTAGTATGACAATTTCACAGCAGCAAGAAAGGTGGTGGCAGCAGCCAGACAATTTTTGTTGCACTTCATCTGACTGGCCAGCCTTACATTTTTGCCTGTCAATGACTTGCTAAAAGGAAGAAGATGAGGCAGAGTTAACGATTTCTTTGCCTTTTTCTTGGAAAAGGAAATGGCGATCCCGTCCAGTATTCTTGCCTGAAGAATCCCAAGGACAGAGAAGCCTGGCAGCCTGAAGTCCATGGAGTGTCAAAGAGTTAGACATGACTTAGAGACTAAACAACAACAACTAAAGAAGCAGATAGATATTACTCTATCACAAATTTGTTTTATTGTATATTTTGATTATATTTCAATATAATTGGTTTCTATTATAATCCCATGTATTTTATTAACTATGTTTAAAAATATTATTCTGAAAGGGAGTTGGTAGGTAGGCTTCACTAGACAGAGTAATCCATGGTATTGAAAAAGGACCCCTCTAGTTATGCAATTGGTTTTTACAATAAACAATTTGTCACTGACTTTGGATCAGGAAGATCCCCTGGAGTAGGAAATGGCAACAATGGAAAATTCCATGGACAGAGGAGCCTGATGGGCTACAGTCCATGGGTTCACAAGAGTCAGACATGACTGAGCAACTAAATCATCACCACCACCCACTGTTTTCTAATAATCTTTTTGGCACAATGACTATTTTTCCATACAACCTAAACCCAGACAACATGACACTGGTTTAATAAGCCAGGTCAAGATCTGCCTACATCCATAATGGCTTACAATGTCTGGCAGTACAGTGAACATGAGCTGCCCTACTGTTTTCCATTTCTGACTCTTCCACATGACCTGTGTTTTCTCCCTCTGCTGAGTCACACCCCAACTGTTTTCGGTAGAGATAGCCTGTTCTGTTTCTGAGTAAATTTCCTCTGCTCATCTCAAAGATCCTGCATTTCCATATTAGTTCCCACCGCTTGCTTATTTGAATCACAGAGGTTCCTTAAAGCTAAAATTGACAATTGAATTGAAAAATATAGGACTACAATTTCACAGCTTCATATTCTGTTGACGATATCTGTATGGGATGGTTTTTTTTCAGAGAAAATCTTTTTTTCCCCCATAGCTGCACATTGAAATACACCAATTTATGTTCACTTTTCAACACTAACAATAACTGATGTTTTAATTCAATTGCAGCTGTCATTAATGCTTCATTGACTATGGATTTAAACGCATTCCTCAGAATAAAATAACTCTGTATTTTCCTAAAGGAAGCATAAATTTAAGACATACCCTTGGGAGTGAGTAAATAAATTATGGTGCTTCAATGCCATGAACTGTTATTCTCTTAAAAGAATGAGTGTTATCTATATGCAATAGTGTAAGGCTGGTAAATGCTTCACAACCAGTTTTCAGGGGAAGGGAGATTCTTGATTTCCAGTGTTTGTCAATTTGCCTGTTGTAAATACTCCCACTATGGCAGATTTCAAGATACCAGCCTTATGTCATTAAACAACACTGGATGTAGGGTTGGGAAGAGATGCACAACTGGCAACTGCATGCTGGCATGAGCTAGTTCCAGCACATCATTGGTTATGTACTTGCATGGAGAGATAGCTGAGAAACATAAAGTGTGAGAAGAAATTCCCAGCCAATATCTACAATGTGATCCTTTTTTTACTTTGGTTAATTTTTTTAAAAAGTGTCCTATTGAATGTGTTTATCAAAACTCATAGAAGCATACACCAAAAAGAGCAAGTTTTACTGTTTATATGGAATAAGTGAATAAAAATATTACCTTTCTCAAAAACAAAACCTATATGTCTGATGCATCTGTGAGTATACGTCAGTGTACACAAGTCGAACAATTAACAAAGGTTATCTCCACGGAATGTGATGGGAGAGTGATTTTCACATTTTATTCTACCACTTCTATATCATTTGATCTCCTTGAAAGCAGTATCATGTATAGTTAATTTTTTATAGAAAGGATTTTACAAAATGAAATCTCCACAGGATATCAGCATGATTCATTTTTCTGCTGCTGACTTTTTGATCATAAAGCAATTCTGTTAATAGTTAGTCACATTTATTATATCATTCTCTTAGTAAAAAACTATTTTTTAAACAAATTAACACTTCCTTTGGAGTTATAGTTTCCAAAGAAAGATCAAGGACCAACATTTAAAATGGAAAACAGCAGGGTGAAATAAGTCTGAACAGAACATTCAAATGAGTTGTGATCTCAAGACGAATCGTTTGATTATGAAGAAACAAGGATTTTTAAAATGGACAAGCTGTCTTTATTTTTTAAAGTTCTTTTTTAAAATATAAATTTATTTATTTTAATTGGAGGTTAATTACTTTACAATATTGTATTGGTTTTGCCACACATCAACATGAATCTGCCACAGGTATACACGTGTTCCCCATCCTGAACCCCCCTCCCTCCTCCCTCCCCGTACCATCCCTCTGGGTCGTCTCAGTGCACCAGCCCCAAGCATCCAGTATCATGCATCGAACCTGGACTGGCAATTCGTTTCATATATGTTATTATACATGTTTCAATGCCATTCTCCCAAATCATCCCACCCACCCACTCTCCCACAAAGACTATTCTATACATCTGTGTCTCTTTTGCTGTCTCACATACAAGGTTATCATTACCATCTTTCTAAATTCCATATATATGCATTAGTATACTGTATTGGTGTTTTTCTTTCTGGCTTACTTCAGTCTGTATAATCGGCTCCAGTTTCATCCACCTCATTAGAACTGATTCAAATGTATTCTTTTTAATGGCTGAGTAATACTCCATTGTGTATATGTACCACTGCTTTCTTATCCTTTCATCTGCTGGTGGACATCTAGGTTGCTTCCATGTCCTGGCTATTATAAACAATGTTGCGATGAACACTGGGGTAACACGTGTCTCTTTCAACTCAAAGAGGACACTAACAGATGGAGAAATATACCATGCTCATGGATTGGGAGAATCAATAGATTGAAAATGAGCATACTACCCAAAGCAACCTATAGATTCAGTGAAATCCCTATCAAGTTACCAACGGTATTTTTCACAGAACTAGAACAAATAATTTCACAACTTGTATGGAAATACAAAAAACCTCGAACAACCAAAGCAATCTTGAGAAAGAAGAATGGAACTGGAGGAATCAACCTGCCTGACTTCAGGCTCTACTACAAAGCCACAGTCATCAAGACAGTATGGTACTGGCACAAAGACAGAAATATAGATCAATGGAACAAAATAGAAAGCCCAGAGATAAATCCACCACCTATGGACACCTTATCTCTGACAAAGGAGGCAAGAATATACAATGAATTAAAGACAATCTCTTTAACAAGTGGTGCTAGGAAAACTGGTCAACCACTTGTAAAAGAATGAAACTAGAACACTTTCTAACACCATACACAAAAATAAACTCAAAATGGATTAAAGATCTAAATGTAAGACCAGAAACTATAAAACTCCTAGAGGAGAACATAGGCAAAACACTGTCCAACATAAATCACAGTAGGGTCCTCTATGACCCACCTCCGAGAGTAATGGAAATAAAAGCAAAAATAAACAAATCACTACTAATTTAAATTAAAAGTTTCTGCACAACAAAGGAAACTATAAGTAAGGTGAAAAGACAGCCTTCAGAATGGGAGAAAATAATAGCAAACGAAGCAACTGACAAACAACTAATCTCAAAAATATACAAGCAACTCCTCCAGCTCAATTCCAGAAAAATAAACGACCCAATCAAAAAATGGGCCAAAGAACTAAATAGACATTTCTTCAAAGAAGACATACAGATGGCTAACAAACACATGAAAAGATGCTCAACATCACTCAGTATCAGAGAAATGCAAATCAAAACCGCAATAAGGTACCATTTCATGCCAGTCAGAATGGCAGCAATCCAAAAGTCTACAAGCAATAAATGCTGGAGAGGGTGTGGAGAAAAGGGAACCCTCTTACAGTGTTGGTGGGAATGCAAACTAGTGCAGCCACTATGGAAAACAGTGTGGAGATTCCTTAAAAAACTGGAAATAGAACTGCCTTATGACCCAGCAATCCCACTGCTTCGCATACACACAAAGGAAACAAGCTGTACATGTTTAATGTACACTGGGTGAGTCTTCCTGGAAAGCTAATGAAAAAAGGCACCATCAAGATGAAAGTGACTTCTTCAAATCCTTACCTGTTACTGAATAACTGACAAGAGTTAGCAGTCAAATTTGTTTCTTTAACCAGGCAGTGGCCAGATTGATGAGCCTGTAAGAGAACCAATCTCATCTCCAAGCTTCTTGTTCACTTCCATGCCAACGTGCCATACCCACCGCACCCTTCCTCTCCTGTCCTTATAATCTGCTCCTTCCCCAGGCTTCTCCATCCTGTTACTCTGACTTGACCCCATCATTCTACAGGCCTTGAATTTGGCAACACCACCCACTCCACAAAACTCGCCACACCAAGTATCCCTCTTGTTTGATAGGTAGTTTTCTGTGAGATCAGTCCACAGCAATGGTTTTCAAGTTGTTCATTCATTTATTTTCAGCCAAACTCTTTCTTAAAATCATAAGCAGGAATCCATAAGACAGATAAATGCTGCTTTGGTTGATGTAGGGACACTGTCCTGTTAGCTTTCCCCTCACACTCTGCAGGGACACCTGAATTTCTATGGAAACCGGTTCGAAAATTACTCAGTATTTCTTTATTGTGTGTTTTTATTATTGGAGCCATGGAGTATGCCCTGGATAAGGCTGTCAGACTAACAAACAAAAATATAGGATGCTCAGCTAAATTTGAACTTTAAAAAATGAATCATTTTCTGATATGTCCCTGTCTCATGCAATATTTGGAATAAATGATACCCCCAAAAAAATACTTGTTGGGACTTGCCTGGTGTTCCAGTGGTTGAGAGTCCACTTTGCAATGAAGGAGGGGGACACCGGTTCAATCCCTGATGAGGGAACTGGGATTCCACTGCCATGCAGCAACTAAACCCACCCGCCACAGCTACTGAGCCCAGGTGCTACAACTAGAGAGTCCGTGCACCGCAGAGCCACAAGGAGGGATCTCTCATGCCACAACTAATGCCTGACACAGCCAAATAAATAAATACTAACTAAAAAAAAAAGATTCGGGGCTTCCCTGGTGGTCTAGTGGTTAAGAATTCGCCTTGCAATGCAAGGGGCACCTGTTCGATCCCTGGTCCGGGAAGATCCCACGTGTGGTGGAGCAACTAAGTGGCCACAACTATTTGGCATGTGCTCTAGAGCCTGGGAGCTGCAACTACTGAAGCCCAGACGCCCTAGAGCCCATGCTCCACAACAAGAGAAGCCACCATAGTGAGAAGCCTGGCCACTGCAAAGAAGAGTAGCCCTGCCTCAACACAACTAGAGAACAGGCCCACATAGCAGTGAAAACCCAGCACAGCCAAAAATAAATCAGTAAAATAAATAAAACAGATTTGTTATTTTTCTGGAATTCAAATTTACCTGGGTAGCCTGAAGTTTTTTTTTTTCTGGTGACCCTAACCCTAGGGGAAATGAGGGCATTGGGTCACAAAGGAGCCAGAGTTATAGACAAGAAAAAACAGAGATTCCTCACATCACAACTGTGACACTCACCCCCAGTATTTGTCTTGTGTAGTAGTACTTGGTGGCCTTCTCAAATGACAGGAAGGCATGCACAAACAGGAAAACATTCAGCCCCAACCAAGCAACCTAGAGGAAGAAAAATGAAGCAGGAATAAAGTGAAATTTGGGTATGGGAAGGCGTAGATAAGGGGTAAAGAATAGTTTCACCATTTGGCCATTTTGTGTTTATATGTTTTCTTATTTTGGCAGAGGGCATGCACTGCGAGGCATGTGTAATCTTAGTTCCCTGACCAGGGATCTAATCTGTACCTCTGCAGTGAAAGCGCAGATTCCTAGCCACTGGACCATCAGGGAAATCCTATATCTGTTTTCATTTTAAATGAGTAAACAATTTCAAAGTGAGTCAGGACTTCAAGACATGCACTAATGATGCTAATCACCAAGGTCAGCCAATCAAGGCTCATAGGCCAAATCTAGCTCCCCACCTGTTTTGTACAGCCTACAGGCTAAAGAATGGGTTTTATATTTTTTCCCATTTTTAAATGGTTGGAAAAATGAAAAGAAGAATATATTTCATGACATGCAAAAATTATATGAAATTCAAATTCCAGTATCTATAAATACAATGGTATTGGAACTTAGCCACACCTACTTATTTCTGTATTGTTTTATAACTGCTTTTGTGATTCAATGGAAGTGTTGAGAAATTGTGACAGAGAACATATGGCCCGCAAAGCCTAAAATTGTACAATCTAGCCTTTTGCAGAAAACATTCGCCAACTTCTGAACCAGATCATTCAAACTATTAGACCTAAAAGATGGCAACAAGTGAATAAGTGGATTTCTAAAGAAACAAAGAATAAATTCAACATCTGTAACAATACCCATCTGAAGGGAATAAACCTTTCCAGATGGGCCTGCCTCTTTAATTACACCCTGACGTACACTTCCCTGTTTTTTGTTGCAATTCTTTTCTTCAAATTAACCTATCATTGGTGTGGACTCATTTGAGTGCTTAAGACTTTGTCTGTCCCAAGATCTGTCTCCATTGGCAAAGAGAGAAATTTGGAACCTACTCCCCATTGCTTTGGAGAACAAAGTCTGTAATTGATCAGGACTCTAGGGGCACTGGAATACATACCTCTAATATATATCTATGGCCCTAGGATGGTCCAGAACCATCTCAGCCCTATGGGTAGAGAGCCTTTAGTCTAGAATATGGCCCATTCAGATTCCCTAGATCTGGACCAGTCACATACCTGTAGCATCATAACATAGTGATTTGAAGCATGATGTTGGAGTCAAACTCCCTGGGCTCAAATTCTAGTTCCACCACTTTCTAGCTCTGTAATCTTAGATCTGTGATTTAACTTTTCTGAACTTCAATTTCTTTACTTATAAAATGAGGATAATAATAATATCTACACGACAGCCATGCTGTGAATGTTACATGAAATAATACATGTGAAGTGATTAATACAATGCTCGGTGCACTGTACAAGCTCAATAAATTCTGGCTGTGTCATCACCAGACTGGCTTTTCCACTCAATTTCTTACTTCATTCTTTGCCCACACACCCTTTCCAGAGTTGTGTGTCTTCCAGAGATCTTTGACCTTAATGGAAAAAGAGAGGTGAAAGCCACGGATAATTCAAGAGTTGATAAGACAAGGTAGAGAACCTTATTTAGAGAGAGCAAAAATATTTCAGAATCTGACAGGGACACAGAGGCAAAGAACACTGTGTCAGCCAAATAATCAACTGTAAGAAAGATGAATTATGAAATACAGTGACATCTGTAAGGAATTCCATTCCCTTCCCCACCTAGACTATAATTTCCTCCACTATGAATGCAAAAGAAAGTCAAGTAGAAGACCTGGCAGGAAGGAGGAGTAAAAGTATTTTGGGGGTAATTTATTTTTCATTTTAAAAAGATAGCAAAGGAGTACATGTCAGAGATAAGAAGAAGTCTGAGACCTTTGGAGAGATTGGTGCAAGATGGAAAGATATTTAAATCATCATCACCTAAGAGAGGGATTATAAAAAGAGGATTTTAGAGCTAGAAACACTCATATTTATATGTAATCTAGTTTTCCTTAATCCTCCCCCAGCTACAACACAGGTGACCTGAAGTCTAGAGAAGATAAGTAATTTGATCTTGGTCAGTCAGTTAATAGCAGAAAGGAAGCTAGTGTTCAGTTAGAGAGTGTGTTAGGAGAAGGGGATTGTGTGCATGTAGTGTGGTAAAGGAGTTCTGGCTTGAACACTGGGGAGCTGGAATTGAGTGATGGCTCTGCAACCAATTCACTGTGTGACATCTGGATCTTACTTTCCCTTGTAAAATCAAAGAGTTGGTTTCTTTTTGCACTACCTAAAGCCATAGCCACTAACCACATGTGGCAACTAAGTACACGAAATATGTCTAGTTTTAATTGAGATGTGCTGTAAGTATAAAATACACATTGGATTTCAAAAACAGTAAAAATAAAATAATATCAATTATCTCATTAATATTTTCATATTGATTACATGTTTAAAGGATGACATTTTAAATATACTGAGTTAAACAAGATATATTACTGGACATTCATTTCACCATTTTCTTCTTACCTTTTTCAACATAGGTATTCAATTCAGTTCAGTCTCTCAGTCGTGTCCGACTCTTTGGAACCCCATGAACTGTAGCACGCCAGGCCTCCCTGTCCATCACCAACTCCCGGAGTTTACACAAACCCATGTCCATTGAGTCAGTGATGCCATCCAACCATCCCATCCTCTGTCATCCCCTTCTCCTCCTGCCTTCAATCTTTCCCAGTATCAGGGTCTTTTCAAATGAGTCAGCTCTTCACATCAGGTGGCCAGAAAACTGGAGTTTCAGCTTCAGCATTAGTCCTTCCAATGAACACCCAGGATTGATTTCCCCTAAGATGGACTGGTTGGATCTCCTTGTAGTCTAAGGGACTCTCAAGAGTCTTCTCCAACACCACAGTTCAAAAGCATCAATTCTGCACTCAGCCCTCTTTATAGTCCAACTCTCACATCCAAACATAGGTATTAGACAATTTTAAAATTACATATGTGAATTCGCATTATATTTCTAATGGACAGTGCTAAGCCATAATCTCTAAGATCACTTCTACCTCAAACATTCAATGATTTGATGATTTCTTGGTGTGAGCAGGAGAGAAAGAATGGAGAAAATTGAGTGCTTCATAGCAGTAGTTAGAAGTGAAATGGAAAAGAAAAAGAGAAAAAAAAGAAAACAGATTGAAATTCCAAACACTTGTGGTTTATATTCTTGTCTCTTTATCAATCAATTTCTGGAGTTGGACTGATTTCTAAAATACTGAAATACATCATACACATAAAAGTATATTAAACATATATATGCAATCCTAAGACTGGACCTTTCAGTGACAACTGACCTTGAAAAGTTCAATATTGCCATGGAATTCTTCCTTTTTCAGTAACTGTACACATATTAACAAATGTAACATCTCTTTACTCTAAGAGTAATTAATAGAAAGTGAAAAATCACTTACCAGAAACAAAACTGAAAACCAGTGATTAACCACCCAGTTTACCATTGTCAAAAGGTGGTTTGGAGCCTCTGCAGGCAGCAAGGAAGGTTCAGCAGCTTGGATTCTGGAGAGGTTTTTCAGGGTTAGCACCTCTGTCCAGGTCAGAGTCTGTGAAACTTTAATATTGCAGATTACAGAAAGATGCACATCTACCCACAAAGCTTTTGGAAATGAATAAATGCACTCTATCTTCCTCCTCTGGTCAGAACTATGTTACCAGCTTTGGTAAACCAGCCCTACCTATAAGTACCACAGGGGTTTTCCCTGGTGGGGTTTTACCCCTTCAGGAAATAACGATCTTCTTAGGTGGGGATATTCTCTCCCATTAACTTACCAGCATGACTTAATGTGAGGCATTGTCTTCCTTGATAACACATTCACTAAGGTTTCTCAGAAGGAAGAGTTTAGGCTGAAGCTATAAACAGATGACCTCTGGAAAAACAGGGCAGAACAGAAGCATGTTAAGGAAGCTGCTTTGAGGTGGGTTTTCAGAAGAGCTATTGTCTCTGCTGGCTGCAATTTGGACCTCAGTTTGGCTAGCTCAGAAACTTAGTTTACCAATTCTCCTGGAAGATGACCTGGTTCTGGAGAGCTCTTGACTGGTTGGAAGGACAAGTGAAAAGAATGGCCACATAGAATAAAAGAAAATTTAGCAGGTATAAATGTATACCTCAGCTCAGAGGAAAATAGAGGCAAAGTATTTGTCTCAAAATATTTGGGAATTTTTATGTTATATAGATAGATAAAGCTGAAAGCCACTGTTGAGTCAAGACTGTATAATAAAATCAGTACAATACTTTTCAGTTGAATGATTTGCCAAATCAGATTTTAGGTTACTTATAAAAATATTCTAAGAAGATAGTACACCTATATGCACAAATG
Organism: Ovis canadensis; assembly: GCF_042477335.2. NCBI lineage: Eukaryota > Metazoa > Chordata > Mammalia > Artiodactyla > Bovidae > Ovis > Ovis canadensis. The sequence continues at coordinate 134,691,888 of NC_091727.1, forward strand.
TGTCTGATGCCATGGACTGTAGCCCAACAGCCTCCTCTGTCCTTGGGATTTTCCAGGCAAGAATATTGGAGTGGGTTGCCTTATTATATAAGGGGGTATTATGAAAATGAAGGAAACGGCAGCCCACTCCAGTGTTCTTGCCTGGAGAATCCCAGGGACGGAGGAGCCTGGTGGGCTGCCGTCTATGGGGTCGCAGAGTCGGACACGACTGAAGCGACTTAGCAGCAGCTGCAGCAGTAACATTTAACATCTAGTTTATAAAGTTTGAATTCTTCTCCATGAATGCAACTAATTTTCACAAGTAAATACTGGGTTTTATGAGCCTCCCTGGTGGCTGAGGGGTAAAGAATGCACATCCAATGCAGGAGATGTGGAGACCCAGGTTTGACACTTGGGTCAGGAAGATCCCTGGAGAAGGAAATGGCAACCCACTCCAATATTCTTGCCTGGAAAATCCCAAGGACAGGGGAGGCTGTCGGGCTACAGTCCATTGCGTCAGAAACAGTTGGACACGACTGAGTTACTAAACAAAAACAGCAAAATATTTAAAATGAGGGAGGTGATTTTCTTCTGGTATGATGGATTAACTAGAGTTGTGTGTTCAGTTCTGGGCATTGCTATTTATCCTTTTCTAAAATGATGAAATATATGCAGAAGAATGTGTAAAACATATATATATATATAATTTTAAAATAATTTAAGGAGTGAATATCTATGTATTCAGTACCCAGTTTTAAAAAAATTGAATATTCATTTCCAGTATCTTAAAGTCCTCTGTGCGTCCCTCCGTGATCACAGTCTCCCTTCTTCCCCAGATGTAACTACTGTCCTGAAATTTGGAGTAATCATTGCCCTGTTTTTCTTTATAGTTTAAGTAACTAAATGCATTCCTAAACAACATATTGTTTAGATTTTCTCTGTTTTTGAACTTTTAAATAAATGGAATCCAGCTGTTTGTATGTATGTATATATGCTCCTGTGATTTGCTTCTTTCACTCAACATTATTTCTGAGATTCATACATGTTGGCACGTGTAGTTCCCATAGTATGTAGTATCTCAGTTCCCAGAACAGGGATTGAACCCAGGCCACATCAGTGAAAGCCTGGAATCCTAACCACTAGGTCACCAGGGAACTCGCAGTTGAACATCTTTTAATTCAACTGTTGGCCATTTGAGTTTTCTTCTTTAAGAAATTGCCTACTTTTTGACCTTTCTTTTCTTTGATTTACTTTCTTTCCTTCCTTCCTTCCTTTTTTCTCTGTGTAAATTCCCAAGTCTTTATTGTGTGGTTACAGAGGATGTGGTCACTGATTTCTGGAGTTTTGGTGTGATGGGAAAGACATTGTATTCCCTGAGCTCTTCGGTGTTTCTGTAGGATTCACAGCACTTGGCTCTGCATCCTTGTTTGGCCACTTACACCACATGACTGTTGTGGAAATCAAAAGGTTCAACCTATCTTGGGCTCCTCTTGGAAAGGTGATACATGAACTTGTTTCTTCCCTTTTTCTTCTCTTTCTTTTTTCTTGATGTTTCATCTTTTGTTCCACTTCATTAAGATTCTATCTTTATATCTTTAGTTGTATGAATAGAAGATCTTTTCTGCTAGTCTTTTGTTTAACTCATCAATAGTTTCCCTGTAAATATCTGTAATTTCCATGTGCCCACAGGAGGAGGTGAGCTCACAGTATTCCTGCTCTGCCATCTTGACCACTTTGCCCTCTGGCCTGTATTTCTGTTGGTTTGTTTTTCTATGGCTTAAAGATTCTTAGAGTTCTGTTTATAATTGGATATCAATCCTTAATTGATTATGCTTATAGCGTGTGATTTCACTCTCCTAATAGAGTTTTCTGATAAGTAGAAGTTCTTAATTTTGATATAGTCTGATTTACCACCTTTTCCTTTATGATATATACATTTTATGTATCCTTTTAGAAATCCTTCACTTACTCAGAGATCATTAAGGTATTCTTTTATATTCTCTTCTAAAATTTTATATTTTGCTTTTCACATTTATGCTTTGAATCCATCTGGAGTTGGTTTTGTGTGTATGGTGTGAAGTAGGGGTCCAATTAATTATTTTTCTATATGAAAAACTAATTGTTCTTTGAAAAGAACACTTTCTTCACTGATCTGAAATATCAGTTCTATTATACATTAATGTATATATACAGGTGGATTTGTTCTTGAACACTCTATTTAGTTTTCCCCACACCACAGCCTTAATTTTTATGACTTTATAATAAGTCTTGACATTTGATAGGGCAAGATTCCCCATCTTGTTTTTCAAGAGTGATTTGGGTATTCTTGGTCTTTTACACTTTCATGTCAATTTTAGATTCAACTTCTTCTTTCTTGCACCTTTTTGCTACATTTATTGCTAAATACTTTACATTTTTCTAAGAATGTAAATTATATCTTTTAATTGAAATTGTGGTTATTATATAAAAGTGCAACATATTGACTTTTGTGTCCAACAATGTTGCTAAATGCACTTGTTAATTCTAATAATATCCCTGTATTTAGTCTTTCACATTTTCTATAAACAGTCATATTTTTTGGTATAATAACAATGTTACTTCTTCCTTTATGATTTTTAAATCTTTTACAGTTGACCCTTGAACAACATGGGTTTGAACTGTATGAGTCCACTTAAACATGGCTTTTTAAAATAGTAAATATTACAGTATTACTTGATCCCCAGTTGGTTGAATCTGCAGATGCAGAACCACAGATATGGAAGTACCACAGCCCCTAAACAGAGGCCTGACTATATGCAGATTTTCAACTCGGGGGAGGGTCGGTATTCCTAACTTCCATGTTGTTCAAAAGTCCACTGTATTTTTTTTCCTGGCTTATCTTACTTACTAGAACTTCTAACACAATGTTGAACAAAAGTAGTAATATCAATTCCTTTTTCTAATCCCCAGTCTCAAAGGGGATTCTTTCAACATTTCACCCTTAAGTATGATGTTTGGTGTAGCTTTTTATAGATACCTGGCTATATATATTCTTATTTTACTTCACTTTAGGCACAAAAGTGAATATTTATTTAAAATATAAAAAGAAGTTATAGCACATTTTAACAAATTTTTGAGATATAATTTACATACCATAAAATTTCCCCATTTTAAGGGTAAAGCTCAATGCATATAGCACATTTTGTATTTTAAAAAGCTGTAAACTTTCTTCAATACCACAAAGCTCATAAAATAATATAACACTTTCTTTAACTGTCTAACACACCTGTAACCTAGTGTCGCAATGCTGTGTGAAATTAGCACGGTTAGTGGTAGGAGTATTCCTGGAAGCCATTCCTACACTAAGACAATCAGCTGACTTACACGAAAGTATCAGGGAACCACATAAAGTAAATTTTTTAAAATTCAAACTAAATACATTTCCAATGCAACTTCCCCTTTGCTCTATTCCAGAATTCACATGGCCACTCCAGCATTGTCTGACAGGAGGGGAATTGTGACAGAGGAGAAGGAGGAATGGAAAAGGACACTCATTTTAGCGATTTGTGATGAAGATATTTTAACTTTCGCAAATTTTACAAATACACTTGACCCTGTCTAAGACCACAGCTTAAAAGAATAATTAAAGCCTGTCCATGAGAGGGTGACCAGGATGCTGTAATGATTTGAAACTACCCTATATTAGGAACTTTTAAAAATTTGGGGAGTTTGGCCTGGAAGAGTGGTTTGCCAGGGACATGAGCTTATCTATGGTTTCTTGTTTTTGGAGGCTTAGTTTGTTTTGTAGCTGGATACAAGGAGTCAAGCTAGGACTGGAGCCTCTAAAGTGATACACTTTTGTTCAATATAAAACAGAATTTCCTATTACAGGTGTTCAAAGAAGTAAAGAGATAGTAAATTTCCTGTTGCTTGAGATGCTCAAGGAAAAATTAACGACCCCCTTGCCATTATAGGGCTTTCCTGGAAGTGTCTGCCTCCAATGCAGGGGATCCAGGTTCGATCCCTGGGTCAAGAAGATCCCCTGGAGAAGGAAATGGTAGCCCATTTCAGTATTGTTGCCTGGAGAATCCCATGGACGGAGAAGCCTGGTAGGCTACAGTCCATGGGGTCGCAAAGAATCGGATACAACTGAGCGACTTCACTTTCACTTTGCCATTATAGGAGGAATTTCAGCAACAGATGGATAGTTAATTAAATGTCTTTGAAGTACCCTCCAATCTTGAAATCTTGTGATTCATTGGAGAATGACATAATTTAGATGATTTATGTACTACCCAAGGGATTATATAGGCTGTGCTGGAGGACCCCCATTCCAATGTGCTAGGAAGTCAACTGATGAGTTGGTGAGCACAGAATCTGAACAAATCTTAATGGAATATTATTAAGCTACAGCAGCAGGATCAGTTGGGCCCTCTGAAAATAAGACTATATCAGCTAATCCAACTAAAACTTTCATGACCCAAACAAAACTGAAGTCTCTCTTTCTTAGGCAATGTTGAACATACTAAAAACTTTTTTAGCATCAAATTTCCTTTCTTGTAAATTCTCTAAGAATATTTTTCCTTCTTTTGGTTTTACATATTATAATGCTTTCCCTCCCTCTGTGTTTCACCAGATTATCTTAATGTTTGCATTTCCCAGGTTTATAGACTGACATTACTTAAGTGTGACATTGGCTGCTTCCTGGAGACCTCTAGGGAGTAGTCAAATGTCATCAGTAACTTATCCATAGTTATGCTATTGATGTAAATAGGCTTCAGTCTTTTTGAAGGATTTCCTGTAAACAGTTGATTCCACACATTGTAGGTGGATTTTGTAAACTGCAAACACAGAGCCCTTCTCTGACTTGCTTGCTCTCTTTTCTGATCATTTGTCTCTGTCATTGTTTGTCCTAAACTTACTTTCACATTTATAACTCTTGTATACAATTTCCAGGAATTAATATGTAACGGTCAATGCTGAATTACTTAACAGTTTAAACATGTACTTGGGATATCCAGAAAAATGTTTTTAAGAATTTGATTGTTTGTGTTTCAAAAAGAAAACAAAATTAAGTAGTCATGATGGGGAAAATTGGTACATTGTTATATTTATTTTACTGTTTATAAAGGCTTTTAATTCGAATCCATAGAGAATGGTGTTGGAATCCTTCTCTTTTATAGCTTAGAGTCTAACGGTATTAATCTGGCCTTTACTGAAGTGTACAAAAATGAAACATCTCATAGTGATAAAAGGGGTTGATGCATGTGGAATCATTTGAAATCAATTATTTTCACTATGTTGGATCAGAACCAGACTTCACAAAGTGAACATAAAGATAGCATGGTCTAGGACTTCCCTGCTGTGGTTGAGAATCTGCCTTCCAATGCAGGGAATACAGGTTCCACTCCTGGCCCAGGCAGATCCCATATGCCTTGGGGCAACTGAGCCCTAGAGCCACAACTGTTGAGCCCACACAACCTACAGCCTGTGCTTCACAACAAGAGAAACCACTGAAATGAGCAGCCCACATACCACAGCTAGAAAAAGCCCCATGCAGCAACAAAGACCCAGAGCAACCAAAAATAAATACATACATAAATACGATTTTTTAAAAGATAGCATGCTGTGATGGAACCGGATTTAATTCCCCACTCCCCAGTCACAACCAATGCTGCCTTGGAAAGTCTAACTTTTCTAGGACTCAGTTTATTCATCTATAATTTAGTGCTCTGGTTCCTCATGAAGCAACTGTCCAAGCAGTAACCTACATTGACAGGGAGAAGGTGGGGTGGTGGTAGAAAGAGACAGTGAAGCAGTATGGTATAATGGTTGGAAACACAGATTCCAGAGCCAGTCTACCTGGGTTTGAAGACTGCCTCATTTTACTTTTCCATAAAATGGCTTGTTGTAAGATTACGAGTTAAAATATATAAAGCATTTAGAACAATGCACTCCATAGCTGTTTACTACTCTGATGATGATGATCCATAAGAAAATATAAGCAGATGCCCTGAACCCAATGGTACTTCCTTCTACTTTTGAAAAGGGGAACAGAAATTATAGTTTACAGGCCATAATTATATGAACTTTGTAAGATTATAGAACGTTTGCCACTCCCTTATGTCTGTTAATTTTATTCCCTGTTTCTCCAGCAGATAAACCTTAAAATTAAATGAGCCCTATACTTGACTTCAATGTCAGCAAACAAGTACGGGAGGTGAAGACACCATGTATCATTCTGCAGCTAGGTTTAGGAAGACAACAGCAAAAGAAGAGAAAACAGGTGTGTTCCTGTGGCTACAAGGAAGAAGGAGCATGGGGAGCTGACCTAGGCCTGGGAAGGGATCTGAGGACTTGATTATGGCAAGGCTCTTGTGTTTTCTTGTCCTCTCTACTTCCCTCAGAGGACTGTGATAAGCACCAAGTGACCTTATAACATTGCTTTTTAAGCTGGTAAGTGTTACAGAGACATCTCTTTAATAGCAGTGAGTACTTTCACTTTTACAGCTGTTGCATTGGAAAGCTGAACGCAGAAGTGTGAATTATTTACAGACAAACAGGCATATTAAAAATATTAACAGTTTATTTGAGCAAAAAATGATTTGGATAAAGCAGCACCAAACCAGAAGTGGTTAGGAGCACTCCACCAACAGGAACTAAGGGAATGGCGTATATAGAAAAGGTATGGAAGCAAACAAAGGACATTATTTGGCCACAGCTTAAAGCCTCATTGTCTATTTGTGATTGGTTATCCTTAAGTTTCTATTTCTTAACAGTGAAGCATGTACAGGTATAGGTTTTGATTTGGTCACCTAAGTCACAAAAGCATTAGAGCCACCTCGGTCTAATGACCTGCTTGTTTAATTAAACAGTATGTAACACATTCAACTCATTGAACTCAGTTCAATGAGTTAAATGTCATTGAAACATTATTTCAGTCTTGCCTTTTCTTTAAAACTGATTATACAAGTTCTGCTTCTTCCAGGAAGTCCTCTCTGAATACCTTAACAATCACATCACACTGTTCTAGTTTTCATAACAGAAGTTCCTCTTATCTTCTTACCTCTCCTGTGACCTTCCTTATTTAATCTTTTCTCAATAAATCCTGCCACACCCAAATGACTCCCTAAGACAGAGTATGAAACTCTCTATTCACAGTAAGTGTTCAATAAACATTGTCAAGTGATGGTATGGTAGGTGGTATCATGTTCCCCCCAAGACATTCACATTTGAATCACTGGAACCTGTTAATATGCCATTTTACATGGAAAAGAGGAGTTAAGTTTGCAGATGGAATTAAGGTTGCTAATCAGTTGATCTTAAAATAGGAAGATTAGTCTGGATTAGCTTCAGTTCAGTTCAGTTCAGTCACTCAATCCTGTCCGATTCTTTGTGACCCCATGAACTGCAGCATGCCAGGCCTCCCTGTCCATCACCAACTTCCAGAGTTTACCAAACCCCATGTCCATTGAGTCAGTGATGCCATCCAACCATCTCATCCTCTGTCGTCCCCTTCTTCTGCCTTCACTCTTTCCCAACATCAGGGTCTTTTCAAATGAGTTAGCTCTTTGCATCAGATGGCCAAAATACGGGAGCTTCAGCTTTAACATCAATCCTTCCAATGAATACCCAGGACTGATTTCCCCTGGGATGGACTGGTTGGATCTCCTTGCAGTCCAAGGGACTCTCAAGAGTCTTCTCCGACATCACAGTTCAAAAGCATCAATTTTTCTGCGCTCAGCCCTCTTTATAGTCCAACTCTCACATCCATACATGACCACAGGAAAAACCATAGCCTTGACTAGATGGACCTTTGTTGGCAAACTAATGTCTCTGTTTTTTAATATGCTGTCTAGGTTGGTCATAATTTTCCTTGCAAGGAGTAAGCGTCTTTTAATTTCATGGCTGCAGTCACCATCTACAGTGATTTTGGAGCCCCAAAAAATAAAGTCAGCCACTGTTTCCACTGTTTCCCCATCTATTTGCCATAAAGTGATGGGACCGGATGCCATGATCTTAGTTTTCTGAATGTTGACCTTTAAGATAACTTTTTCACTCTCTTCTTTCACTTTCATCAAGAGGCTCTTTAGTTCTTCACTTTCTGCCATAAAGGTGGTATCATCTGCATATCTGAGGATACTGATATTTCTCCTGGAAATCTTGATTCCAGCTTGTGCTTCTTCCAGTCCAGCATTTCTTATGATGTACTCTGCATATAAGTTAAGTAAGCAGGGTGACAGTATACAGCCTTGATGTACTCCCTTTCCTATTTGGAACCACTCTGTTTTTCCATGTCCTGTTCTAACTGTTGCTTCCTGACCTGCATACAGGTTTCTGAAGAGGCAGGTCAGGTGGTCTGGTACTCCCATCTCTTTCAGAATTTTCCACAGTATATTGTGATCCACACAGTCAAAGGCTTTGGCATAGTCAATAAAGCTGAAATAGATGTTTTTCTGGAACTCTCTTGCTTTTTCCATGATCCAGCGGATGTTGGCAATTTGGTCTCTGGTTCCTCTGTCTTTTCTAAATCCAGCTTGAACATCTGGAAATTCATGGTTCACGTATTGCTGAAGCCTGGCTTGGAGAATTTTAAGCATCACTTTACTAGCATGTGAGATGAGTGCAATTGTGCGGTAGTCTGAGCATTCTTTGGCATTGCTTTTCTTTGTGATTGGAATGAAAACTGACCTTTTCCAGTCCTGTGGCCATTGCTGAGTTTTCCAAATTTGCTGACATATTGAGTGCAGCACTTTCACAGCATCATCTTTTAGGATTTGAAATAACTCAACTGGAATTCTATCACCTCCATTAGCTTTGTTCATAGTGATACTTCCTAAGGCCCACTTGACTTCACATTCCAGGATGTCTGGCCCTAGGTGAGTGATCACAGTGTCGTGATTATTTGGGTAGTGAAGGTCTTCTTTGTACAGTTCTTCTGTGTAGTCTTGCCACCTCTTCTCAATATCTTCTGCTTCTGTTAGGTCCATACCATTTCTGTCCTTTATTGAGCCCATCTTTGCGTGAAACGTTCCCTTTGTATCTCTAATTTTCTTGAAGAGATCTCTAGTCTTTCCTATTCTATTTTTTTCCTCTATTTCTTTGCATTGATTGCTGAGGAAGGCTTTCTTATCTCTTCTTGCTATTCTTTGAACTCTGAATTCAAATGGGTATATCTTTCCTTTTCTCCTTTGCTTTTTGCTTCTCCTCTTTTCACAGCTATTTGTAAGGCCTCCTCAGACAGCCATTTCACTTTTTTGCATTTCTTTTTCTTGGGAATGGTCTTGATCCCTGTCTCCTGTAAAATGTCACGAACCTCCATCCATTGTTCATCAGGCACTCTATCAGATCTAGTCTGATTAGTTTAAAGGCCTTAATTGAAAAGACCCTGATGCTAGGAAAGATTGAAGGCGGGAGGAGAAGGGGAGGACAGAGGATGAGATGGTTGGGTGGCATCACTGACTCAATGGACATGAATTTGAGTAAGCTCTGGGAGTTGGTGATGGACAGGGAGGCCTGAGGTGCTGCAGTCTATGGGGTTGCAAAGAGTCAGACACACCTGAGCGACTGATCTGAACTGAGTCTGGATTATGCAGATGGTCATAATAGAATCACAAGGATCGTTAAAAGTGGAAGAGGGAGGCAGAAGAAGAGCTCAGAGTGATGTGATATGAGAACACGGCTCTCTACTCCTGGATTTGTAGGTGAAGGAAAAAGGCCAGGAGCCAAGAAATATCGGCAGCCTCTAGAAGCTGGTAAAAGGCAAAGAAATGGGTTCTCTCCTAGTGTTACAGCAGTCAGGTAGCTAGGTGTGATCAGAGAAATGGGGGCAGGGGCAGGTGGCAGGAATCACACATCTTGTAAATAGTGAGGATCCACAGGCAGACAGAGGAAAGCAGGAATTTTCAGACTGACAGGAAACCACACGTTTTGGCTGATAAGAGTTTCAGTAGCAGACAGCGAAAAGTGGAGAAAGGCAGGAGTCTCCTGAGTCTGAATGGTACCTTTTGCTCTCATTACAATAAGATTAGCCTTGCAGATAAGATGCATTTCTGATCTAAGCTAAACAAGGACAAAAATCCCTCCTCCCCTCAGGGAAATGAAGCTGGGATGAAAAGCCAGGACAAAGACCCCCAAACTCCTCCTTCCCCAGTGAATATTCCACCCCTTCAGTTGTAATCCTCTCATTCCCCACTTGTCAAAGAAACCCAAGGCAGCAGGTCCTCACCTGTCTGACCGCTCTCCCTCTTAAGAGCCTATCCTTCCTTAAATAAACTTTCACTTTATTCTCTTAACCTCTACTGCTTGTCTCTGAGTTCTTCCACGATGAAGAAAGAACCTTAAATTTACCAGGCACACTAGAACCTACAGAAAGGAATGCAGTCCTGCCAAAACCTTGAGTTTAGCCTATTGGGACCCATTGCAGATTTCACATCTGAAACTGTAAGATAATAAATTTGTGTTGTTTTTAGTCACCAAGTTTGTAGTACAATGTTACAGTTACAACAGGAAGCTAATACAGATGGCAAGAAATGCCATTCCTGTGACTGTATTCACCGGTTCTGAACTTCCTACTGTGCCTGAGGAAGAAAATAAAGCCTAAGTTTTCAGAGCTAAAGGTTGATCGTCTATAGCCTCAAGAATTAACATGTGCTGTTGGGTAGATGAGCTAGAACTGTTTTGTTTGCATGTAAAGCAAGATGTTACTGATTGGTCTTTTTAATATATGTCAACTAAAAATAGATGCACAGCTTGAGAGTTGTGAATTGCTTTATTTGGGCCAAAATGAGAACTGCAGCCCAGTAGTCAAAATGTGTATGATTTTATTTATTTTTGGCTGTGCAGGGTTTTTGCTTCTGTGTGGGCTTTCCCCTAGTTTCAGCGATCAGGGGCTACTCTCTAGTTGTGGTGTTGGGGCTTCTCTTTGTGGTGGCTTCCATTGTGGAATGAAGGCTCTAGGGCTCTCAGACTTCAGTAGTTGTGGCACACAGTCAGTAGTTGCAGTTCCCAGGCTGTAGAGCACAGCTCAATTGTGCTTGGGGTGCGCAGGTTTAATTGCTCCAAGGCATGCGGGATCTTGCTGGATTAGGGAACGAACCCTCATCTATTGCATTGGCAAGTGGATACTTAACCACTAAGCCACCATGGAAGCCCAATGATTTGGTCTTTTTAACAAGGAAGTGCAACTGCTCTTTAAAAAACCTTCCTAGGTGTAAGGAAATGCTCTCAGAACAAGATGCAAATTTTCGCTCTCCCTTCCAAAGAGTACAAGATGAGATTACCTAAAATTTGAAGACTGAGACTTTCTTGCTGTCAAGAAAATGGTTTTTCATTGTTAAGGATATAGACTCTGGTTTGAGGCTCTTTACCATGGGTCATCAAAGTCTCTTGGTAAAGCAAACAGAACTGGGCTTTGGATGGAAAGGAAGTATCCTGAAACCTAGGGAAGATCTGGAGTGGGAAAGACAAGGAAAAGAATCGCTGGATGGGTTAGGGAAGGGTGGCTCAGGTGCTCAGAATTCAGTCCTAGAGTGGTGTCCCCAAGTCTATAACTGTTCGAGTAAACTGAGAGACATGCCTTGCTATAGGGCATCGGTCCTCCAGTCTGTGCATGGGCAAGAACATGACTCTGTTCTGCCAAGTGCTTTACTGTCATCTGATCAACCTATTGGAGGCAGCAATACTTGAACTTCAGTAAGATTTGTGTCTGTGTCCCTAGGGGCTCAGATGGTAAAGAATCTGCCTGTAATACAAGAGATACAGGTTCAACCCCTGGATCAGGAATATCCCCTGGAGAAGGGAATGACTGCCCACTCCAGTATGCCTGCCTGGAAAATCCCATGAAGAGAGGAGCCTGGAGGGCTACATTCCAGGAGGTTGCAAAGAGTCAGACACGACTGAGCCTCTAACACTTTCACTTCATTTATAAAATACACATGACATTAAAATTCACCATCTTAACCAGTTTAAAGTGCACAACTCAGTGACATTTAGTACGTTCCCAATGTTGTGCAAATCATCACCAGTATCTAGTTCTGAAACATTTTTGTCACCATGAAAGGAAACCTTGTGCCAAGTAAGCAGTCAATCTCCATTCTTGCCTTCCCTTAGTCCTTAGTGATTGCTTTCTGCTCTCTGGTATCTTCTTTCTGACTCTATGGAGTTGTCTGTTCTGGACATTTCATATAAGTGAAACATTACAGTATGTGTTTCAGGGAAAAGCCAATTCTGACTCTATATTGGAACTGTTTCTTTGACTTGCTTTTCATTGCTTTTGTTATTATGTGCATGCATGCTAAGTTGCTTCAGTTGTGTCTGACTCTTTGCAACCCTATGGATTGTCCGCCAGGCTCCTCTGTCCATGGGATTCTCCAGGCAAGAGTATTGGAATCGGTTGCCATGCCCTCCTCCAGGGGATCTTCCAGATCCAGGGATTAAACCTGCATCTCTTACATTTCCTGCATTGGCAGGCAGGTTCTTTACCACTAGCACAACCTGGGAAGCTCATCCATAATAGCTTGCCTCAGAGAATCCTGCCCCTCTGCCTGTTAAAGTGCCTTTGTTCAGTGCACATAGAGATAATCTGACCCTGTCCACCTGTGAATGACTGTAAGAAAGAAGACACTAACACATCCCTTCCCCAAGGCTTGCCATTCTAGAAGTTATTTGCAGGATTAATGGCCTTTTTACTTTATTTCCTCACCTCCTCTCATCTCTGTTCTATAAAAGAACCTGGCATCCAGACCCTGACAAGATGGTTATTTTGAGACTTTAGTCTGCCATCTTCTTCGTCAGCCAGCTTTCCAGATAAAGTTGTTATTCCTTACCTCGACAGGCTTCCTGAGTAGCACAGTGGTAAAAAATCTGCCTGCCAATGCAGGAGATGCAAGAGACAGGGTTCAATCCCTGGGTGGGGAAGATCCCCTGGAGAAGGAAACAGCAAGCCACTCCAGTATTCTTGCTTGGAAAATCCTACGGACAGAAGACCCCAGGTGGGCATGGGGTTGCAAAGACTCAGACACAACTGTTGCAGGAAGGGGGACCACTTCCAGGGTCCAAAAGTGGGCTCTTGTCTAACACTTGGAAATGAATTGTCTGAGACACATGTGCTGACAAAGCAAGAGATTTTACTGGGAAGGGGTGCCCAGGCGGAGAGCAGCAGGGTGAGAGAAGCCAGCAGAACTGCTCTGCCACGTGCAGTCTTGGGTTTTACGATGGTGGGATTCGTTTCCAGGGTGCCCCTGACCAATCATCTGACTCGGAGCCCTTCCTGGTGGTGCATGCATTGCTTAGGCAAGATGGACACCAGCGAGGAAGATTCTGGGAGGTCATTGGACACGTGGTGTCTCCTTTTGACCTTTCCCAAACTCTTCTCGTTGGTGGTGGTTTATTAGTTCCTTACCAGGACCTCCTGTCTTAAAACAACTCATGAAAATGGTTGCTATGGTGCCTGCGCAGGATTGGTGGTTTCAGTCAGTGTGCTTCCCCTAACACAACTGAGCATGCATGTCTTTCCTAAATACCTCATCTCCTTGGTTAATTGGCCTGTCATATGGTGAGCAGAGCTGGCTTGAACATATGTCAAAGTATGTGACTTTTGTGACCGGCTTCTTTCACTTAGCATAAGGTTCCAACGATTGTCCATATTGTAGCATATATCAAGACTTCACTCCCTTTCCTTAATGAATAATATTCTGTTGTATGAATATACCACATTTTGTTCATCCGTTCATCCATTGATGGACATTTGGGTTATTTCCACGTTTTCGCTATTGTGAATAGTGCTGCTATGAACATTTATGTACAAATTTTTGTCTGAACACCTGTTTTCAATTCTTTCGGGTATGTACCTAGTAGTAAAATTGCTGGGTCATGTGGTAATTCTATATTGAATATACTGAGGAAGTGCTAAACAGCTTTCCACAGTGGCTGCACCATCTCACCTACAATAAAACTTTGCTAGGGAATGTAATGTACAGTATGGTAATTATAACTCATAATACTGTATTGCATATTTGAAAGTTGTTAAGAGTATATCTTAAAAGTCCTCACCACAAGAAAAAAAATTCTAACTATATATGGTAACCAGTGTTAACAAGACTTATTGTGGTGATCATTTGACAATATATAAAAATGTTAGATCATTGTGTTATTATGCATCCGAAAATAATGTTATATATCAATTATACCTCAATTTAAAAAAGAAAGATTTTGCTCTGTTGTGAACCACCTATCCCATGCAGATATCTCCTCACAATACCCACAAACACCCCTTGTTCTGGAACTACTCTTCCACAAGCCTCTCATGCTCCTACAAATATTGCTATGCCAAGAATGCAAGGTCCTGACCTGCTCTTTACCCAGGCCATTTCTGAGTCTTATGGCAGTGAGCAGCCTTGAGAGATGAGTTAATATCTCCCATAGACAGAGTGGCCTTGATTCTGCCTGCTATAAATCAATAAATCCCCCAAGCTAAGTGTTCCTTGGCCACAAAGCAAACCCACGTCATGTACAGCATCAGCCTGGCCCTCCCTTACCCTGCTTATGTCTCCCCTATGGGTCCTGGGAGGCGTGGGGAACTCACAAAAACCAGCATGAAGTTCACGCTGCTTGCTGTGTCACGAATAATAAAATCCTGTCTCTGACCAGAAGTCTCTTGTCTTCACCAGCATCCATGAAACAGTCTCACTTGTTAGCTTGTAAGGTAAAATCCCTGCCCTTTCCGTTCTTAAAACCTATAAGCCTTGGACATCTATTTAGGTAGTGGAGGTAAGTTTCTGCATCTGCTCTGGGAGAAAATACAAGCTGATCAAGCTTAAGCCCCAGGGCTGGGACAGAGCACTTCGGTATTTTAAAATGTCTTTCATGAAATATTATTATTTAACCATAAAAGTCTTGCATATTTTTTGTATATTGATTCCTAATTGTTCATATTTATTATTGCCTGATATTTTGAATATTTTAAATTTCATCTTTAATCTGTTTGTCATCTATATAGGATTCAATTGGTACATTTATTTTTACCCAAGAGCCTAGCTCAATTTTTTTCAATTCTAATAACTAAACTGGACTTTCTTTTAGACTTTACAATGTAAAAATTAATGAAGTTCAGGCATCTTGTAAGAAAAATCATTATTATTTAATGCATGTTGAACAATATTTTTCAAAATATAAGTTCTACTGAGGGAAATGTAAAGAAGTCCTAGGTGATGAAACGGTTGTGATCAACCAAACTATGCTATCAGATCTTGATGACTTGCATGCATCGAAAAAATGGAATTTGATATTTATTGGATATCTGTTCTACACAAGGTGTAAGGAAATCAAAGATGATTAAGACATAGTCCCTTTCTTCAAGGAGCTCACAGTGTAGCAAGAAGGATGGAAGGAATGTCTTTAATGTTTTACTTATGCAGAAGCCACCAACTTCACAATCTACCATCATTATCCCTCCAGGCTATAGTGTTTTTTCCTTTGTTATTGCTTCTTTTCTCACTCCTCTGATGCAAAGAACAGAAACCAATTCAATGCATGGCAAGAAAAAAAGAGGCCCTATCTCTTTTTACACCTAAAAAAAGAGGTGTATCCTCTCTGTTCTTTTCATGGATTACTTTCCCTCTCATCTCTATATCTATTCTGTTCCCTCAGCAATATTTCTGAGAACAGAATTTGATTGGCCCAGCCTTTGTTATGCTACAGGCCAGATCTGATAGCTGGCCATTCTATTAGATGAGATTACTTATCCTTGGGTTATATGATCATCTGATCAATTAATGTGATTATTAATGCAGGATAATGGTCACTGAGGCAGGAGAAGGACAAGTGGCAGAGTGGTAAAGAATCTGCCTGCCGATGCAGGAGACACAGGAGATGAGGGTTCAAGCCCTGGGTTGGGAAGATCCCCTGGAGGAGGGCATGGCAATCTGCTCCGGTATTCTTGCCTGGGGAATCCCATGGGCTATAGTCCATGGGGTCACAAAGAGTCGGACATGACTGAGAGAATAAAATACAACAACATGGTGTAGGTAGAGCAGGCAATCATTTACATCTCTAGTAGGGCAAATTTATCTCCTGAGGAGCCCATTTTTGTTTTTATAAATGAGCATGAGAATAAGCTACCCTATAAAATATTTTGTGCTGTGGTTTGAAGGTTTAAATAATTTTAGATAACGAGTTTCAATTCTACCAAAATAAAGAAATTATAGAAAAATTATTGGGTAAAATATTGGTCAAATATTATCAGGATCCTTTAAGCTTCAGTAAACACCAAATAATGTATTGTCATCCACTGGGAAACTTCATTCAGATTTCTGTTGCTTCTCTTGCTATGGAATTGAAACTCCTTTGTACATAAATGTGAAATAGACACTAATATGACAGTTTCATGGTTCTACTTCTAAAATAAGAAAATGCTGCCTTTAATGAGACCAAAGCAGACGACAGGTAGAGGAGAAAGTAAATCAGGCTGACGGTCTCCTATGTTGTATAATTTTTTTTTCAGAAAGTCAAAATGATATTCCTCTTCCCTATCCCACTAAAATGGTTTTTTATTAGTCTGTCACAGGACAAGAATTCTTATCATTGGAATTATTCCTTTGGGGAAAACTATGTTCTTGGAGGCTGTGAATAAATTCCACTGTTATCTTGTGTTGAAGAAGGGGTGGGGGATGGGTCCTCTGCTCCAGGGAGAGGGGAAAGTTACTAATCAGCCCACTATCACCTGTAACTTGTATTTTCACAGAAGGTAGGGTCCACTGAGCAAGGGACCTATTACAGGTCCCTGGGGCATCTGGAAGTAAGGAGTAGTCAGAATGGAGCACTGCAGCAGAGGACTCTGGAAAACTAGGGTGCATTGGCTGTTCAGAGGTGGGCTGAAGCCAAAGTGAATGCGTGAAGGCCCACTTAATCCACCTGTAATATCCTCTCCACACCTACTGAATCAGAATTTTCATTTTGACAGGATCACTAGGTGATTCATGTGCACATTAAATCTGAGCAGTGTTGCTTTACAGAGTCTGCAACCCACAAAGGCTCAAACATTTAAGCAGGTTTGGGAAAAGATTAAATGGGAAAAAAAATTGGGGCACTGATCTCGCAAGATGGTTTAATTAGATTCCTTTCTTGTCCTTTAAGAAATGGTTTAGAAACTGAAAGACTTCCCTGGTGGCTCAGATGGTAAAGTGTCTGCCTACAACACGGGAAACCTGGGTTCAATCCCTGGGTTGGGAAGATCTCCTGGAGAAGGAAATGGCAACCCATTCCAGTATTCTTGCCTGGAAAATCCCATGGACGGAGGAGCCTATTAGGCTACAGTCCATGGGGTTGCAAAGAGTCGGACAAGACCGAGCGACTTCACTTTCACTTTAGAAACTGAACCTCCCTCTGCTCTTGCTTGACTCTTCCCAGATCATAAACCACACACACTCCTCCCTTTTTTTATGACAGGAAAAGCCTGAGTTTAGGTGAATAAACATCAAAGATTCTGGCTTGGAGTCATCTTTTGATCATTAAGGAAATAGGAAAACAAACAAACAAACAAACAAAAAAACCCAAGAGACTTTGTTTAGATATCATTTTATCTCAGTGCCTGTCAGAGGTCATACAGCTGAGAGCTGGGAGATACCTGACAGGTGAAATCTCAAAGTGGACTGTTCTTTTTAAACAAAGAACAAATAAAATAAAGAATAAAATATAGCCATTTTTCTGACTTAAGGCTGTTAAATCTAGAAATCTCAGCTGGAAGGTAGCTTAGTTCCTTGGCCTTTTCTGAGCAAGCTGATTCAATGAAAAGGGATCCCCTACTTTTCCTAAGGTGGCACTAGTGGTGAAGAACCCACCTGCCAATGCAGGAGACTTAAGAGACACTGGTCCGATCCCTGGGTTGAGAAGATTCCCCAGAGGAGGGAATGGCAACCCACTCCAGTATTCTTGCCTGGAGAATCCCATGGACAGAGGAGCCTGGTGGGCTACAGTCCATGGGATCACAAAGAGTCGGACAGGACTAGGCGACTTGACACACAGAATCCAGTCCAGCTAGGCCTGTTGATCCACGCCTACTAGAAGTGAAGGCTTCCCAGGTGGCGCTAGTGGTAAAGAATCTTTCTGCCAATGCAAGAGACTTGATAGACGCAGATTTGATCCCTGGGCTGGGAAGATTCCGTGGAGAAGGACATGGCAACCCATTCCAGTATTCTTGCCTGGAGAATCCCATGGACAGAGGAGCCTGGAGGGCTACAGTCCATGGGGTCAAAAATTGTAGGACACGACTGAAGTGACTTAGTATGCGTGCACGCCATGTGCTATACAGCAGCATGCACTACAAGTGAAAAGAACTAGCCAGGCTGGAGACAGCACGTGGTAGACAATCTTTGAGGAAAAACTGAAAGTGTGCCTCTGCCTTGGAACTGACCTCTCTCCACTCTGATTTTTGCTGCCCTCAGGTGGCTTTCTGGTAGTACAAATGGAGGGGAGAAAAGGTCACTTTGGGGGAGAGGAAGAATATTATTTTGCTGTTTTATAATTGGATAATAAGTCAGTTCATTTCAAGGAGGAAAATTAATATCTTGGTGTAAGTTCCATTTTCTCAGGGAAAACTTGATTCAACTGAGCTTTCCAGAGACTAAATCAGAGAATCAACAAAGTGAGCATTTGCTCATTCAGATGTTCACTCAGCAAACATTATTAAATATTTACTTTCTAAGAGCCATTGTTAAGAGCCGATGATACAACAGTAAATAAGATGGACAAGCTCCCTGTCTTTATGGAACTTATATTCTGATGGGAAAGACAAATTAAAAATAAAAAGAGGACTTCCCTGGTGGTCCATTGGTTAAGAATCTGCCTGCCAATGCAGGGGCCATGGGTTTGATCCCTGGCCAGGAAGATTTCACGTGCCATGGGACAACCAAGCCTGTGTGCCACAGTACAGAAGCCCTCATGCCTAGAGTCCGTGTTTTGCAATAACGAGAGCCACTGCAGTGAGGAGCCTGCACACCGAACCCAGAGAGCAGCCCCCACTCACCGCAGCTAGAGAAAGCCACGTGCAGCAAGGAAGGCCTCAGCTCACTCACTCAGGCCCGACTCTGCGACCCCATGGACTGCAGCATGCCGGGCTTCCCTTTCCATCACCAACTCCCAGAGCTTGTTCAAACTTGGTGATGCCAACAAGTCAGCGATGCCATCCAACCATCTCATCCTCTGTCGTCCCCTTCTCCTCCTGCCTTCAATCTTTCCCAGCATCAGGGTCTTTTCCAATGAGTCAGTTCTTCACATCAGGTGACCAAACTAGTGCATTCAAAAAATTTTTTTAATTTTTAAAAAATTCAAAAAAGAAATTCAAAATTTTAAATTCAAAAAAGAAATATACCAGGTAACGATGAGTGCTATGAAGAAAGTTGAAGCAGGGAAAGGAGTAGACAGTGATGTGTGTGGTAGAGGGGCTTTTGTAGCTAGGATGATCAAGGAAGATCTCTTTGAGGAGGTGACATATGAGATGACACTTATGTCCTGAGAAGGGAACAGTTGTTCTTCTTTGGGGTTCTAGAGGGAGAACTAGTGCATATAAAGGACCTGAAGTAGAAATGAGCCTGGTGTGCTAGAGGAACAAAAAGAAGGCCAGTGTTATGGGCTGAATTGTGTCTCCTCAAAAATTCACATGCAGGGGAATTCCCTGGTGCTCCAGTGCTTAGGACTCAGCACCTTCACTGCTGAAGGCCCGGGTTCAGTCCCTGGTCAGGGAACCAAGATCCCACAAGCCTTAAGGAGTATATATATACACACTTAGATATATATCTAGATATATCTAGATATATATATACAGATGCCCCAGTACCTCAGAAAGCAAATTTATTTGGATATAATTGGTTAAGTGGACATCATACTGGAGTAGGGTGAGCTTCCAATCCAATATGACTAATGTCATTATAAAAGGGAATTTGAATGCAGACATGCACACAGGGAGCACATATGTGAACATGAAAACAGAGATTAGAGTGATGGTTCTATAAGCCAAGGAACACCCAAGATTGCCTGCGAGCCCCCAGAGGCTAGGGGACAGGCACGGAACAGATTCTTCACAGCTCTGAGAAGGAAAAAACCCTGCCAACGTCTTGAACTGGAACTTCTATCCTCCAGAAATGTGAGACAAACTTCTGTTGAAGCCACGCAGTGTGTGGTGTTTTGTTATGGCAGTCCTAGTAAATGAATACAGCCATGAAGAGGACTGAGAGAATAGGGTGAGAAATGAGTTCAGTTTTTATGCTCAGTTTGGAAAACTCAGCAGTGGCCACAGGACTGGAAAAGGTCAGTCTTCATTCCAATTCCAAAGAAAGGCAATGCAAAAGAATGCTCAAACTATTGCACAGTTGCACTCATCTCACATGCTAGTAAAGTAATGCTCAATATTCTCCAAGCCAGGCTTCAGCAATGCGTGAACCGTGAACTCCCTGATGTTCAAGCTGGTTTTAGAAAAGGCAGAGGAACCAGAGATCAAATGGCCAACATTCGCTGGATCATGGAAAAAGCAAGAGAGTTCCAGAAAAACATCTATTTCTGCTTTATTGACTATGCCAAAGCCTTTGACTGCGTGGATCACAATAAACTGTGGAAAATTCTGAAAGAGATGGGAATACCAGACCACCTGACCTGCCTCTTGAGAAATCTGTATGCAGGTCAGGAAGCAACAGTTAGAACAGGACATGGAACAACAGACTAGTTCCAAATAGGAAAAGGAGTACAACAAGGCTGTATATCGTCACCCTGCTTATTTAACTTATATGCAGAGTATATCATGAGAAACACTGGACTGGAAGAAACACAAGCTGGAATCAAGATTGCCAGGAGAAATATCAATAACCTCAGATATGCAGATGACACCACCCTTATAGGCAGAAAGTGAAGAGGAGCTAAAAAGCCTCTTGATGCAAGTGAAAGAGGAGAGTGAAAAAGTTGGCTTAGAGCTCAACATTTGGAAAACGAAGATCATGGCATCTGGTCCCATCACTTCATGGGAAATAGATGGAGAAACAGTAGAAACAGTGTCAGACTTTATTTTTGGGGGTCTCCAAAATCACTGAAGATGGTGACTGCAGCCATGAAATTAAAAGACACTGACTCCTTGGAAGAAAAGTTATGACCAACCTAGATAGTATATTCAAAAGCAGAGACATTACTTTGCCGACTAAGGTCCGTCTAGTCAAGGCTATGTTTTTTCCTGTGGTCATGTATGGATGTGAGAGTTGGACTGTGAAGAAGGCTGAGCGCCTAAGAATTGATGCTTTTGAACTGTGCTGTTGGAGAAGACTCTTGAGAGTCCCTTGGACTGCAAGGAGGTCCAACCAGTCCATTCTGAAGGAGATCAACCCTGGGATTTCTTTGGAAGGAATGATGCTAAAGCTGAAGCTCCAGTACTTTGGCCACCTCATGCGAAGAGTTGACTCATTGGAAAAGACTCTGATGCTGGGAGGGAATGGGGGCAGGAGGAGAAGGGGACGACAGAGGATGAGATGGATGGATGGCACCTCGGACTCGATGGATGTGAGTCTGAGTGAACTCCGGGAGATGGTGATGGACAGGGAGGCCTGGCGTGCTGCGATTTATGGGGTTGCAAAGAGTCGGACACGACTGAGCGACTGAACTGAACTGAATGTCCATCTCTTTGTGACCCCATGGACTATAGCTTGCCAGGCTCCTCTGGCCATGGGATTTCCCAGGCAAGAGTACTGGAATGGGTTACCATTTCCTCCTCCAGGGAATCTTCCTGACCCAAAGATTGGACCCACATCTCTTGCATCTCCTTCATTGCCAGGCAAATTCTTTACCACTAGTGTCACCTGGGAAACCCCTTGTGTTAGTTGCTCAGTCATGTCCAACTCTTTGTGACCCCATGGACTGTAGTCCACTAGGCTCCTCTGTCCATGGGATTCTCCAGGCAAGAATACTGGAGTGGGTTGCCATTCCCTTCTCCAGACGATCTTCCCTACCCAGGGATCAAACCTGGATCTCCCACACTGCAGGCAGATTCTTTACCATCTGAGCCACCAAGTAAGCCCCTAGAAAGGTAGGTAAAAGTCAGATTATCTAGGCAAATGTGATGGCAATGGACTTAAACCCATTGTTTTGGGTAGACTTAGGGAGCCTCTGAAGATGAGAGGTAAGTAAGGGTTACAGGATTTACCTCTTCCACAACCGCCCTTACTAGGTAGAACATTACAATGAAGGCAAGCATCAGACTAAATTCTATGACACATACAGTTAGTAGCAATCAGGGGTTCAAACAGTCACATAGGGTCTTCTTGTCTTTAGAAACTCCAGCAAGTTGCTTGCATGAAACATTTACCTGAAACAGGTGGCCTAATTATATGGTGACAGGATCAGCCTATCTTCTGGATGGAACAGGAAAATCTTTCATTCAGTGGTATATATTAGTTATCTACTGCTGTGCTACAAATTACTGTGAATTTTAGTATTTATTTCAAACATTTATTATCTCCCATAGTTTCTGTGTGTCAGAATCTGGAAACAGCCTCATTGGCTGGTCCTGGCTGAGAGTCTCTCATGAGGTTGCAGTCAAGATGTTGGCTAGGGCTGCAGTCATCTAAAGGCATGAATGGGCCTGGGGATCTGCCTTCAAGGTGGTTTACTTGTATGCCTAGCAAGTTCATGTTAGTGGTGGACAGATCTCTGTTCCTCACCACATGGCCCTCTCTGTTTCTCATAATGTTCAGAGCAATGATCCAAGATAAGGTAAGACAGAAGCTGCAATGTCTTTTCTAACCTAGCCTGGAAAGTCACACTTGGACATTTCCATAATATTCTGCTGGTTACTCTACAGCAGTTATATTATTCCCTATTCAGTGTGGGAAGGCAGTAACCACACAAGGAAAGAATCGCTGGGAACTGTCTGGCAGGTTGGCAATCATGTAGTGGGATATAAGACCACACAGAGTCTGAGGTGTAGAATGCTACTCCAAAGAGTGCTAAGCTGTTAGAATGGCTTGCAAGATTGTTCTATTGTATTTATGCAAGGATGGAAGTACCTGGACAATATTTCTAGTGACTCCACATATTTTGAACACAATTCATTTCACCAATGAAATGTATTTCTTACAAATCTTATGCTGATAAGCAGAGTCTGTGGTGCAAGGTTTCTTAACCTTTGATCCTGTGGATAGAATCCAGGGGGATCTGGGACTTTTGATGGGGGAAAATGTCTTTATTTTATCAATTTCTAATTGAATGTAGTCAACAAACCAGTCTTATTAGCAGTACCTATGATTTTGTCACCAACATGTACCAAACATTTTCATATCACATTGTGGCTATTGCCGATATCTCAAAAGATTAAACACATCACTATTTCAATATTATGGTGATTATTAACCATGCCACTAAATCCTGTTATTTGCTAGGTTAATAAAGAAGTATACATAATAATATGTCAAATTTTTTATAATTGCATTTCAACCAGTTGGTTTTAATTGTAATTGTATGTGTTTCATCTTGTTGTGCATTAAATACATGACTCTGAAATGGCTACACCAGTTGGCCAAAATGGCCCATGGCACAAAGAAAGTGTAAGAACTGCTTTAGCAAGGTTCAGATAGGAAACTGTGTACATGGAGTTGGGGTGTGTGTGACTATCTTTAGGGTAAGGTCATCTGAGTAGAATCTTTAAAATGCAAACTAACTACTCCTGAGTGTATATTCCTTTTAAATCTTTTTGTAACTTTTGACTGCATTTGGTCTTCACTGCGGTGCATGGGCTTCTCTAGTCGTGGCCGTCAGGCTTCTCTTGTTAAAGAGCTTGGGCTCAGTAACTGCCACACGAAGGCTTAGGCATTCCCTCCCCTCACTACCCTGCATGTGAAGTCCCCCTGAGTATATACCCCCCCCCGAGTATATATTCCTGATCAGGATAACTCAAATGTTAACAAACCACCCCCAGAGTGTGGATTAAAACTAATTTACAATGACTTGAATAAATTGTTTATCAATATGAATAAACATTGCCTGTTTTTTCTCTACTTCAAAATATATACTAAACCCACTGCTTCTTCCTACTTCCACTTGTTCCCACTGTAGCCCAATATTTCAGAAGATTACTTTTTAGACCAATACACCACTTCATTAAATCATTGATTCTATGAATTCAAGATGTCTTACATTGTAAGACCCTTATTTCTCTTATGCACCAAGGAAAAAAAATGCTTGCAATTAAAATATGATGTGCCATTAACGGTAAAATTAATCCCAATTTCAGAGGTGATAAAAGTGGGACAAGTATGTATCTTAGATTAAAGAAGGTATGTTACATAGCTAATACTTAAGTGTTGAGTCAATTAGAGGCAATATAGAACATTGCACACATATAACATGTCAAAGAGACTGGATTTTATTTTAAATGTAATTTTATTTAAATAAAATCTGGATTTTATTTTAAATGTTGCTCAGTCCTGTCTGACTCTTTGTGACCCCGTGGACTATACAGTCCATGGAATTCTCCAGGCCAGAATACTGGAGTGGGGAGCCATTCCCTTCTCCAAGGGATCTTCCCAACCCAGGGATCGAACCCAGGTCTCCCATATTGCAGGTGGATTCTTTACCAGCTGAGCCACAAGGGAAGCTTAAATGTGATAGGAAGCAGTTTTGAGCAGCGAAGAGAAGTGATCTGGTTTTCTTTTTTTTTACATGTGCCCTGGTAGTGGTGCAAAGAACAGCTTATGGGAGAGATGGACATGACCAGCGAGGCTTGGTCTAGGTTTGGATCACTGGAGGTTGGAAGGAAGGGTGGATTTAGGAGATATCAGTGGCTAAAAATATGCCTGCAATGCAGGAGACCCAGGTTTTATACCTGGGTCAGGAATATCCCCTGGAGAAGAGAATGGCAACCCACTCCAGTATTCTTGCCAGGATAATTCCATGAACAGAGAAGACTGGTGGGCTATAGCCTATGGGGTTGCAAAGAGTCAGACATGACTGAGCAACTAACACACTTTTCACTTGAGGAAGAGGACTAGTAATTTCATTCATATGGATAAACAATTTATACAACTCATTGAGCAAAAACAAAACATTGCTATAAATCTAAATAATTTCCAGAATTCTGAACTCTTGTTTTGGTATTTATTAAGTCAGTACTATAGAATTTCTGACTTTCAGAACCTCTACCAATCTTTTGCTGTGCTGTGCTTAGTCACTCAGTCATATCCGACTCTTTGTGACCCCAAGGACTGTAACCCATCAGGCTCCTCTGTCCATGGGATTCTCCAGGCAAGAATACTGCAGTGGGTTGCCATGACATCCTCCAGGGGATATTCCCAACCCAGGGATGAACATGGGTCTCCCGCATTGCAGGCAGATTCTTTACCCTGAGCCAGAAGTGAAGCCAAATTTTGCACTATCTGCAGCTAATTTCCACCTCCAGGTGCCAGTATTTCACTTCATTGTAAAGGAGAAAGCAGCCTGAATGACTAGCACAAGGGCAGCAATGACTGACAATAGCCCATTGTGTAACTCTTCCCTGGGGGCATTGATATTTTCATATGCGTGCTTTAAAATATGAAGTAGATATGTGTATCAGTTTGTTCACACCACCTTAACAAAACAGTACAGACCAGATTGCTTCTCTGGTGGCTCAGTAGGTAAAGAATCTGCCTGTAATGTGGGAGACCTGGATTCAATCCCTGGGTCGGGAAGAACCCCTGGAGAAGGGCATGGCAACCCACTCCAGTATTGCCTGGAGAATCTCATGGACAGAGGAGCCTAGCAGGCTACAGTCCATAGGGTCGCAAAGAGTAGGACACTACTGAAGCAACTAAGCACAGCACAGATTGTTTAAACACAGAAATTTATTTTTTCACAGTCCTGGAGACTGGAAGTCCAAGACCAAGGCAACCATCAAGTTGGTTTCTGGTGGAACCTCTCTTCCTGGCTTGTAGACAGCTACCTTCTCGGTGTGTCCTCACATGGCCTCTCCTTTGTGTTACTGGAGAGAGGGAAAGAAGAAGAGAAAGGGAAAGAGAGAGGGAGACAGGGACAGCAACCCTAACAGATTAAGGCCCCATCCTTACAAACTCAACCTTTATTACCTATTTATGTGTCTTATCTCCAATACAGTCACATTAGGGGGTTAGGGCTTCAACACATGGATTTTGGAGACACACAGTTCAGTCCATAAGACTGATTTTTCAGAATATATTAGGGACATAATTTGAAGTACAGAAAAAAATTATGAATAAAGACATGCAGAGAACAAGACAATGGGGGAGTAGGTGGATGTGGAGTACATCTCTCTCCGTGGATACATCAGGAACACACCTTCAGACACAGAAGTGCATGCAGAACACCAGCTGAGAGCAGACAGGAGTGCCTGACCAGCAGAAAAGAAGATCCAGACCCACGCAAAACTCAGCAGGACGAAGGAACTAGGGGGAAAAACAGGAGTGTAAGTAGGACTGGATCTGCCCTCGGCAGGTGGGGGAACAGAAGCAGGGGTCTGATCCCCACATTGGGGCAATTGTCTGAGTCAGAGGAGAAACATTTAAGGCTGAGAGTGAAAGAGCTGATCTGTGGCAGCCTAAATGGAATGAGAATCAGACAGTCCTTGCCGCAGCCATACATACCCCAGACAGGGACGTAGATCCCCTGGAAGGTGCAACAGCTGGGAGCTGGAGTTTAGGGATTGTGCAACAAGCCCAGGGTGAGGGCTGCTGTTGACTGTGGAGAAACTGATTGAGATGTGAGAGAGGAGATTGTGGTGGGAAACACCTGTGGAGGAAAACCAGGTAGCCATGGAAGGCGATACTGCTGAGTCACATGTAGGGGGTGGAGCCATCACCAGAGCCTCTCTCCCTCCCCACACACATGCCAACATTGGCAGCTGAACAATAGAGAAGCTGGCCCACCAAGCACCTGATGCACTGAACTACAGAGCAGGACCCCAGCCAGGGGCCCCTCTATGTGTCTGACATTCCAAACAACAGAGACGGATCCCACTTAGAGGCAAGGGAGCCGTCTAAGTGCCTGAAGGGGCAGAGCTATGGAGAAAGACTGGCCAAAAAGG
Organism: Ovis canadensis; assembly: GCF_042477335.2. Classification (NCBI taxonomy): domain Eukaryota; kingdom Metazoa; phylum Chordata; class Mammalia; order Artiodactyla; family Bovidae; genus Ovis; species Ovis canadensis. Next base: position 134,718,907 of record NC_091727.1, read on the forward strand.
CCTTCTGATCACCAGTTACAAGAGGCTCGAAAAAAGACTCATAAGTCCATAACTCCTGCGACGGAGGCAGTCAGTGCCCCTGCACATTTGGCACCACCAGAGTCCCTGCAAGCCAAGCAGCTGCGTCACCTTCACACTCAACTCTCACTGAGGCAGAGCTGCCACAGGCAAAAAAAGTCATGCGTCTATGCACGCAGGGTCCCTTCAGTAGTGTCCGACTCTTTGTGGCCCTGTGGACTATGGCCTGCCAGGCTTGTATGTCAGGCTTCTAGGGGAGCTCTCCAGGCAAGAATACTGGAGCATATTGGCCAACACTGGTTGCCATACCCTCCTAGAGCACTATTTTTTGCTGCCCTAGCCACCAACTCCCCTGACTACCTGATGCTGCCAGAACCCCTGCAACCCAAGAAGCTGCACCACCTCCACACCTGGCCCTCACAGCATCAAACCCAAGTCCTCCAGGGCAGCCTCAGGAGCAAACCCCAGTGGACGACCCACATGTAGAGGTGGAAATAAAACCACAATTGAAACACAGGGCCAGTGTGATTAAGGAAGAAGACCCAAAACCTTCCCAACAGCTGCACAAGCTGCAGATTAAATCCGCACGATCAACTAGGCAGACTCTGTGTCTATGGAATATATAAAAGGTCATCAAGAGCTCCCACAAAAGAAAATGCACTAGTTCTGATAGCTGTGGACAATGGAGGCAGGAACACAGAGGAGTAGGACCAAATTAGAATCTGAGCTGCCCCCACAGCAGGTCTAGAGATTAGCACAGTGTTGGAGGGAATCCTAGGAAGGTAAGAGGGACTGTGACTCCCAGTGAGGGAAAGGACCCTGACAGTAGTGACTCAAGAAAAACATTTTTGACTTGTTCTGTAGATTCTTTAGGATTTTTTTCTTTTTCTTTTTTCCTTTTTCCGCCCTCTGTTGTAGTTGTCGATTTTATTGGCACTATGAAATCTAATTCAGCATTTGAGCTCTCTTTTTCTTTTTTTTTTTCCTCAGTCACACTTTTTATTGTTGTTATAAACCTCTGCCTCTATGTTGGACTTTCGCAGTTCTGGGGAGTTTCCCTTTTCTCTTTTTTTATATTTAATTTTTAATTTTTAAACCTATTATTTTTTCTACATTTATTCCTTTGTTTGCTTTTCCTACTGTTCTTTCCCCCTTGCAGTTAATCTTTAATGTATATAAATCTTATTTATCTACCACTATTTAACTTTGCATATCTATTCTTTCTTTCCTTTCCTCTCAAATATTTGCTAGTTTTATTTTCATTGCTTTATTCCCCACTCGGCACCTTGCTTTAGTTTTGTTAACCAGTTTGTACTTTAGTTAGTTTTTTCTGGTAGATATAATTTTTGGTTTCCCTTGTTCACGAGGTCAATCTATTGTACTTACTTTTGTTGGACTGTTTTGATTTCGCTTATCAGTGTATATGTATACGTGTATATTCAGTTACACTTTTTATTGTTGCTATAAACCTCTGCATCTACATTGGGCTTTTGCAGTTCTATGGAGTTTTCTTTTTCTTTTTTCTTTCTTTTTACATTTTTTCCTTTTTTCTTTTTGTAATTTTACTTTTTAATTTTTTAAAGCTATTATATTTTTCTGTTTATTCCTTTGTTAGCCTTTCCCACTGTTCTTCCCACTTGTAGTTAATCTAGAATGTATATAAACCTTCTTCATCTGCCTCTATTAACTTTGTATACCTATTCTTTCTTTCTTTTCCTCTCAACATATTTGTTAGTTTTGTTTTCATTGCTTTATTCCCCACTTGGCACCTTACTTCAGTTTTGTTTTCTAGTTTTGTTCTTAACTGGTAAATATAATTTTTGATTTCCATTGTTCCCTGGGTCAATCTATTGGACTGTTTTTTTATTGGACTGTTTTGACTTTGCTCATGGGTGTATATGTGTATAGTCCATTATTTTAATTATTATTTGCCTGATTTTGTAACTGCTATTTGGGGTTCATCTTTGGTTTCCCGTTTTTGGATATCTGTATTACTCTCACTTAATGCCATAACAAACGACTTGTGGAATCTTCATACCTGACCAGAGATCAAGCCCTGAGCCTTTGGAGTGGGAGCACTGACTCTAAGACCCTAGACCACCAGAGAACTAACCCTTCTGCTGCTGCTGCTGCTGCTAAGTCGCTTCAGTCGTGTCTGACTCTGTGCAGTCCCATAGACGGCAGCCCACCAGGCTCCCCCATCCCTGGGATTCTCCAGGCAAGAATACTGGAGTGGGTTGCCATTTCCTTCTCCAATGCATGAAAATGAAAAGTGAAAGTGAAGTTGCTCAGACGTGTTCAACTCCTAGAGACCCCATGGACTGCAGCCCACCAGGCTCCTTTGCCCATGGGATTTTCCAGGCAAGAGTATTGGAGTGGGGTGCCATTGCCTTCTCCAAGAGAACTAACCCTAGGGAGTATCAAATAGTGAGAACTCGCACAAAGGAAACCACCTCAATACAAGAACTAGCATAACCCAACCACCAGTAGCACCCTGTGCAGGACACCTCATCTTAACAACAAACAAAACAAAAATACAAACCCAATTATCAGTAGATAGGATTACCACCTCACTCATCCCTGCCCATCAGAGGAAAAACAAACAAATAAATAAAAACTCAGTACAAACCTCACCCTATACAAAGCTTACACAAATCTCTGGACCAACTTTAGGGGCGCAGAAACCAAAACAAAGAAAGAATACAACCTTGAAGCCTGGGAAAAGGAGATCTCAAACACAATAAGATTTTAAAAAAAATAATGAAAAGCCAGAGAAATACTACACAAACGAAGGAACAAACTAGAAACACAGAAGTCCAAATAAATGAAGAGGAAATAGGCAAACTCCTTGAGAAAGAATTCAGAATAATGATGATAATGATGATCAAAAACCTTGAAAACAAAATGGAGAAAAAGCAAGAATCAATTAACAAAGATCTAGAAGAATTAAACAATAAACATATGGAGAAAAACAATAAAATTACTGAAATTAAAAATACTCAAGAAGGAATGAATAGCAGAGTATCTGAAGCAGAAGAACGAATCAGTGAGCTGGAAGATAAAATGGTGGAAATAACTTCTGAAGAGCAGAATGTAGTAAAAAGAATGAAAAGAACTGAGGATTTTCTCAGGGACCTCTGGGACAATGCCAAATGCACCAGCATTTGAATTATAGGAGTCCCAGAAGACGAAGAGAAAAAGAAAGGGTATGAGAAAATTTTTTAAGAGATTATAGTTGAAAATTTCCCCAACGTGGATGGAAAAGGAAATAGTCAATCAAGTCCAAGAGGCTCAAAGAGTCCCATACAGGATAAACCCAAAGAGAAACATGCCAAGACACATACTAATCAAACTAACAAACACTAAACACAAGGAAAGAATATTAAAAGCAAAAGGGGAAAGCAACAAGTAACATACAAGGGAAACCCTATATGCTTAACAGCTGATCTTTCAGCAGAAACTGCAGGCCAGAAGGGGATGGCAGGATATATTTAAAGTACTGAAAGGGAAAAATTCACAACGAAGATTACTGTACCCATCAAGGATCTCATTCAAAATTGATGGAGAAATAAAAAGTTTTTCAGACAAGCAAAAGTTAAGAGAATTCAGTACCACCAAACCAGCGTTACAACAAATGTTGAAGAGACTTACACACTCAAGAAATACAAGAAAAGAAAAGGATCTGCAAAGTCAACCCCAAACAATTAAGAAAATGGCAATAGGAACATATATATCAATAATTACTTTAAATCTAAATGGATTAAATGCTCCAACCAAAAGACACAGATTGGGTGAATGTATACAAAAACAAGACCCATATACTTTACATACCATTTTCGTTATGTTGGCCATTATCTGTCGTATTAGAGACCTATTAGATCAGGTGTGTACTGATCTTTGGTCATCTGATTATAATTAACAACAGGAAACTCAAAAGCTAATTGAAATTCAAAGCCTGTAGTTGGTATTAATTGTGACACTCACTGTAGGATAATGTAGTCAGGCCATTTCACTGGGGAACACTTGACTTCAATATATTTAGGTCTTTATTTTGGGGCTCTTCTGATTCTCCAGAGAAGAGTCTTTCAGTCTCCTATCTGGGGGACACATACCTGGCCACTAGATTTCTGGAAACTGGGTGGAGAAGAGGACTAAAGCATCAGTATTCAGTATGTAAACATTCACATAAGAAAGAAGGTAGTCACTTTATGACCCCTTGGACTGTAGCCCGCCAGGCTCAGTCAAGATGACTAGAGTGGGTAGCCATTCCCTTCTCCAGGGGAATCTTCCTGACCCAGGGATTGAACCCAAGTCTCCTGCATTGCAAGTGGATTCTTTACTGTTTGAGCCACCAGGGAAGCTGAAACAGTCACTTAATCTCTATGCTTATGGTTGGATAACTTTGTCCTCAATTGTATCCTCCCCCCAGCTGGAGGTTCTCGATTTTATCTTTTCCATAAAAGAAATCTGCAGTCTTTTGCTAGGAAAAAGGACAGTTGCTATATGCATGAAATGAAGGAAGGATTCCGGGGATTTGCTTTTTAGACTTTCAACCAATGCCCCTATTTTTAGCCTTATCTTCATTCCCACTTTCAAAGGAGCTGTCAACTCCTGAGCCCTTTTGGGGGGCAGTGCAAATTGTTTTTTTTCCTCACTATTGTTATAAGGTTCAGCCTTGTCAGATCTGTTGAGTAAATTACCCACTTCACCATTTGGTTTCCAGCTTTCAAAATACTATCTATGCTGTCTTCTTTCCTGTTTTTTTTTTTTTTTTTTTGGTTCTTGTGGGTTATGCCTTTTTAAAAAAATCCCTTCACTGTCATTTTACATATTAAAAACACATATTCTGGATACTAATCCTTTTGTTACTATTTTGCAAGTCTTGGGCAAGTCTTGGAGGTTTTCTTTCACTGTCATTTAAATGGATCTTGGTGAAGGAGCAAAACCAAATTCATATGTTCAATCTGCCACCCTCAAGTAGAACCATGCTTTGCTTTTACAATTTAAAATACATATTTTCACATACAAGTGAAAATTTCCAGAAGTGTAAAAGTCTAATGGAAAACATCTTTTTGGCCCCAGAGTCTTTACAGAACCCTTTGGGTCACACCTTTTTGACTACCGCTGAAACATCAGTTCCGCTGTGGAGAACTTTAATGAGCTGCAGTACCCAGCATGTATCATGGATAGAGAGAACTGACAGAATACTGTGAAAATTTGCCATTATATTGGAAAGTGTTTCAGTTCCTGTCTCAGCTTGCTAAGTCAGGGTCCCTGCAGAGGCTAAATAGACAATGTTTGCATGACATGATTTCAGGAAAAGGTCTCACTCTCAAGTTTGTATACTCCCTTCATTCTGCCATTGCCACCCTCCTTGGTGCCTGAAATCCTTTTAGCCAAAGACAGTCTTTTCTTTTCACAATCAAGGAGCAAACTCTCCAGGAGAGGAATGTGATGCCATATGGTCACAAGAAGCTATTGATGGGTGCAGAGACCACCAGGGTTCTGAGTATTTGAGGTCAGAGAAAGGGCACCTTTAAGAAGGGCTGGGAGCACAAGAATAAGGGGAGGTCTAGATAAAGGAAGCTTGGAACATTGGAAGTGAACATTTTCTACTTCACAGTGCTGCCAAAGTTGGCAGGGGTGGAGCCTCAGCCTGTTACAGTTTAGAAAACACTTTCTTCACACTTATGAAAAGTCAATATTTCAATTCTTGTGCCTGCTGACCTGCAATAAGATGGCAGGAGTCCAGGGAGACATGTGGAGAAGCAGCGAATGGAAGTGAAGACAAGTGCCACAGATGGAAGAAATATCAACCACAATAACAATGATGGCTTTGTCTTTTGGATGCCTTCAGTGGGGTTATTCAGAGAAGGCGATGGCACCCCACTCCTGTACTCTTGCCTGGAAAATCCCATGGGCAGAGGAGCCTGGTGGGCTGCAGTCCATGGGGTCGCGAAGAGTTGGACACAACTGAGCGACTTCACTTTCACTTTTCACTTTCATGCATTGGAGAAGGAAATGGCAACCCACTCCAGTGTTCTTGCCTGGAGAATCCCAGGGATGGGGGAGCCTGGTAGGCTGCCATCTATGGGGTCGCACAGAGTTGGACATGACTGAAGTGACTTAGCAGCAGCGGTGGGGTTATTTCAAAGTTGACAATAGCAAACAGAAAACAAGTATTTCAGGGAAGTTTAAAGATGCACATCTAATGTACCATTTGGCCTTGTGCTTACTGGTCCATGCCCTTCAGTCACAGGGCCACAGGCAAAATCACATGGTTGGTATAGACAGCAGACAATGTAGACTCATTTGCAATCAGGTTGTCAGGGCTGTTTGATGTGTTTTGGAATGTACTTCAACCTCAGGCAGCTTGTGACATGGCTCATAACAAGACAAAGCTTGCCACATTACTTTGGTCCTCATTACTGTCAGGCAACCCATTTGTTTTTAGCACAGGCTATGTAATAGGGAAAATAATGGGATGCAAGCTCTGGTATGTATCTGTGGAATGAAGGGTGAGGAAGGTGAAGTCTCTCCTGTGCCATGAAGGCCAGAGTTACCAATTTGATCTGCACTGGCTATATGGAGAGATATAAACAGGTCTGACCTCTCACGCTTTGGTGATGGGAATGGAAAATGGCATAGCCCCTATGGAGAGAAATTTGTTTCAATCTAGTAAAATTAGATGTGCATACATAAATCAGTCATACTTTCCAGAAACTATTCCAAAGGCATACTGGGGAAAAAAAAGCAAAAATGGCATATGTCCAATGTATTCATTGTGATATTATCTGTAATAGCAAAAGACTGAAAGAAACCCAGTACATCCATGAAATGGAATAATATACAGTTATTTTGGCTACCTGATACAAAAATCCACCTCATCAGAAAAGACCCTGATTCTGGGAAAGACTAAGGACAAGAGGAAAAGGGTGTAACAGAGGATGAGATGGTTGGATGGCATCACTGACTGACTCAATGGACATGATTTTGAGCAAATTCCAGAAAATAGTGAAGGACAGAGAAGCCTGGCGTCCTGTAGTCCATGGGGCTCCAAAGAGTCAGCCATGACTTAGCAACTGAACAACAGTTACAAAAAGGGATAAAGAGATTTTTCATGTATTGACATAGAATGATCTCCAGGATATACTAAGTGGTAAAAAAGTAAGACAGAGACGTTTCTATAGTTTGCCATTTTTTCTGTACAAAAAGGGTAGAAATCATACTTGCTTATATTTTTCAACAAGAAATATCAATAGTATAAACCAAGCTCTTTAAAAAACTGGGAGAAGGAAAGAAAAGTGCAGTGATAGGAATGGAAGCTAAATGTCTCTGAATGTACCTTGTTATCTAGTTTTGATGTTGGAAGGCTTATTAAAAGTAAAAGTAAATCTGAAGTAAAATTAAAAAAGTAATCCTTAAAAACTGAAAACAAACTGAAACAACTGAACCTCACTGTATATTAAGTTGATAGCATAATCACACAAAGAAGAGAATCATGTCAAATGACTTTAAAAGACAGTATCACCAGGCTCCTCCATCCATGGGATTTTCCAGGCAAGAGTACTGGAGTGGGGTGCCATTTCCTTCTCCAGGGGATCTTTCCAACCCTGGGATTGAACCCAGGTCTCCTGCATTACAGGCAGATGCTTTACCATCTAAGCCACCAGGGAAGCCCAAGAATAAAATGATCCACAAAGATGGGAATTCGGCTCCCAGTGAGGGGACATGTGTTTGATCCTTGGCCTGGGAACCAAGATCTCACAAGTCTTGCAGTGTGTCTTAAAAGAGAATCCCACAAAGAAATCTTAAACTGCTTTCAGTAGTTTTATTTTTAATCTAATATTGGCATGTTATTTTTAAATTACTATCGGCTTTTTTACAAGAAAGCAAAAAAGTATGATATATTTAGAAACCAAGGTTATTGGGGTAAGAGAAAAAAGATATAAGTACAAAATAAAGAAATTAGGTAAAACCCTATACTTTTGAATTGGAAATATTATAAACTCATTTTTTTATGTTTTCAAAATATTTTCCTTAGCTCTATCCAGTGACAAGCCTAGAAGGAATGACAACTCAGTAGCAACAAATGTCTGGGTCTGAGTCAGTAAATGTATAAGATGAGCCTGAGACATCTTGTAGCAAAAAGCAAGGAAACTACCAAAGATTACTGGGATTCTGTCAAAAGAAAAATAAGCCATTTTGAAGGAGATTGCACTGGCCAATGATGAGACAATTTGTGCATTAAAAGTAATGAATGGATATCTGCTTTTTATTTTTAATTGGAGGATAATTGCTTTACAATATTGTGTTCATTTCTGCCATATATTAACATGAATCAGCCATAGGTATATGTATGTCCCCTCCCTCTTGAACCTCCCTCCCACCCCCCCATCCCATCCCAACCCTCTAGGTTGTCACAGAGCACAAGGTTTGAGTTCCCTGCATTATATAATAAATTTCCATTTAGCTGAAGCATATTAAGAGCTTGGAAGTGGAATTGCCATCCTTACAAAAGTTTTTTTTTTAAACAATGGAGGGCACCAAAAAAGGTGGAGTAGGTAATTCCAGGGTTTGGTCCATCCACAAAAGCAACTAATAAGCTATTAAACTTTCAGAATCAACTTTCTTGAATCTCTGGAATCTATTAAAAAAAAAAAAAACAACTCATACCAACCATGGAAAAGCTTAATGAAAAAGATGCTACATCAGGAGAGCACAGTGGGATTTTTTAAAATTGTATTTATTTATTTTTGGCAGTGCTGGGTCTTCGGTGCTGCTCAGGCTTTTCTCTAGTTGCAGAGAGCTCTAGCTGCAGTGCACGTGGCTTCTCTTGCCGTGGAGCATGGGCTCTAGGGCGTGGGGGCTGCAGTAGCTGCAGTTCCCAGGCCCTAGAGCACCGGCTCAATAGTTGTGGTGCACAGGATTAGCTGCTCTGCGGCATGTGGGATCCTCCCAGATCAGGGAACAAACCTGTGTCTCCTGCAGTGGCAGGTGGATTCTATATCACTGAGCCACCAGGGAAGCCCCAGGACAGCAGAATTTTAAATTGTGTGCCTGCCATTTCTCACTTCGGATTGGCAGCAGCTGTGGAGATAACAGCCTGTACTCCTGGCGCAGGTTGCTGTGCCAGAGGAAACGCTGATATAGACCTTATGCTCCAAGAATTGTGAATGTGTATTGTGACCTGTCAAATCTGCTGCTTCCTTATTACTTGCTTCCAAAAACTAGAGTCTGGGGGGAAATATTACAGCAGAGGAACCTGGCAAATGCTACCTCAGCCAGGTGATCAAGTTTAACATCATTAGTTATGTCATGCTGTTAGCATGCATCCTTGATATGATACCATGACGACAAGCTTTATCTCCGTGGTCTTCCCCCCAAGAACATGTAACTCCAGTCTCATCATAAGAAAAATATACATAAATTCTACAAATTACATAAACAGTACTTCTCACAACTGTCTTGGTCATCAAAAATAAGGATAGTCTGGGAAACTGTCACAGACCAAAGGAGGCTGAAAGAGACATGACAGTTAAATGTCCTATTGTATCCTGGGTGGGATCCTGGGAGAAAAAGGGCTCTAGGGGAGAACTAGGAAAATCTGATTAAATGATGGAGTTTAGTTAATAAGTGTATCAATAACGGTTTCATAGTTGTGACAGATGTACCATAGTAATGTAAGATATTAAGGAGAGGATATATATATATATATACAGATAGTTGATTCACTTTGTTGTACAGCAGAAACACAACATTGTATAGCAATCATACTTCAATTAAAAAAAAAAGAAACTGGTTCATGAATGCAAATGTAGTAACTGGTATACTGTTAAAACACAACAAAATAAAAGCTACATTTTTCTTTTAAAGGGAAAAAAGAATAGGGGAAACTATATGAGGGATACATGAGAACTCTCTGTATTATCTTTGCAATTTTTCTGTAAATCTAATACTACTCTAAAATAAAAAGTTTATTACATAAAGAACAATGACTGCATTGGATTGAAGCACATCAAACATATCAAAATACATAAATTCATAATGATGCTAAAAGCAAAAAAAAAAACTTTGTTGAACACCATTGGAGATTGCTAAGGCAACGACTTATTACTCAAAAAGCCAATAAAGAGAAAATGAAGGAATCATTTATCCTGCCTTTCCCTGTATAAATGATGTCTCAGAGTAAGTAAATAGCTGATGAGAGACAATTGTTATTTATGGAATTCCAGCTAATATATGCAGAAAAAATGTTAGCATTAGAAAATCACCATTTTACAATTCCATAATAATCTAGGCAATGATTATTAGATAAAAGGTTGATGGAAATTTTACAATAGGGGAGATAAGCTGGCATCATTTAAACTCACTGATTGATTTAGCATCAATCAAAAGGAGATATGCAGACATGATGAACCTCAAAAGGTGCTGCAGTTGGAAGCACCTAGCACCATCTATCAGGTGTCCTTGCCAAAATATTGATGCTGAATCTAATCAATAATCTCTAGACCTAACGGTTCATAGGAAATATAGGTGACAGGAGAGCAAGTTAAATAATATCATAAGAAAGCAATTGCCCAAATCCAGAGTGCATGATAGTCTATAGGAAAAAAATGAGCCAGTTTCAACAAATTAGTGACTTTTAAAAGGGAGTATGGACTATTACAGAATAAAAGAGACTTGAGACCCATTACCCAAGTGCAATGCACAAATTTTGTTTGGATCCGGATTTGAACAAACCAACAGTACAAAGACATCTTGAAAGCATTTGAGAAAATTTGAATACAGACTGAAATTAAGGAATTATTGTTAATTTCGTTGGATGTGATGATGGCATAGTGCTTATGTGTATCTCTTAATGTCTTTAACAATTATAAATTGCACACCAAAGTGATTATTGTAAAATTTCCTTTAAAATCCTCCAGTCAGATGAAGAGAAACAATGATTGGAAGCTGATGAAATAAGAATGGCAAAATGATAACTGTTGAAGCTGGGTGGTAGTACATGAGAGTATATTATATTCCCTCTTTTATGTATGTTTGAACACTTTTATAATAAAAAGGGTTTTTTAAAGAAATGTAGATTAGGGATATGAGCCCTACATCCCATTCTGATTTACCCTTAGTTGTGTAATTCTGGTCAAGTCACTTCATTACAGTACCTGAACTCTTTCCTTAATGACTTGGAAATATAACCGATAAAATGATGATGATAAATTTTATTGTATCTAATATGTGCCTAGAATTATATCAAGTGGTAAAAATGAACAAAGAACTGCACATATCCTATTCTCCAGGCATCAGGGTTGGGGTGTGAGAGCTAGGGGAGAGGAAATATGGCTTTGGAAATGTAAACTATTATATAGAAGAAAACTATCATTTGTAATTCCATCATGCAGAAATAAACACAGTAAGATCTTGGTATATATTTATACACCTTCCAGACATTTTACTATCTACATATACTTGTCTTTTTTAAAAAATAAAATTTGAACTATTCTGTATGTGTCTTCTTGTGCCCTATTTTTGTTTGTTTTGTTTTCTGTCTCTGTGTGTACCATTATACCCTTAGAGTAATCAGTGGACACTATAGTATATGGAAACAAAAATATGTAACCATGATCTAGTTTCTTTTTTCCCTTATACCTCTTTGATTAATTACAATAAGCCCTTTATTGAATATGTACCACATATGGTCATCTCCAGCTTAAATTCTTGAAGCTGGTCTCTCAATATGTAGTTTTACTCTCTTGCAATTCATCCTTCACACACCAAAGTGATCTTCCTGAAATAGCCCTAACTACATCACTCCTCTGCTCAGAAACCCTCAATGCAAGAGGTTGTGTGATTCCATGTGTATGACATTCTCAAAAAGACAAAAGTATAGGGAAAGAGCACAGGTCAGTGGTTGCCAGGGTTTAGGGGTGTGGGGAGGGTGTGACTATAAAGGAGTAGTATAAGGAAATTCTTTTATTTATTTTTGGTTGCACTGGGTCTTGTCGCTGTGCGCAGGCCTTCTCTAGTTGCGGTGAGCAGGGGCTATTCTTCATTGTGGTGCACAGACTTATTGCAGTGGCTTCTCTTGTTGGGGAGCACAGGCTCTAGGGTGCATGCGCTCAGTAGTTGTGGCACATGGGCTTAGTTGCTCTGCAGCATGTGGAATCTTCCTGGACCAGGGATCAAACCCCTGTCCCCTGCATTGGCAGGTGGATTCCTATCCACTGTGCCACCAGGGAAGTCCAGGAAATTCTTTTGGGTATTGAAATTGTTCTTTGTCCTGATTGCAGTGAGCCAAGCCATGGGGAAAGAGCAAATTGAAGGGTCAAGTGAGGCAGGCTGCTGCTGCTGCTGCTGCTAAGTCGCTTCAGTCGTGTCCAACTCTGTGCGACCTCACAGACGGCAGCCCACCAGGCTCTGCCATCCCTGGGATTCTCCAGGCAAGAACACTGGAGTGGGTTGCCATTTCATTCTCCAGTGCATGAAAGTGAAAAGTGAAAGTGAAGTCACTGAGTCGTGTCCAACTCTCAGCAACCCCATGGACTGCAGCCCACCAGGCTCCTTCATCCATGGTATTTTCCAGGCAAGAGTACTGGAGTGGGGTGCCACTGCCTTCTCCATGGGGAAAGAGCAAATTGAAGGGTCAAGTGAGGCAGGCAGAGGTGGGTAAACCAGAGAAGCAGAGTCAAATGGGTCCAGACAGCAAGAAGGGACTGACGTTCAAAGCCAAGAATATGAGCACATGGAGGACAGGAAATTATATAGAGCAGGCTAAGCCATAGGCTAGTTTGGGTAAATACTAGAGATAAGCTTTCTTTGTTCCCTTCTGTAAATGCATCTGCCCCCTTTAAAAAGCCAAAGCTGAGTATAAAGTATCAAGTGATTTCAGTCCTACCCAGTCTAGACCATTGGACCAAACATCTATGGGGAGCCAGTGTATTAGAATGGGAGAGGTGTGAGCTTTGGAATAAAAAAGACCAAGATTCAAATTCTACCTCTTCCCCTCAGCATAATAGTTGTGTGACCTTAGGCAAATCCCTCTCAACTTTAGTTTCTTCATCTGAAAAAATGGAGATAGATAGCATCTACCTCAGACGACTGTTGTGATGAAATAAAATTATGTAAATGATCCAAAACGAAGCTTGGCATCTAACAAGCACTCAACAGATAGGAGCCCACTTCCTTCATAGGCATCTATCATACTTGGCCTTATATTTCTAGTGAGTTGTATGCATTACATCTCTCCCTCGCCAACCAGATATTAAACTTGTTGGGGACAGACATCATTTTTAGCATATATTTACTTTTTAAAGTAATATATTTTTCAGACTACAAACACCACATAAAACTATACAGAAGTCAAACGTTGCAAACAACACAAAAGAAATCCCCAATCATCTTCCCCACTTCCCCATCCAGAGAACGGCCGTAAAGAGTGTGCAACATTTTCCTCCAGCTCCTCCCACCACCATATTGTTGTTTTAGGTTTTTTTTTTTTTTACAAAAAATGGGGTCATTGTTGAAGCATGAGTCTCAAAATAGTCAGGAAAAGTTTTATACAAAGAGTGTGAGCATGTGTCAAAGTTTAATTTTAACTCATGAAGGAGGAAACCAGCAGGATGGTAAAGTTAACTCAAAAGAGGATGTGAGAACTGGTATTTATAAACAGTCAGTTAAAAAATAAAGGATTGCTAAAATAATATTGCTAAGTTAGAATCAAAGCTGATTAATGCTCAAGAGGGCAATAAGAACCAAAATCGTGATGTCTTCCTTAGGTGGACAGAAAATGTCACTGCATCAGTTTTACAGAATTGTACAATGACTAAATCCTCATCAGTTATGCTAAATTATACTTCTCTAGGCCTAAAGAGTCAGATGACACCTAAATAGGTGTGTTGGAAAATGCTTTCAATGTGACATTAAAGCATCAAGTAATCATCTCTTCCCTTTGTATTAATTTCCTATGCTGCTTTAATAAATTACCAAAAACTAAGTAGGTTTTCTTAAAAAAAAATATTTTCCTAGTTATGACACTCAGAAATCCAAAACCAGCTTCACAGGGCCAAAATCAAAGTGTCAGCAGGGCCTGGCTCCTTTTAGAGGCCTTACAGGACAATCTATTTCCTTGTTTTCATCCTAGAGCTTCATTTCTCAGTTTGTAGCCCCTTCCTCCATCTTTTTTTAAGTGGTTGTCAACATATTTTCTTTTTAAATTAATTAACTAATATTTTCTTGGCTGCCCCACCATGGGGTCTTAGTTCCCCAACCAGGGATTGAATCCGTGCCCCCTGCATCAGCCAGGTGGCACTAGTAGTATAGAGCACACCTGCCAATGCAGAAGACAGAAGAGGCTTGCGTTTGATCCCTGGGTCAGGAAGATTTCCTGGAGGAAGCAATAGCAACTCACTCCAGCGTTCTTGCCTGGAGAATCCCATAGACAGAGGAGCCTGGCGGGCTACAGTCCATGGGGTCATAAAGAGTCAGACACGACTTAGCACCCCTGCAGTGGAAGCATAGGGTCTTAACCACTGGACCACTAAGGAAGTCCCTCTTTCTCCATCTTAAACCCAACATTATAAAATCTTCAAATATCTCTGCCTCCATCTTCACATCATGTTCTCTAGCATACCCAGATCATCCAGGATAAGTTCCTATTTCAAGACCAACTGATCAGCAATTCTCCCTTAATTCTCCTTGGCCATATAAGATGGCATATTCACAAGTTCTGAGGATTAGGACAAGGAGATCTTTATGGCAGAGCAGGAAATGGTGGGCATCACTCTTCCTATCACACCCTTGTTTCCAAGTTTGAGTAATTCTTCATAACCTTATCCTATACACTTTGTTCTCCAACTTGCTTTTTTTTCACCTGTCTTTTCACTCAGCACATGCTGTATACACCTACATGATTCTTCTTAATGACTGGATAGTATTCCAATTATGGAGTTGCAAGAATTTAATCTTTTCTCTATAGATGGAAATTTAAGTTAAATAGTTTTTCATGGAGACAAACAGTGCCTCAATGAATATCCTTATACATATTTCTCTGCACAATTGTGGCCATGTTTCCATGAGGAAAAAATTCTAGAGGTTAAAATTCTGAGACAAAAAGTATGCCATGTAATTTTGACAAATACTGACAAGTGACCTTCTGAAAATTTGTGCCAATACTTTACTCTCATACCAGTGATATGAAGGTGCCTGTTTATCTCCAACATTACTTATACTCAATATTTTGGATTCACTTGTCTTTCAGCATCTATGTAGCTCTTTGAGATAGCTACATAGACTCTGCAGGCACAAAATAAGAGTTTAAAAGTTGATGAACAGAACTGAAAATTAGTTATTGTATTTACTTAATATACTCATGGCTGAATTTATCTTTGTTACATCCTCCTTGCTAGGCTTCTTTTTTTAATTGAAGTATAGTTGATTCAGTTACACACATGGACACACATATATAGATATATTCTTTTTCAAATTCTTTTCCAATATAGGTTATTATAAGATATTGAGTATAGTTTCCTGTGCTATACAGTGGGACCTTGATGTTCATCTATTTTATATAGAGTAGTATCTATATGTTAATCCCATCCTCGTAACTTATTCTTCCCATTAGAACAATGCAAATCCACGTGTACAACTCAGAGGGCTTGTCCTAACAATAACACATTGGTAAGAGAGCTAATATGTATAAGTGTGTCTTGAATATTATAAAGTGCTATTCAGATGTTATTTCCATATATGGAAATGTGTTTTTGCAGGTAGCTTTCATATCTTACACAGACTAGCCTTGCTATTTCCCAGATTCACATGGCATTTGTTTCGTTGCCAAGGCCCATAACATACTTTCACTGTGCACCGCAGTTTCTAAGGCCTGAAGTATATGACTGATGGTGCCAGTCTTTCAGGAGGAAAGGCATAAAATTGTGGGCATATGCGTCCTCTGAAGACAGTAATTGTGTGGCCGAATCAAACTGACCCCATTTTGTTAGCTCTTAGGGCCAGAGTCCTACTCCCTCCCCTCTCGGGATGACTTAGCTTCAGCCTACTCACTAGGAATGCACCCAAGCCAGTTGAGTTCCCTATTAACTTTTAGCTTTGCCTTCATCTGATATGAAAACTGGAAGGATACTTTTTGCTAATCTGGATGATTAATGATAATGAGACTCCTTGGATGGGGAAGGAAAGAACCCTGGTTCCCAGAGGTGCAAATGTGTGTCTTGCTTGGTAGCCAGATTCTGTTTTTAGCTTTGATCCCTTTTCAACTCCCCCATACCCCTTTCGGGGGCACAGAGTGGAGCTGTGAATATCCCTGGGTCATTGTCCACCAGATCCTGACTATGCCCACAGTAAACTTCATAATTGCACTTTATGGAGTTGCCTGCTTCATTTTTCGGTCTTAAAGTTCCTTCTCAGTTCAAAGGATATAACTCAGTATCCCCGCCTCCCAACAGTAATAAAGCCCAAAAGCAAAAACTTCAGAGAAGGAGGATCTCCACTCTTGGGAAATATTTTGGAGGGTCCAGAGTCAACTGATTTTGTACTAAAAGATTTGTCAGAGACAGAGCCTTGTGGATTTAGATGGACTGTTTGGGGGAGTACCCAACCCTACAGCCATTCACCTCACCCTATCCCAGGAAGTAGTAATCAGTTCTGTAAAGCTAAAGACTATGGCCTTGTAAGGTGCAGACATGAGGAGAGTTAGCTGAAAGAACACTCAAGGTTGACCTAGACTCTCAGAGCTATGACAGCTCCTGGAGGGGTGTTATTCTGTAGTGTCCCCATCCTCTAGCATGTTCTGGGGGTCAGTTTCTCAACAGCAGTAAGGGCAGTGTTGGCCCGAGAAAAGTATAAGAGAATGGGCTTCAGCACTCCCCTGCTCTGATTGGTTATTTCTGGAGGAAGTGGTCATACAATCCTGACTGGAATTGCTCCCTCCAGTTTTACTTCCACAACCAGGATCTGGAAGGTCTGTGTCTAAGAACACGATTCTCTTCACCATCCTTCCCCTCCCCACCCAACCCCACTTCCCAACCCTCTCAGTCTCCCGCCTACAAGCGCATGTGAACACCCCCTCGGTTTTCCTCCTAGGCTTCTCAGGACTTGACCCTTCTCTAGAGTGAATTGAGTGGTACCCCTTGATAAGTATTTGTGAAAAAGCATGCTTGATATAAACCCAGCCATAGCCCATAAACTATTCTTGAAACCACTAACACATTAAAATAATTTCACAAAGGACCTAAGAGGACTTAGAAGTTTACATCATGATCAAGAGTATAAGGTCTGGGGCCTGAGTGCCTAAGACTGAATCCTGGTTCTGCCACTATCTGTGACCTCAGGCAGGTCACTTCACTTTTCTATGCCTTAGAATCTTCATCTGTAAAATGCGGAATCACAGTACTTACCCTCAAGAGAGTTGTTTTGAGGATTGAATGAAATAATGCATATAAAGCACCATGCCAGACATATAGTAAGTGCTCATAAATATTAGCTAGCATTTAATTCTCCTACCGTGCCTCATGGTTCTACGCCCATAGTCTTTAATATTGACAACTATTATTTATTAATAATACACTTCCTTAATATGTTCATTTGTCCATACTTAGCCTACTGAATTTTCAATGACATAAGAATAGTTGTTGCTACAATGGTCTACCGTTTCCCCCCGCAATTTTAATTCTGCACTCCTTTTCCAAGGTCCATTTGCTGGCCCCATCTCTGCCTCCTGTCCCACCCAGACTTGCCCCTACAAAAGTACCCTGTGTTGAACCTCCCTGCCACCTCCCACCCCTTCCTACCCCTCTGTGCTGTTACAGAGCTCAATATTGTAAAGCAATTATCCTTCAATTAAAAATAAAATTTAAAAGTACCCTGTGTTGCTTTAAGATTTCAGAAGGTAAAAAGAGAGTAATCAAAGAAGTGTTTGTGGATGGAAAGGAGCACACTCCTCTGCTCTACTCCAATATTCCACAGGGCATCTCCTGGGCATCTATAAGATTGCTGTGGAACAGAAAGGCCACCACCTATAGGAAGTTCTGAAGGTTCATTTGTGTGATGTATCACTGGTGTGTCTTCTCTGTGGAAAACATAGCAGCTGGTGTTTCAAGTGGAACTTGCTCCACAATCTTCACCCTAAACTCTGCATTCTTGGCATATTAAGTCACTGAGGATGGAAAGGATTCATGCAGGAAAATAAGTCTAGTGTGGCGTGAGCCACATTTTTCTGCCCTATATATCTCCACTTCAGCTCCAATTGGCTTGCCTGGGTCAACTGTGTGTTTCTGTGTTCTTATAGCACCTGATCCTTAAGGAGCTGACTCACAGGGCTTTTCTAGACCAAATTATAGCTCCACACTCCTCTTGCTCTTAAATAATGGAAGGCACATTAACCACTGGGAGAAATTATTGCTTGAATTCCAAAGAGGCAGTGTGTTCTTCTGGAGATTTGGTAGGCTATTTCTTTCAAATTTACCTTGAATAACAATCAGAGGACAGTGGTGTGTGCTTTTTATGACGACCACCTCCATCTCCATCATGAAAGATGAGGATGAGGAATGAGGGAGTTATGTTGAAAGAGGAAATCTCCACTTCTCAAAAGCAAGTCACTTTACTCTTCCCCAAAATAAGTATCCAATCCTTTCAGTCCCAAACAGTGGCTGAAGATGGCAAAACCACACAAGACATGTCAGGAAATAGGACAATTCTGGCTCACGCCCTGCTGCTTAGCAGAGGGAGTTCTTCCAACATTAGATAAGAGGAGGAGGAATGGCAAAAGATAAATTCTTACCAAGATCCCAGGAGTAAGACTGGATGAGAATGAGGAGTCTTAGGTTAGATTGTTCACAATTCCTCACAGCATTGTGGTGGGCACAACTGACTCATGCTATTAGTTCATCTTACTTCCTTGGTCTGTTGAGGGGCAAGCATTAGTTAGGTAAATGCTAGGATACCCAGTCCCAATTGTCAGTGGTCATAGAAGCTTCATATCCTTGGTGATGTTAGAGGCATCCAGCTGACTTTCTCATCAAAATACCCAACTCATATGAATGAAACTTACTCAGTCATATCCAACTCTTTGCGACCCCATGGATTATACAGTCCATGGAATTCTCCAGGCCAGAATACTGGAGTGGGTAGCTGTTCCCTTCTGCAGGGGATCTTCCCAACCCAGGGAATGAACCCAGGTCTCTTGCATAGCAAGCGGATTCTTTACCAGCTGAGCCACCAGTGAAACCCAAGAAAACTGGAGAGGGTAACCTATCCCTTCTCCAGTGGATCTTCCCAATCCAACTCATATGAGATATAAACATTAAGATACATAAGGAAGAGAGATCTGCATTCCTCCACTGGGGGTATAGGAATGAGCAGATGGTTGATAAGCACATGCTCCTTATTAGAAAATAAAATCTTGTGGGCAGAAAGCAGTACTGATGATGATTTAATGTGATCTGGTTTTCCTCCTCTGCCTTCACTCCACCTTGGGGTGTTAGCCACTCTCCCAACCCCAAACAACATAAAGGCGATGTCCTAGGTATTATTACCTCTCTTGTTCTCTGAAAAATATCAATCAACAAAATACCGAGGAAAGTAGGAGACACAAAGCAATTTTCATTTCTTCCACACATTAGAAACATTTTCAATTACAGTTCAGCTTCTCTGAGATCTATATCAGTGTTGGTCAAAGAGCACAACAAAGCCAGGTTGGAGGGAATCCTTGATAAAGAGGCAAGAAGTAAGAGCTTTGGCTCAACCACTCCACTTAGCACAATGGAGGCTCATGCAGGTCCCTGAGATAAAGAGTCATGCTGCTTTATGCCTTGAATGACTCCTACTCTGAACTCCCTCCTCATAGTGTGTCTTTGAAGGGCTGCTAGAAAAAAAAAAAAAAAAGATCCCTGATGAATGATCACTAGTAAAGACTTAATGGAGAGCTAAGTCACTTGGACAGCTCTTTCAATAGCGGGGGTTTAGCTCTTAATCACTGTTTCTCATTGGAATTGAAAGACTCCAGTCACATTCAAAGTTACAGGTTCCATATTAGTCAAACTGTTTCCTGGGCAGTACCCATAGCTGGTAAGCAGTCACATTCTCTTTTCAGTCGCGATATATTCTGGTGGGATTCTGAGTCATTCAGTCCAGTCCACAGAAAGCTCAGTAATGCTCAAGGGAATGAGCAGAGCTTTAAGGTCACAGAGAACCTTAGATGCATGGATGTAAGTTATCTCACAGGGCAGCCAGACAGCTGACCAGGGTGGATGGAATATGAATGACATCTCTGACCCTCCCAGATATGTAGTAGTTACCTTGGTGTTCAAACATAGCAGTCAATCTTAAGGAAATAAAATCTATTTGGGGGCTGCTCTTTCTTCTGATAGGCTTACCAGAAAACTCAAAAAAATATCCTGGTGGATATTCACCCAAGAGCCTCATCATCTCCTTCAATTCTACAGTTGGTCTTGGCATCCCTCAACCCATCCCCAAATATCGGAAAGATAGAATCAGACAATGCTTTGCCTTGCTTCAGCATCAGCAGATGGCTCTGGGTTCTCAACCCTACCCCGAGGGTGTCGATGGGTGCATACACAGTGGAGGTAGTCCACTACATTGTGGGTGAAGAGTGAGCGCAACGGATGCAGGTACTGGAAGAACAGGAGCATGAAGCCAATGGAAATCAAATAAGCAACAATGAGCTGCAAGGCAATCAAGGAATGACAGTAATTCAGTAACACTTTCACTCCAAAGAACTTAAAAACCAAGACCATGATCACATTCTCTATCAATCTCACACTATAGTGCAGGCCCATGTGTCCCCAGTTCTGACCTTTCTCCACAAGGTCCCTATCTGCTAACTTCAACTGCAAAGCTGACCAGCAAGAGAAGTTGATGCCAGCGTAGAGGACAGTGACAGAAATCAACACCACCAGGGTGCCCACTCGGCTGAAATTTTTCTCAATGTTATTGGGCATCTGGGCACCACTCCTCCAGAACTTCAGCCAAGGCTCAAAGAGGATGATCAGGAAGTTCAGCAGTAAGAAGGGCACAGCTTTCAACTTCAAGGTGGCTGAAAAGAGCACGAGAATCACGAGGCGGGAGGTGATCTCCAGTGTCCGCCAAATGGTGATGCACAGGACTTCTAGTGGCCCGAGGCGAATCTTGTATTCATCGTACTTGATCTGGATAGCCAACATGTTGCAGAGGGTAGCCCCATAGGTGACAGATATCAGGGAAAAGACTATGAGCACCACTGCAAGAAAGAAGAAAAGAAACAGAAACGACAGGCAGTCAGTGTTGATGAACTTTGTACTCTGACCCAGAGATCCAGAGAGACGACAGGCAAGACTCGAGGGCTTAAGAGAAAACCTATGAATGAACACAGCTGTGTAAGCCAGGAGCATTCACAGAAAAAAATGGAAATAAACTATTTTTGTGTGATAGGGACTGTAGCAGTTTTTGTTTTTCTACATTTCTCTAGTTTCTAAATTTCCCATGAAATTAGAAATGTACATGTACTGTAATACTTTAATAATCATATAAACATACAAAGTGAATGTTTTTAAAAAGTCAGTCTCAAAACAAGCATTGAAGGCTTCCCTGGTGACTCAGATAGTAAAGAATCTGCCTGCCATGCAGGGGACACAGGAGATGTGGGTTCGATCCCTGGGTGGGGAAGATCCCCTGGAGAAGGAAACGGCAACCCACTCCAGTATTCTTGCCTGGAGAATTCCATGGACAGAGGAGCCTGGAGGGCTACAGCCCATGGGGTCACAGAAGAGTTGGACACAACTAACACTTTCAGAACTAGCACTGAGAGGTCAAGCAGCATCTACCTGATGAAACCTGAGAAAACAATGCTGGAGGCAGAGAGAACTCTATCTGAAAAAAATCCTGTCTTAGGAGACTCAGGGAGAATGCCTTTGGTTATAGAAGTCCCTCCTTTGAGGAATATCTTCTTCAAGGAAGTAATCTTGTTTGTGTGTGTTTCTAGAATATAAAATATATCCTGGAAATTCCAAGAGGGCAGAAAGGGCCATGTCTATTTTGTTCACTGCTGTATCACCAGAACCTAGCACACTGCCTGGAGTATAGTAGGTGCTCAACAAATGTCTGTGGAATTAACGAAGAATTCTGAATTTAGAGAGGCAGAATAAAATACCTACAATTAGAAGTCCTTGGTTCAGCAGTGCAGAAGCTTGTGCAAGTCACTGAGTATCTATGTGCCTCAGTCTCCTAGGTCACTGAGATATTCTAGAGTTGCTTGTATTAATCACCAGCAATGCCAGTTCATCACATCAGTGGTACGGTTAACTTTTGGAATCCCCAAATTTCTGGCAGAGTGGTTTTTTTAAAAAAAAAAAACAAAACAAAAAAAACCAAACATTTCCTAGCCCATAACATCCATATCACTGAAGGAATCAGTATGCTCCCTAACTCGTTCTCCTGAGTCTTAACTCCAGTGACCCTTTCTTTTTCTTCCTTCCTTTATATCAGAGGATACTGGTCACTAAGAAAGATCTAGTGCTCTCAAGGAGAATGAGAGGCCCAAGTGTACTCATCCAAAAGAAACACTGGAGCTTTCTGTTCTCATAGAAACACTGGATTCAGGGAACTACAGCCATTGGAATGTCAATCTAATCTTCAAGAGACGTAAAGACCTCCCCATGGAAAGCCAAAAAGAAGCACAGCTTTGTTTCCAAGATCTTTTCTAGCTCTAAGTATAGGGTTGTGGTTTCAAGTACTGGAATGGGAGACTCAAAGTATCTACTCTTAGCTTTATTTTTATTATTTATAATTTTTTCTAGCTGTACTGGGATATAATTGACATATAACATTGTATTAGTTTAAGGAGTACAAAATGATTATTTGTTAAACTCTTAGCTGTATAAACCACCCTCAGTGCCATCCTCAAGAGTTGATGCTCTTTATGGAGTTTGGAACTTCAGGGCAGATGTATAGCTGGCCAAGAGTGGTGATGCTTTCCCTTAACTTAGAACTCATTTGTTGATAGTAGTGTAATAAAAGGCAGAAAGCTTGATGCTTCCAATTAATGTAAAAACACCTTCCATCTGTCTCCCTACAAATAGACACATGCCATAAGAGCTCATAATACTGCTAGTGAATTTGCTCATCTATGCTGATCTGATGGCCTCCCAGAGCAAATGGAAAAAAAGAGGGGTAGCAAGGAGAAGATAGGAGGGTGGGTGAAATGAGGAAAAGTGAAACCAAAAAGTAGTTTACAAAACCTTAAGAGAGAGGGTATCGTCAGAAAGTTTTTAATAGGAGAAATCACCAAAGAATTGAAAATAAGGCCTTGCAGAAAGCTTCTCCTACAACCTTTGTACAGTGATACAGCTGGGCTTCCCTGGTGGCTCTGTGGTAAAGAATCTGCCTGCAATGCAGGAGACCCAGGTTTGATCCCTGGGTTGGGAATTTCCCCTGGAGGAGGAAATGTCAACCCTCTCCAGTATTCTTGCCTGGAGAATCACATGCACAGAGGAACCTAGCTGCAAAGAGTCAAACACGACTGAGTGACTAACATTGTTACTTCATAATTAGAAACACAGGTTCTAAAGGTGGATGTCCTAGATGCCAATCCTTTTTGCCATCCATTAGTTATGGAACCTTGGGGAATTTGTTTAACTTCTCAGTGCCTCTGTTTTCTCATTTTGTAAGATGTGGATAATAACAAGTATCTTACAGCATTGCTGTGAAGATTTAAATGAAATAATTACATTAGAGAAATCCCTGGAACATAGTAAACTCTAGCTGCTAGCCCCTATCATCATCATCACCATTCTCTATTTCCTAAAGTACAGGAGATGCTTTTTTTTTTTTGTAACATTTCTTTTTTTTTTTAGTTTTTATTTTTACTTTATTTTACTTTACAATACTGTATTGGTTTTGCCATACATTGACATGAATCCACCACGGGTGTACATGAGTTCCCAAACATGAACCCCCCTCCCACCTCCCACCCCATATCATCTCTCTGGATCATTCCCGTGCACCAGCCCCAAGCATCCTGTATCCTGCATCGAACATAGACTGGCAATTCGTTTCTTACATGATGGTATACATGTTTCAATGCCATTCTCCCAAATCATCCCACCCTCTCCCTCTCCCTCAGAGTCCAAAAGTCTGCTCTACACATCTGTGTCTCTTTTGCTGTCTCGCATACAGGGTCATCATTACCATCTTTCTAAATTCCATATATGTGTTAGTATACTGTATTGGTGTTTTTCTTTCTGGCTTACTTCCCTCTGTATAATCGGCTCCAGTTTCATCCATCTCATCAGAACTGATTCAAATGTATTCTTTTTAATGGCTGAGTAATACTCCATTGTGTATATGTACCACTGCTTTCTTATCCATTCATCTGCTGATGGACATCTAGGTTGTTTCCATGTCCTGGCTATTATAAACAGTGCTGCGATGAACATTGGGGTACATGTGTCTCTCAATTCTGGTTTCCTTGGTGTGTATGCCCAGCAGTGGAACTGCTGGGTCATAAGGCAGTTCTATTTGCAATTTTTTAAGGAATCTCCACACTGTTCTCCATAGTGGCTGTACTAGTTTGCATTGCCACCAACACTGTAAGAGGGTTCCCTTTTCCAGGAGATGCATTTAATTTACATAGGCACTACCCTGATACTTAGGAAATTAGGTGATTCAAAAACTGATAGAACACCTAGACATAGGCCTCACAAAAATGTGTAAGACCTATAACAAGAAAATGATACAATTTTACTGAAGTATATTTAAAAATGTTTAATGAAATGTACCTCAGTCAAATTGTATATAGTTGGCCGTCTGCATCCATAGATTCAACCAAACATGGATGGAAAATATTCGGGAAAAAAATCCAGTAAGTTCCAAAAAGCAGAACTTGAATTTGCCATGTACTGGAAACTATTTACATAGCATTTACATCATATCCATAACTATTTACATAGCATTTACACTGTATTAGGCATTATAAGTAACCCAGAAATGATGTAAAGTATATGGGAGGAAGTACACAGGTCATATGCAAATATTACACCATTTTATATAAGAGATTTGAGCATTTGCATATTTTGGTATCCATGGGGGGGGTCCCTGAAACAAACCCCTGCAGATACCCAGGATTGACTGTAATTTTCTTGCTAGAGTTCTTACATATTTATGGCATAGAGTGTAGTGATGTTTCATGGAGGCATATTTATCTCCAAACTCATCAAGTTGTACACATTAAATAGGTAGAAGTTTTTGTCATTCATACCTCAATAAAGTCATTTCTAAATATTAAATGAAATGGAGAGTTCAATTATCTTCTAACATGAAATTGACTGACCCTGCAAAACATGTAAACTCCCTCCAAAATAACCTAAATAACTGAGTGCAATCCCAATCACATTCTCAATAAAATGCTTTTTTTTCATTGTTATTGTTTGGCTTTGCTTTGTGTTCTGGCGGGGGAATTGACAAACTGAAAATTCATTCTGTTTGGAAGATCAGGCTAAACTGCTCAATCAGATATGAGCTGTGAAGGGCCTTTGTAAGAAAGGCACAAGAACTAAAAGCAATAAAGAATTTGAATACATAAAAATTCAATACCTCAAAATGCCAGAAAATACTACAAGTATATTGTCCCTTACATATAGTGTGCTGCACATCTCTTACATGTATGACATATACATGCACATTTAAATGTGTGTATGTGCACACATACAGAACATTACACAAATGTATACATACATACTTGTTCACAGCTGGGAAAAGATTAATAGGCAGAATACATGAATAGTTCATCCAAATGAATAAGGAAAACACAAACATCACGCTAGAAAAAGTGAGTACTATATATAGGTAAGAACAGAACATCCAAACATGAAATGATGTTCAGCTTCATTCATAAAGAAAAGTATTAAAACAATTCTTATAATTATACAAGTAGTTAGCTTAAGATATAAGGAAACAGGCACATTCATACACTTGGGAATACAAATTCATGCAACCTTTTGACAGTACTGATGAAATTCTAAACATGCCTATCTTTTCTCCCAGCAATTCTACTGCTAAGAAGTTATTCTACAGAGTCTCATTCCAGTACACAGACACTTTAAATAAAGATGTTTAAAGGAGCATAGTCTGTAATCAGAGAAAAACTTTGCATGGAAAAATTATAAATAAACTTTAATCTTACCAACAGAAGATTAGGGAAGTAAGAAAGAATGGTTCAATTCATATAAAAGAAATATATAGTTTATTTATCAATATTATCATATGTGCATATATAATTATTATATATGTATATATAATTAACTATTGAAGAAACATTGGTATACTTTTGAAAAATCATGTTGCTGAAAAGAATGTTTAATACAGCCCTTTTTGGGCAAACATATATGGGTCATGTGCTCAGTCATGTCTGACTCTTGTGATCCCATGGACTGTAGCCTGCCAGGCTTCTCTGTCTCTGGGGTTTCCCAGGCAAGAATACTGGAGTGGGTTGCCATTTCCTTCTCCAGGAGATCTTTCTGACCCAGGGATTGAACCCATGTTTCCTTCATTGCAGGTAGATTCTTTACCATCTGAGCCACTAGGGTAGCTACACATACACACATATATTGTATATATGTTTATATTTACACAGTAAAAAGAAATCTGGAAGGATATACATTAAATAGTATACAGATTACCTTTGGGAAATGAGATTCTCTCTCCTATTTTACATATATTCTGTACAGTTTTGAATCTTTACCATAATCATGTCTAATTTTTATAATTAAAAAAAATAAGGACCCAAAATAGTAATACATAATCATGGTGAGAAAGAATTCAAAACATATAAAAGGGTATAAAGTAAAAGCTAAAAGCCAGGTGACTGCTCATTTTCACTCCCTAGAGGTAAATCTTTTCTTGCATATCTTTGTAGAAATAGTCTGTGCATATACAATTACCTGCAGGCCATTCGTTCTGTGCCTGTATTACTTTTATAATGCATAATATTTTAATTAAGTGATTTAATTACCCTCAAAATTCTCAGGAGGAATCATTTCCAGAGATTTTTCTCCCCAACTACTGTCAATTCTAGGTATGCAAAAAGCTTCAAGACCAGCAGAACTTCATGAACAATTCTTAGCAGAGAACTGTTTGAAACATGGGGCTTTGTGAAGCAGAGTCAACAGGTAATAATAAGGAAATGGTCCAAAGCTGTACCCACAGCTGTACCAGCTCAGGCCCAAGTAGATGAAGCTAATCTCAGGCTGTTAAATCATTAACAGTACTTTATCTCAACTTTTGAAAACACTGACTCACACTTCATCCTCTGCTAGAGGCTTACTCATCCCAGGATCCCTCTTTTACAAATGGGAGATTAAGACAGTGACCTCTTTGGTAACTTCTTCTAAAGAACACAGAGAAGGTCAGAACTGGGGCCAGGCCTGACCATCACCAGTATTCAATCCATACCCTTTTTCTTTCTCCCCACTGGAGATGGAAGGAAGGAGTGATTCAATCAGTGATTCCCAAAAGTGGCTGATCAGAATCAATCAGAGTACTTTCAAAAAATGCAGATTCCTGTATTAACTGACTTAGGTCTGAGTATGGAATCTAAGTTATAAAAGGAGCTTTCACCCAGTGATTATGTTTTCTCATGATCAGAATATTAGGGAAACTCTTATTAAAAGGCAGCCATCCCTATACCAACCAACCAAACACCCTCAATACAATGTAAACACGGTGGGTAGGAAAAATGTCCTATTGGCTGCTGGTATTATTCACTTCTGGGTCAGGAGACAGTTCATCTATGGTGTTAGTCTAAATACCTTACCCAGGTTTAAGAAATCTGGCAGGCCTGATATCTGGCTCTGCAAGTTGACTACTGGTGCTGTCCAACAGAAAGTTCTATAATGACAATACAGTAATCAGGAGGTATACATAGCTGCTGAGTACTTGAAATGTGGCTCGTATGACTGAGGAAATACACTTTTAATTTTAATTTAAATAGTCACAGGAAGCTGGTGGCCAGTATATTGGACAGTTCAGGTCTAGATTTCTAAGACGCTTGATTTCAGTGGAACCCACCCTTCGCCTGATCCCACTCACCTCTACCCAGGGGGACCTCTGCAGAGATCAGAGTCACATAGAGCTGATAGGTCAGCTGGGGCACTGAGCCCAGGAAGGCTTGAATCTGTGACATACGTTTGTAGGCATTGCGGTGCATAGCCAGGGTCCGGATGGAGTGGCCCACCTCCCATTCTATCAGCACCTCCTCGCCATTTATTAGCATCTTCTTTCGGGTGAGGCTGACATAGGGCTCCTCCTGCCCCTCTTTCTTCCACAGTGTGAGGTACTTAATCATGGCCTCCAAACATCTGCAGAAGTAAAGCATCATGGGAACTTAACTAAAGCTGTCCTAGGAAAGGAATTGGTGGTGAGAGGAGATAAATAACTCAGGAAGGTTGTGCTACTTTTTGCCATTCTTTCACTCCTGTTCTACTCAATTTTCATGAGTCAAACAGCTTCTTGAATCTAAATCTTTAGTGTTTATTCGGTCATCAACCAACCTAAGAATACCAATTCAGAAGTATTTGAGGACTTAGAAATTGCTTTGTCTCCTTACTAATAAGCCTATGACAGAAAAATGACTTGAATACAAAAACATTAATAATGTGTTGAGAGAAAATGATGAAGGTTCCAAAAGGCTCTGGTTTTCATAACACCTTAAGTTCCTGAGGAAAAATGTTGCTTATTCAAACCTTTCAGGTTCACAATCAGGTCTTTTGAGCTCTGCTTTTTCAAGACAAAGCCCACAGGTATAACTGTCTCAGCCAAAAAGTCTTGGAGGAGATCTGGGGAAAAAAAAACCTCTCAAATACACAGGGATGCTTATAAATCAACTATACGCCAATAAAAAAATTTTTTTAAATAATTTAAAATATACACAGAGCTCCTCGCCGGCGGCCGCGGAGGGGAAAAACATATATGTATATATATATATACACAAAAAAGCCATTTAGCAACAAAGGTAATTAAAAAGACTTGGCAACTCAGAACCCAATGTACTATATACCTAGGGAACCTCAAAAGACCTCTTTAAAGCTTGTTCTGGGGGTCTCTTGCCCTGTTAGGGAACAACAGCCTTTTAAACTTCATTCTTTCTCTACAAAAGAGGAAAATTTTCTTTGATTTGGAATCCCCTCCCTCCACTACACACAGAGAAATGAATGGAAACTGTGGACTATTTCTTATGGTAAGTTGGAACAGTTGTGTCAAAATTTAAGCTGTCTTTCCTGACAGGCTGCTGCTGCTACTGCTGCTAAGTCACTTCAGTCATGTCCAACTCTGTGCAACCCCATAGACGGCAGCCCACCAGGCTCCCTGTCCCTGGGATTCTCTAGGCAAGAACACTGGAGTGGGTTGCCATTTCCTTCTCCAATGCATGAAAGTGAAAAGTGAAAAGTG
This sequence comes from Ovis canadensis, assembly GCF_042477335.2. NCBI lineage: Eukaryota > Metazoa > Chordata > Mammalia > Artiodactyla > Bovidae > Ovis > Ovis canadensis. The sequence continues at coordinate 134,748,373 of NC_091727.1, forward strand.
AAGTCACTCAGTCGTGTCCGACTCTTAGCGACCCCATGGACTGCAGCCTACCAGGCTCCTCCGTCCATGGGATTTTCCAGGCAAGAGTTCAGGAGTGGGGTGCCATTGCCTTCTCCGTTCCTGACAGGCTAAGGGCTATATTTATCTCACCCACTGCCCTTATCACATAGTGGGCATTTGATAAATATTTGCTGAGTAAATAAAAGAATAAGAAGGAAGCAAAGAATACAGAGTGAGAAGTGATGGGAGGAGAAGATGATAATGGCAATGAAATATAACAGAAAAAGAGACCAAAGACAAGTAAGTTCAGAGATCTGTATCCTCTCTAGACCTCTGGCTCCTAATAGGAAAGAGCATCGGCTGGCTGCCACTCTCCACAGGATCTCTCTTTTCTTAAAAATGTTTATTTTATATTGGACTACAGTTGATTTACAATGTTATGTTAGTTTCAGGTGTACAGCAAAGTGATTCAGTTCTACATATACATGTATCCTTTTTCAAATTCTTTTATTTAGATTATTATGAAATATTGAACAGAGTTCCCTGTCCTATACAGTAAGTCTTTGTTGGTTATCTATTTTTTTAAAAAAAATATTTATTTAGTTATTAGGCTTCACCAGATCTTATTTGTGGTTTGTAGGAGCTAGTTCCCCAACTGAGGATCCAAACTAGGCCCCCTGCATTGGGAGCACAGAGTCTTAGCCACTGGACCACCAGCGAAATCCCAGTTGCCTATTTAAAAAATAGTAGTGTGTATGTCAATCCCAAACTCCCAATTTATCCCTCCCCTTCACCTTTCCCCTTTGGTAACCATAAACTTGTTTTCTAAGCCTATGATTCTGTTTCTGCTTTGTAAATAAGTTCATTTGTATCATTTATCCACAGGATCCCTTTGACATCGGTATATGTGTGCCAGCTTGAAGCATGTAGCTTGAAACATCCACACTGTAAGAAAAACTGAAATCCAGCAGAGAAAAAGATGGAAGGAGAAAATAGAGAAGAAAAAAAAAAAGCAACTTCCTCCTTTCAGGAAAAATGCATATGTGCACTTCCAACAAAAGATTTTAATTTTAACCCAAGCCCATCAATGTTATTGCTGAATAAAATATTGGGGGGGGTGGTTGCATGAAGAATCCTGTTCCTGCTTCTACTCTTAAGGCTACTTTCTGGTTTATGTAAGCATGTTTGCCTTGCTTATAAATGGCACAACATGAGAGTACATTTTCACTTCCAGAGCTATCTTTGCATTTCATATAAGAAATCCAGGCCCTCCAAACATCTTCATGTGCCTAATAGCACTAATCAAGTTCCTACCTACTTAAAAAAGTAACTTGACTTGAAAATAAGCATTATCAAGGATATAATCTATGAGCTTTTAATTATTTTTCCTGGCTGTAGGGTTAGCTGACTGAGATTATAAATGCTTTCCAATCATATCTAGTCGAAGTTAAATGATAAAAATTAAAGAGTACTTGAAACTATGGATGGTCCATAATCAAGATGGCTTGGGAGGCCACAAAGCAAAGAGAGGAGTCAAAATGGGGAGCTGGGGAAGAACTTACTGAAATTTGCATCTTCAGGAGGGAGGGGACACATGTATGTCTATGGCTGATTCATGTTGATGTATGGCAGAGACCATCACAATATTGTAAAGTAATTATCCTCCAGTTGATATAATTTTTTTTAATAGCGCTTGATTTTAATTCAATAGATTGCATTTAAAAAGGGAGAGAAGAATGGTTTCCTTGCTCCTCTGATGACATCTCTAAATGACATCTTGATTCCAAGCTCAAGATAAGGTCTTCCTTTCACAGCTTAACTTCAAAGATTTACAGCTGGAAAGTACCTTTAGATTACCTAGTCCAGAGCTTGCATAGGCCAGCTGAGTCACATCTGAAGAACAGCTGTGGCTTGTTTGGCTCAGACAGTGTTTTTATTTAATTACCAAAATCATTTGTCAAAATATTAAGTCATTCTATTTCCCACAAAATCCTGTCTTGAGTGCTTCTCCTGAAAAGTTGGAGCCTTGGCAATACTGGGTTTGAATTCCCACAAGGAATCAACGAACTGGAGCTGTGGAGCAGTTGCCTCCTTTAGGCTTCTCTTGTGGACTCCAGATTGCCACAGCACTCACTACTCTCCATCATTTCTTTAACAATGAAACTGCATTTTTATTTATCATCACACATGAAGCTACTGTTTTTCTCATACTTGTCTTGCCTTGCTCATTTATGAACCTTGCCTGGCCCCTGTTAAGTGTTTGAGTTTGAGACCCATGATCTAACCCAAGCCATTTATTTTACAAATGAAGGAACTGAGGCTCAAGGCATCTTCAGGGATTTCACCAAGGCTACATAACTAGTCAATGACAGAGGGGGCGAGGGGGGCCCACTAGATTCCAGGTCTCCTGAATACCAGGCCACTGTTTCTATTGATGTCTCAAATTTTCACTGATGGAGTATAATCAATTCCTCTCCATTTAAATATGTTGATAAAAATTTTTCTTTACAGAGTAGAGTTGCATCCTTAGCCAGTTCCAGACTGTTTATGTCTCTGATGATGAAACATCTCCCCAATTGCAATTACAACATCAACACTATGACCCATATTCCTCAGCTGACTGCAGGTTTCTGCCTCTCTTGCAATCAAGATAAACTTGGTCCATTCTTTCCTACTGACCTCATAAATTTTGCAACATCTATCTTGAAAATCCCGTAGCATCCAGATGAGACTTCTGATGCAGATGCCTGTCCCCCTTAGGATAAGGCACATTCTTATCCTTTCAAAGCAATCAGAATAGAAAGACTCAATATTCTTATATTGTGCTACAGCATCCAGACAGACTGTCTCCCTTTGCCCCTTCTAACCGTGTACCTTTATTGCAGAAAGATACAAGGGGATCAACGGGGGACCAATAAACTGCCAGGAAAAACAAACCACAAAGGGCTGGGGTACCAGATGAGCACAAATGGCTTAAAATATTTCCCAGATGTGAAAGAATTCCAGAAAATTTGAAAATAGCAGTCACAGCAGCCCAAGCAGCTCAGGGTAAAGAAACTGAATGTGAGATGGGATGGAGAGGGTAAGGAACTTCCACCCAATGTAAAGAGCATCTAAAAGGCGGGGTCAAAATAACATAGTCCAAAGCTATGGCCCATGTTCACAAGGTGATCCCATCAATTGGTCTCAAATTCAGATAGCAAACATTGTCAGATGAAGTCTTATTAATGGTACCAAACATGGTTTTGGAACACAGGTACACGCCACATGTTCATTGTGATGGCACTTAAGACTGCAGATAAGACTGGGTGGCAGGCAGGGAAGTCAAGAGTGGGAGGGAATAGAAGCATCGATTCAATTAGAGGCACAGCAGCAGTCTTAAACAAATATTAAATTCATCCTTCTCTGCACAGTTGGGGGGGGCGGGTAGAGAAGGAGGGAAAAGATGGAAAAGTTGCTCACCTGATAACAGGTCCCAAAAGGATTAGATGCATAAACAATGATAGTGGCTTGTCTTTGGCCAGGTCTCTGTGGACAAAAATGAGGGTCAACTGGACCATGATGGATGAAAACATAAAGAAAGAAAAGGTGTACGCCATCCAGTAGGTTTCACTATTCTTCCGGTAGATTCTAACCATATACAAGGCAGATGCTGCCTCCCCACAGTACAAAAAGGTGGAGAAGAGGATGCCGAATGGAAAGGTAAATCGGGGGCTGGCCCCGCGGATGACATCTTCCTCCAGAGAGGATATGGGCTCCACGTTTGGCTCTTCGGGAATTTCAAGCACTTGGTCCATTGTCGAGGTTCCAACTGTTGGGGTCTGGTTTTCAAAGCACTACCGCCCCTCCCCCACCCCCCCCAAAGAACGTGCAACAGCTGCAGTCCAAGCGTTGGTGAGGAAAGCTGTCAAGTCCAATTGCAGAACGGAGATCCACTAGTTAGGGCAGGAGATTCCTCTCTTCTAGTCTCAAATTAGGCTTGTTGGAGTTTGAGAGGAAGGATCCAGGAGTACCACTTTGAACTTGACTCTTGATTAGGCCGGAATTCCAATCGTCAACACATGTGCTGTGGAATCTGGACAAGGCAAAAGCAATCATCTTAGCGCCCAGTCAGGGGTCCAATTCCAGTCGTGTAAGGAGCCATGGGAACTGCTGTTTCGGCGGCGATTCCGCCTTTCGCAGCCTTCTAGGCAGCGGGGCAGGCCGGTCTGTCTGGGCACCCACACTCAGCAGCTGCTCTCGAGGAGCCCTGACCAGCGTGCTGTCTCAAATCGGCCGAGAACTGAGCCAGGGCAGAAGTGGGGATTGCAGCCTGAACGTCCCTTCGGGATTCAATTCAGTGAGCAGGTACCTAGCTATTGCTAAGCTGCGGCTGTTAGCTCACCTGCTCGCGGGCGCTCTCTCCAGACCCATGCTTAAGTCAAAGGTTCTCACGTCGGCTTCTCGGATTCCCCAAGCTCCGCGCCCAAGGCAGCCCGACCAGGGGCAGAAAAAGAGTCACAGCCCCATCCCCAAGCGCAGTCACCAGGGAGCGAAGTGCCGTGCGCGTCCGCTACAGGATCCAGAGAAAACTGGAGGGGCTTCTTTTCCACCAAGAAACTTTGCTAGCGAAAAACACGACGTGCGGGGTGCCAACCCAGCCGGACAAATGTCGCCAAACTCTTGGGCGCCGTCTGCTGTCGGGGTCCTGCCGGCCCGCAGTTTCAGCTGAGAGAGATGGGTGACTTCAGGAACTAAGGCACACAGAGGGCTGGGGTGAGCAGAATAGGAGAGACAGCTGGGACCAAACCAAACCAAACCAGTCTGCGACTTCCAGGGCGGGCAGATGAAGGATGCTCGGTGCGTAGAGGCGCAACAAAAGGGGGCTTGGGCCAACCTTCGGAAGGATTTCTTATCACGACCGACCCCTGAACCCTGGAGGGGGCTACAGCTTTCTTCTTGCTCCAGAGCAGCAGACGCCCTCTTCGACCCCTCCCTCCCTAACTAGCTCGCTCCCACAGTCGCTCAACCCACGCGGTTAAGCAGGTTTGTCTCTCTCGGCCTCAGGGTTGATTCTCCCTAGGTCCTATTGCCCTCCAGATTTTGTTGCTGTTGGGTGGAGGACAGACCTGGGAAGCAATCGGGCCATAGAGTTTCCTTTCCAAGCGAGACTGTATGTAGCAGAGGGGAGAAAGAAAAAGATAGAGGGGGTGTCAAGACTCAAGGTCAGCCCACCGACTCATATTATATGCCTTGATTTCTCCACTTGAAAAATGAGGCCAAGGTAGGAACTTTAGAACGAACTTTCAGGTCTTTGGTTGGAAGGTTCTGAAGAGGTGCCAAATTATAAATAGACTGGAGAGGAGCCAAGTGAGCTGTTACAAAACTGAGAGGGGTGTCTTAAAGAGCTCTGAGAATTGCCTAGATTCTTAACAGCAATCCTCCCCCACCTAGCTGAGCTTTTGTTTTTGTGCCTTTATTTGCATAATTCTAAACCCCAGGGAAAAAGATAAAACATCTGCCTCTTGGTATCAAGACAAATGTAGCAGAGCCTTGCTACATTTTGCTGCAGGAAGTCAGTAAAAAGAATCTAGGTGAGGAATGGCCAAGTCACAGCCACCAGCAGGATGGCCTGGAGAAAGGCTAAGTCTGGCTGTGGTGGTGCTTTCTCAACATTCCTGTGATTGCTGCCTCCTTCCTCCAGGGCTGATCCAAGCACAGATGAGCTTCTACAAGGTTGTTGCCTTTTGAGACACATGTGGCAGTTGGGTTAGCAGACTGATCCTGCCTCCTTTCTGTTTCACAAGGTGGGTCAACAGTATCAGAGAACACGTCACACATAGGGTTGAGGAGTTGGGAACTTTCCAGAAGGCACCAAATTCTTTGCTAACAGTATGTGGTGTGCAACTTCCTGGGGGCTTCTTTGGAAACCTTTCCCAAGATGAATCACAAGTAGGGTGACAAACTCTTCCATTTGCTGAGTTGATCACCCTAACATGGGAGACTGAAGCTAGGAAGAACGTAGAGTCCCCATGTTTTTCTTTTTAGCCTTTCCTCCTTCCCTGTGCCCTTCATAGTGTTAGTCACTCAGTTGTGTTTGACTCTCTGTGACTCCATGGACTGTAGCCCACCAGGCTCTTCTGTCCATGGAATTCTCCCAGCAAGAATACTGGAGTGGGTATTCCCTTCTCTGTCCATTCCCTTCTCCAGGGGATCTTCCCAACCCAGAGACAGAATCCTGGTCTCCTGCATTGTAGGAGCCATCAGGGAAGCCCTGAGCCCTTGTCACTCCCCAAATATGCAAATCTTCACTGCCTTCTTATTTTATTCTGTCTGACATTTAAGGCTGTCTATAATCATCACACAATTTTCCTCTCCAGCTTCATCACCCACGTTACCCTGCCACACCCTTTGCTCCAGTCCAACAGGTTTTCTCACTTAATCATACTTGCCTTGCTGTCTCAGTGCCTTGTTGAGGCCATTTACAACCCCCTTCACTCTTTTCTTCATTAGTCCAAACCCTAACCTTCTTTCAAGGGGCAATTCAAGCACTCCCTCCTCTAGGAAGCCTTTCCTCACTTCCCATCTCTCATTTTCCCCTCTGTTTTGGTGCTACTGGCATATACTCTCCTGTGCTAGTCCTTGGGCTCTTTCTGTGTTTGCCCTGCCTCCTAAACAGAAGTGTAGACTCAGGGAGGGATGCTCAATTAATATTTATTGTGGTTCTTGTTGATGACAGTGATTAACAAGTGGTGTTGATGATGAAGCTTCCTCCCCATGCTTCCTCCAGTAAAACATGCAAGACGCAAGCACACTCATCTCTAAAAGTTGTAGCCACTGTAGCTAGAGCATAAATTCCTGTGGGAACACCTACCGGCTCAATCAGCCATTCAGTTCACAGAGGATGTCAGCACTTCTCAGAGTTCCATTTTTGGGGGGTCAATCCCACAGTTTAGCACAAAATTACAAATTGTTTCAAGTATATAATTTTTTATTTCACCACTAAATTACTCTAAGTTCCTTAAAGGCAGAGATGCTACTGTTACATTTCTTTGATTCCCCCAAGGCTGGTACAGACCTGTAAATCTCCTGCTCTCTGAGCCCCCTCACTCCCCAGTGTCTCTATTTTCAGCCCTAGGATTCTGTGGCGCTTTAGGTCACTAAATCCTCTGGTCTCTTATTTCCTTGTTCCTTTAGCCCTGCTGGGAGAAACTGAGAATTTGCCCTGTTTCTCTCTAACTCTCTTTCCTCTTTAAGGCAATCTCTAGACTCCAGCCCTTTATCTTCTTAAGACTAGAGACGCTAGAAATGCTGATATTTGTGAGACTACTGTGGCCCTGGGAACCCCTTCCCCATTAACAGCATTGATCTCCTAACGACTAGCAATCTGAAGTGATACCTCTGGGCTTCCCCCTGAGAGCTAGGCTGTGTTCAGGGGTTTGGTACAGCAGGAAAGGGAGACTCAAGATTTGACTCCTCACTCCCCCTACCTCTGACTCAGCAGGAACAGAGAATGGGTCTAAAAGCCATTGAAAAGTCCTTGGCATATTTGTTAGTTTTCAAAACCCCTCTGAATGACATAAGGCTCAGGGATAGGTTTGAGCTTGCAAAGCCACTGCAGCCAGAGCTGACTCATAAGAGGTAGCTGCCATCCATGACGGAAGAAGAGAGAAAAGAGAGAGGTGGGTAGGAAGTGGCTGATAGTCCAGTCTCACAACACTGTCTAGTGGGAGGTGATGGGCAAGGCCTGTAGAAGCAGTAGTTAGGATGGAAGAATGGCTTCAGTTTGGACTGTCAGAATCCTGAAAAGATATGTAGTGCAAAATCAGTCAGGTATCCTCTGGGCCTTCTCTTTTTTCTCTGAGTTCCTTGAGGACAAAGACTTGATTATCCTATTCCAGGCTGCTGCTGCTGCTGCTGCTGCTGCGTCGCTTCAGTCGTGTCTGACTCTTGCGACCCCATAGACGGCAGCCCACCAGGCTCCCCCGTCCCTGGGATTCTCTAGGCAAGAACACTGGAGTGGGTTGCCATTTCCTTCTCCAATGCATGAAAGTGAAAAGTGAAAGTGAAGTCGCTCAGTCGTGTCCGACTCTTCGCGACCCCATGGACTGCAGCCCACCAGGCTCCTCTGTTCATGGGATTTTCCAGGCAAGAGTACTGGAGTGGGGTGCCATTGCCTTCTCTGCTATTCCAGGCTACTCCCTCATTATCCATTTTCCAAAGTGGCTGCACCATTCTACATTTCCATCAGCACTGTGTTTCTCTACATCCTCAACACACTTGTCTTTTTTTCATTATAGACATCCTAGTGGTTTTATTTTTTAAAAATTATTTACTTGCCCATGCTGTGTCTTCGTTGCTTTTGGATGCGTTTTCTCCAATTACAGCAAGTAGGGGCTACTCTTCACTGTGGTGCGAGGGCTTCTCATTGTGGTGGCTTCTCTTGCTGCATAGCATAGACTCTAGGCAGCACACATGCTCAGCAGTTGTGGCGTGTAGACTGTAAGTGTGCGGGCTTCAGTAGTTGCAGCATACAGGCTCAGTAGTTATGGCTCACAGGCGCTAGAGTGTGGGCTCAGTGGTTGTGGTGCACGGGTTAGTTGCTCCACGGCATGTAGAATCTTCCCAGACCAGGGATCGAACCCATGTCCCCTGCATTGTCAGGCAGATTTCTATCCCATGCATCACCAGGGAAGTCTCCTAGTAGATTTTGATTTGCATTTCCCTGAACTGGACATGGAACAACAGACTGGTTCCAAATAGGAAAAGGAGTACGTCAAGGCTGTATATTGTCACCCTGCTTATTTAACTTGGGCTTCCTGGTTGCTCAGAGGTTGAAGCGTCAGCCTGCGTCTGCCTGCAATGCAGGAGACCTGGGTTCGATTCCTGGGTCGGGAAGATCCCCTGGAGAAGAAAATGGCAACCCATTCCAGTATTCTTGCCTGGAGAATCCCATGGACAGAGGAGCCTGGTGGGCTGCAGTCCACGGGGTCCCAAAGAGTTGGACATGACGGAGTGACTTCACTTTCACTTTTATTTAACTTATACACAGAGTACATCATGAGAAACACTGGGCTGAAAGAAGCACAAGCTGGAATCAAGATTGCTGGGAGAAATATCAATAACCTCAGATATGCAGAAGACACCACCCTTATGGTAAAAAGTGAAGAGGAACTAAAAAGCCTCTTGATGAAAGTGAAAGAGGAGAGTGAAAAAGTTGGCTTAAAGCTCAACATTCAGAAAACAAAGATCATGGCATCTGGTCCCATCACTTCTTGGGAAATAGACAGGGAAACAGTGTCAGACTTTATTTTTGAGGGCTCCAAAATCACTTCAGATGGTGACTGCAGCCATGAAATTAAAAGACGCTTACTCCTTGGAAGGAAAGTTATGACCAACCTAGATAGCATATTGAAAAGCAGAGACATTACTTTGTCAACAAAGGTCTGTCTAGTCAAGGCTATGGTTTTTCCAGTGGTCATGTATGGATGTGAGAGTTGGACTATAAAGAAAGCTGAGCAATGGAGAATCGATGCTTTTGAACTGTGGTGTTGGAGAAGACTCTTGAGGGTCCCTTGGACTGCAAGGAGATCCAACCAGTCCATCCTAAAGGAGATCAGTCCTGGGTGTTTAGCTAAAGCTGAAACTGGAATACTTTGGCCACCTCATGCGAAGAGTTGACTCACTGGAAAAGACTCTGATGCTGGGAGGGATTGGGGGTAGGAGGAGAAGGGGACAACAGAGGATGAGATGGCTGGATGGCATCACCAACTCGATGGACATGAGTTTGTGTAAACTCTGGGAGTTGGTGATGGACGGGGAGGCCTGGCATGCTGCAATTCATGGGGTCACAAAGAGTTGGACATGACTGAGCGACTGAACTGACTGACTGATGGGTAAATTGAATGTGTGTATGTGTATGAGATAATTTGAACACCAGTTGGTCACAGCCACTTATTTCAATAAACATTTATTTGTAATAGCAGTAAGTAAGACAAAGATCTCAGCTCTCAAGGAATTCACACAGCATAATAGACCCCTTTTTAAAAAAGGGCATTTCTATACACCATTTGAATCCCTTTATTTTGGGGGTGAGGACATAAGACTCTTGCTAATAAGTAGGGCCCCCTTATAGTTGGGTCACAGGCCTATGACTTAGGCTTCCTTAATGCAAGGAACTGGGAGCCAGTGACCCAAAGAAGTGGACAATCTCCGATTCAGAGAGTCATGACAGTGTGCCTCTTGGTTCTTCCAATGTGGGAAGTGTCATGGACCTTTGCTCCAATTAATGTGCTTTATATTCACCCCAATATTTGTTGCTTTGCTCTGAAGCCCCACTGTTTCCAGCCAATGACTAAGCACAGAAGGAGTCAGGCCCATTTCTGGGAGACATAGGACGACGTGGCCTGTGACTTTGGTAACAGGACTCCCCATCAGCCTGGTCCAGCTTCATTAGCACTAAACTTCAGTCTATGACTCTTCCTACTCAACCTTCTTCTTTCCTTCTCTCATCCATAAAGGTCAGATTTACATTGTAGTTTAACAGCTCTCCCAGCTTCTTCTTGCTCCCTCCCTACATTCTCTCACAGATATTTTCCCCAATAAGGCTCCACTTGTCTAATCCCAGCTGGGCTTTTGTATCTGAGAGGACCTGAGCTAACCCACTAATGGTAATAGCATGATGGTAGTAATGGTAACAGCCGTGATGTTGACTGTGTAGCCCTGGGTCAGGTTCTCCAGTCCAACTTGTGATTCTGGGGAGCTATTCATTACCCACTTCAGTATTCTTGGCTGAGAAATCTCATGGACAAAGGATCCGGGCAGACTAGAGTCCACAGAGTCACAAAGAGTCAGACACGACTGAGCATGCACACATCCATGCAGTAGGGAAAATAGAAATTCATCTGTTAAAAACAGAAAAGAACCTTAACCAACCATGTCACAGAACCATCTTTTTCAACCACCTAACAGAACCTAAGTGAACAAAAGGGTTTCCCTAGTAGCTCAGCTGGTAAAGAATCTGCCTGCAATGCAGGAGACCCTGGTTCAATTCCTGGGTCAGGAAGATCCCGTGGAGAAGGGATAGGCTACTCCAGTATTCTTGGGCTTTCCTGGTGGCTCAGACAGTAAAGAATCCACCTGCAATGCAGGAGACCTGGGTTAGATTCCTGGGTTGGGAAGATCCCCTGGAGGAGGGCATGGCAACCCACTTCAGTATTCTTGCCTGGAGAATCCCCCTGGACAGAGGAGCCTGGTGGGCTCTAGTTCGTGGAGTTGCAAAGAGTTAGACATGACTGAGCAACTAAACACAGCACAAGTGAACAAAATTAGGAGTGACTTTGTTTCTGAAAGCTGAAAGAAGAGTCTAAGGCAATTTCCTGGCTCACCCTGTCTCAGAAATGTACAGGTGGCTATGATTGGTGTCCAGCTATTTTCTTCTCTCTCTGCCTTCAAGATCTGAAGGTGCATCCTGACAGTTGCTTCAAGCAGCTGACTGTCAACTGAAACTGGAGAGACTAGGAGAAGCTTCTATTCAGGTGAGGCCTGGAAGAAAAGTGAAGCAGAAGACAAAAGTCCACAAACTACCAAGTAGGCATCTAAAGAGATTTCTCATTCCTTGAAAAAGTGGTCTCTGTACTCACAGTACATTGTGAGCTCACTGACAGCAGACAAGAAATTATCTTTGTATTATCAGTCCCCTACAAGAACAAAAAAGAGTTTTTTTCTTTTTTTTCCCTGAAATGTATATCATAAAAAGCATTCACTGAAAGGTAGTAGCAATATAAAAAGTACAAAGTTTTAAAAGATATATAATTCACAGCCAAGAACTAACCATAGATTAACATATTCAGTGGGAAGAACAATTTTCCCTCTATTTAGACTTATTTTATGAAAGATAATCATATGTCAAATTAAGTGAAGAATTATGCTTTAAAAGAGTGCCCGATGAACTATGGATGGAGGTTCGTAACATTGTACAGGAGACAGGGATCAAGACCATCCCCAAGAAGAAATGCAAAAAAGGAAAATGGCTGTCTGAGGAGGCCTTACAAATAGCTGTGAAAAGAAGAGAAGCTAAAAGCAAAGGAGAAAAGGAAAGATATAAGCATCTGAATGCAGAGTTCCAAAGAATAGCAAGGAGAGATAAGAAAGCCTTCCTCAACGATCAATGCAAAGAAATAGAGGGAAACAACAGAATGGGAAAGACTAGAGATCTCTTCAAGAAAATTAGAGATACCAACGGAACATTCCATGCAAAGATGGGCTCAATAAAGGACAGAAATGGTATGGACCTAACAGAAGCAGAAGATATTGAGAAGGGGTGGCAAGGATACACAGAAGAACTATACAAAAAAGATCTTCATGACCTGGATAATCATGATGGTGTGATCACTCACCTAGAGCCAGACATCCTGGAATGTGAAGTCAAGTGGGCCTTAGGAAGCATCACTATGAACAATGCTAGAGGAGGTGATGGAATTCCAGTTGAGCTATTTCAAATCCTAAAAGATGATGCTGTTAAGTGCTGCACTCAAAGTGCCAGCAAATTTGGAAAATGCAGCAGTGGCCACAGGACTGGAAAAGGTCAGTTTTCATTCCAATCCCAAAGAAAGGCAATGCCAAAGAATGCTCAAACTACCACACAATTGCACTCATCTCACATGCTAGTAAAGTAATGCTCAACATTCTCCAAGCCAGGCTTCAGCAATGCATGAACTGTGAACTTCCAGATATTCAAGCTGGTTTTAGAAAAGGCAGAGGAACCAGAGATCAAATTGCCAACGTCTGCTGATCATCAAAAAAGCAAGAGAGTTCCAGAAAAACATCTATTTCTGTTTTATTGACTATGCCAAAGCCTTGACTGTGTGGATCACAATAAACTGTGGAAAATTCTGAAAGAGATGGGAATACCAGACCACCTGACATGCCTCTTGAGAAGAGGCTTGGTCAGGAAGCAGGTCAGGAAGCAACAGTTAGAACTGGACATGGAACAACAGACTGGTTCCAAATAGGAAAAGGAGTATGTCAAGGCTGTATATTGTCACCCTGCTTATTTAACTTATTTGCAGAGTACATCATGAGAAATGCTGGACTGCAAGAAGCATAAGCTGGAATCAAGATTGCCAGGAGAAATATCAATAACCTCAGATATGCAGATGACACCACCCTTATGGCAGAAAGTAAAAAAGAACTAAAGAGCCTCTTGATGAAAGTGAAAGAGGAGAGTGAAAAAGTTGGCTTAAAGCTCAACATTCAGAAAACGAAGATCACATGGTCCCACCACTTCATGGCAAATAGATGGGGAAACAGTGGAAACAGTGGCTGACTTTATTTTGGGGGGCTCCAAAATCACTGCAGATGGTGACTGCAGCCATGAAATTAAAAGATGCTTACTCCTTGGGAGGAAAGTTATGACCAACCTAGACAGCATATTAAAAAGCAGAGACATTACTTTGCCAACAAAGGTCTGTCTAGTCAAGGCTATGGTTTTTCCAGTGGTCATGTATGGATGTGAGAGTTGGACTATAAAGAAAGCTGAGGGCCGAAGAATTGATGCTTTTAAACTGTGGTGTTGGAGAAGACTCTTGAGAGTCCCTTGGACTGCAAGGAGATCCAACCAGTCCATTCTAATGGAGATCAGTCCTGGGTATTCATTGGAAGGACTGATTTTGAAGCTGAAACTCCAATACTTTGGCCACCTGATGTGAAGAGCTGACTCATTTGAAAAGACCCTGATGGTGGGAAAGATGTGGGAAAGAGCAGGAGGAGAAGGGGATGACAGAGGATGGGATGGCTGGATGGCATCACCAACTCAATGGACATCAGTTTGTGTAAACTCCAAGAGTTGGTGATGGACAGGGAGGTCGCAAAGAGTCAGACATGACTGAGCAACTGAACTGATGCTTTAAAATACAACTCATTAATCAAAAAGTCTAAGGCTCAGGTTTAATATTCTGAATAAGCAAATTTAAGCCTTTGTTGGTGGTGAAGATTAGTTTTGTTACAGAAATTGGAATACATTAAAGAGTTCTTTAGTTTCAATAATATTTAATACTATCAATTGAGTGCTTAGTATGTGCTAGGTACAGTAAGTCCCCTACATACAAATGAGTTCCAAGAGCATATTCCTAAGTCCAATTTGTTCATAAGTCCAACAAAGTTTCCCTAGGTACCCAAATAACACAGTTAGCTATATAGTGGTGTACTGTATGTAACAGGTTTATAATAATTTTCACACAAACAATACATAAAAACAAACACAAAATATAAAGAAAACATTTTTAATCTAATAGTACAATACCTTGAGAAGTACAGTACAACAGCTGGCATTCAGGGGCTGGCATCAAGTGAACAGGCAAGAAGGATTACTGGCTGAAGGGGAAGAGCAGGTAGGAGATGGTAGTGCTGAAGGATGGTCAGCAATAGGAGATGGAGGGCAAAATGCAGTCTCATCCATGCCTGATGTTGATGGCACAGGTTCTTTTTCATTGCTGGACTCACTTCTATCTACCCTCTTTGACAAAATGATCCAGTGATATCTGGATAGTAGATCTGTTTTTTTCTCATCATAGCTGACATGGTAGCACTGGACTGCATTCTGAACAGCCGCTGCAACCTTCCTGTACCATTCTACGTTCAGGTCCCATGCCTCAAAACTAACAGTGACTCCTCAAATAAAGAAAATCCCCCTGCCATTCCCTGGGTCGTGAAACTCTTCAGTTCTTCAGTTACTTCTTCCTCTTGTCTCTCTTTGCCATTTCTCTGGGCTTCCAGTTCCATCAGGTCTTTAGTAAGCTCCTCGTGTTGCACAGCAACAGTACTGTACACTAAAGTACACAAAAGCACAACCACGTGTAGAGAGAGGATGCACGTACATGGCAATGTATGCATGTTTGCATCTTGGCAAGTTCGAAGCTTGAATGTTCACATGAAGGGGACTTACTGTACTGTTGTAAGCCATCTTACTTTTGATCTCATTTAACACTTACAATGCCCTTATCAGATGGGGCTATAATCACCTCCAGCTGACAGATAAGGACATTGAAGCAAAGAAAAGTTAAGTGGCTTGTCTGGGCTAAAACAGCTTAGATAGTATGCCTGGTATCTGAACCTAGGCAGGCAGACTGTGGTGTTTGGGCCCCAGTCATTTAAAAATAGAAAACAAACTGTGTGGAAAATTCAAATATGACCTGCAGGGCAATATTAGGAATTGATAGAAAATTCCAAGGATAGCAGCCAGAAAGAAGATCAGGATTTCTGAAGTTCACATCTAGTTACCTTAGCTAGTTTCTGTATCCAACACTTTCTCTCCTTATCAAGCTTCCTATGATTCCTCTATCATCATGTCACTGTTTTGATCAAAAGCTTCCTAGGGCTTCTTTCTGCCTGATAGGTCTCAGACTTGAATGTGCATCATACACACCTGCGGAGCTTACTTATAATACTGATTCCCTAAGCTGCAACCCAGAAAATTTGATGCAATAGGTTTGGGTGGGGCCTGGGAATCTGGTTCCTCTGCCTTTTCTTTGGCCACCTCATGCGAAGAGTTGACTCATTGGAAAAGACTGATGCTGGGAGGGATTGGGGGCAGGAGGAGAAGGGGACGACAGAGGATGAGATGGCTGGATGGCATTACTGACTCGATGGACGTGAGTCTGAGTGAACTCCAGGAGATGGTGATGGACAGGGAGGCCTGGCGTGCTGCGATTCATGGGGTTGCAAAGAGTCGGACACAACTGAGCGACTGAACTGAACTGAACTGAACTGGCAATCTGTGCTTTTAGCAAGCTTTGCAAAACATTGGCCTAGGTAGACAAAGCCTAAACACTTTGTTCTAGCATTCAAGGCTGTTCATGACCTGGCCCCCACCCACCTTACTCCTCATAGGAACACTCTATTCTAGAAAGGCCACTATCCTCAAACTTCTCATGGAGGGAGGCATTTCTAACTCTAAACCCTTGCCCACACCCTCCTACCCATCTGGAACGACCACCTGCCTTCTTTCCTCCTATCCAAACACTACATGCTTTAAGGGGAAGCCCAAGTTTCACCTCTGCTATAAGACTTAAAATCCTTAAACTCTCCAGCCCAGAAGGTTATCACTCTTTTTCTGAACCATCAAGTCTCTACTGTCTGATCCCAATTCTTTTGGTATTTAACTGATTTCAAGAGTATCTGCCTTGCTTCCCCAATTAGACTGATGACTGCCACTACCCACATGTTGCCACTTAAATGTAAGCTAATTAAGATTAGCTGACCCATACCTCCAACAGGAGACTCAAACACAGGTCTGGTTCAGTCTCTGTGGGGTCTCTGGGTCCTGGTGTGCACAAGGTTTTGTCTGAGTCCTCCAAGCATCTCTGGCGGGTATGGGGTTTGATTCTAAATGCGATTTCACTCCTCCTACCATCTTGCTGGGGTTTCCCCTTTGCCCCTGGACATGGGGTATCTTTTTTCGGTGGGATTCAACATTTTCCTGTCGATGGTTGTTCAGCAGCAAGTTGTATTTTGGAGTTCTTGCAGAAGATGAATGCATGTCCTTCTACTCTGCCATCTTGCCATACCTCAAAACCATCACTAAGAAAAGAAAATGCAAAAAGGCAAAATGGTTATCTGAGGAGGCCTTACAAATATCTGAGAAGAGAAGCTAAAAACAAAGGAGAAAAGGAAAGATATACCCATCTGAGTGCAGAGTTCCAAAGAATTGCAAGGAGAGACAAGAAAGCCTTCCTCAGTGATCAATGCAAAGAAATAGAGGAAAATAATAGAATTGGAAAGACTAGAGATCTCTTCAAGAACATTAGAGATACCAACGGAACATTCCATGCAAAGATGGGCACAATAAAGGACAGAAATATTATGGACCTAACATAAGCAGAAGATATTGAGAAGAGGCGGCAAGAATATACAGAAGAAATATACAAAAAAAGATCTTCATGACTCAGATAACCATGATGGTGTGATCACTCATCTAAAGCCAGACATCCTGGAATGTGAAGTCAAGTGGGCCTTAGGAAGCATCACAACGAACAAAGCTAGTGGAGGTGATGGAATTCCAGTTGAGCTATTTCAAATCCTGAAAGATGATGCTGTTAAGTGCTGCACTCAAAGTGCCAGCAAATTTGGAAAACTCAGCAGTGGCCACAGGACTGGAAAAGGTCAGTTTTCATTCCAATCTCTAAGAAAGGCAATGCCAAAGAATGTTCAAGCTACAGCACAATTGCACTCATCTCACACTCTAGCAAAGTAATGCTTGAAATTCTCCAAGCCAGGCTTCAACAGTACATGAACCAAGAAGTTCCAGATGTTCAAGCTGGATTTAGAAAAGGCAGAGAAACCAGAGATGAAATTGCCAACATCAGTTGGATCATAGAAAAAGCAAGAGAGTTCCAGAAAAACATCTACTTCTGCCTTACTGATTACACCAAAGCCTTTGATGTGTAGATCACCACAAACTGTGGAAAATTCTTCAAGAGATGGGAATACCAGACCACCTTACCTGCCTCCTGAGAAATCTGTATTCAGGTCAAGAAGCAACAGTTAGAACAGGACATAGAAAAACAGACTGGTTCCAAATTGGGAAAGGAGTATGTCAAGGCTGCATATTGTCACCCTCCTTATTTAACTTCCATGCAGAGTACATCATGTGATAAAGTGCAAGCTGGAATCAAGATTGCCAGGAGAAATATCAATAACCTCAGATATGCAGATGACACCACTCTTATGGCAGACAATGAAGAGGAACCAAAGAGCCTTTTGATGAAAGTGAAAGAAGAGAATGAAAATTCTGACATAAAACTCAACATTCAAAAAACTAAGATCATGGCATCTGGTCCCATCATTTCATGGCAAGTAGATGGGGAAAGAATGAAAACAATGACAGACTTTTTTTTAAGCATTTTATAGACTCATCAGCCATATAAAGTAAATACTATTATTATCACCATTTTATGGATGAGGCATCTAAAGTTCAAAGAAGTTAATTGATTTGCTCAAGGTCACGGAGCTAGTAAGTGCTGGTGTGGGGACTAGAACCCTAAACCTCTCTTAAGGTCATTGCTAGATCAAATGCCTAGATCAAATAGGCAAGGCAGATCATCAATTCCAAAATCAAAGAAAGGAAACAACCCACTGAAGGGAATCTCTTCTTTTCTTTTCTCCCTGCTTTTCTACAACTCTCTTTCATTCTATCTCACATACTGCTCTGATAGATTTTCAAGGTCTTAGCAGCCTGGGGAATTTAAACCCCATTACTAAGTAATTGAGAAACAGTAAACCATAGTAGGTCAGGGAGAGAAGAGAGCATGTACTGCCTTTCATTTTCAGGAATTCTGTCTCTTCCTAAATACCCTGTAGGCCCTTAAGATTAAAACTTGTGTTATTTAGGACTTAGAATTTCGATTCCATTTTAATTACACTGGAGACCACTTATAGTTTTCCTCTTCTCTGGCCTAAGCTCTATGTCTAGCAGCTAGTGCCAGAGCTAGTCAAACATGACAGAGAAATGCTGAACAAGTTCGACTTTAGGTTGAAACAGTCACCTGCTTGCTAGCATTTCATGTTACCCTGTTTATTTATACCCTTAAGCATGTCAAACTCAGCATTCCTGGCCAGTACACAAAGGGCGAGGATACAGGAAAAAATAGTTTATAGCAACCTTGATCTCTGACTTCATGTACAACAGACAATTACCCTGTTGATCCCCCAAACTCACCAGACTCCCACAATGTATTCTGAGCTACACAAGGTATTGTTACTTGAGACAGGGAGCTACATTAATGACTGTGCAGACCCTTCAGTGTTTGAAGACTCCATCACTTAGGTCAGAAAAGAATAAGGGAGTATGGGAAAATCTCTGTACCTTCCTCTCAGTTTTGCTATGAACATTAAACTACTCTAAAAAATAAAATCCTTGTGGTTGCCAAGGTTGGGGGTGTTGGGGAGGTATGGATTGGGAGTTTGGGATTAGTAGATGCAAACTAGAGGGTGGATAAAGAACAAAGTTCTACTGTATAGCACAGAGAAGTATATTCAATATCCTGTGATAAACCAGAATGGAAAAGAACATGGAAACGACTGTTTATAACTGAGTCACCTTGCTATATAGCAGAAATTAACATAACTTTGTAAATCAACTATACTTCAATAAAACTAAGTACAAAATAAAGTCTTAAGAAAAAAAGAGAAATAAGAAATTCCAGTTTCTCTTCCGAGCTCTGCCACTAACTGGCTCTGTGTGTGTGTGCGTGTGTGTATAAATATTTATTGAGGACTTTTCTTCCTTTTACTATCCATTCATGTACCTTAAATGTTATAGGTTATTGTTTTGTGTCCATATACTTTACATAAATGTAATTATACAGAATTTTATGCATGTTTTTTTCTCAATAGTATGGTTTTGATACATTTTACTCAGTTTTATGTTGCTATATGTAGTTATAATTCATTTCAACTGCTTTATGGAATTTTGTCAGATGAATACACCATACTATAATTTATCTATTCATTCTGTTCATAGTCATTCAGGTTGTTTTCCATTTTTTATTATCACAAACCAAATCCTTCAGTGGACATCTGTACATGCATGTTTCCTTGTTCACACATGGAAGAGTTTCTCGTGATTAAAACTCCATCAGTATGTCATGTGGCAACCTGGATGGGAGGGGAGTTTGGGGGAGAATGGATACATGTATATGGGTGGCTAAGTACCTTTGCTGTCCACCCGAAACTAGTACAACATTGTTAATCGGCTATACTCCAATATAAAATAAAAGTTTAAAAAATAAAAATCCATGAGTGGTATACACCTGAAACTAACACAATATTGTAAATCAACTATATTTCAATCAAGTAAGCAAGCAATAAATTAATAATAACATGTATGATTAAAGAAATCCGTGAGTGGAATTACCTGGTCATGCTGCTGCTGCTGCTGCTAAGTCGCTTCAGTTGTGTCCGACTCTGTGCAACCCCATAGATGGCAGCCCACCAGGCTCCCCCATCCCTGGGATTCTCCAGGCAAGAACACTGGAGTGGGTTGCCATTTCCTTCTCCAATGCATGAAAGTGAAAAGTGAAAGTAACGTCACTAAGTCGTGTCCGACTCTTAGCAACCCAATGGACTGCAGCCTACCAGGTTCCGCTGTCCATGGGATTTTCCAGGCAAGAGTACTGGAGTGGGGTGCCATTGCAGGCGTAAGTTCAGCTTTAGTAGACAGTGGCAGATACTCTTCCAAAGTAGTTATACCAATTTACACTACCACCAATGGTGGAAGAAAATTCTAACTGACCCACATTTTTATCAGTGCATGGTACTGTAGATCGTTTTTCATTTTAACCTCTCTGGCGGATGTGTGGTAGGATCCCATTGTGGCTTTAAGTTTTAGTTCCCATGACAACTAATGAGATGAAGCACATTCCATAGGTCTATTATCTGATATGCTTTCTTAAAGCAGATATGGACAAGAACAAGGAAGAGGTGAGAGAAAGGGTGTATGGGGGTAGACCAAGGGATGTGGGTGAGATAAGAACACTGTAGAAAGGAGAGTCTAAGGGCAGTAAATTACACTTTCTGAGCAGACCAGTTTGTTTTTTCAAAGGGCTAGGCAAGTGTATACAGATTAAGGAGTCTCTTAAGTTCTGCAGCTAAAGGTGTTATAAAAATGCATGTAAATGTGTATGTTAAACATGTTTGAAGTACATCATAAACGTCTGGCAAGGATCAAACATCAGCTTCTCTTTTCCACAACAGCAGCAGCTCTGGATACTTCCTGGCACTTTTCACCAGGTCAAGCTCCCATTGGTTTCTCAAGGTACTCATCTCAAAAAATGACAGATCTGGCTTTGTGGATTCCATTTACAAGACCACATGATGCCAGTATTAAAGAGTAAAGAATGGTAAATATTATTCCCTTCCTGCTTTATTGAAGTATGACTGACAAGATAAAATTGTAAAGATTTAAGGTGTACAACGTGATGTTTTGATACATGTATAAATTCATCTAACTTAATAAAACTATGAGCCATGCCATGTAAGGCCACCTAAGACAGATGGGTCATGGTGGGGAGTTCTGACAAAATGTGGTCCACTGGAGAAGGGAATGGAAAACCACTTCAGTATTCTTGCCTTAAGAACCCCATGAACAGTATGAAAAGTCAAAAAGATAGGACAGGAAAGATGAACTCCCCAGGTCGGAAGGTGCCTACTAGAGATCAGTGGAGAAATAACTCCAGAAAGAATGAAGAGACGGAGCCAAAGCAAAAACAATACCCAGTTGTGGGTGTGACAGGTGATAGAAGCAAGGTCCGATGCTATAAAGAGCAATACTGCATAGAAACCTGGAATGTTAGGTCCATGAATCAAGGCAAATTGGAAGTGGTCAAACAGAAGATGGCAAGAGTGAACGTCAATATTTTGGGAAACAGTGAACTAAAATGGACTGGAATGGGTGAGTTTAACTCAGATGACCATGATATCTACTACTGTGGGCAGGAATCCCTCAGAAGAAATGGAGTAGCCATCATAGTAAACAAAAGAGTCCAAAATGCAGTACTTGGATGCAATCTCAAAAATAGCAGAATGATCTCTGCTGTTTGTTTGATCTCTCGTGTTCATTTCCAAAGAAAAGCGTTCAATACCACAGTAATCCAAGTCTATGCCCCGACCAGTAATGCTAAAGAAGCTGAAGTCGAACAGTTCTATGAAGACCTACAAGACCGTCTAGAACTAATACCCAAAAAAGATGTCCTTTCAATTATACGGGACTGGAATGCAAAAGTAGGAATTCAGGAAACACCTGGAGTAAAAGGCAAATTTGGGCTTCGAGTACAGAATGAAGGAGGGCAAAGGCTAATAGAGTTTTGCCAAGAGAACACACTTGTCATAGCAAACACCCTCTTCCAACAACACAAGAGACGACTCTACACATAGACATCACCAGATGGTCAACACTGAAATCAGATTGGTTATATTATTTGCAGCCAAAGATGGAGAAGCTCTATACAGTCAGCAAAAACAAGACCTGGAGCTGACTGTAGCTCAGATCATGAACTCCTTATTGCCAAATTCAAACTCAAATTGAAGAAAGTAGGGAAAACCACTAGACCATTCAGATATGATCTAAATCAAACCCCTTATGATTATACAGTGGAAGTGACAAATAGATTCAAGGGATTAGCTCTGATAGACAGAGTGCCTGAAGAACTATGGATGGAGATTTGTAACATTGTACAGGAGACAGGGATCAAGACCATCCCCAAGAAAAAGAAATGCAAAAAAGCAAAATGGCTGTCTGAGGAGGCCTTACAAATAGCTGAGAAAAGAAGAGAAGCTAAAAGCAAAGGAGAAAAGGAAAGATATACCCATTAGAATGCAGAGTTCCAAAGAATAGCAAGGAGAGGTAAGAAAGCCTTCCTCAGTGATCAGAGGAAAGAAATGGAGGAAAACAATAGAATGGGAAAGACTAGAGATCTCTTCAAGAAAATTAGAGATACCAAAGGAACATTTTATGCAAAGATGGGCTCAATAAAGGACAGAAATATTATGGACCTAACAGAAGCAGAAGATATTGAGAAGAGGAGCAAGAATACACAGAAGAACTGCACAAAAAAGATTTTCATGACCCAGATAATCACGATGGTGTGATCACTCACCTAGAGCCAGACATCCTGGAATGTGAAGTCAAGTGGGCCTTAGGAAGCATCACGACGAACAAGGCTAGTGGAGGTGATGGAATTCCAGTTGGGCTATTTCAAAGCCTAAAAGATGATGCTGTGAAAGTGGTGCATTCAATAGGCCAGCAAATTTGGAAAATGCAGCAGTGGCCACAGGACTGGAAAAGTCAGTTTTCATTCCAATCCCAAAGAAAGGCAATGCCAAAGAATGCTCAAACTACCGCACAATTGCCCTCATCTCACACACTAGGAACGGAGAAGGCAATGGCACCCCACTCCAGTACTCTTGCCTGGAAAATCCCATGGATGGAGGAGCCTGGTAGGCTGCAGTCCATGGGGTCGCTGAGGGTCAGACACGACTGAGTGACTTCAATTTCACTTTTCACTTTCATGCATTGGAGAAGGAAATGGCAACCCACTCCAGTGTTCTTGCCTGGAGAATCCCAGGGACGGGGGAGCCTGGTGGGCTGCCGTCTATGGGGTCGCACAGAGTTGGACACGACTGAAGTGACTTAGCAGCAGCAGCAGCAGCACACACTAGGAAAGTAATGCTCAAAATTCTCCAAGCCAGGCTTCAGCAATACATGAGCTGTGCAATTCCAGATGTTTTCAGAAAAGGCAGAAGCACCAGAAATCAAATTGTCAATATCCGTGGGATCATCGAAGAAGCAAGAGAGTTCCAGAAAAACATGTATTTCTGCTTTATTGACTATGCCAAAGCCTTTGACTGTGTGGATCACCATAAACTGTGGAAAATTCTGAAAGAGATAGGAATACCAGAGCACCTTACCTGACTTCTGAGAAATCTGTATGCAGGTCAGGACACAACAGTTAGAACTGGACATGGAACAACAGACTGGCTCCAAATAGGAAAAGGAGTATGTCATGGCTGTATATTGTCACCCTGCTTATTTAACTCATATGCAGAGTACATCATGAGAAATGCTGGGCTGGAAGAAGCATAAGCTGGAATCAAGATTGCTGGGAGAAATATCAATAACCTCAGATATGCAGATGACACCACCCTTATGGCAGAAAGTGAAGAGGAACTAAAGAGCCTCTTGATGAAAGTGAAAGAGGAGAGTGAAAAAGTTGGCTTAAAGCTCAACATTCAGAAAACGAAGATCATGGCATCCGGTCCCACCACTTCATGGCAAATAGATAGGGAAACAGTGGAGACAGTGACAGACTTTATTTGGGGGCTCACTCCAAAATCATTGCAGATGGTGACTACAGCCATAAAATTAAAAGATGCTTGCTCCTTGGAAGAAAAGTTATGAGCAACCTAGACAGCATATTAAAAAGCAGAAACATTACTTTGCCAACAAAGGTCCGTCTAGTCAAGGCTATAGTTTTTCCAGTAGTCATGTAAGGATGTGAGAGTTGGACTATAAAGAAAGCTGAGTGCCGAAGAATTGATGCTTTTGAACTGTAGTGTTGGAGAAGACTCTTTAGAGTCCCTTGGACTGCAAGGAGATCCACCCAGTCCATCCTAAAGGAACTCCGTCCTGAATATTCACTGGAAGGAGTGATGCTGAAAATGAAACTCCAATACTTTGGCCACCTGATGCGAAGAACTGACTCATTTGAAAAGACCCTGATTCTGGGAAAGATTGAAGGCGGGAGGAGAAGGGGACGATAGAGGATGAGATGGTGGATGGCATTACTGACTCAATGGACATGAGTTTGTGTAAACTCCGGGAGTTGGTGATGGACAGGGACACCTGGCGTGCTGCAGTGAATGGGGTCGCAAAGAGTTGGGCATGACTGAGCGACTGAACTGAACTGATACATTGTGAAATGATTACTACAATCACGCTAATTAACATATCTATCACCTCAAAGTTACTTTTTTAAAAAAATAAATATTCTTTTTACTCAGCACCAATCAAACAGAATTTTCTACATTATTCAATAATAGATTATAAAGTGACATGGTTTACAGTACTGTATTCAAACCTTCATGTGCATGTGAATCCCTTGGATATCTGTTACAATGCAAATTCTGACTCAGAGGTATGAGACGATGCCTGAGATTCTGCATTTCTAACAAGCTCCTGCATGCTGCTGATCTAGGACCACACTTTGTGTTTAGAACATGAGCTGTGAATCAGACAGACCTGCGTTTCAATCCCAGCTCTGCTTTCTTAGCTGTGAAATCTCTGGTAAGCTATTTAGTCTCTCTGAGAATTATGTTTCCTCACCTATAAAAAGATGAAAACAGTTACCAACTTCATAGGCTTTTTGTGAAGGTTAAGTAAAATAATGCATATAAAACATGTATAGTGCTCTGTATGGAGAGAGTAATTTATAAATTCCAGCTATTGTTAATGTTCTATGAAGTGGCATGCGTACACATTATGATACTCTGAAGACTGTGCTTCAGAATGATTATGTGAAAGCACTGCAAGAGCCCAGATTAATCAAAGAAAGACAGATTGAATCATATTTAGTCATACTTTATGTTAGGCTTACTTTATTATATTCTAAGTCTTTGAAAATTGAGACTTCATCTGTTTCAGTCAGGGTCCCAGCAGGAAACAGATGGTACACTCAGATTAGCATAATTAGTGGAAAGTTTAACAAAAGTACTATCCACAAACGTGTGAGCAGAGTATAGGAAAACAAAGGAGGATATATAATAGTGCAGTAACTTGGGGCTGTTACCACCCCTACACCCAAAAGGATGATGGGAGGAGGCACATACCAGAAAAAAAGAGAATGTGGTGTATAGAGGGTCCCCTTGCAGGCACTATGACCTTTATTTTTAGTTAAGGAATAGCAGCCAGCCACAGGCAATCCTATTGGAAGAAGCCAGGAACACTCTGACCTCAGTTTCTTTTCTCCCTTTCCTGTCCCACCAGGGATCTCCACTGCCCAAACCCTAAAGAGGCCAAGAAAGAAAGGGAACACACTGATGTAATCCATATAGATTAGCTTCCTGGGGCACAGAGAAGGGTATAAGAGGGAAGAGGGTGGACCAGGAAGGATAGGCAAAAGAAATCTGGTGCACCATTCATGACACATGTACTCAACCAAACTGCTATGCAGAACAGAATTCTATTCTTCTGACCAAGCCAAAAAAGAACAGACTACTGTTTTAGTGTTAGTCACTCAGCCATGTCTGACTCTGTGACCCCATGGACTGTAGCCCACCAAGTTCCTCTGTCCATGGAGTTCTCCAGGCAAGAATCTTGGAGTGGGTTGCCTGTTTTAGACAAAGCTAAACTCAACTAGTTTCTCACCAACTAATCCCAGGTAGCACTGACAGTAAAGAATCCACCTGCCAATGCAGGAGATGTAGGAGACACAAGTTTGATCCCTGGGTCAGGAAGATCCTTTGGAGGAGGGAATGGCAACCCACTCCAGAATCCCATGAACAGAGGAGCCTGGTGCGCTACCGTCCATAGAGCTGCAAAGAGTTGGACACTATTGAAGAAACTGAGCATGCACACATGCAAAGATCAATAACTTCCAGGGTATTTCTCCATCAGATATTCTATAATCACCCAAAACTCAACATAGCCAACCAACTTTCCCATTTCTATCAAAGGTGGTCTTTGATATGTCAATCTCTCAGCCTTAAAACATTCTTCCCTTTCCTTCTTGTATATTTAAATCTTACCTACTTACCTTTAAGTTATAACTCAAACACTTCTCCCTCCTCCAAAAGGTCTTCCCCCAGCTACTTTAGCGTACAGTGATTTCCCTTTTCTTGGACCCTCACTGCCAGTTATTTAGTCCCTAATGTCAGGTATTGCTATTGAACCAGCCTGGGATAGGCATACCATTGCCCCAACTAGATAGTATACTTCTTGAAGGCAGGAACTATGTCTTAACTTTATTTTTTTCTCCTTGTCAAGACCAAGCATCTTGAGACTTGATGAATGTAAGTCCGTGATAAACACCTAAAGAATGAAGAATAGGAAAAGAATAGCTGAGTTCAAATTTTTAATTTCATTTTTCTATGAGAGCATCTCAGAAAAAGGCTCTCTGAGGAACTGCTGACCTTATGTAGAAATACGCAAGCACAAAGGACAGCTTTGCTCTCAATCTATCCACTTGGCATTTTAAAAACACTCTTCAAATAACTCTTGGGTTAAATAGACAATCAAAACAGAAATTAAAAACTGTTTAGAAATGATGAGCAAGGAAATCAACATGCACCAAAACCCATGATAAGCAGCTAAAGTGGTATGCATAAGAAAGCCGTAACATTAAATTCATTTATTTGTTCTGATATATTCAAATATATTTCAAATGATAATATATGAATTATCCTGACTGACAAAAATGAATTAAAGTCAACTCAAGAATACACATAAATAAAAGAAGGAAGGAATTAAATATTTTTTCAAAATTAATGGCCCATTTCTCATTAGTCTTCCTTCTTACAACAAAAACAAACCCTGGACAAAAATAACAAGTAAGCATAAGAAGACTCTGCAAAGTGGAAAAAGAAAGTAGACTGCCTGGATTTTAGGATGTGAGGAACACTACAGTGGTGAGTTGCCTGGGATTTCTTTTTGCTTCTCATATATTACAGATAGGGCACTGGAAAGGCCTACAACCTGAAACTGTCAAAAGGCCCAGATCAATAAAAGTCCCAAGAAAATACTGTTCCCTTTAGTTAAATTATCAAGGGAATGGTGGCCTAGTAGAACAGAAAATCTTTTTTATAATACCCAACCTATTCTAACCAAACATGAAAGGAAAAAATGTTCCTTCCCTGTGGGGTGAGCAGTACCAAATAGAGCCACCCATGTCTGGCCCCACATGGCAGCAATTAGACAAGGAGAGCTGGCCCTCTGTCTCCCCCACAGGGGTAATATCAGTGGGGTCAAACAGAGGGCAGAACTTCCACCCCACCTTCCTGGTAACAAAGAAGTGGAACAAGGCAATGCAGGGTAGTGATAGCTGGCACTCCATTTCCCCACTAGAATAATGTTAGTGGAACCATCCCCACCTGGCAGCAATGAGGCAATGAGAGTCAGCATCCCCATTCCCCATTCTTCCCCCTGGTGTTGGGGAGGATCTAGCAGGGAGCTAAACTTCCACCCCTCCCAGCAATAACTGGAAAGAAATGAACAGAGCCTTAGGGGGGCTGTGGGTAAGTGAAAAAAGGACAGAATTTATAACAGTGAAGTCTAAGAAAATAAGGAAAAAAGACTATGGGACTGAGAAAGTATTCAATATTTGAAGAAATGATGGCTGAAAACTTCCCAAAGGATAAAATATGATTAGTAGTAGACTGTGATAAGTTACTCACATATAAATGTAATAATGACAACTACTAAAAAATATCTATTAAAATATTCAAAACCTATATAGACAAATCAAAACTTAATTCTTTAAAAAAGTTCAAGTAACACATAGCAAGGCAGAAAAAATTGAGAAGAAGAACAAAAGGCAAAGGGAACAAACAAACAAATATAAAACAGCAACAAATATAAGCCTTAACATAGCAACAATTACACTGAATGTAAATGACCTAAGCAAACCCACTAAAAAAAGGAGTCCAGCACAGTGGTTTAAAAACAAATACATGACCCAACTATGTTGTCTACAAGAAATCCACTTCAAATATAATGACATAGCTAGGTAGAAAAGAAAAGGATGTAAAAAGATATACCATGCAAATAGTTGTGAAAGATAAAATACACTCTGGAACAAAGAAAAATATCAGAGACAGAGAAGGAAATTACATAACGATAAAAAGTTTAATTCTGCAAGAAGACATAGCAAATCTAAGTGTGTATATACCAAACAACGGAGATGCAAAGTATTTTATAGAGCAAAAACAAACTGAAATGAAAAGACAAATAAATACACAATTCCACTTAGAAAGTTCAATATCCTTCTCTCAACAACTGATAGAACTATTAGAAAATCAGCAAGGATATAGAAGAATTGAACAACAGTGGTGATGGTGGTGAAGTTGCTCAGTTGTGTCCGACTCTTTGCGACCCTGTGGACTGTAGCCTACCAGGCTCCTCCATCCATGGGATTCTCCAGGCAAGAATACTGGAGTGGGTTGCCATTTCCTTCTCCAGGGGATCTTCCCAACCCAGGGATCAAACCCAGGTCTCCTGCATTGGAGGCAGACGCTTTAACCTCTGAGCCACCAGGGAAGCCCCAAACAACAATATCAACCAACATTTGTAAAACATTTAACCCAATAGCAGAACAGATAGTCTTCTCAAAAGCCCATGGAATATTGACCAAGACAGACCATTTCTTCAACCATAAAATAAATCTGAACAAATTTAAAAGAACCAAAAATAAAAAGGTATGTTCTCTGACCACTGTGAAACCAAACTAGAAATCAGTAACAGAAATACAATAGGAAAATCTCCAAACATTTGGAAATTAAGCAACTCAAATATAAACATATCCTAAGTCAAAAAAATCCCAAGGGAAAATTTTAAAAATACATTGAACTGAACAAAAAAGAAAATACTATATATAAAAATTTGCAGGATGCAGGCAAAAGCAATGCCAAGAGAGAAATTTATAGCACTAAATCCTTACATTAGAAACAGGAAAACTCTCAAAAAAATAATATGTTCCTATTCTACTTTAAAATTATAAAAACAACAGTAAAATAAGCTCAAAGCAAAGAAGGATACCATAATGATAAGAACAGAAATCAATAAAATTGACAACAGACAAACTACAGAAAATCAATGGGAAAAAAAGCTGGTTCTTTGGGGGGGGGAGGTGAAATCAAGAAATTTGATAAACCTTTAGAAAGACTAGCCAAGAAAAGAAGATGTAACTTATCAACATCAGGAAAAAAGAGGAAATACTGCCACAGAACTTGTATACATCAACAGGATAAGGGAATACCATGAACAGCTTTACACAGATATATCTGAAAACTTACATGAAATGGACCAATTCCTTGAAAAGCACAAATTATCACAACTCATTCAACATGAAATAATTTCATTAGTTCTATAACTATTAAGAAAATTAAACTCATAGTTCAAAAACTGCTGAAAGTGAGATCTCCAAGCCCAAATGGTTTTACTAGAGAACTCTATCAAACCACTTAAAGAAATAACATTAATACTACACAATCTCTTTCAGAAAAGAGGAAGAAATTACAAATCACCTAATGAGGGCAATAATAGCTTGAGATAAGAAAGCTGTGGTACATATACACAATGGAGTATTACTCAGCCATTAAAAATAATACATTTGAATCAGTTCTAATGAGGTGGATGAAACTGGAGCCTATTATACAGAGTGAAGTAAGCCAGAAAGAAAAACACCAATACAGTATACTAACACATAGATATGGAATTTAGAAAGATGGTAATGATAACCCTCTATGCAAGACAGCAAAAGAGACACAGATGTATAGATCAGACTTTTAGACTCTGTGGGAGAGGGAGAGGGTGGGATGATTTGGGAGAATGGCATTGAAACATGTATACTATCAGGTAAGAAATGAATTGCCAGTCTATGTTCGATACAGGATACAGGATGCTTGGGGCTGGTGCATGGGAATGATCCAGAGAGATGATATGGGGTGGGAGGTGGGAGGGGGGTTCAGGACTGGGAACTCATGTAACACCCATGGCTGATTCATGTCAATGTATGGCAAAACCAATACAGTATTGTAAAGCAAAATAAAGTAAAAATAAAAATTAAAAACAATAAGAATAAAAATAGATACCTAAGTATACATAATGTTCCATGTAAGGTCAGTTGAAAGAACAACCCACCACCAATATCAAAGTCACTCATCACTTTTTGTTTTTGTATAATCCCTCCTTCAATGTTCTCATATCATCGTTGATCATCTAATAAAATGTTCATGTAAAAAAAGTCAGATAAATCCAGCAGAAAAAGAAGAAAACTACAGTGCATTATCACTGATGAACAAAGACTCAAAAATCCTCAATAAAATATGAACAAATAGAATTCAGCAACATATGAAAATAATTATGCATCGTGATTAGTCACTCAGTCATGTCTGACTCTTTGCGACCCCATGGACTATAGGCCTCCAGATTCCTCTGTCCATGGAATTTCCCAGGCAAGAATACTGGAGTGGGTTACCATTTCCTCCCCCAGAGGATCTTCCCAACCCAGGGATCAAACCCAGGTCTCTTGCATTGCACATAGATTCTTTACCATCTGAGCCACCAGGGAAGCCCCAATATATAAAAATAACTATGCACCACGACTAAGTGAGGTATATTCCCCAGATACAAGGCTGGCTCAATATTTGAAAATCAATGTAATCCAACTATCAACAGATTTTAAAAGAAAAAACATATTGTCATTTCAAATGATGTATTTCAAATGATGTTTGACTAAATGAAACATCTGTTCATGATAAAAGCTCTCAGCAGTAAGGAATACAAGATAACTTCATTAACCTAGTGAAGAACATCCATGAAAAATCAGAGCTAACATCTTCCTTAAGACTGAAAGACTGAATGCTTTCAGAAACAAGGTAAAAATGTCTTCGTCTAACCACTGCTATTCAACATAGTACTAGACATTCTAATCACACAATAAAGCAAGAAACATGTAATAAATGGAAAAAAGACTGGAAAGGAAGAAATACAACCACCCATTTATAGATGACATGATTGTCTATGTAGAAATTCTGAAGGAAAACCCACACACACAAACAAACAAACTATTGATACTACACACAATAAGTTGGATGGATCTAAAAGGAATTGTGTTGAGTGAAAAATCCAATTGCAAAAGGTTATGTAGTATATGATTCCATTTATATAACATTCTCAATGATAGAATTATAGAGATGAAAAACAGATAAGTGGTTGCCAAGACTTAGAGAAAGAAAGATGACTGTGACTATAAAGGGGTACAATGATGAATCTATCTGGTTAAGAAACAGTTCTATAGTTTTATTATGGTGGTGGTCATAAAAATCTATACATGTGTTGCAAACATTATCCTCAATGGTGAAAAATTGAAAGCATTTCCCCTAAAGTCAGGAACAAGACAAGGATGTCCACTCTCACCACTACTATTCAACATAGTTTTGGAAGTTTTAGCCACAGCAATCAGAGGAGAAAAAGAAATAAAAGGAATCCAGATTGGAAAAGAAGTAAAACTCTCACTGTTTGCAGATGACATGATCCTCTACATAGAAAACCCTAAAGACACCACCAGAAAATTACTAGAGCTAATCAATGAATATAGTAAAGTTACAGGATATAAAATTAACACACAGAAATTCCTTGCATTCTTATATACTAACAATGAGAAAAGAGAAAGAGAAATTAAGGAAACAATCCCATTCACCACTGCAACAAAAAAGAATAAAATACTAAGGAATAAATCTACCTAAAGAAACAAAAGACCTATATATAGAAAACTATAAAACACTGATGAAAAATAAATCAAAGATGACACAAATAGATGGAGAAATATACCATGTTGCTGGATTGGAAGAATCAATATAGCAAAATTAATATACTACCCAAAGCAATCTATCTACCAAATGCAATCCCTATCAAGCTACCAACAGTATTTTTCACAGAACTTCAACAAATAATTGCACAGTTTGTATGGAAATACAAAAAAACCTTGAATAGCCAAAGCAATCTTGAGAAAGAAGAATGGAACTGGACAACTCAACCTGCCTGATTATACTATACTATAATATATACTATACTATACAGAGTATAAAACAAACTATACAGTCTATAAAACATAGACAATCATGTCATCTATAAATGGGTGGTTGTATTTCTTCCTTTCCAGTCTTTTTTCCATTTATTACATTTTTCTTGCTTTATTGTGTGATTAGAATGTCTAGTACTATGTTGAATAGCACTGGTTAGGCGAAGACATTTTTACCTTGTTTATAGTCTGTATTATACTATATAATATATACTATACTATACAGACTATACTACAAAGATACAGTTATTAAGACAGTATGGTACTGGCACAAAGACAGAAATATAGATCAATGGAACAAAATAGAAATCCCAGAGATAAATCCATGCACCTATGGACACCTTATTTTTGACAAAGGAGGCAAAAATAAACAGTGGAGAAAAGACAATCTCTTTAACAAGTGGTGCTGGGAAAACTGGTCAACCACTTGTAAAAGAATGACACTAGAACACTTTCTAACAGCATACACAAAAATAAACTCAAAATGGATTAAAGATCTAAATGTAAGACCAGAAAGTATAAAACTTCTAGAGGAAAACATAGGCAAAACACTCTCTGACGTAAATCATAGCAGGATCCTCTATGACCCACCTCCCAGAGTAATGGAAATAAAAGCAAAAATAAACAGATGGGACCTAATTAAACTTAAAAGCTTTTGCACAATGAAGGACACTATAAGCAAGGTGAAAAGACAGCCTTCAGAATGGGAGAAAATAATAGCAAACAAAGCAACTGACAAAGAATTAATCTCAAAAATATACAAGCAGTTTCTGCAGCTCAATTCCAGAAAAATAAATGACCCAATCAAAAAATGGGTCAAAGAATTAAACAGACATTTCTCCAAAGAAGACATACAGATGACTAACAAACACATGAAAAGATACTCAATATCACTTGTTATCAAAGAAATGCAAATCAAAACCACAATGAGGTACCATCTCATGCCAGTCAGAATGGTTGCTATCAAAAAGTCTACAAACAATAAATTCTGGAGAGGGTGTGGAGAAAAGGGAACCCTCTCACACTGTTGGTGGGAATGCAAACTAGTATACTCACTATGGGGAACAGTGTGGAGATTCCCTAAAAAACTGGGACTAGAACTGCCTTATGACCCAGCAATCCCACTGCTGGGCACACACACCAAGGAAACCAGAATTGAAAGAGACATGTGTACCCTAATGTTAATCACAGCACAGTTTACAATAGCCAGGACATGGAAGCAACCTAGATGCCCATCGGCAGACAAATGGATAAGAAAGCTGTGGTACATATACACAATGGAATATTACTCAGCTATTAAAAATAATGCATTTGAATTAGTTCTAATGGGGTGGATGAAATGAACCTACTATACAAAGTGAATTAAGTCAGAAAGAAAAACACCAATATAGTATATTAATGCATATTTATGTAATTTAGAAAGGTGGTAACAATGACCCTATATGTGAGACAACAAAAGAGACAGATGTAAAAACAGACTTTTGGACTCTGTGGGAGAAGGCGAGGGTGGGATGATTTGAGAAAATAGCATTGAAACATGTATATTACCATATGTGAAATCGATTGCCAGTCCAGGTTCAATGCATGAGACAGGGTGCTCAGGGCTGGTGCACTGGGATGACCCTGAGGGATGGGATAGGGAGGGAGGTGGGAGAGGGGTTTAGGATGGGGAACACATGTACACCCATGGCTGATTCATGTCAATGTACGGCAAAAACCACTACAATATTATAAAGTAATTAGCCTCCAATTAAAATTAATTAATTAATTTTAAAAAATCTATATATGTGGTAAAATTGCCCAGAATTTTAGGGACAACTGGATATCCACCTACAAAAGAATTATTTGGGCCATTCATGAAAATTAACTTTAAATGTTTGAACCTAAGTATAAGGGATAAAATTATACAACTCTTCTAAGAAAATAGGCATAAATCTTCATGAACTTGGATTAAGCAGTGGTTTCTTAGACAGATACCCAAAGCACAAATAACAAAAGGAATAACAGATAAATGGAATTCATCTACTTTTTAAAATTTTGCTGCAAAGGACACTATTAAGCAAGTAAAAACACGACTCATATGATGGGAGAAAATTTTGCAAATCACATACCTGATAAAGTTCTTGAATCAAAAATGTATAAATAACTCTTACCACTGAACAATAAAAAGACAAAAAAACAAACTTTTAAAATAGATGGAAGATTTGAATAGATACTTCTCCAAAGAAAATATACAAATGGCCTATAAGTACATAAAAAGATGCCCAACCATCAGATATCAGAGAAATGCAAATCAAAAACCACAATGAGATACCTCGTCACACACCACAGGATATCTATAATCAGAAGGGTTGATAATAAAAATACTATCAAAGAGTGGCAACGCTGGAACCTTCATATACTGATGGTAGAATTGTAAATGGTGTAACTGCTTTGAGAAATAATCTGGCAGTTCCTTACCAACTTGTTTCCCATATGACTCAGCAATTCCATGCCTAGGTGTATGATCAAGAGAAATAAAAAGACAGGCCCATAGAAAATTTTGAACATGATGTCATCACAGCAATATCCCTAAGAGCCAAAATAAAAAATCCAAAATCTGTATCAGCTGATGAATGGATAAACAAAATGTCACATATCCAATGCAATTGAATATTATTTAGCAATAAAAAGAAATACTAATACATGCTACAACATGGATGAGTCTTCCAAATATTATGCTAAGTGTAAGAAGCCTTTCACAAAAGATTACATATTATATGATTCCATTTACATTAAATGTACAGAATAGGCAATCAATAGAAAGTAAATTAGTGGTCACCCAAGACTAGGGGTGGGAAGGAAAGATGAGTGAATTCCAACAAGGAATACTCTACACAGCAAACTTTAGATTAGAATTGAGGGAGAGATTCAAAATTTTCTAGACAAGCAAAAGGTAAAGGAGCTCATCAGCACTAGATCAGCCTGATAAAAAAGTGTTTAAGAGACTTCTTTAAGACAAAACAAAAGGGCACCAATTAGTAACAGGAAAACATATGAAAGAAAAATTTCATTGGTAAAGGTAAATATATAGTAAAATTCATAAAATCTAATATTGTAAAGGGGCTGGATTAATCACTTATAAAGCTAGTATGAAGGTTAAAAGACAAAACTAGTAAAAATAACTATAACAATAATAATTTGTCAATGGATACACAAGACAAAAAGATGGAAATTGTGACATCAAGAACATAAATCATGGGGAGGGAAGTAAAAATATAGAGTTCTGGAATAAATTCATACTTAAGTTGTTATCATATTAAAATAGACAGTTTGCTATAGGACTCAGAGAACTAAAACCAAGGCTCTGTAACAACCCAGAGGGGTAGAATGGGGAGGGGGAGGGAGATTTAAGAGGAAGGGGACATATGTAGACCTGAAGCTGATTCATGTTGATGTTTGGAAGAAACCAACACAATACTGTAAAGCAATTATTCTTCAAGTAAAAATAAATTTAAAAAGACAGTTATAAGTTATTATATGTAAACCTCAAGGTAACCACAAAGCAGAAACTTATACACAAAACATATAGAGAAAGGGTGACAGAAAATCATCAAATCACAAAGGAAGACAGCAAGAGAAGAGAAACTACAATAAGCCAAGGAAAACAATGAACAAATTTGCAATAAGTACACGCCTATCAAAAATTACTTTAAATGTACTTGCACTAAATTCTCCAGTCAAAAGACATAAAGAGGTTTGAGTGTACAAATACAAAAAAAAGACCCATATATATGCTGCATGCAACACACTTAAAATGAAAGATGGAGAAACATATTCCATGCAAATAAAAACCAAAAGAAAGCTAGAATAGCTATACTTATATCAGACAATATAGACTTTAAGATAAAGACTGTAAAAAGAGAAGAAGTCATTACATCATGATAAAAGGGTCAAACCATAAAGGGGATATAACATTTGTAAATATTTATGAACCTAACATAAGAGCATCTAAATAGATAAAGCAAATATTCAGTTCAGTTCAGTTCAGTAGCTCAGTCGTGTCTGACTCTTTGCGACCCCATGAATCGCAGCACGCCAGGCCTCCCTGTCCATCACCATCTCATGGACTTCACTCAGACTCACATCCATCGAGTTGTGATGCCATCCAGCCATCTCATCCTTTGTCATCCCCTTCTGCTCCTGCCCCCAATCCCTCCCAGCATCAGAGTCTTTTCCAATGAGTCAACTCTTAGCATGAGGTGGCCAAAGTACTGGAGTTTCAGCTTTAGCATCATTCCTTCCAAAGAAATCCCCAGGGTTGATCTCCTTCAGAATGGACTGGTTGGATCTCCTTGCAGTCCAAGGGACTCTCAAGAGTCTTCTCCAACATCACACTTCAAACACATCAATTCTTCGGCACTCAGCCTTCTTCACAGTCCAACTCTCACATCCATACATGACCACAGGAAAAACCATAGCCTTGACTAGACGGACCTTAGTCGGCAAAGTAATGTCTTTGCTTTTGAATATACTATCTAGGTTGGTCATAACTTTTCTTCCAAGGAAGAAAAGTTTTAATTTTTAATTTTAATTTCATGGCTGCAGTCACCATCTGCAGTGATTTTGGAGCCCAAAAAAATAAAGTCTGACAATGTTTCTACTGTTTCCCCATCTATTTCCCATGAAGTGATGGGACTGGATGCCAT
Source organism: Ovis canadensis (assembly GCF_042477335.2). NCBI lineage: Eukaryota > Metazoa > Chordata > Mammalia > Artiodactyla > Bovidae > Ovis > Ovis canadensis. The sequence continues at coordinate 134,785,388 of NC_091727.1, forward strand.
GATCTTCGTTTTCTGAATGTTGAGCTTTAAGCCAACTTTTTCGCTCTCCTCTTTCACTTTCATCAAGAGGCTTTTTAGCTCCTCTTCACTTTCTGCCATAAGGGTGGTGTCATCTGCATATCTGAGGTTAGTGATATTTCTCCCAGCAATCTTGATTCCAGCTTGTGTTTCTTCCAGTCCAGTGTTTCTCATGATGTACTGTGCATATAAGTTAAATAAGCAGGGTGACAATATACAGCCTTGACGTACTCCTTTTCCTATTTGGAACCAGTCCATTGTTCCATGTCCAGTTCTAACTGTTGCTTCTTGACCTGCATACAGGTTTCTCAAGAGGCAGGTTAGGTGGTCTGGTATTCCCATCTCTTTCAGAATTTTCCACAGTTTATTATAATCTAGAGCCAGACATCTTGGAATGTGAAGTCAAGTGGGCCTTAGAAAGCATCACTACAAACAAAGCCAGTGGAGGTGATGGAATTCCAGTTGAGCTGTTTCAAATCCTGAAAGATGATGCTGTGAAAGTGCTGCACTCAATATGCCAGCAAATTTGGAAAACTCAGCAGTGGCCACAGGACTGGAAAAGGTCAGTTTTCATTCCAATTCCAAAGAAAGGCAATGCCAAAGAATGCTCAAACTACCACACAATTGCACTCATCTCACATGCTAGTAAAGTAATGCTCAAAATTCTCCAAGCCAGACTTCAGCAATACGTGAACCGTGAACTCCCTGATGTTCAAGCTGGTTTTAGAAAAGGCAGAGGAACCAGAGATCAAATTGCCAACATCCTCTGGATCATGTAAAAAGCAAGAGAGTTCCAGAAAAACATCTATTTCTGCTTTATTGACTATGCCATAGTCTTTGACTGTGTGGATCACAATAAACTGTGGAAAATTCTGAAAGAGATGGGAATCTTAACAGACCTAAAGCGAGAAACAACAACAACACAAGAGAAGACTCTACACATGGACATCACCAGATGGTCAACACTGAAATCAGATTGATTGTATTCTTTGCAGCCAAAGACGGAGAAGTTCTATAGAGTCAGCAAAAACAAGACCAGGAGCTGACTGTGGCTCAGATCATGAACTGCTTATTGCCAAATTCAGACTTACATTGAAAAAAGTAGGGAAAACCACTAGACCATTCTGGTATCACCTAAATAAAATCCCTTATGATTATACAGTGGAAGTGAGAAATACCTTCAAGGGATTGAATCTGACAGAGTGCCTGAGGAACTATGGACAGAAGTTCATGACACTGTTCAGGAGGCAGGGATCAAGACCATGCCCAAGAAAAAGAAATGCAAAAAGGCAAAATGGCTGTCTGAGGAGGCCTTACAAATAGCTGTGAAAAGGAGAGAAGCGAAAGGCAAAGGAGAAAAGGAAAGATATACCAATTTGAATGGATATTTCCAAAGAACAGCAGGGAGAGATAAGAAAGCCTTCCTCAGCAATCAATGCAAAGAAATAGAGGAAAACAATAGAATGGGAAAGACTAGAGATCTCTTCAAGAAAATTAGAGATACCAAGGGAACATTTCATGCAAAGATAGGCACAATAAGGGACAAAAATGGTATGGACCTAACAGAAGCAGAAGATATTAAGAAGAGGTGGCAAGAATACACAGAAGAAATATACAAAAAAGATCTTCATCACCCAGATAATCACGATGGTATGATCACTCACCTAGAGCCAGACATTCTGGAATGAGAAGTCAAGTGGGCCTTAGGAAGCATCATGACAGACAAACCTAGTGGAGATAATGGAATTCCAGTAGGGCTATTTCAAATCCTCAGAGATGATGCTGTGAAAGTGCTGCACTCAATATGTCAGCAAATTTGGAAAACGCAGCAGTGGCCACAGGACTGGACAAGGTCAGTTTTCATTCCAATCCCAAAAAAAGGCAATGCCAAGAATGCTCAAACTACCACAGAATTGCACTCATCTCACATGCTAGTAAAGTAATGCTCAAAATTCTCCAAGCCAGGCTTCAACAATACGTGAACCATGAACTTCCAGATGCTCAAGCTTGTTTTAGAAAAGGGAGAGCAACCAGAGATCAAATTGCCAACATCTGCTGGATCATCGAAAAAGCAAGAGAGTTCCAGAAAAACATCTACTTCAGTTTTACTGACTATGCCAAAGCCTTTGACTGTGTGGATCACAACAAACCGTGGACAATTCTTAAAGAGATGGGAATACCAGACCACCTTACCTGACTCCTGAGAAATCTGTATACAGGTCAGGAAGAAACAGTTAGAACTGGACATGGAATAACAGACTGGTTTCAATTAGGGAAAGGAGTATGTCAAGGGTATATATTGTCACCTTGCTTATTTAACTTATATGCAGAGTACATCATGAGAAACACTGGGCTGGATAAAGCACAAGCTGGAATCAAGATTGCAGGAGAAATATCAATAACCTCAGATATGCAGATGATACCACCCTTTTGGCACAAATGAAAGAACTAAAGAATCTCTTGATCAAAGTGAAAGGGGAGTGAAAAAGTTGGCTTAAAGCTCAACATTCAGAAAACTAAAATCATGGCATCTGGTCCCATCACTTCATGGCAAATAGATGGGGAAACAGTAGCTGACTTTATTTTGGGGGGCTCCAAAATCACTGCAGATGGTGACTGAAGCCATGAAATTAAAAGATGCTTGCTCCTTGGAAGAAAAGTTATGACCAACCCCTAGACAACCTATTAAAAAGCAGAGACATTACTTTCTTAACAAAGGTCCATCTAGTCAAGGCTATGGTTTTTCCAGTAGTTATGTATGGATGTGAGAGTTGGACTATAAAGAAAGCTGAGCACCGAAGAACTGATGCCTTTGAACTGTGGTGTTGGAGAAGACTCTTGAGAGTCCCTTGGACTGTAAGGAGATCCAATCAGTCCATCCTAAAGGAAATCAGTCCTGAATGTTCTTGGAAGGACTGATGTTGAAGCTGAAACTCCGATACTTTGGCCACCTGATGCAAAGAACTGACTCATCTGAAACCACCCTGATGCTGGGAAAGATTGCAGGTGGGAGGAGAAGGGGACGACCCAGGATGAGATCATTGGATGGCATCACTGATTCAATGGACATGAGTTTGTGTAAACACCGGGTTTTGTTGATGGACAAGGAGGCCTGGCGTGCTGCAGTCCATGGGGTCACAAAATTGGACATGACTGAGAGACTGAACTGAACTGAACTGAACTGAAAGTGAGAAACAGGCTACAATACAACAATTTTAGGGGACTTTAATAACCCAGTTTTACCAATGGCTATATCATCCAGACAGAAAATCAATAAGAAAACAGTGGCCTTAAACAACACATTAGACCAGATGGGCTTATATATGCACACACATACACAATGGAATATTACTCAGACACATAAAATGAACATTTGACACATGCAATAATATGGATGTCCCTGGACCTGATGGCTCAGCAGGTAAAGAATCCACCTTCAGTACAGGAGATGCAGAAGACATAGATTCAGTCCCTGGGTCAGGAAGATCCTCTGGAGGAGGGAATGGCAACCCACCCCCAGTATTCTTGCCTGAAAAATCCCATGGACAGAGGAACCTTGCAGGCTATAGTCCTAAGAGTCCCAGAGAGTTAGACACGACTGAGAAGCTGAGCATGCACACACAGATGGACCTGGAGAGTATTATGCTTAGTGAAATAAATCAGACAGAGAAAGACAAATAGTGTATTGCATCAGTTACATGTAGAATCTAAAAAAATAAAATAAAATAGTGAATTTAATAAAAAAAGAAATAGACTCACAGACATAAGAGAACAAACTAGTGTTCCCAGTGAGAAGAGGGAAGGGGGGAGGAGCAAGAGTAGGGAATTAAGAAGTACAAACTACTATGCATGAAATAAGGTACAAGGATATATTGTACAGTACAGGGAAAATAGTCAATATTTTATAATAACTATAAATGGAATATAATCTAGAAAAATTTTGAATCACCATGTTGTACAACTGGAATTAATATAATATTATACATCGTGTTGGATTCTTTGTGACCTCATGGACTGTAGCCCGCCAGGCTCCTCTGTCCATGGGATTTTCCAGGCAAGAATACTGGAGTGGGTTGCCATTTCCTTCTCCAGGGGATCTTCCCAACCCAAGGATCAAACCTGGGTCTCCTGCATTGCAGCCAGAGTCATTACCATCTGAGCCCCCAGGGAACCACATTAAACATCAACCACACCTCAATTTTAAAATATAATTAAATAAACATCCACAGTATTAAACAAAATTCTGAATATGGATGTTTATTCTAGCTCCATTCACAACTGCCAAAAACTGGAAATAATCCAAATGTTACTCAAAAGATAGAGTACGTACACTGTGGTACATCCACAGAATGGAATACTATTTAGCAATAAAGAGAAACCAAGTATTTAATAAACACAACCACTTGGATGAATTTCGATGGCATTAGGCTGATATTAAAAAAGCCAGTTTTAATCACAAATGTATGATTCCATATATCTAACATCTCCAAATGACAAAACTATAATGACAGAGAACAGATTATTAGTTACCAGAGGTTAATGGTAGGAGGGAGGTTGAGGTAGAAGTGAAACTATAAAGGGATAACAACAGAGAGGTTTTTGGGGTGACAGAACTATATTCTGTATATAGGCGGTGGTGGATACATCAATCTATGTGTCTTAAAATTGTATAGATGCAGGTTTTTTAAGTCTATGCTAATGTATGATAAACTTTAAAAAGAAGAAAAAAGAAAGGAATAGAGCATAAACATGTAGGTTAAATAAGATAATGGTTACTAGGGTGTTCGTTTTATAGTAACTCTTTAAGCTAAATTTTGTGTAGTTTTCTGTATCTTTATTTTAATTAAATGTTTAAAATGAAAATTAAAGGGATTAAAGGGGAAAGGGGAACAGCCTGGGTCAGGGAAGGCTTCTTTTGAGGAGGTGACAAGAAGACGAGAGAATTGAGAGATGACAATAAAGCATTAAAGTGAAGACTAGGAGGAGAGTATTTGAGGCAGAGAACTGGAGGCAAGAGATAATATAGAAGGAGGTCCTGATGCAAGAACAGGTAGCTGTTCTATCCCAGCAATAGAGTATCTGTGTGTGTGTGTGTGTGTGTGTGTGTGTAGATTTATTACAAGGTATTGGCTCATACATTTATACAGTCTGGCAAGCCCCAAGATCAGCAGGGTGAATTGGCAAGCTAGAGATCCAGGAGAGTCAATTGTTTAGTTCCAGGAGGATTCCTAAGGCCTGAGAACCGAAGAGCAGATGGTGTAGTTCCAGTCCAAAGACCAGCAGGCTCACAATCCAGGAAGAGCCATTGTTTCACTTTGAGTCTGTAGGCAGGAAAGAAGTCAATGATCCAGTTCAAAAGCAGTCAGACTTCTGCCTGACTTTTTCCTCTCTTACTTGGTGAAGGGTCAACTTTTTTTATTTTAGTCATGCCTCCAACTGATTTTTAGTTGCTCAGTCATGTCCAATTCTTTGTGACCCAGTGGACTATAGCCTACCAGGCTCCTGTGTCTGCAGAATTCTCCAGGCAAGAATACTAGAGTGGGTAGCCTATCCCTTCTCCAGGAGCTCTTCCCTACCCAGGGATCAAACCCAGGTCTCCTTCATTGCAAACAGATTCTTTATCATATGAGCCACTAAGGATGAGGTCAAATTAGGGAGGGCAATTTGCTTTCCTGAGTCTCTTTAAAAGTTGCTGCTGCTGCTAAGTTGCTTCAGTCGTGTCCGACTCGGTGAGACCCCATAGACAGCAGCCCACCAAGCTCCCCCGTCCCTGGGATTCTCAAGGCAAGAACAATGGAGTGGGCTGCCATTTCCGTCTCCAATGCATGAAAGTGAAGAGTGAAAGTGAAGTCGCTCAGTCGTGTCCAACTCTTCGCGCCCCCATGGACTGCAGCCTTCCAGGCTCCTCCGTCCATGGGATCTTCCAGGCAAGAGTACTGGAGTAGGGTGCCATTGCCTGTTAATCTCACCTAAAAAACACTCACAGAAACACCCGAAATAATGTTTTGCCAAATATCTGGGCACACCGTGGCCCAGTCAAGTTGACACACAAAATTAACTTATTACAGAATGTGTATTACAAACGTACAAAACAACTTCATTGAAGGAGGTAGGGTTAAGAGTGCTGACCCAGCTAACTTTGGAAGTAAATGGAGTCTGGGACACTAAAGGCAAAAACAACTGCACTAAGGAAATGTGACTGAGGTATGTTCTTTAGTTAGTAATAATGTATCATTAGAAAAGACTGATGCTGACAGAAGGCAAAAGGAAATGGGGCAGCAGAGGATGAGATGGTTAGATAGTATCACTGACTCAATGGACACATCAATTTGAACAAACTGCTGGAGATACTAAAGCACAGAGAAGTTTGATGTGCTGCACTCCATGGGGTCACAAAGAATCAGACACGACTTAGCAGCTGCACAACAACAGCAACAACAATGTATCGATTCTGGTTCTTTAATTTTAACAAATGTACCATACTAGTATAAGGTGTTACACAAATGAATAACAGAAACCTCAAATAAAACAGTCAACAAGTCAAAGAGGAGCTCTTACCTCTTAGGATAGTAGCAGCCCGGAACAGGAAGAAGAAAGACAGACTTCCTTTTTCCGCCTGGCAAGACTTTAGCCAATGAAAGACTTCCACGACTCAGCCAATGAAAAGCCACTATATTTGGAACTCTCAATTCGTCCAATGAGCTGTCTGTTTATTAGACTTTGCAACTTCCTTTCCATAACAGTCTTTTTCGCCTGAGGCAGAGGGCTTTGTTTGTGGTGGCCATAGTTGGAGGCCCCAGGGTATAATTGTTCGGTGATTCTGAGTAAATCGGCTTTTACTGGAGAAGTAACTGGCAAACTGTTTAAGGTGAACATTTTGGTGTCCAATGCAGGGATACAGAGAAGACCCCACAACAACTCTGAGGCTGGTAAACAGATAGGTAAGTTACCTAAAAAGTCCATTTTTTTTTTTTAAATCACCAGCCCTGAGGCCTAAGGGTAAATTTTTCTCCTGGGGGTTTATTCTGATTAAAGCCTTACTCTGTCTGTGAGTTAAGCACTTCGGCCTGGTTTTTTTTTTTTTTTTCTTTTTCTTCAAACCAGGCTACTCCAAATGAAACTATGCTAGCTTTTAGCTGAATTTCTTTTGGAACAGGAGCTGTTTCATTGAAACTGTGCTGTTCAGTCTTCAGCCTGCCTCGTTCAGGATTAGGGTGTGCTGAGCAGCCTTTTTCCTGGCTCCTTTAAAACTAGACTGTTCCCTTAGAACTGGCTGGTATAGGCCTGCAGGGTGTTTGAGCCCATTTAAGCTGTTTTAGGCTGTTTGAAAATTACTGTTTTACTCTAAAGATAAACCTCTGAGAAATGTGATTCCAATTACCTAAATACTTTGAGGGTGCCCTTACAAGAATCCTGACTGATTTTATGTTTAAAAATCTGTAGTCCTTCCTCATGCACATTTCTAAGTAAATGGACCAACCTAACCAAAGGCAGTTGAGAACATGAATGGGGATTATGGAGAAATACTGAAATCCCAAACTTACTTTTCCTAAAACAAAATTGGACAACCATATCTGTAAAATTTCCAAAACTGAATGGAATGCCTATTTCTATATTATATTTCATTATAAGATCAACTGAGGCAACCAAAGACAAAATGGCTGCCAAAGCCTCATATTCCTTGTCCCTGGCTTCTATGTCTCGGATACTGTCTCCAGTGTCATCTTGTTCCTTTCCTCTGACTCTGCCTCTGGCATCATCCTCCTTCTTCCCTTTTATACCACTTATACCTCATCTATAACTCTCAGTTCCCCCATACTAATTCTCTTGCCAAACTTTCCCTTTTCTCTGAAACTCCCCTGTGCCATTTCCTCTGAACTTATCAGAACCTGTCTCTTTAAAATTAAGCCTTCAAAGGATCCAGAGGCTAAACTCTTAACTGCAAAGCCATAGTCAAAGATTATCCCAAAGTAACTGAAATCCTTACAGATTTGCTGAAGAATATAATATAGTTATTCAAACTTATCAACTCTGACTTAGATTAGTTAGTTCATATGCCTGTCAGTGAAGACCAGGCCTAAATTTGGATGAAAATTCACAACTGGGGAAATCCTGAAAGCCCTCTAGAATTATAACTGGGAGACCAGCCCATTAACGTATAGGATCAAGCTCAGGTGATCACTAAGTGATTTGCGAGAGCAATTTGTAAGGCTTTCTGAAAGCCTGTTAATTGGAACAAAATTCAGGCTTGCACACAAAAATATGATGAACCTATTCATGACTATTATGATCAACTTCAGAATGTATTTAAAGAAAATTCTTACCTTCCTTCAGATGTTGATTCCACTTGAGTAGCTTTCAACTCTATTTTTATTAGTGGGCTGAACCAGGATCTTTCTCTTCTAGTAAAAAGGACCAATATTGAATGGGAAACTTTGTCCACTCCATATTTAGTTAATCTGGAAAACCAGGTCTCTCACGCTCTAGATTAGTCATGTAAAATGCTGCTGCTGCTAAGTTGCTTCAGTCGTGTCCGACTCTGTGTGACCCCATAGGTGGCAGCCCACCAGGCTCCCCCGTCCCTGGGATTCTCCAGGCAAGAACACTGGAGTGGGTTGCCATCTCCTTCTCCAATGCATGAAAGCAAAAAGTGAAAGTGAAGTCACTCAGTCGTGTCTGACTCCCAGCAGACCCCATGGACTGTGGCCCACCAGGCTCCTCTGTCCATGGGACTTCCCAGGCAAGAGTGCTGGAGTGGGGTGCCATCTACTCGCAAACGTAACAGCTATGGAAAGTCACTAATTAAAAACTAGGTAAATGAAAACTGCTAAATTCTTAATCTTCAATAAAAACAAATGGAGGTCCCTAAACAAAAACAAAACCCTCCTAGTTTCTGCTATTATTGCAAAAAGCCAGGATATTAGAAAAGAGATTGTTACCAATTTTTGCACTTTGGGTGCCTGCAGCCTTCTAAGTTGTCTTTCCAACATCCCCCTAATTCTCAATAACAAGAGTCAAAGGAACTATAAGAGCTATTCCCAATCCCTCCCTCTTGATTTTCTTGAATAACATTTTTCCACGTTAAGGATAAATTTCTTCCAGTCCTAAGTGACACCAGAGCCACACTCTTTGGTGTTCAGTTCCACTACAATAAACAGTTTCTGCCTTGGAGTACTAAGATAGTTCAAATAGTAGGGTTCTCTAATGAACTTCAAAAGGTTCCTATCTCTGAAGCCATTCTTTTCTTTAGGCCCTTTGAGAAACACACACCATTTTCTCCTCAGTTCCTCCACCCCTACCTATTTATTTGACCAAGACTTCTTAGGGAAGTATCATGCCAGAATTTTTACAGAATTTCTACAACTTGACAGTAGTCATCAAAGCAGTCAATCCGTTAAATTAAATGACCCTTTGACATATTTTATTTCTTCTGTCTTTGATGGTACTACAGCTGATTCTGGAAACACTGATCATTTGTTCCTACTGGATCAGATACCACCCTCCTTATGGGCAAAATCTCCAACTGATTTTGGTAAAATTCACAGTGCACGTCCCATCAAGATCCAAATAAACACCCCCAAATTTCTCTCCAGAATTAATCAACACCCTGTAAGGAAAGAAGGCCTTGGAGGTAAAAAGCCTATAATAGAAGATAACAAGTCATCATTATCCCTTGTACTAATCCCTATAATCCCCTGATTTTACCATCGAGAAACCTAAGGGCTGAGGGTGGAAGTTTGTCCAGAATCTCTGAGCAATAAACAAGACTCTTATCCCTCGACACTCTTTATTCCTAATTCTCACACACTACTAACATCCATTTCCAACAGAAGCAAATTCTTTACTATAATTGATGTATGCAGTGCACATTCTAACCAATACCTTTTTGCCTTCATTTGGAAAACAAAACAGTGCATCCATACAGTAATGCCTTGGGGTTTTACTGAGAGCCTTTATTTCTCAGAAATCTTGAAGGCTGATCTGGATGATACAAGTTCCTTAGGGGTTCTGCTTTGGTGCAACGTGTGGATGATTTGCTTCTTTGTTCTCCTTCTCAACCCTTCTCACAGGAAAGCAGCATCCACTTGCTAAAGTTATTAGCCTTAAAGGGACATAAAGTTGCCAAGGGAAGATTGCAGTTTTCCCAAACCCCCTTCAAAATTTAGGACAGCTGATACCAGAAAAAGGGCTATACCTGAACCCAGAAGGCTTCATGTGTCCTAAGCTTCCAGAAATCCAAAATGAAGTGCCAAATGTGAGGTTCTCTCAGGCTAGTTGGATATTACTCAAACTGGATTCCAAATTTCTCTCTTATGGCCAAATCTCTGTATATTTTACTAAAGAGCAACCTCAGCCCAATTTTATGGGAAGAACCAGACAAAATAGTCTTTAAGGCCTTAAAGAGTTTGATGAACCCACACACTCTTGGGCATCCAATGATCAGATTCTCTTTTCCAGTTTTATATATGAAAAGGAAGATAATGCCTTTGGGATACTCATCCAAAAACATGAGGACCACTATCTATCCACAGAGTATTAAAGCCAGCAACTGTACACTGTGGCACAGGTCTACCCTGCTATTATTGCAAACAGCGAGGATATTAGAAAAAAGATTGTTACCAATTAAGCACCTTGGGTGCCTGCAGCCTTCTAAGTTGTCTTTCCAGCTTGCCTTAGAGCCATTACTGCCACTGCATTTTTGGTTAAGGTCATCAAAAAGATTGAGGTGGGATTCCTTTCAACCATTTTTGTACCTCATGCAGTAGAAGCCCTTCTGAATTCTCATCACACTCAATATTTCTCAGTCATCCACCTCACCTCCTAAGAAGTCCTTTTGTTAAGTTCCTCACAGAACTCTTTTAGGTTGTAATAACCTTAACCCTGCTGCTCTTCTGCCCTCCATCACCAATGAAGTCTCTCACCACTACTTAATGCTGATGGATCATATCCTGATGCCTTGTGATGACCTGCAAGAAAATAATTTGGGTAATGCTGGCTTCTCAAAGTTCACTGATGGTTCTTATCTAAAAGTTGATCATGGTAAATACTGTGCTGAGTATGCTATTGCAACTCCTTTCGTTGTTTTTGAGGCAGTACCAATGGCTACTTCAGCCCCAAAGTCTGAATTATGTGATCTTACACAAGCTTGCACTTTACTCACGTTCAAAACTGCCAGAATTTATACTGATAGTAGATAAGGTTTCGGAGAAGCTCATGATTTTGGAATGTTGTGGAAGCAACATGGCTTCCTAACTTTCAGTAGAGATAAAATTTAAAATGTCTCCTATGTTCAAACATTAGTGAATGCAGTACTTTTACCTGCCACTTAAGCTATTATTAAAATTCCAGACATTTTTAACTTGACTCCCTGGAAGCTAAGGGAAATTACCTTGCTGACAGTTCCACAAGGAACGCTGCCCTTAAAGGAATCAAAAGCAGTCAAACTTCTGTCATGATACAAAGGGGTATTTCTCCAAATGATAACTTAGAAAAACTGGCTGGAGAAGCCCAACAATTGGTCTCAGAAAAGAAAAAAGACTGGGAATTCAACTCTTGGTTTGATAAGAAGAGAAAGCTCTGATTCAGATCAAATAACAACTCAGTCCTACTAGAGATTCCAAAATTTATACTCCTAACCACTATACATGCATTAGATCATTGGTCTACTGACAAAATTCTTGCTTTCATGAATCAATATTGGTGGGGAAACATTTACAAAGTTGCAAAAAGTGCCTACCTCACTTGCCCCACTAATCCAAAAGACAACCCAGGGAAGCCTGTTACTGCTTCCAAACATTTTAAACTGTCTAACGGACCATGCAAGGTCTGGCAATTAGATTTAATACAACTTACCCCATCTCAGGGATATAAATATATTTTGGTCATGGTGTGAATGTTTTCACACTGGACTTAAGCCTTCCTTTGCAGACAGGCTACTGCTTTTTCTGTGGCTGGTCTTTCTGGAAAATATTATTCCTACCTGGGGAAATCCTCCCATAATTCATGACGATCAAGGGACCCATTTTACTGGTCAGATATTTTGATATCTGTGCTGTTTGGCCAGTTTTACAATACTTTCACTGCATTCAGAATCCTCAATCCTCTGGTTTAGTCAAATGTACTAACGGAGTTATTAAAACTCAATTGGCAAAATTTGTATGGGCCCTCCAAATATATTGGCCAAAAGTACTGCCACTGATCCTTCTAAATCTATATCCATCCCTTGTGGAATTCAAACTCTAACCCTTTGAGATAGTCACAGGACACTCAATGTACTTGGCTCCTGCATTGTTTAACCTGCAGCTGATAAAATGAGAAATATTCCAGTGTTGCAAAGGCCTAATTGCTTCTATTAAAAATAACCTGTTGATTTTCTTTGTACAGACCACTGAAGAAACAGATTCATGTTATTCAAATCCCCACCTAATATTTTGCTTGTTATATAGTGATATAATAAATACAAATTATATTGAAAAATAAAAATAACCATGTTTTGCTAGAGCAGTGTTTTCACAGTGCACTCTCTGGAGATGAAGACCTTAAGCACCCTTGCAACCTGGAGGTTTCATATACTGGAAAAGACACCTTCAGAAGGATTCTCTTTAACCTCACTGGAAAGACCCCTATCAAGTACTGCTAACCAACCCTTGTGCCATGAAACTCCAGGCAACAGACTCTTGGATTCATATGACACACGGAGAGAAAGCAGCACACCCTGAGTGGACCTGCATGTCATCTGGTGACCTGACAGTAAATAGCTCCCAGAATTGAAGCACACAACATCTGATGGAACAGCTTTCCCAAGATAGTTAGATCAGGCTTGTCAGAAGTTTGTCTGCCAAATCTTCCATATGATCTCCAGTGTTTATGATTTTGATGATATGTGGACTTTCAGTTCAGTTCAGTTGCTCAGTCGTGTCCAACTCTTTGCGACCCCATAAATCGCAGCACGCCAGGCCTCCCTGTCCATCACCAACTCTCGGAGTTCACTCAAACTCATGTCCATCGAGTCAGTGATACCATCCAGCCATCTCATCCTCTGTCGTCCCCTTCTCCTCCTGCCCTCAATCCCTCCTACCATCAGAGTCTTTGCCAATGAGTCAACTCTTTGCATGAGGTGGCCAAAGTATTGGAGTTTCAGCTTCAGCATCAGTCCTTCTAATGAACACCCAGGACTGATCTCCTTTAGGATGGACTGGTTGGACCTCCTTGCAGTCCAAGGGACTCTCAAGAGTAAGTGGCCTCAGAGTTGTCCCTTCTACCCTTCCTTGTTACCCAAATGTGACCTCAGTAGGTTTCCAGTGTATATGCTTTCCCTCCATCATGGAATACCACACTCAGGAAAGGTTGTTTCTGGCACTGAGGGACAAAAAGTCACCGAAACCAGAAAACCCAAGTCTTAACCAGCACTGCATTAGAATAGGAGGTCAGAAAGAGGAGCTCTCACACCCTATGACAACAGCAGAGCCCAACAAGACGACTTCCATTTCTTGCCTGGCAAGAGCTCAGCCAGTGAGAGATCGCTACAACTCAGCCAATGAGAGATTGCCACAACTCAGCCAATGAAAAGCCACTATACTTCAAGCTCTGCTGCTGTTGCTGTTAAGTTGCTTCAGTCATGCCTGACTCTTAGCGACCCCATGGACTGGAGCCTACCAGGCTCCTCCGTCCATGGGATTTTCTAGGCAGGAGTACTGGAGTGGAATGTCATTGCCTTCTCTGACTTCAAGCTCTAAATTCCCCCAATAGACTCTTTTGTTTAGTATAGCCCACCCAACTACGTTTCCCCCTCCTTGCTGTGAGGAATACTTGTGTGTGACTTGCCATGATGGCAGACCCCAAATTGTAATTCTTTGTTGATCCCAAATAAACCCATTTTTGCTGGAAAAATAACTGGTAGTCTATATGTGTTACATCAATACTATTAATAAAGGGGTAAACAGGTGCAGGGTATAATGTGAACTCTCTGTACTGTCTTTGTAAATTTTCTGTATATCTAAAACCGTTCTTAAAAAAGTTTATTTTAAAGTTGACTTAAAAAGGAGTACAATACAGTTTGTCCAGAAAAGATAGAAAGGCCCGGAGCTGTGGTAGTTTCTCTGGCCCCTGAAAATCTCACTCATACAGCCTGTGAGACCCTTAATACACAGACTGTGAAACTAGACCACCTGGGTTTGAATTCTGGGCATTACCACTTACTAAATGGGTAAATTTTGGCAAATTACTTAGCCTTTTTGTGAATGATGGCCCCTACTTTTTGCCATGTTATTAGTATTAAATGAGTTTAGTATGTATTGATTGCTTAAATGAGTGCTGGCACACTGTAAGTTCTATGTAGATACTTTGTAAACCTAAAAACGTGATGACTAAAAATTCATTTAGTAATTAGCCATATAATCAGACAAGGTAGGGAGATATGAGTTTGATTGCTATAAACCAAGCAGTGGTTACCATGGATATGTCAGAACCTTGACAGCCAGCATAAAGGGGCAACTAAGCTGTGTTACTCTGGAAAGAAGGCTAGAAGGCACAACACATCTTCCTATTACTCTATTACTCCATTTTAAGTCTTTCTCTCAAAAAGAACCAACTTCTAATCAGATACATAATTAACCACCTCAAGGTAAGCAAAATATATCATTATCTCCATTCTGTAGATAAGAATTCTGAAAAGGGTAGGTTTAATTTAGATGATTTCATCCTAGAGTACCCAGGAGAGGTGCAGGAAGTGAAAGGACCTGATAATCCCTAGTCCAATTATTTTCTTTCTTGGTTATCCTACTTATCCTTCTTTAAGATATGTTCTTAAGGAAGAATTTGTGTGATGCCAGTTGGACCTCTCTTAGTGGTACTAACAAATACAGACTGTCTGAGATCAAGCTAGGAAGCTCTGCAATTATCAGGAAATAGACATGAAGCTGCTACTTCCTGTCTTAAAGCAAGATGGCTACCATGGAACCCAGACAATCAGACACTGGCGTTTCAGGCTCCTGGTTTTATCAGCTTCATGAGCAAAGCTGGAATAAGGCTGGTTTTGATCACAGGCCACATATCAGATTTTCCTTTGGAAGGGCATAAGCCAGACATATTTTCCAGGAGGTCCTTATGGGAATCTGAATGATTTCCCAGGGAATGAACAATGATCTAATAAGAAATGCTATAAAATGTGAGTCTCTATTTGGGGATAGCCGTTATCTAAAACAGTGGGTGATTCTGCAGAATCCTGCTAAGTTATCTATTAATAAGCAGATACATACTCACCACTGTGGAAAATTCTGAAAGAGATGGGAATACCAGACCACCTGACCTGTCTCTTGAGAAACCTATATTCAGGTCAGGAGGCAACAGGTAGAACTGGACATGGAACAACAGACTGGTTCCAAATAGGAAAAGGAGTACGTAAGGCTGTATACTGTCACCCTGCTTATTAAAATTATATGCAGAGTACACCATGAGAAACGCTGGGCTGGAAGAAGTACAAGCTGGAATCAAGACTGCCGGGAGAAATATCAATAATCTCAGATATGCAGATGACACCACCCTTATGGCAGAAAGTGAGAGGAACTAAAGAGCTTCTTGATGCAAGTGAAACAGGAGAGTGAAAAAGTTGGCTTAAAGCTCAACATTCAGAAAACGAAGATCATGGCATCCGGTCCCATCACTTCATGGGAAATAGATGGGGAAACAGTGGAAACAGTGTCAGACTTTATTGCTTTGGGCTCCAAGATCATGGCAGATGGTGACTGCAGCCATGAAATTAAAAGACGCTTACTCCTTGGAAGAAAAGTTATGACCAACCTAGAGAGCATATACAAAAGCAGAGACATTACTTTGCCAACAAAGGTCCGTCTAGTCAAGGCTATGGTTTTTCCTCTGGTCATGTATGGATGTGAGAGTTGGACTGTGAAGAAAGCTGAGCGCTGAAGAATTGATGCTTTTGAAGTGTGGTGTTGGAGAAGACTCTTGAGAGTCCCTTGGACTGCAAGGAGATCCAACCAGTCCATTCTGAAGGAGATCAACCCTGGGATTTCTTTGGAAGCAATGATGCTGAAGCTGAAGCTCCAGTACTTTGGCCACCTCATGCGAAGAGTTGACTCATTGGAAAAGACTCTGATGCTGGGAGGGATTGGAGGCAGGAGGAGAAGGGGATGACAGAGGATGAGATGGATGGATGGCCTCACCGACTCGTTGGACGTGAGTTTGAGTGAACTCTGGGAGTTGGTGATGGACAGGGAGGCCTGGCGTGCTGCGATTCATGGGGTCGCAAAGAGTCGGACACAACTGAGCGACTGAACTGAACTGAACTGACTCACCACATAATCATCAGAGAGCTAACCAAAGCCCATCTGAGTATCAACCTAAGTACTTTGGTAACCCAAACAGAGCTTCCCCCAGCTCTGGGCCCCATACATAGACATTCAGTTCAGTCACTCAGTCATCTCCGACTCTTTGCGACCCCATGAATCACAGCACGCCAGGCCTCCCTGTCCATCACCAACTCCCGGAGTTCACTCAAACTCATGGCCATTGAGTCGGTGAGGCCATCCATCCATCTCATCCTCTGTCATCCCCTTCTCCTCCTGCCTCCAATCCCTCCCAGCATCAGAGTCTTTTCCAATGAGTCAACTCTTTGCATGAGGTGGCCAAAGTACTGGAGTTTCAGCTTTAGCATCATTCCTTCCAAAGAAATCCCAGGGCTGATCTCCTTCAGAATGGACTGGCTGGATCTCCCTGCAGTCCAACGGACTCTCAAGAGTCTTCTCCAACACCACACTTCAAAAGCATCAATTCTTCAGTGCTCAGCTTTCTTCACAGTTCAACTCTCACGTCCATACATGACCAGAGGAAAAACCATAGCCTTGACTAGACGGACCTTAGTCGGCAAAGTAATGTCTCTGCTTTTGAATATGCTCTCTAGGTTGGTCATAACTTTCCTTGCAAGGAGTAAGCGTCTTTTAATTTCATGGCTGCAATCACCGTCTGCAGTGATTTTGGCGCCCAAAGCAGTAAAGTCTGACACTGTTTCCACTGTTTCCCCATCTATTTCCCATGAGCAGATGCCATGATCTTCATTTTCTGAATGTTGAGCTTTAAGCCAACTTTTTCACTCTCCTCTTTCACTTTCATCAAGAGGCTTTTTAGTTATCATATGACCCAGCAATTACACTCCTAGTTATAAACTCAAGAGAACTGAAACCATATGTCCATACAAAACTTATACAATCCTACGCACACACACATATATATAGCAGGATTATTCATAAGAGTCAAAAAGTAGAAACAATCCAAACATCTTATCAATTGATGGATGGATAAACAAAATGTGGTATATCCATACAATGGAATGTTACTTAGCCATAGAAGGGAATGAAATATTAATACATGCTACAACATGGATTAACCGTGAAGCAATTGTCTAAATTATCCTCCACCCCATCACCAATTCCAAGGTTGAATAAAGATATTCCTAACAGGGATGAACTATGGCTGAAGGGATAGGCCACACCTAATGCCATCATGCCTGTGTAGGTTGCTTTAATAAGAAATCACTGTTTTGCCACTAGAGTTGATGATAATCGGTTCCCCCGCACCCCACCCATGACATAAACAAGGTTGGACAGAATGAAATAATGGACTTTTGACAGTCCCAGTCTGTTTATCAGTTTCTGCATATTCATAAGCTAATTTAGGTTCAGAGTTAACCATGGGCTGATTTCTTGTTTCCCTTAATATTAAAGAACTAAGCTGAATCATGTTCCGGCTTCTGACCTCCTGCTGGTGTCGTCTAAAGACAACTGAAGAGACTGAGAGGTAATACTGTAATTATTTCCTTAGACCTGCTCCACCATTTCCTCCAGTGTACCAAGCCATGGTCCCTCACAGGACAGATCCCTATGATATATATTATTAGGGGCATGACTAGGTAGTGTCTACAAGATTAGGGGCAGGGTTGGGGAAGGATGGCAGTTCTACAAGGCAAGTGAATCAAGGAAGCAAAGTGTCCTTGGAGGCTTTGGGGTGTAGTTCCCACTCCACCTCCTACCACCTGGCTGTGCCTTTATGACTGCATTGGGACTACTGCAGGCAGAGCCCCAAACACCAAAAGTATAATTCTTTGTTTAGACTAACAGTACTTTTAAGGCTTTGACTCATTTTTCTTTTCCATTTATAGACATGTAGTCATCATCATCATTGGACTGGACAACTCAGGGAAAACTGTTCTTGTGGAGGCGTTCCAAAGACGTAAGGAACTGAGAGAATTAGATACTAGTTTAGGTCTCCCCTGGGTCCCAGTGACCAATGAAATGTCATTCCTTCCTACCCTTACTTCATGGCACCCAAGTTACCTCATTGGAAGGTAAACACTTCCCAACACACATGAACAAGACACACACACACACAGACACACATACACTCCACTCCTCTCAGGTGTTATCAGCCTGTTAATGTAATGTCTGTTACCTGCTCCCTTTACAAGATATCCTAATTGATGGTCTTTTCATAGTGTCAGTCTGAATGAACTGTGACTATGCAAAGCACTGCAGTTGATTAGGAAGGAAAGCAAGTTTGAAACAGTGTCTAGTTTCAGAACTCAATTAATGTGGAATTTGGTCTAGATAAGAGAGACAAGTGTGGGATGATGAAGAAGTTTAATAACGTGAAACTTCGTGACAGTTCATATAGAGGGTTGGAGCTTGAGAAATGGTGTCAGTTCAGAGACAGGCAAATTTAATACCAAATCTCCAGTTTAATACCTTGACATTTCAGCCAGTGGTTCAGCCTGGTATTCCACCTTACAGGCAGCAAACTTGATTCTGCCTCTCCCAAATCTCTGACTGGCAGAAATGATAATTAAAAAAGAAAAAAGGTAAGAAGCAGCAAGAAAATCAAGGAGCCAAGATAAATCACAAGGTTACTGATAAAGGGAATAATTTTTACAGCCCAACCCAGCACCACCCCTAGATTCCCATCCAGTCTGGGTGGGGCCTGGGAACATATTAAGAACACCCCAGGCTTTTCTAATAGCCATCGTTGGGAAGCACTCAACTGTAATTAGCCTTATGCTATTTTTCCTATGAGAATAGCATGTGCTTTCCATTCTAATTCCTAGAAGATAGAGCTTGCAGTCTAATTTGTTACTGTTTAACTTGCCTTGTGCTTGATGAATAACTTGGGGATGATTCATAAACTTCATTCACAGAGACATTTTTATGGCTAAGAAGCAAATTTCCACTGATGTCACATTCTGAAGAATTATCTCAGGCCACCTCTGTCCATGTAAGACTTCCAGAGACTAGTAGACTCCTGTGTACCCAAAATGCAATAGCTTGCCCCCTATCAGTTCAGTTCAGTTCAGTCTCTCAGTCATGTCCGACTCTTTGCGACCCATGAATCGCAGCACGCCAGGTCTCCCTGTCCATCACCAACTCCCGGAGTTCACTCAGATTCATGTCCATCGAGTCAGGGATGCCATCCAGCCATCTCATCCTCTGTCGTCCCCTTCTCCTCCTGCCCCCAATCCCTCCCAGCATCAAAGTCTTGCCCCCTATAAGCTCCTGCAAATGCTTATAATTGCTGAAAACAGATGATAGCCTAGGGAGGAAGTTCCAATCTAGAAGCAGTAAATTGTGTAAATATTTGAAGACACTGGCTCTAAAATATTTTGGGACATAAGCCATTATTACCAACAACATCATGCACTATAACTATTTTGTCTGGCATGGTCATATGGGGCAAGGGATCCAAGCATGCGCACCAGCAGTGCTCTATATGAGGGTGTTTAAAGCAGTTTCAAACCTAGCTATATATTTCGAACTTGAAAAGAAAATGCTTTCTGAGCCCCACCCCATATCTCACTCTCTCAAAGAATGAGGCCTAGTGTCCTAGGTTTTAAGAGCTCCACAGGTGATCCTGGTGCATAGTGGGTACTGAGAGCCAAAAATCAGAATCACACCAACTCACAGGGGACCTGAAGGTTCAGATATTTGGGCCTGGAGAAGGCCCAGGGAACCAAAAATCTTAACAAGTGTGCCAGATAATGCTGAGACAGGCAAAAATTCTACTGCTCTTTAAGGCAGTGAGTCTCAAAATGTAAGGTGAGAAAAATCACCTAGGGATTTTGTTAAACATAGGAGTTTGCTAAAAATAAATAAATAAATAAAGATACCTGAGAGAAGATGTAAGATTAAAAAAAAAAAAAAAAAAGATACTTGTGTCCCAAGTGTAGGATTCTTATTCATTTGGCACAGGGTGGGACTTAACCATCATCCCCATGTAAGCAGATGATCCCCAAACTATGCTTTATGTAGCATTCTGTTAGGGATATCGAGATGCATTTGACTCAGTACCTCTCCTCAGAGTGTTTATAAATTAATAGAGGAAATAAGAGAAATGTACATTGTCAGAGAGCAAGTTCTGATGGTTTCTAGGATTTGCCAACAATAGACTGAATTATTGGAGAACTGGTAAGGTTGAAAATATAAAGAAATAACAGGGAAAAAACATAAAGTTTGCTTTGATATAGAAAACACAATTTAAAAATTGCCTTTAGAGTTTTAACCTATTCACTTATTATTTTTAAGTAGTCTAATATAGACATAACAAATAACATAAAATTGTGAATGAAAATTATATGTTATGTGAACACTATAATTAAATAATTGACTAACATAAAATCAGAAGAGGACATTATGAGATGATAGTAAGATGTAATAATATGTACATATACACACATATAGAGGCATATTATGTATACACATAAATGTTTGTATAGTCATACATTTCCAAAGATCTGAAAGCAGGACTTCTCAGCTAAGCAACTTATTCTGGCAATCCTACAGAAAATGTCCCATGTAAATTTGAAACTAGAGATAAGAAGCTACTGATTCTGGTCTTAGAACTCCCAGGTATGTGTGTAGAGAATCTGTAAAATCATCTTGCTACTAATGTGGGCAGAGATCTAAGCCAGGCTGTCGGTTTAATAGACTGGAATGTGTCTACAGAAATGCTGAACTGCATTTCTCTGGGGGCTGAGTGAGAGGTGGGATGCCCTGTGGGACTGTATGGTCTGGCCATAGCCTTGAAAGAGCAAAGGTGTCTGAGTTTGGCATGGTTTCTAGGAGATATGAAAGGAAGAGGACATCATACTCTCCTCCACAGTAACAGGCCCCATAAAAATTTACTGAACACTTACTATGTGTAAGGGAATGCGGAGCCCCTCCCTCACAGAGCTTATATTTTCATTGGGGAGGCAGGATGTGCACAGAATGAGGTGAGGGACCAGTTTAACACACCATGTGCTTAACTAGAGATCGAAGTAAGAGCTGGGCCAGTCAGCGAGGCTTCCTAAAGAAAGTGGTACTTGAGCTGGGCCTTAAAGAAAGGATGGGAGAGAAGAGCTTTATCAGATGCATTCAACAAATATTTATTGAACACCTGTCTGCCAGTTTCTGTGCTTGACATTGTGAATATATAATAGTAAATACTGAAAGGGTTTCTATCCTGTTGCAGTTTATAACCCAGATAAATAAATCACAGAATTTATAACACTGTAACATGGGCTTCCCTGGTGGCTCAGTAAAGAATCTGCCTGCAGTGCAGGAGACCTGGGTTCAATCCCTGGGTTGGGAAGATCCCTTGGAGGACAGCATGGCAACCCACACCAGTATTCTTGCCTGGGGGATCCCCATGGAAAGAGGAGCCTAGCAGGCTACAGTCCATGGGTCCACAAAGAGTCAGACACTACTGAGCGACTAAGCATACATGTGCTGTGGTAGTGGTAAGCCCAGAAGAAAGGCACCTTATCCGGACTTGGGGATGGTAGTGTGAGTTAAGAAAATTTTCTAGAAGAAACAAGATCTGAATTGACCTTTTAAAAACAAAATAGGTGTTAACCAAGCAGAGTAGTGGAAAAGTATTCTAACCAGTAGGAATAGTATCTTGTGAAGGCCCAGGGCAAGGGAGAGCCTGACATGCACATGGAATGGGGGATAGGGAGGCACACGAGTCAAGAAGCAGAGGGAGGAAGAGGCTGGGTACCAGAGACCCTGGATACCAGTCAGGGAAGAAACGGATCTGGCAGGTTAGGAGGTGAAAGAGTTTGTATTCTGTCTTCAGAGCAGCAGGCACTCAAGGAAGTTTACTGAGCCAGGATAGGGTAGTGTGGGCAAAGTGCTGGTTTAGGAAGATGAATCAGCATGAGCAGGATGGCAGGACACCTCCATAGGATTCCTGAGCGCAGGCTCTAATCAAGGTCCAGATAATCATGTAACAAATTATTTCATCCTCTCTTCCCCTATGCATAGAACTCCCTAGTAGTAGTAGGATGGACAGTTGTTCAAACTCTGAACTAACCACACTCCTGGTGGATAATTATGAAGTTTCCATCTATGACCTGAAAGGAGACATGCAGGGCCGCGAAATCTGGCCAAACTTCTATGCTCAGGCACATGGGCTTGTTTTCGTCCTGGATTCCAGCGACTTGGAGCGCATGCAGGAAGTGAAGGTCATCTTACCCAACCTGCTGTCTGATGAAAGAGTGGCTGGGAAACCCATCCTGCTGTAAGACTCTCCCTTTGTGTCCAATTTCCCCTTCCCATTCTGAGCCTTTAGAAGAGAAGTAGACAGAGGAAGGGCTAGGTGGTTTCTCTGTCACATCCAGTTAGACCGCCTCTCCTCTTTGGCTGAGGGGTAGTGGCTCAGTCCTCTGTGGGCTGTTTTCAAAAGCCACTTTCTACCAGACACTGCCGTGGGGGAACCTGTTATCTAATTGTGCAAAGGTAATTTTGAAGGCAAGCATCAAAGGGAAATGCACACACCCTCCTCACCCATTTGTCGACTCTTCCTGAAGACTGCCTCCCTACATTTGCTTCTCTTTTCTGGCTTCAGTCTCTGACCTTGAGATGAAGGCAAAAAACTCCTGTGTTGCATATTCAATGCCAGTGGCCTGCTCCCTTGGCACACTGCCTGAGACTTATGCCACTACCTCTTATTCCAGGGTGATATTTCAGGTGGCCTGTCAATCCTCCCCACCCTCTTTTAGCCTTTTTTATTCCTTGTTAGCACCCCCAGCTCAAGCATGAACAGAGTTTAGGGGAGGGTATAAAAGCTCCAAATTTGTTCCTATCCCAGTTAGAAATTCTAATTAAAGTTTGATGGTGTAGTGTAGAAGTGAGAAATGAGGCTTGGGGATTATCTCGGATTCAAATTACTTGTGCTATTCTTTCCACCATTGAGAGCTGGCTAGAAAAATGTCTGGATCACCTTACTGGGTATGGCTTAAAAGCTAGTCCCTGGATATGGAGCAGCTGTACCAGAATTGGATATCCCCCTCTTTCCTTTCTTTTCTTGCCCTTGGTCTCTATCTCAGTTTCACTCATCCTCTCTTCTTCCCTCAAAATCTTCCAATGCCTGGTTTTAGCCTGGCCAACAAGCAGGATAAGACGGACGCCCTGCCGCCTGGTGATATCATTGAATATCTGCTGCTGGAGAGACTAATGAATGAGAACAAGTCTCCGTGCCGAGTGGTAAGTGTCCAGCCCTCCCTTCCCTTGTCCTCTCAACCAAGGCTGATGCCTTCCACAGCCCATAATCAGTCTCCTATGCCAGATCTCAGGCAAAGCCTCTCCCTGACACAAGTATGGTAATGATTTCTAACTTAACGGTGATAAGTACCACTCACTTAAAACACTTTTGCATCTGTTTTCTCATTAGGCCTGAAAAATAGCTCTTTAAAGCCAGAAATTTGAGTAGTCTCATTTTATGGTTAAGAAAGCCAAGACTCAGAGACTCTGTGTGCCTTGTCCGAGGTTATACATCCAAGACATGACACTTGATTAAAGGACCTAGCTTTTGTACCTTTCATTTACCTTCTCAGGAGTAAATGTTGAGTATCTCTTCAGTTCAGTTCAGTCACTCAGTCGTGTCCAACTCTGTGACCCCATGAATCGCAGCACGCCAGGCCTCCCTGTCCATCACCATCTCCCAGAGTTCACTCAGACTCACATCCATCGAGTCCCTGATGCCATCCAGCCATCTCTTCCTCGGTCGTCCCCTTCTCCTCCTGCCCCCAATCCCTCCCAGCATCAGAGTCTTTTCCAATGAGTCAACTCTTTGCATGAGGTGGCCAAAGTACTGGAGCTTCAGCTTTAGCATCATTCCTTCCAAAGAAATCCCAGGGTTGATCTCCTTGCAGTCCAACGGACTCTCAAGAGTCTTCTCCAGCACCACACTTCAAAAGCATCAATTCTTCGGCACTCAGCCTTCTTCACAGTCCAACGCTCACATCCATACGTGACCACAGGAAAAACCATAGCCTTGACTAGATGGACCTTAGTCGGCAAAGTAATGTCTCTGCTTTTGAATATACTATCTGGATTGGTCATAACTTTTCTTCCAAGGAGTAAGCGTCTTTTAATTTCATGGCTGCAGTCACCATCTGCAGTGATTTTGGAGCCCAAAACAATAAAGTCTGACACTGTTTCTACTGTTTCCCCATCTATTTCCCATGAAGTGATGGGACCGGATGCCATGATCTTCGTTTTCTGAATGTTGAGCTTTAAGCCAACTTTTTCACTCTCCTCTTTCACTTTCATCAAGAGGCTTTTTAGCTCCTCTTCACTTTCTGCCATAAGGGTGGTGTCATCTGCATATCTGAGGTTATTGATATTTCTCCTGGCAATCTTGATTCCAGCTTGTGTTTCTTCCAGTCCAGCGTTTCTCATGATGTACTCTGCATATAAGTTAAATAAGCAGGGTGACAATATACAGCCTTGGCGTACTCCTTTTCCTATTTGGAACCAGTCTGTTGTTCCATGTCCAGTTCTAACTGTTGCTTCCTGACCTGCATACAGGTTTCTCAAGAGGCAGGTTAGGTGGTCTGGTATTCCCATCTCTTTCAGATTTTTCCACAGTTTATTGTGATCCACACAGTCAAAGGCTTTGGCATAGTCAATAAAGCAGAAATAGATGCTTTTCTGGAACTCTCTTGCTTTTTCCATGATCCAGTGGATGTTGGCAATTTGATCTCTGGTTCCTCTGCCTTTTCTAAAACCAGCTTGAACATCTGGAAGTTCATGTATTGCTGAAGCCTGGCTTGGAGAATTTTGAGCCTTACTTTACTAGCATGTGAGATGAGTGCAATTGTGTGGTAGTTTGAGCATTCTTTGGCATTGCCTTTCTTTGGAATTGGAATGAAAACTGACCTTTTCCAGTCCTGTGGCCACTGCTGAGTTTTCCAAATTTGCTGGCATATTGAGTGCAGCACTTTCACAGCATCATCTTTCAGGATTTGAAACAGCTCAACTGGAATTCCATCACCTCCACTAGCTTTCTTCATAGTGATGCTTTCTAAGGCCCACTTGACTTCACATTCCAGGATGTCTGGCTCTAGATTAGTGATCACATCATCATGATTATCTGGGTCATAAAGACCTTTTTTGTACAGTTCTTCTGTGTATTCTTGCCACCTCTTCTTAATATCTTCTGCTTCTGTTAGGTCCATACAATTTCTGTCCTTTATCGAGCCCATCTTTGCATGAAGTGTTACCTTGGTATCTCTAATTTTCTTGAAGAGATCTCTAGTCTTTCCCATTCTGTTCTTTTCCTCTATTTCTTTGCATTGATCACTGAAGAAGGCTTTATCTCTTCTTGCTATTCTTTGGAACTCTGCATTCAGATGCTTATAATCTTTCCTTTTCTCCTATCTCTTAGGAAGTCTTAAGAGCCTCTCTAGGTACAGCAGAGCTTCTGTGTACCTGTGTGCTGAGGGTGATTGAGACTATGGGCCCCAGAGGTCCCAAGCTCCTGGGCTAGAGTCTTCTCTTTTTGTCACAGGAACCTTGTTCAGTTGTCAAAGACCTCCAAAGGAGCCATCAACCTATAATTGATGGCCTGCACTGGCTGTTATCTGCCATTGGGGAGGAATATGAAGAGCTGTGTGCTCGCCAACAGCCACTGCCACCAAGCATTGCAGCCTCCAGTGGCACTAGAGGATTTGAGGAAAGATCCCCAGCAGACAGGTACTGAGCTGCCTCTGTTAGGTGTACTGATAAGAATAGATGTGGGAGTAATCTTCAACAAAAGCAGGGAGTTCTGGGAGGAGCATGAATTCTGTGAGGTGCTGAGCAAGTCTCTCGAGATCAATTGGCCCAAATGGGGTGAAGGCAGTGATCACAAACATCCCAACACTGTTAGGTACATCCTCCCCTGTGCACAATTTGAGTGGGATGAGTTAAATCATCAGTAGTAGAGTTTCTCCAAAACAGAGCTTCTATTCTCTGGTTTGTTACACAGAGGAGAAAAGGAACACAAGCCCCTTAAGGAGCTTGAATCTGTTTTCACTATGGCTTTATCCTCTCTATCTTCTTCAGCTTTGCTACCCAGATGGGAATGTCCAAAGAAAATAGACAGCATGTAGGACAACACTCAATGGAACCTAAGCCTCTGAAGTCAATCCTGCTAGTAAGTGGCTCATTAAATGTTATTGCCTCAGGGACCAATCTCTGAACTCTTTGGGCACCAACTGACTTTCTCCTCCATCTTGCTGATATACAGAAAGAAGGTGTAAGAATAAGACCCAAGAAGAACGTATCAGTAACCTTTGCCTTAGATGAACCCATGGAGGAAGGTGAATATTCCGGGGGAAATGGATCTCATAACACCGCTGGAGCTGGTAACACCAGTGGAGCTCATAACACCGCTGGAGCTGGTAACACCGCTGGGGCTTGTATCATCACTGGAGCTCATAACACCCCCAAGCTTCGCTATGGTCCAAGTGATGACTTTCAGCCCCCAGCCCCATATACTGGGGATGATCTTTTTGAAGGTAAGGCTGGATCACTGATTAGTTAGGGTAGAAAAGATATAAAGGCCCTTCCTCACAATTTAAAGTGAGGAGTTTTGATCCCAAAACTCTTTTTTCATGCTATGGTTGGTGATCAGGAGAGAAGCAGATCAAGTGCTTAGAGAGTACCATCTGACAGCCCAGTACGATACTCCAAGCTCTTTGTTTGGATGGCTGTAGGGTTATCTTAAAGGTTATGATTTCCAGTGATAGACGTACAAATTGGTACAATCTTTAAAGAGAGTAGTTTGGTTGTCTGTCTCCCTCCTACTCTCCATCTCTGTGTGTGTGTGTGTGTGTGTGTGTACATGTGCACATGCTCAGTTATGTCCAACTCTTTGCGACCCCGTGGACTGTAGCCTGCAAGGCTCCTCTGTCTATGGGATTTCCCAGGCAAGAATACTGGTGCGGGTAGCCATTTCCTACTCCAGGGGATTTTCCCAACCCAAGGATTAAACCTGTGTCTCTTGTGCCATATATATATATCTTGGAGAAGGAAATGGCAACCCACTCTAGTATCTGTGCCTGGGAAATTCCATGGACAAAGGAGCCTGGTGGGCTACAGTCCATGGGATCACAAAAGAGTGGGACATAACTTAGCAACTGAACAACAAGAACAGCATATATATATATATATATATATAGAGAGAGAGAGAGAGAGAGAGAGTGAGAGAGAGAGAGAGAGAGAGAGAAAGAAAGAGAGGGAAAGAGAGAGAGAGAACTTTAAAATTGTGGAAACCATATGAGCCAATCATTTTATGTCTTGAATTGTAGCCAAAGATAATTAGACAAGTACACAAAAACTAAGTACACATAGTTGTTCAATCACAGCATTATGCATAACAGCTAAAAGCTGGAAACAAGCTAAAGGTCTAACAATGGTGAATGGCTAGATAAATTATGGTGCACCGATACAATGGAATACTATGCAGACCTCAAAAGGGCTAATGTTGACATACTGACTGGCATGGAAAGTTTTCCACAACCCAATGTTTTGTTGGAGAAAATAGAAAGTCAGAGCACAGCATGTACAGCATGATGTATATATGTCCATAGACTATCTGGAGGGAAATCACCAAACATGAGCAGTGGTTTTCTCTAAGGGTAAGAGTCTAGGTGATTTTTAGAAGAGCCGAGGTACCTTTCTTAGGATTTTTGTATTATCAGAAATTTTTTAATAATCAGATATGATTTCTCCCAATACACTAAAGGCACTAAAAAAAGAAAGCTGTGAGGATTTAAAGGCCCATTGTTGTTAATGGCTACTCCATCTCAAATGTTCCTTGGCCCCAGTTTCCATGATGGTAAACTGTCGATTTTACAATGTCACCTTTGCTCTCCAAAGAATCTGGCCCTTCAGGCTACCTCAGAGTCTTGGGTTGTTACACCTACACAGGGGGGCTGTTAGTTCTGTCTGTTAATACCTCCACAGTCCCCCTATAATTCCACCTACTCTAACATAATATCCCTTAGAACTCCCGTTGTGCCCATACATCAATCTTCAAGCCATCAAATGAATCTTATCCCCACCAAGAGGCTCAAAAATAGTTAAGGGGAATGAATAGTTTGAGAATAGCTTGAAATAGTTTAAGAATGAAGATGACCTGGACAGGAACACTGAGGACAGCAGTGCTGCTCTGGGAAG
Source organism: Ovis canadensis (assembly GCF_042477335.2). Classification (NCBI taxonomy): domain Eukaryota; kingdom Metazoa; phylum Chordata; class Mammalia; order Artiodactyla; family Bovidae; genus Ovis; species Ovis canadensis. The sequence continues at coordinate 134,813,893 of NC_091727.1, forward strand.
GAGGATGCAAGTTGAGTGGCAGGAATCCAGCAGCAGAGTGGAAGAAGTGTCTTTCTAGATGTCTGATTCTACTCCTAAGTCTCTGTCCAAAATTGAAACGCATTTTTCATTTCTATAACCTCAGAGCCAAGGGCAAAAAGGATAATGGACACCTGGGACTCAGAGATGTTACTGGACAATCCCTGATGAAGCCTTTGAAGCCTTTGACGTGGTTAGTATTCCTTAGGTGAAGGGAAGAGAGCAAGAGGGAGAGCAAGTATGAGGTCAGGGCAGAGAGGGACACCTGGTGGGATACCATCTACACCCCTTGGAAAGTAGGCAACACTCTCCTCACCTGGAAGGACAGGAAGTCTGGTGCCTGGCTTCGCTTGCAGTGACACCTGTTTTCTTTTTCTTTTAGCAGACTTTTAACAGAGAGCTAAAGAGAAAAATGAAGGAACATCAAAAGAAACACCTTATATCCCTCCTTTATAAATGGGTTCATCTGCAGAACCATTAAGATTTTTCAGTTTTCAAATTTCTGTCTGTTAATACCTCCACAGTCCCCTATAATTCTACCTACTCTAACATAATATCCCTTAGAACTCCCGTTGTGCCCATATATAAATCTTCGAGCCATCAAATGAATCTTATCCCCACCAAGAGGCTCAAAAATAGTTAGGGGGAGTGAATAGTTTGAGAATAGTTTGAAATAGTTTAAGAATGAAGACGACCTTGGCAAAGAAGATCAGAAGATCTTTGTACCCAGATGCTCCTGATGAAGTCTGTGAGCAACATATCAAGGGTAACCAACTGCAATTGAGTCTCAGAAGTACAGGGTCAGTTTAGAACTACATTTTCTCCCCTTGTGTTCTTGGGTGGAAGGGGACTGGCATTATTCTGCTGAGAATTATGCTCTACGGAATCATTTTTAGTCACGCCTCCAAAAACAACTCGGTTTTAAATTCCCAGCCACTGTCTGTGAAGCCTGGCAACAGTTCTTTTGCTGTCCCTTCAGGAATAGCAACTGATATCTCTCCTAACATTTAGGTTAGGTGTGCAAAAACTGTATGAGCTTAAAAACATTCAACTGTCCATCCCAGAGAGGGCAGTGTTAGTGGTGGGAATCATCATTCATTATGATTACAGCTGCTACTTCACCATCAGTACCACAGCCCCATTTCCTGAGTGCCTTCTGGTTGTCAGACATAGCACTAAGCTCTTCACGTTCATTATTTTATTCACAAAAACCCATGGGTGTAGGCAGCATATTTGTTGCTGTTTTACAGATGAAGAAATTAAGGGGCAGAGAAAAATAACTTATCTAAGGTCCCAGAGGCTGTAAGATGCAGAACAAGGAACCAAACCCAGATCTGACTCTGAAGCTACTTTAGGCCAGAAAGATCTTCTTATGCTTTTCTCAAACTTTACCCAGAAGAGAAAGTTATATCCAGGGCAAATGTTGACGCTTCATCATGCCCATGTTAGAAGAATTAGGTTGACTGCAGTAAGCACACTGATGGCAGTGGCAAACCCAAGTGAGCTAGCACTTCCATTCTGCCAGACACTAGGCTAAGCGGTTTGCGTGCATTCCTGTCTTTCATCTTCACAAGCCTTTGAGGTCAGTTCTACTACACCATCATCTTACAGAGGCAGAAACTGATGTTTAAAGAGGCCAAACAATTTGTCCCAAGGCACCCATTAGGAAATGACAGAACTGCTCTTCAGACTAAACCAAGTTCCAACTCCATAACTCATGGTCTTAACTCCTACCCTATATGGTCTCACCGGGAAGTATAAACCAACTAGCCTATAATTGTTTCTGAGAGAGAGAAACCTGGCACATAATAAGCATCAGTCTCACAACCCCATCTGGAGGGCCAGACACTGTCTAAGGCTGCAGCATCTGCTATTATGCATTGCATATGGCCATGTCCAAGGGGACCACCTCAGGCACTTTGTGGGTCTTTGACAGGATTCTAAGGTCTGGCTTATTAGTCATGGCGAAGGAAGCAATCTTAAAGAACCTCCAGCCCAATCTCAATTGTTATACAGATTAGGCATTTGGTACAGAGAGGTTAAGTGACTTGCTGAAGACTGTAGAGCTGACTACTGACAGACATGTTCCTAAAATCCAAATCTCCTGTGTACCTGAGCCAGTGTGCTATCTTCCCTGCCCCAATATACTACACCCTCTCTGGGTCTTCTCTGGACACTCTTGACCCATTTGGACTTGTGCTTGCATAATTGCTAAGTTACTTCAGTCATGTCCGGCTCTGTGCAACCCTATGGACTATAGCCCACCAGGCTCCTCTGTCCATGGGATTCTCTGGGGAAGAATACTAGAGTTGGTTGCCATGCCGTCCTCCAGGGGATCTTCCCAACCCAGGTATCGAACCCACATCTCTTCCATCTCCTGCACTGGGAGGTGGGTTCTTTACCACTAGCACCACCTGGGAAGCCCATCTTGACCCCACCTACATTCCCTCCAATTTGTCCAATAAATATTACTGGAAAATTCTGCTGACAGTCATTCCAACCCAGGGATGTAGCAGATGTCTCTTACTGAAGGGGAGTTTACCAGACAGGAGACTATAATTCAACAAACCAAGGTTCTTCACTCATGTTGCTCTTTACAGCATTATGTCTGAGGCAGGCATACTTTCTCAGCCAAGAGGGGAAGAAAGTATGGCTAAAAGGGATTAGAAGTGCTATCTATAAATATGAGCAGGGTGGAGAATTTAGGTTGAAACAACCTCTGACAAAACTGAATTTCAGTATACTGGCATACTTTCCTTTCTACAATATATGTGTTCCTGGGTGTCAACCAAAGTTTCCTACAGAAAGTCTATTAATCAAAAATATTTAAAGAATATCCCTTCAACACAGCCAGGAAAACCTTATTTATTTTGAGTGAATAATTTGGTTGCTGCAGGGTGTTGCCATACTTTCCAAACCCCTTATCAAGCTGGATGACCTGGCAATTACCCCCAGTGAAGACAAGAAGAAGAGCACATACCTCACAGGCTTGTTTTGAGGATCAAAGAGGACAAGCCAGGGCCAAAATGCTAGGCAGAGTGCCTGGCACATAATAAGTAGCTCATGAAATGTTACTTACTATTATGATGATTAGGGGAGGATCTTAGATCATCAGATAGCTATACTTCCATACTGGAAGAAGTATCCTCTTTTCTGCAAAGAATAACCCGAGGAGAGACGTCTTAGATTCTAAAGTACAAAGAGTATAGGGAATCTAGGGTAATTATAGGGCTTTCCTGGTAGCACAGCTGATAAAGAATCCACCTGCAATGCAGGAGACCCCGGTTCAATTCCTGGGTTGAGAAGATCCCCTGGAGAAAGGATAGGCTATCCACTCCAATATTCATGGGCTTCCCTGGTGGCTCAAACAATAAAGAATCCACTTGCAAGACCTGGGTTTGATCCCTGGGGTGGGAAGAACTCCTGGAGAAGGGTATGGCAAGCCACTCCAGCATTCTTGCATGGAGAACCCCTGAACAGAGGAGCCTGATGGGTAACAGTCCATGGGGTCACAAACAGTCAGACATGACTGAGCGATTAAGTATATAGCACAGCACAGGGTGACTATAACCACTGCCAACCACCACTTCCCAGAGCCTTGTCTTTGAGAATCCTAAAATTTGCCAAAAAACAAAGGTCTTACAAACTGTCTCAGTGTGGCAGCCCAAGGACCAAAATTAATGAGAGCTTCTTGAGCCTTGGGGGCAAATTTTCTTTCAGGCAAGTGGTTGCCTTGGAGTTTCTCTCCTTTCATTGTCAAGGTCTTGGCCTGCCTCCTTCAGGACTTTTAAAGTCTAGCTCCTGTCAGAGACATTTCAAATATATGACCCTGGCTCATCATTCAACGAGCCCTGTGTGGCTCTGGGTACTTGTCCATTTCGTCTTGCAAGACAGGCCTGGGCTTTTGGATTAGAGAATTCCATGTGTATGGGTAGAGATGCTGTGTTCTGAATGGCTTTAGCTCCTGAAATCTTGTCACCACTCTCCATATACTGTTACTATCCATCCTAGTGTGCAATCAGTAGGGTTGGTATCCAGTATGATCTGTAGAACATGGGTCAGAGATTCAGTACACTGTTAAGGAAGAACTGTGATGATTTGGGATTGGATATGGAAACCAAGAACAGGTAACCTAGTCACAAATCCCCTGGAAATTTGAGCTTTTGGTGCTTGAACCATCCCAGTTGTGTTTCAAATATCACTCTTTCCTCCCAGTATCCTATTAAAACCACTCATCTTCAAGGCAGTTGCAACTGGCAAGACTTAAATACACCACTCAGGAGAATTTTGCCAACTAGCATTCTTAACTATAAAACACCATTGGCTATGGGTAGGGTAGGGCTCAAGTCGGGATTCACTGCTTTGTCATTCACCCCTGTAAACTCTTCATTGGATAGCCCAAACTTGGATTTCTGACAGGAAAGGGTGTAGAGAATAGGTGTTCTATCACCCACCATCCCAACATCCCACTTCATTTTCACAGGTGCGCCTAAAAGAACTACAGCCGTGGCACCTCTGACCCACGCCTATTCCTTTAACTATAATAATCCATCCTCCCACTCCCCTGGCTTTTTCTCTTATATCAAGCTCTATGGGAAACACAGGTGGAGTTATTATCCCAGGCAAGAGAGAAAGCAGCAGAAATTTCCTGCTGTTGGGAGGGAGACCGTATCAGCTGAGGGCTGTGGGAGTCAGGGGGCTTGTACTTCCACTCCAGTGCTCCTGGAGTGCCTGGCTCAGGTCCCAGGAGCCCAGGAGGCTCTGCTGGTTGGTGGTGGGCAAAGCGATGTTAACAAAGTGCTCAAACTGTGCTGGGCGATGATGACTCAAGAATCCCACACAATCCCACGCTCCTGCTAGTCACCACTTCCAGGAATTAAAATAGACCTCTGGTGCTAAGAGACAGCAGGCCTTTTATATCTGCTCAAAAAAATGAGCCCAGCCTTAAGGACTATCCTGCTATTTGATATAATGGAATATTACACAGCCATTAAAGATGCCAATTATGTGCACTGTGCAGGTGGGAACCAGAATGTGAAATAATGTTACACGAAAACAGCACAATAGGAAATAGGGACACATGCTGATCAGAACTATGGAAAACACACATCGACTAATTCATCCCTAAAGTACCAAAGAGAATGAAGAGCACCAGAGTCCTTTGAGTTTCCACCCCTACCCCCAACACCACCTTGTATTTTTTTTAATATCACAGTCTTTTATTTTTTTCCCGTATTTGTATACATCCCCTTCTTTTTTTTGTTATTTTACTTTACAATACTGTATTGGTTTTGCCATACATCAACATGAATTATAATGCACTTTTTAAAATTGTTGTGCTGGTTATGCTAGGTTACTAAAGCATCTGCCTTTTAAGTGACATAGGAGTTAACTCTGCAAATTATTTCATTCAGGAAATAAATAAGAATTTAATGCTAAGGGGGCTGATGCTTTAAAATGGGTTTCCCAGGTGGCACAGTGGTAAACAACCTGCCTGCCAATCCAGGAGACAAAAAGAGACATGGGTTTGATCCCTGGGTTGGGAAGACCCCCTGGAGTAGGAAATGGCAACCCACTCCAGTATTCTTGACTGGGAAATTCCTCAGACAGAGGAGCCTGGTGGGCTACAGTCCATGAAGTCGCAAAGATTTGGACGTGACTGAGCACATATACACCATTTCAGGTTTAGCACTCCAGTGAAAAATTCCTTCAAAACACCTAGTCCACCAAGCTCCAATATGGGAGTTTAAGGAAACATGTGTTTGGACCTCTTTTAAGTGGGATTGCTGGGTTTTGAACTAAGCTAGCTTATAAGGAGAGAAAGGAACTATTTTTGGATAGGCTTCCAGAAATCCCTTATTGAAGAATTGCTAAATGCTTTCCCCCAGCCCCACCCTTGTCTCCGGTAGTGCTTATTACACTTAGCCAAACATCTAGCACATATATGGGTGTCTGGGTAAGCACTATTCTCTTTCTGGAGCCCTGGCCTCAAGCCCTGCCCAGACTTGGTTTTTTTTAGAATTAGCTTTCAATCAGTACATCTAGTTTTTTAAAAGACTATGTGTAGACTTTTCTTTATTAAAAAAAGAACTTTGTATTCTGAAATTTTGGATTTATGGAAGATTCGTAAATACAGTATGAAGAGTTCCCATATACCCCTCACCCAACTTCCCCTAACGTTAAGATGCATATAACTCTGGTAGATTGATCAAAACTATGATATTAACATTAGCACAATACTATTTATTAAAACTATAAACTTAATTCAGATTTCACAAGTTTTTCCAATAATGTCCTTCTTCTGTGCAGGGTCTAATCCAGGATCCTATGCAGTGATTATAGTAGTTTAGTTTAAAAAACAAACAAGCCTAGAAACGATTCTCCTTTTAGGAGGTGAAACAGGTAAGCCAGTAAGTGTCTGGCCAATTTACGATCCTGAGCTATTCTACGAAACTCATGAAGGAACTCTATTACCTCTGTACCAAAGCTCTGAATTTGTGACACCTCTCATCGTGGTTATTTTCGGAAAACATGTCTTACATCAGCACTTCTCACAGTAGTACAAAGGCATTTGACAAGCGGGTTATTTTAGCAACCAATATTATGAGGATGACAAAATGAGCAGGATGGCCTTATCTGTTGCCTATGTGTCATTTTTCTTCAGACTGTATTTAAGCGTCTAACCAGAAGCTGTAATATTTGACTGTAACATAAATGCTGAGAAACACCCACACCAGCACAGAAGGGACTCTCTCCAATAGGTGTTTGGTTTTGTTTGCCTGAAATGAAGTATTGAAATCTTACAGAAACCAAATTGAATAGGTTATTTTAACTCTCTGTTAATCTCAAGAAGGATAGGGAAATGAGGCTATGATATCCATTTATTCCTTCAACAAATAATTGGATTATTAAGAATAATTCCCCCCTTAATCCATGCAAACTAGGTGCCAGGCAATTTGCAAAGTGCTTCACAAATACTCTTTCACTGAATAAATCACAACAATCTCATGAAGTAAGCACCATCACCATTCTTTTACAGATAGAGGGGCAGGGAACAGAGGTTAAGTAACTCACCCAAAGTCATCCGGCACGTAAGAGATGCAGCCAGAATTCAAGACTAGGTCAGCCTGATTCCACAGCTGGTCAGCTTGGCCAGTCTGCTATATTGTTGCTCTGAGCACCTGCTGCATTTCATACACTGGCTTGGGTGCTGGACAGAAATAGAATAGTGAACAGTCCTTATTCCCTTAAATCTTATTCTAGTTGAAGGAGAGAGACCCTAAAAGAGCTAAATAACAGCCCTCTCTTCTCTTTAGGTATTCCTTGGATTGGTTACAAGGTGATCAGTAAATGCAAACAGTGAATCCCCACACCTTTATATATTTAAATTCCCTCCGTGTACCCTGAGGATCTCTGACAGAAATGAACTAGAGGATATTGACATATTCTTCCATTTTGTGGCTCTGGGCTAGGTGTCAGCATCCCTCCCCACCCACTTAGTCTCCTTTGAGGAAAACTATATATGTAAATGCATATAACAATGAAACCACATCAGCTGATGGACATGTTTAAGTCTGATATATAATAATTTTACTCCATTTCAACTGTCCTTTGCACTTGCATTAGTTGGTGAGCTCTAAGGGAGCTTCAATTGGTCCATGACTATTCTTTATGGCATGCCATTTTGAAATATATTTCTCAGAAAAATGACAATGATGACCCTGTAAATTATAAACTGGAAATGTGATTTTAAAAGTGAAGGGCTGAAAGTTAAATCTCAGCAAATAACAATCATTTTCTCCTCTCTCCCAACCTCCAAACATCAAATACCCTAACCCTGTGGTTTTCAATGCTGGCTGCATATGGGAATCACTGGGGTAACTTCAAAATTACTAATACCTGTGTCCATCCCCAGAGACTGAAATGATTTAATTATCTTAGGTGTGGCCTGGGTTTTGGAAGTTTTAAAAGATCCCCAGGGGATTTTAATGTGCAGCCAAATTTGGGAACAATGGCCCTTATTGGAGGATCATAACCCTGGCTGCAGATTTTCCAGGTGGTGCTAGTGGTTGCAGGTAGACAGAAGAGACACAGGTTTGAATCCTAGGTCAGGAAGATCCCCTGGAGGAGGGCACAGCAACCCACTCCAGTATTCGTGCCTGGAGAATCCCACGGACAGAGGAGCCTGGCAGGCTGCAGTCCATTGGGTCGCACAGTCAGACATGACTGATGCAACTTAGCACACACATGCAATCCTGGCTGTGGGCTTCCTCTGTGGCTCAGCAGTAAAGAATCTATCCACAATGCAGGAAATGTAAGAGACATGGGTTCAATCCCTGGGTCAAGAAGATCTCCTGGAGGAGAGCATGGCAACCCATACCAGTATTATTGCCTGGAGAATCCCATGGACAGAGGATCCTGGTGAGCTACAGTCCGTAGGGTCACAAAGAGCTGGACACAACTGAAGTAACTTAGAAAGCAAGCAAGCAAGTAAGCAACACTGGCTTCACATTAGAATCACATTCAGGGAATATTTTAAAAATCCTGATGCTTGGGCCACATCCCAGACTAATTAAATTAGAAGATCTAGGGGTAGCGCCCCGGAGAAGGCAATGGCACCCCACTCCAGTACTCTTGCCTGGAAAATCCCATGGACAGAGGAGCCTGGTAGGCTCCAGTCCATGGGGTCACTAAGAGTAGGGCACAACTGAGCGACTTCACTTCCACTTTTCACTTTTATGCATTGGAGAAGGAAATGGCAACCCACTCCAGTGTTCTTGCCTGGAGAATCCCAGGGATGGGGGAGCCTGGTGGGCTGCCATCTATGGGGTTGCACAGAGTTGGACACGACTGAAGCGACTTAGCAGCAGCAGCAGCAGCAGCAGCAGCAGCAGCAGCAGGGGTAGTGCCCAAGTCCCAGAAACCAGGATTTTCTGAAAAGCTCCCAGAGGTAATTCAATGTGCAGCCAAGACTGGGAAGCATGGTTGTGGGTGCAACTTCACACCTGTAAAGGCGATGGTAAAATTTGTACTCAGAGATTCAGCAACTCTAAGATGAGCCTAATGAGAAGCCAGTTCTAGACACCAGGTAGGAATCAGGCTGGGGACAAACCCTTAGAATAACTGTCCTACTTTAATATCAATAAAATGAGCTCATCTTTTCTTGTCATGTATGCGAGTCAACTTTAAGGCTTATCTAAGACCACTAGCAACTGAAGCTTCTATGCCTGACTTCCTGCCACACCTACCAAAATAACTGCAGAGAGAATGGGAAAGGAAGTGCTTTAAAGGGATGAAAACCTTTGCAAAGGACTGCAAACCAGTGCTCAGAGACCCTGCATGGATATAGACAAGGAGAAACCACAAAAGCAAGTTATTTGGCCTACACATTACCCAACTAGTTAGGTTTTTAAATTTTTTTATTGGAGTGTAGTTGATTTACAATATCGTGTTAGTTTCTGCTGCACAACAAAGTGAATCTGTTATACATATACCTCAGCTAGTTAGTTTTTATCTGCAACTTGATGTGCATTTTTAGTCATCAAGCCAAATGCTGGGCTTGTAGGGGGAAAAAATCCCCTAGCACATGATTCTCATCCTTACCTACACATTAGAGCCATCTGAGATTTTAAAATGATGCTAAGGCCACACCCAAAGTGAATTAAATCTGAATCTCTGAGGGGATGACAACCAGAAATCTGTTTTAAAATATCTCCGGGTGGAAAGGTGAGGGAGAGGGATAAATTAGGAGGTTGGGATTAACATACACACACTATATATTTACTATATATATATATATATATATGCTATATGTAAAATAGATAATCAACAAAAACCTACTGTATAGCAGAGGGAATTCTATATTTTGTAATAACCTATATGGGAAAAGATTCTGAAAAAAAACAGACATATATATATGTATATATGGGCTTTCCTTGTGGCTCAGCTGGTAAAGAATCCGCCTGCAATTCAGGAGACTTGGGTTTGATCTCTGGGTTGAGAAGATTCCCTGAAGAAGAGAAAGGCAACCCACTCCAGTATTCTGGCCTGGAGAATTCCATGGACTGTATAGTAATTGGGGTCACAGAGTCAGACATGACTGAGCAACTTTCACTTTCATATATGTGTGTGTGTGTGTGTGTGTGTGTATACACACATACCTACCTATACAGTAGGTTTTTGTTGATTATCTGTTTTACATATAGTATGTGTATTGTGTGTAACTTAATCACTTTACTTTACACCTGAAACTAACACAACATTGTAAACCAACTACACTCCAATAAAAATAAAAATTAAAACACATACCTTGATTAAAAATACTTTTAAAAGTAAAAATTGCTTTAAAATTCTTTAAAAAAAGGGTCCCCAGATGATTCTAATGTTGCAACCATAAAACGAAGAATGTTGCCCACCATCCACTCCTACCTAAAGTACCCCGAAAGGAATTCAGGGCAAAGGTCAGGAATGAGGCACTCTGTGCTCTTGGAAAAAAAGGCTTATAGTTAGATATTTTCAGGAAAAAATTTTATGTCCTCAGGTTTTTGCATCTTCCCATACCCAGAAAAGCACTAAAATCATTAACTGAGATATCTGTTCCTCGTGACAACCAGCAACCTTCTACTGGGATGTGTGCTTGATCGCTCATACCCCCTCCTCCATAATCACATACATGCTGACTTCTCCCCGGCTACCTCATCAGAGCAGTTCCTCAGAGCTATCTGAGAGGCTATCTCCTGGGCTACAGCCCTCAGTAAGTCCCCAAATAAAACTGAACTCACGGCTCACAGGTTGTGTGTTTTTATTTCAGTTGACACAACCAAGGCTGCGAACTGTCATTCTAAACCAGTGGTTCTCAAACTTGAGTGTACACTAGAATCACACACATTCAGTAAAACACAAAAAGCTGGGTCTCGCCCTCAGAGGTTCTAATCCAGTTAGGGTGGAACCTCGAAGTCTGCATTTCAAACAAGCTCCTAGGTGATGCCAATGCTATTGGTCTAGGGACCACACCTTGAAAGGTAGAGCCCCACATGGACCACTGGTTCTCAGCCTTGGCTGCACATGAGAATTACCGGGGGTGGGGTTGCATTTTAATAATACAGATGCCTGAGTCCCCCCCTAAACCAATTAAACTGCAATATCTGAGGTCCAGGGATCAGTATCTTTAAAGGTGATACTAATGTGCACTGCAGCCATGAAATTAAAAGACGCTTACTCCTTGGAAGAAAAGTTATGACCAACCTAGATAGCATATTCAAAAGCAGAGACATTACTTTCCCGACTAAGGTCCGTCTAGTCAAGGCTATGGTGTTTGCAGTGGTCATGTATGGATGTGAGAGTTGGACTGTGAAGAAGGCTGAGCAACGAAGAATTGATGCTTTTGAACTGTGGTGTTGGAGAAGACTCTTGGACTGCAAGGAGATCCAACCAGTCCATTCTAAAGGAGATCAACCCTGGGATTTCTTTGGAAGGAATGATGCTAAAGCTGAAAGTCCAGTACTTTAGCCACCTCATGCGAAGAGTTGACTCACTGGAAAAGACTCTGATGCTGGGAGGGATTGGGGGCAGGAGGAGAAGGGGACGACAGAGGATGAGATGGCTGGATGGCATCACTGACTAGATGGACGTGAGTCTGAGTGAACTCCGGGAGTTGGTGATGGACAGGGAGGCCTGGCGTGCTGCGATTCATGGGGTCGCAAAGAGTCGGACACGACTGAGTGACTGGACTGAACTGAACTGAATGTGCGCTGAAGTTTGTTATTCTAGACCTAGATATTTTACAGTTGCAAGAGATCATTTAGTATAAACCCTTGATGAATTTCCTGAGAATTTAGAGGTACTTTAGCTACTACTGGTCCACAAACCCCAATTTCTACTATTCTCCCTTAATCATTACTAGGTATTAACTACATGAACTATAAATCAACTATACTTCAAGAAAAAATAATAATAAAAATCAACATGACCAATTTAGGGTGACCAACTTGTCTGGTTTGCCTAGGATACTTCTGGTTTTAGCACTGAAAATCCCAGATTCAAAGTAAATCAGGATAGTTGGTTATTACAGTTATGTTTCATAGCTCACAGACTGGAATACAGTGCTATTAGATTTTGCTTCTAACATCCAGCATTCAGATCTTGGTTTCTAAATACCATTCTCTAATAAAAGGGATCAGGGCTCCTTGGAAATGGCTGATTTCAGGACTAAGGCAGAGAAATGGATGACAAACCCAGGAATTTCCTGTCAGAATTTAAGTTAGTGATCAAAGACTCATGGAAGCATGTTTAAAGGACTAAAGGGACTTCCATTGGCCAAACTGGAAAAAATTTGAGCATTACAAAGAAATTGACAGAACTGGACGTAAAACATTAAGTAACACTGAATTAAGTGATATCCAAAAAAATAAATAAATCTACCTCTCCACTATTGAAAGTAACTATTATATCAACTTGCTCTGAAAATCGGTATTTGAGGGGAAAGAATCTGGCTTTTACCTGGCCCTTTTGGGTCATATCCTATGGATAAGAAAAAGCTCATTTTTACAGAAGAATGCCAGCTAATAAATGTAGACTGGACGACTGAATTAGAAAATCATCATTTTGCAACCCCAATTAAATCACAAAATCAGAAAATACATTTTAAAAATTAGAAGAAAAAATTACTGAGTCAGGAAACAATAACTGATGGATGCTGAATTTTTTAGGTGAGAGGTAACTGAGGAACAGGACAGTCTGCTGCTGCTGCTGCTAAGTCACTTCACTCATGTCCGACTCTGTGCGACCCAATAGACGGCAGCCCAGCAGGCTCCCCCATCCCTGGGATTCTCCAGGCAAGAACACTGGAGTGGGTTGCCATTTCCTTCTCCAATGCATGAAAGTGAAAAGTGAAAGTGAAGTCGCTCAGTTGTGTCCGACCCTCCAGGTTTATTGTTAATTAGGAAGAGAAAATTAAAATTACATGGAGAGTTCTGAGGGCCATGACCTTAACCACCACCTTTACTATGAGTGGACAATTGTTAGTGTGTACCTCTTAATGGAATGCTACATGAAGTATGCAGAATATTTATGAAGCATTCTTATCAAAACTGAATCTAGTGAGGTAGATAAACCTAGATCCTGTTATACAGAGTGAACTAAGTCAGAAAGGGGAAAAAAAATATCATCTGCTGTGCTTAGTTGCTCAGTTGTGTCCGACTCTTTGTGACACCATGGACTGTAGCCCAGCAATCTCCTCTGACCATGGGAATTCTTTCCCGGCAAGAATACTGGAGTGAGTTGTCATGCCCTCCTCCAGGGGATCTTCCCAACCCAGGAATCGAACCCAGGTCTCTTGCACTGCAATCAGATTCTTTACTGTCTAAGCCTCCAGGGAAGCCCAAGAATACTAGAGTTGGTAGCCTATCCCTTCTCCAGGGGATCTTCCTGACCCAGGAACCAAATCGGGATGCTCTGCATTGTAGGCAGATTCTTTACCAGCTGAGATATTAATGCATATATATGGAATCTAGGAAAATGGTACTGATGAATCTATTTGCAGGGAAGGAACAGCAATGCAAAAGTAGAAAACAGACTTGTGAACACAGTAGGGGAAGGAGAGGGTAGGATGAATTGAGAAACTAGAATCGACATATACACACTGTCAGGTGTAAAACAGTTAATGGGAAAGCTACCATATAACACAGAGAGCCCAGCCTGGCACTCTGTCACAACCTAGAGGGGTGGGATGGGAAGGGGGGAGGGAGATTCATGAGGGAGGGGATATATATATAATTATGACTGATTCACGTTGTTGTACAGCAGAAACACTGTAAACACAACACTGTAAAGCAATTATCCTCCATTTAAAAATAAATTAAAAAAAAAACTGGATCTAATCAAGCCTCTAAACCCAACAATTTCCAGTTTATAGGAAATTCAGGGGCTGGAAGGGAAAGCTAAACACTTTAGCTTAAGAAAACAAACCATCCCGGTTTGCCCAGGACTGAGGACTCTCCAGGATGTAGGGTCAGTGTTAAACCAGGAGAATCCTAGGCAAACCAGGATGGTTGGACACACACACTACAATCAGACAGATTCATAAGTGGGGTAGACCTGGTCTCAAAGTCCATGCCATTAACAAAAAGTGGGCAAACTGTTTTAGATTAAAAGGCACTAAAGAGAGACCATACTCAAATGCAACATATGAACCGACCATAAAAGACATTCGAGGGACAGCTGGCGAAATCTGAATATAGAGCAGTACTACTCAGGCAGCCCAGAGATGTAAATGAACCATGTCACTAAGCACAGTATTTAATCTGCCTGACATATTTCTGGAAATGAAACTTCCTCAATGAAGGATGTGGTGCACTGATACACACTCTGGGGCAAGCTCCCTATCTTAGCAAAACGCTAACATTTGTTGAATCCTGGCAGTGGGTATACTGCCGTTCACTGTATTCAGATCAGTTCAGTCCCTCAGTCATGTCTCTTTGCAACCCCATGGACTACAGTGTACCAGGCTTGGCCAAAAAGTTTATCCAGGTTTTTTCATAAGATATTCCAGAAAGACCCAAACAAACTTTTTGGCCAACCCAATACTTATTCTTTCAACTTTCCTGTATGTTTAAAAGTTTGCATTATAAAAATGATGAAAGCACAAATTGTAAAATCATATTACTTACACAATGTACACTAACACAATTAGCACTAAGCTGATCATCTACAACTAATCCTATATTTATTCATTAGATATTCCTCAGGGACTAGCTAAGTTAAAAACAGAAAAATAAGTTAGCCAAAAGAAAAAAGCACATTCCATGCTGAGGAAACAGAATGTAGAAGGGACCAGAATGGAAGAAATTTGTCTTTTTCAAGGAAAGGAACTCAATGTATATAGAAAAATGAGGCTACCCAGATGATGAAAGGGCTGGGGGCTCTATGAAGAAGGGTCTTTATTTTATTTAGGATCTTATTTTAAAAACAAGAAGCCCATGACAGACAGATTTCAAGCACTGGAGAAACAATGAGAATGGCATTTTAAAAAACTCACTCTGGCTACAGAGAATGGAATGGATGGGGGCAAGCGTGAATACAGCAGCACAAGTTGGGAAGATGGCCCTTTCAATAATAAGCTGCTGCAAGATGATGCAACCTGCAGGACAGAGACCTGGTGGCCAGCTGCATGTGGGCAGAGGGCACAGGAAAAGGACTCAGGTGTAATTCCCAGGCTTCTAGCTCGAGTGACTGAGTAGATTGTTATATTCATCAAGATTGAAAACACAGAAGCAAGAACAGATTTGGAGCAAAGATGTAAAGTACATAAATTAGGTACTTTGAGTTCAGAGTACCCAGAAGATATCCAGGTAGAACCTACCTTGTAGGCAGCTGAATATGAGAATGAGAAAGATAACTCTGACTTCCAGTTTACATTTAGTAGATAGGGAACAAAGGAGAAAATAAGTCATTTTACATTTATGTTTATGGTAAAAATTTTCAATTATAAAAATAATATATTAATATTATTTATATAAAATAAAAATGGGGAAATGGAAATATATGTCTATAATATATAAACATATATTATTTTCATAAAATGAGAAATAGGGAAATGGAAATAAAACTTATTTGACAACCATTAATCAATACTCTTTATCATTTGAGACTACTTCCTTCTAATATTTTTATATGGATATTCATACAATGGGGCTTCCCTTATGGCTCAACTGTTAAAGAATCCAACTGCAATGCAGGAGACCTGGGTTTGATCCCTGGGTTGGGAAGATCCCTTGGAGAAGGGAAAGGCTACCCACTCCAGTATTCTGGCCTGGAGAATTCCATGGACTGTATAGTCCATGGGGTCGCAAAGAGTCGGACACGACTGAGTGACTTTCGCTTTTTCCTTTCACACAGTAGCTTTAAAACCCATATTTTTATGACAAAGAGGCTTCTCTAGAGGTATTTATGGTTGACAAGAATTAGAAACACTAGGTGACCTGATATCACTTTGTAAATCAGAAAGTGCTTGCTAAGTTACATGTCCTTAGGCTCTTAAGATGCAAAACATAATTTAACTATTTTTAAATTATTAAATTTAATTAAATTAGGCTAAGATTCAAAACATAATTTGCCTATTTTTCTGAAACTGTTCCAAAAAATTACAGAGAAAGGAACACTTCCAAACTCATTCTCTTGATACCAAAACCAGGCAAAGACAACATGAAAAAAGAAAATTACAGGCCAATATCACTGATGAACATAGATGCAAAAATCCTCAACAAAATTCTAGCAAACAGAATTCAATATCACATTAAAAAGCTCATACATCATGATCAAGTTGGGTTTATTCCAGGGATACAAGGATTCTTCCATATACACAAATCAATCAATGTGATACACCATATTAACAAACTGAAAGATAAAAACCATAAGATCATCTCAATAGATGCAGAAAAAGACTTTGAAAAAATTCAGCATCCATTACGATAAAAAACACTTCAAAAAATGAGCATAAAATGAACCTACCTCAACATAGTAAAGGCTATACGTGAAAAGCCCACAGCAAATATTATTCTCAATGATGAAAAACTAAAAACGTTCCCTCTAAGATCAGGGACAAGACCAGGGTGTCCACTCTCACCACTATTAGTCAACATAGTTTTGGAAATTCTAGCTATGGCAATTAGAGAAGAAAAATAAATAAAGGGAATCCAGATTGGAAAAGATGAAGTAAAACTCACCATTTGTAGATGACATGATACTATACATAGAAAACACAAAAAAAAACTATCAGAAAATTACTAGAGCTAATCAGTGAATACATCAAAGTCACGGGATACAAGGTTAATACACAGAAATCACTTGCACTCCTATATACTAACAATGAAAAATCAGAAAGAGAAATTAAGGAATCAATCCCACTCACCATTGCAACAAAAAGAATTAAATATCTAGGAATAAATCTACTTAAGGAGACAAAAGACTTGTATATGGAAAACTATAAGACACTGATCAAAGAAATAAAAAATGACATAAACAGATGGAGAAATATTCCATGTTCCTGGGTAGGAAGAAACAATATTGTGAAAATGACTATACTACCAAATGCAATCTACAAATTCAATGTGAATCCTATCAAATTACTAATGGCATTTTTCACAGAACTAGAACAAAAAATTTCACAGTTCATAGGGAAACTCCAAAGACCCCGAATAGCCAAAGCAGTCTTGAGAAAGAAGAATGGAGCTGGACTTCAGGTTATACCACAAGGCTACAGTCATCAAGACAGTATGGTACTGGCACAAAAACAGAAATACAGACCAAAGGAACAAGATAGAAAGCCCAGAGATAAACTCATGCACCTATGAGTACATGATTTTTGACAAAGGAGGTAAGAATATACAATGTGGCAAAGACAGCCTCTTCAATAAGTGGTGCTGGGAAAGCTGGACAGCTACATGTAAAAGAATGAAATTAGATCACTCCCTAACACCATACACAAAGAAAAACTCAAAATGGATTAAAGACCTAAATGTAAGACCAGAAACTATTAAACTCTTAGAGGAGAACATAGGCAGAACACTCGATGACAGAAATCAAAGTAAAATCTTCTATGACCTGCCTCCTAGAGTAATGAGAATAAAAACAAAAATAAACAAATGGGACCTAATTAAACTTAAAAGCTTTTGCAGAGCAAAGGAAACTACAAACAAGGTGAAAACACAACCCTTAGAATGGGAGAAAATAATAGCAAATGAAACAACTGACAAAGGATTAGTTTCCAAAATATACAAGCAGCTCATACGACTCAATGCCAGAAAAGCAAACAACCCAATCAAAAAGTGGGAAAGGGACATGAAAAGACATTTCTTCTAAGAAGACATATAGATGGCTAACAAGCACATGAAAAGATGCTCAACATCACTCAGTATCAGAGAAATGCAAATCAAAACCACAATGAGATACCACCTCACATCAGTCAGAATGGCCACCACCAAAAAGTCTACAAACAATAAATGCTAGAGAGGGTGTGTGGAAAAGGGAACACTCTTGTATTTCTGGTGGGAATGTAAATTGATACAGCCACTATGGAAGACAGTATGGAGATTCCTTAAAAAGCTAGAAATAAAACCACCATATGACCAGCAATCCCACTCTGAGGCATATACCCTGAGGAAACCAAAATTGAAGAAGACACATGTATCCCAGTGTTCACTACAGCACTATCTCCAATAGGTAGAACATGGAAGCAACCTAGCAGATGAATGGATAAAGAAGCAGTGGTACATATATACAATGGAATACTACTCAGCCATAAGAAGGAACGCATTTGAACCAGCTCCAATGAGGTGGACGAACCTAGAGCCTATTATACAGAGTGAAGTAAGTCAGAAAGAGAAATATAAATACTGTATACTGACACATATATATGGAATCTAAAGCAATAGCACTGATGAATTTATTCTCAGGGCAGCAATGGAGAAACAGACATAGAGAACAGATCTAAGGACATGGGGGGAGGAGAAGAGGAAGAAGGGGAGATGTATGGAGAAAGTAACATAGAAATTTACAATACCATATGTAAAATAGATAGCCAATGGGAATTTGCTGTATGACTCAGGGAACTCAAACAGGGGCTCTAACAGGCTGAAGAGTAGGATTGGGAGGGAGATGGGAGGGAGGTCTTGGAGGGAGGGAGGTCTTGGAGGGAGGGAACATGGGTGTACCTATGGCTGATTCTTGTTGATGTATGACAGAAAACGACAAAATTCTATAAAGCAATTACACTTCAATTAAAAACTTTTTAAAAATTGTTGGGCACATATCCAAGAACAACTCCAGAGTTGAAGAAATCATGACTAGAGAATGTCAGTTTCAATATACAGTTTGTTATAGTATATACTGGATCATTAGGGGATTCTGGAACTTTCTGCCTCCAAACTACACAGCACAATTATACGTATTCAGTTTCTTCTCTGAAGCTCTCCTTTCCCATAGGGTCTCTACTACAATCACTTCTCCTTCCATAGGTGAGAGGTAACTGGGGGTATTGCTCTTAAGGGCAACCACACTTTTAAAGGCTGTTCTAGCCTAAAAAACCCAAAGGAATGAAGCTCTACTGAGATCACACAGGCACTCTGGGATCAATTCATAGCTTACTCTGCTTTTTTAAAAAGCTAGACTTCTTTCTAATTCTAATCCACAGCTACCTCATGAATGCAGAACACATGTAGTAAAATCTCTGGGTAAATAGAGATACCCGAGTCAATGTGAAATTATGACCACATTCAGAGAAAAGCTCAATTATCACCCACCACAGGCAGAACCAGACAGAAGAGACAGGCTATAAACTGGGATCAATGGAGCCATGACAGGCTGACAGCAAAAGGATGGAATAGTCCAGATCCACATCCAAAGAATGGTCACAACCAGGCAAATATGCATGAGAGCCAGTTAACCTGAAAGCTAAGGTTATAAATTCGCCTCGGGAAGGAGGCCCACTTATTCTTCCTGCTCAAGATCCAAAGATTGGTTTCCTCAGTAATGTTTTCAGGGTCTATGGTGTCACAATATGCCAAACCTGGAAGGTACTGACACTTCAGCCTTAACAAAGAGCCAACAGGCTTGTAAGAGGCTGCTTATCGAGTGAAGAGAAGCACCAGTTCGCAGTGAGGGCTGTGGGGGAACAGATCCATGGGCACAGCTTGTCTCGGGATGAAAGGCTTGCCGACAGCACAACCTGTAGAAACCAATCCTAGTACCAGTTTAATAAACCGAGGAGAAACTACAGGAATCCAGTTCCTTATAATTTAAGCCCTCGCTCTGTGTTCCCACAGCCCCATGTTTCTCTCTATAATAGCACTTATCATATTTAATGCCAACTACCTGGGTTTGTTTTTTTGTAACCATCTTCCTCATGGGAGTATATAATCTTTTTAAGGGTAGAAATAAGGCCAAAACTGCTTATTATTCATCTCTGAGTTCTTGGTGTGTAACACAAAGTAGGGGTTCAATGGTAAATGGAGCATCACATGTTTCTGTATAATCTGCAACCACTAGGTAATTAACATATATTACTGACTTACTCTATTGAAAATTTAGAACAAAAATTCACCTATAAGCTCACCATTCAGTGAAGAATAACTGCTGCTAACTTTTTAGGATGTATCTTCCCAAGTACGTACATTTAAATTGGTGTCTTAAAGTGGAATCACACTGTACATATTATACATATTGCTTTACAACAATTTCTTCAAGTAATAATATATCATGAGCATCTTTCTACTATATTATATGTAGTTATCTCTTATTTATTGGCTATATGGTACTTCATTAAATAAATGTAATGTAGCTTATTTATCTAATTCCTTACCACTGGAAATATAAGTTGTTTCTAACCTTTTGCTATTTCAAAAAGTCTCTTCATCAATACTCTGACAGTAAAATTTTTGCATACATTGTTAGTTATATAGTAGAACTGCTCAGTTGAAGAGTCTGTATGTTTTTAAGGCCCTAAGATATGTATGACTAAACAGTTGTTTAAAAATGTTATATTAGACTTCCCTGGTGGTCCAGTGGTTAAGAATCTGCCTGTCAATGCAGGAGACATGGATTCGATCCCTGGTCTAGGAAAATTTCACAGGCTCTGAAGCAACTAAGCCCATGTGCCACAACTACCGAGCCTGCACAAGGCAACTACAGAAGCCTGCACCCTAGAGCCTTGTGCTCTGCAACAAGAGAAGCCATCACAATGAGAAGCCCACGCACCACAAATAGAGAGTAGCCCCTACTTGCTGCAACTAGAGAAAGCCTACACAGCAATGAAGACTCAGCCCAGCCAAAATCAATCAATCAACTAAAACTGTAAATGTTGTACTAATTTACACTCAAACCAACAAAGAAGAAGAGTTCTGGTTTCCCTGGCTAACACTCAGTAGTTTCAAGCACTGCCCTATTGAAATAAGGAACAAGACAAGATATGCACCATCATTCCTACATGGGAACATCTTCTATCCAATATAATGAGGGAAAAAAAAGTATTTGAAGGAAAGAGACAAAACTGTTTTTATGACCAGCTACCAAGAATATGCAAGAGAATCAACTGGAAAATGTATAAAGCAAAGCAAAGAATAGGTAGCTTGACCCAAAATCTCCAATAGTGATAGTGATAGTCACTCAGTCGTGTCCAGACTCTTTGAGACCCCGTGGATTGTAGCCTACCAGGCTCCTCCATCCACGGGATTTTCCAGGCAAGAATACTGGAGTGGGTTGCCATTTCCTTCTCCAGGAGATCTTCCCGACCCAGGGACTGAACCCGGGTCTCCCGCATTGTAGGCAGACGCTTTACCATCTGAGCCACCAATAATTACTTAGCAAATATCATGAAAATGGTCCTTTCCATAATAGCATGAAAAACTTTACAGTATCTTATATTAATCTTAAGAAAAAAGACCTATATTGGAAAAAAATCAAGAATCACATAAGCCTACAGTAATTTAAGAGACAGGTCACATATCTGAACAGAAAAAAATACTGTAAAAATTTCAATTCTCCTTAAATGAATTAATTACTTCAGTGTACTTCCAATCACAAGCCCAAAAATATTTTTGATAAGTTGATTCTAGAGCTCTGTTAGAAAATACATGAAAATGTTAACAGTATATATCCTTTAACCCAGAAATTCCCTATCAGGAATTTATCTCAAAAATATATATATATCATCACATACACTTATTCATCACATATATACAGTCATTGCACAAATACACAAAGATATATGTACAAGGACATTCACTAACATTATGATAACAATAAAGTAGAAACAACCTTAAAATTAATTAGCAACAGACAAGTTAAATGACATATTTATGGAAGTTAAAACTATATAGCCTCTACTAAAAAATCAAGTAGACCTATAAGTACTGATATAGATTCTACATCATTGTAGAACAATCTCCAAAGTCTCTTGTTAAGTGGCAAGCATGGTGCAGAACAGTGGGTTTTAAATTTTTTTAACTGAAATATAGCTAATTTACAATATTGTGTTAGTTTCAGGTGTACACCAAAGTGATTCAGTTATACATATATATTATATACAATATATATATATATATATATATATTCCTTTTTAAATTCTTTTCCATTATTGGCTATTACAAGATAATGAATATAGTTCCCTGTGCTATACAGTAGGTCATTGCTGTTTACCTATTTTATATATGTGTATGCTGTGTGCTAAGTCACTTCAGTTTCATCTGACTCTCTGGGACCCCATGGACTGTAGCTTGCCAGGCCCCTCTGTCCGTGGGATTCTTCAGGCAAGAATACTGGAGGGTATTGCCATTCCCTCCTCCAGGGGATCTTCTCAACCCAGGGATTGAACCCACGTCTCTTTCATTTCCTGCACTGGTAAGCAGGTTCCTTACCACTAGTTTCACTTGAGAAGACCCATTTTATATATAGTAGTGTATATATGTTAATTCCAAATTCCTAATTTATCTCCCCACTAACCACTGCTAACCCTTCTGGTAACCATAATTTTGTTTTCTATGTTTGTGAGTCTATTTCTGTTCTGCAAATAAGTTTGTTTATATCACCTTTTTAGATTACGCATATAAGTGATTTCGTTGGATCATAGAAAAAGCAAGAGCTGCTGCTCCTGCTAAGTCACTTCAGTCGTGTCCGACTCTGTGTGACCCCATAGACGGCAGCCCACCAGGCTCCCCCGTCCCTGGGATTCTCCAGGCAAGAACACTGGAGTGGGGTGCCATTTCCTTCTCCAATGCATGAAAGTCAAAAGTGAAAGGGAAGTCGCTCAGTCGTGTCCGACTCTTCACGACCCCATGGACAGCAGCCTACCAGGCTCCTCTGTCCATGGGATTTTCCAGGCAAGAGTACTGGAGTTGGGTGCCATCGCCTTCTCCGAAAAAGCAAGAGAATTCCAGAAAAACACCTACTTCTGCTTCATTGATTTACGCCAAAGCTTTTGACTGTGTGAGTGTGAAAGTCACTCAGTCGTGTCCGACTCTTTGCAACCCCATAAACAAAACAGTCCATGGAATTCTCTAAGCCAGAATACTGGAGTGGGTAGCCTTTCCCTTCTCCAGCAGACCTTCCCAATCCAGGGATCAAACCCAGGTCTCCCATATTACAGGCAGATTCTATACCAGCTGAGCCATAAGTGAAGCCCCACAGTTTGACTGTGTAGATCACAACAAACTATGGAAAATTCTTCAACAGATGAGAATACCAGACCACCTGACCAGCCTCCTGAGAAACCTGTACGCAGGTCAAGAAGCAACAGTTAGAACTGGACATGGAACAATGAACTAGTTCCAAATTGGGAAAAGAGTATGTCAAGGCTGTGTATTGTCACCCTGCTTATTTAACTTATATGCAGAGTACATCATGCAAAATGCTGGGCTGGATGAAGCACAAGCTGGAATCAAGACTGCTGGGAGAAATATCAATAACCTCAGATATGCAGATGATACCACCCTTTTGGCAGAAAGTGAAGAACTAAAGAGCCTCTTGATGAAAGTGAAAGAGGAGAGTGAAAGCGTTGGCTTAAAACTCAACATTCAAAAAACTAAGATCATGGCATCTAGTCCCATCATTTCATGGCAAATAGGTGGAAAAACAATGGAAACAGTGACAGATTTTTTGCTTGGGCTCCAAAATCACTGCAGATGGTGACTGCAGCCATGAAATTAAAAGACACTTGCTCCTTGGAAGAAAAGCCATGACCAACCTAGACAGCATATTGAAAAGCAGAGATATTACCTTGCCAAGAAAGGTCCGTCTAGTCAAAGCTACGGTTTTTCCAGTAGTCATGTATGGATGTGAGAGTTGGACTACAAAGAAAGCTGAGCACTGAAGAATTGATGTTTTTGAACTGTGGTGATGGAGAAGACTCTTGAGAGTCCCTTGGGCCGCAAAGAGATCAAGCCAGTCACTCCTAAAGGAAATCAGTCATGAATATTCATTGGAAGGACTGATGCTGAAGCTGAAATTCCAATACTTTGGGCACCTGATGTGAAGAACTGACTCATTGGGAAAGACCCTGATGCTGGGAAAGATTGAAGGCAGGAGGAGAAGGGGACAACAGAGGATGAGATGGCTGGATGGCATCACCAACTCGATGGATATGAGTTTGAGCAAGCTCCAGGAGTTGGTGATGGACAGGAAAGCCTAGCGTGCTATAGTCCATAGGGTTGCAAAGAGTTAGACACGACTGAGCAATTTAACTGACTGAAGTAAGGGATATCATATGATATTTGTCCTTGTCTGTATGACTTACTTCACTTAATATGATAATCTCTAGGTCCTTTAGAACAGTGTTTATAGTCTGTTTCTACTTGTTTCAAAAAGAGATAAAGAAGGATGTGTACACACACATGCACACACACACACGGAATATCTCTGGTAGGCTACACAAGAAACTAGTAAGAGTAGTGACATCTGAAGCACTAGGAACTAGAAATAAAAAAGATTCATTAACTGCATGCACAAGCACTTTTTTTATATTGTTTTAATTTTTCTACCACGTGCACATACCATCTTTTCAAAATAAAATTTTCTTGCCTTTTTGACACCAAGCTGCTCGTTTTACTCAGTCTGACCATTAGCAGAATCCTAGGCTTACTCTAAATCATTGCATTTTTAATCTATTGTTTTGCAAAATATTTTCATTTTATTCAAAAGTGAAACAACATGTAAAGATATATAATGAAGTTTCTCCCTACCTCTGACTCCCATCCCTGTAGTTTTCCTCCACAGTAGGTAACTACTATTATCAGTTTCTTTTTCTTCCCCCTCCAGCCATGTGGCATGACATTTGGAATCTTAGTCCTCTGACCAGGGATCAAATCTGTGCCTCTTGCTGTGGAAATGCAGACTCTTAACCACTAGAATGCAGGGAAGTCCTTTTCATTTTAATTTTTTTCAATTATCAGTTTGTTATAAAACTTACCAATCTCTCTATGCATATACAGCAAATATAAATCAATATTCTGTTCATCTTTTGCCCTTTTTTACAAATATATTATGAATACCTTGCTATTTCCATGTAGTAACATACTTATAACCAAAATCAGAAGCCACAAAAGAAAGCAACTGACAACTAATCTCAAAAATATACAAGCAACTTATGCAGCTCAATTCCAGAAAAATAAACGACCCAATCAAAAAATGGGCCAAAGAACTAAATAGACATTTCTCCAAAGAAGACATACGGATGGCTAACAAACACATGAAAAGATGCTCAACATCACTCATTATTAGAGAAATGCAAATCAAAACCACAATGAGGTACCACTTCACACCAGTCAGAATGGCTGCGATCCAAAAATCTGCAAGCAATAAATGCTGGAGAGGGTGTGGAGAAAAGGGAACCCTCCTACACTGTTGGTGGGAATGCAAACTAGTACAGCCACTATGGAGAACAGTGTGGAGATTCCTTAAAAAATTGCAAATAGAACTACCTTATGACCCAACAATCCCGCTGCTGGGCATACACACCGAGGAAACCAGAATTGAAAGAGACACATGTACCCCAATGTTCATCGCAGCACTGTTTATAATAGCCAGGACATGGAAACAACCTAGATGTCCATCAGCAGATGAATGGATAAGAAAGCAGTGGTACATATACACAATGGAGTATTACTCAGCCGTTAAAAAGAATTCATTTGAATCAGTTCTGATGAGATGGATGAAACTGGAGCCGATTATACAGAGTGAAGTAAGCCAGAAAGAAAAACACCAATACAGTATACTAACACATATATATGGAATTTAGAAAGATGGCAATGACGACCCTGTATGCAAGACAGCAAAAAAGACACAGATGTGTATAACAGACTTTTGGACTCAGAGGGAGAGGGAGAGGGTGGGATGATTTGGGAGAATGGCATTCTAACATGTATATTATCATGTAAGAATCGAATCGCCAGTCTATGTCTGACGCAGGATACAGCATGCTTGGGGCTGGTGCATGGGGATAACCCAGAGAGATGTTATGGGGAGGGAGGTGGGAGGGGGGTTCATGCTTGGGAACACATGTAAGAATTAAAGATTTTAAAATTTAAAAAATAAAAAACTAAAAAAAAAAAAAGAAAAAGAAAAACCAGACTGGACATCATCATAATTAAATAATCTTGTGCTTCAAAGAAAGTAAACAGACAACCCACACAATAGTAGAGAATTTTTGCAAATCATGTATCTGATAAGGAACTTGTATCTATAATTTTAAAATAATTATTAAAACTCAATAATAAAAAGATGATCCAACTGATAAATAGGCAAAACATCTAAATGAACAGGTCTCCAAAGAATATATACAAATGGCCAACAAACTTGAAAAAATGCTGAACACCATTAACCACAGGAAAATGCATGGTTAACACCATTAACCATGGGGAAATGCAATTAAAACCACAAGGAAATACCACTTCTCACTCACTGGGATGTATATAATAAAAAACACAGACAGTAGAATTGACAAGGATGTAGAGAAAGTGAAACATTCACATACTGCTGGTGGGAATATAAGATGGGCTAGCTGCTTTGGAAATAGCCTGGCAGTTCCACAAAAGGTTAAAATAGGTATCATATGACCCAGCAATTCCACTACTACGTATCTTCCCAAGAGAAACGAAAACATATGTTCTCACAAAAATTTGCACATGAATATTCATAGCAATACTACTCATAATAGCCAAATGATGAAACAACCTAAGTGCCCATCAACTCACGAGTGAATAAATAAAATGTGGTATAGCTATAGAATGGAATATTATGCAGCCATAAAAAGGAACGAAGTACTGCTACATGCTACAACACAGATGAGCCTTACAAATATCATGCTAAGAGAAAGAAGTCAGATACAAAGGACCACATTTGCAAAGAACTTCACTTGTATGAATTGTGCAGGATAGGCAAGTCCATAAAGACAAAGTAGATTAGTGGTTACCTCGGGCTAGGAAGTTACAAAAAAATGGTATTCCATTTTATGGGATGTAGCATATTTAATTTAACTTAGTTCCTCACTGATGGGGCTTTTTGGCTATTTCATCATTTGCTGTTACAATATTGCAATCAATCAATCAACGTATGTCAGTATATTTGTAGGACAAAGCCTCAGGAATGGAATTACTGTGTCAAAGGGTATATATACATTTATAATCTTAATCCATATTGCTAAATTTCCCTCCATAGAGATAGTGCTAATTTACACTCTGATTGGTAAATTTTTAGGATTTGTGCTTCCCCACAGTATTGCCAACAGTATATTATCAAATTTATGAAATTGCCAATCTAAGATATAAAAATGGTATCTCAGGGTAGTTTTAATTTGCATTTTTGCTGTAATGGAAGAGACTGAATTTCCTCTCATGGGTCGTAAACACATTTATGTTTTCTTTTTATATCGTGCATTCATTTTCCTTTTAGGCTATTGTGTTTTTTCTTATCTCTTTCCAGGAGTTCATTATAAATTAAGGAAAAAAGCCTTTGTGATATGAACTGCAAATTTTTTCCAGTTTGTATGTTTTCTCCTCTCTTTGCTTTTGATGCTTTTTATCAAGCAAGTTATTGATTTTTTAAAACTGTCTCATTGCAATATAATTCAGATACCATAAAGCATAATCATTTATTCAGTTCAGTGGTTTTTGGTATAGTCACAAGGTTATGCATCTATAACGACAATCAATTTTGAAATATTTTCATTAACTCCTTAGCAGTCACCCCCATTTCTCCTCAAAACCCCGATCCTCTGCCCTGTTGTTGTTCAGTCACTAAGTCGTGTCTGACTCTTTGGAACCCCATGAACTGTAGTCCACCAGGCTCCTCTCTCCACAGGACTTCCCAGGCAAGAATACTGGAGTGGGCTGCCATTTCCTTCTCTAGGGGATCTTCCCGACCAAGGGATTGAACCCGAGTCTCCTGCATTAGCAGACAGATTCTTTACTGCTGAGCCACCAGGGAAGCCCCACTCTAAGGCCTTCTGCTGCTGCTGCTAAGTCGCTTCAGTCGTGTTCGACTCTGTGCGACCCCATAGGCGGCAGCCCACCAGGCTCCCCCGTCCCTGGGATTCTTCAGGCAAGAACACTGGAGTGGGTTGCCATTTCCTTCTCCAATGCATGAAAGTAAAAAGTCAAAGTGAAGTCACTCAGTCATGTCTGACTCCTAGCGACCCCATGGACTTCAGCCTACCAGGCTCCTGCGTCCATGGGATTTTCCAGGGAAGAGTACTGGAGTGGGGTGCCATTGCCTTCTCCGACTCTAAGGCCTAGGCAACAAATCTACTTTCTGTCTCTAGAGATCTGCCTAGTCTGGACACTTCCTATAAATGAAATCATAAACTATGTGACCTTCTGTGCCTGGCTTCTGGATACCAGTCCCTTATCAGGTAAATGATTTTTCAAATATTTTCTCCTATTCTGATATTCTGTGGGTTCTTTTCACTTTGTTGATGGTATCATTTGTAGCACAAAAAGCTTTTTTTTTTTTTTACCTTTAATGATGTTCAATTACACACACACACACACACACACACACACACACACACACACACATTCTTGTAGCTGTTCCTTAGGTCTTTGATGTTATTTCTAAGAAGGCTTCGCCTAACCCAAGGTCAAAGAGATGTACTCCCATGTTTCAGGCTCTTATATTTAGTTCTTTAAATCCATTTTGAAATCATTTTTGTGTATTGTGTAAGAAACGAAATTATGTTTTACGTAGCCACACTTAACAACCTTTTATTATATGTCTTCTGAATTTTCATAGTTAGGGTTTCTACATTTGAAGATTATTTTTTAAAATTCTCTGATTTCCTAGGGTATATTTATAATTTCTTCCTTTTACACTTAAATCTTCAACTCTTCTATAGTTTATCCTGGTCTGCAGCATGAGATATGGATCCAATCATTTTTCTTTTTGCCTGGGCTTCCCAGTTGTCAACCACCACCTAATCTATTAAGTAGTTCATTTGTTCCTCAGTGATTTGAGGTCCCATCTTCATAAACATATACATAAACATTTTTAAACTGTATAATGAAAATAAAGGACAACTGGAAGAGTATTCAAGAAAAGAGAAGGAAATAAGAGTGTGAAAATATATGGGCTTCATGACTTTATTTTGGGTAGAAGAAGCTCTTTAACTACTTTCTTAATTTTTTCCTGTGAGTACTGGTATGTTAAAGTTTACTATAGCTTCTAGAATTCATATTAGCCATTTGCATTCTTCTTGAAAATCTTCCATTTCACCTAGGTTTTCAAAGTATTAGGAGGGAGTTATACAAAGTACTTCTTTAAAATGTTAAAAATGTCTTCATACCTATAGTTATACTCTTTTTCTCATTTAAGACTATATTCTGGATATAGGTTTCATTTTCTTCTTCCAGTAATACCTTCTGGCTTATTTGATGAAGTCTATAGGTTTTTTTTTTGTTTTGTAGTTCATTTCTTTCTGGAATTTTAAAATGTTAGTGATTTCTTCCTTCGGTTCTTCTTAGAGTCACTGTTCTTTTCTAGCTTACTAACCTGAAAGCTCAATTTATTTCCTTTTAATTCGTACTGTCATCTAGGTATATCATCTTTAATTTATCTATCTGTCTGCCTATCTATTTATGCCACACCATACAGCTTGTGGGATCTTAGTTCTCCAACCAGGGACTGAAGCCGGGCCCTTGACAGTGAGAGCACAGAGTCCTAATCACTGGACTGCAAAGGAATTCCCTCATTTGTACTTTATGCCTACCTATATTGTTTGAATATTACAAAGAAGTTATGTTACTTATGTAAAAAGAGAGAGAGAAAGAGATAACAAGAAAAGAACATTTCAAAGATCAAAATAATTGACCAGGGT
The DNA here is from genome assembly GCF_042477335.2 of Ovis canadensis. Classification (NCBI taxonomy): domain Eukaryota; kingdom Metazoa; phylum Chordata; class Mammalia; order Artiodactyla; family Bovidae; genus Ovis; species Ovis canadensis. The sequence continues at coordinate 134,843,762 of NC_091727.1, forward strand.
CAGAACTGGGAATAAGGCAGGAGGCATTCACTGTGGGTGCAAAATGCAAAACGGTGCCCCAAACTCAGTACTCAAGACAAATGATATCTTCATACAATAATCTGGAAAATCTAATTATAAAGTTATGACCTGCAGACTGGCTGCCTGCTATTATAAATAAAGTTTTATTGGAAGTAGGGCCAGGACTAGAGTAAGATGAATAAGGCATGGTTTAGCAAGCACAGGAATGAATTTCACTTAGTAAAAAACTTCGTATTTTGTTCACAGATATTTTGGACTAATTTTAATTTTTTTAAATATTGCATTAAAAATGTTCTTGAGGATTTCCCTGGTGGTCCAGTGGTTAAGAATCTGTCTGCCAATGAGGGGGACAACAGTTCGATCCCTTGTCCGGGAAGATTCTACATGCCTCAAGGCAGCTGGGCCTGTGTGCCACAATTGCTGAGCCCTCATACCTAGAGCCTCATGCTCTGTCTTAAGAGAAGGCCCCTGCGTAGCAACAAAGACCCAGTGCAGCCAAAAATAAATAAATACATAAATAATTTTTTAAATGTATCTTGATTACTAAGATTTGGGGTATCCTCTTAAATTTTATACCCAATGTGGGTTGCTTTACTTGCCGCATCCAAGATCTGGCCCCATAACTAATGCTTAATGATAGAATAATGACTTTTAACTTTCTTTTCACTTCTCTATGCTTTCCAAAATCTGCACAATAAACATAACAATAAGGATCATCAGGAAAAGATAATCTGAAAATGAAGTCAAGACTCACTCAATGATGTTCCTTGTGGTTTCACCATGGGGCTTGCAAGAAGCAAAAACTAGAGTGTGGATGGACCCACAGTTGCAATTGGCTTGAACCACCTGGTAGTCTGAAGGAGGAAACAGGTTGCTATTAATATAATTAAACTATCATGGTCCAGGTTATCACAAACTCCCAACTGGTGAGCACACAGGACCGGTTAGGAATAAAGAGGAGAAGCAGGTTCAGAGCCAGCCCACTAAGAGCAGCCTTACCAAGGTGTAGATGTGAGGAACCAAAGCTGGTGGACATCATGGAAACGCCTAACTTGTTTTGTAGCAGGAAAGCTAGTCATCCTTACACAGTCCCGCCCGGGCTGGGTTCACCACAGCAACAATTAACTGCCCATCTTCCTTTGACTTTAGTAGCTGTGGCAAAATCTTCTCTGCTTGACCAGGGTGGAATTCACAGTTGGTGATGCCTGCAAAAGAGAGGTCCACATGCCATAACCAGGGCTTGGTAACAACCTAGAGGGATGGGACAGGGAGGGAGGTGAGAGGGATGTTCAAGTGGGAGGGGACATGGGCAAACCTGTGGCTGATTCATGCTGATGTTTGGTAGAAACCAACACAATACTGTAAGGCAATTATCCTTCAAATAAAAATAGATAAACAAACAAACAAAAAAAGAACAAGCCCAGCAGTTGGGGGTGGGGAGCTTCAGCTTTATGGAAACATGCAGAAGCCAAGGATCTTCCCATTGGATCTAGCATATTTCTGCCTAACAATGAAAGAAATGCTTTGGACCTGCTTCATCTCTTCCAATGCACTTCCCTTGCAGTATCTCAGTGAGACTTTCACCTTGAGAGACTAGATGTATTATTTTACAGCTCAGCAACTCACACAGTACTTAAGGACCTATACCAAGAAGAGAACCTTGACTATAACTCAAGTGCTCTTTCTGCTATATTGGAGGCTTTCACACAGAGCCTCAGGAACTGTCTGGAGGTGAGGTAGAGGGGGAGAGAAAATCTTTTTTCTATGTTGCATTTGGCAGAAGATTTTCTTCAAAGAAAAGATCTTATTCCTAAAAATAATTTGAAACTGACTGTATTATGTTATGATGCCTCGTAAGTCTAATGTCAAGAAGGCTTTTTTATTTTAAAGCTTTGCCAAGTTCCCTTTCTATCAACTAGGCTTATTCCTTTCTTTAGGCTTTTTCTGGATAGAAAAAAAGAATGATTCAGGAGGGATAAATTAGGAGTTTGGGATAAATTCAGGAGGGATAAATTAACAGATACATACTATTATATATATAAACTAGGTAACCAACAAGGACCTATTGTTTAGGACAGGGAACTACACTCAATATTTCGTAATAACTTATAAGGGAAAATAATCTGAAAAAGAATATATATATATATATGAATCATTTTGCTGTACACCTGAAACTAACACAACACTATAAATCAACTATTAGAGAAGGAAATGGCAACCCACTCCAGTATTCTTGCCCAGAGAATTCCATGGACAGAGGAGCCTGGTGGGCTGCAGCACATGGGGTCACAAAGAGTCGGACACAACTGAGCGACTTTCACTCACATCACATAAATCAACTATACTTCAATTTAAAAAAGGGGGGGATTAGTTATTGGGACCTCTTTTGGAAAACCATCAGGATCCAACTCTGACCATTCCAGAATACTTTCCCTTCCTCCCCACAGTCGTGGATACAGCGCATGCTCTTTCCCATGGCAGAGGAACAACAACAACTCTTAAATTTCTCCCCAGAAGGTAAGCAGAAGGTAAGGCTGCTGTCCACCTGGCATCCTCTGCTGCCTGCTCCACCAACTCAATCCCAAGGACCTAGGAGGCATACTGGGCTAGAGAGGCCGATCACACCTGAAGAAGTAGGAGAGAATAAGAGGAGGGTATTTTAGGGTATAAGACCAGTGAGCTTATGCCTACACCACTACTACAACCTCCCAGTCTGCAAGGGCCCTGGGTGCAGGATGGATGGTGTTAGGGAGATAAGCTGCATGCAGATTCTGCCCTGGGCTGCCACTTGCCAGTTCCACAGCAGACGTTGAGGAGGATGGTGTTAGAGTTCACTCCCCTCAGCTCGCCCACAGTCCGATACAGCATCTCTGCACCAGCAGTGTTGACCTGGAAAAAGGCATCGGGAGACATGCAGATCTTCAAGCCTAGGAGATCTTCAAAGATGTGGGGATCCCCAAAGAGGAACTAGTAGAGAGACTGCTGATGGCTGCAGTGGGTCGTTGTGCTACAAAAGAATAAAAGAAGACAGCCCTTTGGAATGGCAGGCCAACCTATCTCTGTGGATGGCTGGAGAAGGAGCCCCCAGCATCTCAGCTAGGAGACGAAGCCTCCGTGGCATGGCCTGGAGAGCTCTGCTGGTGTTCCCCTCTCAGGGGATGGAGGTGCGTGCAGGCACTCAGCCATCAGCAGCTCTGCCTCACTAATCCACAATCCAGAATATAGCAAGCCATCAGCCTCTGGCTTGCTGTGGGGCTATCCCAGGTTTACCTTTCCTGGAAGTAAAGTGATGTTAAGTCACAGACTGCCCCTGGCCCTTTGGTGAAAAACTCCTTTACAGCTTCCTTCTGAACAGAGAGCTCCTCCTGAACAGAGAGCTCCTCATGCCCACAGCACAAAATCAGGAGTCAAGAAAAACTCATCTCTGATAATTTTCTCTCCAAGCTCTATGGTAATCAGCCATGCAGCAGTCAGACAAGAAGGTACATTTCTCAAATCCTATTATAAATAACACTTAACATAAAGCAATGTTCTGTAGAACCAAAAAAAATGTTATTTTCCCATTTCAGCAGAAGCACTGCTTTACTTATTGGGTTTTGACAAATCCTAAAGTGCCATAGACATGGCACTTTCTCTGGTTTGAGCATCTTTAATAATTCTCTAAAGAAACTGTGACGCTTATTCTTGTTGTAACCAAGGAGCTAAACTAAGTTTTTGTTCCATCTCAAGTAAACAATGACCTTTCAATTCGCTTCATACTTCTCTGTTTCAAATATCCCACCCACCCATCCAAATGCCATCTCAGAAGACATGCATCCTAGGAGAAAGGAAAGAAAGGGCATGGAAGAGAATGACCATAGTAACTAAATCCTTTCTTCGAGTTCCAAATGTTTTAAAATTCTTGTTATCACTACAGAGAGCCCTATCCATTAGCTTGACACCAGGACATACGATAATAAGCAATGTTTGAGCTATAGAGCTAAAATGCCAGGAATCAGTGGTGTAGGTTCAAGCCTTAGCCTTGCTATTCTGTTGTTGTTAGTCTCTTAAGTCGTGTCCAACTCTGCAACCCCATGGACCACAGTATGCCAGCCTTCCCTGTTCTTCACCATCCCCCAGAGCTTGCTCTAACTCATGTCCATCGATTTGATGATCCTATCCAACCATCTCATCCTCTGTCACCCCCTTCTCCTCCTGCCCTCAATCTTTCCCAGTATCGGGGTCTTTTCCAATGAGTTGGCTCTTGGCATTTACTGGCCCTTTAACCTCAGGTACCTCTATGCCACCCTCTCCTTCTCTAGTCTACTTCACAAATTACTTGAGATGATCACATAAGAATGTTTTCATGTTGGAATGTTTGAACGTTCTAAGTGTATTACAAATGTAAAAGTATTATGTGGATTATGAAATTCTGACCATATTTTGAAAAAAAAAAGTGAAAGTATTAGTCTCTCAGTCACGTCTGACTCTTTGCGACCCCTTGGACTGTAGCCCTCCAGGCTCCTCTGTCCATGGAATTCTCCAGGCAAGAATATTGGAGTGTGTTGCCATTTCCTTCTCCAGGGGATCTTCTAGACTTAGGGATCAAATCCAAGTCTCCTGCATTGCAGGTGGATTTTTTACCATCTGAGCCACTGGAGAAGCTCTATATTCTAGTCTCTATTAAATTGGCTTTTTGAATTTGGTAGAGCACTTAATAACTTCCATGGGCAAAGTTCTTGTGAAAAACCTTAGGAGTCCTTCCATGATAACTAACTTGGTAAGGGAGCCTGTCCCTTTGGTTTGATTATGTCAGCAGCATAGTTAAGAGAATCCTGGCCACCTCCTCCTCATCATCATCCCTAACCCTTCTAACGCATACAAACATTCCATGGATGCTTTGTATCTGCTATTTACCCTGAAACCTCTCAACACCAACTACAGCATACTGATAGTAAGGATTACTATAGAAGCTGCCCCTTGTCATTCCTTGAGTCTCTGCATTAATTCCTGGGGATAAAAAATGATGATGGCCATTGTGTGCCCTTGGCTATTGGTGCAGACTGTGAGCTCACGCCAGTACCCACCTTCATGAAACAGAAGGCAGGGCCCCAATGGGGACTGTCAAAGGAATACTTCATAGTACTGGAAGAAAACAGTATTATAAACCAGGCAAAACTAACAAAGTTTGACAGCTGATTACTCATGCTGAGTGACTGCTATGGGCTAAAATACATCCCTCCCCTTTAATTCAAATGTTGAACCCTCAGTACCTCAGAATGTGACTAGATTTGAAGATGAGGTCTTTAAAGAGATTAAAATGAGGCCATTAGGGTGTCTGAACCCCGGTGGTTTCAGTCGGCAAGGCTGCCACCCGAGTGGGCCCACCACACCAGTGAGCCTGGAGGACAGTATTAACCCAAAGAGGATTATTCTCGAGCCTTAAAATGGAATTTCCTGCTAGGCTTCAAACTTGCTTGGGACCTGTGACCCCTTTCTTGTTTCCAATTTGTTCCTTTTGGAATGGGAATGACTATCCTCTGCTTCCCATGGGAAGCAGTTAACTTGTTCCGTTTCACAGGTTCACAGGTATAGAGAAATTCTGTCTTAGGATGAATTATGTGTGTGTGCGCTCACTTAGTCATGTCCAACTCTTTGTGACCACATGGACTGCAGCCTGCCAGGCTCCTCTGTCCATGAAATTTTCCAGGCAAGAAAACTGGACAGGGTTGCTATTTCTTACTCCAGGGCATCTTCCCAACCCAGGGATCAAATCCCCATCTCCTGCATTGCAGGCAGATTCTTTACCAGTATGCCAGCTGGGAAGCCCAATGTAAGTGAGGGCTTCCTGGGCTGCACATGCATGCTCAGTTGCTCAGTTGTATCCAACTCTTTGTGACCCCATGGACTACAGCCTGCCAGGCTCCTCTGTCCAGCCACCTGGGAAGCCCAGGATGACTTATACTTTGATGGGTATCTCTCATCCATATTTCATTTAGATAAGATTTAGGACTTAAGAATTGATGCTGGAATGGGTTAAGAATTTTAGGCTGCTGGGATGGGCATGATTGTATCTGCATATGAGAAGAACATGAATTTTGAGGGTCCAGAGGATACAGTATTATGAGCTAAACTGTGTCTCCCTTGGATTCATACATTGAAGTCCTAACCCTGAATACATCAGAATGTGACTATGTTTGGAAATAGGGCCTTTAAAGACGTGATTAAGTTAAAAGGAGGCAATTAGGGTAGGCCCTAATCTAATCTGACTGTTATCTCCATACGAAAAGGAAATTTGGATACACAGAGACATTGGGGATGCACACGTGCACAGAGGAAAGGCCACATGAGAACACAGCAGAAAGGCAGCCATCTGAAAGCCAAGTAAAGAGGCCTCCAAAGAAACCAAACCTGCTGACACATTGATCTGGGCACTTCCAGCCTCCAGAACTATGAGAAAACAAGTTTATGTTGTTTAAGCCACCTGGTCTGTGCACTATTTTGTTATGGCGCCCCTAGCAAACTAATGCAGTGATATAAGAAATATGATTCCTGCCTATGACCTCACAGAGGGATCCTATCCATTGTAGCTCAAACAGTATGCTCCATGAAGACACAGAATTGTACCCTGAGTCTAGCATACAACAGGTGCTCAATAATTATTATTGAGAGAAGGTATGAAAGAACAGGAAAGGTATTTCTATGTAGAATCTCAGTTTATTGTATGCATAATGTGGCATACAATAATCTTCCATTTCTGTGAATTCTTCCTGGCAGCAATTCCTAATATACTACTAAGCTGCTATAATTCCATTTTTATTATAACCTCCTAATGTAAGCCCATTGTTTCTGTATTTCTTCACGTAACCAGGTACCAACTATACCACAGCTTAGTCAGATCCTTCATTTTGTCCTGGTAAACACAGGTCAAAAGCAATCCTGATTGAGTTGTTGAGATATCAAAAATTCTTAAAGCCAATCTTCAAACAAAAGCCAGTTGCTACAACAGGACACATTATCTGATTTACTAGGTCCTCTTGTTTTCATAATACACGTGTTTGGGGTCCACTCTATTTTCAAACAAACCCAAAATTGTGCATGGAAAGGAGAGTTACACCAGAAACCAGTACTGCCTGAAAGGGTAAAAATCAATTAAGGGTGAACTTGATTACTTTTGCTATAATTTCATATAAATGCAACATAAGATGCTTAACTATACTGAACATATTTTCCCAAATTTTGAATTTGGTGATTTAAAGAAAGACTGGTTCAGGGACTTCCCTGGTAGCCTCATGGTTAAGAATTCACCTTCCAATTAAGGGGACATAGGTTCAATCCCTGGTTGGGGAACCAGTGTCCCACATGCCACATGGCAACTAAACCCAAGCGCCACACTACTGAGCCGGCATGATGCAATGAAGAGCCCACGAATTGCAACTAAGATCCAATGCAGACAAAAAATAAATATTTTTTTAAATTGTTAAAAAAAAAAAAAGACTGGTTCAACTGCTGTTTACTTGCTGGTTTTCTGGAGGCAAAATTCAAATGTCGTTGAGGTCCTAGAAGGATGGGAACTGAAAAGCTGAATCTGACCTGGAAGATAATAGGTAAGTAAATATGAAATACAGCTTCTCCACTGTATGAGCCAAGGCCTTGGTTTGTTTATTTACAAAATAGAGGCTGAAACTCTTATTCTTACGTGGGAATGCCAAGTTTCATATTACAATATACAGTTGACCCTTGAACAACATGGGTTTGAACTATGTGAGTCCACTTACATGTGGATTTTTTTCAATAAAGAAGTACTATACTATCTGTGGTTATTTTAATCTGGGGTTAGTTGAACTCGAGATCTGGAACCACAGATATGGGAAAACCAAGGATATGGAGGGCTGACTATAAAGTTATAGGTGGATTTTCAACTGCAGAATGTCAGTGCCCAATCCCTGTGTTGTTCAAGGGTCAACTGCATAAATGCATCAAATCAACACACTGTACACCCTAAACTTATGCAATGCTGCATGTCAATTACACCTCAATAAAATATTGTGTTAAGAGTAAAAGGGCCTTTTGGTTAAAATAACAGACTATTCCTCTTAAAAATCCCACTAAAATGAAACAGGAATAAAAAACATAAACTTCTTTAAACTCATTGCTCCACCAATTCTCCCTTCTTTCTCTCCTGCATCATTTTCACCCCTCACTACGGGATCATTCCCATCAATATACAAGCATGCCTTTCTTACTCTCCTACCTTTAAAAAGAAAAGTAACCTTCTTGACCCCACTTTCCCCACCAGCCACTGTTCCATCTCTGTTCCTCCTTGAATCAAAACTCTCAAAAGAACTGTCTATACTCACTGCCTCCCATTCCTCACTTCCTGTTCACCCACTTGAATCAGGTCCCCACTGCTCCACCAAAACAGCTTCTGCTGCAGTCACTAATGGTCCCTATGGTTAATTCGCAGTCCTCATCTTGACCCACCAACTTCCAATAGCTCAGAATAAAAGCCAAAGTCCCCACAACGACCTCTAAGGTACTACATGTTCTGGCCCATATTAATCATCTTACCTCATCTGCTGTTCCTCTTCTGGGTGTACTTTCAGTTCCCCCAGAAAGCATGCCACACTCCTACCTTAGGGCTTTTGCCATGGCTGTTCTCTTTCCCTAGAATGGTCTTCCCTCACCTCCACATGGCAGATACCCTCACTTCCTTTAAGTCTTAATTCCAAAGCTTCCCAACCTTGGCGTTATCGCCAATTCCTTGCATTGCAGGATGTTTAACAGCATCCTTGGCCTCTACTAACTAAACAGATAACAGCAGCACTGCCCAACCACCCCCCAGTGGTGACAGCCAAAAATTTCTCTAACACTGCTAAATGTTTCCTATGAAAAAATAAAAGATGGTAAAGAATCTGCCTGCAACTTGGAAGACCTGGATTTGATCCCTCGGTCAGGAAGGTCCCCTGGAGAAGGAAAGGGCTACCCATTTTAGGCAACTAACATACCTAGTTGAAAACTGATTTAGTCAAGTATCAGTATCAGTATATATGCCAAGTATTCAGGCTTCTCAATGAAGCCTGCCTTGATCCCATTTAAAACTACAACCCACATTTCCTCCAAACCTATGAATTCTCATCCTCCTTATCCTGCTGTAGGCTTCCCATGGCATTTATCTTAGTCTGTCTGGACTGCTAAAACAAAATCACCATAAACTAAGTGACTTATAAAGAACAAAAATTTCTCAGCTCTGGAGACTGGGAAATCCAAACTGAAGATACTGGCAGATTCAGTGTCTGCTGACAGTTTCCTCACTGATGGCTGTATTTTCACTGTAACCTCACATGGCAGACGGGACAACCTAGTCTTTGGGGCTTCTTTTATAAGGGCACAATTTCTTTCATGAGAACTCCATTTTCATGATCTAAGTAACCCCCAAAGGCTCCACCCTCCTAATACTATTACCCTGAGGGTTAAGATTTCAACATATAAAATTTGGAGGGATATAAACATTCAGACCACAGCCATACTTATCACTTTCTAATATATTATATAATTTACTTTATTATTTTTTAAAATCTGTCTCCCCCTACTAAAACATAAGTTCCACAAGGGAAGGGATATTTTCTTCATTATTATATCCTAAGTATCCAGAACAGTGCCTGGCACTTGGTACTCAACTGAACTTGTTGAATGAATAAATGAAAGAAAGAACAGAGATAATGGGAGAGAAGACAACAAGAGCAAACTAAATAAAGTTTTAAAAGATGCAAAGCAGACTGTAGTGGCAACTGACTTAGCAAGATGAAGGAAGCTACATCTGGACTACCTACAAAGGGGGATCTGATGAGACATAAAGCTTATCTGCTCCACACAAGCTGGAAAGACTGAAACTTGAAGTGCAAGGTATTGTAGGAGGCAGAGGTGGAATAAGGTATAGAGCTAAACACAGGATTTAGTTGAAAGTCTGGACATAGAACTGGTAAGTAACCTCATCCTACCAAAAACCTCTATCCTTCTATAGCAGGAGATTGGGGATTCTTTTTTCCTCAGGAGAAAATGAACACATAAAAGCTCGGAATTTGGCAATACCAGGCAGAGTGGTGGCAGAGCAATGGACACTGGAAAATTCAATATACATCTGGTGGATTCATGTTGATGTGTGGCAGAACCAATACAATATTGTAAAGTAATTAGCCTCCAATGAAAATAAATAAAATTAAATTAAAAAAAGAACATTCAATATAAATTCTCTCAAGAAACTGAAAAGTCTCAAAGTAATGATCTCCCAAGACAGAGACCTGGGCCCCCACCCATAAGCACCAGCAGTGAAGCCAAGAATCAACAAGCCCATTCAAGATGAATTGCCAATCAATTTTTAAAGGCCTCATTTTAAAATATGAAGTCAGGCAAATACCAACCAGCTATTTGATTAAAGCCTCCATTGCAAAAGACAGTGCCCAAAACAAACAGGAAAAATATATTCCTAAAGGAAGCAGATAATTCAGTGAACAGGGGAAAAAAGCAAAATATATATATTTATATATATGTATATATATGGACATGAACTTGGGCAAACTCCAAGAGATGGTGAGGGGCAGGGAAGCCTGGCATGCTTCCATGGAGTCACAAAGAGTCGGACATGACTTGGCAACTGAACAACAACAACAATATATATATATATATATATATATATACACACACACATATATACATATATTACTAAAAAAAAGAAGATGCTATACAAAAGGAACAATGAGAGAACAAGAAAAGCTTTTGAAAATTAAAAGGTAGTAGAAAAAACAATAAAAATGTTGGCGTTTATGTCAAGAAATTTTCATGAAAAGAACAAAAGGGGAAAGAGATGGCAAATAGAAGAGAGAGTAGCAGACTACAGGATTAATTTGTGAAGTCCAAAGTCTAAATAATAAGCAGTATAGAGAGAACATATAAAATGAGAGAAAGGAGATAATTCAAATAATAATATATCACACCAGTCAGAATGCCCATCATCAAAAAATCTACAAATAGTAAATGCTGGACACAGTGTAGAGAAAAGGAAACCCTACTACATTGTTGGAGGAATGATTGGTGCAATCACTATGGAAAACAGTATGGAGATTCCTTAAAAGACTAAAAATAGAGTTTCTATATGATTCAGCAACCCTACTCCTGGGCACATATCTGGATAAAACTATAATTTGAAAATATACATGCACCCCAGTGTCCATAGCAGCATTATTTACAATAGCCAAGACATGGACGCAATCCAAATGTTCATCAACAGATGAGTGGATAAAGATACGATATATACATGTATACAATGTAATGCTATTCAGTCATTAAAAAAAGAATACAATAATGCCATTTGCAGCAACAGGGATAACCCTAGTTCAGTTCAGTCACTCAGTCATGTGCGACTCCTTGCGACCCCATGAACTGCAGCACACCAGGCCACCCTGTCCATCACCAACTCTTGGAGTTCACTCAAACCCACGTCCATTGAGTCGGTGATGCCATCCAATCATCTCATCCTTTGTCGTCCCCTTCTCCTCCTGCCTTCAATCCTTCCCAGCATCAGGGTCTTTTCAAATGAGTCAGCTCTTCACATCAGGTGGCCAGAGTATTGGAGTTTCAGCTTCAACATCAGTCTTTCCAATGAATATTCAGGACTGATTTCCTCTAGAATGGACTGGTTGGATCTCCTTGCAGTCCAAGGGACTCTCAAGAATCTTCTCCAACACCACAGTTCAAAAGCATCAATTCTTTGGTGCTCAGCTTTCTTTATAATCCAACTCTTACATCCATACATGACCACTAGAAAAACAACAGCCTTGACTAGATGGACCTTTGTTGGCAAAGTAATGTCTCTGCTTTTCAATATGCTGTCTAGGTTCATCATAACTTTCCTTCCAAGGAGTAAGAGTCTTTTAATTTCATGGCTGCAATCACCATTTGCAGTGATTTTGGAGCCCAGAAAAATAAAGTCAGCCATTGTTTCCACTGTTTCCCCATCTATCTGCCATGAAGTCATGGGACCAGATGCCATGATCTTCATTTTCTGAATGTTGAGCTTTAAGCAAACTTTTTCACTCTCCTCTTTCACTTTCATCAAGAGGCTCTTTAGTTCCTCTTCACTTTCTGCCATAAGGGTGGCAAATCTGCAGATCTGAGGTTATTGATATTTCTCCCAGCAATCTTGATTCCAGCCTGTACTTCCTCCAGCCCAGCATTTCTCATTATGTACTCTGCATAGAAGTTAAATAAGCAGGGTGACAATATACAGCCTTGGCGTACTCCTTTTCCTATTTGGAACCAGTCTGTTGTTCCATGTCCAGTTCTAACTGTTGCTTCTTGACCTGCATATAGGTTTCTCAAGAGGCAGGTCAGGAGGTCTGGTATTCCCATCTCTTTCAGAATTTTCCACAGTGTATTGTGATCCACACAGTCAAAGGCTGTGTCAATAAAGCAGAAATAGATGTTTTTCTGGAACTCTCTTGCTTTTTCCATGATCCATCGGATGTTGGCAATTTGATCTCTGGTTCCTTTACCTTTTCTATAACCAGCTTGAACATCTGGAAGTTCATGGTTCACGTATTGCTGAAGCCTGGCTTGGAGAATTTTAAGCATTACTTTACTAGCGTGTGAAATGAGTGCAATTGTGTGGTAGTTTGAGCATTCTTTGGCACTACCTTTCTTTGGATTGGAATAAAAACTGACCTTTTCCAGTCCTGTGGTCACTGCTGAGTTCTCCAAATTTGTTGGCATATTGAGTGCAGCACTTTCACAGCATCATCTTTTAGGATTTGAAATAGCTCAACTGGAATTCCATCACCTCCACTAGCTTTGTTCTTAGTGATGCTTCCTAAGGCCCATTTGACTTCACATTCCAGAATAAGCTTAGAGACTACCATATTAAATCAGACAGAAAAAAGATAAATATAATATGCTATCACTTATATGCAGAATCTCAAAGAAATGACACAATCTAGCTTATTTACAAAATAGAAAGAGTCACAGATATAAAAACAAACTTATCTAAGGGGAAGGATTGGGGGAGGGATAAACTAGGAGTTTGGAATTAACTTATACACACTACTATATATATAATAGATAAGCAACAAGGATCTGCTATATAGTACAAGGAACTATAGTAAATATTTTATAATAACCTATAAAGGAAAAGAATATGATAAAGAATATATATGTATAACTGAATCAGTTTGCTGTATACCTGAAACTAATACAACACTGTAAATCAACTATACTTCAAAAAATAAAAATAGGGAATTCCCTGGCAGTCCAGTGGTTAGGACTTGGCAGTTTCACTGCAGAGGCCAGGGTTCAACCCCTGGTCAGGGAATTAAGATCCCATGAGCTGAGTGGCATGGACAAAAAATAAAAATAAAAAATATTTAAAGAAATAACACAGGAAAACTCCCTACATCTGAAAGTAGTAGCTTCCAGGTTAACAAAGGCTACAAAGTGCCCACCACGAGTGAAAGAAGAGCCACATGGTCATGAAGTTTCAGGGATAAAGAGATTTCCTAAAAGTTTCTAGACAGAAAAAGAGGGGAGAGATTATCTACAAAGAAATAGAACTTCAAGCAGCATTTAGATTTACACCACACTAGCAGTCAGATGACAATGAAACCATGTCTTCAAATTTATAAAGGAAAATGATTCAAATCTAGAATTTGAAATCTAGAAAAACTCTCAATCACATGTCAGGAAAATGAAGATATTTATAGACATGCAAAGACTCTTATTCCTGGGCATCCTTCCTCAGGAAGCTAATGGAGGTTGTATTCCAGCCAAATGAGGATGTAAACCAGAAAGACAGAGGATCTAAGAAACGGGGAAGGACAGGAGGAGAACAGCAAAAGGAGTCCCAAGGTAACAGTCAAGCAGAAGCCCTCAGGAGCCTAGCATGGATTCTCCAGAAAGAAAGCTCTTCAGGGAAAAAAACTAAACTCAAGTTTTTGACCATATGGATAATATTGATGAATGTTCAACAGAGCTCTTAGAGCACTCACAAGAAACAAAAAGCAACAGGTTCATAGAAAACTAAGCCAATGAGAAAATGATGTAATTAATCAAGCCAATGAAACCAAAAGTTTTAAAATTCATCACACTACATAAAACTATGCAGCTATTTTTTTTTAAAAAAAGGAAGTACATTATTAAATGGAAAAAAAAAACTGGGCATACACATTGAGGAAACCAGAATTGAAAGAGACATGTGTACCCCAATGTTCATCACAGCACTGTTTATAATAGCTAGGACATGGAAGCAACCTAGATGTCCATCAGCAGACGAATGGATAAGAAAGCTGTGGTACATATACACAATAGAGTATTACAATATCACACAATGCAATCAGCTATTAAAAAGAATGCATTTGAATCAGTTCTAATGAGGTGGATGAAACTGGAGCCTATTATACAGTGTGAAGTAAGTCATGAAGAAAAACACCAATACAGTATATTAATGCATATATATGGAATTTAGGAAGATGGTAACAATGACCCTATATGTGAGACAGCAGAAGAGACACAGATATAAAGAACAGACTTTTGGACCCTGTGGGAGAAGGACAGGGTGGAATGATTTGCGAGAATAGCATTGAAACATGTATATTATCACATGTGAAATAGATCGCCAGCCCAGGTTCAATGAATGAGACAGGGTTCTCAGGGCTGGTGCACTGGGATGACCCTGAGTGATGGGATGGGGAGGGAGGTGGGAGGGGGGTTCAGGATGGGGAACACATGTACACCCATGGCTGATTCATATCAATGTATAGTAAAAACCACTATAATATTATAAAGTAATTAGCCTCCAATGAAAATTAATTAATTTTAAAGATACAGAACCATGTTCACATTAAGCTACCTTTTAGCTAAGAAAGGGGAAGATACAAACATGTTTCCATTTTTCACAAATAAATAAAAGTGAATAATAATGTCACCCTTGGACGAAGGAAGGGAACTGGGTAAACAGGGCAGAGGTAAAAGCTAAAACTCTCTAAATACACCTTCATTTTGTAGGTTTGACTTTGAAACCATGTAAATATCTTATAAAATTATTTTAAGAATTCAATCAGAAGGAAAAAGTGAAAAAAAAAAAACCCATGTATCAAGTGTCAAGTTGGTGATGTAACTACAAAGAGATGAATTCCTTCACAGTCGCAATAATCTGACAAAAAGAACTGGACAGAGACCTCAAACTCTTTTCAGTAACCATTTGTTAGTAATATTAGCACAACTGTTCTGAAATTGTGCATAAAGACTTGTATAGAATAAATAGGTACAGCTGACCCTTAAACAATACGGGTTTGAACTTCATAGGTCCACTTATAGGAGGATTTTTTTTCACTAAACCTGTACTACAGGACTATATGATGCACGGCTAGTTGAATCCACAGATGAAAAATCACAGATAAGAGGTGGATTTTTAACTGCACTGCGGTTGGCACCCCTAACCGTGACCTTGTTCAAGGGTAAACTGTAATTATGCTAATGTTGTCATGACTGAAGTTTTTACTGTAAGAGACAGGAGATAAAAATATAAAATCAAAGAATTTAAGTAAAAACTCTAATTTTTAATTTGATTTGGGTATATCGCTATAAATTCATGATATATTTTCTTTTCTAAAAAATATTTTCTAGCACTGTCCACTTAAGAGGCTTTGAAATATGACCAACTTAGTATAAATAAGCAGCCACCTAGCACCCTACCATTTCCCATTAAACGAGACAAGGATTCCTTGAAGAAACGGCTGATTTCAGCTCCTAAACAGAAAATGGACTAGATGTGCTAGAAATATCATTCTAGAACTATCAGGGCCATCTAGGGTTCATAAGCAACGTAAAGAGGTTTCAATTGGCCAAAAATGGAATATTTTGAGTACCAGGAAAACTCTAGTAGCTGTAGGAGATTGAAATATATCAAGTATGCTAAAAAAATTTATGATTCATAATGGTACCAAACAAACACATTTAACTGATCATCTTTTGAGGAAGGACAAAGAAACAAGGATTTATCCTGCCTTTCTTGTAAGAGTACCTTAAAGTTATCAAAGGACTGGTAGGGAAAAGTTATTTCTATAAGGATTTTCACTAATAACTGATAGATTTAGAATATCATTACACTGTAACCCCTTTCTGAAATAATGGATCTAGGCAATGATCACCAAAGACAGCTAAACCATTAGGTGGAAAGCTGACAGGGAACTTTTCAATGAGTGGATGAGACTGATGATACCTGAATCAATGGTTCAATCTTAATATCACCAAAAGGCAGCCCATTAGACATTGTGTATAAAAACATTCTTGACAAAAATCAAACGTGATTCTGATAAACACTCTACATCTACTAGCTCATAGTAAATACAGGGGATAGAGGAAGAACACTTAATGATATCAAGAAGATTCAATCAGCAAAATCCAGAAAGTGAGAATCTCCACAGGAAAACAAACCAGTGGGAACGCATGTAAGAATTAAAGATTTTAAAATTAAAAAAAAATAATAAAAAAAGTGAAAAAAAAAACTGCAGGGACAAAGAAATTAATAGGGAAGGGTACTTATAAATTAAGAAGCTAAAGAGACATGTTAATCAAATGCAATGTGTATACCTTGCTTGAATCTTGGTTTGACCCAACCAACTATAACAATCAAGCTTTTTGAGGTAAGAAAAAAAGTGAAGTCACTCAGTCATGTCCCTCCATCCATGGGATTTTCTAAGCAAGAATACTGGAGTACGTTGCCATTTCCTTCTCCAGGGGATCTTCCCGACCCAGGGATCAAACCCGGGTCTCCCGCACTGCAGGCAGACTCTTTATCATCTGAGCCACCAGGGAAGCCCCTTTTATGAGATAATATAGTGCCAAATCTGAACATTTACTAGGTATTTGATGATATTAAGGGATAAATACTTATTTTCAGGTGTGACAAGAGTATGAAATTATGTTTAAAAATTTAAGTCCTTTCTGTTAAAACTCAACCTGCAGTATTTGCATATTATATAATATAATGCCTAGAATTTGCCTCAAACAAATCCAAAGGGGTTAGTGGAAAGTGGGTGAGAGTACAGTGAAAACAAGTTGGGCCACGTGTTGATAGTTATTGAAGCTTGGTAATGGGTATATGTGGTTTGTTATACCATTCTATACTTTAATATGTTTGTAACTTTCCATAATACAAAATGAAAGAAAAAGTACAGTAAAGGAAACAAAATCTTAATACATCTACTTAGCTCAGGAGTGAATATTTATAGAATCATAACAATATAGGGGCTTCCCAGGTGGCTCAGTGGGTAAAGAATCTGCAATGCAGGAGACACAGCCTCAATCCCCAGATGGGGAAGATCCCCTGGAGGAGGGCATAGCAACCCACTCCAGTATTCTTGCCTGGAGAATCCCATGGACAGAAGAGCCTGACCGGCTACAGTCCATAGGTCGCAGAGTCAAACAAAACTGGAACGACTGAGAACACACACATGCATAACAAACAGACCCAAAATAATAGTGAGACCAATTTAGAAGCTATTGCAGCAGTCTGAGAGAAGATGGAAGCTTGGACTGGAGTGGTAGTGATCATGATAGTGATAGTGGTGGTGGAAATAGAAAGAAAAGGGTGGAGTCAAGATTTATTTAATTTAGAAAGAAAAACTGAACCCAATAAATAAATAAGAACAAAGCCAAACAACCCCCCCCCCTTGCTGCCCCACAGCACCAAAAAAAAAAAAAAAAAAGGAAAGGAAAACTGAAAGGACTTGGAGAAAATTAGATGCAGCTGAGGAGGAAGAGGTGGGATTAAGACAGAGGAATCTAGGGGAATTCCCTACTGGCCTAGGGGTTAGGGCTCTGCACTTCTGCTGCAGGGAGCATGGGTTCAATCCTTAGCTGGGGAACTAAGATCCTGGAAGCTGCATGGCCCTGCAATAAAAAATACAGAGAAGGCAAAGATGATGTATGTTTCTAGTACGTGTTGCTACCATTTACTAAGGTGACAAAAAAAGGGCACACTTGGAAAGGGAAGAGGATATATTTAGTTTAGGGCAATGCTCTCAACCAGAGGTGACTGTACTGCACAAAAGATACCTAGAGACATTTTTGGCTGTCACAACTGATTGATGGCCCCTAAGGGCAGAGGCCAGGGATGCTGCTACACATCCTACAGTGCACCTAACAGCCCCAAACAATAAATAATTATTCAATTCAAAATGTAAAAAGTGTAGAGGTTGAGAAATCTTGATGTGGGCCAATGCTGACTTGAACAGCTCTGCAGGACAATGCTCAAGAGGGAGCTGGAATGAAAATATAAGTTTAGGAGTTGTCAATTTATAGGTGGTCATTCCAATCATCCATCCGTCTAGTCAAAGCTATGGTTTTTCCAGTCGTCATGTATGGATGTGAGAGTTGGACTATAAAGAAAGCTGAGCACTGAAGAACTGATGCTTTTGAGCTGTGGTGTTGGAGAAGACTCTTGAGAGTCCCTTGGACTGCAAGGAGATCCAACCAGTCCATCCTAAAGGAAATCAGTCCTGAATGTTCATTGGAAGGACTGATGCTGAAGCTGAAACTCCAATACTTTGGCCACCTGATGGGAAGAACTGACTCATTTGAAAAGACCTCGATGCTGGGAAAGATTGAAGGCAGGAGGAGAAAGAAATGAGAGAGGATGAGATGGTTGGATGGCATCACCAACTCAATGGACATGAGTTTGAGTAAAATCCGGGAGTTGGTGATGGACAGGGAAGCCTGGTGTGCTGCAGTCCATGGGGTCGCAAAGAGTTGGACACAACAGAGTAACTGAACTGACTAATTCCAATCATCAGCTATAGGGTTGTGCAGTTTCCCATGAATATATTCAAAAAGAAGGCCAAGGGCAGAGTCCTGGAGGACACCAACACCTATCATGGGAAAGAAAATGAGAAAAAGATCCCATGAGAAAGACTAAGAGATTTTGGCCAGTGAAACAGGAGGAAAACCATCAGAGAATGGTATCACAGAAACCAAACAAAAACAGTGTTCCCAAGGAGGAAAATAAGAATAAGAAGTGGTGCCAAAGGCAGAGAAAAGTTGAATAAGTTGCAGGCAGAAAGTTTCCATTAAATTTGGCAAAACAGAGCTCACTGATAACTTTGGAAAGATTGATTTCTAGGGATTACTGGGAGCAGAAGCAAGAACCATCAGATTTTTTTTTTAAAAGATGAAAGATACTGAACATGCTTATGAACTGAAAGAAAAGAGCTGACAGAAGTGGGGAAAAAGAGGTAAAGAAATAGGAGAAAGAGGGAATGTAATGAAGGAGCAAGGATCCTGGGGAGAGAGGAGATGAGTCCAAGATGGTGTTTCAAGAAGAACAGCCTTGGACAGGGAGAACTGACAGCATTTCACTGATAGGAGGAAAAAGGCAGGTATGGTTTCAGCAAAATTGGTAGATGGTAGGGGAAGTAGCTAAGAGAGTTCTCATCTGATGGTCTTAATTTTCCAGCGAAGAACCAGGCACAGCCATCTGTCAAAAGCAAGGGTAAACGTGATGGGATAGGAAATTCAAGGACAGGTAAGAATTTAGAATAGTCACTGAATACGATGGGAGAAGATGCTGATAAGGGTCATGTAGGAAGATTTCTGGAGAATGATCCTGCAATGAGAGCTATGGCCTGGCCAGGAAATCTTTGAGATCAAGATGCATCCTATCAGAAGGAACCACCAAGTCTCATAAAGCTGATGGATACTGGTAAGTATAAATAGGGAACAAGTATGTCAGTTGGGAGTCTTGTTTAGTCCTCATAAGTAAGGCGTTGGCCTTTTTAAGTCCCAGGAAGGCAGGCACCATGTTTGAGTCACCCCGGAATCCCCAGCACGTACCACAGTGCCTGACCCATAGTAGGTACTCAGTAAATAATGGGTACATGAAACAGAAGGATGTAAAAATGTCATGATGTAGATGTCTTATGCCCACGCCCACACCTCTCATTATAGTTTTCAACCTTGTTCTGCTGAAAACACTAGCCTTCCCACTATTTCAGACACATGCTACTTGCTATCCTGGCCTCATCAGTACCTCTCTGTTCTAAATTCCCCCCCTATTAAATGCTTTGGACATTTGACATTTGCAATAATGGATGCAGTTCTCTCTCCTCTCCATCCTCTCTGAAATGAAACACTAGCAATGTTCTCTCTGACGTTAAGAGGTACACTTTCAGAACAGAACCCCTCCTCCCCTGCAGCACTAGATGCGGCTCTATTATTCAAATGTCAGCGTTGCCTTAGTTAGACTGCAATGCCTCGGGTCATCTTCAACCAGCCTTTCTTTGTTCTTTATTACCTGTGCCACTTGACTGTGTTTCTCGGGGATGTTTTTCAGACGGTTAGACCGTACACAGACTATGTCCCTGTCTACGGAAAGAAAAAGAATTTGATTTACATGGTTTTCTTCCTAAAAGATAATTTAGAAGAAAACGTCTGGCAACTCAAATCCTCTCCTCCAAAGAGGCATATGCAGATGTGAAGAAGCAAAGTACCTAATTCATGCTCAAGGGCATTTTTCAGAGGAAAAACCTGCTTCCCGGTCTAGCCATTAAAACACCTATTCTTAACAAACCTAGTTCTCTACATTTTCTCTCCGGCCACAAATGCATGATATGACAATGTATGCTTTCTGTTCAGATTTTAAGAGGGAAATAAAATGTAATGGATTTTGTTTTTCTGTTAGTGAATAACAGAACATTGACGTCATATACTCATTTAATTCAGTACACAGGGGGAAAAAAGAAACCCAAGTGTCTGCCCTAATGAACTGTAGTCTAAGGCATATGGATATTAAACAGTGTGACTAATATAAAAAGATGGTTTTTCAAGTGAATTTATTGAAAATGGGCAAATGGAAAGTTCAGGAATGGAATCTGGGAATGGATACTGGAACTAAGTATCAGAAATATGACATTGTGATTTCCCTCACAGAACTCACCTTCCTTATCAATTCTTTTTAAGGTAGATTTATCACAGAAAGCTCTGATTATCAGGGATTTAGGGATGTGAAATAAAAAAGGCATCTCTCTAATAAGCAGCAGACCACTGTTAGTACAGAAAGTAACATAAAATGAAGACAATAATGATGACAATGATGACGACAGTGATGATAATGAGAGAGCACCAGTACCAGCATTAACACTGATGAAGTGCTTACTAGGTCTCAGGCATATGGTTTTTAGAGGAAGAAAGCTGGGGGCGGAGGTTGATTGCTAGCACTATAATAGAATGATTACTCACCAAAAAGTATCCCCAACTAACCTTAGTTTTTTAATGTCTTTTTAAATTGAAGTATACTTGATTTACAATTTTGTGTTATTTTCACATGTACAGCACAGTGATTCAGATATATACACATATACACACATACATGTATACGTTCTTTTTCAGATTCTTTTCCTTTACAGGTTATTACAGAATATTCAGTAGAGTCTAATATATAGCACAAGGACCTGTGCTACACAGTAGGTCCTTCTTAGTTATCTGTTTTATATATAGTAGTGTGTCTATGTTAATCCCAAACTACTAATTTATCCTTTCCCCTCACTTTCCCCTTTGGTAATCACAAATTTGTTTTCTGTTTGTGGGTCTATTTCCGGTTTGCAAATAAGTTCATTTGTATTATTTTTTTTTTAGATTCCAAATATAAGCAATATAATATATTTTTCTTTATCTCTCTAGCTTATGCCACTTAGGAAGCATCATTACAAACAAAGCTAGTGGAGGTGATGGAATTCCAGTTGAGCTGTTTCAAATCCTAAAAGATGATGCTGTGAAAGTGCTGCACTCAATATGCCAGCAAATGTGGAAAACTCAGCAGTGGCCACAGGACTGGAAAAGGTCAGTTTTCATTCTAATCCCAAAGAAAGGCAATGCCAAAGAATGCTCAAACTACCACACAATTGCACTCATCTCACATGCTAGTAAAGTAATGCTTAAAATTCTCCAAGCCAGGCTTTAGCAATACGTGAACCATGAACTTCCAGATGTTCAAGCTGGATTTAGAAAAGGCAGAGGAACCAGAGATCAAATTGCCAACATCCGATGGATCATGGAAAAAGCCAGAGAGTTCCAGAAAAACATCTATTTCTGCTTTATTGACTATGCCAAGGCCTTTGACTGTGTGCATCACAATAAACTGTGGAAAATTCTGAAAGAGATGGGAATACCAGACCTCCTGACCTGCCTCTTGAGAAACCTATATGCAGGTCAGGAAGCAACAGTTAAAACTGGACATGGAACAACAGACTGGTTCCAAATAGGGAAAGGTGTACGTCAAGGCTGTATATTGTCACCCTGCTTATTTAACTTACATGCAGAGTACATCATGAGAAATGCCGGGCTGGAGGAAGCACAAGCTGGAATCAAGATTACTGGGAGAAATATCAATAACCTCAGATATGCAGATGACACCACCCTTATGGCAGAAAGTGAAGAAGAACTAAAGAGCCTCTTGATGGAAGTGAAAGAGGAGAGTGAAAAAGCTGGCTTAAAACTCAACATTCAGAAAACTAAGATCATGGCATCTGGTCCCATCACTTCATGGCAAACAGATGGGGAAACAATGGAAACAATGGCTGACTTTATTTTTCTGGGCTCCAAAATCACTGCAGATGGTAATTGCAGCCATGAAATTAAAAGATGCTTATTCCTTAGAAGAAAAGTTATGACCAACCTAGATAGCATATTAAAAAGCAGAGACATTACTTTCCCAACAAAGGTCCATCTATTCAAGGCTATAGTTTTCCCAGTAGTCATGTATGGATGTGAGAGTTGGACTATAAACAAAGCTGAGCACTGAAGAATTGATGCTTTTGAACTGTGGTGTTGGAGAAGACTCTTGAGTCCCTTGGACTGCAAGGAGATCCAACCAGTCCATCCTAAAGGAGATCAGTCCTGGATTGTTTATTGGAAGGACTGATGTTGAAACTGAAACTCCAATACTTTGGCCACCTGATGTGAAGAGCTGACTCATTTGAAAAGACCCAATGCTGGGAAAGATCGAGGGCAGGAGGAGAAGCGGATGACAGAGGATGAGATGGTTGGATGGCATCACCAACTCAATGGACATGGGTTTGGGTAAACTCTGGGAGTTGGTGATGGACAGGGAGGCCTGGCACGATGCAGTTCATGAGATTACAAAGAGTCGGACTCGACTCAGGGACTGGTCTGAACTGAACTATGTCACTTACGATAATCTCTAGGTCCATCCATGTTGCTACAAATGGCATTATTTCATTCTTTTTGTAGCTGAGTAATATTCCATTCTGTATATATACACACCACATCTCCAATTAACCTTGTGATCGTGCTCTGAATCAAAGGCTTCCAATTTAACCTTCTCCTTTGGGCTTCCCTGGTGTCTCAGATGGTAAAGAATCTGCCTGCAATGCAGGAGACCCAGATTCAATCCCTGGGTTGGGAAGATCCCCTAGAGAAGGGAATGGCAATCCACTCCAGTATTCTTGCCTGGAGAATTCCACGGACAGAGGAGCCTGGTGGGGCTACAGTCCATGGGGCATCAAAGACTTCAAATTCAACCTGCTCTTTTAAATCCACCATATTTTCCACTCCTCTCCACTCCCACAGACACTGTTCTCTGCAATCTCCCCTTTCCTCTCAGTGTTTGGTTTGTTATTTCTACTAGGCACGGGCTCCAGCTGACCTCTCCAAGTTCCCAGGTAGTGCCCCACAGTCTTTGGATTGCCACCTGGACCTTGGTTCAGAAAGAAGGTGGACTTATTTCAGTAGCCATCAATGACAGGCTGGAGAAGTCAGAAGGACAGAATAGGGACAATAGGTCAATTAAAACCAAGCAGGACAAATACAAAGAATGAAAGAGTGTCGTCTGGATGAGAAAGAAAAAAAAAAAAAAAGATGCTTGATTGGGAGGTACGACTACATGAAAGTCCATGGCTGAGAAGATAAAAGCACCCCATAGACACTTTACAGAAGAAAAAGAGCTCCAATACTTCCATAAAGCAGGAGCTGAAAAACTTTTTCAATAAAGGAAGTGTGCATGTGGGCTTAGTTTTGTCTAACTCTCTGTGACCCCCTGGCCATAGCCCGCTAGGCTCCTCTGCCCATGGAATTTTTCAGGCAAGAATACTGGAGTGGTTTGCCATTCCCTTCTCCAGGGGATCTTCCCAATCCAGGGATCAAACCCATGTCTCTGGCATCTCCTGCATTGGAAGGCAGATTCTTTACCACTGAGCCATCTGGGAAACCCAATAAAGGGCCAGACAGTAAGTAATTTTAGGCTTTTCAGGCTGTATGGTCCCTATCACAACTATTTAACTCTGCCATGGTAATGCAAAAGTAGCCACAGATAATCCATAAACAAGTGATCTCAGCTGTGTTCCAATAAAACTTTATTTACAAAGTCAAGCAGCAGGGCAGATGTGGCTTTTGGGCCCTAGTTTGTCAACCACAAATTAAATTCTGCCTCTCTACAGCTTCATTAGAAGTTTTCCAAAGTCTGAGATCCTTCTAAGGAGGAAGCAGTGTGTACTGGTTGAAAAAGTGGCTTTGCATCAGATCGACTTAAGTAGATCTGGCACTTTTTGGATGTGTGTCCTTCAGTAAATCATTTAATCTCTTGGGTTTCCCTGGTGGTGCAGTGGTTAAGAATCTGTCTGCCAATGCAGGGAACATGAGTTTGATCCCTGCAGGAAGATTCCACACGGCATGGAGCAACTAAGCCCATGCACCACAACTCCTGAAGCCTGCATGCCCTAGTGCCCATGCTCTGCCAACAAGAGAAGCCACCACAATGAGAAACCCACAGAACACAACTAAAGAATAGTCCCCTGCTTGTTGCAACCAGAGAAAGCCTGTGTGCAGCAACAAAAACCCAGTGCAGCCAAAAATTAAGTTTAAAATAGACAAAAATAATTAAATCACTGAGCCTCAAGTATTCACCTGTAAAATGATAGTGTCTACCCCTCAGTGTGACTGGAAACAGTAAAACAAGACAATGATGCATGTTACTCACTTAGCATAGAGCCTGGTCCCCAGCAAGTGTCCAGTTAAGTATTGGCTGATATTATTAGCTATTAAGGAGACTTAGTAGATAAAGGATAGGACAGTATGGACTTACAGAAGGTATAACAGGCTGGAGAAAACAACAGAGCCCCTGGGATCTGGGTCCAGTTGTTGTCATATTGACGCCGTTTAGCCCTTGGAGGTAAAATTCTAGTCTCTGTAAAATTTTCTTCTGAGCTTCAAATTTCACCTGCAAAAGAACATAAGCAATGACACAAACAACTTCAGCAGTATCAACTCAAAGAACAGAAAACAAACAGGATGAGAGAAAGTGGTCCCATGAATCCTTGGGTCATGGTCTCAGCAGATAAGGAACTCAGAATGATGGGACAGCCACGGATCTAACATGGTATTGGGAAAAGGTTAAGTGAGCTCTTGTGTAAACTCATTGTTCTATCTGACCTTTCAGACTGAACACTCCAGCTATATGTTAGTGCTGTCCAGTAGACCTGCTGTGATAATGGAAATGTTCTCTATTGGTGTTATGTTCACTAAAATATGGCAGCCTACACTAGCTACAGGTGGCTACTGAGCCCTTGAAAAGTGACTCATGGAACTGAGGAACTGAATTTTCCATCTTAATTCATTTTAATAACAGTTGGCTCTGCTCTCATGTATGGCAAGCATTCTTACTCCATACTATGCACAATACTCCAAACAAATCACAGGGCTCATGGGAAAATGGGGTTGCACACTCACATTTCAAACCTTTATCAGTTACACTCACAGAAAATGTAGGAAACTAATAAAAACAACACAGTTTTCTGCATGTTTAATGGTTAAGCAATGTATAAATGGGATGGCACGTTACCACAAAGACCTGAAACTTGCTTGCAGAAGTGGCTGTCCACTTGTGAGTTACCATGAGATGGTGAAAAGACGGTTATGTGGGTGGAACAGAAAGTTCTCACAGCAGATGTGAATGGGTGTGGCTCATAATACACTCAGTGAACTGAGGAAGCCGGGAGATGTATGATATGTGTACATGTGTTCATTTTATGAATTCATACCCAGCTCAGTTCAGCTAGGTATGGATACCCTTTTATCTTGCGTTTCTTATGGATGAAGTCATTCCTAAGCAAACATGAAATCTGCATTATGTTCAAATTGTTCCCTAAGACCTCAATCTGTTGGAACAAATTTTCATTTTCAAAACAAGCATTAGAGCAGGATTGACTGTATTTAAATTTAAATAGCCACATGTAGCTAGTGGCTCCCGTGTTGGAAAGTGCAGCTATATATGAAGCAAGAACAGTTGCTACACACATACACAGAGCTGTAAGTACCACACACACACACACAAAAAAAAACAATCAAGGAAGAAAGGATACAGGCATTTGGATATAAGGCTCTAGTGTTTGGCAGACATAACTGGCCTAAAGTGAAAGTTTCAGATTCATTAGCATATTGCTTTTTTAAGGACCTGTTGGGGCATCTGGGTAGAGCTGTCCAGCCAAGCTTCCTACAAGTCTAGTACCTGACGGGATGGAGTAGTAAAGACTTGAGCTGGGTCCCTACCTTGAGCTGCTCTTCGTAGCTCAGCCTCCAGAGTGGCGTCACAACATCAGCCAGCCTTGAATAAAATAAACCAGGTACCTAATTCATTATCTAAATATGTACCGAGCCTCTTACTCCACAAAAGTACTTCCTGCGGCCATTTGCTCCGGCATTTTACTTGTCATTCAGAAGACCTAACTCTCAGGCCCCCGGGGAGATAAGAGTCTGGGAGAAGAGCCCGTTTTGGTGCTATCTGCTTAACAAAGCTGAACAGATGGGCAAACCTAATATAAGAAAAATCCAGATTTATCAGGAGGTAATTAATCATATTACAAAAAGGCTTCACTGTTGGGTTCCTTTAAATAGCTCACCTCCCTAACGCTTTTAAAATATAATTTGATTTAGAAAATACAGTTGTTGCATAAAATGAGGTATATTTGTATTTGCATGACTGCAGTGAGACTATTCATTTCTAATCCATCTCATCTCCAAGTCCCTTGTTTTCAGCAGACCTATCCTGGACCTTTATAGACACAGGATCGCAGTTTAATATCCCCTTTCTGCCAAAAACACATGTAAAGGCAAGAATATTTTCTGTAATCCCAAAGCATTTCCATCAGCATTCCTTAGATGTTTTCAGTTTGTCCTGGGTATCCTACCTGAGGTGCCCTCTGAGTCCTTGCAACGCCACATTGCACATCAAGCCTACAGGCCCAAAGATTCAGACTTGTTAAGGGGAAGGGCCTTACCTTTCCTGCCAGGAATCATCTAGTGGTCCAAGATATCTTGGTTTCTTCTGACTTTTCTGTCCTCTTTGACGCTTCTTGGCTATCACCTGGGTGAAGTTTTCCTTACATGCTGAGCCCAGAAAGAGCTGTGACCAACCTGGAGGTTTTCTGGCATACCAGGGGAACAGCCCCGGTTTAGAGAAGAGACCCATTCTGGAGAGGAAGCATCTTGGGCTGTGCACTGGGACTCTTAATACCTGACAACCACAGAAACACTGAAATTCACCAGCAGGAAAGGTGGACAAATAGAAGTTGGGAAACAGAGGCACAACTTCAAAAGTCCTTCATTCATTTAGAAACTTTACCCAGCACCTAGCACACTGCCTGGCACAGAGTCACTGCTTGGCTGAACTCAATTACTGTGCTCCAGGCACTAGCTATAGCTCCCAATATAAAAAGATGAGGAAAAGATAGTATCTGTCCTCCAGAAAAGGGTTCAACTCTCTGGATACATTTTTGTGGCCAGTCCCTCTCCATTCATTCTACCCTCCTACTAAACAACCCATCAATCAACTAATATTTAGTAAGTAGTGACTATGTGCCAGGCACTGTGCCACACTAGATACCAGAGGGGTTACAAAGGTCATAATCTATTGAGTAATTTAGGAGATCAAGCATGGACACAGGAAAAGATGAAATAACACCTTATGCCTGGCTCCTGATGAGTGCTCAGGAAAGGTTTCTCACAGTAAGCAGACCATGCACTGGGTCTTAAAAGATGGCAGGGAGGTGAACCAGATATTTGGAGGACAGTGGCTCAATCAGTCTGGCTAAAATGGTAGTTCATTTTAGGGAACAGAGGAAATCAGGTTGAAAAGTTCCACCAAAGGGTTATCTAGAAGAACTTTAATGCCTGAGTAAAATGTGGACTTTATTGTGAAGGCGACTGTGAGCTGATGGAGTCTTTACATAGAAAAATTAAGATGAAACTCGGAGGTCAATAAAAAGCAAAATCATGTTTGAGGCACGTGTTTGAAATGGTAGGGAATCATCCAAGTAGAAACATCTAACAAGTAAGTAGAGAAGAAGTACAATTCAGGAGAGAAGTCAGGGTGAGAGACTTGGTCAAGTGTCTACAAGATTAAAAAAGAGCTTTTAGCAAAGAGAAGAGCAAAATGACAAAACCTGGGAGAAAGGCAATATTTGGAAAGAAAGATGAGATGCTGGTGACCCAGTTGAATCAGGGGATTACAGAGCTTGGTGGCCAAGGGAGATGACTTCTGGCCGGAGCACAGACCCACTCAGTAAATCTGAGTCCAAAGAAAAACAGGAAATAAGGCAATAGGAAATGGTAGGCAGTAGGGACAAAAGAAAGTTTGAGACCTTAGGAGTACAGACCCTAGAGTCAGGAAGACCTGGGCAATTCCCTGGCTCCACCACCTACTAGCTAGGTGGCCTTTGGCAGGTTAATCATTTTTTTTCTGATCCACATCTTTTTCATCTGCAAAATGCAAATAATAATGGCATCTACCTTATAGAGTAGCTCCAAGAGTTAATAAAGGATAATTAATAAAAAGCACTTAGCAGAACATTAAATAGACATGATGTTTGTAAAGCTCAGAACACAGTGTCCAGTGCCTGGGAAAAACTCAGTACATGTTAATTACAACTGTCATAATATTTAAACACAGTATTGGACTGAGTAGGGCGCCAATATTAAAGGAAGGGAGCAGAGGGGGGAAGAATAGTGGGAGTAACTGTGAATCAAAAACTGGAAGAGGTAGAACAGGTGAACGACCTCACTTTGGAAAGAGGAAGTAATCCCTTTTTCCCAACACAAGACTCTGTGTTGTTGCCTATTTACCTAATGGTGCATGATCATTGATGTGTAACTTTTTTAAACACCCAGGACACGTGAATGGACTGAGACACCTCACTGATCTGTCATGAAATAACTTTTTTGCCCTTGCCCTCTACCTTGGATTTCATGTTAAGTCATACTTTAATTCAGAATGAAATATATTTAAAGTTTAATTATGGAATTGGTTCATTAACAAAGATTCTTCCTCGGCTCTCTCTATTACCACAAAGTTAGTATGCTTGATCACTAGGTAATTTGAAGGATGCTGACATGGGTGCTATAATATTTAGTCATAGAACATTTTGTGTGTTTACAAAGGACTAAAGAGGTAACTGTCATAACATGGAAGCATTCTGTGCGGGGTTGGGGGTGGGGGAGTTAAATTTCTAACAGGATAAATGTAAGCTGGCCCAGAGTTCAAGTGTTAATATCAGTTCAGTTCAGTCCCTCAGTTGTGTCTGACTCTTTGCGACCCCATGGAGTGCAGCACGCCAGGCCTCCCTGTCCATCACCAACTCCCTGAGTTTACTCAAACTCATGCCCATTGAGTCGGTGATGCCATCCAGCCATTTCATCCTCTGTCGTCCCCTTCTCCTCCTGCCCTCAATCTTTCCCAGCATCAGGGTCTTTTTGAATGAGTCAGTTCTTCACATCAGGTGGCCAAAGTATTGCAGTTTTCAGTCTCAACATCAGTCCTTCCAATGAACATTCAGGACTAATCTCCTTTAGGATGGACTGGTTGGATCTCCTTGCAGTTCAAGGGACTCTCAAGAGTCTTCTCCAACACCACAGTTCAAAAGCATCAATTCTTCACCACTCAGCTTTCTTCACAGTCCAACTCTCACATCCACATATGACTACTGGGAAAACCATAGCTTTGGGACGGACCTTTGTTAGCAAAGTAATGTCTCTGCATTTTAATATGCTGTCCAGTTTGCTTGTAACTTTTCTTCCAAGGAGCAAGCCTCTTTTGATTTCATGGCTGCAGTCACCATCTGGAGTAATTTTGGAGCCCCAAAAAATAAAGTCTGTCACTGTTTCCATTCTTTCTCCATGTTATTTGCCGTGAAGTGACGGGACCAGATGCCATGATCTTAGTTTTCTGAATGTTGAGCTTTAAGCCAGCTTTTTCACTCTCCTCTTTCACTTCCATCAAGAGGCTCTTTAGCTCCTCTTCACTTTCTGCCATAAGGGTGGTATCATTTGCATATCTGAGGTTGTTGACATTTCTCTCAGCAATCTTCATTCCAGCTTGTGCTTCATCCAGCCCAGCGTTTCTCATGATGTACTCTGCATAGAAGTTAAATAAGCAGGGTGACAATATATAGCCTTGACATACTCATTTCCCTACTTGGAACCAGTCTGTTGTTCCATGTCCAGTTCTAACTGTTGCTTCTTGACCTGTATACAGATTTATCAAGAGGCAGGTAAGGTGCTCTGATATTCCCATCACTTGAAGAATTTTCCACAGTTTGTTGTGATCTACGCAGTCAAAGGCTTTAATCAATAAAGCAGAAGTAGATGTTTTCCTGGAATTCTCTTGCTTTTTCGATGATCCAGCGGATGTTGGCAATTTGATCTCTGGTTCCTCTGCCGTTTCTAAGACCACCTTGAACATCTGGAGGTTCATGATTCACATACTGCTGAAGCCTGGCTTGGAGAATTTTGAGCATGACTTTACTAGCGTGTGAGATGAGTGCAACTGTGCAGTAGTTTGAGCATTCTTCGGCACTGGCTTTCTTTGGGACTGGAATGAAACCTGACCTTTTCCAGTCCTGAGGCCACTGCTGAGTTTTCCAAATTTGCTGGCATATCAAGTGCAGCACTTTCACAGCATCATCTTTTAGGATTTGAAATAGCTCAACTGGAATTCCACCACCTCCACTAGCTTTGTTCGTCATGACGCTTCCTAAGGCCCACTTGACTTCTCATTCGGGGATGTTTGGCTCTAGGTGAGTGATCACACCATCATGATTATCTGGGTCATTAAGACCTTTTTTGTGCAGTTCTTTTGTTTATTCTTGCCACCTCTTCTTAATATCTTCTGCTTCTGTTAGGTCCATACCATTTCTGTCCTTTATTGAGCCCATCTTTGCATGAAATGTTCCCTTGGTATCTCTAGTTTTCTTCTTTTTTCTTTTTTTTAAAATTTTTAAATATAAATTTATTTATTTTAATTGGAAGTTAATTACTTTACAATATTGTATTGGTTTTGCCATACATCAACATGAATCCGCCACAGGTATACACGTGTTCCCCATCCTAAACCCCCCTCCCTCCTCCCTCCCCGTACCATCCCTCTGGGTCGTCCCAGTGCACCAGCCCCAAGCATCCAGTATCATGCATCGAACCTGGACTGGTGATTTGTTTCATATATGATATTATACATGTTTCAATGCCATTCTCCCAAATCATCCCACCCTCTCCCTCTCCCACAGAGTCCAAAAGACTGTTCTATATATCTGTGTCTCTTTTGCTGTCTCAAGAGATCGCTAGCCTTTCCCATTCTGTTGTTTTCCTCTATTTCTTTGCATTGATCACTGAGGAAGGCTTCCTTATCTCTCCTTGCTATCCTTTGGAACTCTGCATTCAAATGGGTATCTCTTTCCTTTTCTCCACTGCCTTTCACTTCTCTTCTTTGCACAGCTATTTGTAAGGCCTCCTCAGACAACCAGTTTGCCTTTTTGCATTTCTTTTTCTTGGCGATGGTCTTGATCCCTGCCTCCTGTACAATGTCATGAACCTCCGTCCATAGTTCTTCAGGCACTCTTACTATCAGATCTAATCCCTTGAATCTATTTCTCACTTCCACTGTATAATCACTTCCACTGTATAATTACCTGATTTGATTTAGGTCAAATGGTTGAATGGTCTAGTGGTTTTCCCTACTTTCTTTAATTTAAGAAAGAAGTTTAAGTCTGAATTTGGCAATAAGGAGTTCACAATCTGAGCCACAGTCAGCTCCTGGTCTTGTTTTTGCTGACTGTATAGAGCTTCTCCATCTTTGGCTGCAAAGAATATAATCAATCTGATTTCAGTATTGACCATCTGGTGATGGCCATGTGTAGAGTCTTCTCTTGTGTTGTTGGAAGAGGGTGTTTGCTATGACCAGTGCATTCGCTTGGCAAAATTCTATTAGCCTTTGCCCTGCTTCATTCTGTACTCTAAGCCCAAATTTGCCTGCTACTCCAGGTATTTCTTGACTTTCTATTTTTGCATTCCAGTCCCCTATAATGAAAAGGACATCTTTTTTGGGTGTTCATTCTAGAAGGTCTTGTAGGTCTTCATAGAACCAGTCAACTTCAGCTTCTTCAGCATTACTGGTCAGGACACAGACTTGGATTACTGTGATATTGAATGGTTTGCCTTGGAAATAAACATACTTCAACCAATTCCCAGAAAAGGGCATGTAATTAAGAACATCGGCTTTGGGGTCATGTTCAAACCCCAGCTCTGCTTCTCACTAGCTCTATG
The DNA here is from genome assembly GCF_042477335.2 of Ovis canadensis. NCBI lineage: Eukaryota > Metazoa > Chordata > Mammalia > Artiodactyla > Bovidae > Ovis > Ovis canadensis. The sequence continues at coordinate 134,876,408 of NC_091727.1, forward strand.
ACTTTGGGCAGGTTACTTAAATGCTATGAATCTCAGTGTCCCCATCTATAAAACAAGAACTGGTAACACCTACCTTTCAAGGTTGTGGTAAGAATTCAGTTCAGTTCAGTTCAGTTCAGTCACTCAGTCATGTCCGACTCTGCAACCCCATGAATCGCAGCACGCCAGGCCTCCCTGTCCATCACCAACTCCTGGAGTTCACCAAAACTCATGTCCATTGAGTCGGTGATGCCATCCAGCCATATCATCTGAAGAATTGATGCTTTTGAACTGTGGTGATGGAGAAGACTCTTGAGAGTCCCTTGGACTGCAAGGAGATCCAACCAGTCCATTCTAAAGGAGATCAGTCCTGGGTGGTAAGAATTAAGTGGCCTCATATATGGAAAGCACTCAGGATGGGGCTTAACACAGCAGGTATTCAACATGTATCACCGTCCTGCCTCAGGCTCTGATTCAAAGTGTGTCACTTGACTTCTTTGTGCCTCAATGTGTACAACCTGTGAACCTGGCAAGATGTAACAATGCATGTGAGTGCTGTGAGGGTAAAAACTATTATTGTTGTTGTTTAGTCACTAAGTCGGGTCCAACTCTTTGCGACACCATATACTGTAGCCCGCCAGGCTCCTCTGTCCAAGGGATTTCCCAAGCAAGAATACTGGACTGGGTAGTCATTCCCTTCTCCAGGGAGCTTCCCGATGCAGGGATCAAATGTGGGTCTCCTGTATTGCAGGCAGATTCTTTACTGACTGAGCCACCTGGAAAGCTCAAAAACAATTATGTGGAAACTTGAAAAACAGCACACAGGGACTTCCCTGGTGGTTTAGGGCTTAAGAATCAGCCTTCCACTGTAGGGGACATGGGTTCAATCCCTGGTCGGGGAACTAAGATTCCACATGCCTCGGAGTAACTAAGCCAGCACGGAACAACTACAGAGCCTGCGTGCTCCAACTACTAAAACCCATGCACTCTGGAGCCTGCACACCACAACTATTTGAGCCCGTGTGCCACAACTAGAGAATCGGTGCACTGCAATGAAAGATCCCACATGCCACAACTAAGACCTGACACAGCCTAATTAATTAATTAAAACACACACACACACACACACACACACAAACTTTCTTAACCTCAGTACTTGCTGGAGTGTGATGAACTTAAGGCTCACTCTGGACCACCTGTTAATATTATTAAATGTACGACCTGTGAGAGACCTTTTTCCAAGGTGAGACACATGTGTGTACTTGATATAAGGAAAAGCAAAAGCCAGAGAGAGGAAGTGAGTGAAGGCGCAGGAGACAAAGAATAAAGAATGGTTTGGAGGGGAGCACTGAGGAGGCCCCACTACAGAGAGAGGGAGCGATGCTCATCCAGGAAAGGGCCACTCTCCCTCCAGCTGGCAAGGAAGGAAGGAAGCTGCATGCCTTAGTGGGTTTGGCAGGGGAGCTGAGGTACTTGAAGACAGCTATCTCTACCCCATAACATCCAGACTTTTGGGGAAAGTGTGGCCCCTTTCCCTCCTGACTGCCACAATGACTGTGCTCCATTTGCCTTGTACCCCTTGTCTTTCTAGATTTCCTGCTCCAAATGATCAGATATAGTCTGAAGTAGCACTCTACTATTGCAAGGTGCCAACAAGACAGCTCTCCTGGTAAAGAACCTCTCATCATACTCAGTAATTTTTTATAATGTTTCCTGTTTTAAGTAAATGCTTGGGTTCAAAAAAAAAAAAAAAAAAGACTGTGACAATCTATTTCTGCCTCAGGAATTTATCAGAAATGGCACCCAGGGTCCAAAGCCGCCAGACATGGAGGTAAAGTAAGTCTCCAGGGCTGAAGAGCTAACTAGCCTGAAATGCTCAGAGAGGTTCAAAGCAGAGACTATGCGGTAAGTCTGATCCTCACAGAGCCATGGATCTCCTTGGAGCAAATGTTCACCTGCAGAAAAAGATTCTGCTTACATTCTCCATTCACCTTTCAGGTGACCTGGCCCCAGATATGCTTCCTGGCTAAACCAGATGGACAGACGGGTTTACTACCGCATCTGTGGCTGCAGCCCTCATGACTGCAGCCCTCGTGCAGTCAGGTCCTTCCTTCCCCACCAGACCCCCATTCACCAGCCCCTCCATCCCTTTCCTCTTTGGGCAAGTTCTGCCCACCGAGTCCATAAGAAGCCTAAAAAGAAGAGACACTAGGAAAGGCAACTACTTAACTTTGGCGGGCTGCAGGGCCAGGGGAGCCGGGAACCCGGAGGTCTGAGCACAGACAGACGGACGCAGGGCAGGACGCGCCCAAGTGCAGCCAGCGTGGGGTCGTCCCCTCCCGCCGCGCCTACCTTCCCTACTCCCCGCCCGGCGGGCAGTTTGGCGCAGTAAGCAGTTTTCTGCACTGTAGGGAATATTCAAGTCGGGTTTTCGGACACTTCACGCACCCCTCTTACCTTCTGTAACCAATACAACCCGGAGGCTGTCAACGAAAAGACTAAGCTAAGGTCCCGGATCGCAGCCGCTGGGGAGAGTCACTTCCTGGTGCGCATGGCGCCGCGAGTTCCCGAGAGCAGGCGCGGCAGGACGCGGGGGTTTCTGCCGGGAACTAGCGGCCCGGCCCCAGGCAGCCTGTCTCGGGATCCAGTCCCAAGACTTCGTCCGGGGCACGTCTTCTGCAGACTTTCCGCCAAAGCACTACTGGCCCTACAGCCTGGCGCCTCCGCGCCCAAGTTCCCCCCACCCCACCCCTCTGCGCGACCCTGCCCACTGCCTGCTCTCCTCACCCTCCCATTGGTGGACCTGGATAAACCTCCAAAATCACTTAGAAATCCCCCTGTGGTGTTAACAGCCCTAAACCTGTCCCGGCTGCTTGCCCTTTAACTCTTTCAACTGAAAGAACAGTTTTCTAGTGGTAGAATTACAGGCATCAGATCCTTAATGGAATGGAAGATTGGGAGATGTAGAGTCCGGTGGTTTCCTCAAATCAGTGTTGAAGGATGCACACGTGTGTGCTGTAAAAAACAGTGACTTTAACAGAATAAAATTTACAACAAAGCGAATCTCATTTTGTGACACTTGATTTGCATGCTTAATAGTAATTGGGCTTAAATGAAAGCACTTTATAATCAGCATTTCAGTTATTTATTTATTCAAAGCAAAATATGCCTATTATGTGTAAGGCAATGTATTACCCTAGTGAGTACAGCAGTTAAAATTAAACACGGACCAGTAACTCACTTCAGTTCAGTTCAGTCGCTCAGTCGTGTCGACTCTTTGCCACCCCATGAACTGCAGCACGCCAGGCCTCCCTGTCCATCACCATCTCCCAGAGTTCACTCAGACTCATGTCCATCGAGTCCGTGATGCCATCCAGCCGTCTCATCCTCTGTCGTCCCCTTCTCCTCCTGCCCCCAATCCCTCCCAGCATCAGAGTCTTTTCCAATGAGTCAACTCTTTGCATGAGGTGGCCAAAGTACTGGAGTTTCAGCTTTAGCATCATTCCTTCCAAAGAAATCCCAGGGTTGATCTCCTTCAGAATGGACTGGTTGGATCTCCTTGCAGTCCAAGGGACTCTCAAGAGTCTTCTCCAACACCACAGTTCAAAAGCATCAATTCTTCATTGCTCAGCCTTCTTCACAGTCCAACTCTCACATCTATACATGACCACAGGAAAAACAATAGCCTTGACTAGACAGACCTTAGTCGGCAAAGTAATGTCTCTGCTTTTGAATATACTGTCTAGGTTGGTCATAACTTTTCTTCCAAGGAGTAAGCGTCTTTTAATTTCATGGCTGCAGTCACCATCTGCAGTGATTTTGGAGCCCAAAACAATAAAGTCTGACACTGTTTCTACTGTTTCCCCATCTATTTCCCATGAAGTGATGGGATCTTCGTTTTCTGAATGTTGAGTTTTAAGCCAACTTTTTCACTCTCCTCTTTCACTTTCATCAAGAGGCTTTTTAGCTCCTCTTCATTTTCTGTCATAAGGGTGGTGTCATCTGCATATCTGAGGTTATTGATATTTCTCCTGGCAATCTTCATTCCAGCTTGTGTTTCTTCCAGTCCAGCGTTTCTCATGATGTACTCTGCATATAAGTTAAATAAGCAGGGTGACAATATACAGCCTTGGCATACTCCTTTTCCTATTTGGAACCAGTCTGTTGTTCCATGTCCAGTTCTAACTGTTGCTTCCTGACCTGCATACAGATTGCTCAAGAGGCAGGTCAGGTGGTCTGGTATTCCCATCTCTCTCAGAATTTTCCACAGTGTATTGTGATCCACACAGTCAAAGGCTTTGGCATAGTCAATAAAGCAGAAATAGATGTTTTTCTGAAATTCTCTTGCTTTTTCCATGATCCAGTGGATGTTGGCAATTTGATCTCTGGTTCTTCTGCCTTTTCTAAATCCAGCTTGAACATCTGGTAGTTCACAGTTCACATATTGCTGAAGCCTGGCTTGGACAATTTTGAGCACTACTTTACTAGCGTGTGAGACGAGTGCAATCGTGTGGTAGTTTGAGCATTCTTTGGCATTGCCTTTCTTTGGGATTGGAATGAAAACTGACCTTTTCCAGTCCTGTGGCCACTGCTGAGTTTTCCAAATTTGCTGGCATATTGAGTGCAGCACTTTCACAGCATCATCTTTCAGGATTTGAAATAGCTCAACTGGAATTCCATCACCTCCACTAGCTTTGTTCGTAGTGATGCTTTCTAAGGCCCACTTGACTTCACATTCCAGGATGTCTGGCTCTAGATGAGTGATCACACTATCGTGATTATCTGGGTCATGAAGATCTTTTTTGTACAGTTCTTCTGTGTATTCTTGCCACCTCTTCTTAATATCTTCTGCTTCTGTTAGGTCCATACAATTTCTGTCCTTTATTGAGCCCATCTTTGCATGAAATGTTCCCTTGGTATCTCTAATTTTCTTGAAGAGATCTCTAGTCTTTCCCATTCTGTTCTTTTCCTCTATTTCTTTGCATTGATCGCTAAAGAAGGCTTTCTTATCTCTCCTTGCTATTCTTTGGAACTCTGCATTCAGATGCTTATATCTTTCCTTTTCTCCTTTGCTTTTTGCCTCTCTCCTTTTCACAGCTATTTGTAAGTCCTCCCCAGACAGCCATTTTGCTTTTTTTTTTTTTGTATTTCTTTTCCATGGGGATGGTCTTGATCCCTGTCTCCTGTACAATGTCAGGAACCTCATTCCATAGTTCATCAGGCACTTTATCTATCAGATCTAGTCCCTTAAATCTATTTCTCACTTCCACTGTATAACAGCCAACATTGTCTGCTAGGGCTTGCGCACTTAGTCGCGTCCAACTCTGCGACCCCATAGACTGTAGCCCACCAGGCTCCTCTGTCCATGGAATTCTCCAGGCAAGAATACTGGACTGGGTAGCCCATTTCCTTCTCCAGGGGATGTTCCCAACCCTGGGATGGAACCCAAGTCTCCTGCATTGCAGGCGGATTCTTTACAGGCTGAGCCACCAGGGAAGCCCACTGTCCACCAGACCAAGATTCAAAGCACAGATCTGCCACTTATAAGCTGTGTGAATTTGAGCCAATTACATAATTGCTGAGTGCCTCAGTTTTCTCATCTGAAAAAAAATGTCCATAATAATTGCACCTATCTCACTGGATTGTGAGAAAGATTAACAAAGTTAATACATGCAAAATGCTAAAAACAGAGTAAGCACACAATAAATATTAGCTATTATCATTCAAAAATATTTGTATATACTGTGTGTGTATACAGACACGTGCACACATGTGAATATATACCTTTTTTAAAAAGAGATCTTTATATGATGTGTAAAATAAATAAGCTATAAGGATGTATTGGACAGTAGGGAATTTTATATTTTTTAACATATAAAAAATTTGAGTCTCTATGTTGTACACCTGAAACTAAGAGTATTATAAATTAACTATACCCCAATGAAAAAATAATTTTTATCCACTAAAAAAGAAAAAAGAGAGACTTTCGCCTTCCATTTCTAAACACTTGAGCAGGTAAGTGCTTGACTCAAATTGTGTCCTTCCTAACTGTTCTAATGGCTCTTGAGCAAAATGGGAGCTCAAACTGCTGCTTCAGGTTTCTAATTCTATGCTGAGCTAGGAAGTGAGACCAAGCCAGAGACTGCACTTTCGGGTCTCTTCTCTCTCTCCTTTTAGTTCTCTCTTATTCAGAAAGTCAGCCCTGCTCTTTTCCTCACCTCTTCTTCCCATTTCTTCTCCTTCTGATGCCCTCTGGTCCTTTATCATTGCTCATCTTGGCATCCCTTGTTGTGCCTATCCCAGAGCCAGATGCCCAATAGGAGCTCAATAAATATTTGATGAATTGAATTGAATCCCACCTCCTCTACTGAAAGGAAAAGTGCATCTTTGGTGACCCCCACCCCCACCTGCTCTGAGTATCCAAGCAAACTCATTTAAAGCAGGTCTGCTATTTGAGAAAGGAAAACCCTGAGGGGTGTAGAGAGAAAAGAGATTAAGGAAGCTATAATGTAATTATTTAGCCATTAACACTTTTATATATGTTTAATCTGATAAACCATGGTCTACTCTACTTGTGAAATCATTACATATGTAAGAGGGGAAAGAAATATCCCATATTATGGAAAAGGTTAGACTCTTCAACTGGCAAGTCAATAAATGAACATGTCATAGATGATAAGCAATATTGTTAAATTAGATAAGAGCTGAAACCAAAAAAAAACCTTTGCTTAACTTTGTTATCAGCAAACCAAATCACTACAAAGTAAAGTCTCTAGAAAACTGTCAAATATTCTCATTTTGGACAAGGAAAGAATTTCTGAGGCTATGCCATTAGCTCTCAGAAATAACATGTATTAAAATCACTTGGCAGTGAGGTCTGGTTTGGTTCCATTAAGCATGTTCTTTTGGTGTGCTTTCCTGGCCTATTGGCCTGTGTTAGAGGCCATGAGGGATAGACACAGACCGCGCCCTTGAGAGTGTGTGACCTGATGGAAAGACAAGATGCACAAAGTCAGAATACACAACTGTGGGTTTGGGTAATTCTAGGAAAGCAGCAGATCTTCTTGGTAGTCCAGGAAGGAAGAGAATGAAAACTGAACTGAATGCATAGAATTTTAATCACTTTAGAGGAGGTAGGGGCTGCAACATGAAAACAGGAATGAGCAATATGTGTCCATATGTGTCCAAGGTCCAAGGCCCAGGAGGAGGCAGGCCGGGTTGGAAAAGATTGTGGTGCCTTTTTTCCATGCATCTTGCTGGATCTTAGTTCCACTGGACTGTCAGGGAATTCCTCCTACTGTATTTTTATACATTTTGGCAGATTAAATATTTTTATTAAATAGAATAAAAAAGAAGGGCCTGGAGTTGGAGTGCTGGGAAGCAGGGTTTGATCTAGTTCCCTTAACAACAGGCAACCAGTGAAGAGTTTTTCATGAGATGTTCCTGGAAGGGAATTCTAGGAGCTGTGTCATCAAGATGGGAGGTGCTGAGTCTTTGTACTAAGGAAGGCTACACTGTATTCTGTAAGAGTGTTTTAACATGTGCACAGAAGCCCATGAGCATCTTAACCAGGGGATGATTATAATAAACGTAAGTTTCTGAGCCCTACTCCACACTTTAGTTCAGTCGCTCAGTCGTGTCCGACTCTTTGCGACCCCATGAATCGCAGCATGCCAGGCCTCCCTGTTCATCACCATCTCCCGGAGTTCACTCAGACTCATGTCCGTCGAGTCCGTGATGCCATCCAGGCATATTGGGCTTTTAATAAGCACTCCAGTGATACCCATGAAAATTTGAGCCCACTACCAGGCAACAACTCAAAATGCCAGATGGATTAACTGAAGGTCAAAAGAAAATCAAATCATAAAAGCCCTAAAATATAGATGATTATACCTCTGAAATTTGGACATAGGAAAACTTTAGCAGTGCGAAAAACCACCGTGTAGGTAGATTTTACAAGACAAACCTGAAAAACTTATATATGACAAAAATTTAATTAAAAAATTCAGTCATAAACAGAAAAATATATATGACTATGGCAAAAGAGCATTATTTTATTGCATAAAGAGCTATATAAACTTATAAGAAAAACCCAATGACCCCAACAGAGACTTTGGCAAAAGCACGAAGAGATAATTCACAGGAAAAGAAACATAAGTGGTCAAAAATTGCTTTGTTCTACCTCTCTAATAATGACAGAGCATGCCCACTACAGCATGTACATAATATTATTTTATCTATAAAATTAATGGAAAGAAAAGAACCGATGTTACTGAAAGTAGTCCATGGACAGTGAGGCAGATGCTCTCGCACATTGCTGGTGGAATTGTAAATTGATACAAATTTCCTGGAAAGCAATTAGAATGCAGAGCTTTTAAATTTTTCATACTATTTGCCCCAGAAATTCCACCTCTAGGCATCTATTTTTAGGAAGTAGAGATGTGAACAAAGATATATGACCAGAGGGTCTCAAAGTTAAAAATGAAAAACCATCTTCAAGGTCCAACATTAGAAGAATAGGGAATGTTTACATAAAATATGGTCTGTCCACAGATGATTTAGTTCAGTTTAGTTCAGTTGCTCAGTCATGTCCGACTCTTTGCGACCTCATGAATCGCAGCACGCCAGGCCTCCCTGTCCACCACCAACTCCCGGAGTTCACTCAAACTCACATCCATCGAGTCAGTGATGCCATCCAGACATCTCATCCTCCATCGTCCCCTTCTCCTCCTGCCCCCAGTCCCTCCAAGCATCAGAGTCTTTTCCAATGAGTCAACTCTTCGCATTGAGGTGGCCAAAGTACTAGAGTTTCAGCTTTAGCATCAGTCCTTCCAATGAACACCCAGGGCTGATCTCCTTTAGAATGGACTGGTTGGATCTCCTTGCAGTCCAAGGGACTCTCAAGAGTCTTCTCCAACACCACAGTTCAAAAGCATCAATTCTTTGGCGCTCAGCCTTCTTCACAGTCCAACTCTCACATCCATACATGACCACAGGAAAAACCATAGCCTTGACTAGATGGACCTTAGTCGGCGAAGTAATGTTTCTGCTTTTGAATATGCTGTCTAGGTTGGTCATAACTTTTCTTCCAAGGAGTAAGCGTCTTTTAATTTCATGGCTGCAGTCACCATCTGCAATGATTTGGGAGCCCCCAAAAATAAAGTCTGACACTGTTTCCACTGTTTCCCCGTCTATTTCCCATGAAGTGATGGGACCAGATGCTATGATCTTCGTTTTCTGTATGTTGAGCTTAAAGCCAAATTTTTCACTCTCCTCTTTCACTTTCATCAAGAGGCTTTTTAGTTCCTCTTCATTTTCTGTCATAAGGGTGGTGTCATCTGCATATCTGAGGTTATTGATATTTCTCCCAGCAATCTTGATTCCAGCTTGTGCTTCCTCCAGCCCAGCGTTTCTCATGATGTACTCTGCATATAAGCTAAATAAGCAGGGTGACAATATACAGCCTTGACGTACTCCTTTTCCTATTTGGAACCAGTCTGTTGTTCCATGTCCAGTCCTAACTGTTGCTCCCTGACCTGCATACAGGTTTCTCAAGAGGCAGGTCAGGTGGTCTGGTACTCCCATCTCTTTCAGAATTTTCCACAGTTTATTGTGATCCATACAGTCAAAGGTTTTGGCATAGTCAATAAAGCAGAAATAGATGTTTTTCCGGAACTCTCTTGCTTTTTTGATGATCCAGCGGATGTTGGCAATTTGATCTCTGGTTCCTCTCCTTTTCTAAAACCAGCTTGAACATCTGGAATTTCACGGTTCACGTATTGCTGAAGCCTGGCTTGGAGAAGTTTGAGCATTACTTTCCACGTTCAAGGTCAGGAGGGGTGGCCGTGAGAAGATACCCATAGACAATTACAGAGACACTAAAAATTATGCTTGTGGCATGGTGTTAGAAATCAGGATGCCCTTTAGGGTACGGGCAGTAGCTGTCGGGGGCATGAAGAGGCTGCTGAGGTACAGATAGTATTTTATTTCTTCATCTGTGTGCTGGTTATAAAGATGTATTCACTTTGTGAAAATTCATTGTTATACTCTTGATATGTGTGCTTTTCTGTATGCATGTTATATGTCAATAAAAAATGTACTTAAAATTGTGTTTTTGAAAAGTCTATAATGACATGAAAGTGTGTGTAGAAGGCAATCTTAAGTGAAAAGGGCAGGATAAAGAGTTGTGCACTCAGTATAATTTTACATTTGTAAAGACAAAAGTGCATTGGACGACAATGGTTGCTTCTAAAGAGTGAACTTGGGGTGACAATTTACAAAATTTTTCTTCCATTTTTCCTTTTCTGTACTTTCCAATGTTTTCTACAATGAACAGTCATTACATTGATAATTAGGGGAGAAAACACCTAAAATATCAGAGAAAAAGTGAATTGATAAATCTTAGTGAAAATTCCATAGTATGTGAAATTGAGAACTAGATTTCATCAGTTGCCAGGGAAGTGGTTTAGCCTCTGAGGGACTAACTTACACTAAGCAGATTTATAGGAGACATAGTGCTAGTGAGGAATATAGTTTCTAGAGACTGAAACATTCTTATCTCCTATATAAGGTTATACCTACCAGCCATGAATGTATCTGAGAAACCAAACTAACAATCATTTGTAGTTCGAATATATGGAGCTAAATGGTTTTGACAGAGCTCTTTGACTGGGCTATATGTAACACATTTATCAGATCAGTGTTTCTGTTACTTGATCAAAGATGGATAAACACGGACTTTCCAATGGTCTTTGCCCACCATCTCTAACTAGTTACCAGAATCTTCTGTCATTACATTATTAATTGCCTTCTAGCCTCATTACATGTCACAGTTGCCAAGGTAACAGCTCATCTTACATGAATTACATTCTAGGTTGGTAGCTCCCAAGTGAGATATTGGGAAGCATCTTAATCTCATTGGCAGTATATCTGCAAATTATATTCACAAGAAGTTGCTTCAAGGAAGAGTCACAGATGGCTAGTTTCATCCACTGTGAGCTTTTAAAAATTTTTCAATTGAAGAGTCTATCACTTTCTATATATGTGTCTAATTTTTTCTAAACTCTACCTCTTAGGTTTGGAGAGACACATTACCTTGGGGGCCCTTCAATTACCTGATAAACATCAAGCATTTTGGATGATAGTACTTAGGAAAATGACACTTACAAAAATAGGGAAGTCAGAAAGGGAAGCTTTTGGGAGAAGGAGATGATAGTGGAACATCATGTGAAGGTCCAGTGGGCATGTAGAAAAAAAAAGAGTTAACATAATAGGAAAGCTCTTATGTTGGAGGTGGGAGGAATTACCTTGGAAACTGTCACCAAACTACCTAGCTACTTTTATGTTCTGGTTTCTAGGGTAACACAGATATTTACTACTTCACAACCCTTTGCTTTTATATAGCATTGAAATTTGCAATTCAATGTCAATAGCATTCCAGCATTGACAGCTCATTCCTTAGAGCTAGGTGTAGAGAAATAACACGGGGACACCTATTTCATGTCCTGCTCTAGATTGGAATGCTATCAGTACATGAGCCTTGGCTTCATGCCTGGGACTCAGCACCAAGGGCACAAATTCTACAACTACCTAGAGGCTAAAATTTCAATCCTTTCCAAATTGCCATCCTCAGTAAACCCTCAATAACACTTATCTCTACTTTCTTTCTTGATGCTCTGTGCTTGGATTTCTTTTAAGAGCCATTATTAGGTTGAATGGAGTGGCAAAACTAGATTGCTTCCGAGTCGTGTCCCCACTTTTATGTTCCATGAATCGCTGAAGAAACTGGTAGATGAAATACTTTTTGCCCCATCCCCACTGAGTTGTTTGGGCTTCCCTTGTGGCTCAGCTGGTAAAGAATCCTTGTAATGGGGAAGACCTGGGTTTGATTCCTGGGTTGGGAAGATCTCCTAGAGAAGGGAAAGGCTACTCACTCCAGTATTCTGGCCTGGAGAATTCCATGGACTGTATAGTCCATGGGTTCACAAAGAGTTGGACGCGACTGAGCAACTTTCACTCACTTCACTGAGTTAAAATACACTACTAGGTTTATGATCTTATATTCAGGATCTTTTCCAAGGGAACCCAGTCATATTGGAAATGAAAGGTGATTACAGTAAGTCCCCTACATACAAATGAGTTTCATTCTGAAAGCGCATTCGTAAGTCCAGTCTGTAAGTCCAACAAATTTAGCCTAGGTATCCAACTAACATGATCGGCTATATAGTACTATACTGTAATAGGTTTATAATACTTTTCACACAAATAATACATAAAACAAACACAAAAAATAAGACATTTTAATCTTACAGTACAATACCTTGGAAAGTACAGTAGTACCAGCTACATCACCACTGTTTTTATGCTTGCTTCTAGACATCTTGAGCTTGAATTGGAGATATTGTACTACTGTACTCTAGACATTACTGTACAACAAAGTGCACAAAAGCACAGCCACTTACTAAAGGATGCACGCATATGACAATGTACGCCAGACATGTGAACTCACTTGTGGATTTGGACATGCGAACTTAATGTTTGCATCTTTAAAAGTTCTCAGTGTGAAGGTTCCTATGCAAAGGACTTGCTGCATCCAGAACAGCTCATATAATAATGAATGTGTGTGTGTGTGTGTGTGTTTAGTCACTAAGTTGTGTCCAACTCTTTGCAACTCTCTGAACGGTAGCCTACCTGGGCTCCCCTGTCCTTGGGATTTTTCAGGCAAGAATACTACAGCAGGTTGCCATTTCCTCCTCCAAGGGAATCTTCCTGACACAGGGATCAAACCCAAGTCTCCTGTGTCTCCTGAATTGCCGGCATATTCTTTACTCACTGAGCCAAAGTATCCAACATTTATTGAATCCTTACTTTGTGCGTCATACTGTGCTCTGTGTTCTATACACATCATTCTGTGTAAGTACTTATTTTACGGAGAAGAAAATTAGCAGCTCTATTTACAGATGTGATAACTGAGGCTTAGAGAAGCGTCAGTAACCTGCCCAAGGTCACACTGTAAGTGATGGAACCAGAACTTGAATTCAACAGTCTGATGCCACATCTCCACTTTTAATCTTTTAACTTTTGGCCAGTGGTTCTCAAATTTTAGCATGCATCAAAATGCCCTAGAGGGCTCCTCAAAACACAGATTGCTGGGTTCCATCTTCCAGAGACTCTGAGTCAGTAGGTCTGGGGGCAGGGCCTGAGAACGTGCATTTGTAAGACATCCCCACGTGGTGCTGGCGTTGCTGGAGCAGAGGAACTGCACTCTGCACTCTACTGCCTCTGGTGGAGAACAGAAGAGCCTACAGCTGAACAGAGCTGTAGGTGGTTTGTGTTTACCTCTTGGCTCAGGGCTCAGGGATCCTGGGGATGTTCTGATCTTCAGGTTTCAGTTGCCTCTCCAAGAAGACCAGACAACTGGCTAGAGACACCACCCAGGCTGAGAAAACAGTGCACTGGCTGCCCTCACAGAATATAATATTTTTGGAAACAGCTAGACATATCCTGAGTTAGGCTCAGTTTCTTAGTCCTGACAATTATGGAAGCCTGATGCATGTACCGTGTGATCTTGGTTCTCCTTTGGAAGTAACCTGAAGAGTTAGACAGGAAGTTCAGTATTGGCCCAGTAGAGCTATCTGTCAGTTGGGATTTTGATATAACTCACACATTCAGTTCAAGGCTGTGGAGGGGCTTGATTAGCACCACTTGTGAAGCTGAGGAAAGAGCCATTACTGTGAAAGCTCTCCTCAGAGCTGGCTGTTCACACCTACCTTATAAAGAATGTCTGTTGCCTACAGTAGACAAACAGAGGCGCACATTGAACATAAACTCACCCCACCATGACCTGATTTCTCTTTTCACTTTTTCCACCACGTGCCTCGTATTTTCCTGAGACCCAGCTGAGGCTGCTGAGTTTTAAGACAGCGTTCATTAGTGTAGATGCATATTGGAAGCACTTGAACAGCTTTGTAAAATACAACTGCTGCAGATCCCACCTCAGACAAATTAAATCAATCTCTGTCGATGGGTCCCACTGCTGCTGGTGCTCAGGGGCTCAGTAGTGTCCAACTCTTTGCAGCTCCATGGACTGTAGCCTGCCAGGTTCCTCTGCCAGAGAACTCTTCAGGCAAGAATACCTGCATGGAGTGCCACTCTCTTCTCCAAGGGATCTTCCCAACCCAGGGATCAAACCCACGTCTCTTATGTCTCCCAAATTGGCAGGCCGATTCTTTACCAGTAGCACCACCTGGGAAGCCTCTGTGGTTGTTCTTCAGTTGCTCAGTCATGTCCGACTCTTTGCAACCCCATGGACTGCAGCACACCAGGCTTTCCTATCCTTCACCATCTCCTGGAGCCTGCTCAAACTCATGTCCATTGAGTCGGTGATGCCATCCAACCATCTCGTCCTCTCTCATCCCCTTCTCCTCTTGCCCTCAATCAGCATCAGGGTCTTTTCTAATGAGCTGGCTCTTCGCATCATGTGGCCAAAGTATTGGAGCTTCAGCTCCAGCATCTAGTCCCTCCAGTGAATATTCAGGGAGAGATGGAATATCAGGGCCTCTGAGCCCTACTAATATGCATTAAAAACCCATTTCCTGGTGATTTTAATGCTAGTCAAGGTTAAGGATCAATAATAATCCAAAAATATAGGCTCTGCTGTGTCTCAGACTCCATTTCTAACTGTGCCACTTAGGAAAAAATGATCTTGGGCAAATGACCTAAACTCTCTGAGCCTCAATTTCCCCCATCTGTAAAAACTGGCGTAATGACTGAATCCACTGGGCTTGATCCATAGGACTATTTGGAGGATTGAATGGGCTGGCATATGTAATGCACTGTAATGATACAGTGCCTAACACAGAATGATTGCTGTCAAGATGGTTGTTGTTCGGTCACTAAGTCGTGTCCCACTCTTTGCGACCCCATGGACTGCAGGATGCCAGGCTGGGAGCCAGTGATAAAATTAAGGCATCCCACTTCAGTCTACGGAGCAAGTCATCATGCTGTGACCCTATGGGAGGTGTGAGTGTTACCCACATGCTGCTGTGACGCTTAGTCTTTCAATCAGGACCGCTGCTGCTGCTGCTAAGTCGCTTCAGTCATGTCCAACTCTGTGTGACCCCATAGACAGCAGCCCACACCAGGATTACCCTGGGACTCTCCAGGCAAGAACATTGGTGTGGGTTGCCATTTCCTTCTCCAATGTATGAAAGTGAAAAGTGAAAGGCAAGTCACTCAGTCGTGTCCAACTCTTCACAACCCCAAGGACTGCAGACTACCAGGCTCCTCCACCCATGGGATTTTCCAGGCAAGAGTACTGGAGTGGGGTGCCATCACAAGGCAAATGACTCAGCAGGACATCTACTGTACATCACAGCAAACCTCTCCCATAACAGATAGGGGGAATGACACTTCTTTGGATAAGACACAAGTGAAAGCAAACCAGAAACAAAATAATGTGGCTCAGAGGTTAAAGTGTCTGCCTGCAATGCAGGAGACCTGGGTTCGATCCCTGGATCGGGAAGATCCCCTGGAGAAGGAAATGGCAACCCACTCCAGTATTCTTGCCTGGAGAATCCCATGGATGGAGGAGCCTGGTGGGCTACAGTCCACGAGGTCGCAAAGAGTCAGACACGACTGAGTGACTTCACTTTCACTTTCATTTTCTAAGCGATCAGCCCACAAAATATCTCAAGGAAATAATGGACCACTTGAGGTTCTCCAACTACTCTTTGAGAACCACCAAAAGAATGTGAGTGATCTGTGCTATAATTGGTGCCCTCATTAGCAGTCATCCCCGAATTTCCAGAGCATTCAGGAGTCACAATATAAAAGCTTAGTATCTGCTGCCTAATGTCTCACCAATTAACACATTTATGTTAACTCTTCACTGTCTGCGAGCTTGTGAGTTTGCAATGCCTTGGGCAGTCACCATTCAGAGACCTCTACAGTTGGAGCAAAACCCCACCAATATTTAAGTGCTAGGATGTAAGGAATGAGATGGATCAAGAAAATAATTTCTCAGGCCCTAGGAAACAACAAAGACGTCCACCTCTTTGAAGGAACAAGGTATAAGATCTCAGCTCAGTTTTAAGTTCAAGATGAAAAATGTAGTATTTTATTTCACATCCAGAGCCAAATAAAGATAAAGAATATCCATCTCAAACCAACAGCCAACATCATGACAAATGATAAAACAGAAGTTAGCAAAACAGTAGTTGTTAACAAAATGAACTTTTGGTTTCACACCTACCTAGGTTTCAAATGCTGGCTCAGGGCCATACAGGCACATGACTTTGAGCAAATTACATAATCAGTCAAAGCCTAACAATGATAGTTGCTACTTTTTAGGGTTGCCATAAGAATGAATTAGATTACATGTGTAAAGCACTTAGAATGGCATTTGACACATGCCGAGTCCTCAATAAATGATAGCTCTTTACTAACTTGAAATAAAAGGCAAATGCATCCAAATGCCATGATGTGAGTTATGCTGCCACTGATGTCAGACACTGTTTGGTGTATAGGGAAAGTTTGAGTAGCAGAAGTGCTTAGTAAGAGAAAAGACGAATTAACTTGTCAAGTCCTTCCTCTCTCAATAGCAATAGATTCTTTCATAATGATGATTGTTTCCCAGTAATAACAAGCATTGGCTTTCATGCTTCTTTTTGTGTTCCAATCCATGGTTCCTTGATATACAGTAAGTGGGCCTCCATTTGTACTCTTGCCCCAGGCCAGGCAAATGTAAGAAGCTTTAGCTGGTAGCTAAAGCAGTAAGATGTGAAAAAGAAACAAGGCGTAAGTATTGGAAGGGAGACAAAAATCTCATTATTTGCAGCTGATCTGGTTGTCTATCCAGAGAACACCCAAGGGAATCAGTTGAAACCCACAGATTTAACAAGAGTTCAGAAGAGTTCAGCAGAGTGGCTGAGTACTAATCAATAGTTTTCCTGTAAGTCAGCAACAACTAGTTAGAAGTATAATGAAGAAAAAAATCCATTCATGATGACAAGAAAAGTATAAAATCCCTAGAAATAACTTTTTAAAAAGTATAGGCCCTACACAAAGAAAACAAGGATGTTTGTACATCTCTCAGCAACTAGGATTTGAATAAATGGAAATCAATACCATATTTCTGGATGGGAAAGCTAAATTTTGTAAGATATCAAGGTTTAAAATTAATTACATGTTTAATTCAATCCAGTCAAAATTCAAAGTTATTTTACCTTGATAAAGTGATTCTAAAGTTTACATAAAACAATAAAGAGGGGAGAATGGCAAAGAGATTTTAGAAAAAGAATAATAGTGATGAGAGACTTAGCTTATAAGATATTAAAATATATACATAAGTTATAATATTTAAAATAGAGTACTGTCACAAGAGGGCTTCCCAGGTGGTCCTAGTGGTAAAGAACCTGCCTGCCAATGCAGGAGACAACGGTTTGATCTCAGGGTCAGCAAGATGCCCTGGAGGAGGGCCTGGCAATGCACTCTAGTATTCTTGCCTGGAGAATCCCACGGACAGAGGAGCCTGGCAGGCTACAGTCCATGGGGGTCACAAAGAGTCGAACACAACTGAAATGACTTAGCACGCATGCATGCACATACTGTCACAAGAATCAGCAAACAAAATCAGTAGGATTGAACAGAAAGCCTTGAGACTGACCTAAAAGAAAACAAGAACCTGATGATATACAATAACTGATGGCTGATTTGCATTGTTATACGGCAGAAGCCAACATCACATTGTAAAGCAATTTTCTTCCAATTCAAAAAGTAAAAGAAGCATCACAGATCAATGAGCACAGATTTCATCAATAATATTAAATGTAAAAAAAGATGAAGAACTAGAACTGCTTTAAGAAAATTTAGACAAATGTTTAATCTTGAGATTGAGATGAATTTTCTAAGCAAAAATCAATGAATAAAATCACAAAAAGATTCCTAGATTTGACTCTACCAGATTTATTGACAAAGAAGAGCTCTTACAAATTGATCAAAACCCACTAACACGCAAAATAGAAATGGAAGAGGACATAAACTGAAGACATGCATACAACTAATAAATATATGAAAATGTTCTAACACACTAATAATCCATGAAATACAAAATTCTACACAATGAATTGGTGAAGATGAAAACCACATTGATACTCTTGGTGCAGATCTGATGTGGTGATGAGTATATATTTCTATGTTGCTGATCAGAGGGTACAATATTTTCTGGAAAGCACTTTATTAATATGTGCCAAAAGTCTTTTAAATATTCATATCTTCTAAATGAATTAAAGGAGTGTGCACACCAAGTAGCTTCAGTCATGTCCGACTCTTTGTGAACTCATGGACTATAGCCTGTCAGGCTCCTCTGTTCATGGAATTTCCCAGGCAAGAATACTGGAGTGGGTAGCCATTCCCTTCTCCAGGGCATCTTCCTGATCAGGGATCGAATCCAGATCTCCTGTATAAGTAGGCAGGCAGGTTCTTTACCACTAGCCCCACCTGGAATGCCCAATCAAAGAAGCAGCAGCAACAAACTGAGGAACAATACAGGCCTGAGTACCCTAACAGGTGGAAGCCCTGCTCTAGACTTGAGGAGATGTTTCCCTCCTGGCTCAGTTTCCTCATTCACAAAATGGAGACAATTAATAGTACTAATCTCACAGTACTTGCAAGTCACTTAGCATAGTGCCTGGTATCCTCTAAGTGATGAGTAAATGTTAGCTCTAGTTAAATTTGTATATATTTGAAAACTTCATAATTTTGACCTATCATCTTCTAGGAATTTATCCTAAGAAAAAGTTGAGGAATTCAGATAAAGATATATAAGGATATGCACAGGGAAAAAACATGGAAACATCAACCATCAACATCTAGCAATAGGAGAATTGTTAAATGAATTGCAGTATCAAAAGATGCTAGAGTACTATGCAATCATTTTTTAAAGATGTGTCTAATGATACAGAAAAACTGCTAACAAGTTAAAAAACAAAGCAGGGCATGAAGCTGACTCTATAGTAGAATCAAATTTTGAAAAACTAATTTATAAATATTTTGTACAGAGAGGTATTTAAGAAAAATGTCAGTGAAAATATCGACCTGTCAAAATATTAAGAATATTTATCTCTGCACACTGAAATCATGAGTAACTTTTTCTTTATTCAGGATTTTATTTATTATTCAGTATTTTATACATTTTAATAATTAATAGTGTTATTCCCAATATCATGTAATTTGAAAGGAAAATAGCATATATATGTGTATATATATATATTTTTTAAATCAGTTACTCAAGTACATGAATGGATTTCCCTAAGTACTCATTTTACTGCCATGTTAAATGTAGGACATTTGGAAAACAAGTTATCAAGACAAACATTTCATTTTGGTTTATTCTTTCCAGTTTTTTATGTATGAAGAAATCTCCTCTCTAACAAATCCTACTCTCCACTATGCAACAAGCCCATTGGGAGCAGGATCTATGCCTCATTTATTTGTGTATTCCTACAGTGCCTAATTAACTTGTATGTACCTTGCAGTCACTCACTAATTTATAGGCTGAATCATAATCAGAAAAGAGTAAAAAAATTCTTCCACCATAAGATATAAATGATGGCTAAAGCGTAAAGTGTTACAACTCCCCAGAACATGCTGTGCTGTGCTTAGTCACTCAGTTGTGTCTGACTCTGTGACCCCATGGACTGCAGCCCACCAGGCTCCTCTGTCCATGGGGATTCTCCAGGCAAGAATACTGGAGTGGGTTGCCATGCCCTCCTCCAGGGGATCTTCCCAACCCGGGTATCGAATCCAGGTCTCCTGCATTGCAGGTGGATTCCTTACTGTCTGAGCCACCAGGGAAGCCGACTCCCTAGAATAGCTGCATTTAAATTCATCAGATTTTTCCCAGTCAAGATATATAAGGCTCTGGTGCACAACAGGGGTTGTTCTAGGTATTGTAGGAGGTATGCAGAAGTTGTTCCTACCTTTTAAAAAAATTATTTATTTCGGTATTTTTGGCTGTGCTGGATCTTCGTTTCTGCATATGAACTTTCTCTAGTTGAGGCGAGTGGGGGCTTCTCATTGCTATGGCTTCTCTTGTTGCAAAGCACTTGCTGTAGGGCATGCAGGCTTAGTTGCCCCACAGCATGTGGAATTTTCTCAGACCAGGAATAGAACCTGTGTCCCCTGCATTAGCAGGCAGATTCTTAACCATTGGACCACCAGGTAAGTCCTATTCCTACCATCTAAATGCTTACAATCATAGTTGTGGTGTGGATTAGGAAAGCAGAACAAGCAAGAAAAGAACCATATCCATTGAGGTCTCGTTGTGCTAGACACTGTGCTAAGCAATTGATGAACATAAAATTCTTACAACAAACTTTTGAGGTAGAATTTTCATTCACATTTTATAAATGTGGAAATGGAGGCTCAGATAAGTGACTTATCCAAGTTTACAATTAGTGGTAGAGCTGGGATTGAAACCTTGGACCTTCTGGGTCTGACTCCAGACTGTTCTCTCTCTCTTAATGAACACTGCCTCTGAAAAAGTTACATCTGTGTGTGTAATTAAAACGTTCAGCAGTATCAGGTAAGTGCCATATTTATGATGCAAAATATTATACAGAGAGGCAGCAGATGAATGGTTGAGAACCTGGGCTCTGGAAATGACTGGCCAGGTTTGATTTCTGTCTCTCCGCTTACTAGCATATACTCTAGGGCAAGTTACTTAATTAACTTCCCTGTGTTAATTAAACTTCCTCAATGTCACATCCATAAAATGGGAACTCATATCTAGCTTACTGATTGTTGTTAAGATACAATTAGTTAATACAAGTCAAGGGCAGTCTAGCACTTAGTTAGCAGCCAATAAATATTGGTTACTAGAACAGGAAGTCAGAGGGAGAAATCATATCCAGCTGGGAGTGCATCAGGGAAGTCTTTATGGAGGAGGTGACACTGAAGGAAAGGCTGATTGCTAATGAAGAGTGACTGAGCAGGGAAAGCGAATGTAGGGGAGGTGGGACATCTCAGGTTGAATGGGACCAGGAGTAGAAAGGAGACGAGGTAGCAGTGGGGGTTGTTGGAAGATAAACCTCCAAAGGGGCTTCCCAGGTGGCTCATTGGTAAAGTATCTGCCTGTCAAGCAGGAGACGGGGTTTGATCCCTGGGTCGGGAAGATCCCCTGGAGAAGGGAATGGTAACCCACTCCAGTATTCTTGCCTGGGAAATTCCATGGACA
Organism: Ovis canadensis; assembly: GCF_042477335.2. NCBI lineage: Eukaryota > Metazoa > Chordata > Mammalia > Artiodactyla > Bovidae > Ovis > Ovis canadensis. The sequence continues at coordinate 134,897,622 of NC_091727.1, forward strand.
GAGGAGCCTGGTGGGCTACAGTCCATGGGGTTACGAAGAGTTGGACATGAGTGAACACACACAAACCTCCAACGAGAGACAGAGGTCCAAATGTGGAGGGCCTTAAATGTCAACTTTAAAACTCTGAAATTAACCACTGAGCAATAGGAGCCATGAAAAAACTTGGAGGAAGAGGAAGATAAAGCTTTCTTTGGCAACAATCAAGCCTGAAAACTTTGCAGATTCATCCTCCAGTGTTACCTACTGCAGAAACTAGCAACTCCAAGAGCTCATGTTTTGGTGAAGGAAAGGAAAAGGGGAGAGAAGGAGAGAGGAAGGATAAGGGGAGAGGAGAGAGGCTGAAAAGGGAGAGTGAATAAGGAGCTAGAGAGATCGAAAGCGCTCCTGGGGGAAGTGATAGAATGATCTTCCTTCATTCCTCATTTCAGAGGCAGCCTGGGGACTGAATTCACAACATAACCTACCTATTTCCCCATTTAAGATTTGAAGTTTCTACCCCAGTTTGGGACTTCGTTTAATTTCGAGACTGTGCTTTCCGGCCAGTGAAGAGCAACCGTAGGGCATTAGGACCCAGCGATTGTTGTAGTGAGAGGTTGAATCTCGATCTCTCAATTTTTCCCTCGAGCTCCCTCCTCTCCCTTTGTCATTCTAGCTGCCTGCTGCCTCCGCAGTGTCCCTCTAGCTCTCTCTGCGCTAAGTGCCTGCGCCTTAGGCCAGGGGGTGCGCTAAGCTGAACGGTTAGTCCGGACCTGCCTTGGTGACCCCATGGCATCCCCTAGAACCGTAACCGTCGTGGCCCTCTCAGTGGCCCTGGGACTCTTCTTTGTTTTCATGGGGACTATCAAGTTGACCCCCAGGCTCAGCAAGGATGCCTACAGTGAGATGGTAAGTGAAGCAAACGGGTGATGAGGAGCGCACTCCGAAGGGATGGAGAGTACCGCTCCCCTTCTTTCCTCCCTGGTCCAAGGTCCCAACCCTTTCACCCCTACCCCCACCCCGGACCCTCCCTTCTCCCCAACAACTTTGCAGCTGGGAAGGAGCAGCTGGACGAGAGCGAGAGCTAGCCGGGAACAACTGTTAGGGAGCCACGGCATGCCAGTTGGGGGAGGGGTTGCCCAAGTAAACCCTCCACCCTCAAGTAAACCCCAGGGCTGAGACCTGCGTAACACCTGTCACCGGCAGGAGCCCTTTCCTCCTTCCAGCACACCCAAAGTCCGGGCAACCAGCTTGCAAGTCTGATTGCTTCCCTTGGAGCTTAGAGTTTAGCAAGCTGGAGAGTTTATTTATCTTGAGGAAGAACAAAAGGGAAGGAGGAAAGAGCTGAGGGCGAATGGGCTACTAATACAAGCAATTTTTAGGGGTGGAGATGGTATCCCTCATCCCAGATGGGGAGCGGATGGTATTCCCCTAGCTGCCTGGGCGTGTGTCTGTATCCTGGAGACAAAAGCAGACTTGGCCCAAATAAAGGTCACTGAAACCCTGCTGCTTCTTCTCTCAAGGGAAAACTGGATGTTTTGTTTTGTGTTGTTTCTGGGCTAATCTGCAGTCTGCTTTTTCCCTCCCGCAAAATAGTCCATAATCCCCATCTTGGCTCCTGTGGGTGCCCAAGGCCAGGCCCTCTGCAGGGTTTCCCCTCTGCAGAGTTCAAATCACCTGAAGGTGACTGACCAAAACATCTCTGCAACCTGGGGGCTGGGCTGCACTCCCCAGCTGGGTGTGAAGAGGACTTGTTCCCAGGCTGTGCAGTAGGAAGGAGATGACAGGGGCTGTTTCCAGCACTTTCTTGCTCTCTCGCTTCTCCTCCAGTCACTCTGCCTCTTCATTACCCCACCCCAGCTGAAGAGAACCTCCTTCTCACTGCTTCTGCCAGACTGCCAGTCCTGGGAGGGAACCCATTACTGGGCTCTCAAGGTCAGGAAGGAAAGGAGCTTAGGAGAGAAAAAGGAGGAGAGAAGAGGCAAGAGGGACTCCCCATTAGGGCTGAGGCAAGGAGGAATAGCCCCACATGCTGACAGTTGACAGGAATAAATAGCTCTTCTGGAGCTCACTGCGGAGCCTTCCAGAGCCCCTCAACCGTGAGCTGCAAATGGATGGAGCCTGGCAAATCAGATACTCGGAAATGTTTGCAAGAAGCTCTGGCTTCAGTCTCAGGGTTTAAGCTGGTGTTTCCCATGTCTCTCATCACAGGATCACCTTGGGGTCAGGGAGGGCAGCTGATACTCAAGGGCCAAGGGCTACCCCCAGTGGCGAATCCTAATGTGTTTCTCTTTCCCGCTTTCCCTCCTCCCACAACATTTGACCAGATGGAAATGAAATCAGGTCAAAATGAGTATCCAAGACAGCCTGCATCGGAGAGAGGAGGTGGGGTAGCAGAAGCCACCAAAGGCAGAGGGAAAGGGTGGAGGGGAATTGCCACTATATTTTTATCTTGGCATTAGTAGTTTGGTGTTAGGTTATAAATAAATGCATATGCTCTTGATTTTCTTTCCTTTTCATATATACATACATTTATATGTTTGTGTATGTGTGTGTGTGCCTTAGGTATATTTAAGCTTTCCCTTTCTGTAGGGACATAGTACCCTTCCTCAGTATACTCCCTGTCTCCCTGGACCCTGCTTTAGAGGCCATCCAAGCTGCACCCTAAGTACAGTGTAAGGTTCTGCAGACAATCCAACTAAGATGGAGTCACCAGGAAGCTTCCGATCAGCTTGGCAGGCGCCCACGAGGAGGATCAGCCACAAATGGGTTTACAGTAGGTTTCTTCCCAGGGAGTGGAGCTGTCTGTTACAGTCTAGTGAAAGGCAGAATATATGAAGATTCCATATCATACAAAGGAAGATATTTAAATAGGTGCAATCTAATACAGCAGTACATAATGATTGTGTGTGTGTGTCTGTGTGTGTGTCTGTGTCTGACTCTTTGCAACCCCATGGGCTGTAGCCCGCCAGGCTCCTCTGTCCATGGGGATTCTCCAGGCAAGAATAATGGAGTGGCTTGCCATGTCCTCCTCCAGGGGATTTTCCCAACCCAGGTATTGAACCCAGGTCTCCCGCATTGCAGGTGGATTCTTTACCAGCTGAGCTACCTGGGAAGCCCGTGTGTGTGTGTGTGTGTGTGTATGCGTGCGTGCGTGTGTGCATGTACGTGCATGCGCATGCGTGTGTGTGCACAATTCTGTGCTTAAGGGCATCTGGAAGAAATGGAAGAACTATAGCTGGGAGGTAAACATCACGGTACTATGAAGCTTGAGGAGAATTTTCAGACTGCTCTTGTCCAGAGTTCTCTCCTGTATTGAGTATTAGGCCCCAGGCTAGAGATGGCTTTCTGGCATAGGGCCCACTGCATTGTGCCTGGGCCAGCCTAGCTTTATTGTTGAACCCATAGAACGTGGGGACAATTCAGTTCTAGTACAAAGAAAGTGCTCAGTTAATATGCGTTGAATGGCTGGGTGAATGAATGAGTCATTGTAGCGTTGTCTTGGCTGGTCACCACCCTTCAGATTTCTCTGGTTGGCTCTTGATGATGCAGTTCAGAAGTCATTTCTTGCCTCTTAGAAGCAGGTTACAGCCCCTCAGGACTCCAACCAGAGATCAGCTGGGATAATGATCTGGGATTTTCTGTTTTCCATTGAGGAGTGATTCCTCTGCATTGATGGAGTTAGTCATGTATTGACTGCAATGGCTTTTTATATAAAATCCCAAGGTGTTGTTGTTGTTCTTATTGTTTATGATTGTTGTTTAAAACATCTCAGTGAGGTAGATTCATTTTTAAAAGTTATGCTTATTTTATTGATGGATAAACCGAAATAGAGCAAGTTTAATGACTTATTCAAGATGCTAGGCTAAGCTGCTGCTGGAGCAGAGATTAGAAACCAAATCTGTGACTCAATATTCCCAGTAGAGGAATCATTAATGGTTACAACTGCCTTTTTGGATGTCAGAACTTATGACTGATTCTTGAAAATGTGTGGCACATTCTTTCTCCTTTTTTGGTACCAGTCCAACTGTCCCTATCCCATATTTTGGGGTTTCATTTTACTTTGAAACCAATTTTTTTTTTAATTTGGATTTCTTTTTGTTCGTGTCAACTGTTTTTGTTGTTGTTGTTCTAAAGCCATTAGTGTCGTGTTTAGGTGTTATCCCGTCCATGGAGAATCACTGCTAACAACTAGACAGACAAATGAATATGAACTTCTTTCCCATCTCTACTGGGGGAGCCAGGAAAGGGTAGTGGAAAGAGTGCAGACTTCGAGTCATATTGGTTTGGGTTCAAGACCTGACACTCCTGAAGCGTCTGCCTCAGTTTCCTCATCTGCAAAATGAGGATAATACCTACCACAGGAGGTTGTTGTAAATATGAACTGAGGTTGCATATGAAAGAATCTAGTACAGTATGTGAAAATGGTAGGTGTTCAAGAAATGCTCTAGGTTCAGGTGATGATATTACTCACACTATGTTATGCAGTGATTTCCTGACTAATTTGAAGGACCAGTTTAAGGGATTGAAATCAGACATTTAAAAGAGTAGGTTGCTATTTTTACATGCGTTGGTGAACAGACCTCTATGCAATCAGCTAATATAGAAAACCCTACACTCGCTGCTGGGTAGTGCATAGTGGATCTCTTGCAGAATTTCTGGATGCCTCTCTTGAATAGCCCGTTTGGTATGTGTCACTCCATACCTCCTCCCAATTTAGCAAGTGTCACTATAGAGTACTCTAAATCCCACGTGAATGCAACACGACTGACCACTCCCTTGACTAAGTGCCTTCATTAATTCACTTGCAGCTGGGAGACAGGACACAAATGCTGCTAGGCAGTTTAACATATGAATGGTTGACTTGCTCTCTATCTGGTGTTCAGCTCTTTGTAGCAGGGGTTCACTAGCGGTGGTTCTATCCTGCACGCACAAAGGGCCACAAATGGAACAGTAAGAAAACACCAAAATTACTGTCACATTGAAGCCAGAGGATTTTTGACCCTGAAGAAGACAGGGCAGGTCTTTGCCGCTTCTTTGCAGCCCCTCGTAGGGAAGGTTTATTGTTGATTTGAATGATTTGCTTATTTGTAGTTAAATGCCCTCCAGTATTTCCTCAGGGTTTTAGTTAATGTCCACAGGTGATCTTTTATGCTTCCAATCACACTATTAATTGCATTCGAACTACATAATAACCAATGCTTAGACTGTTCTTTGAGGTGGTACAATACGTTTATTCCCTCAGAGAGGCGACTGATCCTGAGATGTGAAGTGACTGTGCTTAGTTTACACAGCTAGCTAGCCTAAGCTAAACTACATTGAAATTTATGCCAGGGAGGTTGTAGCCTCCAATGGTCAACAGCTGTGCTTGTTTTAGAGCGACTTTTGACTGAGAGTGGAAGTCAGACCCTTCTCCCGTTAGATGCAATCTGGGAGGGATCCACTTTGGTTAGCAGCTTCCTTTTTAGGTGGGCATTATATGATAGTGGAAAGTAGAACTGCTTAAAAGGTGCTTTTGTTCACATGATATTTGGCAATTAAGCATGTGATGGCTTTTTATTGCATTTAAGAGATGATCTATGATTCACATATGGCTTTTTTTTTTTCCTACAGAGATTCAGGAAAATCATACTTGAGTCAGTAAATTTTTCAGCACTTATGTAGCCTTTATGATCTAATATAGCAACCAGACTGAGGTTTTTAGCCAAAATATATTTTTGTCAGTGCTCTCTTCTGCTTTCATATGGTTTTCCCCTATAAATTGTATTGAAGTATAACATACATACTGAAATGTACACCTAAGTGTACAGCTCAAGGAATTTTAAGAATCCTGTGTAACCTAGATCAAGAAATAGAACATGACCAGCATCCCAGAAACTTCCCTCATGGCCCCTTCCCATTAGTACCTGCACCCATCCCCTGCATAAATCCCGACTTCAACAATATGTTAGTTTTACTGTTTTTACTTTGGCTGCCTCATGCAAAGAATTGACTCATTGGAAAAGACCCTGATGCTGGGAAAGATTGAAGGCAGGAGGAGAAGGGGATGACAGAAGATGAGATGGTTGGATGGCACCACCGATTCAATGGATATGAGTTTGAGCAAACTCTGGGAGATAGTGAAGGACAGGGAAGCCTAGTGTGATGCAGTCCATGGGGTTACAAATAATCAAACATGACTGAGCGACTGAGAAGCAACAAATAAATGGAATTATACATTAGCCAAGTTTTTTTTTTTTGTTCGTTTACCTAACTGGTGTAAGTGAACTAAAGTGGAACAAATTATTTGCCCTCTCTTCACATTTTGTCCTGTTAGCTGGCTTGGATGGGTAATTAACTGTAATCGAAGATGAGTATTATTAGGCAGTTGTGAGGTGTTCAAGTTTAATGTAATTAATATGAGATCATGAACCCAGGAGTGAAGACTAAATGATAAAAAGAAAAAAGATATGACTAAAGAAAGGTTCCGTATGTGTTTGATTCATGTCTGAATCATACCATCTCATACTATACAAATGAACCAGCTTGAATCATTGCTATTATCATTAAAGTAATTACTGTGGCTTGCAAATATATGGATTTCTAATTGTGTGTTTCAGTAATGATAAAATATGTGTATGTGGCCCTTGGTTGATGCTATGATGTTATGATTCTTTGACCAAATCTCCAAAATGCTCATTTAATTTCAAAAGGGGGGAAATTGAGGTAATACAATACTTAACTAATTTTCTCCAAGCAATATAGGGGCAAAACTAGAATTGGAATTTAGCTAATCTTAGCCCAAGGATATTTCTGGATGACTGTCTTTGACTAAAGGTATTTGAAAAAGTTGACTAAACCCTTCTCTCTCCTTTTACTATAAGGAAACTATGGTTACAGGGTCTGGCTCATGGCAGGGAAAAAGAAACAGACCTATACAAAGTCTGTGAGAAAGAAACAGACCTAACAAAGTGAACTGTGAGAGCCTTTTGATAAAGTGACTCAGTTACCTCTTTATTCTTACTGTCACAACAATTAAAGTCTTTAGAGATCTAATTACTATAGACTTAAGACAAGTGACCCTTCTATTAGAATTGAGGTGACCTGGCCCAAGTCTTGTGGGGGCTGGCAATAGTAGGATACTTTTGATGTCTTTATCCTGTTCCACAGAAGAACGAATAAAGGGCTTCCTATACTGTCAAGTCCCTATCCAAGCTGAGTCCCATCTCTAGCAAGTTAAACGTTCACTGTCTGGAGTCCTGGACAAGAGATGCTATCTGTACCTACTCAGCTTTAAACTAAAGATGTGATGAAATGGCTTATCCACATGCAGTTTCCTCTTGAGAAAAGAAGGAAAGAAAGAGGCAACTGCTGCATACAAATATTCACAGCTGCAGTTCCAGAGGTTAGATAAACTGAAAAAGTAATATGGAGTTATACCAAATGGAGAGAAAAGTGTTCATCGAGGTCATAGGAACTTGATTTAAAGACCTGGAATTTGGCCCACAGATTCATTCTACTATAGTATAGATAAAAATCTATTCTTCAATGATGGATGGTTCAGTTCAGTTCAGTTCAGTCACTCAGTCGTGTCTGACTCTTTGCGACTCCATGAATCACAGCACGCCAAGCCTCCCTGTCCATCACCATCTCCCAGAGTTCACTCAAACTCACGTACATTGAGTCAGTGATGCCATCCAGCCATCTCATCCTCGGTCGTCCCCTTCTCCTCCTGCCCCCAATCCCTCCCAGCATCAAAGTCTTTTCCAATGAGTCAACTCTTCCCATGAGGTGGCCAAAGTACTGGAGTTTCAGCTTTAGCATCATTCCTTCAAAAGAAATCCCAGGGTTGATCTCCTTCAAAATGGACTGGTTGGATCTCCTTGCAGTCCAAGGGACTCTCAAGAGTCTTCTCCAACACCACAGTTCAAAAGCATCAATTCTTCAGTGCTCAGCTTTCTTCACAGTCCAACTCTCACATCCATACATGACCACAGGAAAAACCATAGCCTTGAATAGACGGGCCTTTGTTGGCAAAGTAATGTCTCTGCTTTCCAATATGCTATCTAGATTGGTCATAACTTTTCTTCCAAGGAGTAAGCGTCTTTTAATTTCATGGCTGCAGTCACCATCTGCAGTGATTTTGGAGCCCCCCAAAATAAAATCTGACACTGTTTCCACTCTTTCCCCATCTATTTGCCATGAAGTGATGGGACCAGATGCCATGATCTTCATTTTCTGAATGTGGAGCTTTAAGCCAACTTTTTCACTCTCCACTTTGACTTTCATCAAGAGGCTTTTTAGTTCCTCTTCACTTTCTGCCATAAGAGTGGTGTCATCTGCATATCTGAGGTTATTGATATTTCTCCCGGCAATCTGGAGTCCAGCTTGTGCTTATTCCAGCCCAGTGTTTCTCATGATGTACTCTGCATATAAGTTAAATAGCAGGGTGACAATATATAGCCTTGATGTACTTCTTTTCCTATTTGGAACCAGTCTGTTGTTCCATGTCCAGTTCTAACTGTTGCTTCCTGACCTGCATACAGGTTTCTCAAGAGGCAGGTCAGGTGGTCTGGTATTCCCATCTCTTTCAGAATTTTCCACAGTTTATTGTGATCAAAGGCTAAGGCATAGTCAAAGGCTTTGGCATAGTCAATAGAGCAGAAATAAATGTTTTTCTGGAACTCTCTTGCTTTTTTGATGATCCAGCAGATGTTGGCAACATGATCTCTGGTTCCTCTGCCTTTTCTAAAAGCAGCTTGAACATCTGGAAGTTCACAGTTCAAGTATTGCTGAAGCCTGGCTTGGAGAATTTTGAGCATTACTTTACTAGTGTGTGAGATGAGTGCAATTGTGCGGTAGTTTGAGCATTCTTTGGCATTGCTTTCTTAGGGATTGGAATGAAAACTGACTTTTTTCCAGTCCTGTGGCCACTGCTGAGTTTTCCAAATTTGCTGGCATATTGAGTGCAGCACTTTCACAGCATCATCTTTCAGGATTTGAAATAGCTCAACTGGAATTCCATCACCTCCACTAGCTTTGTTTGTAGTGATGCTTCCTAAGGCCCACTGGACTTCACATTCCAGGATGTCTGGCTCTAGGTGAGTGATCACACCATCGTGATTATTTTGGTCATGAACATCTTTTTTGTACAGTTCTTCTATGTATTCTTGCCACGTCTTCTTAATATCTTCTGCTTCTGTTAGGTCCATACCATTTCTGTCCTTTATTGAGCCCATCTTTGCATGAAATGTTCCCTTGGTATCTCCGATTTTCTTGAAGAGATCTCTAGTCTTTCGCAATCTGTTCTTTTCCTCTATTTCTTTGCATTGATCACTGAAGAAGGCTTTCTTATCTCTTCTTGCTATTCTTTGGAACTCTGCATTCAGATGCTTATCAGTTCTGTTCAGTCACTCAGTCATGTCCGACTCTTTGTGACCCCATGAATTGCAGCTCACCAGGCCTCCCTGTCCATCACCAACTCCCGAAGTTCACTCAGACTCATGTCCATCGAGTCAGTGATGCCATCCAGCCATCTCATCCTCGGTCGTCCCCTTCTCCTCCTGCCCCCAATCCCTCCCAGCATCAAAGTCTTTTCCAATGAGTCAACTCTTCGCATGAGGTGGCCAAAGTACTAGAGTTTCAGCTTTAGCATCATTCCTTCCAAAGAAATCCCAGGGTTGATTTCCTTCAGAATGGACTGGTTGGATCTTCTTGCAGTCCAAGGGACTCTCAAGAGTCTTCTGCAACACCACAGTTCAAAAGCATCAATTCTTCGGCTCTCAGCCTTCTTCACAGTCCAACTCTCACATCCATACATGACTACAGGAAAAACCATAGCCTTGACTAGATGGACCTTAGTCGGTAAAGTAATGCCTCTGCTTTTCAGTATGCTATCTAGGTTGGTCATAACTTTTCTTCCAGGGAGTAAGCATCTTTTAATTTCATGCCTGCAGTCACCACCTGCAGTGATTTTGGACCCCCCAAAAATAAAGTCTGACACTGTTTCCACTGTTTCCCCATCTATTTCCCATGAAGTGATGGGACTGGATGCCATGATCTTCGTCTTCTTAATGTGGAGCTTTAAGCCAACTTTTTCACTCTCCTCTTTCACTTTCATCAAGAGGCTCTTTAGTTCTTCACTTTCTGCCATAAGGGTGGTGTCATCTGCCTATCTGAGGTTATTGATATTTCTCCCGGCAATCTTGATTCCATCTTGTGCTTCTTCCAGCCCAGCATTTCTCATGATGTACTCTGCGTATAAGTTGAATAAGCAGGGTGACAATATACAGCCTTGACGTACTCCTTTTCCTATTTGGAACCAGTCTGTTGTTCCATGTCCAGAGGCTTATATCTTTCCTTTTCTCCTTTGCTTTTCGCCTCTCTTCTTTTCACAGCTATTTGTAAGGCCTCCCCAGGCAGCCATTTTGCTTTTTTGCATTTCTTTTCCATGGGGATGGTCTTGATCCCTGTCTCCTGTACAATGTCAGGAACCTCCATCCATAGTTCATCAGGTATTCTATCTATCAGATCTAGTCCCTTAAATCTATTTCTCACTTCCACTGTATAATCATAAGGAATTTGATTTAAGTCATACCTGAATGATCTAGTGGTTTTTCCTACTGTCTTCAATTTCAGTCTGAATTTGGCAATAAGGAGCTCATGATCTGAGCCACAGTCAGCTCCCGGTCTTATTTTTGCTGACTGTACATAGCTTCTCCATCTTTGGCTGCATAGAATATAATCAATCTGATTCCAGTGTTGACCATCTGGTGATGTCCATGTGTAGAGTGTTCTCTTGTGTTGTCGGAAGAGGGTGTTTGCTATGACCAGTGCGTCCTCTTGGCAGAACTCTATTAGCCTTTGCCCTGCTTCATTCTGTATTCCAAGGCTAAATTTGCCTGTTACCCCAGGTGTTTCTTGACTTCCTACTTTTTTATTCCAGTCCCCTATAATGAAAAGGACATCTTTTTTGGGTGTTAGTTCTAAAAGGTCTTGTAGGTCTTCATAGAACCATTCAACTTCAGCTTCTTCAGCATTACTGGTTGGGGCATAGACTTGGATTACCGTGATACTGAATGGTTTGCCTTGGAAACGAACAGAGATCATTCTGTCGTTTTTGGGATTGCATCCAAGTACTGCATGTTGGACACTTTTGTTGACCATGCTGGCTACTCCATTTCTTGTAAGGGATTCCTGCCCGTAGTAGTAGATATAATGGTCATCTGAGTTAAGTTCACCCATTCCAGCCCATTTTAGTTCGCTGATTCCTAGAATGTCAACGTTCACTCTTGCCATCTCCTCTTTGACCACTTCCAGTTTGGCTTGATTCATGGACCTAACATTCCAGGTCCCTATGCAATATTGCTCTTTACAGCATCAGACCTTGCTTCTATCGCCAGTCACATCCACAGCTGGGTATTGTTTCTGCTTTGGCTCCTTCCCTTCATTCTTTCTGGAATTATTTCTCCACTGATCTCCAGTAGCATATTAGGCACCTACTGACCTGGGGAGTTCCTCGTTCAGTATCGTATCATTTTGCCTTTTCATACTGTTCATGGGGTTCTCAAGGCAAGAATACTGAAGTGGTTTGTCATTCCCTTCTCCAGTGGACCACATTCTGTCAGGCCTCTCCACCATGACCCGCCCGTCTTGGGTGGCCCCACAGGGCATAGCTTAGTTTCATTGAGTTAGACAAGGCTGTGGTCCTAGTGTGATCAGATTGACTAGTTTTCTGTGATTATGGTTTCAGTGTGTCTGCCCTCTGATGCCCTCTCGCAACACCTACCATCTTACTTGGGTTTCTCTTACCTTTGACGTGGGGTATCTTTCACAGCTGCTCCAGCAAAGCACAGCTGCTGCTCCTTACCTTGGATGTGGGGTATCTCCTCACCGCCACCCCTCCTGACCTTGAACGTGGAGTAGCTCCTCTCAGCCCTCCTGTGCCCGGGAAGCCACCACTCCTTGGACGTTGGGTTGCTCCTCTCGGCTGCCGCCCCAGGAGGAAATGGGTGGTTATCCCTAGGCAAAACAAGGGAATGTTTCCAGAAGCCACTCAGTCAGCATCTAGAATCTTTACTCTGAACTGACTGTAAGAAACTCATCCTGCTTCCTGTGTTTATTATGTTAGAAGGTTACACTTAGGATTTAGGATCTGCTTCTTGGGGAGCTTTGTGTTGCTAATTAGAAAAAGTCCTACCTTCAGAGTGATAAGAAAAACTCTTGGGTCTAGATTTCTTTCCCTCATGTCCCCCTGCTACCATCACCAGAGTGTAGAGGGACAGAGAGTGAGCAGGTGGCATCTAGGCTAATAGTGAGAGGAAACCACCAGATGCCCTATTCCTTGACTCAACTCTGATCCACATGTGTCTAGCTCAGTTAAACCCAGGGTTTTACTCATCCTGCTGGTCAACCTCTCCTAATTTCTCTCTGAAAATGCCTGATTTAACCTAACATGAGATGGAGGAGGAAGGACTGATACTTTGAGTTTTCTTATATGCTCAGTAACAGGGTAGGGACTAGAGGTGATTGAAGTGAAAGTTGCTCAGTTGTGTCCAACTCTTTGTGACCCCATGGACTGTAGCCTGCCAGGCTCCTCTGTCCATGGGATTCTCCAGGCAAGAATACTGGAGTGGGTGGCCATTCCCTTCTCCAGGGGATCTTCCTGACCCAGGGATCAAACCTGGGTCTCTCCTACATTGCAGGCAGATTCTTTACCGTCTGAGCTACCAAGGAACCCAAATTATTTGGAAGCTTCAAGAGTCAAGGACACACCAAAAATGAGAAAGCTGTGAGCAAGGAGATCAAACCAGTCAGAGGTGAATAAAGGTAAATAAAGACAACTAAGACAGAATGTGACAGGGCCAGGTTTAGGAAGAGGTGTGAGGCAGGGTCGTAAAAGTGCAAAATCGGATCCTGTCTCTGTTTAAAGTTGTGTGTGTGTGTGTGGATATTATTTAACTTAATCAATGAGTGTTTTGGTGCCTTAGTTTTTGTACTCAGGGGACATAGCCTTACTCATTTCATCTTAGTCCCAGTTTTGCTCAGGAAAATGAGACTCAGAGAAGCAAGTAATTTGCCCAGGGGGCACCCAACTAAAAAGTAACAGAGATAGGATTTGAAGCCAAGCCTGTTTGAATCCAAACCCATGTTTTTTTTAAAAAATCTAAACCATTGATCTTAAAACTCATTCCTAGAATACTCATAAAGGACTATCTTGTGCCACTCATGATAATTAGTCCATGAAATAAACGTGCATTCACTAGAGGAATGACTTAACATTTGTCCCAAACTAGAGTGTGTGAACATTATTCTAAGCACCAGATTCTCCCGACAGGTCCAGTTGGCTTTCTGCCTGATTCTTATATTTGTCTTGCATCTGGTGCTTTTGACTATTCTTTTCTTAAAATTCTTGGCCCTTATGACCCCATCTCTCCTGGGTTGCCTCCTACTTTTCTAACCACACTTGCCTCTATGTTGTGGATTCTCTTCTTCCTCCCCTTATTAAAATGTTTGTCACACAAAATTTCCCACTGTATACATTCTACCTGGGAATACTGATGACTATCAATTCTGTATCTTTACCCCAGACCTCTATTACTGAGTTGCCTATGAGACAGCTCTGCTTAGAGATGTCTTAGAGATACTTCAACTAAAAAACTCCAAATTGAGTTCCTCATTCCTTCTTGCCTCTTCCCCCTCTTCTTCCATATGCAGTCTTGACTTCTCCCTTTCCCTCCATGGCCACATCTGATAAAACATCAATTCCTGTTGACTTTGCATTCAAAGTATCCTTGACTCCATCCCTTCCCTCTATCCTTATTGTCATTACTCTAGTCCAGGTCTCTCACCTGATCTCCTCACTTCCAGGCATACCTCTCCCAATCCATCCTTGATGCTACTTTCAGAGAGATCTTCCTTAAAAGCAAATTATGCTGTTCTCTTGGCTTATAAGATAAAGTCCAGCTCCACAATGCCACACTCTATGGTCTGATTCATATCTGTCGTCTCTGTCTCATGTCTCCCCCTTACCTCTCCCTCCCCCAACCTATGCTGAGTTGGGGCAGTGTTTGAAATACACCAGTCTATTATGTCCTTCAGGGCCTTTACTCATCCAGCTTCCTCTGCCTGCACTGGCCTTCCCTTATTGATCCTGCAAACACCTGCTCTTTTTAAGATTCCATTCTAGCTTTTCTCAGTTCCCATCTAGGGAAATTTGACCATTCCAGTGGTCTCCACTGTACCTACGACCATAATGCTACATTGTGTTTATGTACTTCCATAACTTTTCTTCCTATAGATGCAAACTTTAGGAAGGCAAGGCTTTTGAATGATTGATATCTGAATCCAGAGTACCAAGCACAATGCTTAGCACAAGGAGGCACTTAATAAATATTGAATGAATTAATTGATACTTCATGAAAACAAAGTAGTGAGCAAAACCAGGAAAAAACAGATTTGATAAAATCTCATCAATTTACTACAAGATGAGGATTGGGTCCATCTGAATAGTGAAAAATATTATCTATTACTCTAAGGTCAGTAAAATTCTATTACTTTGTGGTATAACCAGTACCTCCCTTCTTTGTTCCATGATATCTGCCTCAGGCTACAATTAGACCTTATACAGTACTCTATTATATACCACTAACCATGTTGCTTCCATGATGTTTTTATGCATGTTTCCCCCCACTAGAACAACAGCTTCTTGACCCTGTCATAGTCATCTCTATATCTCCATCACATAATCCATAATAGGTATTCAATAAGTGTTTATTGAATTAAAATTAATCAGTGTCTTGTAAAAGCCCAGGGATTTATATCAATGACCATAAGAATGATTTTTGGCTTACTATATCTTAAAGATATATAAGGGGCTAATATTTGCATACATTTAAATTTTTCTGTTTGCTTAGCACACTTAAAAAAATTTTTTTACAGATTCCACAAATGTAGACTCCAATCAGATATTTTTTGAATTATCAAAAATTCCAAATTAGAAAAGTCCAAATTAGTGAGGCTTTATTGTCTTGTTTCATTTTTGTTGTTGCTCATATGCATCTGCATTTGGACAAAGTAGGCACTGGAAAAAGGGGATATGGCTAATCTGTACCAGTTTTTATGGGCCCAGTGAATTTTCTTTTAAATTCTTAATGTTGTTTATGATTTATAATCAGAAAAAAATTTTTTTCATGGGTGTTTCCACGACTGCAGGAGGGCCTGGGTTTGATCCCTGGTCTGGAACTAAGATCCCAAATCCCCAGTGCTGGCACTTGGTATGGCAGAAAAAAATTTTTTAAACTATAAAGTCAAATTCTGTTACTGTCAGGATGGTGTTACTTAGGATTAAATCACAAGGATCTCAGCGGATTGCTTGCTTTTTTCCCTTTATCATAAGATTCTTATTTAGGGGACATGGTAAACAAAGAACAGGACACCCTTGACTGGTGTGAAAAGGGAATGGTGGGGAAGAAGGACCTTGCTTGTGTGCTCTTCATTCTAATGGTAAAATCATGGTTAATGCAGTGATTTCTTTATGGTATTCCACTCTAGAAACGTGCTTACAAGAGCTATGTGCGAGCCCTCCCTCTGCTGAAGAAAATGGGGATCAATTCCATTCTCCTCCGCAAAAGCATTGGTGCTCTTGAGGTGGCCTGTGGCATTGTCATGACTCTTGTGCCTGGGCGTCCCAAAGATGTGGCCAACTTTTTCCTCCTCTTGCTGGTGTTGGCGGTCCTCTTCTTCCATCAGTTAGTCGGTGATCCTCTCAAACGCTACGCCCATGCCCTGGTGTTTGGAATCCTGCTCACCTGCCGCCTGCTGATTGCCCGCAAGCCTGAAGACCGGTCTTCTGAGAAGAAATCCTCGCCACCAGGGAATGCGGGGAGTGACGGCAATGCCGGAAATACCGAGGAGCAGCCATCCTTATACGAGAAGGCCCCTCAGGGCAAAATGAAATTGTCGTAGGAGAGCAGAAGTGCAAAAAATGGAACTTCCAGGCAGTTGCCTCCATGACACCCAGGAAGATGTCAGTGTGTGTTTTTCATTTATTTATCTTGGGGGAAAAGGGACACATATAACCTGCAAGTTGATGGTCCTATTGGCTTGTGTACACCTAGACCCTAAAATGACCTCCCCACATAGACGTGTGTGCACCACCTTTAATCACTCTGGGGCAACTCTCACATCTTGCTGCATGTACATGTATATGGCTAACTATTGAAGTGTATTTGTGAGATGGATTCCAGCAAGCATGTGACTGTGAGATTATGTGTGGGTAAACGTTACTTACTCTGTGTGTGTGTGTGTGTGGGTGTGGGTGTGGGTGTGTGTGGGTGTGTGTATGTGTGTGTTCGCACGCATGTGCAAAGGAAAAGGCTCTGATCTTGAACTAATCCTGCATAGGTAACCTTTCCTTTATAGACTGATTCTAGTGAAGGCAGAATAAAACAAATCTCCTATAAAGAGAATCCCACTTACTTCTTGGTGTAAAACAAACTATGTATTCCCATGGGATACAGGGATTCCTCAGTTTAAGCTGAAAACTTAAACCTCCCGTTTTAGGAAAAAGCTCCTTCAATTTGAGACACTGAGTTACATGTAAAATGAATTAACCTCTACTTTAAAAGTTGTTTAAATTGTAAATACTCCATATTGAGTTTAATTAAAATAAGGGAAATAATGCAGTCAGTAGATAGTCTAATTCTTCAAGTGATAAAATCGGAAGTTTCACCTTGCCTTTGTCAGAGCCCAGCCTACTAAGCTCCTTAATTCACAGTTGGAAACTGAAACAATAAACTTGTTATCAGACATCTGTTTTGGATTTTCTTAAGCCAAAAGCTGCCTCACTTCCACTGTTCTCAGCAGTATTTGGCAGATGCTCCACTGTTGCAGTTGAGGGAGCAAAGATTAGTCCTGTTAGAAGTCTGTGAATCTCCAACTCTAGCTGTTCTCTTCAATCATCTGAAATTTGACAGATGAGCTATATCCAGTCTTTTCTGCAAATCAGGTTCACTATTCTTACTGAATTTTCACTGAACTTTGCTAGTGTAAGCAGAGATCCAAGTTACCCCCATGGTTGTCTGCTCTACTACACCTCTTTCAGTGGGTGGAGTTTAGCTGGGGGAAGGACATTCGATATGGGTTAGTCGGATTGAGCAGTATGAAAATTGCTTTCTTCATTATATACTGCTGCTTCTCCTTGTTAAGATGTGCTCTGATGGTTTAAATATCATTGTGCCAGGGATGGGGAAAGGGGTGGGGGTGTTGTGTGTGGGGAGTACGAATTAATGTATTTTCTTCAGTGTCATTGTTCTTGTTAAATGATACCTCTGTCTTATTTCTCTCATTCTTTCAAAATAAACATTTTTGAAGTTTGGAGGAAATAGTCTGGACAAATAATGAAAGTCTGGGAAGAAAGGGTCATATCATGGGATTCAGGCTGTTTTATTTTTGAGTGGATGTGGGAGGAAAATAAAGACAAGGGGGAGTATAATAATATACTAGTGAGGTTACAAACTTTCTAATCTCATTTAAGTTCACTCACAATTTTGTGATGTCAGCACATGAAATAGAAAGCCACAAAATTAAGATCTCAGTACAATTCCCAGGTTTGGTGATGCCAAGGGAAGGTTGAAGAATGATTTCACAAAAAAAAGAATTGCAGATGAATAAATAAAGATGAGCCAGTGTGTCTCACTATATATGTACCCACAAACTGGCACAAATTCCAGTGCCACAGACTTGTCACATTAGGCAAATTATTTTACCACTCAGGGCCCCAATTTCATTTACAAAAACAAGGTGATTGAAGGCTTAAAATTCTTTCCAATCTACACATGAGTCTATGAAATGATTAAAACTATGAACATGTGTCTCAAGAATTTTTCAGTTTTACTAGATAAGGAAGAGCAGCTATCATAGAAAATATTGAATAGTCAGTTCTCATGCATGATTAAACTTGAAAGTACTTTGGAAAGCATGTAAGATGTGGCAAATAACCCTTTTTGCTGTTCAGTTCAGTTCAGTCGCTCAGTCGTGTCCGACTCTTTGCGACCCCATGAACTGCAGCACTCCAGGCCTCCCTCTCCATCACCATCTCCCGGAGTTCACACAAACTCATGTCCATCGAGTCAGTGATGCCATCCAGCCATCTCATCCTCTGTCGTCCCCTTCTCCTCCTGCCCCTAATCCCTCCCAGCATCAGAGTCTTTTCCAATGAGTCAACTCTTCGCATGAGGTGGCCAAAGTACTGGAGTTTCAGCTTCAACATCAGTGCTTCCAAAGAACACCCAGGACTAATCTCCTTTAGGATGGACTGGTTGGATCTTCTTGCAGTCCAAAGGACTCTCAAGAGTCTTCTCCAACACCACAGTTCAAAAGCATCAGTTCTTCGGCGCTCAGCTTTCTTCACAGTCCAACTTTCACATTTTTGCTGTAGTCTTTCCCAAATACATCAACATAATCTGATTCTTCATCTCTCCCTAAGATTGCAAAGTTTCCTCCCACAGTTTTGCCTACAGTTTATGGGTTATGTTTTGGCTTCAAAAAAAATCTGTGAGAGTCACTAAATTTTTATCTTTTCTCACCACTCCCCACTCTAGGAAGATTAAACCAGGGACTAATCTCAGGTCTCAGACTAAGCCCTTGTTGCTGTTTTAGCCAGAGTCTGTAAAGTCCATCGTTTGCTCAAAGTTAGGAACTTTGCATTTTGATTGGCCAGCTACATACAAGACGCCGTTTCCAGCAAACCCTCGAAGGTATGCGTGCCCATTCTCGGTAAAAAGAAGGTCAATTGAGCTGTTCTTTCCTCTCACCTCCTAGAGACAGCTTCAGAGATCTCAGGCCCTTTAACTTAATTCTCTTGCCCAGCAAGGGAGAACAGCCTTTATTGAGAAATTTGCAGTTTCATATTTTCCTACAAAGTCCCGACATTTGGGATCAGCCTGAGCAAAAGGATCACTATAATTGGTCTTGTTAAATTCAAGAACCGAGACACTAATCGTTTTGTTTTACGCACAGTAACGAATGCGAACAATATTAGAACTAGGGGAACGTCAGCCAATCAGCTGATTTTAGCAGCAACGGCCGGGCCCGGGCGGGTGGGGCGCGCGGCTCTGAGGAATTGAGTTTGCGTCAGCGTCAGCGCGCGCACCGCCTCGCGCCAGTGAGCTGTGACTCAACCAATCAAGCTTCAGCAGAGCACGGGGCTCCGCCCCGGCGCCAGCAGCGTCCCCGCGGAAGCGCATGCGCGGGGTGGAGCCTGTTTATTTGAATCTGAGAGGTGGTGTTTGGAACCCGGAGGATTTGGGACCCCGGAGTGTATGAGGTGAGGTACTTTTAAACACACGGCAAATGGGAGCTCAGGTACTGAAGAGAATCTCCTGACTTGTGAGCAAGGCAGTCCTCCAAGGTGTCGGGTTTCCCCCACACCAGGAATCTGCCCAGTGGGTCCGTGGTCGCGGCCAGGTTTGCTCCCTGTTGCAGGCTGTGAGAGGGGAGTTCTTGGGGAGTGATGGGACAGTTCCATCAGAAGGGGCCAGAAGCAGGTCGCCCGCCCTTCTTACACAGGAACCGAGGAAACAACTGGCAACCTGGAACTTCCTGGTGGTCTACACACACGTATTGCTCTCCTTCCTGCTCCGGCCTCATCTGTTCTAGGGAGGTGGGGTTGAGTGTCATTACGACCATTCCTTTCGTTTTTCCCATTTGCAGCCCCAAATTTAGAAGTCATTCTGGCTTTCTCTCTTTTTCCCTACATCCAATTCTTTTGTTATGGCCTTGATCAATCTCCTTCCAAAACATTTCACGATTACAATCATCTTCTGTCTCTCTTACTGTTTACACTTCAGGCCAGGTTCAGACCACACTCACATCTCTTCTGACCCTTTGCTAAACTTTTTAAATTGTCTGTTTCCACTCCTGGACTCCTGACATTCTATTCTCTGCGCTGCAGCAAAAACGATTTTAAAACAAATCAGATGGTATCACTTTCTCTCTGACACTCTTCCCTTCCCCTTATAGTTAGTTGCCTATGACACTTAAAATCCAGACTCCTTGTTTTGGTTGACAAACCCCAATATAGCAGTCCCTGTCTGCCTTTCTGATTTTGTCTCCCACTACTCTGTACCTCTTTCATGCCACTACTCATCCTCACCTCTTACTGGTGGTGTTGCTGTTTGTTTAACACACAAAGACCTTGCTTCAAGATCTTAGTATGTCTTGCTCTTTTCTCTCTGTGAAATACTCTTTGACCAGATCTTAACATATTTGGTTCCTCCTGGCATTTGAATTTAGCTTAAAGGTCACATCAGAGAGGCTTTCTCTGAACACTTGTTCCACAGTAGCTTGTCACTGTCACCTCACCCCCACTTTTTAAAATCACACCACTGTATATTATGTTCACTATTCGGAGAAGGCAATGGCAACCCACTCCAGTACTCTTGCCTGGAAAATCCCATGGATGGAGGATCCTGGAAGGCTGCAGTCCATGGGGTCGCTGAGGGTCGGACACAACTGAGCGACTTCACCCTCACTTTTCACTTTCATGCCTTGGAGAAGGAAATGGCAACCCACTCCAGTGTTCTTGCCTGGAGAATCCCAGGGACGGGGGAGCCTGGTGGGCTGCCGTCTATGGGGTCGCGCAGAGTCGGACGTGACTGAAGTGACTTAGCAGCAGCAGCAGCATTAGTTATTTACTTATTTATTGACTCTCGTGGGCCTCCCCATCCCACCCCCTGTAAGTTTCACTATAGCAGAGGCCTTGACTTTTATGATTTATCCCTGATAAGTAGAACTGTGCTTGGCATATAGATGATGCTTAGTAATTATTTACTGAATAAGTGAATTAGTGAGGCATGTTTCTGTTCTGAGAATCCTTAGCTTGGCAACCAGTTTGTCTTAAACTTTGCACTGACAAGGCAGGCAGCATTAAAGATTAAAAGCAAAATCAAGGCAAAGTGGAGAGAAATAGGAGTGGAGAAAGTAACATTGAGTTCATGAGATGAATTAGTATTAGACTCACTTATGTGATATAGCCATTTTAGGAGAATTTGTTATGTTCCCTGTACTCTTACCATCTTTTTTCCCCCCTCCCACAGGGCCAGTTCAGCTGGTGAATGTTACCTTGGAGAGCTGTTTCTCTCTGTTCCTCTTTAAGTCAAAGGGCTTTTTGAGAAAGTTAACCTATAGATTTTGTTGCCTGGATTGCTGTCATTTTTAATTGTGTACTTGTATGCTAGGTGCTCTGTCTTTGGAGTAAAAAGGGAGTAACTGTTTGGCTGGTTAGTGACACCTTGACACTTGTTTTTGTATAGAACATGTGCAGTAATGTCATCTCAAAAGAAAGTTAACTCTTGGGCACGAAAGAGGACTTCACAGGATAGTAGTAGCTATCAGACTAGACTCTCAGCCTGGAGAGTAAAAGAGGACCTAAATGACTCAAAGAGCATCTCAAAATGTGGACAGAACAATACTGTGGAAGATTGTGAAGGTGCTGATGGTCAAACAGAAAACGCTCTGCAGATAGCATTGAGATACTTTGAGAAAGGTAAGAGATTGTTTTCCTTGTGTAAGGCCTGTTCCTGTGAAAAAATTCTAGACTCTTTTGGTAAGGATTTTTAAAGGAAAGCATATTTTTGCTCATTCATGATTTTTGTTTATTTAATGGACATTTATTGAGCACTTAACTACATATCAGTATGCTAGGTACTAGGGATACAGCAACAAAGAATGTTCCGGCAGAGTGGTTTTCAAACTGTTGCACGTTGGGATTGAATTACCTCAGAATCTTTTTCTTTTAATATTGATTTATTTGACTGCATCACGGATGCAGCTTTGTCACAGGAGGTGCTCGGGATCTTTGTTGTGTCATGTGGGGTCTTTCGTTTCACAGACTCTCTAGTTGTGGCACAAGGTCTCAGTAGTTCTGCAGCATGTGGGATCTTAGTTTCCTGACTGAGAATCGAACCCGAGTCCCCTGCATTGCACGGCAGATTCTTAATCACCAGGGAAGTCTACCCGAGAATCTTTAGAAACCACTGGTACCTGGCATCCACTCTTAGATTTTCTGATTTTATTAGTATGGGACACAACTTGGGCATTGGAATTTTTCAACAGCTCTAAGTGATTCAAATGTGCAGGAAACCTTGTGAACCACTGTCTTAGTTATTGAAAACAGCTTAGTCTTAAGTTCAGTGCTTTTAGTTAGTTTAGAGCAAAGAAACCAGGGCAGGACTCAGTTTTCCTGCTGTCAAATATTCTAGAGTTTTAGGGGCTTTGAAGGGTTTTTAGGAAGACTATTTTTACATAAAGCTGTTTGTTTGAAGTAGTCTAATTGTAACTGTTGAGGCTGAGGAGTGAGAGAGTTTTAAAGTTCTCACTGTTTACTATTGTTCCTCTTTCAGGTCCCATTAAAACTTCACAGAATAAAGAGAAACACTTGAAAACTGTGGAAAACGTGGCATGGAAGAATGGGTTAGCTCCAGAAGGAATTGACATTCTATTAAGTGTGGCACTCAGTGGCAAATTTGGTATGTCACGGGGATAAATTTTTCAGCATTAGTTTTGCCTTTCAGAATTTGAATTACATTGTTGATTGGAATCAGATGCAGTTAAAGAACTGTATATTTTTCCTATTCTCTTCATAAAACCAATCTAAGATTATACAAATGGACCTTCCTTATCTCCAAACTTCGATTGTGGCTCAGCTGGTAAAGAATCTGCTTGCAATGCAGGAGACCTGGGTTTGATCGCGGGGTTGGGAAGATCCCCTGGAGGAGGGAAAGGCTACCCACTCCAGTATTCTGGCTTGGAGAATTCCATGGACTGTATAGTCCATGGGGTTGCAAAGAGTCGGACACGACTGAGCGACTTTCACTTTCACTATGTTGAAACTACCTTAACAAAAAGTTTCTATGTGCATATGCTGAAAATGGCTAGTTATCACATTTTTATTTTTAAAATGGATTCTTGTTACCAAATGCTTGGAAGCAATTTTTAGTATTTCTGTTAGGAAGGGTAGATAATAGTTTAAGTAGTGTTGCTGGAAGGCACATTAAGAGATCGCTGGTGTACTTTATTGCCTTTAGACTCATTTATCAGTGACAGTAAGTCACTGTTGATATTGTCTCCATTCCAGTGTCTCTGGCTTTAACCGTTAAGATGCTTTTTCTTTTGAGCAAATGCTTCCTTTTCTGTT
Organism: Ovis canadensis; assembly: GCF_042477335.2. NCBI lineage: Eukaryota > Metazoa > Chordata > Mammalia > Artiodactyla > Bovidae > Ovis > Ovis canadensis. The sequence continues at coordinate 134,920,774 of NC_091727.1, forward strand.
CTAAGTTCATTTGTATGGGGGTGGAGGTGGGGAATCTTAGAAAGAAATAGTATCTGTCCATTATTCTTTTCACTTGAGAACCTTTTAACCTACCTTTATCCAAATTTAGACTTAGAGAGTATTTTAGCCCTTGAACATTCTCATTTTAAATGTGAGGCAACTGAAGCCCAGAGTGGTTAAAGAGACTTGCTTAATCTCAGAGCTAAAACTGGGGAACTCTGGTCTCGTTACTCCCCTTCTAGTGTTCATAGTGCACCACACTGCTATCAGATTTTCTGCTTTTTTTCTTTAAGACAACTATCAAAATTGGATACTTAATATATCATTTTGCATATTGGGTTCCTTTGTGCATATCCTATCATGTTTGCAAGGGTATGTGTTAGTCCCTCAGTCTGGTCCGACTCTTTGCGACCCCATGGACTATAGCCCGCCAGGCTCCTTTGTCGATGGGATTCTCCAGGCAGGAATACTGGAGTGGGTTGCCATTTGCAAGGGCATGTGTGTTTATTTTAAAGAAACAGTGCATGACTAGCTGAATTCAGTATATGACTTCCAGGTATTTTAGTTCTCTATTTTTACCTGATTAGTGCTCTCTGTTTTCCTAGAAAGTTAAATTTGACCTAATAAAATTGGTCTTCTTATAAGTGGTTTCAGATTGTTTGCTTCTAACAAATATCCATGAATTCATATTTAACTAATTAGTGTCTATCGAGAACAATCCTATCTATTCCTTCTCCCCTTAAAACATGTGTAGAATGTACAGATGTTTTCTACTTTGGAATTTCTCTTCTCTTTTATGATATCTCAGAAATGAACGATTAGGTTTTCGTGATGTTTGCTAGGTCTTGTAGCAAATGCACGTGTTTTTAAAAATGCATGCTTCAGGCTTTGAAACTTGTATATAACAATTTTAAAAATAATCTCTAACTTTCCAGTCTAATTTCATTTTTCTATTAAGCTGGAATTTGGAGACATTAAGGTAGCCTCCTTAATTGCTTTTCTCCTTCTAGTTATTTCTATAATATCCCCCATCACTATTAGATCTTTGTATGTAACTCCTTTGCTAAGTTGAAATGCATATTCAAGGGCAGGTATGCTAGAAATGTCATAATTAGGTACAAAAGGACTTTGTACTCTTTAGTAATTAAAAAGTCACTGGGAAGTAAGAACAGAGTCAATATAGGACTTTATTCAACATAGAATTCTCCCCTTGAATTTGGTATATGTATAAAGTATTAGTGGTCAGACTGTTATAAACTTTACAAGAATTGGGGGATGGGAATAGGGGAGAAGAGAGGTAAAAACAGGAAATCACTGAGTGGAAACCAGAGATTTTTATTCTTATGATTCACTATCTGCCATCACTGCTTCCTTTTTTCAACACAAAATGATGGGGTAGAAATTGATGAGACACATTGTTGTAGTTATGTGGGATAAGTAAATCTAGAGAACATGATGACTAAAGTTAGTAATATTGTATAGAATATTGGAAATTTGCAAGAGAATAGACTTTAGGTGCTCTTATCACAGAGAAGAAAATGGTAACTATGTAAGGAAATAAAATGTTGATCAGCTTGACTATAGTAGTCATTTTACTGTAATAGGTATACAGTATCTGCCAGGTGTTTACATGTTCAGTTCAGTTCAGTCACTCAGTCATTCCATGTCCATCACCAACTCCCGGAGTTCACTCAAACTCAAGTCCATCGAGTCGGTGATGCCATCCAGCCATCCCATCCTCTGTTGTCCCCTTCTCCTCCTGCCCCCAATCCCTCCCAGCATCAGAGTCTTTTCCAGTGATACAACTGTATAAATAGTTGTAAATACAATGTAAATGCAGTGTAAATAGTTGCCTGTGTATGCCTAATTCAAGCTTTGCTGTTTGGAACTTTATGTAATATTTTTTTAGGAACACTTTCTGTGTTTAGTTGAATTCACAGATGTGGAACTTGAGGATATGGAGGCCTGATTATATCATATCATCATGTTGTGCATCTTAAATATATACAATGTTTACTAAGGAAAAAAAACAAGAGGTCTGCACCTGTAGGAAAATAAAAGACATGTATAAGATGTTTCTGAGAATGCTACTTATGGGTGAAGTTAAGAACAGTGTTATCTTTGTGAATGGATGTGATCACCATGCTATAGTGCATTTAAGACAGTGTTTAAAGACCTGTATATTTCTAAGAATGCTACTCTCGGGAGAAGTTGAGAACAGTGTTATACTGAATGGATGTGATTACCACACTGTAATGCCTTTAAAACATTGGTTAAAAACACATGTATCCAAGATACTGTTGTGGCTTCTACTTGTATGAGAAGTTGAGAACATTAGTTTTTCAGTGAATGGTTCTGATCACCACAGTATAATGCAAATGAAACAATGTTTAAATACAAAAAGAAATTGATAATATATGTATATATAAAATTATTGAAGCCTTAATAAGCAGAAGCTGATACAGGGTGTATATTAAGACAAAGCTACTGGTCACATCACTTCTATTAGCAGATGGGAGAATAGCATGGAAGCCAGAGAATGATGGAAAGATATGGACCAATATAGAATGGCAGTACTACCAGCTAATAGGGTAGTTGTTTCATTCTGGTATCCTTTCCACTTTTGGGGCATGGATGGAGAATACAAATGCATCTATCTGTTCTTAAATGTAGCAGCTGATGTAAGATGTCTTACAGTAGATTTAAATAAACCAGAATCTATTATGCCATTTTTAAAAGTCCTTGAAATTTTCTTAGGAGTAAAACACTATTTTTGAGATGTAATTCACATACCATAAAATTCACCCTTTGGAAGCATATGGGGTTGGTTTTGTTCTTCTTCTTTTTTTTTTTTTTAAGCATATCCATGGAGTTGGGTGGGCTTCCCAGGTCTGCCTACAATGCAGTCCGTCTACAATGCAGGAGACCCTGGTTCAATTCCTGGGTCAGGAAGATCCCCTGGAGATGGGATAAGCTACCCACTCCAGTATTCTTGGGTTTCCCTGGTGGCTCAGAAGATAAAGAATCTGCCTGCAATGTGGGAGACCTGGGTTTGATCCCTGGGTTGAGAAGATCCCCTGGAAAAGGGAAAGGCTACTCACTCCAGTATTCTGGCCTGGAGAATTCCATGGACTGTATAGTCCATGGGGTTGCAAAGAGTCAGACATGACTAAGTGACTAAGCACAGCACATAGAGCTGGGCAATCATCACTACTATCTAATTGTCCAAACATTTTCATCCTTCCAAGAAGAGATCCTGTATTCATCCTCCATTGTTAGATAGAAATATTAGAGCCAAAGAATCTGCTTTGTAGTTTATATTAGAAGTTAAAGGTACATTTTTGTTTCAAACTATGCTTAGTAATGATGATAAGAGTTATTGCTGCTGCTGCTGCTGCTAAGTCACTTCAGTCATGTCCGACTCTGTGTGACCCCATAGACGGCGGCCCACCAGGCTCCCCCGTTCGTGGGATTCTTCAGGCAAGAACACTGGAGTGGGTTGCCATTTCCTTCTCCAATGCATGAAAGTGAAAAGGGAAAGTGAAGTCACTCAGTCGTGTCCGACTCTTAGCGACCCCATGGACTGTAGCCCACCAGCCTCCTCCATCCATGGAATTTTCCAGGCACTGGAGTGGGTTGCCATTGCCTTTGCCGTAAGTGTTATTGAATATTACTTTATTGCCTTCAACGTAAAGGGAAAGTTTTAGGACCAAGAGTTAATTACAATGAAGGGACAATCAAGACCCTAAAATGTAGTTTAATTTGGACTTTGTCTGCTTTCTAGGGAGTGCTGTAAACACTCGGATATTCAAGTGTATGATTCCAGCAACTCTAATATCAGAAGATTCTGTGGTTAAGGCGGTCTCCTGGCTTTGTGCTGGCAAGTGTTCTGGTAGCACCAAGGTAATTTTTTTTAAACACTTTGATGATAAGTCCTTCAGAGCCACTTAAGCGCTGGCAAGGAAGAGCCACTTATGAAGTAATGGCAGTGGCCTTTTGTGCAAAGCTTGTAGTTTTGGAACAATATAGCTTGATGCAAGAACTCTGTTCAAATAGAAATTTTTACTGAGAAATAAAATCTATTATCCTTCTTTGTGCTAGAGGCTTCTAAAACAGTCCTGAGGGGGGTAATTAAGCTCTTTTGTTGCCAGTTATATTTCTCTAAAGATAAACATTTTGTTTCTCAATAGGTGCTTTTTTATCGTTGGCTGGTTGCAATGTTTGACTTCATTGATCACAAGGAGCAAATTAACTTGCTCTATGGCTTCTTTTTTGCTTCATTGCAAGATGATGCACTGGTAAGTAAAAATTGAACAGCATTATGCATTGATCAGTGATACGTGCTTGTGTATCGATGCACCATATGTGCTTCAAAGTGCCAAACAACTTTCCTTACTTATTTTAAAATGTATGAAACTGGAAGATGTAATGAGTAGCATAACGAATACCATTATACCGGTCTCTCAGATTAACAAATGACATTTTCCCCACATTTGTTTTTTATCTTCTTTTAAGGAAATAATTGTTACAGATAGAATTGAGTTCACATTGGAGTCTCTTTGCTGATCTAGAGCAGTGATTGCCATCTTTTCCCTTTTAAACCACTTCAACAGGGTCCTTTGGGTCACTTATTCTACAGTTTCTTGATTAACACTGTGAAAACCTCATCAGAATTAATGAGAAGGAGAGGATTACTTTTCATGAGATGCCAGTGGACTGATTTTGATTAAATAGCATAATTAGTCCCATTGAAAGCATTAATAACTCTAAGAAATCAATCTACTGTCCACCTGGAAGTCTTTCAAGGACCAGCAGTAGTTCACAGACCATGTGAACCATTCATCTAACAGAACTTCTCTTGCTTTGGGGAAGGGAGGGAATTCATTTATTGATTTCATTTTCAAAAATTGACTATGTTTGTTGCATTATATGAGACAGTGTAGAAGATTCAAAGATTAGCTGAGAGTTTCTATATTCCAGGGGTTTGTAATCTATTTCGGAGACTAAGGGAAGCACATAAAGTTAAATGACAACGCGTAAGTTCTATTATCAAAGACAGTGTATGTTAATGTGAGGATAATAATTGCTGTGATATTTCCAGGAAGAAAAGAACACTGTAAACCAGAGTGATTAGAAAAAGCATCATAAAGTACGTGGGCATTGAACTGGGCCATGAAGGTGGAGTAGGATTTGAGATTTGATGTTTGATATGACAGGAACATTTCAAGCAAAGTTGTGAACTGTGTAAATTGTGTTTTAGGAAACCTTAAATATATCAGACTGACTGAATTACAATTGATGTCAGGCAGTGGTGGGTGGTAAGGCTGAAAAAATTGGGTGAGGAAAAATTGTAGCGGTCTTTAAATATGATGGTAAGGAATTTGAACTTTATCCAGTGGGGAAATCACTGAAAAACTTGGGACAGAACATGTTGAAAGCAACATTGTAGGAAGTTGTATCTAATAATGCCAAACATTATGAATTAGGATGGAAGCTAGAATCAGGAAGACTAGTTAGGAGACTGACATGATGATGATATCCTAAACTTAGCAATTCTCAAATATGCTCTGTGAATCCTTTGATGCTTCCTGAGAAACTTCCAGGAGGTCTCAGAGGTTAAAATTATCTTTATAGCGATATCAAGATGTTAATAGCTATTTTCACTGTGTTGACATTTGCACTGATGGTGGATAAAACTGCTGACACGCTCAGGGCAGTGAGTCCACACTGTAGTAGGGTTTGTTGTGTTCTTTACTGTAATAAAAAACAAAAATACAAGTTTTACTTAATAATGTCCCAAATGAAGCAATAAAGATTAATTCATTAATTATATTAAACTTTAACCTGTGAGACATATCTTTAATATTCTGTCTGGTGAAATGGGAAGTATCAATAAATCCTTTCTGCATATTAAAGCACAACAGTTGTCATGAGGGAAGGAACTTTGTGTGATTGAATTGTGAGCCAAACTAGCTGCTTTATTCCATGGAATACCATTTTTACTTCAAAGAATGACTGACATATAAACTATGGTTATTCAGACTTGGTATTTGGCAGATATTTTCTTGAAAATGAACAAAGTGAGCTGGTCATTTCATAGAAAACAACTGGCACTATTTGTGGCAAGTGGTAAAATTTGAGCTTTTAAGCAAAAATGACAAGTTTGAAAAATTTGTATTTGTCATTGTGAACTTGACAGCTTCCCAATACTTAAAAGACTTTGCTGATGAGAATGAGAATATTAATGACTGTGATTTTTAGTATTATATAATGATTATAATTATATTAATAATTATATAATGAAATATGTCAACATTTGGGAGATAGGTATAACTAATTTCCAAATGATCCCGTTTGAAATTATGTATGAGTAAAAGCCATCCAAAGTACAAGATATATCAAGGAATTTTAATGGAATAGAGTACAAAGAGTTCATTGATAAGATTTCAGAATCCACATTGCAGCTATTTCCTAAGAGACTACCACTTATTAGTTTTGGTGAAGTATCAAAGACTAATATCCATAATTTTTTGAAAAAGCTATTCAAATATTCCTTCTTTTCCAATTACATATGTGTGTGAGGCTAACTTTTCTTCATGTACTTCAATCATAACAATATATTGTTACATTTAATGCATAAGCAGAGTATCTATATTCTATTAAGTCAGAAACATTGTAGAAATGTAAAACTATGTCATTTTTTGGGAAAATATAGTTATTTTTCATAAAATATTTCATTTATGGTTAACATGTAATGAGTTTATTTTTTAAATGAGTTACTAAACATTAAAAAAATTTCCTAGCTTTGATTTTGAATATGGTCAATATCAACAGCTATAAACCAGATAAACAAAAGCTTTTGGGGATCTTCTAGTTTTTAAGAGTCTTGAGACCAAAAAGTCTGAGAATCACTATCAGAGATTAAGGGGTATGAAAAATTGAAGGGACAAATCTTAAAGGAGACTGTAAAGGAAGAATTGACATAATCTAGTACCTAAACTGGATTAAGGGAAAGGTCAAGAAATAAAGATAGAGTTTGTAAGCCAGTATGTTGCAAAATGATGGTACCTTTGACCATAGAAGGAAATTTGTGGAAAAGGAGGTAGTTTTAAAAGGAACATAATATGTTTGGCTTCAGATGTACAAAGTTTGAGGTTACATCCTGTAGAAATTCACTCAGTGAACATTTATTAACTAATGTGAGAGTCATTGAACTAGTATTGGAGATACAAATATGAGTAAGAATAAGTTAACTATTGTTCTTCCCATATGGCGCTAGTAGTAAAGAACCCACCTGCCAATGCAGGAGACATAAGATATCCGGGTTCAATGCCTAGGTCGGGAAGATCCCCTGGAGGAGGGCATGGCCACCCACTCCAGTATTCTTGCCTGAAGAATCCCATGGACAGAAGAGCCTGGTGGGCTGTGGCCCATAGGTTGCAAAGAGTCGGACACAACCAAATCAACTTAGCACATAAGTTAACTATAAGCTTCATATAGTTATATGAGCTTTATATACCATACGCCAAGTGCTTTACACAGTATTTCACCAACTCTAAGATGACATCAGTTTTAAGATGCATCATTATCTTTTGAACCATTACAATGAGATATTACTATTAAAATTGTTACCTGATACTGATTTTAGGATTAGTTTTGTTTTCAGAGATGTTAAAATGTAGAAAATGAAATGTCAGACTATGTATTTTTTTCCTAGTTCTGAGGGTCTGAAAGTTCTTTTTATTCTTAACCTCAATTCAAAATAACCATTTATTTAGCACCTACTATTTTCTATACTGTGCTCTCTAGTGTGGTAGCCACTAACCTCATGTGACTAAATGAGCATTGGGAATGTGGCTAGGCCAAACTGAAATGTGCTGTAAATGTAAAACACACCCGATAAGAAGTGGTTTGAACTCATTTAAACCTCTTTACAGCCTTTGTGACATATACACTTTTATCCCCATTTTAGAGAGGAGGAGTTTGAGGCACAGAGAAGTCAAATAATTATCCAGGGTCATGTGACTAGAGGCAGGATTCATGGGAAATGCTATTCCCATTTTAGAGATGAGACAACTGAGGCTTGGAAAAGTTATGTAACTTTGCTAAGGCAACCTACCTAGTCAGAGCCTGAGCCTTGAAGATCTTTAAATGTAGTAGGAGAGAGAAGTACAGTGTGATAAATCCTGTGATAGTATCCACAGAGTTCCATGGGAATATAGAGGAGCGGTATCAAGAGTAGGGATCAGGGTTAATGGAGGAGGAAATGGCAACCCACTCCAGTATTCTTCCCTGGAGAATTCCATGGACAGAGGAGCCTGTCCTCTGTAGCCTCTGTAGCCTGTGGGCTACCATCCATAGGGGTTGCAAAGAGTCAGACACGACTGAGTGACTATCACTTTCACTTTCAGGGTTAAAGTTATAGGGATTTCTTTTCAATAGGAAGAGAGATATGGGTGTTGATGTCCATAAATTTGTGAGTTAGTAAGGGATGTGATTGAGGGAATTCCTGCCCAGTGGTTTTAGTGATTTTTTTTTTTTCTCAAATTTTCACTCAAGTAGGAGGCAAGGTCTTCGGCTGAGAATGAGGAAGAAAAGATAGAATGTTATGTTTGAGAGTATACATTTTGAAATAGCTCTTGGTGGAAATAGAGATAGATTAAGAGACACAGTTCTGAAGGCCTACATAAGTTTCAGTTCAGTTCAGTTGCTCAGTCGTGTCCGACTCTTTGTGACCCCATGAATCACAGCACGCCAGGCCTCCCTGTCCATCATCAACTCCCGGAGTTCACTCAAACTCATGTCCATCGAGTCAGTGATGACATCCAGCCATCTCATCCTCTGTCGTCCCCTTCTCCTCCTGCCCCCAATCCCTCTCAGCATCAGAGTCTTTTCCAATGAGTCAACTCTTTGCATGAGGTGGCCAAAGTATTGGAGTTTCAGCTTTAGCATCATTCCTTCCAAAGAAATCCCAGGGTTGATCTCCTTCAGAATGGACTGGTTGGATCTCCTTGCAGTCCAAGGGACTCTCAGGAGTCTTCTCCAACACCACAGTTCAAAAGCATCAATTCTTCGGTGCTCAGCCTTCTTCACAGTCCAACTCTAAGTTTAGGGAGCACGAATTTGTGATGTTACTAATGTCAAGGGTCGTAGTTCCTCCAGGGTGGGACACGAAGGCAAGAGAGTGACTGAGCTAATGGATCAGTAAGTCTAGAGAGAAAAGGGAGAAGGTGAAGACTAAAGAGAGCAGATTGGGAGCACAAACAGCTGAGTTTCAGGTTGCTTTGATGACATTAAAGGCATGTATTAGGATTAAAAACTGGAATGATAGAAGTTGTAGCATTGGAGTTTAAAATTGCAGGGGGGCACTGGTTCAATGTGATGACAGGATTTAGAGTGACAGTGGGGTGAGTTGTTGAAGACTAGAGTAAGGGAATGAAGGTTATTGTAATTGAAATTTTCCGTATCCTATGGATTTGTTGTTGTTGCTCTTGCTGCTCATCTATCAATTACCAAGTGATGTATGTTGAAAATCTCCCACTCAGAAGGCAGACTTGTCAGTTTTTCCTTAAAAAGTTCTGTCAAATTTGCTTTATATATTTTGAGTCTATTATTAGGTAAAGGCACAATTATAGTTTTCATATTGTCCTGCTGATTCAAACCTGTATCATGAAGTAGCATTTTAGAAATGCTTTTCATTTTAGTCATTTTGTTTGATATTGACATTGTCAACTCAGGCTTTATTTTGGCTAGTATATTGCTTGGTATGGACATGAACTTGGGCAAACTCCGGGAGGTAATGAGGGACAGGGAGGCCTGGTGTGCTGCAATCCATAGGGTCACAAAGAGTCGGATACGACTTATCAACTGAACAGCAACAACATTGCTTGGTGTATTTCTATCTTTTGGTTTTTTGAAAAATCTTCCTTTGCCCTTATGTCTTAGACACTTCCCCATTCCAGCATTGTTGCCTGGAGAATCCAATGGACAGAGGAGCCTGGCTGGCTACAGTTTGTAGGGTTGCAAAGAGTTGGATATGACTGAAGCAACTTAGTGTAGCACAGATTTTATTTTTAAATCCTGTTTAATGATTTTTCACTTTTTCCTGGAAAATTATTTACCTCTGTAGTGATTATTGATATCGTAGAAATAAGTAGGAATACCTTATTTTTAAATTTTATTATTTTGGGCTGTGCTGGGTCTTTATTGCTGCAGTCTTTGCTAGAATTGCAGGGAACAGGAGCTACTCTGTAATTGTGGTATGCGGGCTTCTCTTGTTGCTCAGGACAGACTCTAGGATGCACAGGCTTCAGCAGTTGCAGCTCCCAGTCTCTAGAGCACAGGCTCAGCAGTTGTGGTGCATGGGCTTAGTTGCTCCATGGCATGTGGAATCGTCCAGATCGGGAGTGGAACTCCTGTATTGGCAGGTGGATTCTTTACCACTGAGCCACCAGGGAAGCCCTGAGATCTCTTATTTTGAGCTTTCTAAGTGATCTGCTTTTTTTCTGATTATTTTCCTCATCCCTTATATTTTGGATTGATTGTGGTTTTCCCCCATTCTTGGTTGGAAATTACATACTCTGTGTGTGGTGTTGTTATTGTACCTATTTTAATATGCATATATAGTATAAAATGTAGAATATATAAAAAGTCATCCTTCTTACTATTTTTCTTTTGTTTGGAAGATAGTTATTTTTAATAAAATATATCATTTATCATGTAATGGGTTTATTTTTTAATGAATTAATAACTATTTATAATTTTTCTCAGTTGAAATCTTTAAGGCTTTTCTTAAAGTCTAGAGGTAACCAATATCGTTATTTTCATCTTGAAAGATACAGGGCCCTAGAATGCTTTAACTCTGATCACATCCCTCCCAGACTGTACATATTATCTGATTTTAGCTCTGACTCTTCACCATCCTCCTCCACATACACACATAGTAGACATTATTATTTTCTTCACAGTTAATATTTGTTTAGATTTGCCCACATATTTGCCAGTTTCTTTGCTCATCATTTGTTTTTACATCTCAGACCTTTAATTGAGATTATTTTCCTCTCTGAAAATATTTTCTTTAGTTTTTTTTTTCTTTTTTTTGCTGTACCACCCAGCATATAGAACTTCCCTAACTGGGGATTAAACCTGTGCCTGCTGCAGTGTAAGTGTGGCATCTTAACCTCTGGACCACTGGGGAAATCCCTAGAATATTCTTTCAGTAGAATCTTTTTATTTTTAATTTTTTAATTGAAGGATAATACAATATTGTGTTGATTTCTGCCATACATCAACATATATCATAGATACATATACATATGTCCTCTCCCTCTTGAGCCTTCTTCCCACCTCCCACCCCATTCTACTGCTCTGGGTTGTCATAGAGCCCCAGTTTGAAAGTAGAATCTTTGATGGTAAGTTCTGTCTTTGCCTAAAAATGTCTTTACTATGCCCATGTTCTTGAAAATTGGTTCTGCCTAATCAGGAAAAGAATTTGAAAAAGAACAGATACATGTATATGTAGGGTGTGTGTATATATCTGCTGTGTGTAGAACACTAGGGTGACAGTTAAATTCTTTCAGGACATTGACAGTATTATTCCACTGGCACCTCCTTTCCATTGTTGTTAAATCAGTCTAATTATAATATGTTGTTTCTTTTCCTCTGAATACTTTTTGAAAGCAGCTTTGTGAGATTTAACTTACATACCATACAGTCCACTCAAAGTAAAATCTACTGGGTTTTAGTATGTTCAAAGATATGTGCAACCATGAGCAGAGTCAATTGTAGACTATTTTCATCACTTCAAAAATCTCATACCACTTGGGAAACCAACATATTCATGTGGCTTGCTTTATTGTGAACTTCTTACACTTAAAAAAAAACTCATGTATTTTAGCTGTCACCCCTATCTTTCTGTTTAGAGGTCCTTACGCAACTCCTAGGGCTTTTGAGGTGGCACTAGTCATAAAGAACCTGCCTGTCAATGCAGGAGACATAAGAGATGTGGGTTCAATCCCTGGGTTGGGAAGAATCCCTGAAGGAGGATATGCAACCCACTCCAGTATTCTTGCCTGGATAATCCCCATAGTCAGAAGAGCCTGGTGGGCTACGTCACTGGGGTCACAATGAGTTGGACGTGACTGAAACAACTTTGTATGAATGCATGCAAGCAACTCCTAATATATTTTGTGTCATTAGAGATTTGCCTATTATGGACATTTCACATAAATGGAATCATACAGTGTGGGGTCATTTTTGACTGGCTTCTTTTAACTTACTTTACTTTTTACTTGAAAGCATAATGCTTTGCCTATTCTAGGTACCTTATATAAGTGGAATGATCCAGTATTTGTTCTTTTGTGTCTGGCTTCTTTCACTTAACATGTCTTCAAGGTTCATTCATGTTATAGCATATATCAGAACTTTGTTTTTATGACTGAATGATATTCTGCTATATGTATATGCCATTATCTGTTGATGAACTTTTGGATTGTTTCTGCCTTTTGGTTAACATGAATAATGTTGCAGTGAACATTGCCATCCAAGTGTCTGTTCAAGTCCCTGCTTAGAATTCTTTTGGATACATACTTAGGAGTTCTTTCAGGCAGGGACTGAACCTTTTATAACCAAAATATCTAGCATTGTAAACTTCATAAGAGCAGGTCTTTTTGTGTGTTTTATCTACTGCTTAATAAATACTTTCATGAATGAATGAATAAGATCTATTCATAAATGTTTGTCAAATAATTTCAGTATGCTTGAGTAGTTTTCATGATGCTGACTAAAGAGTTTCTTGCTCAGCATGGCAGGTGAGAAGGGGCCTTCCTTTTTTTTTTTCCTTCTTCTCTTTTAAAAATATTTATTGAAGTATCCCAGGTGGGACCAGTGGTAAAGAGCCTGCCTGCCAATGCAGGAGACAAAAGAGACGTGGGCTCAATCAGTTCAGTCAATTTTTATAAACTGAACACATTTGTATAAGTATTACCCAGAAGAAATAAGGATCCTAACTATAAAAAGCATTAAAAAAAAGTTACAACTTGGGACTTCCCCGGTGGTCCACTGGTTAAGACTCCACTGCAGGGTGTGTGGGTTCAATCGTTGATCAAGAACTAGGATCCCATATGCCATGTCTTGCAGCCAAAAAGTAAAAATAAAAAGTCACAACTTGATGGGCACTTGACTCTGTAGTGACTGAGATGCAGTGGCTATTTGTCAGCGAAGCAATTGTAAAGTCTCAGATGCACATGAATTTTTCCTTTCTAGATGTGATTAAAGGACAGTGTCAGATAGAATACTGGAGCTTAGGGTGACACTTATTTTATACCCAACATGTATTGCTAATGGTTCACAGCATTCCCTGTGTTGCTCCGGCAGTAAAGAATCTGTCTGCAGTGCAGAAGGTCTGGATTCGATCCCTGGGTTGGGAAGATCCCCTGGAGAAGGGAATGGCAACCCACTCCAATATTCTTGCCTGGAGAATCCCATGGACAGAGGAGCCTGGTGGGCTACAGTCCATAGGATCACAAAGAGTTGGACATGACTGAGTGACTAACACTTCAGCTTTCAATGGTTCATATCCTAGGGATGTGAGGCAGTGAATTTTTTTTTACAGAAAGTTACTATATTTTGTGTAGATATGGCAACTTGGTCATAATATGTATTCTTCCCTTAAAAAAAAAAAAGATCCTATATCTAAATTCACACTTCTTACAAGTATGTTCAGTCTTTATCAACTCATTTCTAAGTACAGGAGTGACAATATGGAATTCTGTACTTTAAAGTATAGAGTCATAACTACCAAAATATAACTTTCTTTAAAAAAAATCTTGGGTTTTGCTGCTTCTCTAGTCCCATTTAATAATTTGTTATTGTTGTTTTTCAGTTGCTAAGTCGTGTCTGACTCTTTGTGATCCCAATGACTGCAGTGCGCGAGGCTTCCCTGTCCTTCACTATCTCCCAGAGTTTGCTCAAACTCATGTCCATTGAGTCAGTGAGGCTATTCAATCATCTCATCCTCTGTTGCCCCCTTTAATAATTTACTTTTTCAATTTTCTATATTCTAAAGTAGGTATTGGCAAATTTTTCTTAAAGGGCCACATAGTAAATATTTAGGTTTGAGCGTCATACTGTCTTTGTCACAAGTATTCACTCTGCTGGTGCAGTGCAAACTCAGCTACAAACAATAAACAAATGACTGTGTTCCAATAAAACTATTCATGGTGACCAGCAGTGGGCTGAATTTGATCCACAGGTTGTTGTTTTTCCATTCCTGCAATAGAATATTGTTTTTTGTCTGATAAACAGATATTGGGGTTTTTCTTTTATGTTTTATTTTATGGTTATCATTTTTTAATGGAAAAAATGAACTGCTACTCTCTTGTCATGAAGATACTCTCCTCTGTTTTCTTCTAGAACAAGTAACAGCAGATTTCCTATAAAGAAAAGGAAGTAAATATTTTAGCCTTGCAGGCCACTCAGTTTGTGTCACAACTGCTCAGGTCTGCTGTTGTAGCAGGAAAACAGCCATGGCCAATACATAAATGAGTTAGTGCAGTTGTGTTCCAGTAAAACTTGATTTGCAAAAATAAGTGAACTATAGTTTGCTGACCTCTAATCTAGAATAAAACGTCAACAAGTGGTCACTCAAAATGATGTGGTTATAAGGAACCAATCCTTCAGTACTTTAAGCTCAAATTTATTGAGTGTGTGCTATTTTGCCAGACTGAGGTCTAAATGGCTAATTAAATTCTGGGATATTCACTGGAATATTAAGATAATTGAAAATGATCATTTTGAAGACCAAGTAACATGGGAAAATACTTTTAAGTGGGAAATCAGGATAAAAGTTTTAAGTTTATAACTTAATAGCTGTGGACTACTAGAAGGAATTGGCAATCCACTCCAGTATTCTTGCCTGGAGAATCCCATGGACAGAGGAGCCTGGCAGGCTATAGTCCAGAGGGTCACAAAGAGTCAGACGTGACTGAGGCAACTTAGCATGTACACACGCGTTAGAAGGAATACATAAATTTTTGTTAGGCAGAAGATTCTGTTTCTGGTTTTCAAGTTGTCTGCATTGTTGTATTCCAAAGATAACTTTAAAAATAGTGTAAGTGGGTAAGTGAAAGTCACTCAGTAATGTTCAACTCTTTGTGACCCCATGAACTATACAGTCCATGAAATTCTCCAGGCCAGAGTACTGGAGTGAGTAGCCTTTCCCTTCTCCATGGGATCTTCCCAACCCAGGGATTGAACGTAGGTCTCCCACATTGCAGGCAGATTCTTTACCAGCCGAGCCACTAGGGAAGCCCCAAAATAGCATAAAGACATGCTAATTAAAACTATTGTTCAGTCAAGTCCTGAAGCCTTTTTACTTAATCATTGTAGGATTGACATTTAACGAAAATGCATTGTTGCTCTCTTCAAGATATATTGTCATTTTTTTCTTTTAATTTTTATATTTTGACAGTGCCCTTATGTCTGCCATTTGTTATATTTACTTACCAAAAAAGAGAATGGTGAGTATTTTCATTCCAATTGTATTACATTCACTCTGTGGAATTAGCATTTGTATTGGCCTTTATAAAGTTTTAATTATTAGCATTAGTTGTATGGCAAGGTTTTGTGGGAATTGCTTTTTAGTACTTTTACCTAAGAGCATCTGCTTAATGGCTTAACTGAGCAGGGTAATTATAGTCTTAATGTGTTGTAAGGAGAAGCTACATGGACAATGTTTCTTTTTATTCTGAATCACAAACTTTTCTTTACCTTCACTAGTCAAACCATTTCGTGTGAGAAAACTGCTTGATCTTCAGGCCAAAATGGTAAGTACTCAACCTAAAACTGGCCAGTGTACTCTGTGCTAGGTATGGAGCTAGGCTGTGGGGATATAAAAGTGAATGTATCATTATCTTCAAGAAACTTACTGCCTAGGGAGCTGAGTCAACAAAGTAAAAATCAGAATTAGACTGGGGTCAAGGGAGGAGTGATGATGGTGAGTAGAATTTAACTAGGCCAGGAAGGAAAAGAAGGGCCCTCATGGCAGGGAACAACATGAGCAAAAGCCAGGTAGATATCAAATAGCAGCAACTGTTTATGGAATTGGGTTGGTATGGCTGGAAAGTAAGTGTTAGGGAGTAATAAAAAATGACTATTTTATTAAAGTGACTAGCTTATTTATTCTGTGGCTGTGATCTAGGAAAGCATTCTTCTCTGGATGCTTAAACTTCAGTGTATATCCTATTATCTCTTGTCCTTACAACCCTCTTGCCTTGTTATTTCCACTATACCTGCCAGGTAACAGAAGCTTTGGGTATAAAACCGAGGGAGGTTGTGGTGCCTGTGCCTAATTACTGAAGCCTGCTGGCCTACATAGAGGCGTTCAGTTTTCATGAAAAACACAAACACACGTGCACATTTGTGCTTCCCCAGTATGAGGTTTCCTGTTGGTATTTACAATTCAGTGATTGTTTTTGTTTTATTAGAGGCTCCCCTGGTAGCTCAGATGGTAAAGAATCTACTCACAATGCAGACCTGGGTTTGATCCCTGGGTTGGGAAGATCCCCCAGAGAAGGAAATGGCAACCCACTCCAATATTCTTGCCTGGGAAACCCCATGGACAGAGGAGCCTGGTAGGCTGTAGTCCATGGGTTCACAAAGAGTCAGACAAGACTGGGCAACTACCACTTTCACTTTCTTGTTTTATAGCTTCCTGTTTCGGTTTTTGAGTGCATGCAGTATCTTCTGATAGCTCTCTGAGGATAGTAATAATAATGATTTTGTGTAAATTTAATTTTATTTCATATTAATCAGGCAGAGAAGAGAGAAAATATAGGGAAGAAGTAAAATATGGAAAAAGATCATAAAAGAGAACATGTCAAGTCAGAGAGGGTTGCTTTATGATAGTTGATTTAAATGTTTTGAGTTTCTGTTCCTCAATTTTCTATAGCATCTTCCTATAGCTATATCACATAATAAAATTAGGATCTGAATATACATTTAATCTTTTTATATTATTGTTACTCTTTTCTTCTTATTGGCCACAGAACTGAAAATTCTTGTTTTATTTCAGGGAATGCAGCCTCATCTCCAGGCTTTGTTGTCACTGTATAAATTCTTTGTTCCTACTTTGATTTCTGTATCTTTGCCTATGAAAAAGAAGGTAAGGGATTAAGGAGCAATAAGTCATATTTGGATAGAAATATGATATTTTGAGTAAGTCAATTTATAGATTTTGACTAAAATGTTTATAGCATACTGTTTAAGATCTAATATTGTAGTGTTGCTTCTGAGAAGTTTTTTAGGAATTAACACTTCGTTTTGATTCTATTCAATGTTCTTAATAGATTGCTGATTATACTTTAAATGGACCTGCATGGGGCAAAATATTTCATAATTAATTTACTTCAGTTAATGAGTTTTAGATTTTATACCATTCCAACTTATGGATACCTCCTCTCATGTACTTTATATTCAAATTTTCAGATTTATTTTAAGAATTCAGAGAATCTGTGGCAGACCGCTCTACTTGCTCTGAGGTCAAGGAATCAAGGATTTCCTTCAGAACCTCTAAAGTTGATGTTAGCTAATGTCTATCCTATAAAAAGAGTAAGTATTTAAAACCCCAAGTAACTTCCACAGCCTTCTTTATTGTTAAGTTCAAACCATAAGGTTTCAGATGTTGGAAGAGATTATAGATATCTGAGTATATTTTAATTACTTTAATTAGGATTCTATGCAAACCACATTCAGACTCCATTCATTAGATCACCTTAATAAGTGCTTTTACATTTATAGTTTGTAATCTGTTTGATCCACTGATTGTTTCATTATCTTTCCTTTTTAGAAATGGAATTCTCACTCAATTATACCAGTGCTAAATTCCTGCAGCTACAGTAAAGAAAGTAGGAAAAAAAGGATGAATCTTTCTGATTACTTCAGTAGCAATGGATCATTTCCACTGGAACAGCTTAAAAGCTTCCCTCAACTCTTACAGAACATTCATTGCTTAGAGGTATATAACTGGGCCACATGCTTATTTGCATAATCCATTTCATCTTCATGGCCTTTATTTTTGTTATATATTTCTTATCTGATGATTTCCTTGTTGCTCTGATCTCCTATATACTTACAGTTGACTGATTTTTCTGTCTTTGCAGCTGCCTTCTCAGATGGGCGCAGTACTGAACAGCTCTCTGCTACTTCACTATATTAACTGTGTCAGAGATGAGTCAGTCTTACTGAGGCTCTATCACTGGTTGAGTCAAACATTACAAGAAGGTAAAAATTGATGCTTTTAAAGTGTTAGATGAATGAAGAAGGAGCAAGATGGTTTAGAAATAGGTTTCTTTTAAAAGAGTGACAATGTCTAGACAGGAGGAGCCTTCATAAGCTATAATAATTTTTTCTGATAATCATATATTCAGAGCCTGAATGCTGCCATTGTTCTAATTTCAAGGGAAAGTAAGGAAGGAGATAATGTTGTTAAGGAAACACTACTGCATCGTCACCAGAACTCACTGGGTGCCTCCACTTTGATGACTGTCACAGTCCAAGCCCTCTCTAGCTTTTGTATGTTCAGAAACTTGCTGTTAAGCTCGCAGAATCATCAGATTAATGCTAACCAAACTCTGAGACTATTGTGTAAGCCAGAATGTCAACTTATTATTTCATAATAGAAGTAATTCCTTCTGGTAACCAAAATATTCATGTTTGCCGACTAGAATCACTCTTCTCTGCTATCAGTATATATGGGAGCCACATTAGTCATCAGAAAGTTTCTTAATATTGAACTGAAGGAAAGAGAAGTGAGAGAGTTTTTCATCCAGGCCATAGTAAAACCCAATCATTTCATTTCCTCTGAGGGGGTCAATCTCTCTAAAAATAATGTTGTGTTCACCAGATTATTTCTTTCCTGGATAAGCAAATCCTGACTCTTCGAGTGTTTAAGGTCAATTTTAGTCAGTTTCAGGGTAACTCTCTTTCTCCAACTCAGAGTCTTTCTTTACATAGAGTATGATGCAGTTAAATTTCCACTCACTAAAGTTCTACCACTCTTAGATTGCCCCCAGTTCACCCTAATTGAAATTTAGGCATTCTCAAGCTTTTAATTCATATATTTAAACATTCTGTTGGATTACTGTGTGGCATAAAGCTAATCGTATTCATTATGTATGACTTTTACCACTTTATTTTTTTTTTACTATAAGCTTTTCCCCTGTATTACCAAGTTCTTGAGGAACATTGCACTATCACCTCCACGTATGTGTTACAGTCTCCAGTGTGAGTTGGCTGGGATGTATGAGACTGATAGCTTATTTATATTTATCATTTATTTGTCACTTTAGAGTTGTGGTGATGTTTTGTGTAGCTTTTATTGTTGTGCAACCAGAGCCTTATGCTTAATATTTCTGTTTCAGAGTGTATTTGGTATAAGGTGAATAATTATGATCATGGAAAAGAATTTGCCAACTTCCTGGACACTATCCTCAGGGCAGAATGCTTCTTACAAGTAAGGTTCTGCTTGTTTCCTACTTATATCACCACTTCTTTTTCTTTTACCTTTTTATGTTGTATTGGGGTATAGCCAATTAACAATGTTGTGATAGTTTCAGGTGAACAGCAAAGGGACTCAGCCATACATATATATGTATCCATTCTCCCCTAAACTCCCTTTCCATCCAGGATGCCACATAACATTGAGCAGAGTTCCATGACTTCATCCCTTCTTAATTAATTTAGATATTCATTGAAAACCTTTTCACTGGTGCTTGACATCTTTTGTAAACAATATTTGCTCAATTCAAAATTCATCATGAGTGCATGCTAAGCTGCTTCAGTTGTGTCTGACTCTTTGAGACCTCCTCTTTGGACTATAGCCTGCCAGGCTCCTCTGTCCATGGGATTTCCCAGGCAAGAATACTGGAGTGGGTTGCCATGCCCTCCTCCAGGGGATCTTCCTGACCCAGGGGTTGAACCTGTGTCTCTTGCATCTCCTGCATTGGCCAGCGAGTTCTTTACCACTAGTGCCACCTGGGAAGCCCAAAATTCATTATAGATAGAGCCAATTGAACTGACGTTTATCTTTGTACTGATGGCTGTGAAGAAAGAACTTGTTAAATTATCCAAATAAGAGAAAAAGATCTAGAGAATTCCCTGGCTGTCCAGTGGCTAGGATGCTATGCTGTCACTGCTGACCACCGGGATTCAGTCCATGGTCAGGGAACTAAAATTCCACAAGCCACATGTCATGTGTTACCCCTGACACACACACAGAAACAGAGAAAGAGATCTGTAATTTAAGAGAACAAACTGAAGATGTAACTGAATGCATCAAATTAATTGGCCAGTAAGAGAAATCTTACAAGGTCACTGTTGTTGTTCAGTTGCTAAGTTGTGTCCAAACAATTTGCTACCCCATGGACTGCAGCACACCAGGCTTGCCTGTCCTTCACTATCTCCTGGAGTTTGCTCAAACTCCTGTCCGTTGAGTCAGTAATGCCATCCAATCATTTCGTCTTCTGTTTCCCCCTTCTCTTGCCCTCAAACTTTCCCAGCATCAGGGTCTTTTCTAATGAGTTGGCTCTTTGCATCAGGTGGTCAAAGTATTAGAGCTTCAGCATCAGTCCTTCCAATGAGTATTCAGGGTTGATTTCCTTTAGGATTGACTGGTTTGATCTCCTTGAAGTCCATGGGACTCTCAAGAGTCTACTCCAGCACCACATTCGAAGGCATCAATTCTTCCACAGTTGGCCTTATTTGCAGTCCAGCTCTCATATCCATACATGACTACTGGAAAAACCATAGCTTTGATTATACCAACTTTTGTTGGCAAAGTGGTATCTCTGATTTTTAATATGTTGTCTATTTGTCATAGCTTTTCTTCCAGGGAGCAAGTGTCTTTTAATTTCATGGCTGCAGTCACCATCCACAGTGGTTTTGGAGCCCAAGAAAATAAAATTTGTGACTGTTTCCAGTTTTTCCCCATCTATTTGCCATGAAGTGATGGGACTGGATGCCAAAATCTTAAGTTTTTTGAATGTTGAGTTTTAAGCCAGCTTTTTCACTCTACTCTTTCTCCTTCATCAAGAGACTGTTTAGTTCCTCTCACTTTCTGCCATTAGGGTGGTATCATATAGATATATGAAGTTCCTGATATTTCTCCTGGCAGTCTTGATTCTAGCTTGCGATTCCTCCAGCACAGCATTTCACATGATGTACTCTGCAAGTAAGTTAAATAAGCAGGGTGTTGATAAATAGCTTTGACATAATCCTTTCCCAATTTTGAATAAGTTCCTTGTTCCATGCCTGGTTCTAACTGTTGCTTCTTAACCTGTGTACAAGTTTCTCAGGAGACAGGTAGGATGGTCTGGTAGTCCCATCTCTTTAAGAATTTTCCACAGTTTGTTGTGATCCACACAATGAAAGGTTTAGTGTAGTCAGTGAAGCTGAAGTAGATGTTTTTCTGGAAATCCCTTGCTTTCTCTATGAACCAACAGATGTTGGCAATTTGATCTCTGGTTCCTCTGCCTTTTCGAAATCAGCTTGTACATCTGAAAATTTTTGGTTTACATACTGCTGAAGCCTAGCTTGAAGGATTTTGAGCATCACCTTGCTAGCATGTGAAATGAGTGCAATTGTGTGGTAGTTTGAACATTCTTTGGCATTGCCCTTCTTTGGGATGAAATGAAAAGTGACCTTTTCCAGTCCTGTGGCCACTGCTGAATTTCCCAATTTGGTGACATATTAAGTGCAGCACTTTAACAGCATCATCTTTCAGGATAAATAGCTCAGTTGGAATTCCATCACCTCCACTAGCTTTGTAGTAATGCTTCCTAAGGTCTGCTTGACTTCGTATTCTAGGATGTCTGGCTCTAAATGAGTGACCACACCATCGTGGTTATCTGAGTCATTAAGGCCTTTTTTGTACAGTTCTTCTGTGTATTCTTGCCACCTCTTCTTAATCTCTTTTGCTTCTGTTAGGTCCTTGATGTTTCCGTCCTTTAATTGTACCTATCCTTGCATGAAATGTGCCCTTGGTATCTCTAATTTTCTTGAAGAGATCTCTAATCTTTCCCATTCTATTGTTTTCCTCTGTTTCTTGGCATCATTCACTTAAGAAGGCTTTGTTATCTCTCCTTGCTGTTCTCTGGGACTCTGCATTTAGTTGGGTATATCTTTCTGTTTCTCCTTTGCCTTTCACTTCTCTTCTTTTCTCAGCTATTTATAAGGCCTGCTCAGACAACTACTTTGCCTTCTTGCTTTATTTTTCTTTGGGATGGTTTTGGTCACCACCTCCTGTACAGTGTACAAACCTCCATCCACAGTTTTTCAGGCAGTCTATCAGATCTAATCCCTTGAATCTATGTGTCACTTCCACTGTGTAATCATAAGGGATTTGATTCAGGTCATACGTGAATAGCTTAGTGGTTTTCCCTACTTTCTTCAATTTATGCCTAAATTTTGCCATAAGGAGCTCATGATCTGGGCCACAGTCAGCTCCAGATCTTGTTTTTACTGATTGTATGGAACTTCTTCATCTTTGATTGTAAAGAATTTAATCAGTCTCATTTCAATATTGACCATCTGGTGATGTCCATATGTAGAGTTGTCCCTTGTGTTGTTGGAAGAGATTGTTTGCTATGACTAATGTGTTGTCTTGACAAAACTTTTGTTAACCTTTTACCTACTTCATTTTGTACTCCAAGGCCAAACTTGTGTGTTACTCCAGGTATCTCTTGACTTCCTACTTTTGCATTTCAATCCCCTAAGATGGAAAGGACATCTTTTTAAGTGTTAGTTCTAGAAGGTCTTGTAAGTCATCATAGAACCATTCAGCTTCAGCTTCTTCAGCATCAGTGGTTGGGGCATAGACTCGGATTACTGTGATATTGAATCGTTTGCCTTGGAAATGAACCAAGATCATCCTACGTTTTTGAGATTGCACCCGAGTACTGCATTTTGGATGCTTTTGTGGAGTATGAGGGCTACTCCATTTCTTCTAAGGGATTCTTGCCCACAGGAGTAGATATAATGGTCATCTGAATTAAATTTGCCCATTTCCATCCATTTTAGTTCACTGATTCCTAAAATGTTGATGTTCACTCTTGCCATCTCCTGCTTGACCACGTCCAATTTACCTTGATTCATGGAACTCACATTCCAGGTTCCTATGCAACATTGTTCTTCATAGCATTGGACTTGACTTTGACTACCAGGCACATCTACAACTGGGTGTCGTTTCCACTTTGGCCAAAGCCTCTTCATTCTTTCTGGAGCTATTTCTCTAATCTTCTTCAGTAGCATATTGGACACATACTGACCTGGGGGGCTCATCTTCTGGTGTCATATCTTCTTGCCTTTTCATACTATACATGGGTTCTCAAGGCAAGAATAGTGAGTAGTTTGCCATTCCCTTCTCCAGTGAACCATGTTTTGTCAGAACTCTCCACCCCATGACCCGTCTGTTTTGGGTGGCCTTACACAGCATGGCACATAGCTTCATTGAGTCATGCAAGCCCCTTTGCCATGACAAGGCTGTGATGCATATGATCATTTTAGTTAGCTTTCTGTGGTTATGGTTTTCGTTTTGAAGGCTGTGGGATTGTAGTTGTTCTTCTGTCTGCCCTCTGATGGGTGAGAATAAGAGATTTGTGCAAGCTTCCTGATGGGAGGGACTGGCTGTGGGGAAAACTGAGTCTTGCTCTGGTGGGCAGGACCATGCTCAGTAAATCTTTAATCCAATTTTCTGCTGATGGGTAGGGCTGTGTTCCCTCCCTGTTAGTCACAAGCAGTGACCCTATGTTCTTACAATCAACAAGCATTTTGCTGGGGTCCAGCCCCGGTGGATCCAGGGTAATTCAAAGGGGAGATGGAATCGACGTCCTAGGAAAAAACTTATTTGATTGCAGATATAAAGAGAGATTAGAAAAGGATAGTGTAGTAGGAAATATTAGTGGAGAAAAAGAGGCTGAATAACTTGGTTTACATGGAATACCAATAAAACTCCAAGACAAGGACTTTGCCGAGTGTCCATGTTCCAGATGGGAATTCAGCCAGAAGGGGAAAGAAAGAATGACATGGGGGAATCAGTTTTTCCAGAAACTGATCTGATTTCTTTATTTTTCAGGTTTGCTTATATACTTTTTGTTATACATAGGGATGAATACAGAGTCATGCGGGGGTCAGCAGACCTGACCCTTGTCAAAATCAGGTGCTTCATATAAATGTATACAAAGGTCTTACGGGTTTTACATCATCTTCTGGCCATGAGGCCTGCTGACATTTTATGGCCTTTTCTGATAACAGTCATTCAACCAGAAAACTTATTTTTTCCAGGGGTGATTTTTTTCTTAAACCAGGTGCCACCCTCCAAATAAAGTTGCATTCTTATAGGGTGAGGGTGTAGTGGGTTACAATCAAGAAAGGAATTTATTTAGCCTAAGGTTTAACATGATTAATCTTAAAGGTTAATACTTATTTCTCCTATATGCTAGTTATATTCATTATAAGGGCAGGGAATATGGAGATATAGCAGCAAATATTGGCTCAACAAATGAAAACCCTTCACCAATATAATTTCTAATCAATCTCCTATACTGTACTAATAATTTTCTAACTTCTCAAAAGAGTCTATATTTAGAAAGTTTTAAAGCATCTCATGCCTCTCATGGTTGGGAGGCTGTAAATAGTCACATACATGTGGCCAGATGAACCTGCTCAGGTAGGCTAGAGAACCTTCAGAGGAGTTTGTAAGTTGAAACACTCTTGTCACACCCAGGAATTTTTATTAACTGAAACTGCAAGTTAACTCCTTCTCCGAGAGAGGTGGTGGGGGAACAGCCCTCCGTAAAGTCAGAGGAGTAGGTGAGAGCATAAAACAGACTCTGGTTTTGGGGGTAGATGCTCGGGAACAGGGGGTTTCCTGAGGCTCGATCCCACCTTTGCATATGCTGAAGCCTCCTTCCTCATGACCTTTGCCATGGGCGGAGTTCCTCACGCTGGCTCCCAGCAGCATTTTTTTGATTGCTGAATATGTTAAGCCAGTTAATTATTTGGCCTGGGTAACCCTGAGGTGTACTATTAGGCTGCTACTCAGGTATCAGCACCATCAAGAAGCCTTTACTCAATCTGGGTTAGATGTTTGTTCTTTGTGCTCCCTTGGCTCTTGTGTGTTTTCCTGTATCGTCTTATCTGAAACATCTGTTTTTCCACACATTATGGGCTCCAGACAGGTGGGAACCATGTCTAACTTTTCTTCATGTATGGGTGTTCAACTTGGTACCTGGTGCAATATTAAAAAGAGAGAGAGAGATTCTCAATAAATGTTTGTTGAATAAATCTTAAGGATTTTATATGAAACCATTGAATTAGAAGTTGGGTATGGATAATGGTATTGAGAATAAAAGAATTAATTTAGGTTGAATTTTTAGATTTTCTGCTTGGGAGGATGATGATGGGAGTATAAGAAAAGCAGGCTAAGAAGGAAAGATATATTTGGTTTAAAAGATGGAATATCTAAGAGATTCAGTAGGCAGTTAGATAATAAGTCTAGGGATCAGAATGAGATTTGGGCTGGAAATGCAGAAATTTAAGACTCCTCATGATATAGGTGATGGTTTTAGCTGTGTTACAGATGTGCTTGTTCAGAGAATTCATGTCTGAAAAGAAGGTGCAGAATAGAGTCTTGGTGCATACCACTATTTAAGACTCAGGATGACAGAATTAAAAGGGAAAGCCCTGGATCCTTACTCACTTGTGAAAACAGAAGCAGCTAGACACTCAGCCCTCTCCAGATGGTTTTGCTCAGAGTTCAGGTTTGGTCTGTGGCTCCTATTAAAATTCCAGACTAACTGTGCAACTTTATGGACTATTTGAGTGTCTACGTGTACTCCAAAATAATAGTTTCATTTATCTTGAAAAATATTTCATAATTTGATTTCTTACCTTCTTTTTAGTTGGTGAAGTTTTATGGTATTTGAAAACTATGTTGATAAAGATGTTAAAGTATTCAAATATTAATCATCTGATTCTTTTTAGGAGAAAGTCTGATACCTAACCCAAGGCTTTTAATTATATTTATGACAAAAAAATTAAGAGTAAAACAACTATTGCACAATGTAAATTGGTTGTTTTGAGTGTAGTTATGACTGAAGAGCTCCACGTAAGGTTTTACCATCAACTTGTGTTATAGGAGGGGTTTTATTCCTGTGAAGCATTCCTGTATAAGAGCCTTCCTCTCTGGGATGGCCTCTGTTGTCGATCACAGTTCCTTCAACTTGTGAGCTGGATTCCTTTTAGTAGCTTCTCTGGTATGTATCATGAAAATTTGGAGCCATTTAATTCAGTGTAATGTTAATTAAAAGAATTGAATGATGTTTTTCTTTTCTGATTTTTAGAGGTGAAGCCACTTCTTTTTGACCATCTTTCACGGCTTTTCTTTACATCATCTATTTTTTTCAAGGTAAAAAAAATTGTCTTAGTCTATGGCTGGTGGTACACACTTTCAAACCCACATTACAGCAGTAGTTTTTTAATAGGATTCACTTGAACCTGGACTTGAGATGCTACGTCACTTAAATCAAAGTTAATGTATAGAATTTTCTGTTTTTAAGGTTTTGTCACATATAATTTTCCTGAACTGTTTCCACTTGTGGCAGATGATGACGTGAATGAACAGGTGACAAATCAGTATTAAAAACAAACTAGGAAATAACTTAAGCATGCTTAGTTTGATTGTTGTGGTTGATAGTTTTGTAGATACACTTTTTCACTTCTCAGATATATATTGAGCACACACTATGTGTTATAATAGTCATTTTCTATTAATAAAATTGTTCTAACCTTATATAATAAAATGTGTTACTATTTTGGAGTGTTCGCCAAAAAAAAGATCACTGTGGTTTACAGGAGTTCTATCTAAGTTTGAGAGCCACTTTCTTATAAAATGGTTATTCCTATTCTAAAACAGTGACAATATAAGTAATGTTCCTTTGTAATTTTTTTCACCTTAAATCATTTATTGTTGGGCACAGTTACAGAAAAAATATATCGTCCTGATGAGTGTTTATCCTAATCAAATGGTACTTAATTAATTGCCTATCCCAAACTTCTAACTCGGTTATTCTTGTTTTTCTAAAATGTTTGTTTTTGTTTATTGGGCTGTGCTGGGTCTTAGTTACGGCACGCAGG
The DNA here is from genome assembly GCF_042477335.2 of Ovis canadensis. Classification (NCBI taxonomy): domain Eukaryota; kingdom Metazoa; phylum Chordata; class Mammalia; order Artiodactyla; family Bovidae; genus Ovis; species Ovis canadensis. The sequence continues at coordinate 134,947,963 of NC_091727.1, forward strand.
ACTTTTAGTTGCAGCAAGTGAACTCTAAATTGTGTCATGTGAGATCTAATTCCCTGACCAGGGAATGAACCTGGGCCCCCTGCATAGGGAGTGCAGAGTCTTAGCCACTGGACCACCAGGGAAGTTCCTCGGCTATTCTTTATTTTTTCTCTTATTCTACCAATCTAGAATGCTGTTTATCTGTAAATATTAGATTAAACCATCTGAATAGATTTAATCTGATAGGTCAAAGCTGTTTGACAATTGCCAGTTTCATATGTTCCAGCCTAACAAGTATACATTTATAAACACATGCATATATTCGTATTTGAGAGTAGGAGGTGGAGAGAGGAAGGGAAACAGACAGTGGGCCAAAGACAGAAATCAAGGAAATACTTACTACTTAATTCTCACTGAAAAGGAGAGTCTATAAAGGAACATTTTCAAGAAGTATGAAAAGAACCAGGACAATAGTAGTTCCAAAGAAACAGAGAGACACAGGCTATCAAGAAGGAGTGAAGGCCAGTCTAGGTTCGATGCAAGATACAGGATGCTTGGGGCTGGTGCACTGGGATGACCCAGAGGGATGGTAAGGGGAGGGAGGTGGGAGGGGGGTTCAGGATTGGGAACACATGTACACCCGTGGTGGATTCATGTTGATGTATGGCAAAACCACTACAATATTATAAAGTAATTAGCCTCCAATTAAAATAAATAAATTTAAATTTTAAAAAAAAGGAGTGAAAGGCTAATGTTGCCACATATCCCAAGAGGGTCCAGAAAGATACAGACCAAAAAAATTTATTTTGGAATTGATAATACAGAGGTCTTGGCTACCTTTGTGAACAGGTTCAGTGGAGTGTGGGGTTAAAAACCAAATTGTGGAGCTTGAGGAGTCGATGAGAAATGAAGATAAGACAATGAGTATTGACTGTGCTTCCAAAACTTTGGCTAAGGGAGGGATAGAGAAAGAGAGCTATAGTGGGGCTTTGAATCAAGGGAAGGTTGTAATTTTTTTTTTTGTCCCCAGAGTGAGAAAAACCGGAACATGTTTATAGATAGGATAGAAGGAGCTAGATGAGAAGAGAGAGAGGTTGAAAATGGGGGATAATTGACAGTGCAGGATTTCAGAAAAAGCATGATAGTATTGGTTTAAGATTAGGTAGAGTGATTTGCCTGAATGGTGGTAAGAGGTTGAGAGGTACTACTGTTTTCCAAGATTGAGGACAAGGATATAGAAATAGGTGGACATAGAGATATATTTGTATAGTTTGAACAAAGAGCAAGAAATTGAAATACTTTTTCCTAAAAATGTTAAGTTTCTCAAAATAAGTGCATTGTAGAGGACAGAATTGAGTAGGGAGCTTCAAGAGGGTGTTATGTGAAGAGAACAGCCATTAAAAAAAATGGGAGAGACAGCTGATTGAAGAGAAGTATAGTAAAAGGATCACTGGGCTTCATTAAGGACCCAGATGAAGTTGGAGACCATAACTTAGGAGTGGTGTAGAGCTGTGCTTCTCAATCTTTTTTTTTAAACCCATGCCCCCTTCTCATAAAGATAAAAACCTCATGCCTTCCATTAATATGGAGGCTGGATGGGATAGAGTAGGTGAGTGGAGATTTTCTGAATATGACATAGTAATATTGAATATCTTTCCATATGTTAGCACCAAAATAGATTATTTTAGGTGATTCCAGGTTTGATTTCGACTCAAACATATTTATAATCTGAATGTGAGGTGTGTCAGTTTCTAAAAAAAAAAAAAACTTAATTGAACTCTTCAATGAAGTAGCAATGAGCACTGTATCACTGCAGATATTCGAATAGTATCTAGACCATTAATTATTAAGGATGTTTGAGGAAGATTTCCTGTATTAGGTTTTGGGATGGTGTGGATTGCTTTCAAATTTGTAGATATTACAATTTATCCTTACAAGTGTTCCAGGCACACTTGTTTCAAGACTATATGGTTTATATGTGAATAAGTTCCTGGGATATCAAGGCAAAGCCTGAGAAGGGAAAACTATAGAATTGTTTTCCACAGTCACAGAAGATAACTTTTATGACCAACAAAATAATAAATTGCAGTTGTAGACCCAAGGTGAAAAGCGTAGGAAACACATATCTGAAACGACATAAGAGGATCTCTGAGGGGAGATGATAAGAGGTGGGTGGTGCTATATTTGATGATGTAATATATTATGAATGAATATAATTTGGAAAAACAAGAGTCTGTTCCTCGCTGATAAGCTGGGGGCCAGCTTGTAGAGAAAATGGCAAAATAAACTTGTATTAATCTATCTCTTGAAGACCAGTCAGGCTGGAGGAGCAGCAGCTACAGGGTTCTGAATTGGATGTGGTTGTCTCCATAGTCCCTTCTATCTCTAAGCCTCTGGTTTAGTCTGTTAGTTCTCAACACTATGGTATAACTGCATGATTTTTTGTTTTGCCTCTGCAGTGTAGTGTTCTTCAGTGTCTGAAAGAACTACTGCAGAATTGGCTGCTGTGGCTTTCTATGGACGTCCACGTGAAATCTGTGAGGAACAGTCCTCTGTGAGTTATCTTACAACCTTCCACGAGAGTTGATCTGTGCAAAACTGTATATGGAGTTTAACGGTGTGACATGAAACCTAATTGCTCTATGTAAATACTGAATCGTACTTTTCTAAGGTTTTTATTCCTACTTTTCACCCTTCCCCACAATCCTGTGAGAAAGATTAATTCTTCAAGTTTTATTATATAAATCAGAAAGCAAACCCTAAGCCTCTAACGTTAGAACTTGCAGCTTTGGCTTTCATTCAGTTTAGTTCACTTTATAAAATATATTGTTGCTTATATGTGAAGTCAATTTTGATGATGGCTAGGAGAATCTGTTATTTTGCTGTACAGATTTTTTTTTGTTTCCCTGATATAGTTTGCTTGTATACATTAATTTAATTTCACTTTGTAATTTTAAAAAAGCCCTGAATTTCCATTATGTTCATTATTATTAAATATAAAACCTCAAAGTGAAAGTCAAAGATTTAACTGAATTTCAAGGAACTGCCTAAACCAGGTTGCATTGATTCCACCTAGAGTCTTGGGTTCTCCTATATTCTTTTTTAACATTAATTTTTTTAACTTTATATTATAGAAAATTCCAAACAAATTCAAAAGTAGAGAAAATAGTACAATTATTACCCTTATGTATGCATCATCCAGCTTCAACAGTTACCAACTCATGGTTAAATTTTTCTCATCTTTAACACCCTTCATGTCTCTCCTCCTTTGTACTAGATATTTTTTTAAGCAAAACCCAGACATCATTTCAGCAGTTGAAAAACAATATCAGTATAACATGTAAAAATTAATAGTTTATAATATGTTCAAATATCTAATCAGTGTTCAGATTCCCTATATTATCAGTCACATTCTTTATCACATAAGGATCCCTAAGCTTCAATCACAAATACTTGTTGGTTAGTTTGGTGAGACTAGTCTACATCTATTTTTCTCTGTGTTCTTTTCCCTATAGTTATTTCCAACTTTGTTATGAGAATGGAGAAAACAAGATTCTTGGAAGTTGCCTGGAAATTTTTTATTTCTTCATATTCATTATTATAGTGCTTCCATATATCATGTATGTCTGATCACTTTTAGAAGAAAATGAAGCATTAGTGAGTAGTGAAAGTATCTTGTAAAGCAGTGCTTCTCAAAATGTGGTTTCTGCACCCGCAACATCAACATAACCTGGGCACTTGTTGCTATTCAGTCACCCAGTTGTGTCCGACTTTTTGCGGCCCCATGGACTGGAGCACTCCAGACTTCCCTGTCCTTCACCAGCTCCCAGAGCTTGCTCAAATTCATGTCCATTGAGTCAGTGATGCCATCCAACCATCCCATCCTCTACCACCCCCTCTCCTCCTGCCTTTAGTCTTTTATAGTGAGTCAGCTCTTCGAATCAGGTGGCCAAAGTATTGGAGTTTCAGTTTCAGCATCAATTCTTCCAATTAATATTCAGGGTTGATTTCCTTTAGAATTGACTGGTTTGATCTCCTTACTGTCCAAGGGACTCTCAAGAGTCTTCTCCAATATCGCAGTTCGAAAGCATCAATTCTTCACTGCTCAGCCTTTGTTATGGTCCAACTCTCACATCCGTACATGACTACTGGAGGTAGAGCTCAGAAATATGTGTTTTAACAAATGCCTCCAGAATTTTGGTACAAGCTAAAGTTTGGGAACCCCTATCATAAGAAATTCCATTTGAATGCTTAATCTCTTCAAATACCTCAATTCTATTAAGAATAGTATGTTTACATTTATAATCTTTAGCCAATTTGCAGTGTAAGTCTTAGGCACCCTAATACAGGTGGTTTACAATTTCTGTACTTTCTTTCTAAAAATCCTAGGATCCTTTTTAATTAGTGTCATAAATTTTGAGAGGGCATTTAAAAAGGGGCTCTGCTTTCTAAAATTCTTAAATAAATGTACATAATTGTAGGTAATTTTGCTTATCTTAATACTACTTGGCATTATAAAATATAGCTCTTCCCAGTGCACCAGCCCCAAGCATCCAGTATCATGCATTGAACCTGGACTGGTGATTTGTTTCATATATGATATTATACATGTTTCAATGCCATTCTCCCAAATCATCCCACCCTCTCCATCTCCCACAGAGTCCAAAAGACTGTTCTATACATCTGTGTCTCTTTTGCTGTCTTTCATACAGGGTTATATATACTTTAACAGCATTTTTAGTTCAGAAATTCAGGCAAAACTGGTTTTGGATTTGTGTATTTAGAAACTAATTTGCTGACTGCTGTGGTCCCTGGACATTGGTAATATTATCTAAAGTCTGGAGTTTAATCCTTTCTTTCTCTGCTATTTACTAATATTAGAGTGGTTGCTCAGGATATTCTATGAATTGGTCTTAATGGTTCCCTAGATGGCTGTATAGTTGTAATCACTGTGGTTTTAAAAAAAGTGAGTTATACTTTGGCACACCAATCATTTTCTGAAATTCCCAACAACTTTTTGCTGTATATTATATCCAGCTTTAGCTGGGAAATTGTGAGGACTTTTGCTAATATGGATCTGCATGTCATGGTTTCTTATTGCAGAGAGACAACTTTAGGTGGATCCATGAACTCTGTGTCTGAACTGATTCACTATGTAGGATGGCTGTCCACTACTGCAGTTCGCTTGGAAAGCAACCGTACTTTCTTGCTGCACTTTATTTTGGATTTCTATGAGAAGGTAGTACACATCCCATTTCCCCTACTTAGATTTTTGTGATAACTGTCTGCTTTACTACTCTGTGTTTAAATTTTATGCACAGCTATTAAGTTGGGCTATGATCTTATTATCATAGTTGATTTTAGTTAATAAAGTTAAACATAGTTAATTTTGAAGTTAATGATTATATTCTGGCCTGAATAACTGACAAGGATAAAAAGCAAATGCTTTTTTGAGTTGTAGGTACCACTTTAATAGACATTCCCCTGAATAATGGTAACCCTAGACAGAAGTCTGTCTTTTTACTCATCCATTATAGATCTCTAACCCCTGGTAAAAAAAAACAAAAATATGCTATGTTTCCTTAGCTCTCTACCCCCAGCTTTCAGCTGCCTTATTTCTTCCAGTACCCATGATTCTGGTCCTCTTCTGTTGTTTTGTAGTATTCAACCTAGACGGAACTATTATTTAGGAAGTACCCACTAATCTCGGTTTTCCTGGCTTCTTCCCTTCACTGATACCTAGTTGTATTATATTTGCTTAGAAGATTGCTTGCTTGTTTTCCAGGTTGACAGCTAACGTGATAAATCAGTATTTATGGGGCTTAAGCCCACCTAGGGCTTCCCACGTGGCACTAGTGGTAAAGAACCTCTTGCCAGTGCAGGAGACATACTAGATGGCGGATTCAATCCCTGGGTTGGGAAGATCCCCTGGAGGAGGGCATAGCAACCCACTCCAGTATTCTTACCTGGAGAATACCATGGACAGAGGAGCCTGGTGGGCTAGTCCATTGGGTCGCAAAGAGTCGGACACGAGTGAAGCGACTTAGCATGCATAGGACTTAAGAAAGAAATGTTCCTTTCCCCTTTCCCCCTAACTCTAAGATTTCTCCCCAGAAAAAAAAAGAGATTTTAATAATAAAACCTTCCAGAAATTATCCTCTATCATAAGGTTACTGTTTGGTGAGGTACATTTTTAAGCAAGTTGTGACTACCTTTTCTGTTTATGAATCAGGCAGTACCATCCCTAATGCTTATTCTCTAGTGATGATTCTTTGGGTGAAGTTGATTGATTTCTGAGGAATAATTTATATATTGATGTTATCATTCTTCCCAAAAGGTGTGTGACATATATATAAATTATAACCTTCCATTAGTGGTATTGTTTCCTCCTGGGGTCTTCTATCCTGTTCTCCTCAGCCTGGATTCCAGTATCCTGAATCAACTCTGTTACATTATGGACAGGTATGAAGCCTTTTCCCCATTTTAATAACATAATTCAATCCTCGTTTTCCAGCTATAAAATAAAGTATATAAATATACTACAGTAAGATTATATGGGCTTCCCGGGTGGCGCAGTGGTAAAGAACCCACCTGCAATGCAGGAGCTGCAGGAGATGCAGGTTCAGTCTCCAGATGAGGAAGATCCTCTGGAGAAGGAAATGGCAACCCACTGCAGTATTCTTGCCTGGAGAATCCCATGGACAGAGAAGCCTGGCAGCTACAGCCCACGGGGTCTCAAAGAGTCGGACACGACTACACACACACATACAAGCTTATTATATATAATGCAATAAAATATTCAGAACAATAAGATTGTTATCTATTTTCTGCCAGGGCCTTTGGAAATAGGAAACCTGGCTTTCTTTTGGGAATGACCTTCCAATGTGGAACTATTTTAACTGTGTTCTTAAAATGTCAATATGAGGGACGTGTAATAAAAGAATTTATAGTTAAGGATATTTTTATGCGGGGTAATGTTGCACTCAGCATTGTTAATTCTTGTTGCTGTGTTGCAAAGAAAAATTAGTCATTTACTGACAACAACTGGTTTAAGTCTACATAGCTTTTCTGGTAAAAAGAACATTTTCTGGGAGATAAAGGGGAGCTATTACCAATTATATGAAACTGTAAGTATTAAATTTCTGATACCTTCTAATTTTTCCACTTAAGGACTAAAATTGTTCTTTTTAGGCCATAAGTGTAGACCCTTTTGGTATAACTTGTAGGATAATGCTAAGGTTTAAATAGGACTGATTTTGAAGCTGAAACTCCAATACTTTGGCCACCTGATGCAAAGAGCTGACTCATTTGAAAAGACCCTGATGCTGGGAAAGATTGAGAGCAGGAGGAGAAGGTGACAACAGAGGATGAGATGGTTGGATAGGATCACCGACTCAATGGACATGGGTTTGGGTGGACTCCGAGAGTTGGTGATGGACAGGGAGGCCTGGCATGCTACAGTTCATGGGGTCGCAGAGTCGGACATGACTGAGCGACTGAACTGAACTGATATGTTCGAAAGCTAATTAGAACCGTTCTCCGTCAAGAAAAAATTAAATTTCTAAGTTTTCCCTTTAGCCTGTCTACTGCACCTTTTTTCCCACATTAAGAAATGTTCTGTATCAGTAGCTGCTTTTGAGACTCTTATTAACTTTTAATACTGAAACATTAAAAACATTGCCTTTTTTTACTGAAATACGATTTACAGAGTCAAGTGCATATCTTAAGTGTACAATTTAATATTTGAGCCTCTTAATTTTTATTCTTTGAGGAAAATGTACTACAAAAGGAAAAAAATATTTAACTAGACAGCTAGATATTTGTGTATGTACATATATTTACATTTAAAATGTAACCTTTTGTTTATATTTACATAGGAAAGGCATTTAATGGTAAAAGTTTTATTCTGTTTGTTCTGTCTTTTAGGTATCATAAAAATTTGACTGCTGCAAAGAAAAATGAGTTTATACACAAGGTATGGATGATGAATCTCTGTATTAAGTCACCATTGTAGAGATACAAGATCTATTGGGAATAAGAACGAAGGGAGAATAGGTGATAATGACAATTTTTTTTCCTTTCCCAACAGACAAAATCAGAGTTCAGCTTCAGCAGCAAGACCTATCAAGAATTTAATCAGTATTTGACAGCCATGGTTGGTTGTCTGTGGACATCCAAACCCTTCCAGAAAGGATTATATATTGACCCCGAAGTCTTAGGAAATGCTTCAGTAGCAGAGTATAAAAAAAGTTTAAATTTAGTCCATCATCCTGCTTTTTTGAGTTATACTGTTTCCTTTCTGCTACAGGTAAGAATATTTAAACAGTTTCTAGATTTTCTGTGGGAATACCATGATGGCACAAATAGGGAATTTCATAAATTTAGTGTGTCTGAATTGCAACACATGTGTTAAGTCATACTTTTTGAGTATCAGCTAACTTCTAGGTATTGTGCTAGGCTCTGGGGATTCAAAGTTAGTTTCTACCCACAAACAGCTTGGGTTTGTGGCAGAGACAGATTTGTGAACATTACTGCAGTATAGTTAGGTGAAATGAGAAGTATAATTGTAAGAAATAGGGGGAGGGAATATTAGTTCAATTCTATTTGGGTAGAGGTGGTGCCAGGTAAGAAAAGGGTACAAGAGAAGTTGAAGTGATTTTCCAGGCAGGAGTACTGGAGTGGGGTGCCATTGCCTTCTCCCTCTTTGGCACTAACATAATGCAAATTGAGATTCCTAACACGATTGGTGGACAAACTGCAAGCCTGTGAGAAGGCTAATTTATTGCTGGTGAACTGTTACCTTGAAGGGGTAGCCCTTTGGGTTTCTAGTTTAAAGTGAATGTTAGTTTATGAGAGTTCCCACTTTTGGCAAACCTTTGCTTTGACTTTAGTCACCTTAGCCCTTGGAGCTTGTGGAAATGCAGCTCAGGTTTTTGTTTGTTTGTTTTTTCCACTGTGTGTAACATACTCTGATTTATTCCATTCCATTCTATTCTAATTTTTAAAAAGTGCTGGTTGAAGTCCGTTGAGTTGATTTCATGACCTCTTAGTGGAGGTGCAGCTCAGTTTTGCAGCTGACTCCTTTGGATTGGCAAATTCCCTTAGGCCAGGAGTGACGTTGAGTATTAGGTTTACCCCTCTGGGTTACCATCGACTTTGGCGTTCCCTTTATTAATGTTACCCCTGTATTACTTTTTTTAAACATAACTTTTCTTATTTTGTAAATTGTATTTATTTATTTTCTGTTTTGGCTGCACTGTGTGGCATATTGGATTAATTTGCTGATCAGGGAACTGTGCCCTATGCAGTGGAAGCGTGGAGTCTTAACCACTAGAGGGCCAGGGAAGTCCCATGTTTTGTAAATTTTAAAAATACAAAAAGAGAGCGAATGTATAGTATAATGAGCCCCTGTAGATCCAGCTCATCTTTATTCCCATCCAGTTTCATACTTTCCCCTGACCCAGTTAGTTTGAAACAAATACCAAATGTTACACAATTTTACGTAAATGTTTCATTCTATATCTCTAAAAGATATGGGCACTTAAATTTTTTTTTCTGTTTCTTCTTGTTTCTCACAACTTTATTAAGATTTAATTCAAATACAGTACAATTCACCACTTTAAATTATACACTTCAATGGCTTTTAGTGTATTCACTGAGCTTTGCATCCATTACGACAATCTGTTTTAGAATATTTTTATTATTCCCAAAAGAAACCCCTTTCCCCTTAGCTATCACACTCCAGTTTCCCCATTCCCCAGACCTAGGCAAACACTCGTCTCCTTTATATCTGTATAGATTTGCTTATTCTGGAAATTCATAAAGATGAACTCATACAATAATATATAGGTTTTTGTGACTAGCTTCTTTCTAATGTTTTCAAGGTTCATCTATGGGTATGCAGTGTGTAAGGATTCCATTTTCTTCATACCTTCCTCAAGATTTGTTATTGTCTGGGTTTTTTTTATTCTAGCCATCCTAGAAGCTGTGAAGTAGTATTTCATTGTGGTTTTAATTTGCATTTCCCTGATAGCTATTGATGTGCTTTTTGATTGCTATTGGTGTGCATCTTTTCATGTGCTTATTGCCCATTTGTATATTTCCTTTGGAGAAATGTCTACTTAAACCCTTGCCTGTTCTTAAATTAGGTGATTTGTTTAAATGGCTTGTAAGACTCATTTCTGTAGTATAAATTCCAGTTGATTATCATATGATTTGAAAATTATATATATATATATAATATATATATATATATATATGATTTGCAAAACTTCTCTCCTGTGGGTTGTCTTTTCATTTTTTGGTATCTTTTGAAGGATAGAAGTTTTAAATTTTGATGAAATCTTAATTTATTAAGTTTTTAGTTTATCACGTGTACTTTTTTTTAATGCTTCCTCTTTTCCTTCTCCCTTCAGCCCCTGGCAATGACCAGTCTACTCTCTCTGCTTCTATGAGTTTGATTATTTCAGATCTATCATATAAGTGGTATCTTATAGTATTTGTCCTTCTGTGTTTGACTTATTTCGCCTAGCATAATTTCCTTCAAATTTGGTCTCCCAGTAAATTGTGGCAGATAGGGATATTGGTTTTTCCTCATGATGTCTTTGTCTGGTTTTGGTTTCAGGTTAATTCTGGCCTCAAAGAATAAGTTAGGATATATTCTCTCTCCTACTCTTTGGAAAAGTTTGTGAAGGATTGACATTAATTCTTCTTTAAATATTTGGTAAATTTTACCCATGAAGCCAAATGGTCATGGGCATTTTTATTGAGAAGGTTTTTAAAAAAATTAATTTATGTTTTAATTGGAGAATAATTACTTTACAGCATTGTGGTGGTTTTTGCCATACATCGACATGAATCAGCCATGGGTGCATGTGTTTCCTACTAGTCAACCTCTTTTCTTATCATAGGTCTATATAGATATTTTATTTTTTTTGAGCCACTTTCAATATTTATTATTCTAGAATTTGTCCATTTTATATCATTTATCTAATTTATTGATGATAACTTTTATTTTTTCAATTAATAATTTCTTTTCTATAGTTTCCTGTGCTATACAATAGGATCTTGTTGTTTTGATAATACTTATTTCTATAAAGTTGGTAATGTTTTCCCCCTTTCATTCCTGATTTTAGTAATTTGAATCTTTTCTTTTTTTCCTTGTTTAGTCTAGCCAAAAGTTTGTCAGTGTTGTTGATCTTCTCAAAGAACAAACTTTTGGTGTCATTGATTTTTCTCTACTTAAAAACTAAAAGCTTTAAAAATTGTGGTTAAATACATGATATAAAACTTAACCATTTTTAAGTATATAGTTCACTGGCATTAAAACTCTTCATCTTGTAAAACTGTAACTCAGAACTTATTAAACAATAACTCCCTATTCCCTCCTCCCTCCTCACGTTAGCCTTTGTAACCTTCATTCTGCTTTCAGTCTCTGTGAGTTTGATCGTTCCAGGTAGCTCATATAAGTGGAATCATATGTTTGCTTGCTTCACTTAGTATAATGTTTTCAAGGTTCATCCATGTTATAGCAGTGTTTTGAAATATCCTTTTTAACGGCTGAATAATATTCCATTGTATGTATACACCACGTTTTGTTTGTCTGTTTAGTCTTTGATGAACATTTAGCTTGCTTCTAGCTTTGGCTGTTGTAAATAATGCTGCTATGAACATGCATGTAAAGTTCTCTCTTTGAGTTCTTATTTTCAATTCCTTTGAATATATACACAGAAGTGGAATTATTGAATCATATGGTAATTGTTTTTTTACTTTGTTGAGGAAACAGCATTCTATTTTCATATGAATTTTACATTCATAGCATCAGTGCAGAATTCCAATTTTCTCCATATCCTCCTCACCAGTAGTTATTTCCTAGTTTTTCTCATAATAACCATCTTTTTTAAAATTTAAACTTATTTTCTATTGGGGTAACAATATTGTGATAGTTTCAGGTGAACAGCGAAGGGATTAAGCTATACATATCCATGTATCCTGGAGAAGGCAATGGCACCCCACTCCAGTACTCTTGCCTGGAAAATCCCATGGACGGAGGAGCCTGGGAGGCTGCAGTCCATGGGGTCGCTGAGTCGGACACGACTGAGCAACTTCACTTTCCCTTTTCACTTTCATGCATTGGAGAAGGAAATGGAAACCCACTCCAGTGTTCTTGCCTGGAGAATCCCAGGGATGGGGGAGCCCGGTGGGCTGCCGTCTGTGGGGTCACACAGAGTCAGACACGACTGAAGCGACTTAGCAGCAGCATACGTGTATCCATTCTCCCCCAAACTCCCCTCCCATCCAGGCTGCCACATAATATTGAGCAGAGTTCCATGTGCTATATAGTAGGTCCTTGTCAGTTATCCATTTTAAATATAGCAATCATAATATCCATCTAAATGTGTGAGAAGTGACATCTTATTGTGGCTTTGGTTCACATCTCCATAATGATTAGTGTTGCAGAGCATCTCTTTATATGTTCGTTGGTCATTTGTTTATCTTCTTTGGAGAAATATCTACAAGTCCTTTGCTGTTATTTTAATTGGGTTATTTTGATTTTTTGTTTTTGAGTTGTAGGAATTCTTTATATAAGAAGTCTGGATATTAATTATTTACAGATATATGATTATATTAATTATGTACAGATATATGATTTGCAAATATTTCCCCCCATTTTGTAGGTTGCCTTCTCATTTTGCTTGATTGCACCCTTTGATGCATAGACATTTTAAGCATATGATATAATGCCATTTGGATATGCATATATGGATATAGATGTAGTCTGTTTTGGCTTGTGCTTTTGGTGTCATACCTAAGAAATCATAAAATCCAGTGTCATAAATCTTTCCCCCTATGGATTTTTCTAATCCATACAAAAATACAGTTTTCTATGGATATGGAAATCCATATAGTTTTTAGTCTTATGTTTAGATGTTTAGTCCATTTTTTCCCCTTCCTTCAGTCAATTTTTGTATATGGTGTAAAGAATCCAACTTCATTCCTTTGCATATGGAGATGCGGTTTTCCCAATGCCATTTGTTAAAGAAACTGTTCTTTCCCCCAGTGAATGGCCATGACACCTTTGTCAAAGATCATTTGACTATATCCATGATGGTTTATTTCTGAGCTCTCTGTTCATTTACACTGGTCTATATGTCTGTCTTCATGCCAGTAACACATCATTTTAATTTGAAACTTTGTAGTAAGTTTTGAAATCAGGAAGTGTGATATTCTCTCTCTTTATATACTTTTTATTTCTATTATTTCTGCTCTGATCTTTATTATTTCTTTCTTTCTTGCTCTAGATTTAGTTTGCTCTCCTGTTTTTGGTTTCTTGGCAATAAATTAGATTATCGATTTGAGATCTTCATTTTTAATGTAAATATTTACAGCCCTGATTCATCTGCCATGCTCACTAGGAAGGACCAATGGCTTATATTGCTGTTCTTATGGAATTTTAGTAGATCTTGTTGAATAAATATTTTTATATTTTTTGTATGTCGTTAGGATAATTTCCAGAAACTTTAAATCCTGGGTTTATAAAAACAGTCTTTGCCGACTTTGCCTGTTTTGCTGTTGAGTAGTTCCACAGAATTCCTCATGATCCCATCCTGGAAGTGGAACTCCATGTGGACACTTATCATAGAACAGCCACCTTCCATTTCTTGAATATCCTTCCAGATGTGTATTGTATATTTCTGTGTAAATGATCTTTTTCAACACTGTACATTATACATACTTTTCTGTCTCTTGACTTTTTTTTTTACTTAGTATCTTGGCATTTGTTTTGCCTGTGTGTGTGTGTGCTCAGTTGCTCAATTGTATCCAATTCTGCGACCCCATGGACTATAGCCTTCCAGGCTTCTCAGTCCATGGGATTCTCCAGGCAAGAATAGTGGAGTGGGTTACCATTCCTTTCTTCAGGGGATCTTTCTGACCCAGGGATTAAACCTGCGTCTCCTGCTTTGGAAGGCAGACTCTTGACCACAGAGCCACAAGGGAATCCCTTTTGTTTCATATTTGTACATAAAGGACTGCCTCATTTTTGGTGTCTCTGTAGTATTTCATTGTATGGATGTAGTACAAGTTAAGCATATAAGTTATAAATTGAGTTTTTGAGTTATTTTCAATCATTATTAAATTAAACTCTAATGAATATGTTTAACTATATACATTATTTCATACATGTGCAAGTGTGTCTGTTGGATAAAATTGCTCAACATGGAATTGATTTCAAAGGGTATATATTTGTACTTTTGTGCAGTTCAGTCGCTCAGTCATGTCTGACTCTTTGCGACCCCATGAACCACAGCACGACAGGCCTCCCTGTCCATCACCAACCCCAGAGTTCATTCAAACTCACGTCCATCGAGTCAGTGATGCCATCCAGCCATCTCATCCTCTGTCGTCTGCTTCTCTTCCTGCCCCCAATCCCTCCCAGCATGAGTCTTTTCCAATGAGTCAACACTTCGCATGAGGTGGCCAAAGTACTGGAGTTTCAGCTTTAGCATCATTCTTCTGAAGAACACCCAGGACTGATCTCCTTTAGAATGGACTGGTTGGATCTCCTTGCAGTTCAAGGGACTCTCAAGAGTCTTCTCCAACACCACAGTTCAAAAGCATCAATTCTTTGGTGCTCAGCTTTCTTCACAGTCCAACTCTCACATCCATAAATGACTACTGGAAAAACCATACCCTTGACTAGACGGACCTTTGTTGGCAAAGTAATGTCTCTGTTTTCAGTATGCTATCTAGGTTGGTCATAACTTTGGTTCCAAGGAGTAAGCATCTTTTAATTTCATGGCTGCAATCACCACCTGCAGTGATTTTGGAGCCCCCCAAAATAAAGTATGACACTGTTTCCACTATTTCCCCATCTATTTCCCCTGAAGTGAGGAGACCAGATGCCATGATCTTCATTTTCTGAATGTTGAGCTTTAAGCCAAATTTTTCACTCTCCTCAAGGGGCTTTTTAGTTCCTCTTCACTTTCTGCCATAAGGGTGGTGTCATCTGCATATCTGAGGTTATTGATATTTCTTTTGGCAATCTTGATTCCAGCTTGTGCTTCTTCCAGCCAGGCATTTCTCATGATGTACTCTGCATATAAGCTAAATAAGCAGGGTGACAGTATACCGCCTTGACGTACTCCTTTTTCTATTTGGAACCAGTGTGTTGTTCCATGTCCAGTTCTAACTGTTGCTTTCTGACCTGCATATAGGTTTCTCAAGAGGCGGGTCAGATGGTCTGGTATTCCCATCTCTTTCAGAATATTCCACAGTTTCTTGTGATCCACACAGTCAAAGGCTTTGGCATAGTCAATAAAGCAGAAATAGATGTTTTTCTGGAACTCTCTTGCTTTTTCGATGATCCAGCAGATGTTGGCAATTTGATCTCTGGTTCCTCTGCCTTTTCTAAAACCAGCTTGAACATCTGGAAGTTCATGGTTCACATATTGGTGAAGCCTGGCTTGGAGAATTTTGAGCATTTCTTTATTAGCATGTGAGATGAGTGCAATTGTGAGGTAGTTGGATCATTCTTTGGCATTGCCTTTCTTAGGGATTGGAATGAAAACTGATCTTTTCCAGTCCTGTGGCCACTGCTGAGTTTTCCAAATTTGCTGGCATATTGAATGCAGCACTTTCACAGCATCATCTTTTAGGATTTGAAATAGCTCAACTGGAATTCCATCACATCCACTAGCTTTATTCGTAGTGATGCTTTCTAAGGCCCACTTGACTTCACATTCCAGGATGTCTGGCTCTAGGTGAGTGATCACACCATCGTGATTATCTGGGTCATGAAGATCTTTTTTTGTGCAGTTCTTCTGTGTATTCTTGCCACCTCTTCTTAATATCTTCTGCTTCTGTGAGGTCCATACCATTTTTGTCCTTTATCGAGCCCATCTTTGTATGAAATGTTCCCTTGGTATCTCTAATTTTCTTGAAGAGATCTCTAGTCTTTCCCATTCTGTTGTTTTCCTCTATTTCTTTGCATTGATCACTGAAGAAGGCTTTCTTATCTCTCCTTGCTATTCTTTGGAACTCTGCATTCAAATGGGTATATCTTTCCTTTTCTCCTTTGCTTTTCGCTTCTCTTCTTTTCACAGCTCTTTGTAAGGCCTCCCCAGACAGCCATTTTGCTTTTTTGCATTTCTTTTCCATGGGGATGGTCTTGATCCCTGTCTCCTGTACAGTGTCACGAACCTCCATCCATAGTTCATCAGGCACTCCATCAGATATAGTCCCTTAAATCTATTTCTCACTTCCACTGTATAATCATAAGGGATTTGATTTAGGTCATACCTGAATGGTCAGTGGTTTTCCATACTTTATTCAATTTCAGTCTGAATTTGGCAATAAGGAGCTCATGATCTGAGCCACAGTCAGCTCCCAGTCTTGTTTTTGCTGACTGTATAGAGCTTCTTCATCTTTGGCTGCAGAGAATATAATCAGTCTGATTTCGGAGTTGACCATCTGGTGATGTCCATGTGTAGAGTCTTCTCTTGTGTTGTTGGAAGAGGGTGTTTGCTATGACCAGTGCGTTCTCTGGCCAAAACTCTATTAGCCTTTGCCCTGCTTCATTCTGTATTCCAGGCCAAATTTGCCTGTTTCCTCAGGTGTTTCTTGACTTCCTACTTTTGCATTCCAGGCCCCTATAATGAAAAGGACATCTGTTTTGGGTGTTAGTTCTAAAAGGTCTTGTAGGTGATACAGCATGCTTGGGGCTGGTGCATGGGGATGACCCAGAGAGATGTTATGGGGAGGGAGGTGGGAGGGGGGTTCATGTTTGGGAACGCATGTAAGAATTAAAGATTTTAAAATTAAAAAAATAAAAAATAAAAGTAAAAATAAATAAATAAAAGGTCTTGTAGGTCTTCATAGAACTGTTCAACTTGAGCTTCTTCAGCGTTACTGGTTGGGGCATAGACTTGGATTTATTGTGATATTGAATGGTTTGCCTTGGAAATGAACAGAGATCATTCTGTCGTTTTTGTGATTGCATCCAAGTACTGCATTTCGAACTCTTTTGTCGACCATGCTGGCTACTCCATTTCTTTTAAAAGATTCCTGCCTGCAGTAGTACATATAATGGTCATCTGAGTTAAATTCACCTATTCCAGTCCATTTTAGTTTGCTGATTTCCTAGAATGTTGACGTTCACTCTTGCCATCTCCTGTTTGACCACTTCTAATTTGCCTTGATTCATGGACCTAACATTCCAGGTTCCTATGCAATACTGCTCTTTACAGCATCAGACCTTGCTTCTATCACCAGTCACATCCACAACTGGGTATTGTTTTTGCTTTGGCTCCATCCCTTCATTCTTTCTGGAATTATTTCTCCACTGATCTCCAGTAGCATATTGGGCACCTACTGACCTGGGGAGTTCCTCTTTCAGTATCCTATCATTTTGCCTTTTCATACTGTTCATGGGGTTCTCAAGGCAAGAATACTGAAGTGGTTTGCCATTCCCTTCTCCAGTAGACCACATTCTGTCAGACCTCTCTGCCATGACCCACCCCTCTTGGGTGGCCCCACAGGCATGGCTTGGTTTCATTGAGTTAGACAAGGCTCTGGTCTGTGTGATTAGATTGACTAGTTTTCTGTGAGTATGGTTTCAGTGTGTCTGCCTTCTGATGCCCTCTCCCAACACTTACCATCTTGCTTGGGTTTCTCTTAACATGGACGTGGGGTATCTCTTCATGGCTGCTCCAGCAAAGCGCAGCTGCTGCTCCTTACATTGGACGAGGGGTATCTCCTCACCACCGCCCCTCCTGACCTTGAACGTGGAGTAGCTCCTCTCGGCCCTCCTGCGCCCGCAGCCACTGCTCCTTGGACATGGGGTAGCTCCTCCCGGCCGCCACCCCTGACCTCAGACACAGAGTAGCTCCTCTCTGCCGCCACCCCTGACCTCAGATGTGGGTTAGCTCCTGTCAGCTGCTCCTGCACCATCACAGCATGGCACTCTTGGCCACCACCCCTGACCTCAGACATGAGGTAGCTCCTCTCAGCCTCACTTCTGCAAGGTCCTGCGAGGTCCATCGCAGCCAGCGTGCTTCTTTTGTTAGGTGTAATTTTGTTAGGTGTTGTCAAATTGCTTTCAGTAGAAGTTATACCAACTTAAATTACTGCTAACAATAAATGGGAGTCCAGTTGCATCCAATCCTTACTTGGAATACTATATGATGAATCACAGAATAGAATTAATTTTCTTTAAGTTCTTTTTTCTTCCCAGACTGTGTGCGTGTGTGTATACATCTTAATTATAAGATTCAGTCTCTAAAATGATAAATGCTATCAACTTAGGCATAGGTAAGCAAACTTATTTTGTGGGTTCAGTAATAAATATATTGTTTTAAATCAGAAGTGTTTCAAAAAAATATTTTAGGAATTTTGATTTTTTTTAAGATTAGAATATAATTGCTTTACAGTGTTGTTAGTTTCTTCTGTACAACAGAGTGAATCAGCTACGTGTATACATATATCCCCTCCCTCTTGAACTCCGCCGCCGCCATCCCGTTCCTCTAGGACATCACAGAACACTGACTTGAGCTCCCTGTGCTATACAGCAGGAAGGTCAATCCTTGAAAGTTTAATTCTAACAGCATTGTGCACATTTGGCAAAATGTGTAACTAGGATTTTGTAATTAATGTTTCTGTATGATTCAGAAAATACTGGGCTTTAATAGCAATCTTTCGCTTAAAAGAATACCTTTTGAGCCTTGTCACCAACTTACTGCTCCTTATCTAATGATTGTACCTTTGAGGTGATAAAAATAACCTCTGATACTATGTTAGTGTGATTTAATTCTGACAGTTTTACTTTGCTGAATTATCACATTGTAAATATTTCAAATTGGCCATAGTTTTAGAGATAATTTAGTAAACTTAATTTGGCCAATCAGTTCTCAGTATCAGAAGAGCTCAAGTTACTCCATGAGTCTGGACATTTGTCAAGCTTATGTTTCAGGAAGTTCTGAAGCTCTTGGTTTTCTTATCAATTACTTTTGAACTAATAATTAGATATATCTTTGTTTATTCATTCAACAAATATTAGGTGTCCACTATGCTTTTGATGGGCTAAATCTGCCTACAATGCAGGAGACCCTGGTTTGATTCCTGGATGGGGAAGATCTCCTGGAGAAGGAATAGGCTACCCACTCCAGTATTCTTGGGCTTCCCTGGTAACTCAAATGGTAAAGAATCTGCCTGCAATGTGGGAGACCTGGGTTCAATCCCTGGGTTGGGACAATCCTCTGGAGGAGGGCATGGCACCCCACTCCAGTATTATTGCCTGGAGAATCACCACGGACAGAGGAGCTTGGCGGGCTACAGTCCATGTTGTCACAAAGAGACAGACAGGACTGAATGACTAAGTACAGCACAGCATACTTTTGACGCTAGGAATACAGTGCCTAAGAAGATAGCTACCATCTCTGCCCAAATGGAGTTTATTCTAATGAGAACAAGCAATAAACAAGTCATGAAATAAGTAGATGTGATCATTTTAAACTTTGAGAAATGTCATGAAAGGCATAAACAGGGTGGTGTGAGAGTGTGTGACTGGGGAGTTGTCAGGGATGAGTGTTCAAAGAGGGCCTGTTTGAAGAGGTGACAGTTGATCTGAGATTTCTTCTAAAAGATGAGAATAAGCCAACCTAAAAATAGCTAGAAGAAGAGCATTCTAGGCAGTGGGGACAGTACTTAAAGGATTCAGGGGAAAAAAGGAAGGCCAGTGTGACTTAGATTAAGAAACAAGAGGAAGCAACAGTTAGAACTGGACATGGAACAACAGACTGGTTCCAAATAGGAAAAGGAGTATATCAAGGCTGTATATTGTCACCCTGCTTATTTGCAGAGTATAGACTTATATGCAGAGTACATCATGAGAAACGCTAGGCTGGAGGAAGTGCAAGCTGGAATCAAGTCTGCCAGGAAAAAATATCAGTAACCTCAGATATGCAGATGACCCACCATTATGGCAGAAAGCGAAGAAGAACTAAAGAACCTCTTGATGAAAGTCAAAGAGGAGAGTGAAAAAGTTGGCTTAAAGCTCAACACTCAGAAAACTAAGATCATGGCATCTGGTCCCATCACTTCATGGCAAATAGATGGGGAAACAGTGGAAACAGTGGCTGACTTTATTTTAGGGGGCTCCAAAATCACTGCAGGTGGTGATTGCAGCCATGAAATTAAAAGACACGTACTCCTTGGAAGGACAGTTATGAGCAACCTA
Source organism: Ovis canadensis (assembly GCF_042477335.2). Classification (NCBI taxonomy): domain Eukaryota; kingdom Metazoa; phylum Chordata; class Mammalia; order Artiodactyla; family Bovidae; genus Ovis; species Ovis canadensis. Next base: position 134,968,175 of record NC_091727.1, read on the forward strand.
GACAGCATATTAAAAAGCAGAGACATTACTTTATCAACAAAGGTCCAGAGAGTTGGACTATAAAGAAATCTGAGCACCAAAAAATTGATGCTTTTGAACTGTGGTATTGGAGAAGACTCTTGAGAGTCCCTTGGACTGCAAGGAGATCCAACTAGTCCATCCAAAAGGAGATCAGTCCTGGGTGTTCTTTGGAAGGACTGATACTAAGCTGAAACTCCAATACTTTGGCCACCTGATGTGAAGAGCTGACTCATTGGAAAACACCCTGAGGCTGGGAAGGATTGAGGGCAGGAGGAGAAGGGCACAACAGGATGAGATGGCTGGATGGCATCACCGACTCAGTGGACATGGGTTTGGGTGGACTCCAGGAGTTGGTGATGGACAGGGAGGCCTGGCGTGCTTCGGTTCATGGGGTCACAAAGAATCAGACATGACTGAGCAACTGAACTGACTGACTGATAGAATAACAGGATAGGTTATTTTGTTTTTGTGGGGAGGGCAGGTTAAGAATCAAGAATCAATCAGTTAAGTAGGACCTACGAAAGTTTGAGATGCCTGTTAGATATCCAAGAAGTGTAAGTAGGCACCTTGAAACAGGGACCTTTAGAGCTCAAGAGAGGTGTTGGAATGTGAGAAATAAGTATGAAATTCATCAGCATGGATGATCCTTTATCAGTTCCAAAACTACTTTTTTTTTTTTTTTTTGCTTTTTAACTTTTCAGAGATTGGGGTGCATCATGTGATTGATGTCAGCTAGGTAGCAATCATGATAGAGTTTTGCTGTTTTAAGTGTGTACTGGCAGATTGCCAGAATCAGACCTTGCAGATTGGATGTCAGTAGCGTGGGGGAGAATTGGAGATGATATTGGAGTACTATATTAAGCCCTTAAAATCAAATGACTCAGAGGAAGAAGGTAGAGAAGCGGTGAACCATACATGTTTTGGACGTTTCCTTGAGGCAAGGGCCAAAAGTAGGTTAGCTTTTTGCAGTTGAGACCCAAGCGCCGTAGCTTTCTGTTCCTTTAAGAAATGCTGCATAATCCACTCTCTGGCACAGAGAATGATACTGTGTGAAGATAAACATAGATGTCCACAACCCTCAAGTAGAAAAGTAATTCAGAAGAGTTAGACTCTGAATGTGAAGTTTTAGAAATAACTTTCACCATTGAATTTTGTTTGGATTTACCATTTCATGTTGGTAAAAATGATATATGTTCAAAATCTGCCTACGTCTAAAACTCACTCATTATAAAATATAAACTTCTAATTGTGTTATATATGGTTTGATCAGCAGAGTTATTTCTCAGTGATTCATAAAAAAGATTGTTAGAATTTATGGCTTTTCAGTGCAGTACCGTAGGTGATAGTTAAAGCCAGAGAATAACTAGCTAGCTCACCTAGCTCTTGAGTTTACATAAAGCATTACAGTCTCAGAAACCTACTGTGTACACAGACTGCCTCACCAGACTTCGTCCTCATCCTTCAAAACTCAATTCAGATAATCATATTCCTCAGGAAAAACCTTCTATAACACCTGCCATCTCCACCCATGACTGAGTCCAGAATTTTTAAAAATGAGGCCGTAGATTAATAAAATGGTGCTCACTTTATCTGCTGTGATTTTATCTTCTTTCTGTTTGTGCTTCTAGGGACAAATATGAAAGGTTATAGTGGGTGTTTATTCAAAAGGATCCCAAGAATGTTGGTAGGAATAGAACATAGTAAATGAATCAGACAGTGAAGAGCCATCTTAATTTTCTGGTAATTTCTGCTAACCAAATATTTTCATCCCCATTTCTCTCCATTTCCTTTTTTTGTTTGTTTGTTTGTTTGTTTTGTTTTAAAGGAATGCCCAGAAGAAAGGAAAGTAAACATGAGCTCTATTCGGGTAAGGAAATTTATTTTCATCGTGTGCAGGGATAAATCTTCATTTCATGAAAAGAATTTATACCTTTAGTTTTCCCCAAATCCCAAGTCTGCTGCCTAGGCAAATTCAAAGTAAAGTATTTGCTTTCTAAATTAATTCCAGTGACTTTTATGTGACTTCATTGGCACATACCCTCTACATAGATAAAACTATTCATAGTTTGACTCTTGCTGTTGTGTCTGTGCATCATCTTATTTTATAATACACTTACATGTAGTCAAATTGTGACTGTAACAAAACCAAACAGTTATCTCAGTATAGAAGCTCTGCTGTGTACATATTTAATATAGACAGTAATGTAATAATGTCTGCTCCTGTGCTGTGTACTTTAGATGTTAAATTCCTAGAGTGCAGGAATGATGACCCATTTCCATTTCACAGTACTTATTCAGCTGAACAGCTACATTTTTTTGTCAATATAATAAAAGGAATATTTAGCCCTTAAATTTTGGATATGCTCTACTTTGAATGTTGCTTTAGTGACTGAGTTTTAGTAAAGAACATGGCTACTCGAGCTTACTCTTGGTGTGCACATCCAGGATGCTGGGAACTTTTTCTAGGGAAAGAAGAGGAGGTAGAGAATAAGCAAACTAAATACCTGATAAGTAATTTTCCCTTTTTTGTGCCTGCAGGGGAAGAAATGGAACTGGTATTTGGACTATTTATTTTCAGAGGGGTTACACGGCTTGAAACACTTCATAAGAAGTAGTATTCATCGTTCTTCTGCCCCCTGAGCAGAGAGCATAAACCACCTGATCAACATTTTTTTTTTAAATGTTTCATGTCATGGATGTTTTAGCACGATATTTTTAAAAGGCTGCTGTTAGCAGTCATGTAATAGAACAGACGTGGAGTTGGGGTCAAGCCAACCTAGGTTTGAATCTCATATCTGCCACTCACTAGTTTTGAGACTGTGTTCTGAGTTTTTTTGTTTAGTGCCTTAAAATAATAGCAATCATTTTTTATTAATATTTCTATTTCTAGGAGGCAGGAATTTGGGGAGAGCTTCAACTGGGTGATTCTGCCTCAGGGTCTCTCCCAAACTTGTCGTCAGGTGGATGGAGAGCTAGAACTCTGGAGGCTGGCTGAGTTAATCTCCCCCTCTTCTTAGAGTCTCAAGGCTTCTTCTTCATGTGGTCTTTCCATGTGGCTCACTTGGGCTTCCTTACAGCATGGTGGCCTCAGGACAACTGGATGCTTCTGTGGTGGCTTGGGGCTCCAGGCAGGCAGATGTCTCAGGGACAAGAAACATCACCTTTTCTGATGCAGCCTTGGAGGTCATGCACTCTCAGTTCCTTCATACTCTCTTGGTCACAAGCAAATCACGTACTTCCCCGAGTTCAAGGGGAGGGGTATTAGACTCCACCTCATGATGGGAAATGGCAGAGTTCTTGAGTAGAGTTGGCAAATTATGACCCTTGGATGAAATCAGGCTCCCTCTCCAGGGCAGTCGCGTCTGGGCATTTACGTCTTGTCTCTGGCTTTGCCACAACAGAAAAGTTTCCTGACCCCTATTCTAGAAGACCATGTTGGATGAGTGATACTATTTTAGCCACCATTGGCTTCAGGCAGGTTACAAGCCTCTGAAATTTACCACGGTCTCCAAACCTGGCACCAGACTAGATAACTGAGACATCTGGTTGCCATGGAGATGGCATCATTGGACCATGTGTGTACAAGCATAGCTTCAGAGTTTCTCAGGCCTTTTGCACAGGAGCAGAGGTACACCCAGCTTACTAGCTGCTCGTTCTTTCCTGTGGCTGCCATCAGCTTTTGTAAAACTGAGAACAGGATAAGTATAGCCTTTGACTTTTCATGTAGCAAACTGTTTGCAGGAGTTAACTGCTTTACAAAGTTGGCAACCACTTTTAGAATCCCCAATTGCTAGTTCAGGAGGAGAGTGGGCATTGCTTATGCACTTCTTGTAAAAATGAAAATCCATGAATTTTATGATTTATGCTGTCTGACAGCATTGAGTCAAAGGGGCTTTTTTCATTCTTCCACCTGATCAACATTAAATGAATGTTGACAGAAGCAAACTGAGCATATGGGACTAAACTTCCTTGTTGCTGAAGAGATCAAGAGGCTCAACTTGAGTTTCCATACTCGTTTCACCAACAGACTGCTACCTTCAGGGAGTGCTTAGACTGGCTTTCTACCCATGGCTCAGGAGAGCCTCAGTGTGGCTGACTTTATTTCCAGGATTTAGGTTCTTTAGCCCACTAGTGAAAAATGACTTCATTATCAGTCTCTGCCTTCTATCAAATTATGCATAAAGAGATATATCCATTATGTGGTGGGATTTTTCACATTTTTGTAAACTATGATTTGCATTTTTATGGAAGAGAGCAGATGATAATATACAGTGGCAGCTAAGCTGGACATATTTATGCAAAATACTCAGCTGCCTCTGAAACCTCTGCGAATGTTGCCCTTTTACTGATTTTGGACAACCATACCAACATCAAGTTAACAGGATATATTTCTAACTCTAAAAGCTGACTTTAGGTAGTTGGTAGATTCTTGGGCCTTCACTGGCAGTAGCAATGTGATGAGAGAAGGAAAAGGAGAGAACTGTGGGATAATCCACATCCCTGGAGTTTTGCCAGTTTGATTTTATGAGACTGCTCTATTTTGTGCATGTGCATGTATGTGTATGTATATACCCCATTTTTGAATGTTTAGGTTTAAATAAATTAACTGTAACTTATTTTCAGGAATAATTCTGAAGCTTTTTAAAATTTTTATAATAGCTAGAATATCTTGCTGAAAATTTACCACAGAATTTTGCTTCAGTGCTACAGAAAAATTCTCTGCCTTTTAATAAAATTTGTATCATTTGAGAGAAATAAAGCTGAATATACTTTTGTATTTAAGGGCACATTGCAGTTCTTTTTTCCTGTAAAGCAAAACATCCCTGAACTATATTATTGGAAGGTGTTCAGACTAGAATCCTATTTATTCACTCATTTTTTATTTTATACATATTTACTGAGCTTACCATGTGCTGTGAATTCTTCTGTGTACTGGTTATATAGTACCTGCTTTTGTGGGATTTACTTCTCCATTGGAGAAGACAGATAATACAGGTTGTAAATAGATGTATAATATCAGATGCTATAAAGAAAAAACAAAGAATAGGGACAGAAACAAACTGAGTGTATGGTACTAAATTCCTTCCTCATTGGTAGAGGCCCAGTGGCTCATTGAGTTTCCATATTCACTTCAGCAACAGACTGCCATCTTCAGGGAGTCCTTAAAATTGTCTTCCTGTCCATGGCTCAGGAGAGCTTCAATGTGGCCAACTTTGATTTGCAGGATCTGGGTTCTTTAGCCAGGAAGTGAAAAATGACTTCATCATCAGACTCTGCCTTCCACCAAATTATTCATAAAGAGATATACATGTTTGAGAGGGTTGCAACGTAAGATGCTTAAGGAAGACCTGTTTGAAGAGGTGACATATGCAGAGGCCCTAATGAAATAAGTGTATGAACCATGTGAATATTGGGGAAAAGAGCATTCTAGGAAGAGGTAAAGGCAAGTAAAAAGGTTTGAAAATGTTAACTTACTTGGCATGTTTGAAGAATAGCAGAGGCCAGTAGGGTTACAACCTAGTGATTAAAGGAATGATAAGAAATGAAATGGGAGAGAGCCAGAGAGTAGTTCATGATGATCCTTGTAGCTGGGTATGGATATGTAATGGGAAGCTATTAGAAGGATGGAGAGCCGAGGAGTGGCATAATTTGACATTGTGGATCACAGATTTACTATGTGGATCACAACAAACTGGAAAATTCCTCAAGAGATGGGAATACCACACCACCTTACCTGCCTCCTGAGAATACAGGTCAAGAAGAAGCAACAGTTAGAACTGCACATGGAACAACAGACTGGTTCCAAATTGGGAAAGGAGTACATCAAGGCTCTATGTCGTCACCCTGTTTACTTAACTTACACGCAGAGTACGTCATGCAGAATGCCAGGCTGGATGAAGCACAAGCTAGAATCAAGATTGTTGGGAGAAATATCAATAACCTCAGATATGCAGATGATGCCACCCTTATGGCAGAAAGCTAAGAGGGACTAAAGAGCATCTTGAAAGTGAAAGAGGAGAGTGAAAAAGCTGGCTTAAACTTGTCATTCAAAAAACAAAGATCATGGCATCCAGTCCCATCACTTCATGGCAAATAGATGGGGAAACAATTGAAACAGTGACAGACTTTATTTTCTTAGGCTCCAGATTCACTGCAGATGGTGACTGCAGCCATGAAATTCAAAGACGCTTGCTCCTTGGAAGAAAAGCTACAACCAATCTACTACTACTACTACTACTAACCAATCTAGACAACATATTAAAAAGCAGAGACATTACTTTGCCAACAAATGTCTGTCTAGTCAAAGCTATGCTTTTTCCAGTAGTCATGTATGGATGTGAGAAGTGGACTATAAAGAAAGCTGAGTGCCAAAGAATTGATGCTTTTGAACTGTGGTGTTGGAGAAGACTCTTGAGAGTCCCTTGGACTGCAAGGAGATCCAACCAGTCCATCCTAAAGGAAATCCATCCTGAATATTCATTGGAAGGACTGATGCTAAAGCTGAAGCTCCAATACTTTGGCCACCTGATGAGAAGAACTGACTCATTGGAAAAGACCCTGATGCTGGGAAAGATTGAAGGCAGGAGGAGAAGGGGATGACAGAGGATGAGATGGTTGGATGACATCACCAACTCAATGGACATGAATTTGAGCAAGCTCCAGGAGTTGGTGATGGACAGGGAAGCCTGGCATGCTGTGGCCCATGAGGTCACAAAGAGTGGGACATGACTGAGTGACTGAACTGAACTATAGAGCTGCAGTGTAGAGTTTAGATTGAAGAGGATTAAGGGTAAAAGCAGAGAGAGCTGTTAGGTTATTACAGTTTTCCAGGCAAGAGTCCTAGACTAGTGTGGTAGATGATGGGAGAGGTGGGGTGGGTGGGTGGGTAGTCAGATACTGTATTCAAGCTAAATTTTAAAGGCTCTGCTGATAGCTTGGATATGAAGGGGGGAGGGGAGTAAAGGATGACATCTAGTTTTTTGATTGAGCGACTGGGTGAATGCTGGAATGGAGAGATGAGGAACAGATTTGAAGGAGTATGAAGTCATGAGGGTGTTTTTGGTCATGTTAGTTTGGAGATACTAAATAGGCAGTTGGATATCCAAATCTAGAATTCAGGGTGCATTTTGATTCTGACAGAATTGATTTGGGAGTCTTTATTTCATGGTCATGATGTTGGATGAGATCACTTAGTACAGCTTGCAAAGAGAAAATGGCAAAGGACTGAACCCTGGAGCATGCGAATATTAAGTAGTAGAGAAGAGGAGGAACCAGCAAGAGACTGAGAAGTACTCACTAGTGAGCTAGAAGAAAAGTTAGGAGACTGATGTGCTGGAAGCCAAGTAAAATGTTTCAAAAAGGAGGGGATATTTAATGGTATGGAATGTTGCTTACATATACCTGGATAAAAGAAGCTTTAACTGCTTTGAAGTAAATTTGATAGCTTCCCTAATGGGTAGCCATTGTCATTTAGAAAATTTGCTTTTAACTTCGTACTCCAAGTAACTTCCCATATTGTTTTTCACAACATATTATTTTGGTCCTTAAGATCATGTAGAACTTTAAATTGTGAGAAGGGGTTTGATTAGTTTTTATGAAAATTTAACCCCTAACAATCTCATTTCATGGAAGAAACTTCTCTAAACTTGAGTTTATATTCTGGGAGAAAAAAATTTTTTCCCCTTAGTTTGCGTTTTTCTTCAATAATTATTCCCTGGGTACCTCTTTGACCATATTCTTCTCGATCAATTATTTAACACACTTAAGATTAGATATACAGCTGTGCAAATATGCCAAATCTAGTTATTTGAAAAGTCTTTTTTGAAGAATCTTCATGGCAAAGAAAAACAAGAATATTTTGCTTGCATGCAAAACATGTCTAAGAAAAGAAATAGAAAATGTGGTTTGTTTTCCCAGTTGTACAAAAAGAATACCCAGTATCTGTGTAAAATTGCCGATGTTATAAATATTGACTTAATATTCAATAAAATGCTATTACATTTCTAACATTTTTTTATCATAACTTCTTCGTCTGGTCTTGGGGACAATCTGGAAAGAAAAAATGATAACTATGGTGCCTCAAAAACTTTTATTAGCATAGTAGAAATTCTCTTTATATCAGTTATATTTTATCACAAAATAGTTTATTAGAAGAAAAATTATTCTCTAAAATTGATATTATATATATATTTTTAGGTGACCTTTTATTTTCTAATTAAATTTATTTATTTTAATTGGAGGCTAATTACTTTACAATATTGTGTTGGTTTTGCCATACATTGACATGAATCCACCACAGGTGTACATGTGTTCCCCATCCTGAACCCCCCTCCCACCTCCCTCCCTATCCCATCCCTCTGGGTCATCCCAGTGCACCAGCCCCGAGCACCCTGTATCATGCTTTGAACCTGGACTGGTGATTTGTTTCACATATGATAATATACATGTTTCAATGCCATTCTCCCAAATCATCCTACCCTCTCCCTCTCCCACAGAGTCCAAAAGACTGTTCTGTACATCTATGTCTCTTTTGCTGTCTTGCATACAGGGTTATCGTTACCATCTTTCTAAATTCCATATATATGCATTAGTATACTGTATTGGTGTTTTTCTTTCTGGCTTACTTCACTCTATAATCGGCTCCAGTTTCATCCACCTCATTAGAACTGATTCAAATATATTCTTTTCAATGGCTGAGTAATACTCCATTGTGTATATGTACCACAGCTTTCTTATCCATTCATCTGCTGATGGACATCTAGGTTGTTTCCATGTCCTGGCTATTATAAACAGTGCTGCGATGAACATTGGGGTACAACGTGTCTCTTTCAATTCTGGTTTCCTTGTGTGTGCCCAGCAGTGGGGTTGCTGGGTCATAAGGCAGTTCTATTTCCAGTTTTTTAAGGAATCTCCACACTGTTCTCCATAGTGGCTGTACTAGTTTGCATTCCCACCAACAGTGTAAGAGGGTTTCCTTTTCTCCACACCCTCTCCAGCATTTATTGCTTGTAGAATTTAGGATAGCAGCCATTCTGACTGGCGTGAGATGGTACCTCATTGTGGTTTTGATTTGCATTTCCCTGATAATGAGTGATGTTGAGTATCTTTTCATGTGTTTGTTAACCATCTGTATGTCTTCTTTGGAGAAATGTCTGTTTAATTCTTTGGCCCATTTTTTGATTGGGTTATTTATTTTTCTGGAATTGAGCTGCAGGAGTTGCTTGTATATTTTTGAGATTAATTCTTTGTCAGTTTCTTCATTTGCTATTATTTTCTCCCATTCTGAAGGCTGTCTTTTCACCTTGCTTATAGTTTCCTTCATTGTGCAAAAGCTTTTAATTTTAATTAGGTCACATTTGTTTATTTTTGCTTTTATTTCCAATATTCTGGGAGGTGGGTCATAGAGGATCCTGCTGTGATTTATGTCGGAGAGTTTTGCCTATGTTCTCCTCTAGGAGTTTTCCAGTTTCTGGTTTTACATTTAGATCTTTAATCCATTTTGAGTTTCTTTTTGTGTATGATGTTAGAAAGTGTTCTAGTTTCATTCTTTTACAAGTGGTTGACCAGTTCTCCCAGCACCGCTTGTTATTATATTTTTAAGATCTTTTTTGAATTGATACTACTTTTCACTTTGTTTAAATTATTAGGTTTTTAAATTTATGAAAGTGGAAGTGTTAGTCGTTCAGTCGTGTCTTCTTTGCATCCCCATGACTGTAGTCAACTAGGCTTCTCTGTCCATGGAATTCTCCAGGCAAGAATACTGGAGAGAGTTGCCATTTCCTTCTCCAGTGGATCTTCCCAACCCAGGGATCAAAGCCAGGTCTCCTGCTTTGTAGGCAGATTCTTTACCTTCTGAGCCATGAATGTATAGAGAACCTCTATTTCTGTCATGTAAAAAAAAATCTTGTTTCTAACAAAGGTGGACACTGTGGACTGAATATTTGTTTCCCTCAAATTTGTTTGTTGAAGTCATAACTCCGGTCCCTCCCTCTGAACGTGATGGTGTTTAGAGGTGGGGCCTTAGGTAGCTAGATTTTGAGGATGGACCTCTCATGACATGGGGTTAGTGCCTTTATGTTGTTACTCAGTCCTGTCTGACACTTTGTGACCCCATGGACTGCAGCACACCAGGGTTCTCTGTCTTTCACTATCTCCCAGTCTGCTCAAACTCTTGTCCATTGAATTGATGATGCCAGTCAACCATTTCATCTTCTGTCATCCCCTTTTCCTGCCTTCAATCTTTCCCAGCATCAGGGTCTTTTCCGGTGAGTCAGTTCTTCACATCAGGTGGCCAAAGTATTGGAACTTCAGCTTCGGCTTCAGTCCTTCCAGTGAGTATTCAGGTTTGATTTCCTTTAGGATTGACTGGCTTGATCTTGCTGTCCAAGGGACTCCCAAGACTCTTCTCCAACATCACAGTTTGAAAGCATCAATTCTTTGGCACTCAGTCTTCTTTATGATCCAACTCTCACATCCATACATGACCACAGGAAATACCATATCTTTGACTATACAGACATTTGTGGGCCAAGCGATATCTCTGCTTTTCAATATACTGTCTAGGTTTGTCATAGCTTTTCCTTTACAAAAAATGTCTTTTGTTTCATGGCTAAAGACACTGTCTACAGTGATTTTGGAGCCCAAGAAAATAAAGTGTGTCACTGTTTCCATTGTTTCCCCATCTATTTGCCATGAAGTGATGGGACCAGATGCCATTGTCTTAATTTTTTGAATATTGAGTTTTAAGCCAGCTTTTTCATCCTCCCCTTCCTCCTTCATTAAGAGGCTCTTTAGTTCCTCTTTTCTTTCTTTCATTAGGGTGGTGTCATCTCCGTGTTTGCAGGTGTTCTTTCTCCTGGCAATCTTGATTCCAGCTTGTGATTCCTCCAGCTTGGCATTTCCCATGATGTACTCTGCATAGAAGTTAAATAAGCAGTGTGACAATATACAGCCTTAATGTACCCCTTTCCCATTTTTGAACTGGTCCATTGTTCTGTGTCCAGTTCTAGCCGTTGCTTCTTGACCTCCATACAGGTTTCACAGGAGGCAGATAAGGTGGTCTGGCATTCCCATCTCTTTAAGAATTGTCCACAGTGTGTTGTGATCTACAAAGCCAAAGGCTTTCATGTAGTCAGTGAAGCAGAAGATGTTTTTCTGGATATCTCTATGATTCAGATGTTGGCAATTTGATCTCTGGTTCCTCTGCCTTTGCAAAATCCAGCTCGTACATCTAGAAGTTCTCAGTTCAGGTACTGTGGATGCCTAGCATGATGGATTTTAAGCATTACCTTGCTAGCATGTGAAATGAGCACAATTGTACAGTGTAGTTTGAACATTCTTTGGCATTGCCCTTCTTTGGGATTGAAATGAAAAGTGACCTTTTCCAGTCCTGTGGCCACTGCTGAGTTTTTCAGATTTACTGACATAAATAGTGCCATACTTTAACAGCATCATTTATCAGGATTTTAAGTAGCTCAGTTAGAATTCCATCACCTTCACTAGCTTTGTAGTAATACATCCTAAGGCTCACTTGACTTCATACTCCAGGATGTCTGGCTCTAAATGAGTGACCACACCATCGTAGTTATCTGGGTCATTAAGAGCTTTGTACAGTTCTTCTATGTATTCTTGTCACCTCTTCTTAGTCTCTTTTGCTTCTGTTAGGTACATACCGTTTCTGTCCTTTATTGTACCCATCTTTGCATGAAATGTTCCCTTGGTATCTCTAATTTTCTTGAAGAGATCTCTAGTCTTTCCCATTTTATTGTTTTCCTCTGTTTCTTTGCATCATTCGCTTAAGAAGGCTTTCTTATCTCTCCTTGCTATTCTCTGGAACTCTGCATTCAGTTGGATATATCTTTCTGTTTCTCCTTTGCCTTTCACTTCTTTTCTCAGCTATTTATAAGGCCTCCTCAGACAAATACTTTGCCTCCTTGCTTTCTTTGGGATGGTTTGGATCACTGCCTCCTGTGCAGTGTTACAAACCTCCATCCACAGTTCTTTAGGCACTCTGTCTATCAGATCTAGTCCCTTGAATCTATTTGTCACTTCCACTGGATAATCATAAGGGATTTGATTTAGGTCATACCTGAATGGCCTAGTGGTTTTCCCTACTTTCTTCAATTTACGTCTAAATTTTACAATAAGGAGTTCAAGATCTGAGCTATAGTCAGCTCCTGGCCTTGTTTTTGCTGAGTCTGTAGAGCATCTCCATCCTTGACTGCAAAGAATATAATCAGTCTGATTTTGGTATTGACCATCTGATGATGTCCATGTATAGAGTTGTCTTTTGTGTTGTTGGAAGAGAGTGTTTGCTATGATCAGTGCATTCTCTTGACAAAACTCTGTTAGCCTTTGCCCTGCTTCATTTTGTACTCCAAGGCCAAACTTGCCTGTTACTCTAGGTTTCTCTTGACTTCCTACTTTTACATTTCAGTCCCCTATGATGAAAAGGACCTCTCTTTTTGGGTGTTCTAGCAGGTCTTGTAAATCTTCATAGAACCATTCAGCTTCAGCTTTTTCAGCATTAGTGGTTGGGGCATAGACTTGGATTACTGTGATGTTGAATAGTTTGCCCTGGAAACGAATCAAGATCATTCTGTCATTTCTGTCATTTTTGGGACTGCACCCAAGTACTGCATTTTGGACTCTTTTGTTGACTATGTGGGCTACTCCATTTCTTCTAAGGGATTCTTGCCCACAGTAGTAGATATAATGGTCATCTGAATTAAATTCACCCCTTGCCATCCATTTTAGTTCACTGATTCCTAAAATGTTGATGTTCACACTTGCCATCTCCTGTTTGACCACTTCTAATTTACCTTGATTCATGGAACTCACATTCCAGGGTCCTATGCAGTATTGTTATTTATAGTATCTGACTTTACTTTCACCACCAGATACATCCACAGCTGAGTGTCATTTCCAGTTTGACAGCCTCTTCATTCCTTCTGGAGCTATTTCTCCATTCTCCAGTAGCATATTGGGCACTTACCAACCTGGGGGTTTCTTCTTTCAGTGTCACATCTTTTTGCCTTTTCATACTGTTCATGGGGCTCTCAAGGCAAAATGCTGAAGTGGTTTACATTCCTTTCTCCATTGGACCACATTCTGTCAGAACTCTCCACCATGACCCATCCGTCTTGGGTGGCCCTACACGGCATGGCTCATAATTGCATTCAGTTACACAAAGCTTTGGTCCATGTGATCATTTTGGTTAGTTTTCTGTGATTGTGGTTTTCATTCTGCCTGCCCTCTGATTGATGAGGACAAGAGGCTTGTGGAAGCTTCCTGATAGGAGGAACTGGCTGTGGAGAAAACTGAATCTTGCTTTGGTGGGCAGGGCCTTGGTCAGTAAATCTTGAATCCAGTTTTCTGTTGGTGGATGGGGCTGTGTTCCCTCCCTGTAATTTGGCCTGAGACCAAACTATGGTAGGGATTGTTCTTGTTCAATCACCAAGTTGCCTCCAACACTTTGTAACCCCATGAACTATAGCATGCCAAGCTTCCCTGTCCTTCACTATCTCCTGGAGTTTGCTCAGATTCATGTCCATTGAGTTGGTAATGCCATCCAGTCATCTCATCCTCTGTTATCCCCTTCTCCTCCTGCTCTCAGTCTTTTCCAGCATCAGGGTGTTTTCCAGTGAGTTGGCTCTTCACATCAGGTGGCCAAAGTATTGGAACTTCAGTTTCAACATCAATCCTTCCAATGAATATTCAGGGTTGATTTCCTTTAGGATTGACTGATTTTATCTCCTTGCTATCCAAGATTCTTAAGAATCTTCTCTAGAACCACAATTCAGAAGCATCAGTTCTTCATCAATGGTAGGGGTTATGGCAGTAATGGTGACCCCCTCCAAAAGAACTTATGCCAGCATGCCGCACCTCCCAGGACTGCTGTTGTCAGTGTCCCTGACCCCCTGGCAGGCCACTGTCAACCCGTGCCTCCACTGGAGACTCTCAGACACTCACAGGCAGGTCTGGCTCAGTCTCTTGTGGGGTCGCTGATCCTTTCTCCTGGGTCCTGAGTCCAGGAGACCCAGAAAGTCTAGGGGTGCCTTTAATGGAGAAGACAACAGATAATCTTTCCCTCCCCTTTGAGAAAGATCCATCAGGGAAGGCTGCTGTCTACAAGCTTAGAAGAAGATTCATCCTGATACCCTGATCTTGGAATTTCAGCCTTCAGAACTGTGAGAAGTAAATGTGTTTTTTAAAGCCACCCAGTCTGTGATATTTTTATTATATAGCAGCCTGATCTAAGACAATGGGCAGTAGTGTTTAACAAACTGTATCATTGACAGCATTAATGCTTTATTTTTATAATACTCAGAAAAGGGTATCTTCCCAAGGAACATAATAGTGTATGTGAATTAAAGTCCACTTTAAAGTATGTACAGGAATGCAGACTTTTTCAGCTTGTCAGGAAGAATATTAGCTTATCTAGCTTGATTTGGTGCACAGAGCTGAAAGCGGCTGCTGCTCCTGCTGCTAAGTCGCTTCAGTTGTGTCCAACTCTGTGCAACCCCATAGACGGCAGCCCACCAGGCTCTTCCGTCCCTGGGATTCTCCAGGCAAGAACACTGGAGTGGGTTGCAATTTCATTCTCCAATGCGTGAAAGTGAAGTCGCTTAGTCGTGTCCAACGCTTTGAGACCCCATGGACTGCAGCCCACCAGGCTCCTCCATCCATGGGATTTTCCAGGCAAGAGTACTGGAGTGGGGTGCCATTGCCTTCTCTGAGCTGAAGGCTGGATGTTAAGAAAACCTTTCACTGCTTCTAGTTTTAGATTCGTCATTACTGTCACCTTGGGCTTCCCTGGTGGCACAGTGGTAAAGAATCTGCTTGCAATGTGGGAAACATGGGTTTGATTCCTGGGATGGGAAAGTCTCCTGGAGAAGGAAATGGCAACCCACTCCAGTATTCTTGCCTGCAGTATACCATGGACAGAGGGGCCTGGCAAGCTGTAGTCTGTGGTGTTGCAAAAGAGTCGGACGCAACTCCAGGACCAAACAACAAAATGGCCTTGGAAGTCACTTAAGTATTTTGCCTCTTGATTCCTTTTTTGGTAAAATTTAGATTCTGAGATCTATTTTTCAAAGGTTTGGCGTGTAAAATGATAGAAATCCTGTAAAAATTTCATTGAAAAGCCAAAAAGAGGAGAAATGATACATAGGTTTTTCCTACTTTGCAAGCTGTGTTTGATCAAAGTATACTATCTTATAAAAATTCAATTAAAGATTTAGGAAGTAGGTTGGATGGCATCGCTGACTCAATGGGCATGAATTTGAGCAAATTCTGGGAGACAGTGAAGGACAGGTAGGCCTGGCATGCTGCAGTTCATGGGACTGCAAAAAGTTGGATATAACTTAACGGCTTAACAACAGGAGGTAGTAGCTTACTGGAATAATGTATTTTCTCCATACTTTGTGTGAACAGAGCTTTCCTGAGACTTTCTGAGAAAAGTGCTGGAAGTATGAATGAATTAGCACCTACTTAATAGTTTGCCATCCTAAGCATTAGAACAAGAGTGAATATTTTATATGCTATACTTTCCCCTTGTATCTATATGTAGATGTACTTTCCGTTACTTGGGGTAGTGGAGGAAAAAGTAGTATATAATTTTTAATTAGATGTTAATTTCAACTTAAAAAATAGAACTGAATCCTTTTTGTAATCAGGTTTGTGGACTAAGTTAAATTCATAAACTTGATCACCAGTTTCTACATAGTCAATTGAAAACTGTAATGGGGAGGAATTCTAGGTGACAATATGGAAAGATCAATGGAAATTCTCCCCAGAAAAATATTTGCCTAATGGGTATTAAAATTAGCCAAGACCGTCAATCAGAGTCTCTAAAGAATGATAAAGGGATTTGCAGCAAATTGAAAACCATTTACTAAATATCTGCAAAGCTCGGTAATAGGAGTCTTAACATGTGAGCTAGAGGTTACACCCGTTTCCTCACCCAGCTCCTTGTTGCAGAACAGGTATTACAGAGAGCTTGGCAGCCAAGTGGCAGCTCCTATCTCCCTTAGATACTGTCCATAATATAGAGGTTCAAACAGGGTCATAGAAAAACTCAAAAATTGGCAACACCATGGTGCTGCCTGAGGGACCTTACTTTATTTGGATTGTGTAGCAATTTGTGCCTTCAAGGAATTGTACAAAGTAAAAATCAGCAAACAATCAGTGGAGCATGATATCAAACAATCAAAAGCATGGTATGATAGTTATAGAGGCAGACCAGCCAGAAGTTTAACATAGGAGAGAAAGAGCCAGCAAAGGAGGTCTGGTGATAAGGATGAGTGTACACATACCTAAGGCTCTGCTCTCTCAGGAGCAACTGGAGAGGAAACTTATTTGCTATTAGTCCTTGACTAAATGTGAGACAATTTGTAGACTCCCAGAAGTGTGAAAGCAATCTCTAATTCGCACTGGTCAAGCAGCAAAAGAAGAAAATCTTATTGGCTCTATTGTACTTGGGGGCTGTGGTACAACTCCAGTCAATCAGTGGATGACTGCTAAACAATACCTCTGACACAGGGAATTACTTTAGGAACCTAGGTGTCAAGATAAAAATTAAAAATCCAGAAATTAGAGCCTGCACATGAGAAATTAGTCCAGCCAAGTTACTATACAGACTCTGGAGCAGAGACAACCAAATACAATGCTGCTACAATATGTTACCTAACTTCAGATTAATAAACAGGAAAGTGTGACCTATATGCAGAGGGAAAAAAGATTGCCTTTGAGGGGGAGTCAGATGTTGAACTTGGTGACTAAGGACTTCAAACATCTATTTTAAATACATTCAAAGAACTTAAACCATGTTTAAATAATTAAAGGAATATGTGATGACAGTGACTCATTGAAAATACAGGGACTTCTTTGGTGGTCCAATGTTTAATAATCCATTCCTGCCAATGCTGGGGACACAGGTTCGATCCCTGTTCCAGCAAGATTCCATGTGCCACAGAACAACTAAGTCCATGTGCCACAATTACTGAAGCCCACATGCCAAGAACTCGTGCTCCACCACTAAAGGAGCCACTGCAGTGAGAAGCCCATGCCCCACATCTAGAGAGTAGCCCCTACTTGCCACAACTAGAGAAAGCCCACACACAGCGACACAGACCCAGTGCAGCCAAAGACAAGTGGGAGAAAGGAAAATGCTAGTAAATGATAGAACACACCCACCACACCCCAAATCAAAAAGCTGAACTTCTCATTTGAAAAGAGTGAAGAAAAATGAACAGAGCCTTATGAAAATGTGGTACAACATTAAGCACACAAACATTCATAATGGGTATACCAGAGGAGGAGGCAAAACAGACAAAATATATTTGAAGAAATAATGTCTGCCCTAAATTTGATGAAAAGCAATCTATATGTTCAAGAAGCTCAAGAAAAATACTAGTAAAGCAAATCCAACATAAAAACATGATCAACTGGGATTTATTTACCCCAGTAGTGCAAATACAAGGATGGCTTAACATCACTGTGTCAAAACATCGGGTTTTGTTTGTTTGTTTGTTTGTTTGTTTGTTTTGGCCATGCCATGCAGCATGTGGGAATAATCTTAGTTTCCCAATCAGGGATCAAACCCTTGCCCCCTGCATTAGGAGCATGGAGTCCTAACCACTGGACCACTAGGAAAGTCCCAAAATATTGTTTAAAGAAAGTAAAAATGCATCAAATAAATGCAAAGACATCCCATGATCATAGATCAGAAGACTGAATATTATTAATATAGTAGTACTCCCAAAACTGACCTACACTTTCAATACAGTCCCTCTCAAAACCCCACTTGGTATTTTGCAGAAATTGATAAGGTGATCCTGAAAATTCAAATGGAAACAAAAAGTACCATGAATAACCAAAACAATACTGGAAAAGAAGAACAAAATTGGAGGCTTCACATTTCCTGGATGCTGAGCTTACTAATCAAGATAGTGTTGTACTGGCATAGGGATAAGCAGAGATCAATGGAATAGAATTGAGAGTCCAGAAATAAACCCAGTTCATTGTGGGGTCAATTTGATTTTCAACAAGGATGACAAGACAGTTCAATGGGGAAAGAGAGTGGTGTTGGGACAACTGGATATTCCCATGCAATAGAGTTTGTGCTGAGTCATTTCAGTCGTGTCCAACTATGTACAACCCTATGGACTGCAGCCCACCAGGTTCCTCTGTCCATGGGATTCTCCAGGAAAGAATACAGAAGTGTTGTAGTCCCTTCTCCAGGGGATCTTCCCAACCCATAGATCAAACCCACACTGCTTATGTCTCCTGCATTGGCAGGCTGGTTCTTTACCATGCCACCTGGGAAGCAAAGAGTATAGTTGGACCATATATCACATCAAATGCAGAGCTTAACTCAAAATGGATGAGAAACAGTAATGTCTAAAACTGTAAAAACTCCTAGACAAAACATTGGAATGAATCTTCAGGACCTTAAGTTAGTCATTGATTTTGTAGCTCTGATAACAAAAGCACAAACAAAAAAATTCATGAACTTCATCAAAATTAAAAACTTTGTGCTTCAATGAGACCACCAAGAAAGTGAAGAGAAACTTCACAGAATGAGAGAAAATATTTGCAAATCATGTATCTCATGAATGTCTTGTATACAGAGTACTTAACACTTACAATCCGATCATAAGGATGATACAATTTTAAAAATGGGCAAAATATCTGAGTAGATATTTCTTCCCA
The DNA here is from genome assembly GCF_042477335.2 of Ovis canadensis. Classification (NCBI taxonomy): domain Eukaryota; kingdom Metazoa; phylum Chordata; class Mammalia; order Artiodactyla; family Bovidae; genus Ovis; species Ovis canadensis. The sequence continues at coordinate 134,986,910 of NC_091727.1, forward strand.
GTAAAGTGTATGAATGGATAATAAGAACATGAAAAAGATGCTCAACATCATTCATCATTAAGTAAATTCAATCAAAACCATAATGCAATACCACCTCACACCCACTAAAATGACTATAATAAAGACACGACAAGCGAGGATGTGGAGAAATTGAAACTTACACACTGCCGGCTGGGCTGTAAGTGGTGTAGCCACTTGGGAATACGATTTGACAGTTCCTCAAGATCTTAAACACAGAGATACTATATGACTGGGTAATTCTACTCTTGGATATATGCTCAAAAGAAATGAAAACATGTCTTTGCAAAAACTTGTACACAAATGTTCATAGCAGCATTATTCATAATAGCCTCAAAGTGGAATTAACCCAAATGTCCTGCTGATGAATGAATAAATAAAATATGCCATTACCATATAATGGAATACTGTTTAGCAAAAAGAAAAAGGAGTGAAGAAGTAGTACATATTACAATATGGACAAACCTCAAAAACATTATACAAAGTGAAATAAGTCACATAAGAGCACATATTGTATGGTTCCATTTATCTGAAAGTGTCCACAATAGGCAAATCAGTAAAGACAGAAAATAGTTAAGTGATTGGGGCTGATGGAGATAGGGTGAAGACAATGGGAGGTACTATAGACTGAAGCAGGAAGTCAAGAAACACCTGGAGTAACAGGCAAATTTGGCCTTGGAGTACAGAATGAAGCAGGGCAAAGGCTAATAGAGTTCTGCCAAGAGAACACATTGGTCATAGCAAACACCTTCTTCCAACAACACGAGAAGACTACACATGGACATCACTAGATGGTCAACACCAAAATCAGATTGATTATATTCTTTGCAGCCAAAGATGGAGAAGCTCTATACAGTCAGCAAAAACAAGACTGGGAGCTGACTGTGGCTCAGATCATGAACTCCATATTGCCAAATTCCGACTGAAATTGAAGAAAGTACGGAAAACCACTAGACCATTCAGGTATGACCTAAATCAAATCCCTTATGATTACACAAAGGAAGAGACAAATAGATTCAAGGGATTAGATCTGATAGACAGAGTGCCTAATGAACTATGGATGGAGGTTAGTGACATTGTACATGAGACAGGAATCAAGGCCATCCCCAAGAAAAATAAATGCAAAAAAGCAAAATGGCTGTCTGAGGAGGCCGTACAAATAGCTGTGAAAAGAAGGGAAGTGAAAAGCAAAGGAGGAATGGAAAGATATACCCATTTGAATGCAGAGTCCCAAAGAATAGCAAGGAGAGATAAGAAAGCCTTCCTCAACGATCAATGCAAAGAAATAGAGGAAAACAATAGAATGGGAAACACTAGAGCTCTCTTCAAGAAAATTAGAGATACCAAGGGAACATTTCATGCAAATATGGGCTCAATAAAGGACAGAAATGATATGGACCTAACAGAAACAGAAGATATTAAGAAGAGGTGGCAAGAATACACAGAAGAACTGTACAAAAAAGATCATGAACCAGATAATCATGATGGTATGATCACTCACCTAGAGCCAGACATCCTGGAATGTGAAGTCAAGTGGGCCTTTGAAAGCATCGCTATGAACAAAGCTAGTGGAGGTGATGGAATCCCAGTTGGGCTATTTCAAATCCTGAAAGATGATGCTATGAAAGTGCTGCACTCAATATGCCAGCAAATTTGGAAAACTCAGCAGTGGCCACAGGGCTGGAAAAGGTCAGTTTTCATTCCAATCCCAAAGAAAGCCAATGCCAAAGAATGCTCAAACTACCACACAATTGCACTCATCTCACACGCTAGTAAAGTAATGCTTAAAATTCTCCAAGCCAGACTTCAGCAATACATGAACCGTGAACTTCCAGATGTTCAAGCTGGTGTTAGAAAAGGCAGAGGAACCAGAGATCAAATTGCCAACATCTGCTGGATCATCGAAAAAGCAAGAGAGTTCCAGAAAAACATCTGCTTTATTGACTACGCCAAAGCCTTTGACTGTATGGATCACAATAAACTGTGGAAAATTCTGAAAGAGAAGGAAATACCAAACCACCTGATCTGCCTCTTGAGAAACCTATATGCAGGTCAGAAAGCGACAGTTAGAACTGGACATGGGACAACAGACTGGTTCCAAACAGGAAAAGGAATACGTCAAGGCTGTATATTGTCACCCTGCTTATTTAACTTATATGCAGAGTACATCATGAGAAACACTGGGCTGGATAAAGCACAAGCTGGAATCAAGATTGCTGGGAGAAATATCAATAACCTCAGATATGCAGATGACACCACCCTTATGGCAGAAAGTGAAGAAGAACTAAAGAGCCTCTTGATGAAAGTGAAAGAGGAGAGTGAAAAAGTTGGCTTAAAGCTCAACATTCAGAAAACTAAGATCATGGCATCTGGTCCCCTCACTTCATGGGAAATAGATGGGGAAACAGTGGAAACAGTGTCAGACTTTATTTTGGGGGTCTCTCAAATCACTGCAGATGGTGACTGCAGCCATTAAATTAAAAGACGCTTACTCCTTGGAAGAAAAGTTATGACCAATCTGGATAGCATATTGAAAAACAGAGACATCACTTTGCCAACAAAGGTCTGTCTAGTCAAGGCTATGGGTTTTCCAGTGGTCATGTATGTTGGACTTTGAAGAAAGCTGAGCACCAAAGAATTGATGCTTTTGAACTGTGATGTTGGAGAAGACTCTTGAGAGCTCCTTGGACTGCAAGGAGATCCAACCAGTCCATTCTAAAGGAGATCAGTCCTGGGTGTTCATTGGAAGGACTGATGTTGAAGCTGAAACTTCAGTACTTTGGCCACCTGATGTGAAGAGCTGACTCATTTGAAAAGACCCTGATGATGCTGGGAAAGATTGAGGACAGGAGGAGAAGGGGATGACAGAGGATGAGATTGTTGGATGGCATCACTGACTCGATGGACATGGGTTTGGGTGGACTCCGGGAGTTGGTGATGGACAGGGAGACCCGGCATGGTGCGGTTCACAGGGTCACACAGATTCAGACACGACTGAGTGACTGAACTGAACTGATAGACTGAAAGTTTGTGTTCCTTCAAAATTTATTTGCTGAATTACCAGTGTGATGATATTTAGAGGGATGCCTTTGAGGGTGATCAAGTTGTGAGGGTGCACCTCTTATGAATGGGATGAATGCTCTTATAAAAGAGACCCCAGAGAGCTTCCTTGCCTTTTTCATCAGGTAAGGTTCTAGCAAGAAGATGGCTGTCTATGAGCCAGGAAGCTGGTCCTCACCAAACACACTGCATCTTTCCGTGCCTTGATCTTGGATGCCCCAGCCTCCAGAACTATGAGAAATAAGTTTCTTGTTTATATGCTACCCAGTGATAGCAGCCCCAAAGGACTAAGATGGGAGGTGACTGCTAATAGATATGAGGTTTTCTTTTTATTTTAATTCTCATTAAAAAAAAAAACTTTTAATTGGTAGAAAATTGCTTTACAATGCTGTGTTGGTCTCTGCCATTACAACAGTGCTAATCAGTCAGGCCCTCTTGAGCCTCCCTCCTTTCCCCCCATCCCACCCCTCTAGGTCATCACAGAGGGTGGGACAAATTGAGAAAGTAGCATTGACATATGTACACTACCATTGTAAAATAGATAGTGGGAAGTTGCTATACAACACAGGGAGCTCAGCCTGGCACTCTATGAAGTTTCTTTTTAAGATGATAAAAGTATTCTAAGCTCTGTAAATATGGTAAAAACCACTGAATTTTATGTTATTAAGTATATCACTAAAGTTCTTTAAAAAAAGCTTGTAGAACTGTCTTAAGTCCTGTTTTGGAAAAGGATGAGATAAGTAATCTTAAAGATCTCATGTTTGGATAATGATTATCTTAACTGTATAATAATGAATTTGAAAAAAATTATAGTCATAAAATCACTATCTGTGTCTCTTCCCATACCTTATTCTCTTCCAGTCTAGGAAATTAGGCCTATGCAAAGAGAATTTTATATGATAACTGTGTAACTATCAAATATTTTAAAGAATCTTTAAAGGTAGATATTAGCTTTGCATGTTTATTGAAGATATTTTAGGATAAGCAAGGAAAAAAGATAAGCTGGAACAATTTTCTAAAGTATAGATAGGTAAGTGGGAGTAGGTTATGAAACTGTGGGTAAAAATCACTGTAATATTATTTCTCTAAAAATGGCTTTGATCAATTTTAGAGGTATTTGCATATTTTTCTACCAAAAATAGAATATATAATATAATTATAATAGATATATTCAAACAAATTAAGGGCAACTGAGTTTCTAACAAAATATTTAATTTTCTTTATTCTGAATGAGGATACGGTCAGAGTGAATGATATTTTAAATAGAAATGGGAAATTTTCACATTTCTATATGGATAATCGTGAAGAAAAATTTACTAACCTATTTAATTTCAGGTGAGAATTGTAAAAATTAAGTTTATTTCAATTACTTAACCTGTTTTCTAAGCTGCTCTGTGTAAGAAAATCTTGGTTGTGTTTAGAATTCCATGTTACTATTGAATTTAGAATAACTTAGCATCTCCCCCTGCTGGACGTTTACCCTACTACAAGGAATTTGACCTCTGCTAGATCCCTGGGTTGGGAAGGTCCTCTGGAGAAGGAAATGGCAACCCACTCCAGTACTCTTGCCTAGAAAATTCCATGGATGGAGGAGCCTGGTGGGCTACAGTCCATGGGGTCGCAAAGAGTTGGACACGACTGAGCGACTTCACTTTCACTTTCAGTAGCCTCTGCTAGTGCAGACGAAGGAAAAATGAGTGTGTTGAGCTGAATGGGGGAGCTAGAGTACAATTCTGATTTCTGCCCTTCTTGACTACAAAGATCCATTTCCCTTCTGTCTGGAAATAAATTGAGTTTCCCTCAACTTAAGGATTCTTGATATAGACTTTGGAGAAGGCAATGGCACCCCACTCCAGTACTCTTGCCTGGAAAATCCGATGGACGGAGGAGCCTGGTAGGCTGCAGTCCATGGGGTCTCAAAGAGTCGGACACGACTAAGCGACTTCACTTTTACTTTTCACTTTCATACATTGGAGAAGGAAATGGCAACCCACTCCAGTGTTCTTGCTTGGAGAATCCCAGGGATGGGGGAGCCTGGTGGGCTGCCGTCTATGGGGTCGCACAGAGTCGGACACGACTGAAGTGACTTAGCAGTAGCAGATATAGACTTAGGGTCTAGGGGTCAGACAATAATTGAATCTTGCTGGGTTCTATACCTCTTGAAAAACTCTACCCCTATTAGCCATTCCCTTGTGCCTCAGCTGGTCAAGAATCTGCTTGCAATGAAGGAGACCTGGCTTTGATCCCTGAGTTGGGAAGATCCCCTGGAGAAGGGAAAGGCTACCCAGTCCAGTATTCTGGCCTGGAGAATTCTGGGGACTGTATAATCCATGGGGTTGCAAACAGTCAGACACGACTGAACAAGTTTCACTCAGACATACTGACTAATAGCTACATTAGATCGTTTTACCCTAAACCTCAGATTTTTCCTTGACATTAATAAGGATTCTTTCTTTTCTTAGCATTTTATCATTCTATTACCAAATACCTTTGACAGCTTTTCATATTTCACATTTTTGTGTTATCAGGTTTATTTAAGAACTCTGCAAGATTAGTTTTGGTAAGATAACTTTTATATTTGATGCTTTTTTCTTATTCTGTAAAATACACATAATACTTACAACCTTAATCATTTTAAATTATACAGTTCAGTGGTAGTAAGTATATTTGCAGTGTTGTGCAATCTTCAGCAATATCTACTTCCAGAACTTTTTATCCTCCAAAAAGAAAACCCATTAAGCAGTTGCTCCTCACTTCCCCCTCTTCTCTCAGCCCAATATGCTGCATAGTTCATATAAGTAGAATCATACAATACGTGGCCTTTTGTGTCTGGTTTTTTTCACATGCATAATGTGGCAACATGTATCAGAACTTCATTTCTTTTCATGGCTGAATAATATTTCACTGTATGGACACACCACTTTCGTTTATTCATCAGATGATGGACATTTGAGTTGCTTGCACCTTTGGCTATTGTGAATAGTGCTGCAGTGAAAATTCATTTATACAAATTTTTATTTTAACACCTGTGTTTCAGTTTTTGGGGGTGTGTACCTAGGAATAGTATTGCAAAGTTATATGGTAATTACATGTTTAACTTACTGAGGAACTGCCAAACAGTTTTCCAAAGTGTCTGCACCACTTTTCATTCTCATTAGCAATGTATGAGAGCTCCATTTTCTTCCACATTCTTACTAACACTTGTTATTTTTCATTTTGTAAAGTGATCTGACTTAAAAAAAAACTGTTTAATTTGGCTGTGATGGGTCTTTGTTGCTGCAGGGCTTTTCTCTGGTTGTGGGGAGTGGACTTCTCATTGTGGTGGCTTCTCTAGCTGTGGAGCACAGGCTCTAGGGCCTGCGGGCTTCAGTGGTTGTGGCATGTGAGCTCAGTAGTTGCATTTCCCAGGCTCTAGAGCACAGGCTTCATATTTGCCGTGCACGGGCTCAGTTGCTCCATGGCATGGATCCAACCCATGTCCACCACATTGGCAGGTGGATTTTTTAACCTTTTTAACTTTTTAACACTTTTAACCTTTTTAACTTTGACTATACAGAATTTTGTTGGCAAAGTGATGTCTCTGCTTTTTAATACACTGTCTAGGTTTGTCATAGCTTTTCTTCCAAGGAGCAAGCGTCTTTTAATTCATGGCTACATTCACCACCTGCAGTGATTTTGGAGCCCAAGAAAATAAAATCTGCCACTGTTTCCACTTTTCCTCATCTATTTGCCATGAAGGGATGGGATTGGATGCCATGATTTTAGTTTATTGAATATTGAGGGTTTTTGTCAATGGTTTAAAAAATATCTATCTATTTGGCTGCACCGGGTCTTTTTAAAAATTAATTTCTTTATTTTAACTGGAGGTGAATTACTTTATAATATTGTGGTGGTTTTTACCATACATTGACATGAATCAGCCACAGGTTGTGTGTCCCCCCATCCTGAACCCCCCTCCCACCTCCCTCCCCACCCCATCTCTCTGGGTTGTCCTAGAGCACCAGCTTTGAGTGTCCTGCTTCATGCATCAAACTTGCACTGGTCATCTATTTTACATGTGGTAATATACATGTTCAATGCTGTTCTCTCATCTGTTTGCCATGAATTGATGGGACCAGATGCATGATCTTAGTTTACTTAATGTTGAGTTTTAAGCCAGCTTTTTCACTCCTCTCTGATTCTTCATCAAGAGGCTCTTTAGGTCCTCTTCACTTTCTGCAATTAGAGTGGCATCATCTGCATATTTGAGGTTGTTGATACTTCTCCCAGCAATCTTGATTCCAGCTTGTGATTTATCCAGCCCAGCATTTCGCATGATGTACTCTGCACAGAAGTTAAATAAGCAGTAGTATCGCTTTTCATGCTTGTGCTAAGTTGCTTCAGTCATGTCCGACTCTGTGTCAGACTATGGACTACAGCCCCCCAGGCTCCTCTGTCCATGAGCTTCACCAGACACGAGTACTAAAGTGACTGCAGCCCTCCAGACTCCTCTGTCCATGAGATTCTCCAGGCAAGAATATGGAATGGGTTGTCATGCCCTCCTCCAAGGGATCTTCCTGACCCAGGGATTGGACCTGTGTCTCTTATGTCTCCTGCAGTGGCAAGTGGGTTCTTTACTGCTATCACCACCTGGTTAACCAGGGCTAAAAACTATTATTTCTGCAACTACATCTTCTATCACCAATTGCCACTCATCAGAGACAAAAGCAGGAAGCATCTCTTTCTCCACCTTCTGATCTCCTGTCACTGCCTCTTATTTGCAGACCCAAACAGCAAGCTAAGTTAGCAAAAGAGCCTGGGAAATGTACAGAGCAAAGTCTAGAATGGTAGAGTAGAGTTGAAGGGCAATGAGTAAATTACTGGCACAGTTCCAGTAAAATAGGAGAAAATAGGAGAAAAATAGATAGTGGGTAATTCTACTTTTTCTATTCCATCCTTAAAAGCTTGAGTATCTAGAAACTTTGAATAAAAACTAACCTAATAGTATGGTAGTTAACAGAGTGGACTCTGAGGCTAGATGGCCTAGTTTAGAATCTAGACTCTGCCACACGCTAGGTGAGTGGCTTTGGGCAAGTTGTTTAATCTCTCTGTGTCTCAGTTTCCTTATATGTAAAGTAGGGATAATAATATCACCTTCCTTTCAGGGCTATTTTAAGAATTATGTGAACTAGTATATGTAAAGCACTTAGAACAGTTCAGTTCAGTTCGGTTCAGTCGCTCAGTCGTGTCTGACTCTTTGCGACCTCATGAATCGCAGCACGCCAGGCCTCCCTGTCCATCACCAACTCCCGGAGTTCACTCGGACTCACGTGCATCGAGTCAGTGATGCCATCCAGCCATCTCATCCTTGGTCGTCCCCTTCTCCTCCTGCCCCCAATCCCTCCCAGCATCAGAGTCTTTTCCAATGAGTCAACTCTTCGCATGAGGCGGCCAAAGTACTGGAGTTTCAGCTTTAGCATCATTCCTTCCAAAGAAATCCCAGGGTTGATCTCCTTCAGAATGGACTGGTTGGATCTCCTTGCAGTCCAAGGGACTCTCAAGAGTCTTCTCCAACACCACAGTTCAAAAGCATCAATTCTTTGGTGCTCAGCCTTCTTCATAGTCCAACTCTCACATCCATACATGACTACTGGAAAAATCATAGCCTTGACTAGATGGACCTTTGTTGGCAAAGTAATGTCTCTGCTTTTCAATATGCTATCTAGGTTGGTCATAACTTTTCTTCCAAGGAGTAAGCGTCTTTTAATTTAATGGCTGCAGTCACCATCTGCAGTGATTTTGGAGCCCCCCAAAAATAAAGTCTGACACTGTTTCCCCATCCATTTCCCATGAAGCGATGGGACAAGATGACATTATCTTAGTTTTCTGAATGTTGAGCTTTAAGCCAACTTTTTCACTCTCCTCTTTCACTTTCATCAAGAGGCTTTTTAGTTCCTCTTCACTTTCTGCCATAAGGGTGGTGTCATCTGCATATCTGAGGTTATTGATATTTCTCCTGGCAATCTTGATTCCAGCTTGTGCTTCTTCCAGCCCAGCGTTTCTCATGATGTACTCTGCATGTAAGTTAAATAAGCAGGGTGACAATATACGGCCTTGACGTATTCCTTTTCCTATTTGGAACCCGTCTGTTGTTCCATGTCCAGTTCTAACTGTCACTTTCTCACCTGCATATAGGTTTCTCAAGAGGCAGGTCAGGTGGTCTGGTATTCCCATCTCTCTCAGAATTTTCCACGGTTTATTGTGAGCCACACAGTCAAAGGCTTTGGCATAGTCAATAAAGCAGAAATAGATGTTTTTCTGGAACTCTGTTGCTTTTTTGATGATCCAGCTGATGTTGGCAATTTGATCTCTGGTTCCTCTGCCTTTTCTAAAACCAACTTAGAACAGTGCTTAGTATATAATGGTCACTTGATGTATGTTAACCATTATTATTTCTTCCCCCAGTTTACCACCATGAAGTACTATGGAGAAAACAGTAAGCTTTCATTTTTCCTATATCCTTTTGGTTTTCAAGGAAATATTTTGCTTAACATGATAATAATTGATGAACTCAGAATCCTTACCCAGCAATTTTTCTTTGAGGTGAGAATCTTTAGTCAAGAAGAAGCTTCAGATTTGCAGAGAGGAGTTGTGAGATAGATAAAATAGTTAAATTTGTTCTTTCTAATGGTTGACATTGATATATATTGTCAGAAAAACATATACAGTGAAAGTAAAACTGACAATCCAGTGAACAGCTACTAAGATAAAAAGGAAAGAAATGGGATGAGATGTCAGTAGTCCACTCTTTTAAGTATCTTTCTATTACAAACAGAAAAGGGATTTGCTCCTGGAGAGTAAGTGTAGAGATAAAGATGTGTATGGGATCCATGGGCTTCCCTGGTGGCTCAGATGGTAAAGAATCTGTAAGCAATTCAGGAGACCTGGGTTCAGTCTCTGGGTCAGGAAGATACCCTGGAGAAGGGAATGGCAACCCACTCTAGTATTCTTGCCTGGAAAATTCCATGGACAGAGGAGCCTGGCGGGCTACAGTCCACGGGGTCACGAAGAGTTGGACACGAGTGAGCACCTAACACTGTCTTTTTCTGTTACTCTCATGGTTCATTTCCACAGCACATATACATAGTATAGCAGAGTGGTTTTGGAATCATACAGGCTTGAGTTTGAGTCCCAGATGTATGCCCTTGTGCAAGGTACTATCAATTTGTGTCTCCTTTCTCTTATTTTTAAAATGAAGAAAATAAGATTACCTAATTCATTCACTCATTTAAAAGATATTTGTTGTGCAACTACTATTTGACAGCTTTTCGACTAGATCCATAGGGTTGTGGCATTACTGAAAGATCATAAACAAATATAATGTACTCAGCACAATATAAATATTTCATCAATGTGAGTTATTGTTATAAGGTAGAGCCTCAGTGAAATTTGAATTCCAGGGCTAAGACTTCCAAACCAACATGTCCAAAATCAAAGTCACAGTTCTCTCATGATATGCCTTTAAATTATCCCCTACTCCAGACAAACAGATAAATAAAGTCTGTTTTTTCCCCCTGGGTTCCCTTTATCTGTTAACATCTAAGGAGTCATCCAGATTAGACATGTTCATGACATTTGGTTTTTCTCTGTCTTCCCCACATTGAACTGGTCACTAGATAGTGGAATACCAGCTCACACTGGCCCAAGAGAGCTGACTGAGCACACGTCTTCCCAACTTCACATCCAGTGATGTCTAGTGGATAGCTTAGAAGCAGCCATGATAAAGTATTTATACCTTGGAAATCAATGAACACTATGAATCAGGGCTTTTTCCCCCTTTTCTTTTCTGAGCCAGTTGTTTACCAGAACATGACTGCTTCTTAGTGCATCCAAATCTGCCACCTTCAGTTCCCAGTACCACTACCCTAGACATGGCTCTCATTTCTTATCCAGCCCTTTGCCTAAAGCCTCCTGAATGGTCTGCCTATCAAGCTTCAATACTCCCACAGATCTCTCTTTGTAAGTGTGAGCTGGATTGTGTTTCGTCTGCTTAGGACACCTCATGGCCTAGAGGAGTAAATCCACGTGCTGAACCTGGCATTTAATGCCCTGCATGTTCTGCCCCACCCTACAGTGGTCCAGTCTCTCAGACATCAGTCTCCCTTCACTGATACCTTCCAATGTGTCCCACTCAGCTATTCATTTACTTTCTTTCTTTAAAAACTTTATTTATGTATTTATTTGAGTGCACTGGGTACATAGGATCTTCGATCTTCATTGCAGCATGCGAACACTTAGTTGTGGCATGTGGGATCTAGTTCTCTGACCAGGGGTCGAACCCCAGCCCCATTGGGAGCGTGGAGTGTTAGCCACTGGACCACCAGGGAAGTCCCTATCCACTTTCTTGAATCCACCATGTACTTACAAAGCCCTGCACCTTTGCTCATGTTGCTCTCAGCCTGGAATGCCTTTCCCTGCCTGGTGACCAGTTTAAGTATCAGTCCCTGTTGGAAGTCTCACAGACTCTCTCCCCTTGCAGTCAAAGTTAATTTCTTAGTGACTGTGCTATCAGGCTGAGCTTCCCCGAGGGGAGGACGCAGTGATGAAAGGTGTAGTAATAGCAGTAGCAGCATGCTTTCAATAAGCAGAGGTCTTTTGGATAGCTTGGCCCTTGCTAGGTTTGAACATAAAAAAGGACTCTACACAGCATGGGTGCTAAACGTGGCTCATCTCTGTGGGGGTCAGGAAATATACCCAGAGATTCACGTGGCTGGAAGGGGCTATCTCTGCTTTCAGCAGAACTGCACCTAACCCACCTTAGACCAGCAAAGGAGAACTTTTTGAGAATGTCTTGTAGAAGAGAAAAAATAATCCTAACAAATTGCTTGCTTGTCTAGTACCTCCCTCTCACTGTGAGCTTTGTTACCCTAAGTGGGAGGTGCAAGGAACTGGGACACAGGAATCCAGAGAGTGTACCAGTGCATGGGTTGGTAGCTCACTGGAGCTTCAGGTTCATTCTGCTCAGTCTGCCATTACCCTGATTTCCTCACAATTGGATTGTTCACAATTGTTGTTCACCTGCCCACTGTTCCTGAGGTTCAGCCCATCAGGAGTGAAAAACAAACACGGGGCCTTCAAATGGCAAGGGAACTTGAGAGAAAACAGCAGAGTTGGTACTGGAATGCCCAGTGATATTAACTCACTGTGTGAATGCCCTTGAGTCTCTCAAGTCCTTCCCTGGGAAGACCAGAGACATTTCACTGGGTTGGTTGTTGTTTAAAGACTATGGAATGCAAGTCCAGTGAGAGAGTGGTACAGCAGAGAACATAAATATAGAATTTTATACAGTTCTGGCAGCAATCCTATAACCAACAGAAGTGCCCACACATGATTTTTTGTCACTTTGTGAATTGAGTTCAAGAGGTTCTGACTCTAAGCGCTGTATGTAAAATAAAAGCAGTTAGTGCAGCTGTTACTATTGTACTCTCCAATCTGGAATTAAGTTACAAGCGGAAAATATAGACTATTTTTCCCCAGTTCAGTTTAATCACTGTCTGGAAGCAGGAAGCTCATTTGTTGCTTCTTTGGGGTCCCTTGCAATGCTCAGCACTACTCTGCACACACGAGAGACTCGATAAACATGAAAGCCAGGAATGGGGTTTAAAGATTCCTGCTTGGGACTTCCCTGGTGGTCAAGTGGTTAAGAATGTGCCTGCAAATGCAGGGGACACGAGCTTGATCCCTGGTCTGGGAAGATTCCACATGCTACAGAGCAGCTAAGCCCAGTGTACCGCAACTACTAAAGCCTACATGCCATATAGTCAAAGCTATGGTTTTTCCAGTAGTCATGTACAGATGTGAGAGTTGGACCATAAAAAAGGTTGTGTGCCGAAGAATTGATGCTTTTGAACTGTGGTGCTGGAGAAGACTCTTGAGAGTCCCATGGACAGTAAGGAGATCAAACCAGTTAATCCTAAAGGAAATCAACCATGACTATTCATTGGAAGGACTGATGCTGAAGCTGAAGCTCCAATACTTTAACCACCTGACGCGAAGAGCTGACTCATTGGAAGAGACCTTTATGCTACCAGAGATTGAAGACAAAAGGAGAAGAGGGCAGCAGAGGATGACATGGTTAGATAGCATCACTGACTCAATGGACAAGAGTTTGAACAAACTCTGGGAGATAGAGAAGGACAGGGAAGCCTGGCGTGCTGCAGTCCATGGAATCTCAGAGTCAAACCTGACTTAGTGACTAAACAACAAGCGCACTCTAGCGCCCATGCTCCATAACAAGAGAAACCACCCCTATGAGAAGCCTGTGCACTGCAACTAGAGTAGCTGCTGCTTGCCTCAACTAGAGAAAGCCCATGCACAGCAGTGAAGATACAGAGCAGCCAAAAGAAATATATAAACGAATCAAAAAGATTCCTGCATGACAGCAATTAGCATGGTCAAAACAGTATTCTCACTTTCACTCCCCACCCTCCTTAAGTTTCTTTTGAGCTTTGTCCCAGCAAAAGACCCCTTCAAGATAGTCCTAAATCAGACCTCTCAGTTGGCTCTCAACTGGGTCTTCTCTTCTGCATATTTGTCTTTTCTTGGGGTCAGTTGGGGTATCCCAACTCACAGGACTAATTCCAGGAAAAGTGCTGCTGGGAGGAAGTTAAAATAACATTAGTTTCCAGACTTTGCACCTAACAGTCACCTCCCTAAATTTTCATTGTCCTCTGTCGTGTGATGGAAAATGGGACTGGGAGGGGCTCAGGTGTGTTAGCAGGAATCATTTACCCTAGAACAGAATGTATTGATATGCAATAATTTCCTCGTTGGTTCTTATCTTCTCGTGAAACTTCTGTAGTGCAGCAAGTGGTTCTACTTTACTTCCTCCAATCATGGCATTTTCCTACCACTCTTCTCAGCACATTGACTCTTCCCCAGAACAGTTCCAGCAATGGGCCCGTGAAACTGGCCTAAGTAAGTAAGTAAAGTCGCTCAGTCGTGTCCGACTTTTTGCGACCCCGTGGACTGTAGCCCACCAGGCTCCTCTGTCCATGGGATTCTCCGGGCAAGAATACTGGAGTGGGTTGCCATAAACTGGCTTAAGGTCTGTCAAATTTTACTCCCATCCATGGCTCCCTGACAGGTTTTCTCTGATTCTGTGTGAATAGCAATATTAGATAGTATTTATTGAAAATTTCTTACAGACCAGGCAATGCACTAGCCACTTCAGATATAGATCTCATATGGCTATGTCCTCATGTCTACACTTATGGCATGAGTAATTTTATTATTTTCATTTTACCAAGAGAGAAACTAAAGTCAGTAAGCAGGCATTAGAGTCAGGATTTGAGCACAGGCAGTTGACCTTAAGAACCTGTGCTGATGACCCCTATGTTATTACCACTCTGAAGTATTCAAATTAGTAAGTACTCAATAAATATTTGAATAAATAGAGCAATGATGAGAGGTCTTTATTTTCCAAAGGGCTTCCTCCAAGGCCTTCCTCAAGCAGAGTCACATGTTTTTACAACACCCTAACCCATTGCTCTGAGCAGGGTTTAGACAGATGGTTGAGGGCGATTCGGTTGTGCTTGACTTTTTTGAGCACATTTGAGTCCCACTTCAGAAAAGTAGAGAGCAGTTCAAAAGTGAAATTGTCTTCTTTGGTCTGTGAATATGAATTAGCTGTGCTCAGGCAGCCGGCTTACTCTTAACTACTCTCAGGAGAAAGAGAAAGTCTTTCTTAAGAGACTTTCTCTTAAGGAAGTCTTTCTCTTAAGAAAGTCTCAAGACCTGGGGAATAGGTATCCCAAACCCACAATCTCAATAGCTGCAGTTTTCTCATGGGTAGAGATGGGCATAAGACAGGAAGGACACACAGAACATCAGTCTGATTACATGATTTCTTTTAAATTATTGTGTCACAATCTTCATATGCCTCAGCCTCTCCCTGATGAAATGGGAGCAGTCTCTTGGGCTTGCTTTCTATTTCCAAAGCAAAATTCAGAATCAAAGTGCTTCTAAGACTGCAAGGCTCTCTGAAGGCTTAGCTGATAGCAAGCATTATCTCCAGAAGTTAGGGTGTACTGATGCAAAGAGGTATAATGGGAACAATTCAGGTAAAATGGTAGATTGGGGAGAGGGAAATGAACTGCTGGAATAGGATTTGTTTGTTGTTGCTGAGAAGGGTGCAATGGGACATTATCATTTATAACACACTTTAGAATTACAAAGCACTTTACAAGCATTCTTCAGTGCAGTCCTACAAATTGATGTAGGACTGAAAATAATGAGGGCCAATCTGAAAGAGCCAGCCAGTGGGTAATAAGTATGATTGGTAACTGAAGTGAGATAATGACAAACATACCTCTCAGGCCCAGTACAGTATATCTCTAAGAGCCTTGTTCCCTTCCTTTGTGACTGTTTCCAAGAAGACTCTGGATTCACACTGTGACTGGGTAGGAGCGGAGAATTAGGCTTCTCTGGTGATTTGGGGGTTGCTTAGCATTGTGTTTTGAGAGAACTGCACCTGGTTTGCTCTGATACCCCTCTGTGCTTCCATTGCCTTATTATAGCACTTCCCTCATTGTACTTTGTTTTGTAGTTGGTTGAGTAGGAGACTGACTCCTCTGTTAAACAGAAGTGTGGCTTAGTCATCTTTGTGTCTTAGTTTGGTGTTGGAAATGTTTTACCTGTCAGGCCCTCGCTTATGTGCCCTCCAACCCCAGAAACCAAATCAGTTCTAGTTGATCTCAGCCCTGGATGCTCTAAGAATGGGCAGATCAAGCATATGCTTAGGAAACCAGCTAAATAGAAGCACTAAAGGGTTGGGGTTTTTTTTTTAAGAACTGGATATTTGATATTTCAAAAAAGGATTGACACAATGAAATGTAGCTTCATACTCTCTAGGATGCTGCTGCTGCTGCTTAGTTGCTTCAGTCACATCTGACTCTGCAACCCTATGGACTGCAGCCTGCCAGACATCTTTGTCCATGGGATTCTCTAGGCAGGAGTATTAGAGTGGGTTGCCATGCTCTCCTCCAGGGGACCTTCCCGACCCAGGGATCAAACCCGGGTCTCCTGCATTGCAGGCAGATTGTTTACCACTGAGGCTCTAGGGAAGCCCACTCTCTAGGATCAGTCAGTTCAGTTCAGTTGCTCAGTCATGTTCGACTCTTTGTGACCCCATAAATCGCAGCACGCCAGGCCTCCATGTCCATCACCAACTCCCGGAGTTCACTCAGACTCATGTCCATTGAGTCCGTGATGCCATCCAGCCATCTCATCCTCTGTCATCCCCTTCTCCTCCTGCCCCCAATCCCTCCCAGCATCAGAATCTTTTCCAATGAGTCAACTCTTCACATGAGGTGGCCAAAGTACTGGAGTTTCAGCTTTAGCATCAGTCCTTCCAAGGAACACCCAGGACTGATCTCCATTAGAATGGACTGGTTGGATCTCCTTGCAGTCCAAGGGACTCTCAAGAGTCTTCTCCAACACCACAGTTCAAAAGCATCAATTCTTTGGCGCTCAGCGTTCTTCACAGTCCAACTCTCACATCCATACATGACTACTGGAAAAATCATAGCCTTGACTAGATGGACCTTTGTTGGCAAAGTAATGTCTCTGCTTTTCAATATGCTATCTAGATTGGTCATAACTTTTCTTCCAAGGAGTAAGCATCTTTTAATTTTATGGCTGCAGTCACCATCTGCAGTGATTCTGGAGCCCCCCCAAAATAACGTCTGACACTGTTTCCACTGTTTCCCCATCTATTTCCCATGAAGTGATGGGACCAGATGCCATGATCTTCATTTTCTGAATGTTGAGCTTTAAGCCAACTTTTTCACTCTCCACTTTCACTTTCATCCAGAGGCTCTTTAGTTCCTCTTCACTTTCTGCCATAAGGGTGGTGTCATCTGCATATCCGAGGTTATTAATATTTCTCCCAACAATCTTGATTCCAGCTTGTGCTTCTTCCAGTCCAGCGTTTCTCATGATGTACTCTGCATGTAAGTTAAACAAGCAGGGTGACTTATTGACGTACTCCTTTTCCTATTTGGAACCAGTCTGTTGTTTCATGTCCAGTTCTAACTGTTGCTTCCTGACCTGTATATCGGTTTCTCAAGAGGCAGGTCAGGTGGTCTGGTATTCCCATCTCTTTCAGAATTTTCCACAGTTGATTGTGATCCACACAGTCAAAGGCTTTGGCATAGTCAATCAAGCAGAAATAGATGTTTTTCTGTAACACTCTTGCTTTTTTGATGATCCTCTCTAGGATACTATAATCAAAAAACAATAACAAGTATTGGTGTGGCGGGAACATAACATCGTATAACCACTTTGATAAAGAGTGGTAGTCCCTCAAAAGTGAAATATATAGAGTTACTATATAATCCAGCAATTCTATTCCTAGATATATACTTAAAAGAATTTAGAACATATGTGCATACAAAAGCTTATACACATATGTTCATAGCAGCAATACTCAATAATAGCCTAAATGTGGAGGCAACCCAAATGTCTATCAATTGATGAATGGCTAAACAAAATGTGTTATATCCATAAAAGGGAATATTATTCAGCCATAAAAGGAGTGAAGTGCTGATACATGCTGCAACAAGAAGGAATCTTGATGTCATTATGCTGAGTGAAAGAAGCCAGACACAAAAGATCACACATTGAATGATTCCATTTAGGTAAAATGTCCTGAATAGGAAAAACTACATAGACTGAAAGTAGACTAGTGGTTGCCTGGAGCTAAGAGGGGACGAGGGAAATAGAGAGTGACTGATAAGGTTTTTTTTGTAGGGGATAGGGTGATGAAAATATTCTATAATTGATCATAGTGGTCATTGCACAACTTTGAATATACTAAACGCCATTGAAGTGTATACTTTTGAAGTATGAATTGTATGGCAATAGAAAAGAATTGCAGTGTAAAATATGGGAAAAATCAGATTTTGTTGAACCATCTTATGCCTACTTTATAGGTTAATATTATTTTTAACTTGAATTATATATTGGCATATAGGATTTGTGGGGCTTCCCAGGTGGTGCTAAGTAAGTAAGTAAGTAAGTAAAATCACTCAGTCGTGTCCGACTCTTTGTGACCCCGTGTACTGCAGCCCACCAGGCTCCTCACTCCATGGGATTCTCCAGGCAAGAATACTGGAGTGGGGTGCCATTTCCTTCTCCAGGGGATCTTCCTGACCCAGGAATCGAACCCGGATCTCCCGCATTGGAGGCAGATGCTTTAACCTCTGAGCCACCAGGGAAGCAGGTGGTGCTAGTGGTAAAGAACCCACCTGCCAATGCAGGAGACATAAGAAACGCGGGTTCGATCCCTGGGGTGGGAAGATCCCCTGAAGAAGGACAAGGCAACCCACTCCAGTATTCTTGCCTGAGAATCCCATGGACACCGGAACCTGGAGGACTACAGTCCATAGAGTCTTAAAGAGTTGGACACAACTGAAGCGACTTAGCACAACACGGCATATAGGATTTGTAATGTTACCTCTTTGGTGCTTGAGGTTTCTAAGTGTCTTCATCTGGACTCTTTGGACTCTAGCTGTCCATCATACATCATACTGAAGCTTCCTCTCTGCCTTCCTCTTTGATATAATTTGCTCTGCATTCCATACCTGTCTGGTGATCAGAATGAAAGTGATAAACTACTGATTATAATGTATCATGACTGAAGATAGCACTTACATTTTGACAGATGCCTTAACCTGAAAGAAGAGATTAGTAGGGAATTGCAGGTCTCATGACAGGGCCAGCAGGGGAAATCATTTTGATTAGAGATAGCGTTTCAGTCTTCCTCAAGTCATATCAAGTAGATACCCACCGACTTTATTCACCCTTATAAGACTGCATTTAAGATCAAGTCTAAGGAGGGGCCCATGCAGTAGCTGTGAGTTGTTGGTTATTAGCCAGAAAACACTGTGTAAGCCATCCTTTTAACACTGACAGAGTCTTGCTTTGAGTGAACGCTTAGTTGCTCAGTCGTGTCTGACTCTGCGACACCATGGACTATAGCCCTCCTGGCCCCTCGGTCAACAGGATTCTCCAGGCAAGAATACTGGAGGGATTTGTCGTTTCCTCCTCCAGGGGCTCTTCCAGACCCAGGGATTGAACCCAGGTCTCCCATATTGCAGGCAGGCAGATTCTTTACCGTCTGAGCTACCATTGTGTTGTATATCCTAGCCTAGAATTGCATATGTGAAGGTTGTTAGTGTGTGTGTATATATCTAGCTTTCTCAGCTG
Source organism: Ovis canadensis (assembly GCF_042477335.2). Classification (NCBI taxonomy): domain Eukaryota; kingdom Metazoa; phylum Chordata; class Mammalia; order Artiodactyla; family Bovidae; genus Ovis; species Ovis canadensis. Next base: position 135,006,236 of record NC_091727.1, read on the forward strand.
GAAAGAGGATGAGAATGTTGATAATGTGAAGGATGATAAATGATCTGATGTGCATTGTTGGTATGTCTACTTAAAGCATATAGTATCTGATCTATTATGGAGACAGGGAGCTAATTACATTTCTGGCTCTGCTTCTTTAGCTGCTATAATCTACTCCGAGTCTTTATGTCTTTTGCAGATAGGAGAACCACCAGGACCTTGAAGCAATGGAAATAATAATCTCTTACATTTGAGCAGCATTTTATAATTTCAGTATATTCAATATATACTGATATCCATTATTCTGTTTGATTCTCAACCTAATCAAGTGAACAGAGCAGATATTATCCTCTTTCTGGTAAAGGGGGAAAAAAACCCAAGGTTCAAAAAGGTTAACAGCAATTTGGTAGCAAAATTGTACTAGAACCTTTGTCTTCTGACCCCTAATTCTGTGTTCTTTCCACTATACCACCTTTACTGTAGCTTGAATGGTTTTGGTCTAAATGGAATACATTTAAGAACATAAATAGAACATATTTGGTTATATAACATCCCAGCTGCTGGGTCTGGTGTAGCAGAAGCTTGAAAAGCAGCAGAAGAGGGTGGGAGGTAGCCAAGTGTGTAAGATGAGTTCTACATTTTGAGATGTTCAGCAGAAAGAGCAGAGGGTGCCAAGACTATTGACTGGGACAACACTGATTCTTCAACCCTTCTCTGTTGTGGTTTCACCTTATTCTTTACCAATTTCAGTGACAAAACCCAGCCTTTTCAGCAGTGTGTCCCTACATTTCAAATGTGTTCCTCCAACATAGCACCCAATTTTCTGCTCCCTTGTCTGTTATAGACACTTGGTGAAACTCCCTCCCTCCTACTGCCTGACTCATTCTCACAATCCCAACTTCTTCTGAGGCATTTCACCTCTGTCTCTACTTAACCCTTTCAATTTTGCTGCATGAAATTCCCGTTCATTGGAAGCAATTTCTGCTACGTAAATAAAATAATGTGGCAAAAAAACCACTCTGCAAATTCTTTATTTTAAAATTTTTATTGAAGTATAGTTGATTTATAATGTTTCACACTGACTTGATGGACGTGAGTCTGAATGAACTCCGGGAGTTGGTGATGGACAGGGAGGCCTGGCGTGCTGCGATTCATGGGGTCTCAAAGAGTCAGACACGACTGAGCGACTGAACTGAACTGATACAGAAAAGTATACCTTTTGCAAAAGTATATCTTTTGTAGATTCTTTTCCATTGTAGGTTATTACAGGATATTGAATGTAGTTCCCTGTGCTGTACAGTAGGTCCTTATTGGTTATCTATTCTCTATATAGTAGTGTGTATCTTAACATCCCAAATTCCCAATTTATCTCTCTTCCCTTTCCCTTTTGGTAAAAAAGTTTATTATTATTATTATTATCCTCTGCATTTTCTTTTTTAAGATTTATTTATCTACTAATTTATTTTTTTAAATTTTTATTATGTTTTTTCTTTTTAAAATTTAAGTTTATTTATTTTAATTGGAGGCTAATTACTTTACAATATTGTATTTGTCTGCACTGGGTGTTGCTGAATGTGAGCTTTCTCTAGTTGCGGCTCAGCTCTAGAGCACTGGCTCGGTAGTTGTGGCGCATGGACTTAGTTGCCCTGTGGCATGTGGGATCTTCCCAGATCAGGGATCGAACCTGTGTCTCCTGCATTTGCAGGTGGATTCTTTAGCACTGGGCCACCAGGGAAGCCCTCCTCTGCATTTTCTTAGTGAGACGTTTTACTTCACAGCCTTACCTGAAACCTAGTAATTCTTTACCCTGATGATGTTTCTTCCTTCAAACTTTCTCTACCTTGTTGATAAGACAGTCTTGACCTGGTTGTGTGTGCAGTGGTTTCCTGTAGAGTGAATTGGAGGGCTCTCTCTAATGGGGAAACATTCTTCCCATTTCCTAGCCCACAGGAGTCAGCAATCTCCCTTCTCCTCACATGTTTTTGGATAGCAGGGGAAAGTGTCAGAAGCAAGGGAAAGACTGAAGATGAAAACCAGAGAAAAACAAAAATTCATGAAGTTCCTAGAGAAGATAGAGAGAGAATGATGTGAGGTCATGAGCAGAGGTATTGACCTTGGTGAAGAAAAAATGAAAGGAGGTCCTTTGTCAGAGGATGGTGGGAGGGGAAGAAGATGGGATGAAATTCTGAAGTAGAGAGGACTTTTACAGGGATATCTTTCACCACTCAGCCAAACAAAAATGGTGGTTATTTGCTGAGGTAGGTGAGCTTGGTTGGGTGTTGGAGAAGAGTAGAAACAATTTCAAGTAGTACTTTTGGTAAACATGGTTGGGGGCCAATAATAAGGTTGTGGAATGACAATGGGAGTGACCTACACCGCCTCTCCCCCACCTACCATATTCACAGTTTATTTCTCTTTTAGCAACTCGGCAAGTAGTAAAGCTAGGAAGAAATGATAAAAGGAAAGGATAATATGAGGAAGATCCATTAGGGATGGGGGCACTGTTCCATCCTCACTACCAACTGCTCTGTTTTCAGGCCCTCATCAGATGAGTACTACAACTGCCTCCTACCAAGTATCCAAGCTTCCACATTCCTCCCCTCCAATTCATCCTTCATTGCAGTCGATTATATTTCTGTTTAATTAGTTGTTTCACCCATTAGGCTGTGAGCAACCTGAAGGTAGTTTCCAAATTTTCTCTGTGCTCCTGAGTTCTAGCACAGATCTAGTATGCAGCAAGCACTCAATAATTGTTCTTCACAAATGTTGGCAAGGATATGGAGAAAAAGGAATCTTAAGACATTGTTGGTGGGATTCTAAATTGATGCAACCACTATGGAGAACAGCATGGAGGGTCCTCAAAAGCCTAAAACTAGAACTACAATATGATCCAGCAACCCATTCCTATGTATATAACCAAAAGGAAAAAAACAAACACTAATCAGAACATACACCCTTACGTTCATAGCAGCAGTATTTCTAATAATCAAGATATGGAAGCAACCTAAGTGCTTATGAACAGATGAATGGATAAAGAAGGTGAATATACAATGGAATATTACTCAGTCATAAAAAGAGTGAGATTTTGCCATTTGCAGAAACATGAATTGACCTGGACGGTATTATACTAAGTAAAATAGGTCAGATGGAGAAAGGCAAATACTGTATGATGTCACTTATATGTTGAATCTAAAATATACAACAAACTAGTGAATATAGCAAATCAGATATAGATTCACAACTATAAAGAAGAAACTAGTATTTATCAGTGAGGAGGTAGGAGGAGTGGGATAGGGGTAGAGGATTAGGAGACACAACCCACTACATATATAATAAATAAGCAACAAGGATATATTTTCCAGCACAGGGAAATATAGCCATTATTTTGTAATAACTCTAAATGGAGTATAATCTATAAAAGAAATTGAGTCGCTATGTTGTACACATGAAACTAATATTGTAAATCAGCTATACTTCAATGTAAAAACTTGTCTTTTCCATGGAAGCCATTAGAATGATAGTAATAAAACATAAATCTGACCATGCCACTTCACTACTTGAAAAAACACAAAAACACAGATGACCCTAGCGCCTTCCTGTGTGCTTGCAAATCTTCATCTGCCACTCCCTGCTGCTTCCCACCAGCAACCCCATCCTAGCTTAGTGCTCTAGCACTTACAATCCCTTAGCAAGCAGTGCTCTGTCAGCTTTGTAACTTTGCACATGTTTTATCTCTGCCTGAAATGCCCCACCTATCCTTGTCCACTGAGCAAAGTCCTGCTCAGTGATACTAGGATGGGTCTCAAACATCCTCCTACAGGTTACCAGGGCAGAGCTACAATCAAAGCTTGTGGCCTGATGTCCTTTGATCTTTCTTTGTCCTCCTCAGAAAAATAGTTGAAGCTAGCCTGTGTGCTTGCTTTGTCCAAATGTCACTTGGGTGAAAACGAGTGTCCCTGGGATTTAAATGGGCTTCCCCGGTGGCTCAGGGGTAAAGCATTCACCTGCAATGCAGGAGACTCAAGTTCAATCCCTGGGTCAGGAAGATTCCCTGGAGATGGGTATGGCAACCCACTCCAGTATTCTTGCCTTGGAAATCCCATGGACAGAGGAGCCTGGTGGGCTACAGCTCAAGGGGTCACAGAGTTGGATGTGACTGAGCAACTGAGCATGCATGGGATTTAAATGTCAGAGTGAAATTTTCTGTCGAATTGCAATGTTCAAGCAAAGATGTTACCTCTCCTGAGAGACAACTATAGAGACTATCTCAATACCCTCCCGGAAACAAAAATCAAACAGTCCTCCTCCAAATACCCCCAAAAATACCACAGTAAAGAGTGCACCTTGGGTAGCCTATGAGATGGCACCCACTGAAAAACCACAGGAGCTAAACAGGAAATATAAATGACTAGAGTACAGTGTGGAGAAGGCAATGGCACCCCACTCCAGTACTCTTGCCTGAAAAATCCCATGGACGGAGGAGCCTGGTTGGCTGCAGTCCATGGGGTCGCTAAGAGTTAGACACGACTGAGTGAGTTCACTTTTACTTTTCACTTTCATGCATTGGAGAAGGAAATGGAACCCACTCCATTGTTCTTGCCTGGAGAATCCCAGGGACGGGGGAGCCTGGTGGGCTGCCATCTATGGGGTCACACAGAGTCAGACACGACTAAAGCGACTTAGCAGTAGCAGAGTACAGTGGGCCGTGTGGGAACTATAGCAAACTGGAGCGATCCACTTCATCTCAAGGTCACTTGTCTTTTCCCTTTCATACTCCATTCATAGTTTTAATCAAAATTTGTGTGGAGTCTGCTCACTTGGGACTTTGTGTTTTTGATCTCTAAAGGGAAGGTAGACATTTTGAATAGAGAAAATAGCTTGAGAAAGGCACAAAAGATTAGAAAAACTATCCAGGGACTTTGTCCTAGTCACAGTTGTCTCAATGACCTACCTAGGTTTGACATCTGATCAGGCCACTAGAACATAGATTCAGGCAGTATAGCATCATGGTTAACAATGCGGGCATTGCCCAGAGAGATCTAGTGTAAGTCTTAGCTCCATAATGCATGGCTGTGTGACCTTGGGCAAGTCATGTAACCTCACCATGTTATAGAGCTTTATCTATAAAGTGGGGTGAATAATAGAACCTATTTTTAATCTACTATGTGGATGAAATGAGCTAATAACATATGCAAAGCACTTTGAACAGTGCCTAGCCTGAAGTAAATTCTCAATAATGTTAGCCATTATTATAATCTAATAATTAAATCTTAATTGTTGGTCGCTGATAATGTTTTTTGTCTCATGGTAATATCCTCATTTTTCACAGGAGGTCTGAGTGCCTGAAGTAAAGGAACAATGATTCCATGATGACTGGGTCAGTGGGAAGGAGATCTGGGGAAAGATTTTGTTGTATCCTGTGAAAGAAACTCTATGGGTTTATTTTCCTGGAGGCTGGTACTGTCTTTTTGTATCTGCTACCTGAATGTTTTCTCTAGAGATAGAAAAATGAAGAAGGATTCTGAGTGCTTACGGTGATTTGGGTAGTTCCAAGTGCAGTCAAGGTGGGGAACAAGTATCCCATCTGGTTCATTCTCCTTCTCCTTCTAGATCTAAGCTCGGCTTTGGATTGACCCACCAGCCTACTGGTGCCAGGGGTGAGACTGCAGTTAGGCTGCATGTGTTTGGTGTGTGCTCTGCACTGTGCCAACCCAAACAGTTTCTCAGAGTGTTTCTCTAATCTTTCTTCTAGCCAACTCCCCCTATCCCCAAGTCATTCCAAGTCAGGTGTAAAGGGCTCCTGGGGCTTTGGGTCAGGATGGTGCTGAGAAAACCTGCATGCTGGCAGGGCTAAGACTGGGGCCTGGCAGGGCAAGGCTGGGGAGCTCAGAAATGCTCTGTCGGGGGTATGTAGGTTGAGAAGCCGGGATGTGCTTTCAAAACCCTTCCGAAATCAAAGGCCTTTTCTGCGCTGGCATGGGGGCCTGGCTGCTGCTGTTTTGGCCAGGCAGGAGGGGTCACTCACTCAGCTCTGAAAGCCTTGTTTGGTGGAGGGAGCAGTTGGTTCCAATTTTGTTTGTTTTAAAGAGATCCAGCCTTATGGCTAATCTTTCACTGACACCAGCAGCTTAAGTTTTTAACATTTTATCTCAAAAGAAAACACATACATGTGCTAGTTATTTCCTATCTGAGAGTTTTCTCTAACAATCATAATAATGGTATTAATTCTCAGTCTTTGTAGAAACTTTGTCAACACTAGTGCCAAGTTCTTTGAGCCAGGAAGTGTATTCTCTTCTAAATTGCAGTGCGATCAGAGCTTATAAAGTTCTTAGAGGCAAATGAGTGAAATTAAGCAACCCACCCCCAAACCAATCTGTTTCTCCCTGTCATACACACCCTGTTCTCAGAAATGAAGAGAGGAAAGAAGAATGCTTCTCTTATTCTTTGCCCTGATCTGGAGCTACGGGGCCTCTAAGTATGAGTGTGTTTGTGTAAGAGGATTTGGGTGGGGGCCTTCTGACTGCCACTGATCCATCCATCCACCCCATTTACTCATTCGGTAAATCTTTATTGAGTTACTGTACTCTGCTCTGGGCACCCTATAAAGGGACATAACTGTCTCCATCTCTTCAGTTGTTTCTCCCATGTCTGGCAATGTGTTTGGCATTCATACCCTTTTCTGTTAAACAGAGGTGACAGCTAAAAGAGTAAAGCCTAGTATGGACAGAAGGAAGGAGAGTGACTGGTGTAGTGGCTGAGTGGAGGCACGAAGGAGCTGTGTTTTCTCAAATCATTCAGGGTGCATTTTGCTCTCCTCATGGGCAAGGATTTCTCCACCTTTAGATCTAAGAGGAGGTGAGGATGGAACTTAACGGGTGACTGGCAGACTGCCCTGGGCCCAAGACTCTACCTTGGGTACCAGTGACAATTCTAGAGCAGAGCATTTCAACCTCCAACACAGAAACTGAATCCTGGACTGGCTACCAAGGGATCATGCCAGCTGCTGGCTCTGAAGTTGGCTTTGGCTCTGAGCTCAATCTGTGGAAGTTGGGGCCCAGGCTCCTGGCTCAGCAGCTTGTATTGATCTCCCAGCCTCTTTTGTCTCCTCCTCCCCAGTGGAAGCCTCTCCCCCTCTGCCTCTCAGCCTCTTCCGCTTTCCTCTTCAGCTTCTAATGAACTGAAATCTCCGAGAGCAGCCAAGGCTCTGGTAGTTTCACAAAACTGTCCTTGCTCTTCCTGCATCTGCCCGGTCAAGGGTATCTTTGCCTGAGGTCGGATAGATGCTATTAGTGCCAATGATATGATTGCATAGCAACACAGAGCGGCTCCGAAAGAGGGGAGGAGGGGCAGAAGGAGGACAGGGAGGTGGGAGAGACGGAGGGAGAGTGTGCATACAGCAGCTGTCGGCATTCCTGTCTCAGGGACTTCTTTGCTGATTCACAGAAGCAGCCCAGCTCCAGCCACCCAGCTCCCAGTTGCCGCCTGATCCTCAGACCTGCCGGAATCAGAAGGTAGGCCACAGAGAAATGATTTCTGAGCCTCGCCCTTTTTCAGCCCACTGGGGGAATGACTGAAGGAGGGTAGGCTCCAGAGGTACTCTGTGTGTGTGTGTGTGTGTGTGTGTGTGTATGCACCTGCCTGCCAGCCATCTGCTTGTGCCTTTGGGGGAAGACTTACATTAAAAAATGCCCACAATGAAGTAGCTACCGCTTGGATTCATAGAAAGAAAAAAAAAATGCCCAGGAATAGAAACTCCAGCCAATTTGAGCAAGTAGGGTCTAAAAATGAATAAGAGGAAGGTCCACAGTTTGCTGCTTTGAGAGGAGAGGGGTATTTATTTACTAACTCATTTGTTTATTTATTTGTGTCTGTTCTCAATGGCAGGCTTTTTGTCCATGGATGCATCTCCTGGTGGGAGGGAAAGGAAGGGGTGTAGAAAGCATTGGCTGAAAAGGGAGGACAGAGGAGACATGGGACCTCAGAGTAGGTCCCCTGAACAAATGATTGTCTGGCCGGCAGACAGGACACAGGAGCGCTTCCTTGGAGCAAACTGGGCTCTGACCTAGGAGGCTGGGGTTGAAGGCACATCCTAATCTCTGCATTTACTTCCTGGCTCAGTCCAGCTTCCCCTCTTGCAGTTTTCCTCCTGGCTGCTCCCCTTGATGTCCTTTCTACCCCCTTGTAACCAGGAGGCACCTCTCCACTCTTGAGAGTGAATCTTGGAGAGCTTTGAAACCAGGCTCACCTCTCCTGGAATCGAACACCCTGTTCCTTCTGTTCTCCTTAGCCTTCCCCGGCTTCAGGCCCTGTGCCCCAGCCTGGTAAGTGGCCCTGAGACTGTGTGGGTTAAGACTTACCTTGCTCTTTTTTGGTAGGAAGAGCCAGGCCTCAGAGGGATTGGGTCCCAGGCGGTAGCCGGGGCTGGGTCAGGCTGGGGTGGAGCGAGGTAGAGAGAGAGGAAGGGTAGCTCCCACAGCTTGGAAACGAACATACTTTTCTCTTATGTTTTCTTTTTGATTGTTCAAAAGAAAAAAAGCCTTTTAAAAAAAACCTCTCTGTCTCGTCCACCTTAGCGCCTGACTTTTCCAAATGGAATCCTTGTTTCTAGATTAAAGGCCCTCAGGTAAATCACCTTTTATTTTATTTTTTTATTTTTTTTATATATTTCCATCCAATTTTTATTTTATTTTATTTTATTTATTTTTTAATTTTTATTTTTACTTTATTTTACTTTACAATTCTGTATTGGTTTTGCCATACATTGACACCTTTTAAAAGGCCCAGTGGGGGCCACAAACCTCAGGAAATTTCCTCTCTGGGCTTAGGATGAGGAGATGGTTCCAGAAAACCCTGGGACCATCCAAGGAACCCTCCCCCCCAAAAGGCAGTGCTGCCAGTGGAAGTGATAAGTGTCCTATCCCTGAAAGAAGAAAAGAGCCCCTCTTTTCCTGGGTGGGCTGGCCTCGACTCTGCAGTTCTGCCTCCTGTAAACCAGTGCCATACAATGAGGGCACTTGGACAGGGCTCCTCTTCCCACGAGACTTGTCCCCCAGGCATTCAGCCTGAACTCTGGGTCTGAGCACACTTCAGCTCTACCATCACCCAAGTGGGAGCACGGCTCGAAGCAGCGAAGTTAGCAAAGGTCCAAGAGCCAGGCACAGAGGGGCCATTCAGGAAGCACTTCTAACCACAGACGTACAAAAGTTTCTGATGTGAAATCTGCCAGTGTCAGAGAGGATTTGTTGTTCAGTCGCTCAGTCATGTCTGATTCTCTGCGACCCCATGGACTGCAGCACACCAGGCTTCCCCGTCCTTCACTATGTTCCAGAATTTGCTCAAACTCATGTCCATTGAGTGGGTGATGCCATTCAACCATCTCATCATCTGCCATCCCCTTCTTCTCCTGCAAAGGAAGAATGGAATGGCAAACCACTTCAGCATTCTTGCCTTGAGAGCCCCATGAACAGTCAGAGAGGATAGGCTCTCACTAATGAAGCCTGAGAAGACAGCGTTCTACACTGGTCAGGGACATTCACAGGAAACCCATTCTGGAAGTTAAACTAGGAAACTACATTCCTGTCTTAGGAAAGATTCTTCTACACACACATCAGCAACTGAAAGAGCAAGTGAGATAAATCTTTCTAGGATGACATTTACCAAACCACCGATGTTCCACAGAACACTGTTTGCAGAGAATGTTAATAGATTCTGTTTTAACATAAGGAGTTGTGGTGGGGGTGGGGTGTATTCCATGGTCCAGTCTTTTTCTTTTTTTGAAAATGCTTCATAACTGAATTCTCCTTTTGGAGAGTCATCATGTATGTAAGTGTATTAAAGGCTCTGAGAAGTACTGCTGTACAGAAATCTGTTTAATTCTGTTCAACCCAGTGAAATCCACATGGATTTGATCAGGGACCTCTTTTCTCCATGGAAAAATTTTTGTATCTTGCACACACAGTGTTAGGAATTGCTGCTCAAAAAAAAAAAAAAAAAATCCTGGAATAAACTGACATATGGAAAAAAACTTGTAAAAATAATCTAATCCAGCACCACATTTTGAAGGGTGAAAATTTGAGAGGTTTAATGAAATTGTTCTTTTTGAGTATCTGAGAGAGTGGAACCCATATATCCTGATTCTCAGTCCTTTATGCCCAATTTCTGTCCTTTAGCAGGTTCCCTGGGTTTCCCTGGTGGCTCAGTGGTAAAGCATCCATCTGCAATGCAGGAGACTCATGTTCAATCCCTGGATCAGAAAGATCCCCTGAAGAAGGGCATGGCAACCCACTCCAGGATTCTTGCCTGGGAAATCCCACGGACAGAGGAGCCTGGCAGGCTACAGTCTATGGGGTCACAAAGAGTCGGACACGACTGAGCAACTGAGCACACAGGCAGCAGTTTCCGTTCTGTGAAAATAGTCCCGGGAAAAGAAGCAGGTTGAAGGAATGATCCTGTCATTTTTAGTGAGACATTTGTACCTTACAGATTTCTTTCGTTATTTTGTTGTATCTGAAAATTCTGAATTTCCCTTTCAGCATGTGATTTGTTGCATTTTTTAAAAACAATGTGCTAGAAAATTTGGGGGCATTCAAAGAGATGTAAAGAATAACAAAAATCAGGATATTCACCACCTAGCTTAAGAAAAGGGAGAAGGCGATGACACCCCACTCCAGTACTCTTGCCTGGAAAATCCCATGGATGGAGGAGCCTGGTAGGCTGCAGTCCATGGGGTCTCGAAGAGTTGGACACGACTGAGTAACTTCCCTTTCACTTTTTACTTTCATGCATTGGAGAAGGAAATGGCAACCCTCTCCAGTGTTCTTGCCTGGAGAATCCCAGGGATGGGGGAGTCTGGTGGGCTGCTGTCTATGGGGTTGCACAGAGTCGGACACGACTGAAGCGACTTAGCAGCAGCAGCTTAAGAAAAAAACATCACCAATAGACTTGAAATCCCCTGTCTGTCTTCTGTGATCAAAGTTCCTCTCATGCATTTATTTGTATTTGTACTGCATATGTATATGTCTTTAAGCACCATATGCCACTGCTTTATGTTTTAAAAATGTATATCAATGGTATGTATCCTTCTTCAATTTGTTTTTTTTTTCTATTCAATGTTATATTTGTGAAATTCATCCACATTGTGACATGTGGCTCTGGTTCATTCACTTTTCACTATTGCATAGCATTCCATTTAAGAAATATGATTTATTTATCCATTCTGCAGTTGATAGACATTTAGGCTGTTTCCAGTTTGGGGCTCACAATTAGGGCTACTATGATCATTTCTGAGGAGATATTCTTTTTTTTTTCTGAGGATATATTCTTATGTGACTATTGCTATTGGGTATATATTTAGAAGGCAATTGTCCTGTCACAGGATATGAGAATCGTCACTTTTGGGAGATACTGTCAGTTTGTTCTCCAAAATGGTTAATAATTTATACTCCCATCAGCAGTATGTAAAGGTTTCAGATACATTGCATTAATTGTTTCTTTTTTCCTTTCCAATTCCTATATCTTTTATTTCATTTGGTTTTCTTTCTTCTTTTTTTAATTGGAGTATAGTTGATTGGCAATCTTGTTTTAGTTTCAGGTGTATAGCATAGTGATTTAGTTATATACATGCATATACATATGTATTCATATTCTTTTCCATTATAGCTTATTATAGGATACTGAGTATAGCTCCTTGTGCTATAAGTAGGTCCTTGTTGGCCACCTATTTTATATATAGGTGTGTATATGTTAATCCCAAGTTCCTAACTTATCCCTTCCCCCTTTCCCTGTTGGTAACCATAAGTTTGTTTATTAATTGGTTTTTATAGTAAAATTGTCCTCATAAGGATGCATCTCTGACTTTTTTCCAATGGAAAAGAAATTTTCTTTCTCGAAATTGCTTGACAGCTACCTTCTCTGACAGCTACCTTCTCAGAAACACATTTCATTGTTTCCATTTGTAAATGAGGGGGTTGGCCTGGATAATCTCTAAGGTCTCTACCAGCTTGACAATCTGTGGCCCATGATTTATTCATTAGGTGAGAGCATCTGAAGCAGAAACTTGGGTTTTGGCTGCATTGCAGGAAGTATTTTAGGAACACATAATAAGGTTTGGTGCAGATGAAATGTGTCTCATATCCTAGTGCCATGCTGTCGCATAGAAAGGCAGTGCTGTGAGAGGAGGGCCATCGTGCAGTGTTACCTTGGGTTGGAGAGAGGAATCTGTACTCACAAAAACGGGTCTTCTTTTCACTGTCTTGTTCTTTCCTGAGCCTCCCTATTTATTTTCATCCAAGAACAATAAAGCCTTGTTATAAAAAACTTTACACACACAAACACACAAAGTGTATAAACTCAACATGAGAGTCCCCTTAATACAACTCTCCAGAAGAAATGTCACTAAACAATTTGTGTATCCTTGTAGGCTTTCTTTCTGTGCATACACAGAAAGAAGAGATTTTTCGTGTTTTAGTTTTAGTTTTTTTTTTTTTAATAAAATTAAAGTTATACCAGACACATTCACTCTGAAACTGTGTTAAAACCTAAAACACATATCTTTGGCATCTGTTCAAATCAGTGGGTACAGACCTACCTCCTTTTTTAACAGCTATGTAATATTTCATGGCATGGTGGTTTAGTCACTAAGTTGTATCTGACTCTTTTGACCCCATGGACTGTAGCCTACCAAGCTCCTCTGTCCATGGGATTTTCTAGGTAAGAATACTGGAGTGGGTTGCCATGCCCTCCTTCAGGGGATCTTCCTGGCCCAGAAATCAAACCCAGGTCTCCTGCACTGCAGGCAGATTCTTTACTGCCTGAGCTATCAGCGAAGCCCCTGTCACTTCATGGCATGAGTGACTGCAATAAGAGAAAAGATTTGAGTGCTTGCTAGATGGTAACTATGAATTAAGTCCTTACAACAAGGCTATGAAGTACATCTTTTTGTTATTCTTGTTTCACAGATGCAGGGACTGAAATATGAAGTCAGGGATCTTGTCCAAACCTGCACTGATAGGTCGAGAAGCCAGGATGGAAACTCGAGTGTGCTGGCTCAGAGCCCACACCCTTCACTGTCAGGCTGTGCCACCTCTCCGACACAGTCCACTGAACTAGTCCCTTGTTGATGGACATCCGAGTTGATTGCAGTCTTGCTATTGCAACCAAAACTGCAGCAGATACCCTCATCCACTTCTGCAGATATTTCTGTAGGATAGGTTCCTAAACTTTCCCAATTTATAGGTAGAAAGAGTTTATTCATTCATTCAAAAAATATTTACCTAGCTCTTAGGCACTGGGGAAGCTCTGAGGTCAGACTGGGAGAGTTGACCAGCATTTTACTTCCCAGATGCCCTAGGAAGGTCATTTAAATGGTCTGTGAGATTTGCCAGCTGGGTGATACCCCAGACCCACTGCATCCTGTCCATTCTTAATTGCTTGTGTCTTTGCCTGGGTAGTGGCATGTCTGAGTCAGCCCTTGGGCTCCCAGCTAGTGGCCCAGAGCCACGAATTTTCTCTACTTGCCAAGTGTCGGTCACCACAGTGCCTCAGAGCCCGAGTTCTAGAATTTACAAAGGCAGAAGAGTGTAGCAGTAAAGAACTTGTATTCTGGGACACACTGGCCTGGATATAAATCCCAGTTCCCTACCTCATAGTCACAATATCACTTTGAACAAGTTACTTATTGCTGTGTGCCTCCATGTTCTTATCTGCACAATATAGACAGCAGTAGTAACTACTTCATAAGATTGTCCTGAGGATTCCATGACTTCCTGTATGTAGACTGATTAGTTAATATATGAAAAATATAGAATAAAGTAAATTTTAACTGTTACTGCTTTTTGGCTATGGAAAAGCTGCTATATCAACCTTTCCATAAAACAGTTGACGATGTCTATGGCACTTTGGTGAGGAGTGGGAAAGAAGGGAGAAAGTAGCTGTTAAATAGCTAATGTATTCACACACTTCAAAATTCCAAAGATACAAAAGGATATTCAGTGAAAACTATATCTCCTATTGGTGGTGACACAGGGATTTTTAATTTTCTTTCTTTCTTTTTATTTTTGGCTGCGTGGGGTCCTTGTTGCTTTTGCACAGACTTTCTCTAGTTGCAGTGAGTGGGGGCCACTCTCTGGTTGTGGTGCACAGGCTTCTTTCTGCAGTGCTTCTCTTGTTGCAGAGCAGAGGCTCTAGGCATGCAGGCTTTGGGAGTTGCAGCAGTCGAGCTCCGTAGTTGCGGCATGCAGGCTTAGTTGCTCTGCGGCATGTGAAATCTTCCCAGACCAGGGACTGAACCTGTGTTCCCTACATTGGCAGGCAGACTCCTATCCAGAGCGCCACCAGGGAAGTCCCAGTGACACAGGGCTTTTGTGGATGTAAATAATTATTCTATTTCTCAACCCAAGCAGTGATTACATGGGGATTTGCTTTGTAATAATTCAATACATTTTACACATATATTTTATGTACTTTTTGTAAGTTATATTTCTCAGTTTTAAAAAGAGAGAAAATAAGGGGAAAAAATCTCAAAAGAGTGGAAGGAATTCTCCCATCTCTGTTTAGTAGCCACTTGGTTCCCTTCTCCAAAGGCAATCGACGTTAACAGGTTCTTTTGTATATTTCCAAAGGAATTTTATTGTATATATAAGCACATGTTTTGTTTTAAAACAGATTAAACTAACATTTTTCTTATTTTCTTTTTACTTAAAGCGTTACCTCAAGAGATTATTCTATATTGGAGCATAAAGAGTTAATTCTGGTTTTAATAGCTATATAGAATTCTATTGTATGCATACACCATTATTTATTTAACAAATCCCCAAGTAATGGACATTTAGGTCATTTGCAGTTTGTTGTTGTTTTTTTTTTTTTTTTTTTTTTTTCATTTCAAGCCCTGCTTCAAATGCTAACGTTCTGTATACATCATTTCACACAAACACAAGAAATGTGTATATCCAAAGCCTTTCTCTTCATGTTCCCTGGAATTTGTACCTACAAAGTTGAGGGACTGTATAGTCACTTAACTGGAGTTCAATTCAATACATCAAGTCAATTTGTGTCTCTTCCTGATTCCCTTTCGCCACTGGTAACCACTAGCATTTTCTATATCTGTGAATCTGGGGAATCTGTTTTAGTTTTGTTATATATACTTGTTTATTTTTTAGATTTCACATAGTACTTGTCTATGCATGAAGGTGAAGTTGCTCAGTCGTGTCTGACTCTTTGCGACCCTGTGGACTGTAGCCTATCAGGTTCCTCCATCCATGGGATTCTCCAGGCAAGAGTACTGGAGTGGGTTGCCATTTCCTTCTCCAGGGGATCTTCCCTACCCAGGGATCGAACCCAGGTCTCCCTCATTGGAGGCAGACGCTTTAACCTCTGAGCCACCAGGGAAGCACATATGCATAAAATAATCAACAAGGATATATTGTACAGCACAAAGAACATAGCCATTAGTTGATAATAACTTTAAATGGAGGATAATTGATAAAAATACTTAATTGCTATGTTGTATACCTGAAACTTGGAGAAGGCAATGGCAACCCACTCCAGTGTTCTTGCCTGGAGAATCCCAGGGACAGCGGAGCCTGGTGGGCTGCCGTCTATAGGGTCGCACAGAGTCGGACACGACTGAAGCGACTCAGCAGTAGCAGCAGCATTCCTGAAACTAATGTAATATTGTAAACCAACTAAACTTCCCTTTTAAAAAATCAAGTCAGGAGACATTCACTGAGTACCTGCTCTGTGTCTGGCTCTGTGTTTTAAAATGTGTGGAGTAGAAATTAATAATGGGCATGAATCATGTCCTCCACTAGCCAACAATCTTGCTTTCATGCTGAAATCCTGATATTCCCCCACATGTTTTTAAAGCTTTCATCTCTGCCCAAGTTAAACAATGTCTCATGCTGAATCCTCCTGGAAGGGCCTGTGTGTGGTTTTGAGAATTAGGAAAAGAGTATTCCTAGTGGGAAAAAGTCGCAGTTGGGTATCTAGCAGGATCCCTAGGGGAGAGCACAGATGAATGAATTCTACCCCAAAAGCATCCTCCATACTACTTTATACATCCAAATCTTCCTCTCTCACCTTAGCTCAAAAACATCTCTTCCATAAATACATCCTAAATCCCTTCAATTTGAAAGGAACAGTTCCTGCTCTGTGACCTCTCATAACTTGATGTCTGTGTCCTGCAGAAGGTATGACTCATTTCTCCCTTAAGTGATGTGTGGCAACTGTTAACCATTAACATTTTAGCAAATCAAGGTCTAGGAGGTGAAATGACTTGAAGTCACAGTCAATGGCACCATCTGAAAAGAGCAGAGAATAGTCGTGCCAGGACGAGAAAGAGTTTATTCCTTTTTTGCCGGCATTGGGATTAGAAAACCTGAATTCCCTGATACCTGGATTTGTTACTTTGTGAAGCATCAAACTTATATCAGGTCAGTAGGGGAGAATATGAAGGAAGGAATTTAATCTGTAGAGAGGTGAACCTCAAAAGAGAAAAAGAGTTTATGAAAAAAGAAATACAACTGGCAACTAAAAATGTAAGGAAAAAGTTAAGCATTTCAAGTAACTAAGGAAATACAAAGTAATTCTCAAGATGCCATCTTCACTTACAAAACTGGCAAAGATATGTAAAAAAAAAAGAATACTCACTGTTGGCAAGTGTGCTGGGAAACAGGCTCTCTCATAGGTTGTTGAGGGTGGTATAAAGATATCTAATTTTTGTTAGGGCAATTTAGAAGGATGCATTATTAATACAGGGCTTCCCTGATAGCTCAGTTGGTAAAGAATCTGCCTGCAATGAGGGAGACCTGGGTTTGATCCCTGGGTTGGAAAGATCCCCTGGAAAAGGGAACGACTACCCACTCCAGTATTCAGGCCTGCAGAATTCCATGGACTGCACAGTCCATGGGTCACAAAGAATCGGACACAACTGAGAGACTTTCACTTTCATTATTAATACAAGTCTGAAATTGGTTCATGCCCTTTAATCCAGAAACTCTCCCTTCTACAAAGTTATCTTAAGAATCATAAATATGCACAAGGCTACAAACTGCAGTGTGACATGTTTTACTGTTAAAATAAATTATGCTTTATCCATTCTATGGAATATTATACAAAAATGATTAAAGCTAACATTTATTGAATAGTGTACTATTGCCAGACACTGTGCTAAGTTATTTAAATACATTAATAATTTTTAATCATTAGAACAAGACTACAAGGGCAGTCATCCCCATTTTACAGATGAGGGCCCTGAAGCTCAGAGAGGTTAATTGCTCCCAGGCCACACTGCTAATAGGTTGAATAGAGTGAGTTTGACCCTAGGTCTATCTGACGCCAAAGCCCATGGCCTCAACCACAGAACTCTATAACCTTTGCAACCATTAAAAGTCATATGTTAGAGGAATAGTTAATGAAATTTTAAACTGATCCTGATATAAATGGCAAATTTAAAAAGCATGATATAAATTATAACTATATAAATAATATGATGACAATTTTATTTCCAAAGTGCAAGTATATATTTTTCACAGAAAAACTACTGTAAGGATTCATACCTGTTAGTAATGGCTGGCTACCTCTGGATAGTAGTAGTATAGGTCATTTTTATTTTCAGTTATGATTTTCTGTATTTTCCATTTTTCTGTAAAGAACAGGTATTGCTTATATAATCAGCAAAAATTTTAAATGTTAATGTAAAAAGAAGTCTGAAAGCAAAACTTTTGTAGCCTTCATACTTAATATGTCCATAGCAATACTTCATTTTTTATCTGAGTGATTAATTTTTTTAATTTAATTGTTTCTTGGCTGCACTGGATCTTCATTGCTGAGTGTGGGCTTTCTCTAGTTGTTGTGGCAAGCAGGGGCTAGTCTCTAATTTAGGTGCTTGGGCTTCTCATTGCGGTAGCTCCTCTTGTGGGTTTCCCAGGTGTTGCTAGTGGTAAAGAATCCACTTGCCAATGCAAGAGATGCTAGAAACTCGAGTTCAATCCCTGAGTCTAGAAGATGCCCTGGAGTAGGAAATGGCACTTCACTCCAGTATTCTTGCCGGGAAAATTCCATGGGCAGAGGAGCCTGGTGGGCTATAGTCCATGGGGCCACAAAGAGTCAGATATGGGTGAGCACACAAACTTACTCTTCTTGTGGAACATGGGCTCTCGGGCGCTCAGACTTCAGTAGTTGCAGCACAGGGGCTCAGTAATTGTGGCCTGTGGGCTCTAGAGCACAGTCTCAGTAGTTGTGGCACATAGGCTTCGTTGCTCCGTGGCACACAGAATCTTCCTGGATCAGGGATCAAACCCGTGTCCCCTGCACTGGCAGATGGATTCTTAACCACTGGACCACCAGGGAAGTCTTAGTGATGAATTCTTTTATATTGGTGTTGGATCAGAGAGGAGCCATCTTTTTCAATCATTCTTTGGGGTAATCTCTTCAGGGATGAGGAATTATGTAGCTGTGTGATCTCTAGGGACTTTGATCACAATAAAACATCCTTCAGACCGTAAGTTCTTGCATTTGTGTGATCTGTTAGTTTTTGGATCATGGACCCATGAGGAGGAGGGAAGGGTAACTTAGTTCAAGGAGTCCACAGATCTTTAAATGTATAAGTGTTTTTCTCACTCTGTAAGTACTAAAAGTACAGCTCCTTTGTGGGTGTGAGTGGGTGAAGTGAGATTTTTTTTTTATCTTTAAGAAGGGGCCCTTATGTTGGGAACCACTGAAGTAGAAACTAAAAATGGTGGCTATTTAATCAGCAGTATCAGGAATCATCCCTTATATGTAGGATCTAAAAGAACATAATACAAATGAACTTATTTACAAAACAAAAACAGATTCACAGACTTCAAGAACAAACTTACAGTTGCCAGGGCAAAGGATGGGGGAAGGGATAGTTTGGGAGTTTGGACATGTATACACTGCTATATTTAAAATGGATAACCAACAAGGGCCTACTGTGGAGCATAGGGAACTCTGCTCCAAGTTATGTGGCAGCCTGGATGGGAGGGGAGTTTGGGAGAGAATGGATATATGTCTATGTGTGGCTGAGTCCCTCTACTGTCCGTCTGAAACTATCACAATATTGTTAATCAGCTATACTCCAATAAAAATTAAAAAGTTTAAAAAAAGAGAGATGTTCACTTCTTGCTATTGGATCAAAGTTTGCACATCTTTGTCCAGCACTAAAAGATACCACTTATTTCACCTGCAAGCATTGTCTTAGCCACCCATCCTAATCAGACATGTGTACATTCACCAAACTGTCAACTGGTTTGGTACATTTAACTTTTTCACTCTTGTCTTAGCTGTTGACTTCAAAAGCTGAACATATCTCAAGAATAGCTTATTATAGAACACTGACCTCACTCCCCTACCACACCAAATTTGCTTCTTCTGTTTTCTCCTCCTGCTGTTGGCAACATTATTCGTCCAGCTCCCAAATTATAAGCCTTTAACTTCTTCACCTCTCTCACTCTTCATATCCAAGTGATCACCGAATCCACTGTGTTTTACCTCTTCAATGTATCTCAATGCCGTGTTCTCTGCTCCCTCCTCCCTGCAACTGCCTGCCTGTTTTGACAGCTTCTAAATGGATTCTTCCTTTGGGAGACTCACTCCACAAGGAAGACAGAGGGCTCCTACTAAAATGCAAATCTGGTTGTGTCACTCCCCTGCTGAAAATCTTCAGTACCTCCGTATTGTCTATAAGATAAAGCCTAGAATCCTCTGCTTATTATTCAAGCCATGACCCAATCTGGCCACAGCCTCATCTGGTACTCCCCAACAAGACACCTACCTGTACTCTGATCTGCGCCATACATTTGATTTTCTGCTCTTTGGAATGTTCCTTTTTTGTTTTATCTTCTCTGTCTAATGACAATCCAATTTCTCTTTCATGACTCACCTCAAGAATATTTCCTCTAGGGAGCCTTCCTGACATGACCAGATAGGGCTCACTTCATCCATCCCTTCACTCCATCCCATAAATACTTCTGCCATTAATGCAGTAACACTTTTGGCTTGATTTTCCCCATGTCTGTTCTCTCTGTATGAGAACTCCTCACCATGTCTTTTCATCTCCCAAACTCCAGCCATACTGAACTTACTGTTCTCTGAGCATGCTGTGCTTTTTCGGGTGACATCCACCTTTGCACAGCTGGCTCCCTCTCCTAGGAATGCACTTCTTCCTTTCTCCCCTTCTCTGCATAGGCAAATATCTACTCACCCCTCAAGACTCATCTCAAATGCAATCTGGCTGAAATCTCTGCATATGCTCAGATAGAGTGAATTATTCCATATTCTTTGCTCCCCTAACCTTCTGGTGAAACCTTATTTATAGCATCTGCTGCATAAGTATTTTATTATCATTATCAGCTTACATGGGCTTCCCTGGTGGCTCAGTGGTAAACAATTTTCTGGCCAATGCAGGAGATACAGATTCAACCCCTGGGTCAGGAAGATCCCCTGAAGAAGGAAATGGTAAACCACTCTAGTATTCTTGCCTGGAGAATTCCATGGACAGAGGATCCTGACACTCTGCAGTCCATGGGGTCACAAAAGAGCCAGATATAACTTAATGACTAAACAACAATCAGCTGACACAATTGTCCCCCCCATCTCCCACACTTTATCCCCATGCAATGAGATCTCAGACACCATATCATCTTTTTGTCTCTAGCGCAAAGCACAATAGAGAAACAATAGATACTTCCTTGATCAATTATTAACTCAAGTTTTTTTTTATGGTGCTTGATGGCCTGGGAAAAACTGTTGGATAGGTCAGTAAGCTCTGAAAACTTATTGACATAACTGGTCAAGGCACTCCTGGGTAAGCGCTGCATTTACAAGCCTTTTTTATATTTCGACTCTAAATCTGACCTTGTTACTCTTCCAGGTGCTTATGCTGAACAGCTGATGTACTGCCTGTCCCCACCCACCCCCATGAGCCTCGGTTCTGATGCAACCTATGGTCATGCAGGGATGCCCTTACACCCTCCCACGATGTCATAAGTGGCAGGCAGCTGACAACTTCCATCATAGCCGCAGCCTCCGAAGCACCTGCCCCCAGCCTCAGGTAAGAGGCTCAGGGCAAAAGACAGAACCGTGGAGAGAGGGTGGACGTAGGATCTGTGTGTGTTCTTGTGGGTATCCATGCTTCTTAAGGCTCAAGGGTAGTCTTCATACACATGAAACCCCTTGCACACAATGAGGCCTCCTCTGGCCCATCCCTGCCATTCATGAGGCCTTTTATGGGGCAAAGGAAGTGTGTTGATCTGGAAAAGCCAAAGAGCCCACAATGGTTAAGGTGGCTGGTTTCATTTAAGCTTCCAGAGGAGGTCCCAGAAGAGCATGCTCCTTCAGGGCATAGCCTAGGACAAGGCAGGACCTTCCATTGCCTTGACTTCTCTGTGGTTTCCTCATATTCTCTACCTGCAGAATATTTCCTCTCCCTCCATTGGCTCTTCCTCTCAAGTCCCTGGTCCTACTCACAGTTCCTGGGTTAACCCCACTAAAGATCTCCTGAGCTTCCTACTGGCCTGTCCTCTCTCTCTCCTCCCCTATGACTGGAGTGGTGGGGCTGAGTGTGCCAGCCTGTGGTGCCAGGTGGGCAGAGGGTGTGTGAGAGGCAGTAATCCCAGAAGGCAACCCACTTTTCTGGCAATGAGGGAAGTCCAAGGGAAAGTTGACTAGAAAAAGGAGATGTCTAAGCATATTTTGGCTTGCCCTATAAAGCTTAACCTTCCCAGGTGGGTCAGTAGTAGAAAACCCACCTGCCAGTGCAGGAGACGCAAGAGACTCAGATTCTGTCCCTGGGTGGGGAAGATGCCCTGGAGAAGGAAATGGCTACCCACTCCAATATTCTTGCCTAGAGAATTCCACCGACAGAGGAGCCTGGTGGGCTACAGTCCGTGGGGTGGCAAAAAGTCAGACATGACTGAAGCAACTTAGTACACATAATGCTTTGGGGTTCAGAGACTATGGGAGTGTGTGAAAGTACTATGTTTCTTAGGATCTCGCAGATGGGCTACGATGCTGAGTCACTATGGGTGGTGTGAACAGCCACTGAATATATATAGTGGAGGAAGAGAGATACCAAGGTGGCAGGGATGGAGAATGTAGGTACTGGGGAGCCCATGTGGGCAGAGAATGAGAGACAATGAAGGTCCAGACAGTCATAAGGTCCAGGCCTTCCAAGCTGTTTTGACACATCTAACCACAGAGAAGTCACTGCTTGTAAAATATTTTCAAAGCCAGTGTCAGCTGAGAGTCCCCCTGCAAATCTACCCCTTCCCCAGAGTGGGACTTTCAGATGGTCGAGGGATTGAAAACCATGGGTCCTTCCAGAAGGCTTTTCCTGCTTGTTGCCCACTCCCTGCAAGCTTCACTACCTAGGCAGTGGGACATGAGGGCTTAATTTTGTGACAGAGAATGGTGAGATCAAGCCCTCTCTTCGGTTACTGTCGAGTTTCTTCTCTTCTTGCTCTACAGCTCTGACTTTGTCTTAAAGTTTCAAGAGATGAGGAGAAAGTCCTATGGGGAGTGGGCAGACCAAACATGTTGGTCACAAAAACAGAAGTAGACGGCTATTGATAGGGAAAGAAATCAAGGATTAGTCATCATTTGCCTGAGAACTTGGCTCTGCTAGAGGGGACTGTGATTCGTAGGGGGAACTCCGAGGGGAGAACAGGGTGAGGGAGTCTATTAAGGGAACCAAACTGGGGGGTGGCGTTTAGGAAGCTAGGGCTTCCCTGGTGGCTCAGATGGTAAAGAATCTGCCCTCAATGCAGGAGGCCAGGGTTTGATCCCTGGGTCAGGAAGATCCCCTGGAGAAGAAAATGACAACCTACTTCAGTATTCTTGCCTGGAGAATTCCATGGACAGAGGAGCCTGGTGGACTACAATCCATGGGGTCACAAAAGAGTTGGACACAACTCAGTGATTAACACTTTCACACTTTTCACACTTGGGAAACTAAGAAGGCTGGAGGGATTGAAAGGCTAACATGGGTGGAGCCCTGTTCATCATGGGTACTTCCGTCAGAACATGACAATTTCGTTGTGGCCGGATCATAAGAGGCCCTTTCTAACTCTAGGGCATTCCCAGCCCAGGGAACTCTGTGAGGATGGCTCGAGACCAAGCATAAACCAAGCTGCAACCCGGAGCTAGAGCCACTCCCTGCTCTTTGCCTGCCGTCCCCTGCCATTCTGCCATCCACCCTACATGGCCCCACCCTGGGCCCCAAGAAAGGCTCAGGCAGCTGCTCTAACTATTCCTGTAGGTGGGCCTCAGCATGGAAACAATGTGGAACTGTGGAAAGCCCCACAGAAGACTCTGTGGGAGATAAATGAGGATGGGAACAGAACCCTTTTTGGTCGAAACGAAGTGTTTTCCCTCAGTGCTGGGGCGGGGCGGGGGGTCAGCTTGGGAATGTTAACCTTTCCCCAGGCAAGTCTTCTGGAAAAGGAGTGGCCACCTCCAGAAGGGCCCCTCAGGCTAGTAGCCCAAGACAGCAGAGGCAGGGCACAGGAGGCTCCCTGCACCGAGCTCCTGGGTTCCATCTCACCCTCCCCCACCCTGCGGAAGTCCAGGGCGCATGCCCATAGACCATGTGTTTCCCCCTGGCCTTAGAGTGCAGGGGGAGGTCAGTGGGGACAAGGCTCTCTGTCCTCTTTTTCCAAAGGCAGGGCAGAATCCCCCCTCATTTTCACTGCCGGCTTGGGTCAGTCTTGTCTTGCCCACCATCCCACGGCTCTGTCCTTGCATACATCGCTCACAGTCTCTGAGGACGCTTACATGCTAAAGGACAAGACTGATCCTCAAGCTCATTGTCCTGCCAGGCCTTGGTGAAACTGCTTACCAAAGGTTTGTCACCAAAGTGATCTGATCTTTTCGTCCACCTCAGCTTAGGGGAGAGGGAACTGCAGGCAGAGTGAGTGCTTTGTGTCTTCCAGGCAAAGGGAACATAAACCAACAGAAGCTCCCCTCTGCGCACCCCTCCTCAGCACCATGGAATGCCCAATCCCACTCTCACCATCCTTGCCAGCCTGGGAGGGCCCTCCTGGCCCCGGTGTGGCGGGCCCAGTTGGGAGCGAGCCGGAATTCCCCAGGGACAAAGCCGTGATTCACCGTCCCCAATCCTGACATAGCCGCCCCCTCTGGATTCCTGGGGGGTCAGTAAACAAACAGGGTGACAGATCCCGCCTCCTGGCCTGGCTCAGCTCTGCTCGCCCTCCCTTAGGGAGCCTGCTCAGAGCCTGTCTGGACTCTGCCTGCGGCTCACCAAGCGCTGGGTCTGGGTTCATTCGGAGGAGCATCATGGGGCTTCCCAATCCTGCAAGTGGGTCCCCAGGCGGCACAGGTAGGATCCACTCATGGGAATGCAGAGCAGCTGACTCTAGAGCTGTGCCCTGGAGCTTGGCTGTTCTCCCACTTCTCCTTCTGTGTATGGCTGTGAGCTGTGGGAGTTTTTTCAAAAAAAAAAAGCTTGAATATTCTTTATGCTATAGATTCATGTGTGCTGAGTCACTCAGTCATGTCCAACTCTTTTTGACCCGTGGACTACAGCCCGCCAGGCTCCTCTGACCATGGGGATTCTCCAGGAAAGAATGTTGGAGTGGGTTGTCATACCCTTCTTCAAGGGATCTTCCCAATCCAGGGATCAAACCTGCATCTCCTTTGTCCCCTGCACTGGGAGGCGGATTCTTTAGCACCAGTACTAAAGAAGCCCTCTCTTAGTACAGGTTGGTTATGTTTAACTGCTGACTCCTATGATTATCACTGTTACTATTACAAATTCTGCCAGCACTACTGCCCAGATGAGATCCTGGAAGTACTTGTGTTAGGTTAGAACTGTTCAAATTGCCCAAACACTGGCAACCATGGCATTCAAGGTAAGCCGTAGGCTCATAGTTCAGTGTTCCAGAGTTTACCCAGCCTTCTAGAAAAGAAAGCTGAAGGGCTGTCCCACAAATTCAGAGAGAGACAGAGAGAGAGAGAGAGAGAGAGAGAGAGAGAGAGAGAGCCATCTGTAGTAGATGTCGTACTTCCAAGGGGGCCTTGGTGCCCCCTTCTCCCTCTTCACCACTCGTATTTCCCACCACAGTCAGGAGAGTCCTAAAGAGCACTGCTCATCTTCAATGGGTTGAGAAAGGGCTAAGGCAGCATTTGGGGTCCTGATCTCCAAAGAACTCTGACAAGAGTCAACAGCTAAGGGGCTCCCATCACTTGCTCACCCTGTAGGGTATTATGGGGTTTGGAAGAATGGGAGGTGTGCCAAATAGCCCTTCAGGAGTTAGCTGTCTCCCTCGCAGTTCAAGACATGCTCAGGCAGAAGCAGAATGGAGTGAAGGACAGGGCAGTGTGGAGAGGAAATCTCAGCCTGGGGAAACCCACCTGCATGCATGCCTGTCTACCTGCTCCCCTTCTGTGGAAGGAAAATGGCCCTGCTGGTGGCTGAGTTTCCTCTAGTCTCTCCTTCCCCCCAAACCATACATCTTTCCCACACAAGACTCGCCAAGTTGGGAAACCAATCTTCCCATTAAAAGCACAACTCAAAGTGCTTAACACATGTGTTAAGCCCATGTGTGTGGGCTATAGTCCATGGGGTCACAAAGAGCTGGACATAACTGAGCACAGCGCAGCACTAAGAGAGGACCTTGCCCCAGAACCACAGAGTCTTTTTTTCTCTCAACCGCTCAAACACATCCTAGAGCCAGCCCCTTCTCCCCGCCCCGTTCACACTTGTCCCATGCTTGGCCTGGCACAGACCAGGGTGTGGCACACTCCGGGGATTGTAGAGGTCTCTGTGTTTCTGTACAGGTTAGGGCTGCTGCCACCACCCCTGCGCCTCCTCACGATGGTGCTGGGGTACCCAGCCTAAGTCCAAAGCTATTCAACGGGTCTGTTGGTGCCGCCAGAACCCTGGAACCACCAGCCATGAATCTGTGTTGGAATGAAATCAAAAAGAAGTCTCACAATCTCCGGTAAGGCCTGGAGCCTCGAAACAGGGGCTTTGGAGCATTGGTGGGGATGATGTTGGGCTCCTCTTGCTCGTCACCCTCTTCTCAGCCTTCTTGTCAGCTTCATCCTCTGTTTTTCCTCCTTTTCATGCTCTGGTGCTGGGGGAAGAACCCTGGGTCAGAAGTCAGGAGACTTGGATTTGAGTCTCGGTCTTTTTCCTTTATTTTTATTTATTTTTTAACACCAAAAACATTTTGTATTGGGTTATAGTCAATTAACAATGCTGTGGTAGTTTCAAGTGAATAGCGAAGGGACTCAGCCACACATATACATATATCCATTCTCTCCCAAACTCCCCTCCCATCCCGAGCCTCAGTAGGCTGTGTCACCTTGGAAAATTGGTTTCAGTAATCCCTGAAAGTTGGCTTCCACTTGTTTGGATTTTTTTAACAACAACAACAAAATGAGTAAAGGAATAATGCTTGTTCTATTTCCCAGTTTTGTTATGAGGACTCAAATGAGATATGAAAACGCTTTCTGCACTTAAAAGCGCTGATGTATAAATGGAGGATTTGATTCCTGCCCGCCTTCCTCTCATAACTGTCTTCTATCTTAGTAGCTCTCATCTGCTTTTTCACATCTTTTAAAATTTTTTATTTATTTTAATTGCAGGATAATTATAGTGGTTGTTAGCCCTCTCTTCCCATCCACTGCTTATCCCCCACCCATGCCTCCCTAAGCTAAGAGCAAATCCGTAACTCAGTCGTCCCTGTTTCCTCTACCCTTCTCCATAACTCCCCTCCCACTACCTCACCCCAAACACACACTTTTCCTCTCTACTCTCTATCATCAAAGACCAAACTCCTGGCTTCTGGTGGGTTCTGGTGGAGATGAGGAGTGTACAGATGTTGAAGGAATGCAGGCTCTGAAATCAGACAACCCTGAGTTCAAATCCAGTGACTTTACTGTGTGACCTTGGGAAAATTACTTAACTTCTCTGGTCAACACCAGTGGCTACCTCTCAAGGTTGCTCTGAGAATTAGTAGAAGCAAAAATTTATGTAAAAGCCTTGGCCAAAGAGGTAGGGACGGAATAACCAGTTACCAATCATCTAAGGGGAATGGGTTCAATGGCTGCACACAGCCTGGACTGGCCTCTGGCTTCCTACCACTTGGACTTCAGTTCACGGCTCATTTGTGGGGAGAGGGGAAGGCAGACAGAGGTGACTATTCTGCACATGTTTTCCTCCTTCTGTATGTCAAGCTTCTAGTCTATGTTGCCCTCATCCTTTGGGACCCCTGGGCTGCTTGTATTTGTGTGCAACCTCACACACACGCGTGCCCACACTCAGCCACCTGGCACACCCTTCCCACCCACTGCATTGCTCCTGCTCAGAAGGCAGCCTCTGAGAAGCCTCTGAGGATGAACAGTTTGGCATGACTTGAGTTCCTCCAGGACAAGAGGGCAACACGACAGCTGTCTCTACTAACGCCCTTGCTTACTTCACTGCCCTTCGCAGCCTGATTCTAGGTGCACAGCTGAATGAACTGAAGTCCACCAAATGTTTTGGTACCGTGCTCTATGGGGAGGTGTCTTGGGAGGCTCTGTGGGTGGGTCAGAGGCTGGGTTCCGGGCTTTCTCCCACTTCAACCAGAGCAGCACCTCTTTCATCTGTTTATATAGTAAGATTCCACTTACATATCTGCTGGGGAAAAATGTTTTGCCACTTAACAAGAGGACTGAAAATCACTGGTCTTACCATTGTGTGCAGTGCCCGGCTAGAGGCCTTCTCAGACCACAGTGGAAAGCTTCAGCTCCCTCTCCAAGAGATAATTGACTGGCTCAGCCAAAAGGATGAGGAATTGTCAGCTCAGCTGCCCCTACAAGGGGATGTGGTCCTGGTGCAACAGGAGAAGGAGACACACGCGGTAGGTTAGAGTTACAGAGGCTGTGGTGTGTAGACTCTCGGTTGGGAAGGGATGTCTTCTGCAATGCCCTGACAGACGGATGCTCAGTCTCTGCTTAGGTGCTTAAAATCACTGGAAGCTGTATGCAGTCCTACCGGTTTGTGGACGGCACTCCAGAGAATAACTCAAATCTCCCCCCTCTATACATCACATCCAATATTGGCCTCCCTTAAAATGCTTCCCTGATTTTTAACGAGGACATGGGAAATGAACATAAAATAATATTCACTGAAAAAAACACAAGATAGAAAACTGTTTATAGGTAGATCTCAATTGTATAAAAGTCTATATAGATGTGCAGATGTGTATGTGTGTATACACACATAAGCAGGAACTCTGTCAAAATCTTCACAATGGGTAACTCCAGGGGATGAAATTAGTTCTTTTTAATTTTGTTTTTTTCATCCTTTTCTGAAATTTCTAAGATTTCTGTGACATATCTTTCCTCTATAATCAGAAAATAACAACAAATGTTTCTTAAAATGAACACAGATGCACCGGAAGAAATGATCACTATGTGATGTCATGTGACAGGGGCAATCATATTAAACAAATGTATCAAATCAGTATATTGTGCTAAATCAAATATGTACATCTTGTTAAATTTACACAATGTTATAGGTCAATTATAGCACAATTTAAAAGATGAATACAATACAGCAGGAAAATAAACTATAAATGTGTGCCACAGTATGGCTGAATTTTAAAGACAATATGTTGAATGAAAAAAAGAGTCAAATACAAAAAAGGGTACATACAGTGTGGTTCCATGTGTATAATAAGGTTGAAAAAATTGGCAAAACTAATCAGTGGCAGCACAAGTCAGGATAGTTGCTACCTTGGGGGAGGGGAGGAGGAGAGAGTGACTGAAAGAGGTCATGACAGGGCATTCTGGGATGCTGGTGGAGTTCTGTTTCTTCATCTCAGCACTGGTTACAGATACGGAATCACTATATGAAAATTCATCAAGCTGTGATGAAAAGTACACTTTTGATTTGTGTACTCACGTATATTTCAACAAAAATTTAATTAAACTTTTCATATAAATCTAGCCCATCCTGGTTTTGATTTCTTAAAGCCCCTTTCAGAGGACTTTCTGAGTCTTCCAGAGAACCAAGATTCCTAGCCCCAAGTCCCCATATTTCTCTCTACCTTGTGGCATAGACAGACCCATTTTGGAGTAAATAGACCTTCCAGTATCAAAGTTATTATTTTGCCTATAGAGAAGACTGCTCCTCTTTTAGTCTGAGTAGCCCAAAGATACAGGATATCAAACTGCACTGAGGAGAAGAAAGATTGTCAATTGCAGGATGGAATTCAAAGCAAATGAAAGACTTTCCTTCCCCATTGACCATGTTGCTAAACTTCACAGGCCTTTATGGAAGATGTCAAGTCTCGAGGCCCCTATATTTACTCTGTGCTGGAGTCAGCTCAGGCCTTCCTATCCCAGCACCCATTTGATGAATTAGAGGAGCCTCATTCTGAGAGCAAAGGTAGGTGGTCTTCCTCTCTTTCATCTTCTTCAGCTATGACCCATTAAACACCTTTATGCCCATCCCAAACTCATTTTCTCAGCTGTTACCTAGGAGGATAATTTATTCCTGCTGCTGCTGCTAAGTCGCTTCAGTCATGTCCGACTCTGGCTCCCACCAGGCTCCCCCGTCCCTGGGATTCTCCAGGCAAGAACACTGGAGTGGGCGGCCATTTCTTTCTCCAATGCATGAAAGTGAAAAGTGAAAGTGAAGTCGCTCAGTCATGTCCGACTCTTAGCGACCCCATGGACTGAAGCCTACCAGGCTCCTCTGTCCGTGGGATTTTCCAGGCAAGAATCCTGGAGTGGGTTGCCATTGCCTAATTTATTCCTAGGAGTCCAAAATTGGGAAGGAACAAGATTCATACTCTAAGAAAAGCAAAGAGAAGACCCTGGAGCAGGGGAGATGAGCGTTTGGCCCAAAGCTGTATGTGGTTCTCTGGAGCATCGTGTGTGGCCATCTAAGAAGGCATGAAAAAGAAATAAAAAAGACTCAAATGCATTAAACAGACTCAGTAAATAAAAGTAGTAGTGTGTTCTTTTAAAACGTACTGTTTTATTCCAGTATAGAGAGGCATGTGACACTGCTCCAATCAACTAGCAAATAAAAATCCTTTCAAAAAATCTTTAAAAATTAGGTGATGGTACTTGAGAAGAAAACTGATTGTGGCTCTTTAATTCTGACGCTGATGATTTTTGGTTCTCTTTCTCTGATGGAGTGGTTCACTGTAGGTCTAAGTTTAAATAAGGCATCAGGGTGGGATCCATGGTGTTTAGCTCCAAGTGATGGCCCAGCAAGCCCTCTTCTTCAGAAAGAAGCTTTGACACTCTGAGATCTGACAGGACCCTTCATTAATGGAGCCCTTTGTCGATGCTGTTGACCCTCTCAGTTTACCTTGAGCCCCTGCTACTGAGTACTAACCAGTACTCAATTTACCACCCAATGGGCCTCAGCTAGAACAAGCTCAAGAGAGCAGGGCAATTCCAATTAGCCTGGAGTTTGGGGGCTCTAAATCTACTTTTGAGGGGAGGTCTGAGGGAGGAGAAGGAAAATTACAATTTAGGAGCCTAGGTGGAAAGGCTGGGAAAGTCATACTAACCTCTCCTCTGCTAGACCTTCGTAAAATGCCTCCCTTCTTTGGAAGGAACTGCACAACAGACACTGGGCTTCCCACATGGCGCTAGTGGTGAAGAACTCACCTGCCAATGTAGGAGATGTAAGAGATGTGGGTTCGATCCCTGGGTCGGGAAGATCCCCTGGAGGAAGAAATGGCAACCCACTCCAATATTCTTGCCTGGAGAATCCCATGGACAGAGGAGCCTGGTAGGCTTCAGTCCATGGGGTCACAAAGAGCTGGACGTGACTGAGGCAACTTAGCACACACACACACAATAGACACTAATGCAAAATCACATTCTAAGGTCATGTGAATAGAACTCTGGATGATTGGCCTTACTGTGCCTCTTAAATATTTTACTCACTCTTTACCTTGCCCATTTCTTAAGAGTATGAGGAAATCCTCATGATACCATAGGTGGAAAACACCAATATGGTCTCTTGAGTGTCGTGGTGGATCCATGAGCCTACACATGTGATAAAATCACATAGAACAAAACATACACGCATACACAAATGAGTAAAAGCAAAATTGGGGAATTTGGAAAAAAAAATTCTGGATTGTGTCAATGTCAATATCCTGATTGTTATACTATAATTTTTACAAGATGTTACTATTTGGGGAAACTATCTGAAGGTTACATGAGATCTCTATTATTTCTCACAATTGCATATGAATCTACTATGAACTCAAAATTAAAGTTTTAATTTTTAAAAAAGCCACATGTATAAAAGGAGCTCAGCCATAAAAAATATGTATTTGTGTGTGTATGAAAACACACACACAGCACACACCTGTTTACAAAAGGCTGTTTCTGTCTTTCTGTGGGATACCCTTGCCTGGCTGGCCTGACCTGGCTTCATGACTGCCCTTGCAGATACCTCTCCTAGACAGCGGATCCAGAATCTTAGCCGCTTTGTGTGGAAGCAGGCAACAGTCGCCAGTGAACTCTGGGAGAAGTTGGCAGCCCGCTGCGTGGACCAGCACCGCCACATTGAGCGCACTCTGGAGCAGCTGCTGGAGATCCAAGGGGCAATGGAGGAATTAAATGCATCTCTGACCCAGGCCGAGGGAGTCCGAGCCACTTGGGAGCCCATCGGGGATCTCTTCATTGATTCACTTCCCGAGCATATCCAGGCTCTTAAGGTATGCAGGCCCTCTCTCCTGGCTACCCAGAGACCAGCTACTCCACCCAGACCCTGACAGTGTCCTGATGCTGAGGCTCCATTGTTGCCCTGGACTTCAACAGAGTCTCTCCCAGTTTCTCTGCTGGATTTGGGGGCTGGTTTAGCTGAGGGCTTCTCTGGTTAGGGAAGGGCTTCCCTGGTGACTCAGATGGTAAAGAATCCCCCTGCAATGCAGTAGACCTGGGTTTGATTCCTGGGTTGGGAAGATCCCCTGGAGAAGGGCATGGCAACCCACTCCAGTATCCTTGCCTGAAGAATCACATGGACAGAGGAGCCTGTTGGGTTGCAGTCCTTGGGGTCACAAAGAGTCAGACATGACTGAATGAATAACACACTTAGCTGAGGTCTCCTATGTCCTCCTGTCTTCTCTTTCCCTGGTGTTTTCTGAGAGAAGAAAAGGAAGTAAGGACAATGCCCACCCCCACCCCTCATACATGCACATCTTAGTTTGGTTGCCCTAATATGCAAGCATGGAAGCTGCGCTACTAAAACAAAATCTCCGGGTAAAGAGGAAGGAGTTGGTGTGAATGACTAATGGTTCCTCTTATCTACCTGTTGTGGGACTTGGATCCTGGTTCCATAGCTATTCAAGGAAGAATTCTCCCCCATGAAAGATGGAGTGAAGTTAGTAAATGATCTGGCCCATCAACTGGCCATTTCTGATGTGCACTTGTCAATGGAGAACTCCCGGGCTTTGGAGCAAATCAACATCCGGTGGAAACAGCTACAGGTAAAGGAGAAGCCTAAAGTGAGCCATGGGAGAAAGATTCAGTATAACTAGGCTTGGTGATGGGGGGACTTCTCCAGGCCTTCAGGAAGTAAAGGGGCATTGAAATGGGATTTATGTGGGGAAAAAGTTATATAAAATTTGGGGCCAGGAAACAAGCTTCTCAACCTCTAAACTGCAGGAAGTAATTAAGATAATCTGAGAGGGGTCTGTCTGCATTTGAGCACTCAGAATAGACAGGGGCAGATGAAGAGTGACTGTGGCCTGGAGTTAGAGATGCTCTTCTCTGACCTCTGGGAGTGACACGGGAGAACTAAGATTTGGGTGAATGGTGGGAGGATCTGGAACTGGAGAAGAGGCAGCCTTGGAGGGAATTCACAAAGATGGCCGGAGGCACCTGGAAATCCCACCCTGGATATGTGGAATGAGGCCACTGACTTCCTGCATATTCTTTCCATAGGTGTCAGTTGGCGAGAGGCTTAAGCAGCTTCAGGATGCTCACCGGGACTTTGGGCCTGGGTCACAACACTTCCTCTCCTGTATGTGAGACAAGCTGTACTTCACTTTGTAGAACCTCAGACACTTTCCAAGAGAGTCTACTGTTATCTGTTGGGGGCCTGGTGGGAGCCCAGTGTACCTTGGCATCTAAGAAGCAGTAGAATAAAGCAGTGTAGGATAGTGGTTAAAAGGACAGGCTCTTGAGTCAGAGAGACCTGGATCTGAGTCAGAGCTCCTCAACTTCATAGCTATGCAAGCTTGAAAAAAATAGCTTAATCTTTCTGAACTTCAATTTTCCCATATATTAAAAAGAGGGAGAAATATGATACCTAGCTCATAGAGTTATGGGAATTAAATGACTTTATTGTTCCAAAAATATGTATTGATGGCCTGCTGTGGGCCAGGTACCATTCTAGGCACTGGGGCTACATCAGTGAACAAAACAGAAATTCTTGGACTTGGAGAGCTTACATTCTGCTAGAAGAAGCCAAACCATAAACAAATAAGTGTGTGTGTGTAAAATGTCAGTTGGTGACAAGTGTTCCAGAAAAAAGTAAAGCAGGGAAGTTATGGGTTAGGGAGTGCTGGACATAATGGAGGAGGCATTGCAATTTTGAATAGGGTGGTTGGGAATGTTGTCACTGAAATCATGGCAACTGAGTAGAAACCTCAAAGAGGTGAGGGAATGAGCCATGTAGATATCTGAGGGAAGAGCAGACTGGGCAGAGGAAACAATAACTTCCAGGACCGTAAGGCAGGGGCATGCCTGAGAAACAGCAAGGAGACCAGTATAGAAGTGAGTGAAGAGGAGAGAGAGTGAGAGATCAGAATGCGAGCAGGAAGCCAAAGCATGGAGGGCCTGGAGGGCTATGGTAAGAACTAGGATTTTATTCTGAGTAGAATGAAGAACCCAGGTAGGGGTTTGAGCAGAGGGATGACATGATCCAACTTCTGTTTCAACAGAGTGTTGGGGCCAAGAATAGGAGGAGGGAGACCTGTTAGGGTACATATTGTGATCATCTAAATGATGGTGACCCAATCAGAGTGGAGATGGTGGAAATGTAACTAGATATGAAAATTAGATATGCACACAGAGCATTCAGTAGAGTATCTGGCACATAGTAGGAACTCAATAAATGTTAATGGCAATTCAAACTGTTGCATTATAATGACTGGCATGCAGCTACACCTGCAGAAATCTCTTGTACTCAGGGAAACTGCAAGCAAGAGATTGACCAGATGACTGAGCCTCTCCTGGAACATCTGGAAGTTAAAAACATGGAACAGAGAGAAGCATCATTTTCCAGACTTTCTTACCATAGATGAGTGGGCAGTCCTGTTCCCCATTGTCTCATAGGACTGAGAAGCTGGGCATTCTGGGGGAAGGGCTTTGAGTCTCATGAGGAGAGTAGGGTCACTTCATATCCACAGTTGCACACCAGCAGCTGAATGGACAAAATGACAGCCTGCTCAGGGGGAAGATTGTCAGGGTGGCCAAGGCCACCTGTTCATGCCCTTGTTTTGTCTCTGGCACATGACGGTATCAGTGACAACCTCTTCTCCGTCCCTCACCCTAACATCAGGGAGCGAAGTGTCTTCATTAGAAGTGTTTGCCCCATGCTCAGGTCCTGTTAAGACCTGCAATGAGACTCAGGCATCCCCTTTTGGGCTTAGCTATTTCTTTGGGAGGATAGTACAGGGGAGTAATCAGGGGCCTGAAGAACATTAGTGGCCAGCTTCTTTCTCTTTCTCTTCTCCCTCACCAGCCTCTGTTCAGGTTCCCTGGGAAAGAGCAATTTCACCCAATAAAGTTCCCTACTACATCAAGTGAGTGACCATCTGAATCGGAAACAGGTCAATTACCTGCCCACCCTCTCTCTCTCCTGTCTTTTTTTCTACCTATCCCTTTCACCCCTATCTGTTGGGATTCCTCCATCCAGTCCAGTTTTCCTTCTTACTCATCTCAAGAGCTCAATATTCTACCGGGTAAAGGTGAACCCTTGTGCTTTGGGATCTTCAGGGTTCACTCTCAGATCCCGCTGCTCCTTGTATCCAACCTATCACTGACGGATGTGTGCATGTTTGTCTGTGGGGTGGGGGGTGATATGGACCCTGGTGCTATTGATGCTTTTATTTATAGCCACCAGGCTCAAACCACATGCTGGGACCATCCCAAGATGACCGAGTTATACCAAACTCTAGGTAAGAATTCAAGGTTCCTGTACAGGGTAGAGATCTATACAGTTGCCTTTGTCCTATAAGAATACAGGGGAATAATATTCCATTGTATGTATGTATACCATATCCTTTTTATTCATTCATCTGCTGATAGGTTGTTTTCATGTCTTGGCTATTGTAAATAGTGCTGTGATGAATATAGGAGTACATGTATCTTTTTGAATTAGTGTTTTTATATTCTTTGAGTAAATACTCAGGAGTGGGGCTAGCTGGATCATACATACACCCACACATGCATGCGCACACACATACACATGGTAGAACACAATCATAAAAATGGATGAAATCTTGCCACTTGTAACAACATGGATAGACTTTCAGGATATTATGCTGAGTGATATAAATCAGATAGAGAAAGACAAATACCATATTATTCCATTCATATGTGAATATAAAAAGAAAATAAATGAACAAACCAAACAAATACATAGATACCAAAAAACAGAGTAGTGGTTACCCGAAAAGAAGGGGTAGGGGAAAGGCAAAATAGGTAAGGGGATTGACTGAATGGTGATAGGTGGAAATAAAATATTGTGTACATGAAACTTATATGATGTTATAAACCAGTGTTGTCTCAATAAAAAGAAAAAGAAAGAACACAAAGGAATCCCATCCAACAAGCAGATGAGGGTGGAAGTGAATCCTTGTCCTTTTTCTAGTGGCTTCCTTCCTTTCCTCTCTGCACCTCCCTCAACAGAAAGCTCTGTTCTCCCCCTGAGCAACTTTATCATCTCATCAGGGAATTATGCGTATAGATATATGCTATATCTGCTTTGAAAGACATTATCAAGGCTATAATATGAATGTGACTCTCTATAATATGAGTATGATGGATGTGACTCTCATGTATGTGCCTTATCTTTCACTGCTAAGAGACTCACTATTATGTTGTAGGTTTTACCCATGTTGATGCACGTGACTATAGTTCATTCATTTTTACTGCCATAGAGTGTTCCATTGTATATACCATAGTTTCCTCATCCATCCTACTGTTAATGGACATTTGGGTCATTTCTACTTTGGAGCTAACAAAAATAGTGCTGCTTCGTAAAAAAAAAAATGTAAAACTCACTGCTCTGGAATACATATACAGCTGGCTGGGTTGTAGGATATATGAATATTCAGTTTTACTAGGTAATACCAAGTTGTTTTCCAACATGATTGTGTCAGTTTACACTTCCACTAGCAATTCTCATTCATCCACATCTTTGCTGACACTTGCTACTGTCAGACTTTAATTTTTTGTCAATCTGACAGGTGTAATATGATATATTGTTGTGGTCTTAATTTGCATTTCCCTGATCTGAGTGGATCTCTTTCCATTCTTTGCAGCTGATTTGAACAACATTAAGTTCTCAGCTTACCGCACTGCCATGAAGCTACGTAGAGTCCAGAAGGCGCTGCGCTGTAAGTCTCCCATCACACTTCCCTTATGGCTTTCATCCTTCCTCATCCATTGGCTGTTTCCCATTCCCATCCCACCTTGGCCAAGGTTGTTGGTCAGCTTTGTGGGGACTCCAAAGGCAGGGATATGCTGGCTGTGGACACCTGATCTTTCCCGGGCCCTTCTATTTTCTCCAACCTCCAGACTCGTTTCCAAATTAACCCACAGCTCTCCTCTTCTTCGTCCCTTCTTCCCTGCCCAACACAGACAATCAATGTAGTGTTTTATGGCAAAAAGTATCCAGCAAGTGGTTTGGAGCCATTGAAGGCTTGTGTTCTTTCACCATCTTGGGGTTATTGGATGTAGCAGCAGAACGGTTGAAGCAAATGCCAATGGATAGGGGACAACATGGCTGCAGATATAATGCGCCTTCTGTCTCCTCTCTGAGACACTGTCCATCCAGTCTTCTTGGACCAAGTGTATCTGGCTAGGCTGATACCAGCATTTGGGGCAATTAAAAACTCCTCCTAAGGTATGTCACATTCACACAGCCATACATGAGCCTTCATAACCAGTGTCTAGGTTTTTAGAACAAGGTCCATGGACCCACCTATTTGCAGTTGAAATGCATGTAAGGACAGAGAAACTGAAAAAATGGTATGGTATTTGATCCCTGGGAGTTTACCCAAATCCCACCATCTTCTTGAAACTGATGTCAAGGATCATTTGGGTATAGAAACATTTGGAGTTAATTTAGGGGGTCTTCTAATGCTTTCTCCCTACTTGGGTTGTTTGTCTTGGTAAAGGGCAAGCTTATTTCATACTACAAATGGCTAGTCTGGAGATGGAGTCAGATTTGCTGATGCTGGTGTCTGTATCTCCCTGTCTAGTCCCTGGGCTTCTACTTTGGGCTTTACTTTCTCTTTCTCTCCTTTCCTCCCCAGTGGACCTCGTAACTTTAACCACAGCCCTGGAGATCTTCAATGAGCATGATCTGCAGGCCAGTGAGCATGTGATGGATGTGGTGGAGGTCATTCACTGCCTGACTGCCTTATATGAACGGCTGGAGGAGGAAAGAGGCATCCTGGTCAATGTGCCGCTCTGTGTGGACATGAGTCTCAACTGGCTCCTCAATGTTTTTGATAGGTAAGGGCTTGCTGCCCTGGCAGCCTCCAAGATGAAGTTCCAGTGGGATATCCGGAGTGGACACAGTGGGATGGGTTTGCTCCCCTGGTGGATCTGGACTCGGCTCAGCTTGGGGTATGGGTGGCACCAAGCCCCGCTGGGATCCAGCCCATGAGGGAAATGACCACCAAGATGTTAACCCTTTGCAGATATTCAAGTTCTCAATCTCTTCTTTTAAACCTAGTGGTCGCAGTGGAAAGATGCGGGCATTATCCTTTAAGACTGGCATTGCCTGCCTGTGTGGCACGGAAGTGAAGGAAAAACTGCAGTGTGAGTACAACTCCAAAGTCTGGAAGAGGAGTTGGGTGGAGGGAGGGTTGTGGTGGGAGAGAGAAAGGTGCAAGATAAGCAGAGGTCCAGGCTTATGACTCAGCACACGGCTACTCAGACTACATTGTAATGCTTCCTGGTACAGGCTATTGCAAAGAATCTACAACAGCCAAAGGCCAAGATGGGTCTAAGGCCCATTATCATTCTCACTGTCCCTCCAAGGACATTGCTTCCTTCTGATCTAGTGTAATTACTTGATGGGGATCTGAGTTGGGATCCTGGGATACCCAGGTCCTGGACTTTCTAGTTCCACTTCCCGATGGACCATCAGGCTTAGCCCTCTCCCCATCTGATGCTCAAACTATGTCACATGTTCTGCTGGAGACTTTCCATGGGATAACATGGGCAGTATGCAATAATCCCATTATCTGGGGGGTGGACAGCATGTAATTCTGTAAATTTAAACCTCTCTGGTGTACAATATCTTTGTCTTCCCTTCCATCCTCCATCATTTGTACAGCATTTTGCATTTTTCTGCAGCAGCATCATTAGTTGTCAGGTATTTACTGTTCACTGACTACTGTGCTAAATGTGGTGAGTACAAGGCCCAGTTAGATGTGGTCCCTGTCTCAAGTGGTTTATAGTCCAGGTGAGGAGACAGAAGTACAGAGAAAGCATTTCTTAGAGTGCTGATTAGAATCACCCGAATGGGAAAGGATATGTGCTATATGAGATCACAGAAGAGTGAGGACAACAATCGAGGAAAGCTTTACAGGGAAGAAGACTTTTCAAAGTACATTCATAGCTATGATGTAATTTATTTCTCCCAACATTCCTTTCAGATGGGATGGACAGTGATGATGTAGTCTTCATTTATAAGTAAGGAAACTTCAGCATAGAGAGATTCATGACCTACCCAGGGTTTCCCAAGCTAGTTAGTAATGGGTCAAGAACTAAACTCCAGGCCCTCTGTCTTCTAGTTTTGTTTGTTTTCTGGGCCTTAGGTGAGGCATGAAGCAGAGAGACAAGAAACTCTGGAGGAGGTTTTTTAAAATTGGGTTGCGATAGGGGAGTTCCCACAAGGGCAATGTTCAAATATAAGTCCCATAGGCTGTTCCACAGTCATTTAGAGTGAATTCTTAGATGACCAAATGGGTTGAATTGTGTCCTCTTTATAGAGTATCTCTACAGTGTTTCTTTTCATTTGTGTGGATAATTGAGAGATTGCTGCAGTATGAGACTACATGGGCTACACAAACAGGAGGGGATAGGGCAGACCGACCTTGATTCATATTCGGGCACCTTTGAACCCTCAACCCCTTCATCTTGCTTCTTGAGACTCTGTTTTCCCGGCAGTGTGTTTGTGTCTGGCACTGCTCTCATGCACAGCTCACTCTCTCATCACCCTTCCCTCCTCCTCTCTGTGTTCAGAGAGAAAAAAGTGAGACAGACATGAAGAAGGAGAGCATTAGAATGTTCTTAGAGGGCTTCTAGAAGATCGGGGACCTTTAGGTATTCCAGTTTCAAAAGTCATTAGCTAAGTCAATGCACTCTTACCCTTTCTTCTTTTTCTCCTCTTTCTCTTCACACCATTCCCTGGCTATTTCTGTTATGGTGGGGCCAGCAGACCTCTTCAGCCAAGTGGCCAACTCAGGCAGCCAGTGTGACCAACGCCATCTTGGTGTCCTGCTTCATGAGGCCATTCAGGTGCCCCGTCAGCTGGGGGAAGTGGCAGCCTTTGGTGGCAGCAACGTGGAGCCCAGTGTCCGTAGCTGCTTCCGTTTTGTGAGTATGGAGCTACGGAGGGAGGGAAGGAGGGACGATGAGACAAAGACTGGGAAGAAGGGAGGGAGGACTCAAAGCTGGGCTTCTGTTCTTGTTTTGCTTTGCTTCAGATATTTGTTTCAAGTTTTATTGGCATATAGTTGCTTCACAATGTTTTGTTAGTTTCAAGTGTACAGTAAAATGATTCAGTTATACATATTCAAATACCCATTCTTTTTCAGATTCTTTACCCATACAGGTTATTACAGAGTACTGAGTAGAGTTGCCTGTGCTATAGTACTCAGATGGAAGGGAGTTTGTTGGGCTGGAACAACAGGGCAGAGGGTCCTCTGGGCTTTTAGGATCAGAGTCCTGTGGGAAGGGCACCAAGTCCACTAGGACAGGGTAGAAGGTGGACACCTCTAAAGAACAGGCAAACCCAGGCCTTGCTGTTTCTCTTCTTCCCACGAGGGCTGCCATTCTAGGCTCAAGACGCTTTGGGCCTCAGACATCGCCGTCGGGCTTCTTGTTTCCCTAGAGCACTGGGAAGCCAGTCATTGAAGCTTCACAGTTCCTGGAATGGGTCAACTTGGAGCCCCAATCCATGGTGTGGCTGGCTGTTCTGCATCGGGTCACCATTGCTGAACAAGTAAAGCATCAGACCAAGTGCTCTATCTGTAGGCAGTGCCCCATCAAGGGCTTCAGGTAGGGAAAACAATACCTGCTGGAGTGATACTGAGAAAAATAGGCAATGTCACGTATAAATCATATATTGCAAAATGACGCATTATGTAGTTATATAATTACAACTAATCCATTGTATATATATATGTGTATAAATATACATGTTGTTGTATGTGGTTGTAATTCTTTCTATTGCGTTCTGTTTAATTTTTGAAAAAGAAAAAAAGATGGAATATTTTTTCAGTTATATTATGAAGTATTCAGACCTAGAAAAATGTATAGATAAGCAAAGTGGGGGTGGAGTGGGACAACAGCCCAGAAAAGGAAGTAATTTGTTCTTTGTTTCCCAGGGAGCATTAAGTAGAACCCAAAAGCGCCAGCATCCTGACCTATGAGAACACCTATGTACCAAAAGGTGTGCTGGCAAATGGTTCACAGCCTACTCTCCAGAAAGCAGAAGAGAAACCTGATAGAGCATTGGCTAATTTCCATGATATAGATACTACCACTGTGGCCAAAGTCAGGCTACTCACAGGAGATCAGGAAGAGATGCACAGTTGTACACCATTTGCAGTCTTTCCACCACAGGGTACAATAGATGTAGACAACCTCCAGAGCATAAATAATAGTGAAACAGGAAGTGATAAGCTTGAGTATTTATTACCTTAGTTTTTAATACTCTTTGCTTAATTGTGAGTTTATATGATTTAATTTTTAAATAATAGCTATAGTTAACAGCCAACTTGGAAAATTCCTGAAATGTTAACAACTGGCTCCCATGAGCTGGTATGAGCTGGCTCCAGTACCCCATGGTGGGCACCCATCACCAAGCTGAAGAAATAAGCAAGATTTTACAATATAGTTGTATATATGTTATATATTTATATATTTTATGTCTACTAATTTATATATTATAAACATATTTTATATAATATGCAAAACAATATATTTGAAGTTTCCTTGATGAAATTTCCCTCCTACTCCCACAAAGATAACTACTGTCCTGAATTTGGCTTTCATCATAAAATGCTTATTTTTATCCCTAGAGGCTCAGCAGTAAAGATATGCCTACCAATGCAGGAGATGTGAGTTCGATCCCTGGGTCAGGAAGATCCCCTAGAGAAGGAAATGGCAACCCACTCCAGTATTCTTGCCTGGAAAACCCCACGAACAGAGAAGCCTGGAGGGCTATAGTGCATGGGGTCACAAAAGAGTTGGACACGACTTCTTGACTAAATAATAAAAACCTTTTAAAGCTCTAGCACATACTCTTTTGATAAGCAGTCTGCTTTCTATAAGCAAATGAGGCACAGAGGTGGAGTTTACGCTGCTGGCTGGTGTAGCTCTAGGACAAGATGTCAGACCTCTGACTGCTCTAAGTCAAGGTACTTCACCATGCCACGCTACTAGGTCTGGGCAGTCCAGGAAGGCTTTGGAATTGGATCTGAATGGCTAGTCTGTATTCAGTCATAATAGTTATTATAATAACTTTGAGGAATAACTTTTAGTCAACATACCCACAGCTGATAGAATCAGTTGTCTTCATAATGAAAGTGTACCTTCTCCAAGGAAGCTGGTCATACCTGTGAAACTGTACCCTTTCAGGCCACCCTTGTTTAGAAGGCCATTTGATATAATGAGCTCTTTACCCCTGTCCCACCCTCCTTTTAATATATTTTTAATTAACGTATAGTTGATTTACAACATTAAGTATAATTGAGTTACAACATTGTATTAATTTTTGCTGTACAGCAAAGTGACTTGGATACATTATATATATATTCAGAATGTGTATATACACATATATGTATACCTGTGTATATATACATTCTTTTTAAATATTCTTTTACATTATGGTTTAACACAGGATATTGAATTTAGTTCTCTGTATACAGTGGGACCTTGTTATTTATACCACCCTCCCTTTGAAAAAGATGGTGAGGCAATGCTATTTCCCAAACTTCCTATAACTCTGAGCATGTGATTTCATGGAGATTCATGGTCTCTGGAGTAAGACTAGCCATCTAGTGAGGACTCTGCCACTGCTCTGTGTAGGAGGTTAAATGCCCCATGTACAGGAGGTTATAGTTCCATGCTTCACCCTCTTCTAATGCAGGTGTGAATTTGGATGTTTGGGGGAGGGGAAGGTCGCTAGAGTATATTGTATCCTCTTTCCCACCGCCTCTCCTCTCCCCAAGGTACCGGAGTCTGAAACAGTTTAACGTGGACATCTGCCAGACCTGCTTCCTGACTGGCAGGGCCAGCAAGGGCAACAAACTTCACTACCCCATCATGGAGTACTACACCCCGGTATGGAGCCTCTGCGCTGCGGGGAGG
This sequence comes from Ovis canadensis, assembly GCF_042477335.2. Taxonomy (NCBI): domain Eukaryota; kingdom Metazoa; phylum Chordata; class Mammalia; order Artiodactyla; family Bovidae; genus Ovis; species Ovis canadensis. The sequence goes on from NC_091727.1 coordinate 135,049,058, forward strand.
GGCCGGCAGCTCTCAGCTTCTGGGTGCTTGATCCATTTTGCCCAGCATTGGCTCACTGTATTGTGCTCTCCATTGGGGAGCATCCTCCATAGAGGCCTGGTAATTGACTGGTTTGAGGGATCCAGGCCTGTTCTTCTAGCAGAGCTTGTCCTTCGTCCTCACCTGGGCTGCAACTGGTTGGATCAGCCCAGGACATTCTTGGTCATCTAAAAGGTACTCACTATTCTCCTGCAGAGAAAAGTCTAGGAAAAAAAATAGAGCAAGGCAGTTCCTGGTGACTAGCCTTTGATCCCTCTAGTTTTTCCTGCTTAGCTTCCTGGGTCGTTCTTGTCCCCTGGTCTTCAGTTGCTACTTTGTCATTGCTTCTATCCCTCTGAATCAAAACCAAAGTTTAAAGTTTGTGCTCAGATTCATTACTCAGTCTCTTGTGGGAAAGGGAGGGAATGCTCTTTACCTGGGTCTCCAAAACTGACTTGGCTTTCATTGAAAACTGGTCCCTTCATAGCCTCCTGAGACCAGGTTGGTCAGCATCCCTGAACTCAAGCCACAGAGTTTCTCCTCTGCTGTGTTCAGGACCCACAGCTCCAGGCTTAGCTTCCTGAGCTGACTCTGCTCCCTAAACTCTTTTATCCCTCTTCCCACAGATAAGACCAAAGTCCCAGGCATATCCCTAGCTCTCCCCACTGCTCTCTTCCATCTCCTCTCCTCATCTCCATAATCCATCTCCATGAGCTGTCATTTCTTCTCTATGTTTTGTTGGCACAGAAACATGTGTGACCCAATGGAAGCAGTGATGTTGCCCTTACATTTTTTCTTTTATTATCATCTAAAAATAAGCATTTGGCTTCCCGGGTGTCACTAGTGTTAATGAACCTGCCTGCCAATACAAGAGATGTAATAGATGCGGGTTCAATCCTTGGGTCAGGAACATCCCCTGGGGGAGGGCATGGCAACCCACTCCAGTATTCTTGCCTGGAGAATTCCATGGACAGAGGAGCCTGGTGGACTACAGTCCGTGGGGTCACAAAGAGTCAGATACAACTGAAGCGACTTACCATGCACTGCAAAAATAAATATTTATTAAAATCATACATGAAAACTGGCTTGAGATGGTAGACTGATAATCCTCTAGCTCCTGCTCATCTTCTGCATCTCTAGAATTTATGTAAAAGATATCTAAAAGTTAACAAATATATGATCATTATGAAAGATTCTAATTTTTAGAGGTGTTTAAAGTATAAAACAAAGTCCCCTTTTCTCAGTATGTTCCCCACCCCTCTAGCCCAACTTCCCTGAGGCAACCAGTGTTCATAGTTTGGCACATATCCTTCTAGATCTTTTTCTAGGAGTGAGATGTGATAAAGATAAGTGAGAGTTGATTACCAGTCACGTTCCCTGCTCCAGTGGAGCAGCCACACCTCCATAGAAAAGCCCATTAGTGTGAGTCCCCCTGTCTTGTCTCCCCCCAGACCACATCCAGTGAGAACATGAGGGACTTTGCCACTACCTTAAAGAACAAATTCCGGTCAAAGCATTATTTCAGCAAACACCCTCAGCGAGGTTATCTGCCTGTTCAATCAGTGCTGGAGGCTGACTACAGTGAGACGTGAGTACGGGAGGCTGAGCAGGGGCTGCAGGCATCCTCACTGAGCCTAGGGGTATGCTGTGAAGGGGCCGAGTCCTGCGTGGGCTAGGGCAGTGCTCCAGGACAAACCCAACTAGTGACAGCACAGTTCAGCTGGGGCTTGACCAGGAGTCTGACCCAAGAAACAGATTTGACTCCAGTCTCTGGATCTTGCTCCCATCAGCTCTTGCCCAGCTCTCTAATTCCATGGTGGTGACGGGGTGTGTGTGGCTGGGTGGTGGTGACGGGGTGGTGTGGATGGGTGGTGGTAATAGGGCGTGTGTGGCTGGGTGGTGGTAATAGGGCGTGTGTGGCTGGGTGGTGGTAATGGGGTGTGTGTGGCTGGGTGGTGGTGATGGGGTGTGTGTGGATGGGTGGTGGTGACGGGGTGGTGTGGATGGGTGGTGGTGAGGAGACAGGCTGCCCAGCTGCGCACTCTTTGGTCTTCTGAGTCTTTGCTGCTTTCCTCCAGGCCAGCTTCTTCCCCGATGTTGCCACACGCTGACACACACTCCCGAATTGAGCATTTTGCCAGCAGGTACCACCACATTTGGGGGAGGAGAATTGTCAGGAGTCCAAGGGGGAAGGGGCTTTCAGCTGGGGCAAGAGAATGGCGCCACAGCCAGGGGGGTGGGCACAGTGAGGATAGGCAGCAGCCAGCAAGGCCCAATGTTTGGGGGGAGGGAGAGTTGGGACAGCCCCCCAAAGTCCCTGATTATCCTCTTGTGTGATGAGAGTCCTTGAGATGAAAGCAAGCTTCATATTCTGTGTTCCCTTATGTTCCTGCTCTTTCTTCCCAGGCTTGCTGAGATGGAAAGTCAAAATTGCTCCTTCTTTAATGACAGCCTGTCCCCAGATGACAGCATGTGAGTTTTCACAGCTGCTTATTTGCCAAGAATAGCTCTCCTTGTCCACTATTTGGGAAGGGTATAACCTCAAGGGAAGAGGGATGTGGTGGTTAGGGTCCTTGACACCCTAAGGAAAGAAGGCTGCTTTCTGGGCACAGTGTTTAATGAGGGAAACAGTGTACCCTCTATCAGATGAAATGGGCAGTGAAGGATGTACTACCTCCCTGCCATCCATCAAGGTCCCTTTCTGTTGTAAGATCCCATCCTTCTATTCCCAACTCTAAGGGAAGAAGAATATGCCCTCATCTAAAGTTTCACAAATAAGCCGTATCTTATGCTCAAAATGCTAATGCCCCATCTTCGGTCACATCAACCCTGGGGAGATATCAGGGGCTTGACTGAAGTGTGGCCAGAGAGATTCCTGGATGCTCTAGCATCCAGGGACCTGTCATTTCTAGGGAGGTTCCCAGCTTTCTCAGAGGACCTAGGAACTGTCAGTTACATGGATAAATGCAGTCCTGGGACTGGGACTCAGGCAGGCCACAGTTCCCTTGGGGATGGGAAAGCGAAGGGGGATGGGGTGGGGGAACATCACAGAAAGGGAAGTGACTTGCTCATTGTTTCCCAGATCACTACAAGTAGAACCCAGACGCCGCAGTATCCTGTCACCCCCAAGCACGACCCTTGCACCTTTGAACACTTTGATCCCTCTTCCTGCTGTGTGCAACTTAGAGAGGGACTTCCCCAACATGTGTCTTGGGGCTTGAGCTGGGAGCTGAGAACTCACACCCTGAGCTGTTTCCCTGTTCAATGCCCAGCCCCTCTTTCCTCTCTCCACACGCACACAGAGATGAGGACCAGTACCTGCTACGGCACTCCAGCCCTGTTACAGACCGGGAGCCGGCCTTCAGACAGCAGGCTCCGCACAGCATGGCCACAGGGAGCAAAGGGGAGCTTGAGAAGATCCTAGCCCACCTAGAGGATGAGAACCGGTGGGTGTGACAATGGCAGAGATCTGTGTGGTTTCTACAGTCAGACAGCTTAACTCAAGTCCTGGACTTCCACATCCTAACTCTGTGGACTCAAACAAGTGACTTATATTCTGTGATCTTCCATTTCCTCATCTGTAAAATGGGGATGGTGATAATAGTACCTATGTCTGAGAGTTATTTGTGAAGATAAAATGATCAGGCATATAATGTGTTAGCCAGTATCTGTCTTATTGAAAGGGTTCTAAAATAGCCCTTTCAATAGCTAAAATAAAAGCTATGCTAATAATTGGTCTTCCCTGTTGTAGCTCAGCTGATAAAGAATTCACCTGCAATGCAGGTGACCCTGGTTCAATTCCTGGATCAGGAAGATCCTCTGGAGAAGGGTTAGAATACCCACTCCAGTATTCTTGGGCTTCTCTGGTGGCTCAGATGGTAAATAATCCACCTGCAACATGGGAGATATGCGTTCAATCCCTGGGTCGGGAAGATCCCCTGGAGGAGGGCATGGCACCCCACTCCAGTATTCTTGCCTGGAGAATCCCATGGACAGAGAAGCCTGGTGGGCTACAGTCCATGGGTCACAAAGAGTCAGACATGACTGAACAAATAGACACACACACACACACACAATACTAATAATTATTTGAATCATTTTAAGTCAAGCTGAGTATCTCCAAGTACCCAGGAGATGCCGGCAGACAGAATGCAAACTGAGAATACAGAAGAGATGCTGCTTGTCTCTGCCCTCAAGGAACTTTCAGCTGTTGGAAATGGAAAGAAATCCTTATCACTTAGTGAAAGTGGTGAGAGGAGGATAATATTGCATAGAACATGTGAGGACTGGAAGAGCGAAGATGAAGATGATTACGGGGATGACATTGATCTCCCTAAAGCACAGAGGGCAGCAGGAGTCTGAAGAGCATCTAAGCCTCTTTGGGGGTGTGTCCTAGAATAAATAGCACCCCCTGGAACAGTGCTTCTCAAACATCAGTGTGCATACAGGCCACTTGGGAAGCTTGGTGAAATGCAGGTTCTGATTTGCAGGTCTGGGGTGAGGCCTCAGTTCCTGCTCTTCTAACCTAGAAGTTGCCCATGCTGCTGGCCTAACAGACTGTGTCTGGAGTTGCTAGTCCTTAGAACAGTGCCTGTTCGCAAAGTATCTTTTACTGGTTCAAGACAAGATAAATACATAAATACAGAGTAAGCTTTTAGAAACTTTCATAGCAATTTGACATTGCCATGATATCCAAGCATATAATGAGTGGACTTGTCTCCATTGAATAGGATGTAGACCAGTTTGAGTATTGTTGAACTTTGTGTGGCAAGTGCTGTGTGGCATGACCAATGTACTAGCCATATGCATTCAGACCAAACACTGATCCTCAATGGATTGAAAAATCCCCCTGGTTTTTCCTTATGGATATTTTGGGAAGTGCTGTGCTAGAGCAGTGGTGGGGAGGCCCTGGGAAGCACTGGAGAGAGAGTGATTCTATTGTAAAAAAAAAAAAGTAATATCCCCCAAAGGAGACCATTTCTTTGGAATCTGTTTCCTTGATGACCCAACGTGGGTGTTTAAAGTGGGCCAAAGAGGAGGGTGGCAGAGAGAAGAGGAAAGATGGGTGATCTTTTGTTTATGTTATGTCTTCCCCTGTAATCTAAAAATCTAAAAGTGGAGTAGGTGAGTCAGCGGCTCTACTGCCTCATGTTTTTGCAGAATGTGTTTCTGCCTGGCTTTTAAGGTCAGAATTAATCCCCAAAGCAGCACATCAAAGTGCTGAGAAATTTGTTATACTAAATGTCAGCTCTCTCTGCGCTGCAGCCTAGGAACAGCAGAGTAAATATAAATATGCTGGAGAGGAAATGGATATGGCCATTCAGGCAGGAGCACAGCTGGAGTGGGCTGGGAATGGGAATGCAAAGGGATTGTTCACACCTGGCTCTGAGGGGACACTGGGCCCTGGACAGTCAATACCCCATGAGGACGTTCAGCCTTGGCTTCTCCATCCTTGACAGGATTCTCCAGGGAGAGCTGAGGCGCCTGAAGTGGCAGCATGAGGAGGCCACTGAGGTACCCGCCCTGACTGAGGGCTCTGCCGAGGTGGCACAGGGCCACTGCAATGAGGAGCTGCTGGCTGAGGCCCGGATCCTTCGGCAGCACAAGAGCCGCCTGGAGACGCGCATGCAGATTCTTGAAGACCACAACAAGCAACTAGAGTCCCAGCTGCAGCGCTTAAGGGAGCTGCTCCTACAGGTGGGTCTGGGGCTGGGGGAAGAACCAGAGCAGCCTCTGGGCACGGGAGGGCTGGGAAGACCTTCTAAAGAGCGCTGAGCTGGCAATCAGAAAAGATGGGGTAATGAAGGAGCCACTATATCACAGCGCTCAGCCAATTTTCTTGCACTGAGATTCCACTCCATCCTTCTGTGTTACTCTCAAGTCACCATGGGGCCTCGGGCAGAGGGAGGGCTTTTGGGGGCTCATGTCCCCAACCCCCATTTGAATCTGGTATTGAAAGAACAAGTTCAAATAACCATCCAAAAGGTTGATTTTGCTGCTTTGATGTTTGCTGGAAAGAAGCAAATTTGGGCATGCTTGGCGAAAGAAAGATTTTAGCTGTGGACAGATCACTTGTTACTTTTTATCCCTTTCTTCTTTGAGAGGGAGTGTATAGAATGTAGTGTGGTTCGGGAGTTCAACAGCCGTGGAATTGAATATGGTTCTGCCAATTAGTGGCCCTGGATTGTTAGGCAACTTCCTTAGCCTCACTAAGCCTGTTTCCTCATCTGTAAGACAGGGATGAAAATATACCAATTTCATGGAATTGTGGTAAAAATCTAATGAGATAATACATTTATTGAATTTAGCATGATGCCAGAAATATTAGTAAACACTTCATAAGTGTTACCTATTGTTATCATTATCCATACCAGGGAATACCACACCAGATCTTCCAAGGGATGACCTCTGCATCAATTTCTGGAGGTCTTAACAAATGATATTATGTCATGACCTAAGGATCAGGGGTGCAACTCTATATTTCCAGAGAGAATTGGGTTCTAAATAGTTTAATTATAGCTGAAATGACAAGCAAGAGATCTTCTGGGGGCAATGCCATCCTTATAAGAACTGGAAGCCTTTGATACCTGGTGTTGAAGGAAGAAGATGTTTAGTAATTAAATATTCTAAGAAGTTTCCTGAAAGGAGAAGCCACTGACTGGGGCACCATCAAAAGTTTCTTCAAGTCCTAGGGTAAAGAGATGGGCATGAGGTCTCTAAGGACCTTTCTAAGCTCAAGAGTCTGTCAAAGTAAGGTCAGGAAGGCAAAGTCACTTAAGTTCTGCCTTACCTCTTGCCAGCCACCTATCGAATCCAATGGCAATGGCTCTGCAGGCTCGTCTCTGGCTTCCTCTCCACAGCAGTCAGAAGGCAGTCACCCCCAAGAGAAAGGACAGACTACTCCAGACACTGAAGCTGCAGGTGAGTCCTCGCAACCCCTTCCTCCATGGCTTTGTCTTGCCTCAGGTCTCCTGCCCAAGGTTCTGCTAGGGCTGGAACTGGTTCCTCCTCGTGTCTTTGAGCTTAGGGTCAGGGATGATTGGATTATTGATGATTCGTTCATTTCTTTATTCTACAAATATATGTTGATCACCTCATGCGTACCTAGGCATCGTGCTGGGAAGATACACATGCTACAGGTTGATCTTTCAGCAGGCAGCATCCTACCTCGGCCCCTCGACCTCATAAGGGGATCTCTAGTTGTCTTCTTTCCAATTCAGATGATGTGGGATTGAAGAGCCAAGATGTCAGCCTCTGCTTGGAGGACATCATGGAGAAGCTCCGCCATGCCTTCCCCAGTGTACGAAGTTCTGATGTGACTGCCAACACACTGCTGGCCTCTTGAGGGAACCAGAGCCCCATCCTATAGTCCATGGTCCTCTCCTGGTCTGGCCAAAGGCTTTCCTCAGACTTCACCCAACCTTCCCAGTCCCCAGTGGCCCCACTCTCCTCAGCTGGAGTAATTTGTGCTCCGGGCAGCAGCAGAGATTTGGTGGTATGCGAGGCGGGGGTAGGGGGGCTGGAGGAGGGAGAGGCATCATTCCTCTGATTCTAGAAATGTGCCCTTTACTTCAAGTTTGAGGTCAGTCCCTTCAGTATGCTTCTGTTGCAGCCCAGGCTGATGGCACTTGGAAGCCATTCAGATGGGTTGCCTTGTGAAGCAGTGCCCATTGGGCCCTTTCCATTCTCCATGGAATGATGAAGATGGAGGGCACCTAATGACCCCAAGGCTCCAGCATTATGAATACACAGAACTTAGCCCTACTCTCTGACCCAACACAAGGGAGGTGAAGGGGTAGTCTGAAGACACTCCCACCCCCCAAAGTACCCCTGAAAAATCTGGGCAATGTATGTCATGTAACTTCAGCTCAAGGGTATAGCTCTAGTCCTCCTGATGCTACCTAGATGTTGTTCCCCCTGTGAATATCTTCAGTTTCTTCTGCCTCAGTCCTTTCTCAAGGGGGAACAGTTCATTCAGGTTCCTATTTTCACCTTACTTTGGGAAACAATAAAGAAATATGTAAGGGCTTAGATATTTTCCCCAGATCCTCCTCGTTCCTGAAAGGCTCAGCATCCCGAGAGACCAGCTCTTCTGAGTCAGCCCTCACAGCCCCGGGGGAGGGCTGGCAGCTTCTCAGCAAGGGGGCCTTCTCCTTGGGTGAGGAAAGGAAAGCCACCCTCTAGACCAGAGGAGTCTGACTGTCCCACACCCTTGACGGCTGTGACCCTTCTTTCTCTTAAGTTGAATCAGATGAGGTGGCTGATATCCCTCAGCTAATCAGAAGGCACATGCAGCAGTCCACCCTGAATAGCAGCCCTTTCCTAGGATCCACGGGCTTCAGATCAGCAAGTTGGCCACTTTCTGCACAGACAACAGCAGGGCCTTCCTTTGCATAAAACCTTTCTTTCTAACTCTGGAAAATGAACCCAGTCCTCAAATTTGTTAGGCAGATTTCTGGATAAATCTGCCTAGGCAGTTTTATCTAACTCATCCTAGGCAACACATACCATGATCCCTTTATCCAGAAACTATTCAGAGTAGATAGTGGGAGGGGGGAGCTTCGGGGGAGCAGGCTTGGGAACTTTGAACAGAGTCAGGTCTCATTTAGGCAGATTTCTGTCAAAAGGAACTTTATAACTTAGAATCCTGCAACTGACTTGATTTGCCTAAGTTTATATAGATACTTAGCTATCCTTCATATTTACTGTACATCAGTACTACCCCAGCCTCACTCACACATTAAATTCTAATACCTCTTGAAGTATTAATGTTCTGCTTTGCTCTTTGTTAGTCCCAGCCTCTGGATGGACAGATAAGATGCCTCCTAGCTGCTCATTTAGGATGTCTCTCCATTCATATTTGAGGTGAGCCATCCTCAAGACCAAAGCAACAGAAAGCCTGTGGCCACAGAGGAATCTAACAGGAAGTCACTCTATTCTCTTCATTCATTCCAAATCTTGTTCCCTGAAGACCTGGTCCTGGGGTGAATTTTTCTGGGCTTCTCTGAATAATGGTTCAAGGGCCAAAAAAGAGCAAATCCAAGCTCTACCCATCCTATGCATAAAGGGAGGAACAAATAGCCAGGCTAAGACACAGAGTACATCTTGCCCCTTCCAATTTCTAAGTCTGACTCAGGGCTTTAAAGAAAGTAGAAATTGCCACAAAGGTTAGAAGGGTGTGAGATGGTTGGAGTGCTCTCTTATAATCAAGCAGTAGCCAGTGGGTAGAACTGCTGGGAAACTAGATTTATCTACTGCAGGGCATGGAAGGCAGTGGCTTTGGTCCAGAAACCTAGGATTGCCTCCTTCTAGAATCACCAAGGGGCACTAGCCACAGGTTCAGGGTGTCAGACTTTTTCATGACAATTGCCTTACTGCTCATGAGGTCTCAGGGCAGGAGAACTGGTAATATATGGTGAGCAGGTGGCAGGTAGGCATCAAACAAAGAGCCTGGACATCGGTTAGCAAGCTTGGCAAGGGACCTGAATTTGTAGGAGCCTAGATTATAGGTAGGGGCTTCCCTGGTGGCTTAGATAGTAAAGAATCCACCTGCAATACAGGAGACCCAGGTTCGATCCCTGGGTTGGGAAAATACCCTGGAGAAGGGAATGGCAACCCACTCCAGTATTCTTTCCTGGAGAATTCCATGGACAGAGAAGCCTGGTGGGCTACAGTCCACGGGGTCTGTAGTTCAAAGAGTCAGATGACTGAGCAACTGAGCACATTAGGGATAGGAGAACTTTTCTATAGGACTGAGAGCTCAGGACCTTTGAGGCATATGCCTGCCTAAGCCTGAAGAAAGCACATGTTATGAAACAATCTTACCAGGAAAGTTTTGCAAAATCTTTTTCCATAATCTCTACTCCGCCTGAGAGATCTTGGGCTCTTGAGGGCCTATGACAACTGCAGTGGGTCACGGTAGAGAAGATGTAGATCTCGTTATGTAGGGTTTGTGTTATAGGTGGACTGAAGCAGCAGGTCAAGGGTTGAATTCTCAGTAATAGGGTCACTGACACTTTGTGGTCCTGTGTTTACCTTGATGCCTGAGGTGAGCATATGGCTCAAGGGTCCAGTGATAGTCACTGCAGCACAGTTTGCCCACAGTGAAGTAAACAGATCTTTGGGCACTGTGAATTCAGATGAAGGTGAGATTTCCTGAGACGTATTGTGTGTTAGGCCGTCTGCTGTGTGGCTTGTCTCCTAGAGGTAGAGTGTGTGGTGCTGCGTAGTTTATGGCCCTGCACTGGAAGGGTGGTGAGGGGGGTTGCTGGGTAGGCGGCCTAATGAAAACCTCTGACTTGTGGGATTAGCATCAGTGGTAAGGAAAGTGAGTGTTTGCTGGGGTTGTGGTCATATAGTATGGGGAACAGTTAGGATCGATAGGTGATATATTCTTGCCAGAATCTGACAGAGGCCAAAAAGCCATTAGGAGAGTGCCTCTGCTTCCAGTGAGAGCAGAGTGGAGTCAGGTTGACTGGGAAATTATTAAGGAAGGCTGACTGGTTGGAGGACATCCGGCTGTTTGTTGCATGGTTCCCTAGAGAGGGTCCAACCCAGGATATGCACCCTTCCCTCCAGGATGGAAAGGCTGAAACCAAGGCCCTCAAATGCCCATTTCCTTCAAGGCCCAAAGTTTGGAGATACTTCCTTGTAGAGAAACTTGCTTGAGTTTGTCGTACTTTAGGGGCTGGGCTGGCAGGCCATGGTAATGAGAAACCCTGAGGTCAAACCGAGGCCAATCCTGGGTGATGATTTCCTTCCGGATAAATTTTAAGGAATACCCATGATGCTTGCGGTGTGTGTTTGGGATCTGGGCTCCATATTCAACTTCAGGCTAGAACATTCCTTGAACAGGCATTCTCAATGACAGAATCATGGCCTCTGAGAACATTTCAAGCCAAGACTCTCATCAAAGTTCTGTTGATGTAAATGACAGATAACTAAGAATGTAACTGTCCTAAGACAAATAGTTCTGGAGGAGAAAGGTGGAGGCTTGCCCTAGGGCTGTGGAGACTTAGTTACTCAGCTGGGCAGCTCTATCTCTGGGCCTTCCTGCCAAAAGCTGACTCTGAGAACAAAGGAATACATCAGCTCCTTGTTGTTCTTTAAACACCAGTGACTGTGGGAGAGCAAAAGGTTCAAGGCCAAGGCTAAGCTCCTAGGCTTCATCTCCTCCCACAGCTGCCACATTTGGAGGGGCACCTGCTCAATGTCTTTGGTGTCCCTAGGGCAGTCTTGAGGCCAGATTGAAGCCTGTGATGCTGCTCGCTGGCTACAAGAGCTGGTGGTCACAAGGATGGTATTCAGGGAAGCAGAAACCGTGGCATACTAGTCTAGAAAATTTTGGAATGAAAGGACAGGGCTGGGAACAATTTGATTAACTTTGCCACTCACCGTGGTGCTTTTCCCCCTTTCCCTTAAATTCTGCTTTGAAAGAATAAATTCATATTTGTTGACTTTGGTTCCTCTGGTTACGCTCTTTGACTGTGACACTCTCCGTTGTTCCTCATTTGCGTGTGGGAGGAGAGGGTGGGGCCACAAGCCCACAAGAACACTGCAAAACACACCAGAAGAGTCCAACACCTACAGGACAAAAAAGGCACACCCCACGAGCCTCATCCACCACTGTTACCTGCAGTGGTCACCTCTAAAGGCCCCATAAAAATTAGCTAGTTATTTACTCAGGGAATTAGCTCTCTATAGCAATGGTTCTTCAACATCGTCCTCATCAGTCTGAGGACTTTTTCACCACCCTAAAGCAGTAAGAGAAAAATATGGACAATGCAGGGAGTTTCCATAAAGTTACATATATTCAATTTAAAAATGTATCCTGATACAGGAAAAATGTATCCTTTATTCTGAGATTATGGTTATATATTTTGAGGGGATGTCTGTGTTAAATGTCTCTGTGAATTGGTGGTAAGTTTTTTTTAATACATCTTTCTGGCAAAATAAATCCCCGTCAGTCCCTCTTCCCCACCACCAATCTTCTTTCTCACCAGTCTATGACTTCATTGTCAATGAAGCTGACATAAAATATGGTGTGAGTCACACATGCAGCTTAAAATTTTCTAGCGGCCATAATAAAAAAAGGCCCAACAAACCCAAATGAAATTAATTCTAATAATAGCCCAATATATCCAAAATATTTTCATTTCATCATGTAATCAGTATAAAACCATTACTAACATATTTTATATTGTTTTTTTAAATATAAATTTATTTAAATTGGAGGTTAAATACTTTACAATATTGTATTGGTTTTGCCATACATCAACATGAATCTGCCACAGGTATACACGTGTTCCCCATCCTGAACCCCCCTCCCTCCTCCCTCCCTGTACCATCCCTCTGGGTCATCCCAGTGCACCAGCCCCAAGCATCCAGTATCATGCATCGAACCTGGACTGGCGATTCATTTCATAGATGATATTATAGATGTTTCAATACCATTCTCCCAAATCATCCCACCCTCTCCCTCTCCCACAGAGTCCAAAAGACTGTTCTATACATCTGTGTCTCTTTTGCTGTCGCGCATACAGGGTTATCGTTACCATCTTTCTAAATTCCATATATATGCGTTAGTATACTGTATTGGTGTTTTTTTTTTTAATAAGCCTTAGAAATTGTCAGGGGCTTCCCTGATAGCTCAGCTGGTAAAGAATCTGCCTGCAATATAGGAGACCCCAGTTTGATTACTGGATCAGGAAGATCCCCTGGAGAAGGGAATGGCTACCCCCTCCAGTATTCTTGGGCTTCTCTGGTGGCTCAGAAGGTAAAGAATCTGCCTGCAATGTGGGCGACCTGGCTATGATCTGTGGGTTGGGAAGATCCTCTGAAGAAGGGCATGACAACCCACTCCAGTATTCTTGCCTGAATCCCTATGGGCAGAGGAGCCTGGTGGGTTACACTCCATGGGATGGCAAAGAGTCAGACACGACTGAGCGACTTTCACTTACACTTTCAGAAATTTTCAAGCAGGGTACAAATTCAGCTGGTAAAAAACTAGAAACCCACATAGAGCCAGGCACTTTATTACTGAAGAGACAGTAAAAGCAAGGCCAGAAATGGGAACTGTTCCCTGTGTCCCTGTTGCACAGGATGATACTGAAACAAAAGGGGCCAGATGGCATGCAACAGGAGTGGCGGCGCACTGCGTTCCTGAGTGGCAGCTCCACACCTCCGCTAAGCAGCTCTACGGCTTGCAGCAGAACCCTCTGGGGCAAGGACAGGGGAGAAGGGAGGCAGGCAAAAAAACCCCATGCCTCACCAGAATGAGGGAGGCAGATGAGAAACTGCCCCATGACAGCCTCCCTCCAAACAGGAAGCTGAGTGTCCTGAATCCCCCTGAGATTGCCTATCTTTCCAGGTTTCAGGAGGCTCATGGAGCATTCCGCCAAGGCCTAGGGCTTCCTGCAGTTGAGCCTTGCCTACGTGGAAAGACACACCTCAATTTTGCCTAGCCGTAGGTCAAGTGCTCAAAAGCTGCATGTGGCTAGTGGATACTGTATTGGACAGTGCATTTCTGTAACATGGCAAAGTCAGAATCACTGGGCTGTAGAGAAGGAAAACTTCATGATGTATCACGTGTGTGTGCTGCGGCGAGGAGGGAGTCAGGGCAGCTTATTGCTGCCGCCTGAGGGGGGATTGGACAGTGGTGAGGCAGTTCCCCAGGGTGAGGAGATGTGGTGGTGGAGGGAGCAGAAGGGAGCCACAGATGCATGAATTTGCTCCTGCCTGTTGTCTTCTCTTCCCCATGGCCTCTCACCAGAGCTCTGGCTGCTCTTGGGGTGCAGTATCGGACAGAGGCCGGACTAAGGCTCTCCTGCTCCCACACGACGGCCCCACATGTGGCGTGTGTGCCACGCTCTCTGGCCGCAGTCTCTCCAGCCATGTCCCCAGGGCACTGTTTACATTTCTTCCCTAGTCCTCTGCCATCTTTCACCTGGAAAGGCCTACCTTCTTTTCAAATCCTGCCTCTTCCGCCACCATCTGCCTATGACAATTTCTTTTCCCTATTCTTTCATCTTTTAAATTGGGTTTCTGAAAAAAAAAATCATCTTGGTTTTCAAACTGTCCTCTAACTTCTCTCCTAAGCTTGGCTTCATTTTCTCCTTCCCTTTAGTCCCACTTTCCCCTGCATTTTCCCCCAAGCATTCCTTGTGTCTTCATCCCTTCTGCAGAGGCCCAACCCATACATATTAACTTCCCCTTCTCTGCCCCTGGCTCACTACTTCCAGCTTGGAATGGGAGCACTAAAAGTGGCAGAGAAAGCTTAAGGGCTCATCTCCTAGAGTGGCACCAACTTGACCAACTGAGACCAGACCTGGGTCAAGCTGGGCTACTTGCAGAAAACCTTCAGCTGCCTTTTGGTGATAAGCATTATCACCCTTAATTTCCACATAAGGACACAGAAGTTCTAAGAGGTGTAGGGACTTGCCAAAGTTAGATAGCAGAGCCAGGATTCTAACTTTGTGTTCCTTCGACTACAACATAATTCAGTGCAAATATTGGAGCTGCCATTTTTATCACTTCTCTGTACCTTCTCTCAAAAGCCCAGTGATGTATTGTGAATATGAGACGATTTGCTTATCTCATTAGGAATCATCCTAAGAGCTCTTTAGAAGGATGCCCCAGTGCTGACAGCATCTTCTGTCCTTTCCTAACTGCAGAATTTATTGCTTGTCTCACCAGTTTCCTTTTGGATTTGAATGTACTTCTCAAGGGAACTGTTTTAATAAAGTGACAGTAGTCTACTTAAATAATTTTATTGCTTAAAAACACAGACTAGAAAATCTTAATACAGCTAGAAATAAAGGAACTGGCCCAGGGTTTTTAAGGATGTTTTCACAGGCATCTGTTTTTGGTTTGGGCCATATAGCTTGCAGGAGTTCCCAGACGAGGGAATGAACCCTGGCCACGCCAGTGGAAAGCCTGGAATCCTAACCAGTGGGCTACCAGGGAACACTCACAAGTGTCTGCTTTTTCCTAACCTTTTCTGGTGGGGGTTAGGATGAAGAGGCTCGGCATAAGGATAACAGCTCAGAATTCCACCTCTGCTCTAACTATTCCCATAGCTGCCAAATAACAACCAGGCACAATTCTAAAAGTATTAACAATGGAAAGAAGATGGTGGCAGCGAGAAATTTCCCCTGAGCAGGAAAGCAGCTGCTACTGCTTGAACAAAGACACCTCACAACTTAGTATCAACTGCTGCCAAGAAGGCACTTAAATTCACTGTGGCGGGTTCTAGCATTTGGCAGAAATGGTTTGACTTTGTTCTGTTTCAGTAAATATTTGAAACAAGCAGAAGAAAAAGCTATAATCTATGCAGACTGGCTATGTAGCCTTCAGGTTAAGACTGTCTGCCTTTGGCAAGCATGGCCGAATTATCTGATGGCACCATAGTATAGAAGCATTTAATAAATTCTTAAAACTTTATAAAAAGAAGCCAAGTCTCATAGTTGAGCTGGGTCTTCAGGCCCTATAGAACTAGCAAAAAAAAAATGGTTCAGAGAAGTAAATACAAATGATTTGGCATAAGGCAATGAAAGGAAAAGAAACAGGCACAGTTTATCTATCTAGACTTCGGTCTGATGGTTAATCGAAGGCCTGGGTGCCAGACTGAAGACTCTCCTCACTTCTTCAGGAAATAGTTCAGTTTTTCCTGTAGATAAATGAGCTGTAGGCAGAGGGAGAAAAAAAAAACATGAAAAATTCATCTGAAATCTTAAGTCCCATTACTTGATCTAGAATTAGATAAACCAAATAGAATCTAGAATAGATTCTAGAATAGAATTCTAGAATCTAGAATTATATAAACCAAATAGAAAGACTGTCATTTGGCATTTATAAGGTTATCTTACTTAGTCTTAAAATGTTAAAAAAGAACAGTGCCAATCAACTTTTAAGTTCACATTCCTTCTATTATTTGCATCTTCCTCTAATCTTTTCCTACCTCAATTTCTCCTATCTACTTCTGGCACAGAAATTTTCCTGAGTTACTCTCCAGGTGAAAAAGCTTTTAAATCTCAACTCTGAAGCCTGGCATCACCAGCTCTGAGCCATTGTGCATGCTACTTTCCATACAGAATGCCTTTGTTTCTCTATCTCTTTATTAAACCCTGTGTCTGTGTGTGCTCAGTTGCTCAGTCATGTCTGACTCTTTGTGACCACATGGACACAAAGGCTTCTCTGTCCATGGGATTTTCCTGGCAAGAATACTGGAGTGGGTTGCTATTTTGTGCTCCAGGGAATCTTCCCGACGCAGGGATCAAAACCCAGTCTCTTGCATTGGCAGGCAGATTCTTTACCACTGGGCCACCTGGGAAGCTTATTAAAAACCTACCCATCTCTTAAGGCCCTAAACACCATCTCTGTATGAAGTTTTCTCTAATTTCCATGGACAAATGTGAGCTCTCATTCCTTTAAATTCTTATCCCTCTCATGGATTTCTCCCCAACTGGAGGCAGAGATTGTGACATAAGCATTTTGTAGTTCCCCGCAGAGCCTAGCTTTAAGTATGCACCCAATAAATCTGTGTTGAATCAATGAGCTAACATAAAGGGCTTCCCTTGTGGCTCAGCTGGTAAAGAATCCACCTGCCATGTGGAAGACCTGGGTTTGATCCCTGGGTTGGGAAGATCCCCTGGAGAAGGGAAAGGCTACCCACTCCAGTGTTCTGGCCTAGAGAATCCCTATGGACAGAGGAGCCTGGTGGGCTACAGTCCATGGGGTCGCAAAGAGTCAGACATGACTGAGCAACTCAGCACGCAGCACACAAAGCACTCTAAGTGAATAAAGAGTATAGCAATAGTTCTATGTTGAAAATAGCACTTCCTCAATATTAACTACTTATATAGAGGAAAATAAAGATGTTTAGTGGGTGTTAAAGCAATTGTAGCATTAACTGTTCACATGGTTGTGTATAAGCAGTACTTGGGTGAGTGATGTGCCGAGGGGAAGGGCATATACAGAATGTGAGAATTCTCCTGACCTTGTTGGTATGGGTATGGACATGGGGGAATGGCATCATTACCTTAAGCGCTCCATGCTAGGGAATTCCCTGGTGGTCCAGTGGTTAGGACTCTGCACTTTCACTGCTGAGGTTCAATGCCTGGTCAGAGAACTAAGATTCCCCAAACTGCATGGGGCAGCCAAAAGTAAATAACTAAAAAGAGCCCCATGCTAAGTCCATCCTCATAATAAGACCACCATTCTCTTTAAAACCATTATCCTACTCTTAAGCAGCATACATTTCTGTACAGCTGCTTGACCTTCACTAATCCCACACTGCCCTCTTCTCTTTTCACTCTGCTCACTCTTTGGGGGCTTTAAATAATGGTCTTTCAAGTTAGAAATCAAGCCTATGCCCTTAGCGCTCCCTTCTCCTTCAATGCCCAGAAACTGATCTGAGTCCCATCAATTCTAACTTTAAAATATATTCTCTCATATATAAATGTTCACAGCAGCATTATTCGTGATAACCAAAAGGTGGAAACAACCTAAGTGTCAACTGATGGATAAGCAAAATGTTGTATATTTGTACAATGGAATATTATTTGGCCATAATATAGAATCTAGTACTGATACATTCCACAACATGGTTAACCTTGAAAACATTATGCCAAGTGAAAGAAGTCAAACACAAAGACCATGTATTTTATATTTCCTTTTATATTAAATAATCATAATAGGCAAAGTAGGGTAGTAGAAAGAAGATTAGTGGTTACCTAGAGCTGGGGGGTGGGGATGGGTATGGAGTGTGTGGGAGGGTCAGAAGACATGGGAAGTGACTGCTAATGGGTACAAGTTTCCTTTGGGGGTGATGAAAATGTAAAATTGATTGTGGTGATGAATGCACAATTCTGTGAACATACTAAAAGTCACTGAGTTGTACAATTTAAATGGGTGAATTGTATGGCACATGAATTTATATCCCAATAAAACAGTTACAAAGCATTTTATTGCATTTACAAATATATATATATTCTTTCTGAATGAAATAATGCCATTTCCAGCAACATGGATGGATCTAGAGATTATCATATTAAGTGAAGTATTAGTAAGTCAGAGAAAGACAAATATGATATCGCTTGTACGTGGAATCTAAAAAATGGTACAAATGAACTGATATAGAAAACAAAATAGACCCACAGACATAGAAAGCAACGTTATGGTTACCAAAGGAGAAAGAGTGGGGAGGGATTAATTAGGAGTTTGGGATTAACACATACGTGTTTGTTGCTGTTTAGTAGCTAAATCGTGTCTGACTTTTGCAACGTCCATGGGATTTCCCAGGCAAGAATCAAACTCACATCTCCTGCTTGGCAAGTGGATTCCTTACCACTGAACCATCAGGGAACCCCATATACATATAACTATGTATAAACTAGATAAACAACAGGGACCAGCTATATAGCACAGGGAACCATACTCAGTATCTTGTAATAGCCTATAATGGAAAAGAGTCTGAAAAGAGATGACTCCAGCGGTAGAGCCCACCTGCAGTGTGGGAGACTCAAGAGACTTGGGTTCAATCCCTGGGTCAAGAAGATCTCATGCAGCGGGAAATGGCAAGCCACTCCAGTGTTCTTGCCTGGGAAATCCATGGACAGAGGAGCCTGGTGGGCTACAGTCCACGGGGTCGCAAAGAGTCAGATACGACTGAGCACGTGATATATGGATGGATACACACACAGATATACACACACACACACATACACACAAATATAACTGAATCACTTTGCTGTACACTTGAAACTGACACAACATTGTAAGTTAACTATACTTCAGAAAAAAAAAAGAAAATTATTTATTCTATCTCCATTTCCACCTCCTTATTTCAAGTTACCATCATCTTTTGTTAGACTACAACACAGCCTCCTAACTGCCCTCTCAGCTTCTAGTCCTGTCCTCTCACAATCCATTCTCCAGATATCATTAATCAAAGGGATCTTTAAAACTTCTAAATTAAATGTCACTTTCCTGCTTTAAACTCTCCAAGGTTTCCCACTGCATTCTTAAGAATAAAACCCATCTTCCTTATCATGGCCTGCAAGGGACCATACAATATGGCCTCTACATACTTCACCAACCTCACATTGAGTCACTTCCTTGCTTTAAATACTTCAGAGGTCCTCAAAGAGACCAAGCTCTTTTCCAGTGTGGGACCTGGCATATGCTCCACCCAAGAAGTTCTTCATATCCTTTTTGCTTGGACTTACCCTTCAGGTCTCAGGTTAAATATCACTTCCTCAGAAAGGCTGATTATGATCCCCCCTCCCAATTTAATTCAGGACTCTCTTTATTCAAAGCACATCCCTGACTCTCCTTCACAGCTCTCCTTTATTATTTGCACCTTTTTATTTGTATTATAATTTGTTTACTGTTGATCTTCCCTGCTAGACTGTTCGTTCCATTAGGACAAGTATTGTATCTGTCTTCTTCAACACTGTGTGTACATCCAGTGCTTTTCACTTAGTAGGCATTTAATACCTACTGAATGGGTGAATTTTCACAAAGACTTTGTTTCAACCTGCTACCTTCATTTAGAAGATTTGGGCCACTACTATTCCTGTGAAAAGAATAGCCAGAAATGAGACTGGGGGATTCTTTCTATCAAATAATTTATTGTATGAAACAAACAATTTTCTTTGATGTGAAAACACACTTCTTACCTGCTCAGTTTTTTCTTCTTCCTGTAACTTAAGCTGCTCCAGCACAGACTGTAAATGATTCTGGAAAGCAAATCATATAAATGACGAATGCTGAGTCGCAAAGGAAAAGAGAACCAAGAAAGACAAAGAGTTTGGCAAATAATTTGATAAATTTAAAAAAACACAACTGTCTGTTGTAACAAAAGACTTTTAAAAAGGATTTAGAAAAAGACTGTCTTTATGTGTGTAACTGAATCACTTTATGAAACAGAGACTGGCACAACACTGTAAATCGACTATACTTCAATAAAAATTTTAAAAAAGGATTTAGAGTATAAAAACTATGCTCTCCAACTACAGGGCCATTTTATTTGATTTTTTGACCCTACAAAGCATTTTTTTTCTTGCCCTAAAACAAACAGTTGGAATGCCTCCATGTTACCTTTCTCTAGCTTAGCACAAATTCTTTGACTGTGGTGAACCATTTAAAAAGCTGGCCTGGAATTTGTTACTGACTCTTTCATTCCCCTGCACTCGGACAGAATATTATCATTCTTAACTAATACTGCACGCAATAGTAATCACGATATCTGTAGCTTTCAAAGTATGTCCACATCTATTATCTCACTTGGTTATTCTGAAGGACAACACTCTGAATAAGTACAGTTCTGTATCAGGTTTCTCCCCTTCAATGACAAAAGCTCTACAGAAAAAGAAATCTGGCGAGAAATTCCCCGAATGCTTCAGAATTTCCCTCACTAAAAAAGGGGAAGAAACATGGCCTAGACATACATTTTCCTTTTGCTGAAATGTGTATTAATAAAATATGCATTAATTTGTATTAATAAAACTCAAGCATGGTATTCTTATTCAAGCAGGCATCATGAAATTTAAAAATTAACTTTAATTCTCTTTCATTGCAATGAATACATTTTGATACAGAGCAATAAGATGCAATCTGTGCTCTACCACCTACTGTGGTCCCTAGCAAATTCCTGAACTTTGAATTTCAATTTCTTATCTATAAAATGGGAATAGTGACAGTGCCTGTATTTCAGGGATGTCAGGATGGAATATAGTAAACATGTAAAATGCTTAGCTCTGTGTATGCCTTTCACATTGTTAAATGTTCAAAGTTGGCAATTATTATTTCAAGTCTGCTGGCCCCTTCCCCCAAATGCTTATATAGGATGAACAAAATTACTCAGGTAAAACAAAATATGGCTATCTTTTATCAGGGATTTCTAAAGCAGTTGCTCAGGTTCATGAATGAACTAGAATGCTGCACAGAGATGAGATGAGTGGAAAACACAGAGATGGGATTTTGAAAGTAAGATACCTTTATACCCGCCAACAAGAATTTACCTTGAGTGTCAGGTTTTCCACTTTGCTGATGAGCTCCTTCTGTCTTTGTGCCTTGCGCTGAATCTCATGGAGCTTTTTCTCTGTGTATTGAGTGTACTTCTGAATGTCCATGACTAGCACAGATAGATAAAACCCTCAGGTTATCTATTAAACAAGGCCTAAACTAGTGGACCAAGGTCCAAATCAACTAAAACTCCAGTACATATTTGAGCAATAATTTCTCAAACTTAACTTTGCATCTAACGCAAGTTCAAAGTCAGTCTTTACATGTACACCCGTGGTGGATTCATGTCAATGTATGGCAAAACCAATACAGTATTGTAAAGTAAAATAAAGTAAAAATTAAAATTAAAAAAAAAATGTCAGTCTTTAGTACTGGCACCCACTCTGTCCCACCCTTTTGTTTTTCCCTCTAACTTACCCATTGAGCTGGTTCCCTCCTTTGCCTCACACTGGCCATATTCAGTGAACCCAGCCTTTAGCTCCCTTTCTATGTCCTCGTCATAATAATCTTCCTCCTCTTCATCATAATAGTCCTCCTCCTCCTCCTCCTCCTCCTCCTCCTCTTTATCATCCTCCTCAGTGTTATTGCTAGAATCATTGCGCATCTCCTGAAGCATGTAATATTCTAAGGGTTTTAAAAAAGAGGAAGGTGAAAACGTTTTAAGCTTTTTAAATGACTCCCACACCAGCTGCAATTATACTCCCCTTCAAGTTTACTGGGCAACCAATGAATTTCATAAATAATTTGTCTCACAGGAAGATGATTCCCTTTATAAAACAAGGACAGAAAATACAAATCACTGTAAGATTCACTCATGTATTCAATGATCAAAATATTTAGACAACCCAAGGGCCCATAGGAATTTTAGAATAGCAGTGATGGATGGGATATTAGAACCCTAATATAAAACCCCTTAACTTGAGGGAACAATAAGAGGCAAGAAGGGCAAAGGCATCATTTTTTTTGTGTGTGTGATTGGCCTGTGAGTCTGTGGAGAATGGGCCTACACACAGTCAACACTTGCTCTCTCTGAATCTTCTGCTTTGCCTTTATTAGCGTACCTGGTAAGATATGACCCTGCTTGTAGTCGCTCATTCCTGAGGCTATTGCATAGCTAGGAATGGAGCCTTGACTTTCAATTTCCTTGGTTTCATCTTCAGCAATGACCTCCCACCCTAAAAGGAGAGGAAGTCAAGGAAAAGGCAGAAAGAAAGAAGGCAATGTTGAAAGGGAAAAGGCTCTCTATCTGAAAGTGCTATTTAATTTAGTCCAACTTCAGGCCGCTTGTAGCTGGATTCCTAGTATGGATAAATGTTTTATATTGAATTACACAAGTGAATGATTTCTATTATGTGAATGTACTGTTCCTAGCTAGGAAGTAACATTACCCCCAATTCTAAGTTCTGTACATTAACGTCAGCACACAAATACCAGAAAC
The DNA here is from genome assembly GCF_042477335.2 of Ovis canadensis. Classification (NCBI taxonomy): domain Eukaryota; kingdom Metazoa; phylum Chordata; class Mammalia; order Artiodactyla; family Bovidae; genus Ovis; species Ovis canadensis. The sequence continues at coordinate 135,071,541 of NC_091727.1, forward strand.
GAGGGCTTGCCACCAAGTGCATTTGAGGTGGAACAAACTGCACAGAAAATATTTTGTGTAAAAGGATACGAGCATTGATAGCTTCAGCATCTGAACATAGCAGTCTTTTCACTTCCTTTTCCACATCAGGAGATTCAATGTGCTGAGCCACAGCAGGAAAAGGAGGAATACCAATGTCACTTAACACCCTGTGTTCTGCAGGAATGGCCTTTTCCTACACACAAATGAATTAAAAAATTTAGGCTTAGAATACATCCAATCAAATTGCTACTTTAAACAATGCTATTTATAAATGAAACTTTGATCAGGGTCTACATTTTTGTACAGCAAGCTTATTTTTTCCCAATTACTTGAGACATTTAATCTTTTCAATCTGCAACTCTAAAGACTCTCTCAGAAGTACCACCCTTAAGTCTCACTTATTAATTATTTGCATTGACCCTTACTAGCAAAGAACTATGATATTTTGCTACTTAGACATAATTTTGTGTAAAGACCCAAATTCCCAGATTCTACTTTCCCAAATCTTTATTAGAGAGTTTCTTATAAAAACAGGACCTTAGCCTGTTTTTATACACATTCTCCCTTAAATCCAGTTTTAGACAATTATCTCCATGGCAACCAATTCATTGTGCCACAAATAGAAATTAGAACTTTGAGGGGGAATAAGAAATTGCAAAAAACTGCTGGTAAAAGTGAACTCTGGCTTTCAAGAAAATTTTTTAAAATAAATATCACAGAAAAGAAGCAGATTAAGATATCAAGACCACTGATCAAATTGCATCTTCCACTCTAGGAGTTGTCAAACATTAAACAATGAATTCTTCATTTTTCAGTGAATCAAATTCAGTCTATGTGTATGGGAGTGGGGGTTACAGGTGAGAAGGAAGGCTCAAAAGTAAACTTGATAGTTTTGGGGGTTTGTTAAAAGCTGCAAAATAAAATCCACTATAGGTAAACAATGAGGTTATATTATGATTTGTCTACCTCAGGAAGCTCTATTTCTTCAATTTGTTTGATATCAGTAACCTATGAAAGAAAAGACAGTAAACGATGAAATTGTTCTATTTTACTAAAGTTTAAAGAGCTCTAGACCCATTCTTAATGTAGTTTTCTATGTAGTAGACACTCAATAAATGCTCTAGACTAACCGTATAAAGCCAAAGCAACTGTGTTCATAGATTAAACATAGTAAAGCTATCAGTTCTTCCCAAATTGATCTATAGGTTTAATGCAATTCCTATCAAAATTCAAACAACCTTTTCTGTAATACAAGACAAACTTATTCTAAAATGTATATGGAAAGGTACAGGCTCTAGAATGGCTATAATAATCTTGAATAAAAAATAAAATCAATCTTCGTGATTCCAAGACTTATTACAAAGCTACATTGTGGAACTGGTGATCAACACACAGATCAGTCGAACAGAATAGGGAATCCAGGAAAAAAACTCACACAAATATGCCCAACTTTTTTTTTTTTTTGCCCAACTTATTTTTGACAAAAGTGCAGAAGCAATACAATGGACAAAGGGCAGCCTTTTTAACAAATGGTGCTGGAGATTTTGGACATGCAAAGAGAAAAAAAGAAGAATCTTGAACTAATCTTCAAGTACAAAAATTAACACCAAAATAGATTGCAAACTTAAATGTAAAACTTTTTTTAAAAAAATAGGAGAAATCTTCAGGATTTGGGCTAGACAAGTAGTTCTTATAATTGACATGAGAAACAAGATCCTTAAAAGAAAACAAAATCAATAAATTGGACTTCATCAAATAAAAATCTTTAGCTCTTTGAAAGACCCTGTGAAGAAGTTGAAAAGACAAGTTACAGACTGGGAGAAAATATCTGCAAACCACATATCTGACAGAAAACTAGTATTTAGAATATAAAAAAGAACTTCTCAAAACTCAATAAAAACAGTAAAAACAATCCATTTAGAAAATGGACTAAAGGCATGAACAGACACTTCATTGAAATGGACATACAGATGGAAAACAAGCGCCTGAGAAGATGGTCAACATCATTAGCCACGAGGGAAAAGCAAACACCACAGTGAGATCACTACACAACTATCAGAATGACTAAAATTAAAAACTAGCGACAACACCTCATGCTGGTGAAAATGGAGAATTTGATTGTGTGAACATTGCTGGTGCTAATGTAAAAGGCTGCAGCCACTCTGGAAAATGCTATGGGTAGTTTCTTATAAAACTAAATATGCAACATATCCAGTAATTGTACTCCTGGGTATTTATGCCAAAGAAATGAATACTTATGTTCACACACAAAAAATCTGCTGGCAGCTTTATTTATAACAGTCAAAAACTGTAAACAACCCAGATGTTCTTCTATGGGTGAGCAATTAAGCAAACTATGGTACATTCATAACACAGCCTACCACTCAGCAATAAAAAGGAAGGAACCATTCATACATGCAACAGTCTGCATGGACTTTAAGGGAATCAATCTGAGTGGAAAAAAGCCAATCTCAAACGTTATACTTTGTATGATTCCACTTATATGACATTTTCAAAATGACAAAATTATAGAGATGGAGAACATATTAGTGATTAGCGGGGGTTAGAGCCTGGTGGTGGTGGTTGGAGGGAGGTGGGTGTAGCTTCCAAGGGCAAGATGAGGGATCCCGGTAGTGACAATACTGTTTAGTATCTTGATGGTGTAGGTAGATACACACATGGGATAACTGCATAGAACTAAGCACATGCAAGGACTTCCCTGGTGGCTCAGCGGTAAAGTATCTGCCTGTCAATGCAGGAGACACAGGCTCGATCCCTGGATTGGGAAGATCCTCTGGAAAAGGAAATGACAACCCACTCCAGTATTCTTGCCTGGGAAACCCCATGGACAGAGAAGCCTGGCAGGCTACAGTTCATAGGGTTGCAAAGAGTCAGACATGCCTTAGCGACTAAACAACAACAACAAACACACGCACACACATACAGAGGAGTACAAGAAAACTGAGCAACCTGAAAAAGCAACTTGAAAAAGATTAGTGAATAGTGATAATGTAAATTTCTTGTTTGTGATATTCTACTATAGTTTTGCAAAAAGTTATAATGGGAAAAACTAGGTCAAGGGTACATGGTATCTCTTTTTTATTGCTTATAACTGCATGTGAATTTACAATTATTTCAAAATAAAAAATGTAATTAAAAAAGAAGCCAAGGCATAGTACTCTTGTAGTTTTCCCAGGGTTCTACAAATCTGAGGTAAGGTTAGGACTACAACCACATTTCCCAATTCTCAGGTTCCGGCTGGGTTCACTTTAAAATAAGATTTTGCAGTTGGAAATGTTTGAAAGCATTAGCAGAAGTTTCAAATTCATGACACATCTAGATTCCTAAACACTAGCCTATAACTGGAGAAGGCAATGGCACCCCACTCCAATACTCTTGCCTGGAAAATCCCATGGATGGAGGAGCCTGGTGGGCTGCAGTCCATGGGGTCGAGAAGAGTCAGACATGACTGAGTGACTTCGCTTTCACTTTTCTCTTTCGTGCACTGGAGAAGGAAATGGCAACCCATTCCAATGTTCTTGCCTGGAGAATCCCAGGGATGGGGGAGCCGGGTGGGCTGCCATCTATGGGGTCGCACAGGGTCGGACATGACTGAAGCGACTTACAGCAGCAGCAGCAGCCTATAACTTCAAGAGTCCAGTCTATTTTTGTTCATTACATATTTCCATTTGTTAGCACACAGTGCCTGGCATGTTGCTCACACTCAATAAATGTTTACTGGACTTATAAATGAATAAACAAATGAACATCCGACTGACTGTCTCCCTCCCTCCCCGCCATAATCCTCTTCCAATCCACCCAGAAGACACAGAAATTGCATGCCACAAACCTTTTTTGTTGTTTTGCGGAACCTTCTCTTTCTGACATTCTTAAGTGGTGGAGTAACTGAAATAAATTCAACATAGTGAAATGTATATATGATTGATGGTAGTCACATATCTATCTGAATTGGACAGAGAAAGCCCACACTATAAGCTACAGGCTCATGACATGAGTTGTTCTTTCAAGAGTGTCTAGATGCCTCCTGAACCAAATACCTAAGTATGACAACAGATCCCTGGCTCACAAGTAATCAGAACTCCGCAGATAAATATAGTTAGCCAGAATGAGCAAGGGACTGTCGTTAACTTACTGCCATGCTTCCAGGTATATTTTTTCTTTCTCCGCTTTTCAGCTTTCCTGATTGCTTTAGGATCAGTAGAGGTTATTGGTTCTTCAGGAGAAGAGGGAACCTCAGCATCAGCAGTGCACACAAGCATCTACATTTGACAAAGACAAAGAAGTTGACCATGGCCACAAATCTTCAGTTAGTAATGGATAGTGATCATTCTTACCACCAGCAATCCTGCGGCACAGAAGGAGAATGTTACTTGGCATTTCCAGAAAACCAAGTATTACATACATTCATATTCATTCCCTCTCTATCTCAGCAGCACTGCATATGGACGCTGAGAGGTTTTTGTTTTGTTTTGTTTTTTGCTCAAGTGCTTACCGCTGCAGAAGGAATATGGCTGAAAAAAAAGATATATCTTAACATTTTGCTTTAGAAAGAAAATTAAAAAATCAACAGTAGAGATGATGAACAAGAACCAGTGTAAACCTCCAGAGTTAGCAGGAAGTTCAGACGAAGATCCCAGATGTTCATATTTTTCAAATAATGATAAATGGCAAACAGGAGGCTCTAAAGGCTATTTGGATAAAATTAAGTAGTGAAAAGTGATAGATCAAATGCCAAACTAGCAGATGACATTGTATTCCTGTGCAATTGAGCTGGAAATTAGAAATGACAAACAGGTGAAAGGAGAATTGAAAGAAAGAAAGAAAAGGAGGGAGAAAGGAAATCCTAAAAGGATATGAGGGTGAATAGATTAAGAAAACTTGTCCATACCTGGGAAACATCTGCCGTTTTATAAAAACTTTTTTTATCCAGAGTTTTTAGGCTTCCGATAACACAAGGCAAATCAACCAGCTTAGCAGCTAGTGAGACATTGTCTACCTCAACAACTGCACGACGTGCGTCAGCTAAAGAAAAGTAGAAAAAATTAAGGTTCACATCTTCCCAATGTACTCTTAAAACTGATGGTTTGAATAATGAAGACTTATGTGAGACAGATGCATCTTTCACTGAAACATTATTTCTCATAAAGCTAGAATTGGGTACACAACTAGCAACTTCCCAGAGCAAAGAAAGTGGAGTATATGGAGCTCTTTTTTTTTTTTTTCCAGTTTATGTCACTCAATCAAAAGTAGATAAGTTTCTTGGTAATGGTTGTGAACTAAAAGTGAATGAGGCAGTAAATCTTTCATTCTCATCTTGAAAGACCAACTCCATTCATTCAAATCCATTCATTTGGACACCATTAGGAGCACTCGATCATGTCACTGAACGTGGGTGTTTTCAAAGGGAACAGTTGATTCTAGAATAGTACTAATATGTCTCAAGTTACAATTTCTAGTTAAAGTCACAAAGGTAAAATTCTATACAATAGCCAGAGAGAGAGAGAGAGAGAAACAATCAGTCATACACTACCTGAGTGCTGGGATTATGGGCCATTTAAAATTTTATTCTTCATATACCTCTCCATATTTAAAAATCTAATAAATACTATAGAGATAAAGATATGTCACTTTTGTGAACAAAAAATAGTAAATTCACTTGTTATTCCCCTAGTAAGTCAGAAAAACTTGCATCTAGCAGACAATCACCAGTATGTAAATCCCACAGTTGACCTCCAAGTTCTGTCTTATACACACCATGATAATTACCTCAAGTTTTATGCAAGTTCTATTTTCTTTCCTCTTAAAAAGAAGAGATGGGGGTGACTGAAGCCTCTCTTTGAGTTCATCAAGGCAGAGACCACATTGTAGTCTTTGCCACATCCTTGGCATCGAATACTATGCCTGACACACAGCAATCCCTTAATGAATTACTGCTCAATGTATGGTGAATGGATATTAACTACTTACAAAATAAGTCAATTTTTAGTTTATTCTTCATGGAAGAAGTTCCAGAGTGCACCATCTTTCTGACAATGGAAGCATGTTCCTAAAAAGGAGGTAAATTGAAAAATCAGAAGGATCAGCTGTCAACTTAGCAGCTAATAGATATGTCAGAAACAGTCCTCCTTTAAGAGCTGTAAAATATAAAACCTTAAACATCTCAAACGTTAGGAAGAGTGCCATGCACCATGTGATACTGTGCACTGTGAAGTCACGTTAGGAAGAAGCTGACTCTAATCTCACTATTGTCTCTTAGTAGCTACAGATAATGCCTTCTCCTAGCTTTACATTCCTGGTTTTCACTGCTGCCCTTCAGTTGTGGTTGCTAAGGGAAGGCTTAGCTGCAGTTTACTGGGTATATTTGTTGTTGTTCAGTCGCTCAGTCATGTCCGACTAATTATAGGGTATATTAATTAACCCTAAGTGGGGAAATACCTGTCTGAAGCCCATCCTTAATATACCCTTCTTAGACTAAATAATACTTGAACACAGGTATCAACAGGGGAAGAAACGCTAACACACTGTTGAGGTGAGCTTCGACAGCCTTGCGTGGTGATGAATCTGAGGAGACAGTGCTGACCACTCGACTGCCCCTTTTGAGGTGACAGAAAAGAACTCTATTTTAGAAGAGTCCTGTCTGGGCTGTCCAGTGAGCAAAGCTCTTAGCACTGGTGATAAGTGACTGAGTCCATCATCGTCCTACCCGTTTGCCAGGAAATCAACCAGGAAGATAAGTGGCATGTGCAGGATGAAAAAAATACTGCTTAAAAGAGTACATGCTGGGATAGAACTGCCAATAGGACACGATTCCTGGGAAACAAATGTTCTTGGTTTTATAGGCTATCTTAAATAAACAGAAATATTTAAGAATCCAAGCAAAGCTAATACTTATGCACTGAAGATGTTTGGTCTGAGATACAAGGGTTTCTTACCACAGGCAGACGCAGTATAAACTGGTTCTCAAGCTCGTGAGGAGGTTCATCCTGGCTTCCACTCATCTCTTTATTTTCGACTTCTTGAAAACAGAAATAAAACCAACAGAAAGTTACTAAAAATTCCTCTTGCTCCCTCTACCGACCACTCCTGGTCACATCACGTCACGTCAGTCGCCAGTCATGTCGGACTCTGTGCGACCCCATGGACAGCAGCCCACCAGGCTCCCCCATCCCTGGGATTCTCCAGGCCAGAACACTGGAGTGGGTTGCCATTTCCTTCTCCAATGCAGGAAAGTGAAAAGTGAAAGTGAAGTCGCTCAGTTGTGTCCGACTCTTAGGGACCCCATGGACTGCAGCCTACCAGGCTCCTCCGTCCATGGGATTTGCCAGGCAAGAGTACTGGAGTGGTAGTACTGATTAAATTATACGATATCTTACTAATAACCCTCACTGGAATGATGTGTATACAGCTTGGAAACACCTTATTTGATATATCTTGATTATTTCTAAAAGCCAACTTGCAAGCATGTGAGCTAAGTTGCTTCAGTCATGTCCAAAGATTTGCAGCCCTATGAGCCATAGTCTGCCAGGCTCCTCTGTCCATGAGATTCTCCAGGCAAGAATACTGGAGTGGGTTTCTATGCCTTCCTCCAGGGGATCTTCCCCACCCAGGGATCGAACCTGTATGTCTTATGTCTCCTGCATTGTCAGGCAGGTTCTTTAACCACTAGCACCACCTGGGAAGCTACACACACACACACACACACACACACACACACACACACACAATGACATGGGCTTCCCTCCTGGCTCAAGTGGTAAAGTATCCACCTGGCAATGCAGCAACCGCAGGAGATGTGGGTTCAATTTCTGGGTCAGGAAGATCCCCTGGAGGAGGAAATAGCAAGCCACTCCAGCATTCTTGCCTAGAAAATCCCATGGACAGAGGAGCCATGGACAGAGGAGCCTGGCATGGGGTCACAAACAGTCAGACACGACTGAGCACACACTCATGCATGCATGCACACACACACACACACACACACACGGGCTTCCCTGGTGGTTCAGCTGGTAAAGAATCTGCCTGCAATGTGGGAGACCTGGGTTCGATCCCTGGGTTGGGAAGATCCCCTGGAGAAGGGAAAGGCTACCCACTCCAGTATTCTGGCCTGGAGAATTCCATGGATTGTATAGTCCATGGGGTTGCAAAGAGTCGGACATGACTGAGCAACTTTCACTTCACTTCATACACACATATAAAATACACCTTCTGTAAAATGAATAATCTCCAAGTTAATCTTCATTTTTTTCATCTTATTTTAACTTCTATTTGAGATACATCTGTAATAGCTTGCATTTTGGATTTCAGGGTCCACACTACTTCTGAGGAATTTTTTCTCAAAAATGGAAATAAAGCCATGTACATATATGAAATCTGACAAAGTTTTCTTATGTTCTAAGGACACTATGCTATATACCAAGTTATAAAATCTTATACTTTTCAGTTAGACAAAAAGCTCCAGATAATGTACAGTTCCTAATACTCTGTAAACCATTAATTGGGTTCTGAGTTTTCGATTTAAATCTCACTTAAAAGCAATGGAAACTTTAAAAAAACACACATAAGTGAATATAACAAAAAAGAAGCAGACTAACAGATACACAGAACAAATTAGTGGTTACCAGTGGAGAGAGGGAAGGGGAGGGGAAATTTGCAGGTAGCACATTAAGAGGTACAAACTCTTAGGTATAAAATAAGCTACAAGAATACACTGTCCAAAAAATAAATAAATAAAAATTAGTATTGTTTGAGTTAAAAAAAAAAAGAATATACTGTCCAACACCAGGACTGTACCCAATATTTTATAATAATAAACAGAACATAAGTCTTTAAAACTGTCAATCACTATATTGTACACTTGTAACATATAGTACTGCATATCAACTATACTTCAATAAAAGAAGGAATTGGAAAGGAGGGGACAAAGAATATTTAACATTATCAGTTAACATAGCAGAGAAGGCAATGGCACCCCACTCCAGCACTCTTGCCTGGAAAATCCCATGGACGGAGGAGCCTGTAGGCTGCAGTCCATGGGGTCGCTAAGAGTCGGACACGACTGAGCGACTTCACTTTCACTTTTCACTTTCATGCCTTGGAGAAGGAAATGGCAGCCACTCCAGTGTTCTTGCCTGGAGAATCCCAGGGACAGGGGAGCCTGGTGGGCTGCTGTCTCTGGGGTTGCACAGAGTCAGATACGACTGAAGTGACTTGGCAGCGGCAGCAGCAATTAACATAGAGAAAAAGGAAAAAATAAAAACATATACAAGTGAGTCTGAGACCCTTTTATAGGTAAATTATTCACCAGTTATGGTTTCAATCCTTTAGGTTGACTTCAGAAACCTAAAGAGCACAGGAGCACAAGAGAAATCAAGAACTGAAATGAGACATCCAGGATGAGACAGCAAGGGAAGGGAGAGGGAGAGAGAAAGAAAAAGGGAGAAAAGGGACTGATGATTTGTGATAGTCATTTCTCTCTTTTCTCTGCCTCATACAGTTATACAAACACATGCACACATAAATATAAAAACTAAATGTAAAGGTAAGGGGAAAAGTTAATTAAACAAAAAAATCTTGGAACTGGGTACACTGCCTAATATAAAAGCAACAAACATGATAGGGAGCAGAAGCACAGATTCACAGAAGTAGCAGAAGTACAGAAGAACTAGCTGCTAAGCAAGATTTTCTAAGATCAGTAGTAACTTTTAGATTTCTCAGCAGAACCAAGACTAGGGCATTTTGTTCATTTCAGTGCCTTTCTGGCAACTCCTCTCTTATGAAAGAAAATGTAAGAACTTGGAATAATTTCAAAGAAGGTAAACACCCTTAGTTGAAATGAGTTTTAATGATTTTTTTTTTTTTTTTAAGATCTGCTACCTGCAAATTTGGCTTAGACAGTAGAGAATCCGCCTGCAATGCAGAAGACCTGGGTTCAATCCCTGGGTCGGGAAGATCTCCTGGAGAAGGGATGGCTTACCCACTCCAGTAGTCTTGCCTGAAGAATTCCATGGACAGAGGAGCCTGGCGGGCTATAGCCCATCGGGTCTCAAAAAGTCAGATATGACTGAGTGACTAACACACTTTCACTTTATACAATGAAATGGTTGTATCATCTTCAAGAAAGGGCATCCACTTTTTTGCAGCAAGCACTCTTTGATACTGAATTAAATTAACAGGATCGCTCTTCACCATTCTCTCTCTCTCATGCGCGGGTGCGCGCGCGCGCACGCACACACACACACACACACACACACACACACACACACACGTTTCACCAGCTCCACCTCATTTCACCAGAATTAGAATTGGAATTAGAATTATAGCTAGATGGAGAGTGCCTGATCGCGTGCTCCCAGCAGCACAACTCAGCACAAGCCTAAGCTGGTACTTTCTCAAGTTCATTGCCGCTGGCTGCAGTTTGGAGGCAATGACCACTTCATCCTTATCCAAGAGGGGCACTAAGCTCCCAAGGGCAGAGCGCGGCTCCGAGTCTTTGATTTCCCTAGAAAATCTCTCTCGGGTCCAGGGGGCCCTAAGCCTTAGTGTCACCCCCGGCCAGCTTGGAAGGGTAGCACAGCGCGAAGCCCTTTGGTACCCATCATGCGCCCTTCGACCGCCGGACTCACCCACTCCTCCGCTGATTGGCGCTGGGACCGCCTCTCTGCCCAGAGGGTTTCCAGAAGCGAGCGGGCTCCCAGGCTGCGTCCCGCGTTGGCGGGATGCAGCCGACGGGCTGACTGTAGCCACAGGTAGGAGCCTTGCGTGACACCCCTCCCCACCTTGCCACGCCTCCTCCCCCGCCAGCCCAGCGTACTGGAGGGTGGCCTCGAGACGGTGGCCAGCTCGCCGCGTGCCTGGGAAGGGCGGCACGAAGGGTTCTGATGGCCGCGGGGACACAGCCGCTCTGGGGCCTCGCGGAACAAGGCTGCAGAACAAACACCCTTGACCCAGGGACGACCCTGGGAACGGCCGCGGGAGTTTTGCCAGTACACAAATATCTGTACAAGGGCTGGCACAATCGGTTGCCCTCCAAAATCCATTGGGTTGGACGGATTTGTTCCTCGGAGAGGTGACCTCGCCTGGTGACAAATACACCGCCGCACAAACCCATTAAATAACTAGAATCCGAGTCCCAACTACTTTAACGGATTAACTGATCCCTTCTCAACGAGGTCACTATTTTATATCTTTTGCGCAAGAGATAGTAGTAGTCCGTTTATTTTTCTTGCGGTCATCACAGTTCAAACAAACTTCTAATAGTTCGTTTCTGTCAAAGATTCTTAGAGGAAAAAACATCTTACCTTTCTCTTGGGGTAAGTTTTCCATAGAGGCTTGGGCAGGAGCCTGGGTGCCAATGGCGGCGATGGCGGCATCACCGTGAGGGTCATCAGCAGGAGGTTGGATGCCTTGGTCACTAGCAGTTTGGGCTCCATGATCGCCAGAAGTTTCAGCTCCATGGTCAGCAGGAATTTGGGAATCTTGGAGGCTCATTACTCCTGATGTTGGATTAAATTCCGAGAAACTGGGGCGACGTGCCTCGAGCTCTCTGGTCTATACCGTTGAGATTGTAAAATGGCTTCCTGTTGCGTCATAAGATCCAAAAGACGCCAGGATTTCCTAAAATGATGTCAGAGGTATTCCCCTTAAAGACACAGGGGTAATATTAGAAATATTATGGGGTGCCTGTTAGAAGATTATAGCCATGATGTCTCTGTTGCCTTCACTTATCTAAACTTCATGGTAAGAAATAAATATTTTTAGAAAACTAATTGTTATGTCTTCATTTCTTCTGGATACAGAATTTTTTCCTTCAGTGAAGCTAAATTGCCAGAGCTTCAGATCTACACAGAACCGTTTTTGTCCCTTTGAGAATTCAGCCACTGAACTTTAGCGTTATTTGGTGGGGGTACATTGAGGATTGCAATACAAAATGGACCGATGAAACTAGTTTTTTATTTCCTGTAAAAAATTATTGATGGCATTTATTATATCAAAAATAATTATTTAATAATAATTCAAAGGAAAATTCTTCTCCATAACTGAGATAGTTAAGTAATTGTGTGTTTAGAATCCTATGGACAGTGTGAATTATGTAATTAACTTTCCTTTCTATGGCTGCTAGGAAGCTCAGCCCCAGTTTTCATCCACCTCTTAACAACTGTGAACCTTACTGGCTGCTGCTGCTGCTGCTGCTGCTGCTAAGTCGCTTCAGTCGTGTCCGACTCTGTGCAACCCCATAGACGGCAGCCCACCAGGCTCTCTCATCCCTGGGATTCTCCAGGCAAGAACACTGGAGTGGGTTGCCATTTCCTTCTCCAATGCATGAAAGTGAAAAGTGAAAGTGAAGTCTCTCAGTCGTGTCCGACTCTTAGCAACCCCATGGACTGCAGCCTTCCAGGCTCCTCCGTCCATGGGATTTTCCAGGCAAGAGTACTGGAGTGGGGTGCCATCGCCGTTGATAGGTCCCTTGTCTTAAATAAATAATCACATTCTCTCCCAATCCCTAATTATTTCTATCTGGTGTAGTGTCATTCTTTTTCATGGCTGAGTAATATTCCATTGTATATATGTACTACATCTTCTTTATCCATTCCTCTGTGGGTGGACATTTAGGTTGCCTCTAAGTCTTGGGTATTGTAAACAGTGCTGCAATGAACACTGCATTGCATGTATCCTTTTGGATCATGTTTTTCTCTAGATATATGCCCAGGAGTGGGATTGCAAGGTCATATGGTAGCTCTATTTTTAGTTTTTTGTGGCACCTCCATACTGTTCTCCATAGTGGCTGTATCAATTTACATTCCCACCAACAGTGTAGGAGGATTCCCTTCTCTCCATACCCTTTCCAGCATTTATTGTTTGTGGATTTCTTGACAATAGCCATTCTGACCAGTGTGAGGTCATTGCAGTTTTGATTTGCATTTTTCTAAAAACTAGCCATGTTGGACAGGTGCCTGTTGGCCATCTGTATGTCATCTTTGGAGAAATGTCTATTCAGGTCTTCTACCCATTTTTTTAGTGGGTCATTTGTTTTGATGCTGTTGAGCATCATAAGCTGTTTGTAAGTTTTGGAGACTAATCCCTTATTGGTCACATAATTTGCAAATATTTTCTTCCAATCTGTGGGTTGTCTTTTCATTTTCTTCATTGTTTCTTTTGCCATGAAAAAGCTTTTGAGGCCCCAGTCACTGAGCCGCCGCCGAGGACTCAGCAGCCTCCCCCTTGAGCCCCCTCGCTTCCCGACGCTCCGTCCCCCCTGCCCGCCTTCTCCCGCCGCCGCCTTCCGCAGGCCGTTTCCACCGAGGAAAAGGAATCGTATCGTATGTCCGCTATCCAGAACCTCCACTCTTTCGACCCCTTTGCTGATGCAAGTAAGGGTGATGATCTGCTTCCTGCTGGCACTGAGGATTATATCCATATAAGAATTCAACAGAGAAACGGCAGGAAGACCCTTACCACTGTCCAAGGGATCGCTGATGATTATGATAAAAAGAAACTAGTGAAGGCGTTTAAGAAGAAATTTGCCTGCAATGGTACTGTACTTGAGCATCCAGAATATGGAGAAGTGATTCAGCTACAGGGTGACCAGCGCAAGAACATATGCCAGTTCCTGGTAGAGATTGGACTGGCTAAGGACGACCAGCTGAAGGTTCATGGGTTTTAAGTGCTTTTGGCTCACTGAAGCTTAAGTGAGGATTTCCTTGCAATGAGTAGAATTTCCCTTCTGTCCCTTGTCACAAGTTTAAAAACCTCACAGCTTGTATAATGTAACCATTTGGGGTCTGCTTTTAACTTGGACTAGTGTAACTCCTTCATGCAATAAACTGAAAAGAGCCATGCTGTCTAGTCTTGAAGTCCCTCATTTAAACAGAGGTCAAGCAGTGGGCGCCTGGCAGTGTCCAGCCTGAAACAAAGCAATAACAGTGATGTTTCAGCCAAGTCCAGAGCCCCAGGATCACAGATGGCTATGTCTGGCCGGAAGCTCCTCGGCAGTCCCTCTGCAAAGTTCCCTGCCCTGAGAACATGTCACCACCTGAACAGTCCTCGATGAAGTGGAGAGTGGAGGATGGGTGAGGCAGCTGTACTGCTAGAGGGTGCCTTCGGTGGTCAGGGAAGGATCCTGTGATGTCTCCAACGTGACTGGGTGGGCAGGGCTTAGAGCATCCACCCTCCAGTGAGGTGACAGGACATCTGGCTTGCCACCAAGGTCTTCATGACCAGACATGTCCTAGCTTATCGACATCCAAACTAGAATGTGAGGCCAACCTTCTATCAGTTAAACTTTTGACAAGGGAACAAATTTCAAACCAATGTTATCAGTCACGTAGCTGTAGAGCTTGCAACTTAACTAGCAACAGCTGCCCAATGCCTTGTGAAGTAAACTGGTTTTTTGGTTTTTTTCCCCCCTTCAGTTTTAATGTTATGTAATGTATTTAAACCCTTATTTAAATAAAACTTGTTTTCAGAAACAAAAAAAAAAAAAAAGCTTTTGAATTCAAATAGATCTCCTTTGTTTATTTTTGCTTTTATTTCCATTATTCTGGAGATGGATTGAGAAAGGTGTTGCTGTGATTTAAGAGATATTTAAGAGAATATTATGCCTACATTTTCTTCTAGGAGTTTTATAGTGTCCAGTCTCACATTTAAGTTTCTAATTAATTTTGAGCTTATTTTTGTGTATGGAGTTAAAGAATGATCTAATTTCATTTTTTTTTACATGTGTCTGTCCAGTTTTCCCAGCACCATTTGTTGAAGAGATTGTCTTTCCAACATTGTGTAGTCTTGCCTCATTTGTCATAGATTGATTGACCATAGGTGCATGGGCTTATTTCTGGGTTTTTTATCCTGTACCATTGATCTATATTTCTATTTTTGCACCAGTACCATACTGTTTTGATTACTGTAGTTTGTAGTATAGTCTGAAGTCAGGGAGGCTGATTCCTCCAGCTCTGTGTTTCTTTTCCAAGATTGCTTTGGCTATTTGGACTCTTTTGTGTCTCCATATAAGTTTTGAGATTTTTTTGTTGTTGTTGTTCTAGTTCTGTGAAAAATGCCATTTGAGATGGATTGCATTGAATCTGTAGATTGCCTTGGGCAGTATAGTCATTTTGACAATATTGAGTCTTCCAATCCACAAACATGGTATATCTTTCCATATGTTTATGTCTTTCTCAATTTCTTTCATCAGCATATTACAGTTTTGGAATACAGGTTTTTTGTCTCCTTAGGTAGGTTTATTCCTAGGTATTTTATCCTTTTTGATGTGATGGTAAATGGAATTGCTTCTTGACTTTCTTTCTGATCTTTCATTGTTATGTATAGAAATGCAACAGATTTCTGTGTAGTAATTTTATAACCTGCAACTTTACCAAATTCATTGATGAGTTCTAGTAGTTTTCTGGTAGCATCTTTAGGATCTTCTACATATAGTATCATATCATCAGCAAACAGTGATAGTTTAACTACTTTTCCAATTTGGATTCCCTTTACTTCTTTTTCTTCTCTGATTGCTGTAGCTAGGATTTCCAAAACTATGTTGAATAAAAGTGGTGAGAGTGGACATCCTTGTCTTGTTCTTGATCTAAGGGGAATGCTTTCAGCTTTTCACCATTGAGTATAATGCTAGTTGTAGGTTTGTCATATATGGCTTTTACTATGTTGAGGTATGTACACTCTGTGGAGTTGGTTGGTTTTTATTTTTTCCTGTTGGTGAGTTGTAGGCATTCTTTATATATTCTAGAAACTAATCACTTATCATATATATGCTTTGAAAATATTTTCCTCCATTCTGTGGATTACTATTTCATAATCATGATAGAATCCTTTGACACACAATTTTTTTTAGTTTTTATGACATCTAATTTATTTTTTCTTTTGTTCTCTGTACCTTTGGTGTTATATCCAAGAAATTGTTACTGAAACCAATATCATGAAGAGTTCCCCTATGTTTTCTTCTACAAGTTTTATAGTTTTGTGTCTTATATTTAGGTCTTTGATTCATTTTGAACTAATTTTTATATGTGGTGTAAAGTAAAGGTCCAACTTCATCCTTTTGTATGTGGACATCTTATCCAGTTTTCACAAAATCATTTGTCAAAGAGATTGTCCTTTCCCCTATTGAATGGTCTTGGCACTCATGTGGAAAATCAACTGACCATATCAATTAATATACAACAAAGGAGGCAAGAATATACACTGGAGAAAAGATAGTCTTTTCAGTAAGTGCTGCTGGGGAAACTGGACAGCTGCATGTAAAATAATGAAATTAGAACATTCTCTAATACCATACACAAAAATAACTCAAAATGTGTTAAAACCTAAATATCACACTGGATACTATAAAACTCCTAGAGGAAAACATAGGCAGAACACTCTTTGACATAAGTCACAGCTTTATTTTTGTGGATCCATCTCCTAGAAAATGAAAACAAAGATAAACAAATGAGACCTAATTAAACACTTTTGCACAGCAAAGGAAACCATAAACAAAATGAAAAGACAACCTACGGAATAGTAGAAAATATTTGCAAACAATGTGACTGACAAAGGATTATTTTCCAAAATATGAAAACAACTTCCAAGCTCAATATAAAAAATGAGCAGAATACCTAAATATACATTTCTCCAAAGACCATCTCCTAGATGGTCAACAGGCACATGAAAACATGCTCAAAAGCACTAATTATTAGAGAACTGAAAATCACAAATACAATGAGCATGGTACCACCTCATATTGGCCAGAATGGCCATCATCAAAAAGTCTACAAATAATAAATGTTGTTATCATCTGCTAGTTCCATCTGTATTCCCCAAGGACAGAGTTATAAGCAGAAATTCAAGGAATTTAACAGAACGCTTAAAAAACATTCTGAATGTGATTCATTTTCCTTTAGGGAAACCTCAGTTTTCTGAATTTTTCAAAAGAGAATTAAATCTATTAAATATTATCCTGGTTTTTCACTAGCAATAAATGTCAGATTATCTGTTATTGTCAAAAAACAAATAAAAGGAAGCAAAAATAAATAAATAAATAAATGCTGGAGAGGGTGTGGAGAAATGAGAAATCTCTTGCACTGTTGGTGGGAATAAGTGGTGTGGCCACTATGGAGAACAGCATGGAAGTTCTTTTAAAAGCTGAAAGTAAGTGATCATACGGGGCTTTCCAGGTGGCTCAGAGGTAAAGAATCTGCCCACAATGCAGGAGATGTGGGTTTGATTCCTGGGTTGAGAAGATCCCCTGGAGGAGGGCATGGCAACCCACTCTGGTATTCTTTCCTGGAGAATCCCATGGACAGAGGAGCCTGGCGGGCTACAGTCCATGGGGTCAGAAAGAACTGGACACAACTGAAGCAACTGAGCACACACGCATGCACACAGTTACCACATGATCCAGCAACCCCACTCCTGGGAATATATTTGGAAAAGATGAAAACTCTAAATCTGAAAAGATACATGCACCCCAATGTTCATAGCAGCACTATTATTACAGTAACCAAGACATAAATAACAAGCAACATAAATGTCAATATATATGTGATGGACTATTAACTTGGTCATGAAAATGAATGAAATAGTGCCATTTGCAGCAAGATGGATGGACCTAGGATTATCCTACTAGTGAAGTCAGAGAAAGACAAATATCATTATATCACTTAGACGTGGACTCTAAAAAATGATAGAAATATATTTACAAAACAGAAGTAGATTACAGACAAAACAAACTTATGGTTACCAAAAGAGAAAGGGAGGGGAAGAATAAATTAGGCACCTGGGATTAACAGATATACCCTACTATACATAAAATAAACAATAAGAACCTACTATATAGAACAGGGAACTATATTCAATATCTTATAATAACCTATAATGGAGAAGAATCTGAGAAAGAATATATATGTATATATTGTACACTGTTCTCAGTAGCATGGTGAAATCTCAGAATATATATGTTTATACATGTAGCATAATACCCTCAAGGTCCATCCATGTTGTCACAAATGGCAGGATTTCAACCTTTTTGCGACTTGAGTAGTATTCCATTGTATATATATTCAACATCTTCCTTATCCATTCATACACTGATGGACACTTAGGTTGGCTACTGTAAATAATGTTGCAGTGAACACAGGGGTGCATGTACCTTCTCAAATTAGTGTTTCTGTCCCATTCAGAAAATAACCACAAGTGGAATAGCTGGGTCACTTGGTAGTTCTGTTGGTATTTTCTTACATTTTCTGTCTCTTTGTTGAGGTTCTTACTGTGTTTGTCCATTCTTTCCCTGAGTTTGGTAAGCATCTTTATGTCCATTACTTTGAACTCTTTATGAGGTAGACTGCTTATCTCCATTTCATTTAGTGCTTTTTCTGAGATTTTGTCATGTTCTTTTTATTGGAACAATCTCTTTCTTCTTTTGCCCAACTCTCTGCGTTTGTTTCTATGTATTAGTAAATTGGTTACCTCTCGCAACCTTGAATGAATGGCCTTACGTAGATGTGTGTGGCGCCCAGAAGTGCAGTCCTACCTGGTCACCAGAGCCAGGCACTCAAGGGATGTCCCCTCTGTGGGTTTCTTGCATCCTCCTGTTGTGCCAGGGCTATGGTTACACATGAGCCCTTCAAGGGTGGGTTTCTGTTCTCTGTAGTTTTAGAGTTTTCCTGGATTATTACCCATTTGTTTTCAAAGCCAGGACTTTGAGGGTCTTTTCTCTCCTGTGCAGGATCAGAGTTAGAGTGCCTGGTGTGGAGCTCAGATCCCTTACTCCTCAGGAAAAATAAAGAATTTCTGCTCTTTTGCTATTTGTTTTCTATATGTCTTATAGCTTTTTTATCCCTCATTTCCCTTTGTCTTTGGTTGATTTTGTGTAGTGACACACTTAGGTTCCCTTCTCATTTCCTTTTGTGTACATTCTATAGATATTTTCTTAGTGGTTACCATGGGGAAGACATTTAACATCCTAAAGTTATAATAATCTAATTTAAATTTATATCGATTTAACTTAAATGGCATGCAAAAACTACTTCTATATAGCCCTGTCCCCCATCTTTGTTACAAATGAAAAATGCAATAATACTGGCCTATACATTTACCTCTGTAGCTATCTTTGTGTTGCTCATTATTTCTTCATATGGCTTTGAGTTATGCTCTAGTGTTTTTTTTCATTTCAGCCTGAAGGATGAGTTTTAGCATTTCTTGTAGAGCAGGTTTGCTAGTAATAAACTCTCTCAGTTTTTGCTTATCTGGAAATATCTTAATTTCTACCCTTTTTTGAATGATAGTTTGACCACATATAGGATTCTTACTTGACAGTTTTTTTCTTTCAGCACTGTGAATATATGACCTCATTGTCTTCTGGCCTTCATGGCTTCTGAAGAGAAATAGGCTGTTAATCTTATTGAGGCTTTCATACACATTGTGAGTCACTTCTTTCTGTGATATTTTAAACTTCTCTCTTTGGCTTTGTAGTTTGACCATTTGACTATAATGTGTGTCAGTGTGGATCTCATGAATTTACCATGCTTGGAAGTTGTTAGCTTCTTGGTGTATATATAGATTCATGTCTTTCATCAAATTTTGGAGGTTATCAGTCATTTATTACTTCTTTAAATGTTTTTTATTCCCTTTTATTTCTCTTCCTTCCATCCAGGAATCCCATTTTTCATATGTTAGTATGGCTGATAGTGTCTCATCAGTTTCTTGAAACTGAAACTGAAGTCGCTCAGTCGTGTCTGACTCTTTGCGACCCCATAGACTGTAGCCTATCAGGCTTCTCCGTCCATGGGATTTTCCAGGCAAGAGTGCTGGAGTGGGGTGCCATTTCCTTCTCCAGGGGATCTTCCCGACCCAGGAATCAAACCCAGGTCTCCCACATTGCAGGCAGACGCTTTACCGTCTGAGCCACCAGGGAAGCCCTAGGCTCTATTAATTTTTCTTCATTATTTTTCTGCTTTTCAGAGTGGATAATATGGATTAATCTATCTTCATTTCATTTATTCTTCTTCCTCAAATCTTGCTAAAAACTCTCTTCTCTAGTGGAATTTTTATTTGATACTTCAGTTGTACTTTTCAACTCCAGACTTTCTTTTTGATTCCTTTTTATAATTTATATCTCTTTATTGATATTCTCTGCTTTATGTGACTGGAAAAGGCAATGGCACCCCACTGCAGTACTCTTGCCTGGAAAACCCCATGGACAGAGGAACCTGGTAGACTGCAGTCCATGGGGTCCCTAAGAGGAGGACACAACTGAGCGACTTCAGTTTCACTTTTCACTTTCATGCATTGGAGAAGGAAATGGCAACCCACTCCAGTGTTCTTGCCTGGAGAATCCCAGGGACAGCGGAGCCTGGTGGGCTGCCGTCTATGGGGTCGCAGAGAGTCAGACACGACTGAAGCAACTTAGCAGCAGCAGCAGCAGCAGCAGCTTTATGTGACATTGTCCTACTGTTTCCTTTATTTCTTTGTTCTTGGTTTCCTTAAGTTCTTTAGGCATATTTAATACAGTTGATTTAAAGTCTTAAACTCTTTGTCTACTCTTATTCTCAGCTCCTTTAGGGACAGTTTCTATTAATTTCTCTTTTGTTTCCTGTGAATGTGCCATTCTTTCTTCTTTCTTTGCCTGTCTTGTAATTTTTGTTGAGAATTGGATATTTTGAATGTTACAACATGGTAACTTTTGAAATATGATTGATCCCCTTCCTCAGGGTGTATTTATGCTCCGTATTGTGGCTTGTGTTTGTTGAATGATATTTCTAAACTATTTTGTAAAATCTCTACATTAGTTCCCCCATATGCTAAGTTTCATTCTCCATGGTTTCAGTTACCCATAATCAGCCATGATCTGAAAATATTAAATGGAAAATTCCAGAAATAAACAATTCATGGGTTTTAAATTACACACTGTTCTGAGTTCAGTTCAGTTCAGTCACTCAGTCATGTCCGACTCTTTGCGACCCCATGAACCACAGCATGCCAGGCCTCTCTGTCCATTACCAACTCCTGGAGTCTACCCAAATTCATGTCCATCAAGTCAGTTATGCCATCCAGCCATCTCATCCTCTGTCGTCCCCTTCTCCTGCCCTCAATCTTTCCCAGCATCAGGGACTTTTCCAATGAGTCACCTCTTTGCATCAGGTGGCCAAAGTATTTGAGTTTCAGCTTCAGCATCAGTCCTTCCAATGAACACCCAGGACTGATCTCCTTTAGGATGGACTGGTTGGATTTCCTTGCAATCCAAGGGACTCTCAAGACTCTTTTCCAACACCACAGTTCAAAAGCATCAATTCTTCAGTGATCAGCTTTCTTCACAGTCCAACTCTCACATCCATACAAGACTACTGGAAAAACCATAGCCTTGACTAGACAGACCTTTGTTGGCAAAGTAATGTCTCTGCTTTTTAATATGCTAACTAGGTTGGTCATAACTTTCCTTCCAAGAAGTAAGCGTCTTTTAATTTCATGTCTGCAATCACCATCTGCAGTGATTTTGGAGCCCAGAAAAATAAAGTCAGCCACTGTTTCCACTGTTTGCTCATCTATTTGCCATGAAGTGATGGGGCTGGAGGCCATGATCTTCGTTTTCTGAATGTTGAGCTTTAAGCCAATTTTTCTCTTTCACTTTCATCAAGAGGCTCTCTCCTTCACTTTCTGCCATAAGGGTGGTGTCATCTGCATATCTAAGGTTATTGATAATTCTCCCAGCAATCATGATTCCAGCTTGCGCTTCCTACAGCCTAGCATTTCTCATGATGTTCTCTGCATGCAAGTTAAATAAGTAGGGTGACAATATAGAGCCTTGATGTACTCCTGTACCTATTTGGAACCAGTCTGTTGTTCCATGTCCAGTTCTAACTGTTGCTTCCTGACCTGCATATAGGTTTCTCAAGAGGCAGGTCAGGTGGTCTGGTATTCCCACCTCTTCCAGAATCTTCCACAGTTTACTGTGATCCACACACTCAAAGGCTTTGGCATAGTCGATAAAGCAGAAATAGATGTTTTTCTGGAACTCTCTTGCTTTTTTGATGATCAGCAGATGTTGGCAATTTGATCTCTGGTTCCTCTGCCTTTTGTAAAACCAGCTTGAACAATTGGAAGTTCATGGTTAACGTATTGCTAAAGCCTGGCTTGGAGAATTTTAAGCATCACTTTACTAGCGTGTGAAATGAGTGCAATTGTGTGGTAGTTTGAGCATTCTTTGGCATTGCCTTTCTTTGGAATTAGAATGAAAACTGACCTTTTCCAGTCCTGTGGCCACTGCTGAGTTTTCCAAATTTGCTGGCACATTGAGTGCAGCACTTTCACAGCATCATCTTTCAGGATTTGAAATAGCTCAACTGGAATTCCATCACCTCCACTAGCTTTGTTCATAGTGATGCTTTCTAAGGCCCACTCGACTTCACATTCCAGGATGTCTGGCTCTAGGTGAGTGATTACACCATCATGATTATCTGGGTCATGAAGATCTTTTTTGTACAGTTCTTCTGTGTATTCTTGCCACCTATTCTTAATATCTTCTGCTTCTGTTAGGTCCATACCATTTCTGTCCTTTAATGAGCCCATCTTTGCATGAAATGTTCCCTTGGTATCTCTAACTTTCTTGAAGAGATCTCTAGTCTTTCCCATTCTGTTGTTTTCCTCTATTTCTTTGCATTGATCTCTGACAAATGCTTTCTTATCTCTCCTTGCTATTCTTTGGAACTCTCCATTCAGATGCTTATATCTTTCCTTTTCTCCTTTGCTTTTCACTTCACTTCTTTTCTCAGCTATTTGTAAGGCCTCCTCAGACAGCCATTTTGTTTTATTGCATTTCTTTTTCTTGGGCATGGTCTTGATTCCCATCTCCTGTACAATGTCATGAACCTCCATCCATAGTTCATCAGGCACTCTATCAGATCTAGTTCCTAAAATCTATCTCTCACTTCCACTGTATAATCCTAAGGGATTTGATTTAGGTCATACCTGAATGGTCTAGTGGTTTTCTTCACTTTCTTCAATTTCAGTCTGAATTTGGCAATAAGGAGTTCATGATCTGAGCCACAGTCAGCTCCCAGTCTTGTTTTTGTTGACTGTATAGAGCTTCTCCATCTTTGGCTGCAAAGAATATAATCAATCTGATTTTGGTGTCGACCATCTGGTGATGTCCATGTGTAGAGTCTTCTCTTATGTTGCTGGAAGAGGGTGTTTGCTATAACCAGTGCGTTCTCTTGGCAAAACTCTATTAGCCTTTGCCCTGCTTCATTCTGTACTCCAAGGCCAAATTTGCCTGTTACTCCAGGTGTTTCTTGACTTCCTACTTTTGCATTCCAGTCCCCTATAGTGAAAAGGACATCTCTTTGGGGTGTTAGTGCTAAAAGGTCTTGTAGGTCTTCATAGATCTATTCAACTTCAGCTTCTTTAGTGTTACTGGTCGGGGCATAGACTTGAATTATGTGATGGTTTGCCTTGGAGATGAACAGAGATCATTCTGTCTTTTTGAGATTGCATCCAAGTACTGCATTTCGGACTCTTTTGTTGACCATGATGGCTACTCCATTTCTTCTGAGGGATTCCTGCCCACAGTAGTAGATATAATGGTCATCTGAGTTAAATTCACCCATTCCAGTCCATCATCTTAGTTCGCTGATTCCTAGAATGTTGTGTTCACTCTTGTCATCTCCTGTTTGACCACTTCCAATTTGCCTTGATTCATGGACCTAATATTCCAGGTTCCTATGCAATATTGTTCTTTACAGCATCGAACCTTGCTTCTATTACCAGTCCCATCCAAAACTGGGTGTTGTTTTTGCTTTGGCTCCATCCCTTCATTCTTTTTGGAGTTATTTCTCCACTGATCTACAGTAGCATATTGGGCACCTACCGACCTGGGGAGTTCCTCTTTCAGTGTCCTATCTTTTTGCCCTTTCATATTGTTCATTGGGTTCTCAAGGCAAGAATACTGAAGTGGCTTGCCATTCCCTTCTCCAGTGGATCACATTCTGTTCTGAGTAGCATGGTGAAATCTCATTTTCCCATCTTATCTCACTTGAGACATGAATCATCTCTTTGTCCAACATATCCTGCCTATAAGTCACTTAGTAGCCCTCTTGGTTATCAGATTACCTGTCAGGGCATTACAGTGCTTATGTTCAAATAACCCTTATTTTACTTAATAATGGCCTCAAGGCATAAGAGTAATGATGCTAGCAATTCAGATATGCCAAAAAGAAGCTTTAAAGTTCTTCCTAAAGCATGCTTGGGGCTGGTGCATGGGGATGACCCAGAGAGATGTTGTGGGGAGGGAGGTGGGAGGGGGGGGTCATGTTTGGGAACGCATGTAAGAATTAAAGATTTTAAAATTTAAAAAAAAGTGAAAGTTCTTGACTTAATAAGAAGAGGAAAAAAAAATGTCTGCTGAGGTTGGTAAGATCGACAGAACAAATCTTCTATCTGTGAAATCATGAAGAAGGAAAAAGAAATTCATGAGAGCTTTGCTGTTGCACCTCAAACTATGAAAAGTTATGGCCACAGTGCATGATAAGGGCTTGGTTAAAATGGAAAAGGTGTTAAGTTTGTAAAATATGGTATTTTGAGAGAGAGAGAGACCACATTCACATAACTCTTATTACAGCATACTGTTATAAATGTTTGATTTTATTATTATTGTTAATCTCTCACTCTGCCTAATTTATAAATAAAACTTTATCATAAATATGTATGTATAGGAAAAAACATACTATGTACAGGATTTGGTCACTAGGGGTGTTGGAACACATCCTTCATAGGTAAGGGGGGAACTACTGTAGTGTGTAATGTGGCCAGTCAGGTTTGTATTCCATTAACTGAGTGGTCAACTAGTATTCTGACAGAATTTGCTTAATTGCTTGGAGTCAAGAAAAGAAATACAGAAAGGAAAAATGAGAAAGAAAAAAGTACTCTACCAACGTTTGTAGATTGGCTGTGTGTTTGGGGACTGTATAAATGCTTAGCCACTACATTTAGAACTCTGCCTTAACTGTCGGTTCCTGTTTGCACAAATCCTGAAGATCAGGCAGAGGTAAAAGCTTAGATCTTTTCACGGCCTTTTTTGAACGAGTCCAGCTGTTGGTATACATGTAGCTTTCTCAATTCGCTGGTATACATGAAAACTGTTGGAACATTTCCTTTCCGAACTTCTTTTTTCCAGGCTTTTCAAGCTGTCTATTTCCTATCCCTACTGTCATCCCTTTCCCTGGGCTACTCCAGACAACACTTTTGCTTTTAAATGCTTTTCGCAAAAGCCACCGAGGAAGCCATGGGAATGCTCTAATTCAGGTGAAATAAAGTCAGGTCCTTATACCAGACAGCCACTAGTCAGGTTGAGACAACCACAATGTTTGGGAAAGAAAGGGAAGTCGCTCAGTCGTGTCTGACTCTATGCAGCCCCATTGACTGTAGCCCACCAGGATCTTCCATCCATGGAATTTTCCAGGCAAGAGTACTGAGGTGGGTTGCCATTTCCTTCTCCAGCGATCTTCCTGACCCAAGGATCAAACCCGGGTCTCCCACATTGCAGGCAGATGCTTTACCATCTGAGCCACTAGGGAAACCCATAATGTTTGGGAACAAGGTCTGTATTACTCATTCTGGCAATATCAACCTGCGCCAAGCGTGCAGGACATCATTCTTCATTGCTGTCACTGACCTGGGGAGTGAAGAGTTGGTAGGCAGGTGATTGAAAGCACCAGAGCACTCTTACTGCAATGTAACCACTTTTTTCTTCACTAAACTTTTCACTGTTTGTTGTATTTTTTAATTAGATTCTAGAATTCTGAAAAACTTGACAGATTTTGATGTCTTATTTGTTTTTGTGTAGATACAACCCTGGAGTTCCCTATTCTGCCATTTTTGGTGATGCCACTCAACTACAGTTGCTATAAACTTTTGTTTCCAGAGTTCTTATAAAGTTGATTTTGACAGTGTTTGACAGTTTGCTTTTTTGTGAAGAGAAGGACTTTTGGTGTTTCCTAATCTGCCATTTTTTCACAGATGTAACTCAAACACAGGATTTATGTTTTAATCAAGAGAAATTGTCCATCCATCTCAGTATTTTATCTCAACAGAGAATCATTGCTAGAAGGACACAGTGTCTGGCCACTCTGACTTCTACATGGGCCTAGTCTTGGTTCTCAGCTCCAGTATTTTCATTGGAAGAAACTTTATCTTATAGAAGATAGGCCTTATTAAAGTGACCAGCAGCAGTTCCATTAGAGCAATCTCCACATTTTTAAAATGACTGTTTAGTTTTTCTTCTCTTCTTCTTTCTTTTCTTTCCATTAGCACATTTTCTTCCTTGCACTTTTCTGTATTTTCTGATTTATTTTTGCAATTAATATGCATGTTAATAATGATCAGAAAAAAAATTGAGCTTTTTAAAAATCAAGTAAATATCTTGTTTCAGAAATGGAATAAAATAAATTTGATATTAATAAGAAAAAAAATCCAAGTTCCTTACTAAAGCTTATAAACAAGTTACATTCTTCAGTTCTCTTTTCACCTGAAGAAAAATATAAATAGTTGCAATATAAGCTTATCATATTATACTGTTTTAGAATTAATAGACTAATAATACTTCTGCCTTTATTTAGGTCATAGTGGCTACACACTTGAAGGAATGTGGGCTGGACTAATATTCAGTAAGCATTCTTCAATGTACAACCTATTGGAATTATATTTAACTCAATGCTCAGATAAAAAAAAGTTGTGTTTGTTTGTTTTTTTTTTTTCCATGGGTCACAGTCAGGTTTAGAATAAGCCAACAAGCATTCAGGGTTTCTCTTTTTCCCAGATATTTTCAGTAAAATCTCATTTCCTCCCAATAGTTACATGCACATTCACATACACAGACATAGTTACATAAGCATAGATACACATTTACTTACCTTTACATAATAAAAAATCATCTCAAGAGTATATTTCTGTCTCTGCCCTACATTCAGATCCATTTCGATGTGGCTAAGCAAAACCAAATTTAACTTCAGCTCCTGTTGCCTTGGCCTAGAGTTACAGTTGAATCTCACTTCTCAAGGCCTGCACTATAAGGAAGAAACTTTTGGGGTGGGAGATGGGAGGGGGGTTCAGGATTGGGAACTCATGTACACCCGAGGCTGATCCATGTCAATCTATGGCAAAACCAATACAGTATTGTAAAGCAAAATAAAGTAAAAAATAAAAATTTTTTTAAAAAGGCAAAAAGAAAAAGGAAGGAACGAAGGAGGGGAGGGAGGAAGTAGAAGAGAGATTGTCCCAGTCTTTGAATATTCTCTATTTTGAGGATGAAGCAAATTTGCTAGGAAAATTACCCAAATAAGAGAGGCATCCTGGGAATAAATTTGCTGTTGTTTAGTTGCTCAGTTATGTCTGACTCTTTTGCAACCCCATGAACTGTATAGCCCACCAGGTTCCTCTGACCATGGGATTCTCCAGGAAAGAGTACTGGAGTGGGTTGTCATGCCCTCCTCCAGGGTATCTTCCTGACCAGGGATCAAACTCCTATCTCCTGCATTGGCAGGCAGATTCTTTACCACTGCACCACCTGGGAAGCCTATATAATATATATACCTAACAGTCCATTCTGAAGGAGATCAGCCCTGGGTGTTCTTTGGAAGGAATGGTGCTAAAGCTGAAACTCCAGTACTTTGGCCGCCTCATGTGAAGAGCTGACTCATTGGAAAAGACTCTGATGCTGGGAGGGATTGGGGCCAGGAGGAGAAGGGGACAACAGAGGATGAGATGGCTGGATAGCATCACCGACTTGATGGACATGAGTCTGAGTGAACTCCGGGAGTTGGTGATGGACAGGGAGGCCTGGCGTGCTTCGATTCATGGGGTCGCAAAGAGTCAGACACGACTGAGCGACTGAACTGAACTGAACATAATATATGACTATATAGCATACAAATTAGAAAAATGAACATATATGAAGAAACATAGCCAAAGCATTTAAGTAGATGGTCAATATGTAAAAAAAATATTCAACTTTATTCTTGTTAACTACCTATGGATATGTAAATAGTTTCAACCTCTCTAGAAAACAGTTTGCTAACTTTGTTAAGAGTCTTAAAATGTTCAAACTTTTTGACTTAGTCTAAGTCCACTTCAGAATAACTACCCTAAACAGTTTACCTGAAGTGCACACAATATTTTATGCACAAAGATGTTCTTCACTGGGTTATCTGTAATAGGAAATAAGTGGAAAAGATCTAAATGTAGATGTATGGCGAAACCAATACAGTATTGTAAAGGAAAATAAAGGAAAATTTTTAAAAAAAATCTGTGCAACATTTTGGGGGATATTGTGATGAGCTTTATGATCCCTACATTCTATGAAGCCATTCAAACACATTGAAGAAGAGTGTAGCATGACAATCAAGATAATAGTATTTGGAAACATCTGAATTCAAGTTTAAGCACCATCACTGGCTGTGTGACTTTAGGCAAATCACTTAACAGTCTTTCTAAGCCCTACTTTTGTCATTTGTAAAACATGGGCAATAACAGTCCTAACCCACAGGAACTTTGTGAGTACTGAATGAGATGATTCATGTGTTTAGCACAGTGCGTGGCAGATAGCTTAGTAAACAGTAACTTACAATAACTCTAAGGATGTAGGTTCTCATAGATGAGTAAATGGGAGCAGAGAGAGAATGGGTCACTTATCCAAAGCCACACAGCTAGTATGTAGTGACCTGGGATTCAAATACAGAAAGCTTGACTTCAAAAACCCATGTTCATAACCACAACAGTAAAATGTTAGTTGTTATTTATGCCTTTATTGCTACTACTGCTTAATAACGGGAAAATGCTTATGGAAAGATGCTGAGTAAAAAACTAGAATATAAAATTATATGTGTAGTATATTTTTCTTCAAAATTTTTGTTTTTATACATAAACATGCATGGATAAAAGACTGGAAGAAAAATACCCCAATATATTAAAATTATTGTCTTTTGAGTGAAATGTTCAGAACAATCCTGGCACATAGAAAATGTAGAGTATTATCATTAGGATCATTTGTTTTGATGTTCTAAGATGTATGGATGTGAGAGTTGGACTGTAAAGAAGGCTGAGCGATGAATTGATGCTTTTGAACTGTGATGTTAGAGAAGACTCTTCAGAGTCCCATGGACTGCAAGGAGATCCAACCAGTCCATTCTGAAGGAGATCAGCCCTGGGATTTCTTTGGAAGGAATGATGCTAAAGCTGAAGCTCCAGTACTTTGGCCACCTCATGCGAAGAGTTGACTCATTGGAAAAGACTCTGATGCTGGGAGGGATTGGGGGCAGGAGGAGAAGGGGACAACAGAGGATGCGATGGCTGGATGGCATCACTGACTCGATGGACATGAGTTTGAGTGAACTCCGGGAGTTGGTGATGCACAGGGAGGCCTGGCGTACTGCGATTCATGGGGTCGCAGAGTCAGACATGACTGAGCGACTGAACTGAACTGAACTGAAGATATAAAAAATGGTCTAAATGTGAATTTAGTTTGTATTTTTCCTGCTCAGGACTCACTTCCTGAATCAGAATTCACATCTTTAATTCATCAGTTCTAGAACACTCTGACCCATTACTTCTTTGAGTATTACTTTTTTTCCCATTTGTCCTCTTTGTCTCTTTACCTCTTTCATATTTTTAATTCTTTATCTGTTATATTTTGTATATCTGTGTTTCAGTTTAACACTTTTTAACTGTGCTCAATCTATGGTTTAATCTACTCACTGAGTTTTTAATATTAAAACTGTTTTTGAACTTCTAGAATTCTCTTTCAAAATTATTTGATCTTTTTTTTAAAATTTCTTGTTCTTTTCTCATTTTTCCCCTTTTCCTCCTCTTATTTTTTTAAAAAAATTTTAAGTATTTTTTGGGCACACTCTGAGACATGTGGGATCTTAGTCCCAGACCTGGGATCCAACCATTCCCCCTTGTGGTGCAGAGTCTTAACCACTGGACCACCAAGGAAGTCCCTTGCTCCTCTTATTTAGTCATCAGAATTTACCCAACCTACCTTGCAATTACATTTCTAACTTAATCTATCAGGTCCCTACTTTCAGTCTTACCCTTTTTTGGACTTTGTCACTGGTGTGATTGTAATCTTCCTACAAGATTGAAATACTTCAGGAATACTTTAGAGGTTCACCATCACCTTCAAAATAAAATCTAAACTCCTTAGCAGGGCATAACTAAATAGTTCACATCTACCTTGCAATTCTTATTTCCAGAGATTCTCCAATATCTACCTTGCATTTAAGTTCCACCAGCGTATTAGCACTCTCCCCAAATTCTACATATTCTTATTAGGCCTAAGAAAATATTTAATGAAATATTATTGGTTTTAATGAAAATATTATTGATGAGTTTTCTTCCATTAAAGTCAGGAAAGTAAAATTTAATTCAGCTTTTAGTGTAGATAAGCTATTTAAACAATGCTGTGAGTTTTAATGTATTTACTATTCAATTTTTCCAACTGCTTTAATTTTTTGGAAAAAAATTAATCATTCAAGAACACACAAAAACATGTACATGGGGTCCACATTTTCCCATTTTCCTCACAGTCCAGTATGGCTTGGTATGGCATTGTCTTTAATTTTTTTTCATTTTTGTTCATCATGGATTTTTGCACTAATTTTTAAACTATTACATTAAAATATTTATCCTGATCACTGAGTTTTTTGGCATACCTTTAAATTTTGCACACAAGGTGAATGTCTTACTCACCCCACCCTTTTCCCATCCCTATTTGATGTCTTTAGATATATAAATAATCCATTTGTAACTAATGGGCATCTGAAATTACTGTAGCTGATATAGGATTTTTATTCCTAGAAGTTGTTTCTATCACCTCTCTGCTTCTTAGTATACATTTCAGAATTCTGAAGTGGGGAGAAATTTTATTTTTAAAATAATATTTATTTTTAATGGAGAATATAGTCACATGATTCAAAATTAAAAAAACACAGAGAAAAGATACATAGTAAAAAGTCTCCCTGTCGCTCCTAGGTTCTAACCACCCAGTTCCTCTCCAGGAAAACAATGTTAACAATATCCTTCTTCCCTGGTGCCTGATACAGTAAACAATCTGCCTGCAATGCAGGAGACCTGGGTTCGATTTCTGGGTCAGGAAGATCCTCTGAAGAAGGGAATGACTACCCACTCCACTATTTCTGCCTGGGAAATCCCATGGACAGAGGAACCTGATGAGCCACAAAGGGGTTGCAAAGAGTCGGACATGACCGAGTGACTAACACTTTCAAGAGATAATTTATGCTTATTCAAACAAATGTGTACATCTATTTTAATCCCGCCCTTTGCACAAATTGCAGCATATTGTGACTTAAATCTTGCTGCTTTACCAATATGTATTGGAGCTCATTCCATATCAACATATAAAGTGGTCATCCTGTACATGTAAGTGTATCTGTAGGATGAATTCTTAGAAGTCAGACTTCTGGAATAGATTTAGTAGTGTTAATCGTTCAGTCATGTCTGAGTCTTTGCGACCCCACAGACTGTAGCCTGCCAGGCTCTTATGTCCATGGGGATTCTCCAGGCAAGAATACTGGAGTGGGTTGTCATGCCCTCCTCCAGGGGGTCTTCCCAACCCAGGGATCGAACCCAGGTCTCCCATGTTGCAGGCAGATTCTTTACCATCTGCACCACCAGAAAAGGAGCCCTTTATATAATAAGTAAATTAGTCCTTTGTTGAAAATTTTCAAATATTTGTTCCCCATTTGTTTTCCTTTTTGCTTATGGAAGCTTTTGCTGTTCATGTATTTTTTGATGTAGACAAAATTAATAATCTTTTCTTTTTTGGCTTGTGAGTTTTGTGTGAACTGGGGAAGCTCACTAAAGAATAAAGACTGAGAGAGATCTTGTTAATCACCTTATCAGTAAGGAAGAGAATATGAATCAGAGTTGACTGTTAAAAACTTGTAAAATTCTGAACCTTTGCAATTACCCATATTTATTCTGTGTGTTGTCCCATGGCTATTCTCCCATGGTAATTCAAAGCAAAACTCTTAATATCTATAAGAAAACCCTTAAGATATGCTTGTCTTATGGAGAATGGGGTGAAATAGGAATAATAACTAATCTGATGGGGAAAAGAACCTCAGTGTTGGCAGTTTTAAGGAAAAAAAAAAAAAAGAAGAAGAAAATAAAGCATCCCTGGGATCTGCCTGAGGGAACGGAAAAAAAATGCTTGAAAAGAAGGGATCAACTCTTTCGACCTGGTGGTGTATGCAGCCAAACAATGATGGATAGGTGTTCAGAAAAGCAACTAGGTCATGCTGATGTTTCTTTTGTAGTGTCAAGGTACATCCAGCAATATCATGACCACCTGAGACTTTTAATTTAAACAATACTGTTTTAGTGCACAGGTCAGTCATGTTATGCAGCAAATGGTTTAAGTGAAGTGAAAAGTAGAGTCGCTCAGTCATGTCTGACTCTTTGTAACCCCATGGACTGTAGCCCACCAGGCTCCTCCATCCATGGGATTCTCCAGGTAAGAGTACTGGAGTGGTGCTGGGGTCCAGCCCCAGTGGATCCAGGGAATTCGAAGGGTGGATGGAGTCAGCGAGGAAAAAATTATTTATTAATATAAGATTAGATTAGGAAGAAATAGTGTAGTAGGAAAATTAAGTGGAGAAAGAAGGCTGAATAACTTGGCTTATGGGGAAGGCCAATAAAGTTCCAGACAAGGAGCTTGCACTATCTACGTTGGGCCACCGGCACCCACTTGAATATCTAAGGGTGCCCCTCCTTAGGCCCCCTTTCGCGCAGGTCTTAAAAGCCAGGGCAAGTAAGTAGACTTAGTGAGCCGCCCCGCTCCAGATGGGAATTCAGCCTGAAATTAAAGTAAAGAGGAAAAGGAGGGAGAGGGAGAAAAAGAGAGAAAGACACGGGGGAAACCAGTCCAGCGACTGGCTCCAGCCTCTATTGTTCAGAAGGCCTTTTATACTTTTGATAAAACATGGAGATCAATGGGTAACACAAAGTTATGCAGCGTTAGCAGTCCAGACTTATCATCAAAACCAGGCTTTTCTCTCTGCATACCTAATTGTATACACAAGTCTTAGGTGATTTACATCATCTTCCAGCCAAAAGGGCCAATTAACATTTTACAGCCTTTTTTCTGATAAGGGTTTGTCAACCAGAAGACTTATTTGTGTTGATCTTCCCAAAGTCTGGTGCCACTCTCAGAAAGCACTAAATAAAGTTACATTCTTTCATAGTAAGGACACAAGAGGAGTGCAGTGATATATAACAAAGAAAAGTAATTAACTCAAAAGTCTAGTGTTGTTAACATCAAAACTACTATATATCTTTTTCCATATCCTGTTTACATTGATTAACATCCTCCCAGGTGCCTAAAAGACAAAGAATATGGACGCCTGGCGGCAATCATTAAGTCACCAGTGAAAACCCGTCACCAATATGAGTTTCAACTCTTTAGAAAAGGCTCTGTATCTTTAAGATGCTTTTAAGCTTTGTGCCTCTCTCGGTTGGGGGGTTGTAAGCAATGCACAAGCTGTAAGAGGTCCCGGGAACCTGTAAGGCAAGCTAGAGAGCTATCAGAGGAGGTTTAACTGAAACATCCCTTTCAAATGCAGAAGACTAAAGCCCTGAGTTGACTTTTTTCCAGAGAATATCAGAAGACTGGAAAAGCAGGCAGATTCTTATTTTTGGGGGGGTGGATGCTCAGGAAATTCCAGGGGGAAAACCTGAGGTCTGATTAGCCTTGCCATCAGAGCTCTGCCGCATGACCTTGTCACGGGTGGAATTCCTCACGCTGGCTCCTGGCAGAGTGGGTTGCCATTTCCTTCTCCAGGGGATCTTCCTGACCCAGGGATCAAACCCAGGTCTCCCGCATTGCAGACAGACGCTTTAACCTCTGAGCCACCAGGGAAGCCACAAAATGGTTTAAGCTATAAGGAAATAACTATAGGTCTGAAGTTTGTTGTTATTTAGTCACTAAGTCGTGTCCGACTCTTTGCGACCCCATGGACTGTAGCCCTCCAGACTCTGTCCATGGGACTCTCCAGGCAAGAATACTGGCATGGATTGCCATTTCCTGCTCCAGGGGATCTTCCAACCTAGGGACAGACCCCACGTCTCCTGCATTGGCAGATTATTTCTTTAACAATGAAACACCTGGGAAGCCCCAGGTCTGAAGTACAGCTTAACAGTAGGCCCTCTGTGTCCACAAGGTTCTGATTCTGTGGATTTTAACCAACTGCAGATTGAAAATATTTGGGGAAAAATCCAAAAAGTTCCAAAAAGCAAAACTTTTAATTTCCTGCACTTTGGCAATTATTTATATAGCACTTACCTTGTATTGTGCATTATACATTATCTAGAGATGATTTAAAGTATATAGGAAGATGTATGTAAATGATATGCAAACACTATATTTTTCTATAAGGGACTTGAACACCTGGAGATTTTACTTTCTGCAGCAGTGGGGGTGTGTGTCCTGGAACCAATATCCCTGGATGCCTGAAAGGCTGACTCCTCAACCTCTTCTTTCCCTTTTTCCTTGTTGTATTTCTACTCATTCTTCCTTATCAGAATACAGAGTTAAAACTCAACTAGTATTTTTTTTCCTCTTAGCTTGCTTCTAACTTTTCCTTTGAAAAGTTTACTTGTCCCTTAAATTTGAGGGCAGAGAGAAATTCCATGGGTTACCCAGACACTGAGAATGACCATTTGTATAACTTGCTTTCTGTAGCCTGTTCAACAGGGTAAGTTCTGTTACCTTCCTCTCTTCCCAGTCACTTCTGCACCCCTTTGAATCGCAAGGCATCATCTCATTGGCACATTTTTCTATCCCCTACCTCTTCTTGCCTGGAGAATCCCATGGACGGAGAAACTTAGTAGGTTACAGTCCACGGGGTCGCAAAGAGTAGGACACGACTGAGCGACTTCACCTTCACCTCTTTCCCTATCATGCTCTCTACTTTGCTCCAGTTTTCTCCTCTCACAGCTCTCTCATATTTCTAAAATGTCCCCTCCTGTCCATCCGCTTTCACTCTGAATTCAATCCTCCAGCCTCTTGCCTGAACTAGCAAAACAAATACACTTACTATTATCCCAGTCTTAATCCAACTACCATAGAGCTGCGAAAATGATCTTTCTAAATGTATATAAGAGGGTAAGGGGAGGATTTTCATTTATTCTAAGCAATTCTATATTGTTTGAAACTTTTAATACCATGCATTTAGTACTTCTGTCATGAAACAAGCACAAATATCATATTATTCCACTTTAAAATTTTTGAACAGCTATCCAATGGATGCAAGATAAAACTCAAACTTAACATTACAGTCTCCTTTAGTTCTATCACTTCATCAGTTAGCTTCACGAAGTGATGCCTTGCTTTTCTCTTTTTCTCCCACACAACAACTCTGCTAGGGTTATCAAAGATGCTCAGTTCTGGGACTTCCGTGGTGGTCCAGTGGCTTAAACTTTGCATTCCCAATGCAGGGAGCCCAGGTTCAATCCCTGGTTGGGGAGCTAAGATCCTGCATGCCACTCGCCACAGCCAAAAAATAAAAAAAATATTTAAAATTGTAAAAAGATGCTCAGTTCTAAATAATAATAAATAGCTACATTAAAGTATCTACAGTGTGTCAAGCACTTTACATGTAATCTCATTTTTCAACCATGTAAGGCAGGCATTACCATCTAATTTTTTTTTAATGAAGAAACTGAGGATCCAAGGTTAAGTGACTTCCCCAATGGGACACAGGTACTGGGAGAGGTAAGATTTGAACCTTAGGCTCTTTCCACTCTTCCATGCTATTTCTAGAATGAAATGTTCCCAGCATTCTGGCCCCATCATCTAGAGGAACATTACTTCTTATCTTTAACACTTTAGGAGGCAGCTTAGTATAGTATTTCAGACTATGAGCTCGAGGTAAATTACCTGGGTTCAAATCCTAGCCCTACAATCAACTAACTATATAACCTTCAATAAGTTAATTTCTCCAAACTTCAGCTTTTCCATCTGTAAAATGAGTACAATAGATCTCACTCAGAATTGTTTACAAAAGATGATCCAATATAAAATACTTAGTACAGTATGTGGCAAATAGTATGTATAACTTCAATAAAGCATAGCTATTATTATCATTATACTGCAGGTACATCTCAAAATTCTGTTGTCCCTTTTGTTCATCTGGAATTCCTGGTCAGTACATCTGAATCGAGATTTGCCATATCCTAATTGTCCCTTCTATGCATTTCTGTGTAGCATAATTATATTGTACAGGCTTTCCTTTTTGAGTGATTTTTCCAAGACATAGCTCTAGAACACTAATTTTAATTCATACATTAAACAGCTAATTGCTCAAATGCTGCTCACTTGTTAGGGTGTTAAGAATGTAATGATTTAATTGTCAAATTGCTTTGGCATTTCTTATATAAATGCTAACAACAGTAATTCTTTTACTGCAGGACTCATCTTTTTTTGCCCTGTGTGTAGTGATCAGTTCTACTTGCTTGTCTTCATAGTGGAACCTCAGGATGGCCAGAGTAACCTCCTGGTGTGTATTCTAATCTGCTCTTCTGTTGGCTCACTTTCTGTATCAGGTATCAAGTTTGGACATTGCCTTGAAGTGAAAGTCGCTCAGTCATGTCTGACTCTTTGCGACCCTTTCTTTTAGGGAAGCCAATCACAAAACCAGCCCTGGGCTGGATACTATTTGTCTTGTGCTTTGTATAAGCATTCAGATAAACTATCTGAACAGGGCCTTGGTATTTTCAGTACCTATGCAGTCATTCCATGTAGTATTTCCTTTTCAAGAAATGGCAGCCTATGGCCCTCAACAACTTTAGTGGTACCTCCTGTGGCTTCCTTTCCACAGCTCTTGGCTGTTTTCCCTCTCTACCTTTTAAGATATTCCTTTTGGTCCATAGCTGTTGTCTTTTGTGAATGAAGTGAAAGTCACTCAGTTGTGTCCAACTCTTTTGTGACCCCATGGACTATATCCTCTGTCCATGGGATTTCCCAGGCAAGAATACTGTAGTGAGTTGCCATTCCCTTCTCCAGGGGGATCTTCCTGACCCAGGGGTCGAACCCAGTTCTCCTGCATTACAAGCAGGTTCTTTACCATCTGAGCCACCAGGGAAGCCCCTATTGTCTATGATCAATAAATCTAAACAATACCCTTACTCCTCCATGGAATGAAAGAGTTACCAGACTTTTTTTCCACCAATCTCTTTCGAGTCCAGCAAAATGCCAACAACAAAAAAATGAGGCTGAGAGAATAAGGAATCTTAAAAGAAGCCCTACTTGGAGGACTGAATTAAAATCTCCCTAGGCCAAAATTTTGTACTAAGGGAAAATTGGTTAAAAAAGGGCCATCGACTGCTTTCCATGTAAAGGCTATTTTACATGGGGTTTACGGAGGTTTTTTTTTTTTTTTTAAATTCACACTCCTCGTGATTTGTCAGCATAAATACCAAGGTCTTGCTTGATTTCTGTGTATCAGTTATCCCTGATGCTCATTCATGTGCAAGGGCCTTAGGGATAGTATGGTTCCAGTTTTCACAGTATGCTTGGGTAAACCCTAGAAGTCCACAGTATGCTTGGGTAGACCCTAGAGACAGTGCCTTAGTTACCAGGGGGGGCTGCTGCACAGGGATGTGGAGGAGGCCTCCAGATACCCCCACCACCAGAGCAGCTTTGTGTTTCTATTTTATATCTTAGATTCCTTTTCCTTTCAGGAAAGGTCTAGTAATCCAGTCCTCTTGTTTTACAGTTGAGGTTTGAATTTTCTATCCTTAATATTTGAAATGAGGACTTTGAATGTCGTTAGGGCTGACAGTACCCTTTCTATCAAGGTTTTGAAATAAATTTCTGAGACTGACAAACAAGAGCTCAAATTGTTGCTCTGGGACTTAACCTCTAAGAGGATGTGGGCAAATGGTCTACTTTTTCTTTCCCCTTGTGTCTAGCAGCAGCGAACATATACTTGGTGCTCAGATGTACCGCCTGAATCTGACAGACCCACTTTCTTACTATGTATGTTAGCTGAGCAAGCACTACTACTTTGTAAGAACAGACAAATCGGTTTGTATCCAAAGGTAATGAAGAATAAGAAATATTGATACAGTAAAATAAGAAATGATACAGGAAAAAAAATACTTGTGTATGGTAGTTCAGTCGTGTCCAACTCTTTTGACCCGTGGACTGTAGCCCACCAGGCTCCTCTGTCCATGGGATTCTTCAGGCAAGAATACTGGAGTGGGCTGCCATTTCCTTCCTCCAGTGGGACACGGACATGAACTTGGGCAAATTCCAGGAGACAGTGAGGGACAGGGAGGCCTGGCATGCTGCAGTCCGTGGGGTTACATGGAATCACAACTTAGTGACTGAACAACAACAACAAAAAAGATCAGTGCACGTCCCCAGGCTCCATCTTCAATCAGTCTCTGATGGATTTCTTACTATCCTCCTTACTCACTTTACCTTCAGCCAAACTGACTTTCAGATTCTTCTACTACACTGGTGTTCCTTCCTTAGGGCCTTTGGACTCGGCATCACCCTTACCTGAAATGTTCTTCTCTCAGATACCTACATGGCTTGGTTACTTAGTTCTTTCAGGTCTCTGCTGAAAGATCACCTCCCCCAGGAGGCCTTTTCCTACCATCTTTAGCTAAAGTAACAATGCCCCACAAACATTCCTTGACACCCTTACTCTGCTTCTTCTGCATGGCACTCCTTATATTGACACATGGATGTGTTTGTGGCCTGTCTCCCCTCACTAAAACAGAAGCTACATGAAGGCAGGGACTATTTCTGAGCACTGCTGACATCCTGGTCCCCAAAATGGTGTGTGGCAGAGTAAGTACTTAAATGTTTATTTTATTGTGTTTTCTAGAGTTTTCAAACTTTCCTTGTTCTGCCTGTATGGTGGAAAGTTAAACAGGGACTAGAGGCTTCTAGAAATGTGTATTTCCCAGTCTTCATGGATTGGCAGTAGAGGCTTGCAACAGGAGTTCCAATTTAGGTCTACACTCCATCCCACTAGGATGTGAACTAAGAGGAATGGGATCCAGTCTCGAGAATCTCTTCCACTCCACTCAGGGAACTGACCGTCAGTACTGAACTCCTTCCCCTTCGTCTCATTTCAAAGTCCTCTTTACTCTCAGAAAGGTCAGGGGTTGCTGTAATACCGTGCCATAACTTGCATAGAACAGGTACCCAGGCTGACTACATTTCAGGCTTGGAACTAGCCCACTTGGAACCAAACCTCTCCAGGGTGCAGGTGATAATCAGAATAGAAAGCCTTCTCAGTCACAGACTTGAATCTTGTAGCTTTTATTTCAGTCATTAAAAGACGCAGTAAATGGAAACTACACTGATTTACATTAGGCATGCACCTCAACCTGATTCTGCTGTTAGTTTCTGACTGGCCCAAATCTTAATTTTTTTCATTGAGGCGCATCGTTATATCTTTTCGAACCCTGATACACAGGGTAAGTTAACTTCTTCCTTGTGGCAGTTTAGTATGAAAATTATGTTCACTGGCTAGATTCCTGTAACTAAAGGCCTCTAGACTCTCAGGCAACCTGTACTAGCTCGAGATCATGTGTCATATAGATATTTAAGTGAATCATGGTATAAGGGAGGCAGAGAATCTAGAAAGTTGAAATATATTTTTTCCAGCACTGATAATTAAACACTAGATAAGGAGGCCTACAGTTGAGTACCAAATTACTCTTCCCCTACTGCTGCCATTTCTGAAAGACACAAAGATGTATACTGAACTCCCCCAAAATCTGAAATGAATCCACACAAATAACAGATTATTACCTATCTGGTCCCAGTATCAAATTATAGAGCAATTCCACTATTAAAATTATAGGAAGCAGTTAATGGGACTACAAGAAAAGCATCATCCCACAAACAGTAATATGCATCTAGTAGAGTTTTTCATTCATCTGTCAATTGTTTCACAAGATTAGCATTAAAAAAACACAACCCCAAATACATCTGACCCTCAAATCCCCCACATCAAAAATTGGTCTTTGTTCATTCTCAGATGACAGGATGTCCCAAGAGTGACAAAGGTGGGGGCCAACTCCCCCATAGCCTTTTCTTCAACTATCCCATCAACTGCTCTTCATCTCTTGAACTACCTTCCTTTTCCAAAGAGGTAATGCTGAGGTCAATCAGAAAGGCTTTCTGAGAAGACTGGCTTGGATTTCTGCGTCTGTTCCAGTCGATTCAAGATGAATTGGCTTGTGTCAATGAAGCGCTCAACGCAGTTCACAAAACAGGCCTCAGCCCGACTGTCCAACTTTGGCCCAGGCTTATCCATGCACTTTTCCTGCTCAGGACAAGATACAGAATCACAAAGGGAACTTGGCAAAAAAAAAAAAAAAAAAAAAGGAGGTGGAGCTTCTTGTTGCTTAGAGGAAAAACCTCACCTAAAAACAGTATCTGATATGTTAATCACAGTTCACATTCAGCAGTTTACTGTGTGGCAATTTTCCACAGCCTTAAATTCTCACAGCAACCCTTTGGAACAGATTCTGTTTATTATTAATCTTCATTTTACAAAGCGGGAAGCTGTGGCACAGAGATAATAAGTCAGAAAATGATGGTGCTGAGATATTACAGAGCAAGACAAATGACAAAATGCAAGGAAAACACTAGGGAAGTTAACCCTTTGCTGAATTTGGTTACAACTCTACAATGCTGCTTGCATTAAGTGCCTTTAAACCAACTGCAGGATAAATAGGTGAAAGGATAGATCACTGAAGCAAGACACCATAAAAGCTACCAAAGGGAAAAAAAAAGTATTTGACTGGAGATTCTATAATATATACTTAAGCCAGAGGCTCTTGAATCCTCTCTCTCAAGACGAATGGAAAATTGTATGAATTTTCCTAAAGTGCCCACTGCTTTTCAGATTCTTAAAGGAGTCTTTAACCACACCACCGCCTGGTCCAAATGTAACGAACCAGATATTTAAAAGAATCAAACCGCTCTAGTTCAAGGCAGATGGGAGCTAAGCAATCATTTGTTGAGGGTCAGAGTCCAGCGATACCATAAGTTTATAATTCAGATGAATTTCGTTCATTATTCTGTGGTGTATACCAGCCTCAGTCTTTCCACTTCCAAGGAAATTTATCCCTGGCTTCTGAATTCTTTGAATTCTGTATGTCAAGGCAGAGTAGTTATGCTGTCCTTGGCAGCCAGAGAACACTTTGATTCCAAGCTGCAAATAAATGCCTTCTACCCTTTTGCCAAAGTCCCCTAACAGGGCATACACAGTTCCTCAACCTTCAGACCTGAAACGGCTTGGTATTACACAACAATCCAACAAGAAGGCAAAAAAGTGTGTATGTTGGTAGACATTACTCCACTTTTTTGGTTCGTGGGTTAGAGCCACTCCTCAGCAGGGAAGGTTAGATCAACTAAGTAATCAAGGCAAACTCTGAGGAGTGCAGGGACGGGAGATTCACTGATTCTGGGACTGATCCTGGGACTCAGGATGGCAAACATTAAATACCAATAGCGGGGGCGCTCATCAGTCCTAGTGACCAGCACTAGGTAGCTTTAACCTTGAATGCCTAAAGTTCTGCTTGAGACAACAGCTTAAGTCTTCTACAATACCCAGTCCTCTGCACTAACGAAGGCGAGGTCCGGAGCTACACCCACCCTGAGAAGCGGAGTCACCCTTTTCCCCTCCCGGCTTGGCCTGAGGAACCTAAGGAAACCAAGGGGTTCTGCCGGGTCCTGTCCCTTCCCCGAATTCTACACGTCGGGGTGAGCTGCGCGAGGCAAGGACAGGCAAGTAGGTACCGTGGCCAGGTCCCAGCCCCAGGCTCCTCACCCAACAAAGTTCCGTCATCTGGTGCACCAGCTGCTGGAAGCGCTGCTTCTGAGTCTCCACCTCAATGAAATGCTGCAGCTGCGGGTCTACCGAGCCCAAACCGGCCGCGGAGGAAGACGAGGAGGAATCCATCCCAGCGCGGTCACGCGTGCGGAGACGAACTCCACACCAACTCACCGACCTTCACGTGTCTCCGCGGCGGAACCGGAACCACAACCCGCTGCCTCTGGGACCGCCCCGCGAGCGCACTGCGCGGGCGCGGGGCCCTATGCGGGGGCCCGCCCCCGCCCGCACCCCAGCTCGGGTTCTGGGCGCCCCTTCCAGCTGTCCGCGCGCCTCGCTCCGCCCCGTACGCGACCCTGCGGCGGCGCCGTGTCTGCGACCCGAGGTCTCAGGACTGTCCGCCCAGCTCCGTGGCGCTGTCGAGACGTTAGTTCAAAAGGAAAGAAAGAAGGTTAAAAAAAGGAAGTTACTTCGGACCATGTGGCCCTTTCCCGACCGGCCCAACAGCCCCGCCCCACTCGGGTTTCAAATTGACCCACGCTTTCCCCGCTGCCGCGCTGGTGCTCGGCAGGGACTGCTGGGCCCGTAGCTTTGCTGTCCTGGGCCCCTGGCTCTAGTTCTTTAGTGGAATTTACCCCGCCTGACGTAGCAAAAAGTGGCGCTGGCAGATTTTGTCTTCACCTGTTAGATTTATTCCGATGATATCTAATGCCTACCGCGTGCCAGGGTGTGAGCTCTGGTTTGTGATCGCTGTCTGTGATTCAGATGCTTTCCTGGGGGGCTCAGCGGTAAAGCATCACCCTGCAATACAACGGTCCATCTACAAGGCAGGAGACGCGGGTTTGATCCCTGGGTCAGGAAGATCCCCTGGAGTAGGAAATGGCAACCCACTCCAGGATTCTTGCCTGGAAATTTTCATGGACTGAAGAGCCTGGCGGGCGACAGTCCGTGGGGTCGCAAGAGTTGAACACGACTTAGCAACAAAACCACCACCACCACCACCACCACCTGATTCAGAAGCAGAATCTACCAAGAGCCAGAGGGCCTGAAGGGGCTTCCCCGATGGCTCAGATGGTAAAGAATCTGCCTGCAATGCGGGAGACCTGGGTTCCATCCCTGGGTAGATAAGATCCCCTGGAGAAGGAAATGGCAACCCACTCCAGTATTCTTGCCTGAAGAATTCCAGGGGCAGAGGAGCCTGGGGCTACAGTCCCTCCTATCGCAAAGAATCAGATACAACTGAGCGACTTAAGAGAGGGATTAAATGTGGAGAATCCCGTGGAGTTCTGAAAGTAGAAATGTGACAAACCAACCCAGACAACAGTTTCCAGGAACACTGAGATAGGGCGCTTCAGGGAGGCTGCATGATTAATCGAAATAGCAAGAAACCTTCATGCTTTCCAGTAATTTTATTTTATCAAAACACCCTCCCCTTCCATTTTTATGACACCATTTTATTCCTGCCAAGTTCTACCTCCCTCCCCCCAGCTCTATTGCCTACCCAAAGAGCTGTTGGACCCCCATTGTGAGGCTATTTACATCCCTCCCTCCCTCCAAATGATTCAATCCTACATTCAGTCTGTTTTAATACTTTTGGAAAATTTCCTCTCTGGGGGAAAATACCAGGCACAAAAATTCCCTGGCCTTTGCTCAGAAGGTATTAATAGTATCCCAGGGAAGAGATAGAAAGGCATTCCTATATGTGGAGAGGGCCCTTTGTGTATTCAGCAAGGGCATGGAGGGCCTGGGATTTCCTCAGAGAAAGTGAAATTGAGATTGTGGAGGAGAGGAGTATAACCAAGAAGCTTATTGGTGAGCTCAGGACTCTTCATCCATGACATCTAGAATGTTGCTCAGAAGAATTTTGAAAGTGGGACGTTCATCTGCTTTCTAAAACCAAAGAAAAAAAATGGAGTGTTATAGTGGGCCAGAGTCCAGAATTCAAGGGAAACACAATGAGTAAACAGCAAATGTTTATGAATTTTACACTATATGCCCAGTAGGATACCCTGTATATTACCCCCAAAAAAGAGAGAGAGAGAGGAGAAATAGAAGTATTCCATAAAGTCCTTGTGCACTTTAAATCTTTAGTAAATCGGGTTATTAATGTGGTGAGGAAATTTTGAAAATTATTCTCACAAACGCTGATTGAAACTAAAGCCAAATTCATTACACCAATGCATTCTTAACAAACTTAAGTGGTTGACTGAACTGAAATCCTATAAGCTGTTATAATTTTTGTTAGGTTTCAACCACTCGTTTCTACCATCCTAAAGCCAAAGTTAACAAAGGAATGAACATGTCAAGAGCAGGAGCTGCTTCACTGGGCAGGCATCCTAAGCACCCGGGACCTCTTACTACAACCATCTGGCCTTCAGACTAAGGCCTTTTGTGGCAGCCATGGTCCATAAGCCCATGAAGTATTTAGTGATTCAAGATATACTCATGCAAGAAAAGTCTCAATCCATCAGAACCCAGAAGTCATCAACTTTTTGTTCCTTTGAA
Source organism: Ovis canadensis (assembly GCF_042477335.2). Lineage (NCBI taxonomy): Eukaryota > Metazoa > Chordata > Mammalia > Artiodactyla > Bovidae > Ovis > Ovis canadensis. The sequence continues at coordinate 135,115,946 of NC_091727.1, forward strand.
TCTGTGATTCTCAAACCTAACTGAGTATCAGAATTTCCTGGGAAGTTTAAAAAGACATACCCGAGGCCCCCTCTAGACATACCCAGTCAGAATCTCTGGAGGTAAGGCCCAGTCATCTGTAGTTTTAAGAGTTCCACAGAGATTCTGATGTGATTCCAGTTTCATGACTACTATGTTAACAGGCTGTGGAGAAAGTGCCTATCTGAAATACTTAAGTAGCAGAGTAAGGATGTGCTAGTTGGTAGAGAGCAGCAGAGTCAATTACCCTCAATCCTGCCCAGCACAGGAGAGAGAAGGGAAATGGCTCTTAGGGTTCTCCCTTTCTCCACACTTTCTTTGTGACCTGAGTCATTTGTCAAAGGGAAAAGAGCCATGTTCTGACCAAGATGCCTACTTTTCACCCCACAGGGATGGCTGCAGATTCACATACGTGCTTGCTGGACACTGTCAGTCTTTCCCTGTTGCTAAACGGGCAGAACTAAGAGCTGAGCACTCATTTCCTACTAGAGATTTAGTTTGCTAAATTAAGGTTGCCAAGGATCTATTGAAAATAGAGTAGGCACTCCTGAAGAACCCAAGGTGAGAGCAGCAAAGCATTTTAATAATAGCGGGGCAGGCTCTTTATTTGCAAAATACCACATCTACCCACATATCCCATAATGCACTGCATTAAAAAAAAAAAAAACCACGAGACCTACCTATTTTAGTTCTCTTTCAGGTGTTAGCATTTAAAAAAAAAATCTCATTTAGGACCACAGCCAGAAAAAGTGTGCAGTTAGTAAAGTAGAAGAAAGGGCCAATGACTCCCAAAGGAATGAACACAAATTTTAATTAGTTTTCTTTTTTAATGTACATACACTTGTCTGAATGCCTCTGGCTGCCTACTTATGCTAGGTGACATGGCCCCATGACACCCCTCTCCCTAGAGCCGAGATGGTATTGGAGTAACACGACCCTATGGCAGAAAGTGAAGAGGAACTAAAAAGCCTCTTGATGAAAGTGAAAGAGGAGAGTGAAAAAGTTGGCTTAAAGCTCAACATTCAGAAAACGAAGATTATGGCAACTGGTCCCATCACTTCATGGCAAATAGATGGGGAAGCAGTGGAAACAGTGTCAGACTTTACTTTTGGGGGCTCCAAAATCACTGCAGATGGTGACTGCAGCTATGAAATTAAAAGACGCTTACTCCTTGGAAGGAAAGTTATGACCAACCTAGATAGCATATTGGAAAGCAGAGACATTACTTTGTCAACAAAGGTCCACCTAGTCAAGGCTATGGTTTTTCCAGCGGTCATGTATGGATGTGAGAGTTGGACTGTGAAGAAAGCTGAGCACCGAAGAATTGATGCTTTTGAACTGTGGTTTTGGAGAAGACTCTTGAGGGTCCCTTGGACTGCAAGGAGATCCAACCAGTCCATTCTAAAGGAGATCAGTCCTGTGTGTTCATTGGAAGGACTGATGCTAAAGCTGAAACTCCAATACTTTGGCCACCTCATGCAAAGAGTTGACTCATTGGAAAAGACTCTGATGCTGGGAGGGATTGGGGGCAGGAGGAGAAGGGGACGACAGAGGATGAGATGGCTGGACGGCATCACTGACTCGATGGACATGAGTTTAAGTAAACTTCAGGAGTTGGTGACAGACAGGGAGGCCTGGCATGCTGCGATTCATGGGGTCGCAAAGAGTCGGACACGACTGAGTGACTGAACTGAACTGAACTGAACTGAATGATCCTCTAGCGATAATTGGAGTGGGCCTGGAAAAACTTCTGGTCATGAAAGGATTGGAATGTAGGCTGGGGTTTGAGAATGTGTACAGCTATCTGTCTGTGCTCAGTTGCTATATGGCGAGGAAGAGTAGGTTGTGGGTGCTTGGTCAGCTACATGGGAAAGTACGTTCAAGGAAATAATTTAAGAGGTCCCACTAAAACACTTACCTCATGCCAGCAGCTGTACATGATGGCATATACCCTCTCCGAAGCGAGATGAGGCCTGTAGAGACGCAGGCCTTGGGCAATGTGCTCAGCTGTTTCACTGTTAGTAAATCTCTCATATGGCATCTTCCCCAGAGAGTAAATTTCCCACATCAGCACCCCTAGACAATGAAAAAACAAAATGTGTTGTTTCTAGGTAGGAGGGATCCTAGTGTTCCTAGATCAACTTCAAACATTACATTCAGCTTGTTCCACCCCCCACCCCACCCCTGGGCTTTTTTAAAATTTTGTTCAAACTTCTGCTATAGTACTGAGTACGCTGGAGGTAATCAGGATTGCCACGGACCATTAGTTCCTCTAGGAGAGAGACAACATCTTATTTGTGTTTGTGGTTATAGAGTCTGGCAGAGTCCTTGGTACATCATTAGTATTCAGAAGCTGTGGAATACTGAATGAATTGTTTGTTTCCCTCAATAGATTCTAAGTTCTAAGAAGGCAGGAATCGTGTCTACTTTACTGTTTTTAATCCCCAGAAACCCCTCTGGTGCCCGATTCCCTAAGGATTAGATGAATGAAAGCAAGAACAAATCACAGTCTCTCTGTGCAGGTTGCAGAGTGTGGATTTCCCAACAGCATTCATTTTCTTTTGAGCTGTATAAGCCATGTAATCGTATCCACTCACCAAAAGCCCAAATGTCAGATTTGCTGCTGAACTTGCTGTACATGAGAACTTCTGGTGGAGACCACCGGACAGGAAATTTGGAGCCTACTGAGCTTGTATATTCATCATCCAGAACATACCTGCAAAGGATTCAGGACTTGTTGCTGTTACAATTTGGAGAGTTTGATATTTGCTTAAAATTTCTTGGCAGAGCCATAAGAGTTGCACAAATACTGCAGGCGAACCAGTGTCTTTTACAAATGCCATTACTAACATATTCCTCTTTTCATATCCGACTTAGCTTTCCTGATTGACAGTATAGATACAGCAAGGATGAAGTGGAATAAGGTCTAATAGGTATTCCCTTCCCTCTTTTCTCTTTTCCCATCCTTCCCTTCCTTCAATCCTGCAGTCAACAATGGCAATTAGGCTCATTAGGAAAGGAGACAGAGTAAAGTCAACAAGATTAACAGAACAAGACAGAATATTGGGGAAATTAGCTTTTTAAAAAAAGAGAAAGGAGAAAGGAGAAGAGAGGACTATAACAATAAAACAGAAGGATGAAAAGTGACTTAAACCATTCAGAGAAAGAAAAGGTATAGAAAGATGGTGGAAAAAACTAGAATTATAGGGGGAAAGGGAGAAGATTAAAAGTTACAGTGTCACCTCACGTTTGTACTGTGCCAGTTTTACTTTTAAAGGGAAAGGTGAAAAAGACTGCACTCACCTGGACAGGCCAAAGTCAGATACTTTAACAACTCCTTGATCGTTAACCAAACAGTTTCGAGCTGCCTGTAGTGCAACAGACACCAGTGAGACTCTGTCCTTGGTGCACAGGTTAAGGGCACAAAGCTTCTGTCCACCAGAGGTGGGAAGCCTCATCTCCTTTATCTAGACACACCTTCCCACCTAACAGGAGTCAGCTGATGCCACTGAGGAATTTCGATATACTTCCATCACATATAGAGCAACCCCCATAATAAGTAAAGCACTGAAGACTTGAAGCATGATTTCACTCACACTGGTAATTCCATGACAACCCTTCATGCGTTGAAATGTCGAGAGAATTAAGGGAGAACAGAAGGCAAGTGTGTTTTGTTTTCTGCTTTTCTACCGACAGGACTAGGGCTATTTCCGCCTTGGCATGGCTGGAATAAATATGCCCCGGGAGGCCAAGCAGGAGAAGTGATAGAGTGAAGTGGGTAGGTGGAGATGTCAGGAAAGTGTCTGGTTTAAGGGAGGCCAGCCACTTTCCTGTGATCAGCTAGACCATCCTGTAATACCAGGCCCATACTTTATAGGCTGACAGTTAACATGGCCTATGAGAATATGGGTCTGTTGATACAAGATGATGTCAATTTTCATGGGAAGCTGTAAATTCAGTTCTTTAATGTGAAATGTTTTTAAGTGTTTGCTAACTAATAATATAACATTTAAAAATGCACCAACAGACACCCAGTTTGTGACTCTGATATAACCAGAATGATGGTCCTGTGCTAAAAAACAGTTCCATCAGGATGAGGGCTGCCCTTCTGTCCCTGGAGGACTCCACCATTTCCTCGTCATAGTAGGAGGGGCTGCGAGTGACCATTACAGCTCCCACTGTGGGGAAACTTATGGTGTTGAGGCTGGAATTCCTTGACCAGCTGACCACTGGGGCAGAGGCTCACCAAACTTTTAGTATTTTCTAGATGAAATTGAAATCACGGCTCCAGCCACCTTCCTCAGCCATGGATGCATGATGTGCCTTCCTGTGCTACTTCCGCCCCCCTCACCCTTGGACCCAGACCAATCCTTCTGAGATCCTACCAGGTCTCGGTGGAGGAATTGCTTAGACTCTAGGTATTCCATGGCTTCACAGACATCCTTGCACATCTCCAGCAGCTGCTGAGTCTGGAAGCGGTGGCGCATCTCCCTCAGGTAGTTCAGAAGGCAGCCATTGGCCATGTACTCAGTGATGATGAAGATGGGCCGCTGTTTCGTGCAGACGCCATACAACTGCACCAGCTTCTCATGGGAAAGATTCCTACAGGAGAGGCAATGAACCAGTCTTCCCTTTCTGACTCTGAATATCATTCAGAAAGGAACTGAGGAGGAAAGGAGTTGGTCTTGGAGTAGAGTGTCAAATAAGAGATCATAATAACCTTTTAAGTGCCTAACATGTGAGGGTGAACCAGGATTTGGAGCCATCGATAGAACAGGAAACAAGTCCAGGGCTGAGTGAACACTAAGGGTACATTAGAATGTCTTCCTTTTGAAAGTCTCATTCTCTACATTTACCTCAAATACTGTCAAGATGATACCCGCCCATGAGCAATACTATTCTCCATCAGTATCAAAGAGAAATGAGTACCTTAGCAGTTAGGACTCACACCAATCAAAGGTTGACCTCAGGCCCAGGTCCCAAATCCCCCTTGTTATAAATCACCTTAAACCACAGTGGGAACCGTCCTTGTAATTCCTACTGGATGGAGAGTTGGGTTTGGACTGTAACTCACATCATGACTTTGGCTTCTTCAATGAACTCATCCTCAGACATGGAGCCTTCTTTGATCATCTTGATGGCCACATCATACTGGCCCCTCCACTTCCCATACTTCACTACTCCAAATTGTCCAGTCCCCAGCTCCTTCAAGAAGGTCAAGTCCTTTGGATCGATTTCCCATGATCCTATAATAACAACACCTTGATGTGATTCTTTGAGTCATGTATGTATAATTTCTACAATAGACTAGAATCCCTACTGGGGGTAGAAATAGAGAAGCAGTAAAAGGGAAAGTCTCAGGGGCACTAATTCATTTTTGCTCAGGTAAATCTCAGGGACAGGGGATTGCTGATTGGAAGAGTCTGGGAATTTTTGGTACAAGTCAGGCACAGAGCAAGAAGATCAACTAGACAACATCTTTAAAAAATCCCTTTACGATATTTTCCCCACAATTGAAAAAAACCCCAAACCTTTATGAATCTATGTTTTTGCAGTCCCAGTAGGAGCCACCAGAGGGATAAAACTCATTAGATAACTTTGATTTGGCTCTGTCTTAACACATTATTGACTGGGGGATTTTTGCAGAAACTAACACCTGTGGCATTTATAGGTCTCCGGTCAATAATGTGTTAACATTCCTTGTGGCAGCTGGGATGGAACAGTGCACTGCAAGAATGATTGAGAGGCAAGGTCTGGCTGGGTCTGCCAGATGGAGTAGTGCTTGCAACTGGCTGTTCCACCCTGCCCTAGAGAAATAAGCACTTACCGTATCCCAGGCCTGCAGTGGAAGGCGCATTCTTGTTTTGTTGAGACACTGGATATTTGAGCCTAGATATGAGTCCTAAAACATACAGAGAGGGTCATGCTGCTGGTGCAGAGCAGGGAGTGAGATGCCTTGCACACTTAATGCCTCACACTTCCAGTATCCATCTTTCTAGTACATTTTGAATCCCATAAGATTGCCATGAAGCTGAATTTTTCTGGAAGTTTCTCCTCTTATAAATGTTTTTCAGGGAAAAAAAAATACTAACTGAGGTATGCTCCCCAGCTAAATATATCCCCACCTCCCAGTCCAGGCTTAACTCACATCCTCCTTCTCCTTTTGATACTGAAAAGTGTAATTGGAACCCCATAAAATGACAGCCTTCATACTGCCTTGCCTGGACATGGTGGACAGCTGCAAGCCTTCTTGATGAAGCTTTTCCCATGTATTCATGTTCTCCCCAATCTCCCAGTTTTTAGAATGTCTACACTGTTTAGAAATTCTCTTCTGATGTTTTTGAGCCTGTATGTTCTTTAAGGGTAAGGACCTAAAGTAATAGTTTTTGTGTGTTCTCTAGTAGCAAAATTACAGAGTAGACACTAGGAGTTCAATGAATATTGCTGATTAATTACCAGTCTCTTCTATGTCCTTCCTTAGCACTGAGCATCAATCACCAAATAAGAAGTCAGTCCCTGCTGGGTGTAAGGTCTGCATCTGACCACCTCTTCACTTGACTTCAATCCAGCATCACAGGGGTTCATTTTCACAGTTAATTGTCACTACCCTATGAGGCTTAATGTTTCACCTAACCACCTTGTCCTAAATTCCTTCTCTTGGTACTTGTCACACCCTTCTTCTCTGGTTTCCCTGGTACTTACCAGCAGAGTTATGCTGATGGTAGTTAATGAGCTCAGGGATAGTGCTGAAAAGGTGCTTCTCAGCCAGGTAATACTGGCTCTGAGGTGTGGAACACACGACATAATGGCGTATCACCCCTTGAGGTTCCCTGAAGAAGTGGACGCTGAGTCAGCAACTCGGGAGCAAGGGCCCAAAGGACCCAAGAAGTGAAGTGAGGTGAGTTTTGAGTTTAAGCGACAGAGGAAGTGGGAGAAGCACTTCATTAAGGAACTGTTGGATGGGTGCCCCTGTTCTTTTCCCCCAGGGCCTTAAAACAGTAACACTCACCCTGTAGATTTGGCAAACACAGACACGGTATATTTTCCAGCTTTGCTGGAGTCTCTGACAATGAAGCCTCCTTCTTTACCCTGAAAAGATGGGAAAAGAAGCTGACCATCAGGAGGAAATGGCACTGCTACCAGCATCCCAACTGCCCAAACCCAAGACAAAACAGAAGCCCTGATTTCACTGCCAAGTTGCACATTTGAGCTGCAGCCTTGTTGCTTTTGACACTGCAAGGTGTAATTGGGACCCCATCAAATGAGAGCCTTGATACTGCTTTGCCTGGAGGTGGTGGACAGCAGCAAGCCCTCAATTCGGGATCCTTGCTTGTGGTACAAAGAGACTGCCATTTACTTGTGGTCACACACTTACCTCTTGCTTCAACAGCTGCTCAGCTTGACTCCGAGTCATGTGTTTGGAATACCACCTGGAAAGGGAGAGTGCTTGGCTGGCTTCTAGGTCATGGCCTGAGTGGCTCGTTAGAGTGCTGTCTGTGGCTCATCCGTGCCATTGAGTCAGTCAGTTCACTCCACTGCTATTTACTGAGTGCCTGTCATGTGCATAGCACACTATATCCTTTTCCCAAAGCCTGCTTGTTGCTGAAGAATTGTGGAAATGGAGAGCAAGTGGCAGAAGGTTGCAGGAAACAGATGAGGGTCAGGGCCTTCAAAGACAACCCACTTCCCTGATTCAGGAGAATGGACAACCAGAACAGTTTGCCATTTTTCACCCTTTCAAATGTTTCCTATCAGGCTGTGGTTTTCTTTGAGTGTAGTTATTCCGATTTAGAGAGGAGGGGGTATGGTGATCTCTCCAGCTTCCATCAACAGGGTGTTTGGGATAAGGGTAAGATGTAGGCACTATCAGTTGAATTGGTGGCATCATTTGACCCAGTTGACGCTGATTTTAATAAGTATCTTGATATCAAAATTTTGTTGAAAGTATGAAAAAGGTTTATACGGTATTGTGAAGATTCTATGCTGGGAACATAAGCATACTCACTCATACATTTCTATGGAGTCCTCCGCTTCAGTTACATAGTTACTAGGGATGTAGCCTTCCTGCCTGTAGAGGAGACAACAGGGTTGATCATCCAACACTTCCCAGTCTGGGTGAGAGATGGATTTGTTTACCTTGTATCCTGGGGCTCAGAACCAGTCTCAAATGGTGGTATATAAAATGTCCTGCCCTCAAAGAGGATCATGTTGCCAATGCACAGCTAGGCCGGTGGAGTGTGCAGCTTCTGTACTTGCAGCACTGATCACATATGCTCCACAACATGCGGGCTCAGGGAGGGGGCCACGTGCAGAGCTGCGCTCTGGGAAGTACTTGGGGGGAGAGCATATTCCCTTTGATGTGGGAAGAACAATTTCTGATCAGGATACTGAGTAGGGGAGTTATGATGCAGGATTTTGCATGTGTGTAGAGTAGGTGGGTGGAGAAGGCAATGGCACCCCACTCCAGTGCTCTTGCCTGGAAAATTCCATGGACGGAGGAGCCTGGTAGGCTGCTGTCCATGGGGTCGCTAGGACTTGGACACGACTGAGCGACTTCACTTTCACTTTTCACTTTCCTGCATTGGAGAAGGAAATGGCAGTCCACTCCAGTGTTCTTGCCTGGAGAATCCCAGGGACGGGGGAGCCTGGTGGGCTGCTGTCTATGGGATCACACGACTGAAGTGACTTAGCAGCAGCAGCAGAGTAGGTGGGAGGGATTCCCTGGCAGCTCAGCTCGTAAAGAATCCACCTGCAATGCAGGAGCCCCTGGTTTGATTCTTGGGTCGGGAAGATCCCCTGGAGAAGGGATAGGCTACCCACTTCAGTGTTCTTGGGCTTCTCTAGTGGCTCAGATGGTAAAGAATCTGCCCACAATCTGGGAGACCTGGGTTCAGTCTCTGGGTTGGGAAGATCCCCTGGAGGAGGGCACCCCACTTCAGTATTCTTGGCTGGAGAATCCCCATGGACAGAAGAGCCTGGTGGGCTACAGTCCATGGGGTCACAAAGAGTCAGACACGACTGAGCGACTAAGCACAAAGTAGATGGATACAAGGCTCAAGGAGAGTGGACATGAACTCACCCATTTTTATCCCGGGCACGCCACCAGGGTAAGTTGCTCTCCTCCAGGATAAAATACTCGTTGCCCTTATGCAGCTGTAGATCATTTGCATTCATTGGCATGTAGTCATAAAGGGCTACAACTTTTTTCAGCTCACTTGTCGAGACAGGTGCTGCTGTTGGCTCAGGGGGCAGTGGCTTTTTTAAGATCTGTGTTGTTAGGAAAAAAAAGTTGGGGAGATTGGCTAGATATCAGGCACTCTCCTATCGTCCCCCAACCATTCTAACCCAAATCAGGCAAAATAAAAGGTTTATTCAACATTCACTCAACAACCATTTTTAAGCACCCCTGCAGGGTCTCTCAGCATGGAATGCGCATCAGAACCATCTTGTGGGCAGTTAACAATCCCAACACCCAAGCAGTTTCAAAGACCAACTATGTCAAAATCTCTGAGGGTTGGACCCAGGCATCAGTGTTCATAAAGCTTCTTGGGCAAAAACCATCTGGAAAACTTAGCACTAAACTAGTACATGGACCCACTAAGTGGCTCTGAATCTTCTTTTCTTTGTTTGTAAAATGAACGTAATAAGAATTCCTGCCTTGCTTACCTACAATAAAAGCCTTTCTAGACCTCCAAAAGTAACCCCCGAAATCAAGTTTTAAAGTAATATATTAGTGGTAAATTCAAGATATTGGGTATATGGGCATTCACTGTTAAAATTTTTCAATTTTATGTTTGAAAATATTTTTCATTTAAAAAAAAATCAGGCTTTGTTTTGTTCTAAACAAGCGACTGGATTAAATGGTTGCCAAGAGCTTCCTAAGAAGCCTCTGTCTCTCCACCAAAGAGGAAGTCCTACTAAGAAGGCCAAATCCCCTATCTCAACAAGATTATCAGTTTACACTGCCATATCCCAGGGAGAATTCCAAGACTCTGGTCTGTTTTCTGGGTGTGACTGTAAGTTTCCATTGAAGCAGCACCCAATTTCCCTGTATACCTGGTCCTCCTCAGGTGTGGGAGGAAGAGGCTTTTTTGTCTTGCGGTGAGAACTCCCAGGTTTTAAGCCTGCAAAGTAAGAAACCAGTGATCATAGCTACAGAGTGCATATTTGGGAAGGGCCCAGGGACAGGTTTGGTCAGGAACTTTACTCTTGTATTTGGTGCCTTTATGTAAGTTATGAAAAGTCTTGATGGCTACAGCCCAATGCCAGTTTTCCCAGCTAGAAAGAACAGAGCATCAGCTGACTTTTGGTTCCCACCCATCCTCTCCCCCAGGCTCCTTTATGCCCTGGCCAAAATGTACAGACCTGGGTTTGATAGAACCCTGAGAAAGTGATGGATAGAGTCAAAGGGGGGAGAGATTATACTGATCAGATCTCTTACTTCCATTTCTGTTCTCCAAAATTTGGCAGCCCATAGCATTTTTGGCTGTCTGAGAGCAGCAGAGATACTGCCCATCAATCCAGAAGCAAGGGTGATATTTCTGTACCAGATCATTGTTGTACCGGATTACTGTAAGAGAAGAAAAGAGAGAGAGAGGTGACATTTGACTTGTAGGAGAATCTACCTTAGGCATGTTTTCCTCTTTGAGTGTAGTGGTGAGCTTCAGACAACTGCCCCTTCCTCAGCCACCCTGAAGGGAAGCAAGCACAGGACCAGCTGGCTCACACGCTTCGCCGTGGAGCGTTCCTGTGTCATTCTCTTCAGTGGTTCTGTTACGATGACTATCTCTCAACCAGTGATCAGGGCGATAAGAATATCTGATGTCTCCAGAGCCCCAGAACAAAAATGTTATCTATGGTTTCCCGGTAGCCATTACAATCTTCCTGTAAAGCAGATGTTGACTCTGGTGGTCTTCCCCAGAAAAGGGAAACAATGTGACAAGCCAGCTCTCACTCCAGCTCTCAAGATACCAGTGCCCCAGCTTCTGGAGTGCTCTTTTAGAGCTATTTGTCTTTGTGAAAACTCCTGCCTCGCAATTTCTGTGTTCATGAAACAGTCAACAGAACAGAGCTCAGGATCAAAGGAAGGTGATTTTGCCTCTAGAATAAACATAGTTCAATCTTCCTAGGGCCACTGAGGAGGGTTGAGCTCCTTGTGGGAGATACACACAGCACTTCTATTTCCCTCACAGGGTTGTGAGGCCCAAAAGATCGCTCAGAATAGACAACAGCGTGGGTTGCAGATAGTAGGAATTAGTTTTACAGTTTTTAATACTGTGGTATTGCAAGAATTTTAACGGAAGTTGATTAGACAAGTCATCCTGGGATCCTGTTGCCAGATGACAGAGAAGCAAAGACAAAGGAAATAACTGACGATAGCTAGCCTTGGGCCAAAGATCTAGGCTAGCCTAAGAATGTGCATATTTGAGGACATACTCATTTCAGCATTTGATGCTAAAAAGAAGCCCTGCATAACTTTTTTTAAAAGATAAAAATAAAATAAAACCTTCCTTTGTAGAGAGCAGCTTAAGCCCTTAAGAGCTTGCTAGTCACACTCTACTCATTCAAGACTTTGGAGGAGGCCTAGAAGCTACTGGTGGCCAGGTGCATTTTACAGGCAAATGAAGAAAAAGTGCTGTCTCTCTCTTTTTTTCTTTCTTTTTTTAAAGTGCCATCTTGATGCTTTTCTAAACATGGATTTGAAGACTTCTAACCAGTGTCTCCTGCCCACACACACTCACCCCTCACTTTTTCAGCATATCCCTTCACCACTGCACCAAATGCAGAGCGGTGGGAGCTGATCAGATGGAGTGCAAGCTAAAAGGGGCTACATTGTCTGTAGAGGATTTTAAAACAATAATAAAGCCAATCAAAAGTCTGTAGGCCTTCTATTATCCTTATTGCCAAATTCAGACTTAAATTGAAGAAAGCAGGGAAAACCACTAGACCATTCAGGTATGACTTAAATCAAATCCCTAACGATTATACAGTGAAAGTGAGAAATAGATTTAAGGGCCTAGATCTGATAGACAGAGTGCCTGAACTACAGACAGAGGTTCGTGACACTGTACAGGAGACAGGGAGCAAGACCATCCCCAAGAAAAAGAAATGCAAAAAAAGCAAAATGGCTGTCTGAGGAGGCCTTACAAATAGCTATGAAAAGAAGAGAAGCAAAAAGCAAAGGATAAAAGGAAAGATATACCCATTTGAATGAAGAGTTTCAAAGAATACAAAGGAGAGATAAAAAAGCCTTCCTCAGTGATCAGTACAAGGAAATAGAGGATAACAATAGAATGGGAAAGACTAGAGCTCTTCTCAAGAAAATTAGAGATACCAAGGCAACATTTCATGCAAAGATGGGCTCGATAAAGGACAGAAATGGTAGGGACCTAACAGAAGCAGAAGATATTAAGAAAAGGTGGCAAGAATACACAGAAGAACTGTATAAAAAAGATCTTCATGACCCAGATAATCACGATGGTGTGATCACTCACTTAGAGCCAGACATCCTGGAATGTGAAGTCAAGTGGGCCTTAGGAAGCATCACTATGAACAAAGCTAGTGGAGGTGATGGAATTCCAGTTGAGCTATGTCAAATCCTAAAAGATGAGGCTGTGAAAGTGCTGCACTCAATATGCCAGCAAATTTGGAAAACTCAGCAGTGGCCACAGGACTCGAAAAGGTCAGTTTTCATTCCAGTCCCTAAGAAAGGCAATGCCAAAGAATGATCCAACTACCTCACAATTGCACTCATCTCACATGCTAGTAAAGAAATGCTCAAAATTCTCCAAGCCAGGCTTCAACAATACGTGAACCGTGAACTTCCAGATGTCCAAGCTGGTTTTACAAAAGGCAGAGGAACCGGAGATCAAATTACCAACATCCACTGAATGATCGAAAAAGAAAGAGAGTTCCAGAAAAACATCTGTTTCTGCTTTATTGACTATGCCAAAGCCTTTGACTGTGTGGATCACAATAAAGTGTGGAAAATTCTGAAAGAGATGGGAATACCAGACCACCTGACCTACTTCTTGAGAAATCTTAATTTAGGTCAGGAAGCAGCAGTTAGAACTGGACATGGAACAACAGACTGGTTCCAAATAGGAAAAGGAGTACATCAAGGCTGTATATTGTCACCCTGCTTATTAAACTTATATGCAGAGTACATCATGTGAAATGCCGGGCTGAATGAAGCACAAGCTGGAATCAAGATTGCTAGGAGAATAACAACCTCAGATATGCAGATGACACCACCCTTATGGCAGAAAGTGAAGAAGAACAAAAGAGCTTCTTGATGAAAGTGAAAGAGAAAGTTGGCTTAAAGCTCAACGTTCAGAAAACTAAGATCATGGCATCTGGTCCCATCACTTCATGGCAAATAGATGGGGAAACAGTGGAAACAGTGGCAGATTTTATTTTTCTGGGATCCAAAATCACTGCAGATTGTGACTGCAGTCTTGAAATTAAAGGACACTTGCTCCTTGGAAGAAAAGCTATGACTAACCTAGACAGCATATTAAAAGGCAAAGACATTACTTTGCCAACAAATGTCTGTCCAGTCAAGGCTATGGTTTTTCCAGTAGTCTTGTATGGATGTGAGAATTGCACTTTAAAGAAAGCTGAGTGCTGAAGAATTGATGGTTTTGAACTGTGGTGCTGGAGAAGACTCTTGAGAGTCTCTTGGACTGCAAGGAGATCCAACTAGTCCATCCTAAAAGAGATCAGTCCTGGGTGTTCATTGGAAGGACTGATGTTGAAGCTGAAACTACAATACTTTGGCCACTTGATGCGAAGTGGTGACTCATTTGAAAAGACCCTGATCCTGGGAAAGACTGAAGGCAGAAGAAGGGATGACAGAGGATGAGATGGTTGGATGGCATCACTGACTCAATGGGCATGAGTTTAAGTAAACTTCAGGAGTTGGTGATGGACAGGGAGGCTGGGCATGCTGCAGTCCATGGGGTCGCAAAGAGTTGGACAGGACTGAGCAACTAAACTGAACTGAACTCTAGCAATTCTGAACAATGTTTCAGATACTCTTCCTAGCTAGAACTGATTGCTCCTACCCTGTGCTTGCCCCATCCCTCCCTCGTGCCACGCCCATCACTGAGGGATTTGAAGAACCTTGGGTGTAGGCTTCAGCACCAGTAGACATTTCAAAACTCTTAATCAACAACTAGCTGCTCTGATAAATTAAGCTATCCTAATATGCTAATGAGAGGCTATAGGACTTTCTAACCCCCTACCTCCAGCACAGTCATTAAGAATCCACCCTACATTTCCGAATAGTTAAGAGATCCCTTGAAGATGACACTCGTCTTCTGTTGGTTAATGCAGAGCTGGTATTTCCAACTACTTAGAATTGCAAAGTCAGTGTCTGTTACAAACTGAATGTTTGTGTCCCCCTAAATTCATATAATGATGCCCCCCATGTGATAGTAGGAGATGTGGCCTTAGGAAGGTACTCAGGTCATGAGAGTGGAACCTCAAGATGAGATTGAAGTGAAATGAAGAAGTGAAGCCGCTCAGTCGTGTCCAACTCTTTGCGACCCCATGGACTGTAGCTTACCAGGCTCCATCCATGGGATTTTCCAGGCAAGAATACTGGAGTGGGTTGCCATTTCCTTCTCCAGAGGATCTTCCAGACCCAGGGATCGAACCAGGGTCTCCCACATTGCAGGCAGACGCTTTACTGTCTGAGCCACCAAGGTGAGATTAGTGCCCTTATAAGAAGAGACTGGAGAGAGATTCTCTTTCTCTGCCATATGAGAACCAGTGAGAAAAGTGACCAGTCTGCCAGCCAGGTAGAAAGTTCTCACCAGCAACCAAACTGGCCAACACCTTGGTCTTGGAGTCCCCAGCTTCCAAAACTGTGAGAAATAAATGTTTGTTGTTTAAATCACTTGAGCTATGATATTTTGTTGTGGGAGAACTAGGAGAAAACTGCTTACTTCGCCAGTGCATGGGGCCACGAAGCACTAATGGTTGATGCACATTCCAAGTATATCATGGACTGATCTCTCATATCCATTTTTGTCAGGATAATGGCTCAAATTCAGTTTGGGGCATGAGTGATTGGTTACCCTCCATATACATCATTGGAGTTTCACAAATGCCACTCATTTGTTTTGGTGAGTTCAGGTCTTTTGCTCATTTTTGAAGCTACAGTTAGGATAGGCTCTATTGAGCTTGACCAAATGAAGACAAGTGTCTGTGGTGCTGTAATACTGAAGTGCCCACTGTCATGTTCAAGGAAATGGAAGGAGAGAGCTCAGGGCTCAAGGATACAAGGTTTGCGTGGAAAGTACCACTGAAAAGAGATGGCAGTTCAATATGAGATACCTGACATCCTACTTTTTAAATTGAGGTATGAATGTGAATGTGTTAGTCGCTCAGTCATGTCCAACTCTTTGCAACTCCATGTAGTCTGCCAGGCTTCTCTGTCCATGGGATTTTCCAGGCAAGATACTGGAGTGGGTTGCCATTTCCTTCTCCAGGGGATCTTCCCCACCCAGAGGTAGAACCCAGGTCTCCTGCACTGCAGGGAGCTTTTTTTTTTTTTTTTCCATCCAAGCCACCAGGGAAGCCCTTGAGGTATAGCTTACATATCAATATATAAATTGAGATATAGCTAATATATAATAAAACATGCAATCTGAGGTATCCAGCTAGCCACATTTGTGTAAAACCATTTAACCACCACTCAGATCCAGCATCTCAGAAGGCTCCCTCGTGCCTCTTCACAGCCAATACTGCTACAGAGGTAGCCTGTATACCACGAGGCCCCCTTCTCATGTTAGTGATTTGCAATTGGTGCATTTCACTCCAGAGTGGGATAACATCACCAGAGTGGGATTTTATAGCTTCCGGAGGATCTCATTATTGGCATTGCCAGCATCTGGGGCTGTTCTGAGATCTTTAGGATTTGCATCTAAATCTCCCAACAACCGTGGTGTTTGTTGCAAGGCAGCTACTTTGGGGCTGGTTAGCCCAAGTAGATTCTGGAGTAAATGAAAAAAAAAATGCTTTCAGTAAAACACAAGGGAAGAGAAAGCAAAATTGAACCAATGAACCAACTGAAGTAGCAGTGGTTTCTGTTTGTTTTGGTTTTGTTTTTACTGTTGGAATTTTACTTACCTATGAAACTTTAATAGCAGGGCATAATCAACATAGTGAGGTTAATATCAGAGTCAATAAAACAAGTTTACATGTTGAATAGTCTTATCCTCGGTCATTACTCATAAATTGAATATAGTGGGCACTCTATATTTTTGAGCTAACCTACAACTGGTTTTGAAATTGGTGTTTGAAGTGTTAAAGGAATTACTAACTTATACATACCACATTTTTTCCCTTTTGGTTCTGACTCATCTAGTATGTCCCACCTTCCCCTATTTCCAAACTAAATCCTAGGTGTCCATCAGTGTGGATCCCAAGTTGGTGGTGATTGTTCTGCAGAAAAATCACTTAACACATCTATTCGTTGGTTGCCTTCTGTGTGCAAGGCAATGTATAAGGTACTATGGAGAGAACTAAAGAAGTACAAGTATATATGCCCTCTGGAACTCCAGCTCAGCCTCTGCATATATTTCTTTACCTTGTAGGTGGCATCTTGGTTTAGAGCACATACTTTGGAGCCTGAGTTCAGAGCCTGACCATGCCACTTACTAACTGAGTGCCTTTGGGCCAGTTACTTAACCTCCTATACCTCTGGGTTTGTTTTTTTTGTCTCTGAAATGGGGATGGTGAAATTAACTGCCTCGAGTAGCTGATAGGAAGAAGAAATCAGTTAACGTACATCAAGGACTTAAGATCTTGGATCATAATAAGCATTACTGAAGTCTTTGCTCATTTTGTACCCTCAAGACTAAAGGTGACCTCTTCAAAACATGCCAGGAACTGAACTATGTGGTACAAGATATTGCCTATTTGTAATGTCCACATGGCTTTACTCTTAAAATATCTTGCACCCAACTACAGGTGCAATTTCTGGGCTTGAGAACCAGGCAGCACAAAACTCTGCAATGAGTTTAGGCTTTAGCGTCAAACAGACTTAGGGATGTAGTAAGAACCCAGGCTCCACAGCTCACTAGCTATGTGCCCTTGAGCAACTTACTTAACCTCTTAGAGCTTCAGTTCCCTCATCTGTAATTAGGGGTATAATACATACTAAATAAGCTTATCGGCAGGATTAAACATGCTAGTATGTTTGAAGCACTTGGCATAGAGCCTGGTACAGAATTAATGCTCATTAGGTGTTAGTTGTTTTCAGCCCAAGGTTGCTGTGAGAATTAAATGAGATAATGATTACAAGATATCTAGCTTAGTGTCTGGCACATAAAAAGAACTAAGTAAATGACCCCTCTGTTTCTTTCTCCTCTTTTGGCTCGAAAGATCTGATGATTTTTGTATTGGCCAATCAGACTTGCATTCAAGGGACTGAACAAAGCTGGTGTAGTCAACCACCAAATATCAGAATCTACATGTTTATTAAGACAAAGGGCTGTCATGCAATAACCCAACCATGCTGTTATCAGTCTGCCATCCTTCCTGTTTCTCTAGGCAGCCTTTCCTGATGTCAACTCAACCAGTTAATCTCTCAGTCACTTGACATGTGGCTATATATACACACAAATATGTGTGCATGCATCCTGTGTAAGCATTTACAGTCGAGTTTATCTGAGCATACTATATGGTCTATGTGAAAAACTGAACTATGTTCAATTGAGGTCCTCACAAAGCAAGGAACAGAAAATAGCTCTTTGGAAAATATTTACCAACAATGAAAAGATGTACAGTGCTTTCTTGTACATTGCTTTACAGTTGCTGTGTACTTTCACATACATTACCTCCCAGAGATAGGTACCATGGACATCATTATTATTATCATCATTATTAACATATCATTATCATCGTCATCATCATTATTATTATCATCATCTTTCTCTTTCAGAAAAAGAACTTGAACCTCAAAGAAGCCTACTTACCAGAGGTCACCCAGTTTATCAGTGGTAGAAGAAGACTTGGAACCAGGGTCTTTACTCTGACCCTAAGCACTCTCATAATCACATATTAATTTTGGGGGAACCAGATATTTCATATCTATGATTCAAAATATTGAAATAACCATTGAGTACCATACCACACCACCATTGTAAATTGGTGTAAAGAATGGGACCTTTTTATAAATAGGGAAATGGAGGAGCCTATAATTACAAAATTGCATTAAAGAGACAGTGGTAGAACTGAGTTGAAACTCTTAGTCTAGCACCTGATCTTTCATCAAATATGAAGGAATATATTGTCAATTGTATCACTAATATTGAAGGAAATGAAATATTTCTTGCTCCCCTTCTCCTTTCTCATTCTCTCCCTCCTTCCCTTTCCCCCTTTCTTTTTTCACCTCCCTTCTTGCATCCATTCTTTTTCCTTCTCTCCTTCTCCCTCTCTCCTTTCCTCCCTGTCCCCATTTTCTATCCTTTCTTTATCTTTTTCTCCCTCTCTCTCAATTTCTCTCTTTCCTTCCTCCCTCCCATCCTTCCTTTGGAAACTAGCTTATTTTCCAAGTAATTCTCACCATTTTTGAGCTGGTGAATCCAACGCTTCCTCAGGTCTTCGGTTGGGGAGAAGACATAGAGAGGCCCTTCATCATATACAACCTGGGGCAATGGACACACAGACTTCAGCAGTTAGGAGTCGGAAAAAAAAGAAAGACCTTGAAGCAACTAATCTTAAGCTACAACAGTGGGTTGCCATTTCCTTCTCCAGGGGATCTTCCCAACCCAGGGATCGATCCCAGGTCTCCCACATTGCAGGCAGACGCTTTAGCGTCTGAGCCACCAGGGAAGCCCTTGTATAATGACAGTGGAATACAAAAAGGCAGGCTCTTCAGTGAGCAGCGGGGCTGGTGTCATGCAAAGAATTCCTGAACAATTCATATCCAAGGATGTAGGATTAAGAAACTCTTAGCTTTGTGAATTCTCCTAGGTCCTCCTGAGTTGAGTTTCAATTCGTGTGTAAAATTAGTTCATAATCTTTGTGTTTATCCAATGAAGGATATTTTATGATCTTATTAAACTTTGTATAGAAGATAATTGAATGATTTATGTAACAGATCTTGATTAGTACATATGAATTATAAACTTCATCAATATGAGCAAAATTTTAACTCATGGCTAATTTTCCCCCCAATGCCTAGTGGTACCCCCTAGCCAATATTAGCCAAAATAAACCAAGTTTGGAACTACAGACCTATTCAAAAAGAGTGAAGTCTATATTAAGCATCATCATCAAATCAGTCAGTAGTTTTTGAACACTCCACCTATACAAGACTTCATGCTATGTGTTATGGAGATGTACAAAAGATATAAAACATGGTTTCAACCCTCACAGATTTAGTAGACATCGCAGTAGATTCTAAAGTCAAATGTAGATTAATTGTGAGTTACCTGCTATTTACCATTATCCACCAGGCCAGTCACAACATCAACTTAGTGAAAAACAATGGTAGGTTTTGTAAACTTTGTTATAGTCAGGGACATGAACAAGATCCTTTTACATTTTTTCTTTTTGCTTGTTAGTCTTGCTGTGCTCATAAATCCATGACAGAAAGCCCCCTCCCCTGAGACTTTCCACTTCCTTTTCTGGCTTTCACTGTTGCAGAGACTGCTTTATTCACGGTATGTAGCCTACAGAGTTCTAAGGACATAAGCAAACCAAATCAGAGATTGATTGAATCTGAAGCTCTTGCTCTCTCTGATGGCTTACATTGCATCTGTCAAACAGATGTCTATGTGGCGCTTCAGTTATCCCAGACTTGAATAGAATTTAAGTTTATATGTAAATCTAATAGGGTTTCCCCACACTGAACTTCCTAATACTACTCTTGCCCTCCCCTTTTCTGTCTTTTCAACCCACATGACCACCATTAGATAGAGAGGCAGAATCAGAAGGAAGTGAAATGCTCACTCAACAAACAGCATCTTTCTCAATGCAGTTCTCATAGACAAGACACACCATAATAGAATTAGTGCCATTACGGATTCTCTTTGAGGTGTAAAGAGTAAAAGAAACTATGTTTGACTGGAAAATAGAAAAGCAAACACCCTCAGCCTGTGTCATCCCTGATGATTACATTACAGGTCCCTTTGTGAACTGATGAGAGAAAATACTTCACCTGGAAGGGGTAAGGGAACCTTTCAATATTTGAGATCTGCCCAGTTTCACTGCTCTCTTCTCTTCTCTGCAATGACAGAAAAAATCATAATTATTGGTTGATGCATTACTCTTTTCTGGATTTCCTTAGGTACTGGGAGTCTTTTGCAGTGGTTCCACAAGACTATCCTGCATGGACAGTGCTAATCCTTAGTGATGGCTTCCTATATTCCAGGGGGACATGTAGCCATAGGATCCAGCACACCTTCATTCAAAAAAATCTCAAATTATTGAGGAAAGGGAGGTTACTCAATAAATGATGCTGGGACAAACATTTAACCACTAATATCGGCAGAGGTAGGAGAGTAGTTAAGGTAGCTATTTCACACCATACACCAGAATAAATTCTCGATGGATTCAAGAGCTTATGAAAGAAATGAAACTATGAATAACAGAAAAAAGCGAATATTCATATAATTTTGTGAGAGGCAAGGCCTTTCTGATATAATGCTAAAAGTTAGAACCATTGAGAGGAAGATGAGCTAATTTGGTGACATGGATTTTAAAACCCAGTATCGTTTAAAAAAAAATTCAAAGATAAATGAAAAACTGGAAAAATATTTTCAACATATATTATAAAGTTAATATATCTAGATCTCTTACAAAGTACTGGGAATAGGTAAATATTTCAATAGAAAAAAGGGTCAAAAAATCAACAGGCAATTCACAAATGGAAAAAGTATAAATGAGCTATGGATGTATAATGAGTAGCAAAAAAAAAAAAGACAAAATAAGTCAGCAATTAAATATTTAAAAATTAAATCATTTTTGGCTTTCAAATTAACAAATATTTAAATTATCTGGTGTTGAAAAGAATGTAGAGGAATAGATACTCTCATATTCAGCTTGTGGGAATATATAATATTCAAATTCTACTTCTACAAAATAGAGTAAAACTATAAAAATAACCAAAGTGTACAGATTTCATTAAGAAAAGAACAAAATATTACTCCTAGGAAGTCATTTTAAAGAATAACAAAGATACATAAAGATGTATGCAAGAATGTTCCCCTCAACATGATTTCTGATATAAAATAATTGGAAACAATTTAAATGTCTAGTAATAGGAGACTAGCTGAACAAATTAGAATAGATCCATGATAGGGAACACTATATAGTCATTAAAATCATATTATTAAAGATTACCTATTGTCCTGGGGAAAGTTTTTCATATTGGTAAATTGAAAATGTAAGTGGCAAAGCAAGGTGTTTAGTATGATTCTGTGTTTTAAATATATAACTGAAATATTAGTGTGAGTGTATGTGTTGTTAATGGAGAAAAACATCAATAAGTCTGTACATGAGCAAGTTAATAGTTGTTTTAGCTGACTAATGAGATTATGCATAATTTTATCTTCTTTATGTGCTTTCTTTGTATTTTGCAGAGTCTCTGTAATAAACATGCATTTACTCTTGTCATCAGAAAAAAATGACATTTAAAAAAATCAGGAAATCAGTAGATTTTATGTCCTCAGGGAAATGAGAGAAGAAGCAGTGAGAATCTCAAGACTCAGAGCCCTAGGGTTCTGGCTTGCAGACTAATTCAAGTCTGTAAATCTGATCCCGGTGACTGAGGGAGTAAAACCAATCATCTCTGATCAGCTTGAACACTTGATGGGATATCATCTTAAAACTGGTGTTACAAGTTTTCCAGTTAAGTGAGTTGTTCTGCATCTGGGGAAAAAGACATTGAGACTCAGCATAACCAATATGTGGTGGAGTGAAGAGCATATTGGTATAAGGGACCTTTGTGTGTCCCACCACTGCACAATATCACCAGTTTATTTACAGAGCATTGAAGTGTTCCAAGTTTCTGAACTCCACCCCACCCCCTGCGCCTGGTTCTAACAATCATCTCTTCTCACCGGAATCTGTCTTTCAGGGGGAGGATTTTTCTCCGGAACCACTGTTTCAACGCAAGTGATCTTCTCAACATCTATTGAACCCTTTTTACTGCCTCTTTTCTGAGAAAGAGAATGAGGAAGAAATGGAGAAAGGTTAAGAGCGATTAAGCAACCAGATGATTAGATTTTGCTATTTCATCATTCAACATAGTGAGGTGACACCCACACTCTATATCAGGACCTGTCATTTTGAAAAAATGAACAGACAAACCAAACCCAAACAACTTCCAGATCTATTAACCTGATCTTTTTTGACTACCAGATGGAGAGCAAATGCATTGACTTTGTGTGCTTTGTTTTTATTTTAACATAAAAAAATAAGGAAACAATTTCCAACTCTTGGGTTTCATTCTCAATAATCATTTAATGAGTGCTCACCAACTTTGAAAATCCATGGTGAGATTTCCCTGATAGCTTCTTAGCACCTTTGAATTTTTGTTCCAGTATGACTTCCCAGTTCTGGGTTAGGAAATGCTTTGCTGAATTTGAAGTGTACTTAGGTCCCTTCTATCCTGCTCCACCCCCGACTCCAACCAAAAAGGATCTACATCCTCACCAAGGCAGATTTAAGGCCAAGTCCTTAAAACTCAGGTTTCACAGCAGAGAAACTTACCCCACGTTCAAAGTCATACTCATAGTAGGAAAGTTTTTGCACGGTTAAGAGAAAGAGGCGCTTCTTGAAATTTAAAGGTGATGTTTTCTTTTTCTGCTGCGATCGCTTCAGAAAGATGCTCTCCAATATCACTGCAGCCATCGCTTCTTTCTGGAGCTCACTGGGTGCTATCGATAATGAAAGTTCTTGAAGACCCAGCACATTGATCCTCCTCATCCCTCCTGGTTCCCCCTCAGCCTAGCCACCTACTTTCAAATAGAATAGAAATGTTCAAAGCTAACAAAGAACGATCTTCTTACCTTGATGTCCTCCTTCCGTAACCCTCCTTTCTGCCAGTTTTCAGGTATAATGGATGCACACTGGATTGGGGTGATTGGTTCTACATTATGAGTTCATATAAACTGGGTTCTTGCCTAAGTCAATGGAGTGCTCTGGATATCAACGACATGTACCATGTGCTTGGTAATGTCTAGAAGCAACTCTACCCTAACCACCCTTTTACTGAATGTGCAGAATCTGTGAACAATAAAAAGTCTTGGTGCAGCTGTTGGACCTAATATCCCCCAGAAGGTATAATGCAGGTGCCAGAACTCCACTGAGGCAGATATTGGACTTTCAGTTCCCAGTTTCCTAGACAGTGAGTGTAATTTTTCATACCTTGTCCCACTGGGGTCTGTAACCAAGGGGTCTAATAAAGATATGGAGGCTGCACCTGCAGTTGTGGACATATACTAACTGCCACTCAACCGATTTTGCCCATCCTTTGTAGCTCTGGCTGAGCTTTGTTCTAAAATTGAAAAACAATTTTTGAGAGGCAGTTGTTTTGCTTGGTTTTTGCTCTTCCCTTCCTTTTTGCTTAGATTCATTCTTTTGGATCATCAACTCTTAGAGATGCCATCTTTGATCATTTATGAAAAGTAACTTGTTTAGTCTCTCCAAACTTTTTTAACAGTAATTCAGAAAGATTCAGTTTGGGTAACTGAAATATACAAAGGCAAAGAAAGTTACACAAAGTCACCCTTGGTTTTATTTTTTTTTTTAATTCAAACAAAACACACAGTTATTCACTTAAATGCACTATCTTGTAGTACTAATCCATAACTTTCATTAGAAAGATAAAGTGAAGACATAAATACTGACACAAAAACAGAGCATTAAAAAATTCTGGAAAAAAAAATCACCAAATGATCAGCCCCTTCCCCATCCAGTTTTGTTGGAAGTAAGTTCTTTTCCTGAAGGGGATAGATTTTGTTTTGTTTTAACTAAATTCCTTATGCTTTTGGTGGCAGAATAAAGTCAGTAGTTTTTTCCTACTTGACAAGCATAAGTTACTTCTCACACCAGGAAAGCAAAGGAATGGTTTGTATCGAAGTCTGAGGCTATCCACACCATTATTTTGCTCTTTCTTGTGGTGTAAACAGCTCTATTATTGTACTGAGGAGACAAAAATAGGTTACAGAAACACCAAGGATGTTCAGAATGATCACTTTGCTACTTGTTCATCGTCTGGATGCCACTGTTCTCTGGTGATAGATTTTTTTCAACTTTTTATAAATGATTTTTTGAGAAAATCAGGCCAAGGAGTACACTTTTCCCTACACCTTGCCACACAGCTCTCTTCCCTAATTCCCGGGTTGAAATCATCTCTCACAGGACTGAGAAACTAATAAGAGTTGTAGCATTCAGATCCAGCTCAATCCCCAAAGAGATTTCTTGTAACATTAAGATTTTTCATTTACTCAGAAGTAGTGATAACCAACTAATAATGGTCGGCTCTCAGGTACTGCCAACACATCGAGATCCTGTACTAATATCTTGTTTGTTCCCATGGTGAATCCCAATTAAGTATCTATTCACAACCAAAGATTCAACTTAGAAAAAAGAAAGTAATACCCTAAAGAAATCAAGTAACATAACCAGTAAATTGGATCATCTGAACAAACCACGTCCAGCTGTGCCTCTTTTAGCTGAGTAAAGCACACCCATCATTTTACCTTTAGGTTCGTTGCAAGCTCTTGGTGAATACACTCCCCGCTCAGACCCAGCATCTGCTTCAGCCTTGGCCTCTCCTCTTATTTCCCATGAGACAGGTCCTTCTGGAAGCTGCCTCTGTTCTTTTTGTTTTTCAGAACAAATCCAGTTTGTACAAGAGGAAGCCTTCCTCTCTTTCAAGTATCTCTGTTGGGGTAGGGTTTAGAGCTGGTCTAAGTATGAGGAAGTAAGCCTCTCACTAGCCATCGCCCCTCTGAGCGTGGGGTGAAATGGCCTCTACCTGTAGATCACTAAGCTGGAGGACTGCTGGGATTTCCACGGCCTGATTGCTCCCTCTTTGATTGCTTCCCCCTATTCCTTGTGATCCATTCAAGACACACATGGTCTGACAATGTGGTAGCTCTTCCTTAGTCACCTCTGGTCCATTAATGGTGAAAGGAGAGGCATCTACTTTTATATCTTCCTGAAGGCTGGTGTGTAATGGACACTTTGCTTTAGAGGATAGTTTCGGCTTCTTTGGGTACTTATTATGGAAAGTCCTATTTTTTTTCTAACAATTTCAGCAGCCCACAGAGTCAACTGACCACAAAAGATGCACAGTGAGGGCTGACCCTGCACCTCACTCAAGTGGTGGGGGTGGGGTGGAAACGGAAGTGACATGAATGTTACACACACACACACACACACACACACACTTCATATAGGAAAAGAAAGAGGAGAAAAAAGAATAGACACACTCGGCTCTTCATCTAAAACGTAAAGTTACAGTGTTATGATGTTCTCTTTATTAATCTACAGATGCAGGATTTTCACATGGCCATTTTGTGCAGCCTCTAGTCTCCCTATGGAGCTGCTGCTGCTGCTGCTGCTGCTGCTAAGTCACTTCAGTCGTGTCCGACTCTGTGCGACCCCATAGACGGCAGCCCACCAGGCTCCCGCGTCCCTGGGATTCTCCAGGCAAGAACACTGGAGTGGGCTGCCATTTCCTTCTCCAATGCATGAAAGTGAAAGTGAAGTCGCTCAGTTGTGTCCGACCCTCAGCAACCCCATGGACTACAGCCTTCCAGGCTCCTCTGTCCATGGGATTTTCCAGGCAAGAGTACTGGAGTGGGGTGCCATTGCCTTCTCCGCCCTATGGAGCAGTAGAATTCAAAAAGAGAATGCTTAGTAGTAAGCGTTCAGCCATTTTACAAACTGGCCTATGCCAAGGAATTAATATAAATAACACTTGCAGAACTGGTCAAGTAAACCACCTTTGATTCCTATCTTTACTCATTATTAGGGACAACATCAGAGCAAAAATCAGAAAACAGCTCAGCCTGACTATGATTAGGAAAGGTCTTATTAGGAGATGCTAGTTAGAACAGTCATAGTTCAAATAACTACTAAGACAGAAATATCCAATAAGCTGCATTTTGTGCGTATTCCTCATTTAAAGCATGACTTAATTGCCCAGCAAGATTCTAGCCGTTTCCTTTTCTCCCCAGGGGAATGGGAGGCAACTCCTGCTTCTCTTAGTGCAGCCCATCATCAGACATTCTATACACATTCTTTCATTTACTCTTTACGACAAACAGCAAAGCAAGGTTCACGGAGGTTATGTGACTTGCCTAGATCTATCTATTTGTGACTCCGCACCCTTGCTGTTTCTGTTGTACCTCATTGCCTCCCAGAGGGAATTTTGTTTTTTGTCTTTAGTGAAGTGTGATGTCGTTCACCTCAGCACTCTGTCACTGCCCATGGCTATCATCACAGAGCAGTGGGGACAGAACCCTCTCCATCTTCTAAGAACAGTAGACAAAGGAGGAAATGGTGGTAAGTGTGGGGATAAGTAAGAAAGAATTCAGGATCCAGGGGTACTTTTCTCTGCAATATTCCTCTACACATGAAAGGATGGTCTGTCCTATTTAATTGACGACAGTACTTTTTTCCCACATGAGGACTCTTAGTTCCACCATGGTTATCTTACGTTTTCCTTTAAATCCTCTCTAAGGAGATCTTGTTTACTGGTCGATTTTTAGATTCACCAGCTGTTTTTCCCTTCAGGATTTTTCATTGTTAAAGGGATAAAAGCATAGAGTTTAGATGCAACACCAACTCTTCGTTCTAGGGTTCTAATTGCTTACTGTGCATATAAAACTTTGTTTGAATGTACTTTCTTTCATATTATGAAATATTGCAAATAGGCAGAAAGAAAAGAGAATAACATTACACTCATGTGCTCACCGTTAGCTTAATAGAATCCTGACGTTGTGCTACTTTGTTTCTGTTTTTTTTTTTTTTAAGAACTATAATACTATCCATACAGTCAAAACTCCCTTGTGTGCTCTTCCACAATTTTATTCTCCTCCCTCCCTACAGGCTACTAATATCTGGAATTTAGCATTCAGCATTCCTAGGCACGTTTTTATATTATTACTACATAATAGGTAATAGTAGCTAATATTACTATTACTAATATTACTATTAATATGTAATAGGTAATAGTAGGAATTACTACATAATAGGTAATACTAAGTAAGTATCCAAAAGAAATACTTAGCATTGGTTTACACGGTTCACATTTGAATTTATGTGTTACATACTAGCAACTTGCTTTTTTTCTCAATGTAACATTTTATGATTTTTTTTACCTAGTTCTAGTTCATACATTTTAATTTATTTTGATATGTATCAAGTATGCTATGTAATGAATATATCACATTAATCCATTCTCCTATTGATGGATACTTAGGTTATTTGTTTTCAATTATAAAGAATGCTACCATGAACATTCTTGTACCTGTGGTCATAGTTTTCCACTCTCAGAATGAATTCTCAGTTACTAAGTCAAATTGGCAAACCCAGCCCAGCTTGTGTGTTGGATTATGCACTTCATGTAATCCCTTGTTCTTTTTTTGGTTCAATCTTCCTAAACGTTTTCTATGAAATCTGGTAGAATTATCAGTGGTCTCTAAGTAGAGTAGAGTATAACTGATAGGCCTACTAAAAATCTCTTCTCAGGTCCAAGAAGCATCTCTCAGGTTTTGATTGAGATTTTGATTGAGAATTTCCCCATCTCGGAACCAGAAGAGAAGTTGTCATTAAAATATCATACCCATAGCAACAAAGAGCCATAATTACTCTTGTTAAGTCCTCAAGAAGGTCTGTTCAGGTCCCAGTGAAAGCTAATTATTTGATGATGTTTCCAGGGTCATTGCTACAGGTGACCAAATTTGTGATGAAGACTTCCAGGAAAATCAGTTTTCTGGCTGCTGGCTAACCTGGGAAATTCTCATCTACTGCAATCATTTCTAAAAGGTCTCAGCACTCTGGTTCTTCTTCAGCATTTCATGTTGTTAACATTTTACAATTTTCTTCTGTGGTTTTGGACATTTCTGGTCTCTGTCAACTCTTCTGCCCTGCACTAGACACAATAGATTCTGGCCAAGTGATGAAAGGAGAGCCAGATAACCAATCTGCTAGCTTCCCTTGAGCAACAGGTTGGTGGTGATACTTTCAGCATTGCTCCTTTGCCCTGAGAGTGACTGCTACGATGTCCGTCTTTCACTCTGGATTTGTGTGACCCTTTGGCCTTCTTTCTCAATTTAGCTTTTGTTTTCCCTGGTTTAAATATATTATTTTTTCCCTCAATATCACAGTAAAACATGTTCATTATAGAAAATGTTTTAAGTACAGGGATATTAAAAAGGAAAACATCAGTTACAAGCTCATTATCCAGACACATTAATCTTTGGCATGTTTCCTTCCATTCTTTTTCTCTGTGTTTTTCTGACTATATTTGAGATCATATTGCACCTAATATTTAGAGTTTGCTTATTTTTCTTATTCTTATACTTAGATACTTATTACCTAAGTATCCTTCCTTCACCCAACATACGTTGTCCACAAAATATCTAAAGTTCTTGTTTAACATTATTTCAGATGTTTTCCCTTGTTGTTAGGATCTCTATATAAACATCATATGCTGAGTCAAAAAGTTTGTGCCTTTTGCATTTTGAAATATATTGACAAAATAGTTTCCAGAAACACTGTAACTGATTTCCACTCCAAATAGCAGTTTTGGAGAACCTGTTTTTCCATACTTTTGTCTCTTTTCTGCTCCACTTCTAATCAGTTTCTTTTTATTCTGTTTCTATTACAGATAAATACGTAGGAAGGAGTTAATAGACTATAATTCATTTTCATTTTGGGGATGTAAGGCAGCGAGAATAGCTTCTTCTGAAAGTTCAGCTAACTGATGTTAACCCTAAGGGGATGTGGTAATTGCTCACAGAGAGGGAGGTGGAAAGCCTGGGATTAAGGCTTTTGCTTTTCAAATGCTCTCCCAACACCCTCAGCCAGTGCACAAGAACCTCCAGAGAAACCGAAAGTCACACGTGGCCCATTTGTTTCAGGGTCCTCAGAGCATTTCTCTCTCCCCCTCCCCCTGATGGCTTCATTTGCATAACCCAGCAGTTTTGGAGTGAATTAGGTCAAGGTCTGTCTCTAACTTCTTACTGAGCACTGCCTTCCTGAAAATTCTATGTCACTCTTATTCCGAAGGCCTAGCCATCGGATATCGGCATGGCATCCACGGGCAAAAAGCAGCAAGTGTCTGATGACTCTTTGGAGAACATTCAGACTGGTTTTCAAAAGCCATGTCTTCCTCTTATACCTAAGTCACTTCCTGGTATGGGGTCTAGTCCGCTGAAAGGAAACTCTCTATAGGAAATTTGCTCAAATGGAAATAGTAGATCATACTGATGATAATTTTAAATTGCACCCAGACCCTAGAAGTGGATGGAAAGTTGCACTAGTTCTCACCATGAGGAGTTTACAAAAGATTCTAAACAAACACATCGCTAGCCATAAGCTACAGGAATTTGGACTTGAAGGCAAGTAGACAGTTTAAGTTGTCTGAAGGGGTCAGAATAGACCAGATAGGGCTAACGCTAAGGGATTCCAGTTCAGTAGAACGCTTTAGATTATTTAGGGTATTTGCATCTTGTGGCTTATTTGGTAGGTGACATTTTTAATCAAGTAATTGAGGCTCCAAGAGGCCGTAGCACCCTTGGTCAGGGGCTTGGCATGCAAAAGGAGGGAAGGAGCAGAAGCAGCATGTAACTAACAGCACAGAAGATAACCCCTGAGCTGTACAGAGCCCTGCCTCTGGGCTTTGCTGCTGCCCTACCTTCGGAAACAGACAACATGAGACAGAGATGTGGAGCTTGGAGAGCAGGGTGACCGGGAAACTGGACTGGAATTCCATTTGGCCCGCACTCACCCAAGGATGTCTTGGTCAGAGCCAGCAATCCTTTTTATTCTAGACGCCACATATTTGTTCTAGGCAGGCCTTTTGGGGACCTTGACAGGTCTCAGGCAGAATACAAATAATAGCAAACACTGAGATAGGCACACTGACTATTGCTGGGCCCCATTTTAACTACTTTACATAGGACACACACCACTCACGACAATCCTATGGGGAAGGCACTAGGCAAGTAGGGGGAAAGGGCAAAGGGAAAACAGCAGGGGAAGAAAGGGGCAAGAAGAATTCACTGAGATTCCCCATGAATTTATTAAGCATTGGCTCTGTTCCGGGGTGGTAATGAACAAAATCAAGGAGGGGATAAAGAAGAGGGGATACAGGTAGAGAAAGGAGAAGGAGGAAAAGGAGGAAAAGGGAGAGACAGATGGAGAGGAGAGGAAAGGAGAGAAGCAAATGATGGAGCCTAGAAAAGAAGAGAGCCATGCACATGGCAGGCAATGGTAATAGGAAAAAGCTTCCCCGTGACCTCAGGGGTTGGCCGCACTGTCTGGGCCTCGAGGCCGAGGCTGACTTCTGGCCCAATCTCTTACCCACTGTTACCACGAGGTTGGCATGCACAGTCCTTCCAACAAGGCAGCTCTGATCCCAGCAGTACTGGCCCAATGCAGCCAGAGGCTTTCCACTCTGGTTGAGCCTTTCCGTAGCTTACAGAGCTCAAAAGCATATGCGTTTTGACCAATTTTTTTAGACAATCTGCCTCTTAAAAATTTCTTTTTCCTAAGGTCTCATTGACACACGGATCCATTTGGGGTCTTCTGGCAATATTACCCAAACAATTAATTTTTATCCTGGCTTATTTAGCCATGGGCATGAAAGCTTACTTTTCTGCCAAATTGTGCAGAGTTGCCTCTTTCCAACATCTGCTACCTGTTCAGATGGTCACCTTATGTCACTTTTTTTTTCTTGTCTCCACCCAACTATGACCTCCCCAGAAAGGACCCTTCCAGCCTCTTCTGATTATCAGAAGGGACTACCAGGGCCTTAGGCGATGACACTCCCACCCTCCATCTGCCTCCTCCTGCCTCAGACTACATGGCACCAGCCACGCTTTCTCTCTGACCTTCAAGGTCCTAGGAAAGGCAGTTACTGCTGCTGTCCAGCCCTTGCCATGCCCCGGACCCACCTCAGTTCTGACTTTAATGCAGGCAGCTCCCCGGATGCATTGAGATGCCGGGACTTGGAAGTCGGGACTCGATGTCAGAAGACACTGGCCCTGGAGACATATTCTTACAGTCCAGAGAGGAAGGACAGTCTGAGCAAACCCCACCCTTTCACAGCCACTCAGTTCCCTTTTTTTGTTTCCTGACTTAAACCAATGTCTTTTTTTTTCTTCTTCTCAGCAGCATGGTATCTGGTTCCCTGCTGCTGTCCTTATTCCACCACCCCCCCACCCGCCCAGCAGTCCCCGCCCTTCATTTGCTTGGGACCTCTGACAGTACTAGTTGAGTCTGCTCTGAAAGAACTCTTCTCTATTTGACTGGGGCCACTGAGACTCTAGACCAGGCTGGGTTGAGCAGACACGTCCTCAGGCTAACCTCCCCAACGTAAAGGGACGACATCGCTAAAGGATCATTGGGATGGTCAACACAGGGAGTGGAGACTTCCAGAAAAGAGGAGAAATGCAGATCTGTGGAGACAAAACAAAGGGACTGGCAAGGGAGTGTGTCTTTAGTGTCTCATGTCCTCTAAGGCAGAGACTTGAGGCCACACAGTTAAACTTGACAATGAAGGATGGAGACTATTGATGAAGGGACCCCAAAGTACAGATCCTGACAGAGGTAGAGACAAGACTTCCCCCTGCTGAGTCATTTTCTAAGAAAGCATTTTTTTTTCTACAGATAAAAATGTCTGAGTATAAGCCCACACACTGACATGTGTCCTTCCCATTTTTTGTGGATGTTGATTTTCTCCATTTTAGATTCTGCCTCGGGGATTAACTCTTCATTTACAACTTTCTCTTTCGTCTCAAAAAAGATGACTAGATGTGTTGCTTGAAGCCTGAATGTTTCCTCAGCCACCTTCTAGCTCACGTTCTAGCAGAGATCGTCTCCAGGAGGGCTCTCCTAGGACATGCAGATAGTACTGGCTATAGACCATGATGGCCGCAGCCCTGGGTAACTGATCTGCTTGCCCATCTTGACACATCAGCCACTGCCATATTTACTTGTCCTAGGCACCATATGTGGGGCTTCCCTGGTAGCTCAGCGGGTAAAGAATCTGCCTGCAATGTAGGAGACCTGGGTTAGATCCCTGGGTTGGGAAGATCTCCTGGAGGAGGGCATGGCAACCCACTACATTATCCTTGCCTGGAGAATCCCCATGGACGGAGGAGGCTGCTGGGCCATGTGGTTGCAAAGAGTTAGACATGACTGAGTGACTAAGCACAGCACAGCACAGGTGCTATATGCAGAAACAGATCATACATTCCACTAGAAGTCTGTCAGAATTTTTAAGGGAACAAGACATTTTTCAAAAATATTTGTAGGCTAGTTGACTAGTTAATCCTCAGATCCATACAAGATAAAGGGGCAGCCAGTGTTGCATGATCTATTTTTGTTGACAATTTTTATCCTTTCACTAGCCACCTCTGAATAGCTGCTCCAGGGATCTGCCTGAGAGTTGGTCACAGACACTCACTTTCCCTCACTCTGCCCATGTACACTCCTCTCACACACTTGTCCAGGTGACAGAAGGAGTGCACCCCAACAGTGCCAATGTCTAGATGTAGGTAAGTGAACAAGTCACATACACTGTGAAGCCAGGCTACGTCTAGGAGTCCTGTGTTCAATTCTGAGTTCCTCATCTTAAGGGAAATCAATGAGCAGGATCATGTTCAAACCAGAGACCAGGATTGGTGAAGGAATCTAAACCAAAGCTATGCCACATGAGGTGTGATAAAAAGAACTAAGGTCCATTAGACTAAGAGGGGCCATGTCCATTGTCTTCATATTTCCATGTTGCTAACATCAGAAATCTCTAGAAACAACTCGAAGGCCAGTAACACTGCGTAAGAGGCTGAGGAGAAGAAGGA
The DNA here is from genome assembly GCF_042477335.2 of Ovis canadensis. Taxonomy (NCBI): domain Eukaryota; kingdom Metazoa; phylum Chordata; class Mammalia; order Artiodactyla; family Bovidae; genus Ovis; species Ovis canadensis. The sequence continues at coordinate 135,149,029 of NC_091727.1, forward strand.
AATGCTCTGAGCCTATAGGCTGGCTGTCGGGCAAAGAAACTTTTGGGAAATGCAGTAGGCAGTGGTAATGTTTTTATCTCATTCCCAGACACTGTTCAACAAAATAGAGCTGATCAGAGAGTCAGCTCTAGACTCGTGGGTGTTCCTGGAGGGTAATGCAAGCATGAGAGCCCAGGCCGTCAAGGATCCTGAGCCTCTAATCCAGCGACACCTCCTCCTGGGTCCCTGCCAATTCTCTCTTCATCATTCTCTACTCTGTAGATGCTCCTGCTGCCCCTTGTGATGCCACAGTGAGGTACAAGGCTGTGGTCTTGAAACTACCTGGGATCAAATTCCAGCTCCATATAATAACCACTGGCGTGACTTTGGGTAATGCCATACCATTAAATCAACTTTAATGTCTCATGCCTGTTTTCTCACCTGTTAAATACTAATAAAGGTATATATCACCTGGGTTGTTAGGATAAAAGCAGGTAGTATGTGAAGTAGGAAAATGCCTGGCATATAATAAGTGTTCAATAGATGTTAGCTATTATAATTATGACCAACCTAGACAGCATATTAAAAAGCAAAGACATTACTTTATAACAAAGGTCCATCTAGTCAAGGCGATGGTTTTTCCAGTGGTCATGTATGGATGTGAGAGTTGGACTATAAAGAAAGCTGAGCACAGAAGAATTGATGTTTTTGAACTATGGTGTTAGAGAAGACTCTTGAGAGTCCTTTGGACTGGAAGGAGAGCCAACCAGTCCATCCTAAAGGAGATCAGTCCTGGGTGTTCATTGGAAGGACTGATGTTGAAGCTGAAACCCCAATACTTTGGCCACCTGATATGAAGAGCTGACTCATTTGAAAAGACCCTGAGGTTGGGAAAGATTGAGGGCAGGAGGAGAAGGGGATGACAAACGATGAGATGGTTGGATGGCATCACCGACTCAATGGACATGGGTTTGGGTGGACTCTGGGAGTTGGTGATGGACAGGGAGGCCTGGCATGCTGCGGTTCATGGGGTCACAAAGAGTCGGACACGACTGAGTGACTGAATTGATTGATTGATTGATTATAATTACCAGGCCACAACAATCATATTATATTATGGTAAAGGAATCCAAGCTCTGGAGTCGGATCACCTGTGTTTGTACCCTGGTTCTACTAAATACTATTGTATGTGCTAAGTCCCTTCAGTCGTGTCCAACTCTTTGAGATCCCATGCCAGGCTCCTCTATCAATGGGATTCTCCAGGCAAGAATACTGGAGTGGGTTGCCATTTCCTGCTCCAGACTAAATACTATCAGCATCGAGCATATTGTTTAACACCTTATGGCCTCAGTTTCCTCTACTGTAAAATGGGAATAATAGTATCAGCTACCTTCTAGAATTACTGTGAGAATTTTATGGGACAATTCACTTAAAATGCCCAGATGGACTCTCTTGAAACCTGGCACATGACTTCTGCCAGGTGTGCAAAGAAGTGAGCTGCTGGATATGTTCTCTCTTTTGGCCTAGTTACTGCTGTTGTTGGAGCGGAACAATTTAATCCTCACTTTGCAGAACCTAGGGTAGCCAACTTGCTCCCTAAACAAACGGGGGTGTTTGATGCTGAGCACTGTTCCTTTCTTACAAAGTATTTAGTCTGTAAGTCGCTCAGTCGTGTCCGACTCTTGCGACCCCGTGGACTGTAGCCCACCAGGCTTCTCCAGGCAAGAATACTGGAGTGGGTTACCATTTCCTTCTCCAGGGGATCTTCCCGACCCAGGGATCGAACCGGGTCTCCCGCATTGCAGGCAGACGCTTTAACCTCCGGGCCACCAGGGAAGCCCAATTATACATTTATGAGGGCTTCCCACGTGGCTCAGTGGTACAAAACCCACCTGTCAATGCAGAGACCTAAGAGACTGCCTGTTCGATCCCTGGGTTTGGAAGATGTCCTGGAGTGGTGCATGGAAACCCATTCCAGTATTCTTGCTTGGAGAATCCCATGGACAGAGGAACCTGGCAGGCTACAGCACATAGGGTGGCAAAGAGTCTGACACCTGAAGTGACTAAGCCTGCCCGCCTTCCGCTACAACGGTGCCCAACACAGAATAGGCATTCGATAAACATTTGTTGAATGCAACAACTAGCGATGTGATAGATGAACTAGAGCACTGGCTCCCTGTAAGCCTTCAGTGAACCGACAGTTCACTGAAATGTTGTTCCCAGTGACCTCGAAGTGGAACAGGAATCGGACATGGAGGCGGAGGGCTCGTCCCGTTCACTCTGGTCCTGGCTTCTCTCGGGGATAGGCACATGGAAGCCAGACGATCTGGAAGCACTGCTTCCTTCACTTAACGCTGCTACGCAGCAGTATCCGCCAAAAGTGAGGAAGTGAGGAAAAGTTGCAAAGCTGGAGTGGGGCGAGAGGAAGTCGAAGAGAGTGGATCAGCCTCCGCCAGAGCCCTTCTTTAAGCTTGTGCCTGCAGCACTGAGTCGAGTCCTCTCAGACACCAGAGGGAGGTGCGCACAGAGCCTGAGACTCTATGGTTGTTCCCACCGACTCCCATGAGGAAGCGCGACGAGAAACCTCCTATATACTTCCGTTTCCGGCCCGGTCTCTTTCTTTCTGTGCTGGTATCGCTCTCGCAAACATGGTAGGCGGGGCGGGGGGGGTCTGGTAACATCCAGTTTAATCTTTCCCTCTCTGTTGATGGTGTTGTCTCGGGATGAGTCCAGGCTCCTGAGTGGACTCGTTGTACCAAAGGAACCCACTATTGCCAGGATCGAGCCCAAAGGGACTGGGCTTCGGGGCCAGGAATTGAAGTGATGGGGTAGACGTAGGCAGCAGTAGAGGAAATATGTTCTTGTTTTAGTTTGGGACTCGGCAGAGGCCGCTATACTTGAAGTACATGGGGCTAGACCACCTTATAGTCAGCGTTGTGTGTTGGCGAGGAGTTTGAGAGTCGAGTCCTCGTGGGATGCCTTAGCTTCAGCTGGGTCGGGTTGGGCTTTGTGCCGATGGTCTGATAACACTATGTTCTGAACGGTTTATTTACTAGGTGAATGTTCCAAAAACCCGCCGGACTTTCTGTAAGAAGTGTGGGAAGCATCAGCCCCACAAAGTAACACAGTACAAGAAGGGCAAGGATTCTCTGTATGCCCAGGGTAAGATGGTTTGTACGTGATTTGGTTTTAATGCAACATTTGTATAGTAATCGAATACGCGAGCCCAGTCTCCCCTCCCTTTTCCACTTGGGCATTGATATTTCTGCTGGAAAGTCCAAGATAAAATCGATGAGAAGACTTTTCCACGTGTCTGTTTTGATTGGTTATGTTTGATAAACCCTGACAAATACCTTGCATTCTCCCAGGAAAGCGGCGTTATGACAGGAAACAGAGTGGCTATGGTGGGCAGACTAAGCCGATTTTCCGGAAAAAGGTTCGTAATAATTACTGTTTGATATGCTTCTCACTGACCGTGGCAGAGACTTTACATTTGCTTTTAGCCCACACACATCTACAGTATAGGTGTGTGTTTTATAGTTTCAGTGAAGTTTCCTCAGTTACCGGTGGAGATATTTAGTCGCTGGGAGCACAGTCCAGGTCTGACTGCACTGTACAGTATTGCACTGCCTCTCTGTTTTATATTTTTTGTCCTCCTCTTTGTGAAGAGGCAGACATCAAGGATTGAGACTTTCTTTCCTAAAGACTGAAGCTTGAGCACAACTGTAAATCCTTTCCTTTGCCCTGTTCTCATCTGTTGTCATGTCCTAAGGAGCCGTCATGCTTGCACTAAGAATCTTTCTCTTATTTTGAGCCTCAGTTCTGTTCAGAACCCTGAAGTCAGCTACTTACCTGAGGAAGACTTAAAAGTTTTTTAAATAGCCATTTAGGTCTGCCACTGACTTCCTGAATAACCTGTGGTTCTCTGTCTGAATTTCTGAGTTTCTGTTCCAATTTGTCTACCCCTTAAAGTACACAATGCTTGGAGCATAGCCTTCCCACAAACAGCATTTCTTTTGGCACTTAGCTCCTCATTCAGCCTGGTTCCAGAAACTATTCAGGAATGATTTCAGTGTACATTTAGGTACAATAAATGGTTTGATCTCAAGGTGGTAATTTCCATTTCCACATTTGGGTAGCTTGTTTAGGAGATGGGGACATTGTGTTTGTGTTTTTGCCCTTTTGAGAACTGCAAACTGGTAGCAATAGAATTCTGACTACAGGAGCAGGCTTTAAAAGTTGAGTATTTGTGGGAAGTGTACTTTCTGAGTTACATAATATCACTTAAAATCTCAATGTAATTGTTAGTAGTCTCTGAAGAGTAGATTTAAGTAATATTTATTAACCTTGTTTAATGGGTTGCAGGCGCTGTTTGAAGTATAGTTGCATGGACTCAGTTGACCCATTTTTGCCTGTGCAGAATACTTAACTGCTAAAAGGCCAAGGTGGTGTGATGAGGGCCTATTTGATAAGAAACCCTCTATGATATTTGATTTGAATGGAGAACTTGATTTCAAATAGATAATGCCACTATTTTCTCTCACATCTGTCGTGGTCCAGGTGCGAGTTGGAAAAGAATTTCAAGACATGAGACAGAATGAGTGGGAAATAAAGTTTATTAGAATGGGAGACGCTGCTAGAACAGCAGGCTAGCTCAAGGGAGAACCGACTTTGAACAGGGGTCCTTAGTCCACTTTTATACTCAGGGTACAAGGAGTGGGATAGGGGTCTTGTGGGTCATTTGCTGATTGGATGAGGCATGTATACTGGGTAGGGGGAAGAGTAAGGCAAATACCTTCTCCCTATGGGGTAGGAAGGGAGATAGTTTATACTGCTCAAGTTTATACTGCTCAGGAGGACCTGAAATCCATTAATAGTTAAAACATGGAGAGAAGGATGATAAGGGTCTTGTTTTACTGTTTCTGCGTTCCATGACCCTCCTTGGGTCACCACAACATCTACTTATTTTCACAATTCTGTTTTCTCCCTATAGCTAAAGACAAATTGTCACAACTCTTAAAATTTGCAGAGCTCTGCTTTACATACTTGACCCAGCATAGTCATATTTTTGAAGAAGGATTTTCTGCAGTGATTTATGAAGGCTTTGACTTATTTTTCCAGGCTAAAACTACAAAGAAGATTGTACTGAGGCTTGAATGTGTTGAGCCCAACTGTAGATCAAAGAGAATGCTGGCTATTAAGAGATGCAAGCATTTTGAGCTGGGAGGTGATAAGAAGAGAAAGGTATGTAATTATGGGGTGAAAGGTGCAATCCTTTCTATATGGTTTTGTAATGTTGAAAGAAAAGAAAGTGAACTTGCTCAGTCGTGTCCAACTCTTTGCAACCCCGTGGACTTTAGCCTAGCAGGCTCCTCCATCCATGGGATTTTCCAGGCAAGAATACTGGAGTGGGTTGCCATTTCTTTTCAGGATATCTTCCCAACCCAGAGATTGAACCTGGGTCTCCCGCATTGTAGGCAGATGCTTTACCATCTGAGTTACCAGGGAAGATGTTGAGAGCTGAAGATTTCTGCCTACTCATTTTTTGTGGCCCCTCATTAAGATCAGGGGCAGTCAGTCCTCTCAATATAACTAAGATCCATAGATTCTGGAGTTTTGATGTAAGAAGGGGGAAATGAAAAGACTGGTTTTTAATTAGGGATGGTGATCCTTTTAGGAATAAACACTATTATTGATGGAGTAAAGATTCTTCACAAAATATAAAAACTCACTTTTTTTTCCTGTTCTATTGCAGGGCCAAGTGATCCAGTTTTGAGCTTCGTATTTTATTATGAAGACAATAAAAATGCCATCAATAAAATCCTCTTATTTATGCTTGATGGTTTTGGGTTCTTGACTCATTAGGAGTTGAATCTGACTGGTTGAACTCACATCAGATGCTGTGATGGGTTTGGTACTTTCAGCACTTGGGACTTATTGTTAAAAAGCTAAGGCTGTTACTGGTTATCGTGGAATATAAGTAGAGAACTGAAACTTTGCTAATGGGATAAGATTAGTAACAATTACGTCCATATTGAGTATGGGGTTCACCAGGCATGACATAATTTGTCTCACATGTTTACTACTACAGTCACCAGAATTTAAGTCAGCTAAAGTTGAGGAATTTCAACCCAGTTCTCTAGGCATAGTATTGTTCAGTCACATCCAACTCATTGTGACCCCATGGACTGTAGCCTGCCAGGCTCCTCTCTGTCCATGGGATTCTCCAGGCAAGAAAACTGGAATGGGTTGCCGTTTCCTTTCCCAGGGAATCTTTCCAACCCAGGGATTGAATCCCAGTCTCCTGCTTGGCAGGTGGATTCTTTCCCACTGCACCACTGGGGAAGCCCTTATATGTATTAGACTTGCTCTCATCCCACCTAAACTTCCTCGGATTTTAAGTAGATAAAAAAGTTATTGAAATCATTGCAAAGGGTAGAATTTCTATTAAACTCCCCAGTGGAATCTATGGGGAATGACCTATTCACGTTGTAAAATGCCTAAGAGTTGGAATCCTCTGTATGCTTTTGTATTCTTCATTCTTGTGCAGCAAAACTGGAGGTGAAACAAATCAGCTATGCATTTTGGTAACTGGACATGGAGGTGTTTCCTTCCAAGTTTCTGTGGATGAATTAAGTCTGGATTTGCAAATTCTATTCCAATTTTATTAATGGACAGTTTTAGTCAATAGTCCTCCAGTTTTATTGAAAAAAAGTTGGTTATCACCTGACAGCCTAAGGAATTGTTACAACATGCACATTGTGTTTTGAGTGGGCCTCTTGTACTGTCCTGCATTCATGATGGGTGAGCTGAATAGCTTTTTTGCTTATGTGGGAAATGGGTAATGGTAGAAGGGGAAGTGGAGAAGGGGCAGGCCTGAAGCATTAGCTGCAGGTTGGTCCTTAAGTAAACTAATGAGAGGAAAAAGTGAAGTCACTCAGTCGTGTCCGACCCTTTGTGACCCCATGGACTGTAGCTTACCAGGCTCCTCCCTCCGTGGGATTTTCCAGGCAAGAGTACTGGAGTGGGGTGCCATTTCCTTCTCCAGGGGATTCCCGAGCCAGGGATTGAACCCCAGTCTCCCTCATTGCAGGCAGATGCTTTACAGTCTGAGCCACCAGGAAAGTCGAGACGAAAAGGAAGGTTGGGAATCCTCCAGTGACTCATTCCTCCATACCCCAACTTGAAACTCATTGCCTCACCATGGGACCTCAAGATAAGGCAATTCATCTTAGAGCGGAGGGTGTCTTCTATCCAGATGTTTAGTATTTTAGGTCATAATGTACCAACTGTTGTTGGTGAAAAAGCCATTTGCATTTGTTGGACCTAGAGTACAAAAACAATTGTTTCTAGATTTAGAAAGTTAAGTGTGTGTGGAGGGGTGTTTCCTGACAAGATTCTTCCATAAAAATTCAGTAATGTCGTCTGTTGGATTGCCACCCAGGTGGCACAGTGAGTGGTAAAGAACCCACCTTTGCAGGAGACATACTAGACACTGGTTCGATCCCTGGGTTGGGAAGATCCCCTGGAGGAGGGCATAGCAACCCACTCCAGTATTCTTGCCTGGAGAATCCCAAGGACAGAGGAGCCTGGTGGGGTGCAGTCCACAGGGCTGCAGAGAGTAGTACACAACTGAAGCAGATGAGCGCACATGCATGGGTTGCCTCTAAATCGTCCATTTATAAAGGGAATTCTTTTTTTCCCCCTTAAACTGAGAAAGTAGTTTTCTTTTTATATTCCCTTTTAGTTCATTTCAGTCACTCAGTTGTGTCTGACCCTGCGACCCCATGGACTGCAGCATGCCAGGTTTCCCTGCCCTTCACTATTCCTAGTTTGCTCAAACTCATGTCCACTGAGTTGGTGATGCCATCCTACCATCTCATCCTGTCGCCCCCTTCTCCTGCCTTCAGTCTTTCCCAGCATCAGGGTATTTTCCAATGAGTAGGCTCTTTCTTTGCATCAGGTGACCAAAGTACTGGCATTAGGCTAAGAATTAGTGCCATCCAAGTAGGTAGTGGTGTAAGGGTTAAAAAGTGAAAGTCTCAGTTGTGTCCAACTCGTTGGGATTCCATGGACTATACAGTCCATAGGATTCTCCAGGCCAGAATACTGGAGTGGATAGCTGTTCCCTTCTCCAGGAGATCTTCCCAGCCCAGGGATTGAACCCAGGTCTCCTGCACTGCAGGTGGATTCTTTACCAGCTGAACCACCTGGGAAGTCCAAGAATGCTGGAGTAGGCAGCCTATCCCTTCTCCAGGGGATCTTCCAACCCAGGAATTGAACTGGGGTCTCCCTGCATTGTAGGTGGATTCTTTACCAGTTGAGCCACCAGCCTTGGTTTAAATTCCTGGCTGTAATTTACAGTGATTAAGTACCTGCATCAGGGTTGTTGTGAGGTCAGTACATCTTGTGCATCTAAAATAGTGCCTGGTCTGTAGTTCCAATACAGGCAACAGATAAAAAGGTAGTCACCAGTTTTTTGGTTTTCCAGTGCATATAGAACTTAACCTTTACACTGTAATCTATTCAATATTAGCAATAGCCTTATATCTAAAACAATGGATGCATTAAAAATACTTTATTGCTAGCTACCATCTAAATCTTCAGTGAGTCAATATTTTTTGCCGTAGTAAATCACAATCACCATGATAAATACAGTAATAGTAAAAAAGGTTGAAATATTGTGGGAATTAACAAAATGTGACACAGAGACATGAAGTGAGTAAATGCTGTTGGAAAAACAGGGTCGATAGACTTGTGACAGACGCAGGGTTGCTTCAATTTTTGACAAAAACCACCCCAAACCCCCACAGTTTTTGTTAAATGCAATGAAACGAGGTATGTCTGTTAATTATTATTTTACTTATTAATATTACTAAGCTATTCTTTCTCAGCTATTCATATCTGGTTCAAAGGCTTTTCCCCAAAATGTTTTCAGATAGCTCAAATGTGGAAAATCTTACGCAAGGAAATAAAAACAGCTGAAGATGGACAAAAGCAGGGTAGTCACTCGTAAAGGAAGCTTTTTAATGCACTCTAGGTTGCAATCTCAAAAATGACAGAATGACCTCTGTTTGTTTCCAAGGCAAACCATTCAATATCACAGTAATCCAAGTCTATGCCCCAACCAATAATGCTGAAGAGGCTGAAGTTGAATGGTTCTACGAAGACCTACAAGACCTTCTAGAATTAACACCCCCAAAAGATGTCCTTTTCATTATATGCGACTGGAATGCAAAAGTAGGAAGTCAAGAGATACCTGCAGTAACAGGCAAATTTGGCCTTACAGAATGAAGCAGGGCAAAGGCTAACAGTTTTGCCAAGAGAACACACTGATCGTAACACTCTCTTCCAACAACACAAGAGAAGACTCTACACGTGGACATCACCAGATAGTCAGTACAGAAATCAGACTGATTATATTCTTTACAGCCAAAGATGGAGAGGCTCTATACAGTCAGCAAAAACAAGACTGGGAGCTGACTAGCTCAGATCATAAACACCTTATTGACAAATTTAGACTTAAGTTGAAGAAAGGAAAACCACTAAACCATTCAGGTATGACCTAAATCAAATTTTTTACAATTATACAGTACAAGTGACAAATAGATTCAAGGGATTATACCTGACAGAGTGCCAGAAGAACTACGGATGGAGGTTTATGACATTGTACAGGAGGCAGTGATCAAGACCATCTCCAAGAGAAAGAAATGCAAAAAGGCAAAATGGTTGTCTGAGGAGGCCTTACAAATATCTGAGAAAAGAAAAGAAGCTAAAGGCAAAGGAGAAAAGGAAAGATATACCCATTTGAATGCAGAGTCCCAAAGAATAGCAAGAAAAGAAAAGAAAGCCTTTCTCAGTGATCACTACAAAGAAATAGAGGAAAACAACAGAATGGGAAAGACTAGAGCTGTCATCAAGAAAAGTAGATACACCCAGGGAACATGTCATGCAAAGATGGGCTCAATAAAGGACAGAAATGGTATGGACCTAACAGAAGCAGAAGATATTAAGAAGAGGTGGCAAGAATACACAGAAGAACTATACAAAAAAGATCTTCACAACCCAGATAATCATGACGGTGTAATCACTCACCTAGAGCCAGACATCCTGGAATGAGAAGTCAACAGGGCCTTAGGAAGCATCACTATGAACAAAGCTAGTGGAGGTGATGGAATTCCAGCTGAGCTATTTTAAATCCTAAAAGATGATGCTGTGAAAGTGCTGCACTCAATTTGCCAGCAAATTTGGAAAACTCAGCAGTGGCCACAGGACTGGAAAAGGTCATTTTTCATTCCAATCCCAAAGAAAAGTTCCAAGAATGTTCAAACTATAGCACAGTTGCACTCATCTCACATGCCAGCAAAATGATGCTCAAAATCCTTCAAGCCAGGCTTCAACAATATGTGAACCATGAAATTCCAGGTGTTCAAGCTGGATTTCGAAAAGGCAAAGGAACCAGAGATCAAATTGCCAACATCTGTTGGATCATCAGAAAAGCAAGGGAGTTCCAGAAAAACATCTACTTCTGTTTTATTGACTATACCAAAAGCCTTTGACTGTGTGGACCACAACAAACTGGAAAATTCTTAAAGAGATGGGAATATCAGACCACCTGATCTGCCTCCTGAGAAATCTGTATGCAGGTCAAGAAGCAACAGTTAGAACTGGACATGGAACAACAGACTGGTCCCAAATCGGGAAAGGAGTACATCAAGGCTGTATGTTGTCACCTTGCTTATTTAACTTATATGCAGAGTACATCATGTGAAATGCTGGGCTGGATGAAGCATAAGCTGGAATCAAAATTGCTGGGAGAAATATCAATAACCTCAGATATGCAGATTACACCACCTTTATGGCAGAAAGCAAAGAAAACCTGAAAAACCCCTGGATGAAAGTGAAAGATGAGAGTGAAAAAGTGTGCTTAAAGCTCAACATTCAGAAAACTAAGACTGCATCTGGTCCCATCACCTCATGACAAATAGATGGGGAAACAATGGAAACAGTAACAGACTTTGTTTTTTGGGGCTCCAAAATCACTGCACATGGTGACTGCAGCCATGAAATTAAAAGACGCTTGCTCTGGAAGAAAAGCTATGACCAACCTAGACAGCATATTAAAAAGCAGAGACATTACTTTGCCAAAGAAGTCTAGTCAAAGCTATGGTTTTTCCAGTAGTCATGTATGGATGTGAGAGTTGGACTATAAAGAAAGCTGAGCGCTGAAGAATTGATGTGTTTGAACTGTGGTGTTGGAGAAGACTCTTGAGAGTCCCTTGGACTACAAGGAGATCCAACCAGTCCATCCTAAAGGAGATCAGTCCTGAATATTCATTGGAAAGACTAATGCTGAAGCTCCAATACTTTGGGCACCTGATGCGAAGAGCTGACTCATTGGAAAAGACCATGATGCTGGGTAGAGGAGAAGGGGAACGACAGAGGATGAGATGGTTGGATGGCATCACCCACTCAATAGACATGAGTTTGAGTAAACTCCTGGAGTTGGTGATGGACAGGGAAGCCTGGCATGCTGCAGTCCACGGGGTCACAAAGAGTCAGACACAACTGAGTAACTGAACTGAGCTGAGCTTGTTCTTTCTAGCCTAAGCAAAACAGTGCCTGTGGGATTTATTTGAGTTTTTAAACTTGAAGTCCATTCATAAAACCCAAGCTTCCTCTTCTCAGGCAGGAGCTCTGTGATCAGGCAGTTGGGATTACAGGCCAGTCCTCGACCCAAGGAAGTAAGAGTGATGGTGTAAGAACGAGGTCCACCAATCTCCTTCAGGTTTACTATAGCCACAGCCCATGCTAAGTTCAAGAGAGGGCGTTCCCATATCTCAAAGTTGTCCTCCTGAAAAACAAGCCAGAAAAAGAGGTGTGATAGTTTGGTAACTAGCAATAAGTTGCCATATTATTTGTGGCATTATGTCTTAGAATTATCAAGCACTTCTAGAGAAAAGTAGCACAAAGGAGCCTCATCACTAACTATGATATCAAGATTAAAAAATGCCTTCTTAAAAGATCAGTGCATATCCTCCATAAAGTAACAGATTTCAGTCCAAGACAACCTTGGTACTTGAGTATTAAACCATCGTAAAATACACACCCCAAATAAACATTTGGATGAATTGTAAATGATAAGGCAAGAGAAGATGTTCTTGGCCAATTCCTATATTCTCCCATAGAACATTATTTACTATACCTTTCTAAGCTGGTATCCCTGCTTGCCTAAGCGGTCCTGGTTGATGGCAATTACATCCTTATCCTGAAGAAGGGCTTTGGCTTCAGGGCTGATACTTCGGAGATCGTTGGACATGAGTAACGGAGCTGCCATGATAGCCCAGAGGGCCATCTGAGTTATTTGCTGATCCCGGCTGAGGCCAAAGTTGCCAATCACCAACTGGGACAAAGAATGAAGTAAGAATTCAAGGCAGATAAAACATTCTATGTCTAGTTACCTAGACATATAGTCAAGTCACCTTTCAGGGCATCCTGCTCTGATTACTCTCACATAAAGCCTTCTCCCAGGAACTTCTCCCTTCTGATTTATCGTGGGTGTCAAGTAGGAAGGAAACAGGTCCACTTCAGGAGCTTGAAGCAGAGGGCTTAGGTTCTTACCATATCTGGGTCATTCCAACCTCCTGGTCCTGCAACAGGAACAATTATCTTCTGGTTAGAAGACGTCCAGTCCAAGGTATTCCTTATACTTTCCCAAGAATCATAAATGTCAGGAAAATTTCTCCAGTGATTGCAGTACTCTCGGATTTCTGTGTAATTGGGCTGTGAAAACAGACAGAACTCTTCTGTTTACCTTCTACTAACATGCTTGTGATAGGAAAACAATCATGTTTTAAAAAGGTACTTGTAGCCTCCTTAGTTTACAGATTAAAGGTCTCTATGAAAAGTAAAAGTGAAAGTGAAGTCGCTCAGTCATATCCGACTCTTTGCCCCCCATGGACCGTAGCCTATCAGGCTCCTCCGTCCATGGGATTTTCCAGGCAAGAATGCTGGAGTGGATTGCCATTTCCTTCTCCAGGGGATCTTCCCGAGCCAGGAATTAAACCCAGGTCTCCCGCATTGCAGGCAGACGCTTTACCGTCTGAGCCACCAGGGAAGCCCGATAAAGGTCTCTATGAGGAGTGCTAAATCCTTATAATTAATATAATGGAATTTCATTGTAAGACGTTTGCTTCAGAAGTAAGCTATATAACTTAAAATGGTTTTAACACTGTTTTTGCTGGAAATTTAGCAAACAGTAACTAGGTGCAGCAGTCCCCCCTTATGTGTGGGGGATGCATTCTAAGACTCTGAGTGGTATTATATGTACTACCTTTTTTCCCCTATACAGGTACCAATGGGTGGGTAGTGTACACAGCATGCATATGCCGGACAAAAAGGATGATTCATGTCCCAGGCGGGATAGAGTGAGATGGCATAAGATTTTATCACAATACTCAGAACGTGTGCAATTTAAAACTTATGAATTGTTTGTTTCTGGAATTTTCCATTTAATATTTTGGACTGTGGTTGACTTTGGTAACCAAAGCCATGAAAAGCAAAAATTGTGGGATGGGGGGACTACCGTATTGGGATTATGGAGGATTTTAATTTTTTCTATACTTCACGGTCTAACTTTTCCAAAATGCACATATATTACTTTTATAATCAGAAGTAAATACAGTGATTTCCTAATATGATACTATAAATCAACTATACTTCAATTAAAACATAACTAAAATAATCTTAATAAGTAAAAGTTCCAAATTACACAGGACTCAGCCAGCAGATGGTAAGGCAATTTGAATCCCAGGCATATAATTTGCTATGTTTAATTAGAAATAAGTTTGTAGATAGGCAGGTAGGCTATCTGAGGTTTTAGATGTTTAGAAAGAGGTTAGAGAATTTTGCAGAGATTAGGAGATAACAGGGATTCATTCTATAAGTAATTATTCAACACTTACCATAAGGTAGGGATACACTGATGAAGTCAGAAAAGGTCTCTGCCCTCCTGAAGCTTACATTTTAATGGAGGAGACAGACAATAGGTACATCAACAAATAATTCCATTAAGTGTTAAGCTCACAGAAGGAAACTGAATAGGTTAACATGATAATGAAGTGGGCTGATTCAGGATATATTTTGTAGGCAGTGCTAAAAGGATTGCTGTGGATAGGTTGTGAACCATGAGACAAAAAGGAAGAGTCAAAGATGGCTGGCTTCTCGGCTGATGGTGGCTTAGTCTCCAGTTACAGCAGTGGGCATGGTGAGAGGTGGATGGATCCTGGGAGAAACGGCAGGATGAGACTATTAAGTAAGGCTGGACTTTGATAGGGACCTTCGTCTCCTTTGCTCTTGAGTTCTGAAAATCTACCAGCAAGGCTCTGTTGGATTCTGGACTCACTAGCTCACCTTAAAGATGGGCCGCATATAAAGGGGCCACTCACAGGAGTACACAATGCTTCTGCCAGTCCTGTTCAGGGCCAAGGACATTTGCTTATAACCTGTATAAGAAAACAATGTATAAAAGAAAGAAAGGGATTTCCAGCTGGGGCTGTATGTTTTTAATAGAAGCTGCCTGGAAGGGCCACGTTTCTGTTTTAAACCAGCAGCACAGAGAGGCGACTGTTCTGTTTTAAACCAGCAGCACAGAGAGGCGACTGTTCTGTGCTTACACTGTGCATAGTGGCACCCAGACTGCTGGGACTGTCCTGAGGAGAGAGTGCGGGGTGGTGCCTATATTGAAGAAGGGCAGGAAGGAAGATGTTCTCTCTGCGACTGTTTGACATCTGGGACTCTTTTCCCAGTGATGGACAGAGAGTTAACAATTATCTGGAGTCAACTCAGAGCTCTCTTACATGAAAAGTTCATGGCCTTAGCTGTGGTTAGGTACATGTGGCTTTTACATGCATGAATGATGGACAAACTGAAAGAAGAGGCAGGAACCCTGGCACACAGAGAATCATTATTTCCAGTATCGTGACTGGATATTTCCAAAGTGAGGAGTAGAGTTCTTTGGGTGCTTAGCTACCTTGTCCTCAAAGTTCTGCCTTTTGCTCTTGGCTAGATCTTGTGGATGAAACATACCCTCTGCCAAATGTTGTATACTGTCACAGTAACAACCATCAAATTTTAGCAGATCTACTCCCCAGTCAGCGAAGGTCTGGGCATCAATATCATAGTATCCAAAACTCCCAGGGAAGCCTGCGCAGGTTTTATTTCCAACATCTGCATAAATCCCTAGCTTCAGTCCTTTGCTATGAACCTGAAATGAGAGAAAAGAGTCACCTCGCTAGAAGGGCAATCATGAAAGAGAGAGAACCATTTCAGGCTGGACGAAGAGACCAGTACACTTCACCAGGTAGATACTGGGGGGGCTTTCCCCTGCCCCCCAGCCCATAAAATTATCCAGATTAGTTTGTCAGGAGATAAAGAGCAAAGACCTCAGTTCTGCTGAGTTCAAACTCTACATGTAACAATAGCATAGAACTGATGTGAGAGCTGTCAGTTGCTCTGATCTTCGTTTGACGGGATCTTAAAAGTTACATCTTCAGGGCAATGATAGATTTATCTGGACAAAGACTCTTTCCTTGACTGAACCTTAGGCACCTCTAAACTCCCTCTCAAGGAGGCCTCTGCCTTAGCTTACCCTGTCTAGTTTTAGTAAGAATCCTGCAAAGTCACCCTCCTCCCTCTACCTTTTAATATGTGATCAAATTCCTTATGCCCCAGCCTTGATGTCTAAGTCCTTGGCTTGCTTGCCCTCCTCCTGATATCTCCTCTTAGTAATTGTTCATCCACTGACCCCCACAATCTGGCTATTTAAAACTCCACTCATCTTTGGTGTATTTTGGATTGAACTTGGCTCTTTTCCCTATTACAACAGTACTGAATTGTACTCAGTATCTGTCTTCACTGCCTTTAACTAGTGTTTGGCTCCATTGCTCTTTAACAATCTCTAGAACATATTCCTTCTATCTTCTAAAGTTGTAGTCTATAGTACAATTGTGATAACTGCTCAAAATTTATATGGAAATATATGCACGCATGTCAACAACCAAGTTCCCTTTTTCTCCTAGAGAATTCAGTGGTTTCAGCAAAAAGACAACTTCTCCAAGATGGGCCTCAAGAACTATTGTGAAACACAGATCTGCTGATGGGATGAAAATTCCACCCAATAAGCCTTACAATTTGGATAGTAACAGCTATTTTCCTTTCCAAGTGTTTTGAGCAAGATTATGTACAGAAATGCTTATAGTCACCTGAATGAAAAAAGAGAATTACCCATACACTCACATAATCAGCTAGGTGGCGGATCCCACCAGGAAAGCGTTTAGGGTCTGCCTGAAGTCTGCCTTCTGAATCTCTTTCTGGAGCCATCCAACAGTCATCAATGCAGATGTACTCATAACCTACATCCTTCCAGCCATCTGAGGCCATGATCTCAGCTATCTGCTGGAAGAGCTTCTCGCTGAAAGACAAATTCCAAGAATCATTACAATTCATTAGACAAATGCTTGGGTACTTCGATTTATTAGGCATCTCAAGGTTTTGCAATTTATTTTCAACCCAGTAATAGTTTGGTAGTAATTACAACCAATGGGGGTAAAATGAACTGGCCCTTTTTCTTCTCACTCCTCTTGTGTTTCTTCCAGCTGGAATCAAGATTGCCAGGAGAAATATCAAAAACCTCTGAATATGCAGAATATCTGAATATGCAGATGATACCACATTTATGGCAGAAAGCAAAGAAAACCTAAAGAGCCTCTGGATGAAAGTGAAAGAGGAGAGTGAAAGAGTTGTCTTAAAACTCAACATTCAGAAAACTAAGATCATGGCATCTGGTCCTATCACTTCATGGCAAATAGATGGGGAAACAGTGGAAACAGTGACAGACTTTATTTTGGGGGGCTCCAAAATCACTGCAGATGGTGACTGCAGCCATGAAATTAAAAGATGCTTGCTGTGGAAGAAAAGTTATGACCAACCTAGATAGAATATTGAAAAGCAGAGACATTACTTTGCCAACGAAGTCTAGTCAAAGCTATGGTTTTTCTAGTGGTCATGTATGGATGTGAGAGTTGGACTATAAAGAAAGCTGAGTGCCGAGGAATCAATGCTTTTGAACTGTGGTGTTGGAGAAGACTCTTGAGAGTCCCTTCGACTGCAAGGAGATCCAACCAGTACATCCTAAAGGAAATCAGTTCTGAATATTCATTGGAAGGACTAATGCTGAAGCTGAAGCTCCAATACTTTGGCCACCTGATGTGAAGAACAGACTCATTTGTTTCTCAGACCCTGATGCTGAGAAAGATTGAAGGCAGGAGGAGAAGGGGACAACAGAGGATGAGATGGTTGGATGGCATCACCCACTCAATGGACATAAGTTTGAGTAAACTTTGGGAGTTGGTGATGGACAGGGAGGCCTGGCATGCTGCAGTCCGTGGGGTCACAAAGAGTCGGACATGACTGAGCGACTGAACTGACCAACTGAGGATGTTCCAATTTATGAGAATAAACGGAGACACATTATTTTGTTCCTGGATAGGAAAACTCAGTATTAAAAAAAAGCAAACTCTCCCTGTACACTTCTAGACATTTACTAAAACCTTTAACTAATCTCCAAAGGACTTTTTAAGGAAGTTTGCAACATGACTCAAAAACGTCACCTCAAAAGTTATATACATGAATAGTCTATAAAAGATAAATGAAGCTGGTGCTCTACTATTAGCAGTAGAATACACAGATAAATAGAATCAAAGAGGAAGTTCAGAAAAGAGATCCTTCAAGCCATTTGATATCATGAAATTTAGTACATATTAAATGTAATATTGCTTATAGGAGAACAAAGTCCAGCTGGATTAAAGATTTAAATACTTTAAAATCCCATAAAAATGCTAGTAGAAAATATAAATTTTGTATTCCATTTTATATTCAGATAGGAAAGAACTTTCTTTGCATGATGCCAGAGCCAGAAATCATAAAGGAAAAACCTGGTGTTTGATACATAAATATCAAAACCAGCATATAGCAAGAACCACTGTTTTGGGAATTCCTTAGTGGTCCAGTCGTTAGGGCTCTGAGCTCTCACTGCCAAGGGCCTAGGTTGGATCTCTGGTTGGGGAACTAAGATCCCACGAGTTGTGCAAAATGGTCCAAAAAAAAAAAAAAAAAAAAGAACCACTGAATTCACAACTTATGGTAGACCCCAAACAAACAAAACCCAAAAAGAAAACAAAATAACCCCAAACACTCCTATTGAAAAATTTGGAACAAACAAGCAGTGCAGAAAAGAAATCATGCAAACAAACAACCAATTTAACTTATTAACAGATGTTCAACTTTATCAGTAATCAAATAAATGAAAATAAAAACAACTACCAGATTGGCAAATTTCAGAAGAATAACAAAAAACAGGAACTCATACACAAGCCTGAGTCACTCAGTCCTGTCTACCTTTTTGCAACCCCACGGACTATAGCCCACCAGGTTCCTCTGTCCATGGAATTCTCCAGGCAAGAATACTGGAGTGGGTAGTCATTCCCTTTTCCGAGGGATGTTCCTGACCCAGGGATTGAAACCCAGGTCTTCTGCATTGCAGGGCACCACAGAAGCCCACATGGTTGTTGGGAAGGTGCATTTGTAAAACTTTTGGGGGAGGACAGTTTGATATGAAACAAAATGAGCATACCCTTGGACCCAGGATTTAGACTTCTAGGGAAAAAAATCAGATGAGGTACAAGCGTGGTTATTAGTAAGCTTTGTTCATAATAATGAAAATTGAAGAGTGTGAGTAGTTATGAACAGGAGCTTGTTTAAATAAAGTATGGTGAATACATACAATCTGCACTTATGAAACTCTCATTCTGTGCCAGGCACTCACTCTTCAATTTACAAAGGGATCATCAGTTTGCCCAAGATCACCTGGCAAAGTAATAATAAGCTAGAATTTGAACCTAGGCAGGCAGACTTCAGAGTCTTGTTAACTGCTCAAGACATAAACATGATCTCATTTTTACTGAAAAACACTTTAAAAAGAAATTCGTGTTTATATTTACATAGAAAAAAAAAGGAAAGGTCGAATATTAACACTTTAACCATGATTATTTCTGGGTGGTGAAATGAGGGGAATCTATCTTCTTTGTACTCTTCTTTACTATCCACATTTTTTGCCATAATCATGCATTAATTTCATAATCAGATACAAAAATAAGACAACCACCACTTAGGAAAAAAAAAGGAAAAGACAGAAAGAAATATGGGATGGCCATAATTTACTCCAGGGTCATGATGGATTTAGTCTGATACTTAGAAAGCCAATTAATTCTGTCATGTTTGACCAACATCTGTGAAGACATTGAAAGGAATAACTTATGGCCACTGGGATGTACCATGACCGCTGCTTATAGAGGGGCCTCTGCACCAAGGTTGTCTTTATTATGTTTTTAAACAATATCTATCAGTGATTGTTAACCTTTTCTAGATGGAGATCTATTTGAGAATCTGAACAAAGCTCAAGATCCTCTCTCCAGAAAAACACATATACTCACATTTGCAGATCTGCATTAATTTCCCCATAGATTCCAGGCTAAGAACATTCCTTGCCTGTGCCCTCACTCAGTTGTGTCCGACTCTTCGTGACCCCATGGACTGTAGCCCGACAAGCTCCTCTGTCCATGCGATTCTCCAGGCAAGAATACTGGAGTGGGTTGCCCTTTCCTCCTCCAGGGGATCTTCCTGACCCAGGGATTGAACCCGTGTCTGTTCTTTATCACTAGCGCCACCTAGGAAGCCGTGGTAAAGAATCCACCTGCCAATTAGGAGACGCAACAGACGCATCCCTGGGTCAGAAAGATCCCCTTGAAGAGGAAAGGGCACCCCACTCCAGTGTTCTTGCCTGGAAAATTCCATGGGCAGAGGACCCTGGCAGGCTGCAGTCCACGGGGTCGCAAAGACACGTGGGCTGAGCATGAGCATGGGATAAGAACATTCCTTCCATATGCCTAATTGAGGGGGTTTGGTATTGCACTGTGCTTTGTCCTTCAGATGGATTATCTAGTTGAAAGTCAACCTGCGTGAGATAAGAACTGTTTAAAGATCACCAGAGTTGGTTCCCTGAGGTAAGAGTTGCTTTTCCAATCTGCAGACAAAGGATGTGTGGGTCTGATAGGATCCATATTTGTCTTATCCACTAAAGATCCTCCACATAACCTTCCAACCAGACGCCATACCCAAGGGCTATGGGGTGGGGAGATCTAGGAGACACTATGGTCTCTCTAAATTCCCTCAAATTAAAGCCAAGGAACCCGTGACCCCAAAAGAAGAAATGACACCTGTCTTAGTCCTGTCTCTCCTACTCACCACAGCTGTTCTCAGTGCTAGTACCCTGCAGAGACAGCTGCTGCTGCTGCTGCTAAGTCGCTTCAGTCGTGTTCGACTCTGTGCGACCCCAGAGATGGTAGCCCACCAGGCTCCCCCGTCCCTGGGACTCTCCAGGCAAGAACACTGGAGTGGGTTGTCATTTCCTTCTCCAATGAATGCAAGTGAAAAGTGAAAGTGAAGTCACTCAGTCGAGTCCGACTCTTAGCGACCCCATGGACTGCAGCCTACTAGGCTCCTCCGTCCATGGGACTTCCCAGGCAAGAGTACTGGAGTGGGGTACCATTGCCTTCTCCAGAGACAGGGCAGTAGCCCTCAATAAAGGTCTGAACGAACTGGATGGTAAATGGAGAAAAACCTTAGGTGGGTGAACAGGCAGAAAGACGTGGAGAAGAAGAGGTCGCTGGCCAGACACCCAACCTAAGTGGTCACATGGAGAAAATCTAGAGCTAGTCCCCAACCAGGGGTCACAGAGAAAATTCAGGGCTAGTCCCCATCCAGGGCAGTTTGCTGGGGATAAAAAAGCAGCAGCGATAGGGGAGCTCTCCCTCCGGCTCAAAATTTTCTCGCTGAGACCCTCCATCCTTCCAAACACATCCAGACAAATATATGGAAAGGCGAAGGGAAGAAGGTACCCAATATCTCTGATACCTGATACAGGAATCCGGCTCTTCTTGGCAGTTCACGTTGCACATGAAGCGCTCCCAGTGCAGCCAGCCCATGGTAGGGGTCATCGCCAAGCCGTTGTCCAGGCCCCAAGCCCCAGGGAGCCCGCAGGGAACCAGGACCTGGAAGCAAAAGGCCAGCACGCAGCCCAGCCGCAGGACTCTGCTCACCGGTCTCACCATCGCGGTCATCATACAGCACAGATTTCCAAGAGTCACCTGGGGTTTTAAATTTAACCTACAGGGGTAAAAAGGCGGAGACGGTCCGCGGAACCCGCTTTGGTCCCCATCACCAATCACCGCTGAGTAATTAAGCCGTGACGTGAATGTTTCTCCGGCAACTGGGATGGTTATCCCCAGAGGCCGACCAATGACCAGTCACAGAAGACGCGCCGCCACCAACCACTCTCTCTCTTTCTGAATGTCGACCCGCCCTATTTTTATACCAGAAGGAAGTGCAGCACTTTAATGATCCGGGGTTAGAGCCTAGCAGTGCTCACGTGACCGAGATCTCACATGACGTAGATCCTCACGTGACCTATCGCTTACGTGAGCAGAAGTAGTTCTGGTCGTCGTCTACCGTCTCGCTATAAGCCGTTTGAGGGAAGAAAGAGGAAAATTATCCGGTATCGTTAGAGGTTGGTGTGTGGGTGGGACCCGGGGACCCGGGGGTGGTGATGATGCAGACCAAAGCGGGGTCCGCGGGCCGCCTCCGCCTTTTTCGTTCCTGCTTTCCCCTCCCCCGCTCCCCCTTCCCCCATCTCAGTGCCGGGAAGCCGCCTTTGCTGCGCCTGGTGGGGAAATGGTGGACGCTCGTGACTGTCTGTGTTTTTGTATATCTGTCTGTCTGGGCGGGTCTCAAAGGACCCTTAAGAGGAACCGTAAGCTGAAAAACATTGGAAAACCACGTCCCCGGATTAGGAAAAACAGATCTGGAGTCCAGTGGTCTGAATGCTAGTCCACCCATTCAGGCACCCAGTCTCCAGTGCCTGATTGTCTGTAGGGAGAGGCACCAAGCGAATTTGATCTGTAGAGTCACATCTAGGCAAATACTGCGTGCCTGACCGCGGCGCCCAATGAATGTTTTTACTGAATTAAATATTTAAATAACGTTTATTTTTCTGGCTTTTAACAAGCTACATGTTCAATTTTTGGACTTTGGAAAAATAACGGTATGCTATAAATTGAAAAAGAATACACGTAATTCATCACTCGTAGACAACTACTCAGCATTTCGGTCTGTAAAACGTCTCTATATAACACGCACATAAATGCACAAATTCTTAACTCACAAATGGAATCCGGGTTCCTACTTCAGGCAACAGAGTCCTCGTGGCCTTCCCAGGAGACACAGTGATGAAGCAGAACCTCCGTGTCCCCACACGGGATGTTAAGGCCTAGAGGGCTGTAGGGACATTAAATGGAATGGGTTGTCCAAGAGTTAAGGCAGGCAAAAAAACCAGTGTGTAAGAGGGCTGTAGGGACATTATATGGAATGGGTTGTCCAAGAGTTAAGGCAAGCAAAAAACCAGTGTGTAAATCTGTCACTCAGACCTGAAAATGATCTATAGGAAAACTTAGCACTACACATGCATTGTTCCAGGCACATCTTAGGGAGTTAGTGAATGTTGACTTGTATCTTTGGTGTAGTTTTAGGGATGTTAGTACACTTTTTACTTTCTTTCCAAGAGGCCCACTGTTCCCAGACCTTGTCAGATAAGCCATGCACATACAAAAATAGAAATTTTTTATCAAATTTGCTATACCAAATATCACAAAAGTAAACGTTTTAATTTGTTTTGTTTTGTTTTTGTTTTTGCTGAAATAAAAGTTTCTCTCTATAGAAAATTAGGAATGCACAAAAGAATTGAAAAAAAGTTGAAAAAACCATAAACTTACCACTCAGAGTAGCCTCTATTAACATGTGACAAATTCCCCATGCATGCACTTTCCTAACTTTTAAAAGAATTCCAATTACAGTGATTTTTTAAAATTAAACTATTTAGAAGTATATAGGGTAAAAAGTGAAATTCCTCTACATTCTTGCTACCCTACAGTGTTCCTTTTTTCAAAAAACAACTTATATGCTTCCAGAACTTGTCTGCATTTACATACATATAGATGTGCCTGCTTATATTTTAAAATAAGTAGGTTCATACTATACATTATTCCTTCATTTAATTTAGTTTGGAAATCTTCCAGGGTCAGGGCAGATTAAAAAAAAAAATAGAGCTACATGGCTTTCTGTTTTAAGGCTAAAGTATAATTCACTCTGTCATTCCCCTATTAATGGGTAATTAGGTTTCTAATTTTCTGCCATCACTAACAATGCAACAGTGAACATTTGTGAGTATTTCTGTTGACCAGGTTCCTGGAAGGAATTCTAGCATGGTTGAAGGATATATGAACATATATCTTTCTCACAGTTGTGGTTATAACACAGTTATGATCTTAGGTCACAAGATCATAGCATAAGTAATTTCTTATATTATTAGATTTCCAATTTTTAAAGTGGGTAATATTTCATCTTTTTTAGTAAAATATCTTTCAAAGAATATTTAGCTCTATAAACCTTTGTCTGAATTTCAGATCTTCTTAGGGCATATAACCAAAGTAGATTTACTGTATCAAAAGGCATGACATATTTCCAAATTGCTTTCCAGAGATACTGCATCAACTTTCACTGCTCTGGGAGTATATTAGTTTGGGAACCCTGAATATCAGTATCAACTTATCCTTCCTATTTTACTTTCACTGTGGTGATGGATGAAAAATGGCAGTTAATTGTAGTTTTAACTTGTATTTCTGATGATTGATGAGTATTGAACATTTCCCAGACTCTTCTGTATCTTCACATCTGTATTTCCCATACATTTAATCTGTTACCAAGTCTCCCAGAGTCCACTGCTTTGAATGCATAGATCATATCTTGCCTCTCCCCCCTTTTAAAAAGTACCTTGCCTCCCCCCATTTTAAAAGTGCTGTTGCCTTAGATAAACACCTTAACATATCTCTAACAGAGCTCTAGCTGCTCTTGGTAGTGTCACCCCCACCCCCTCTGTTTGAGCGTCACACTGTTGCCATGGTGATCTTTCTGAAAGGTTCTGATTACTTGACTCTCCTCCCCTCACTTTCCTTCTTCTCTTTCCTCCCCTCACTTCTCTCCCCTTACCTCCCTCCCCGCCTCTCTCCTCCCCTCAGTGCCCCATGTAAAACCCTTAAAAGGCCTCTAGCCTTTGTCTGTCTGATAAGACCTCCTGGATGAATCTCTACCTTGCCAGCCGTATCTCCTGCCTTGCCTCCTATTTTATGCTCCATCATAATTTTTAGAATTTGTGGATCCCTGGGCCGGTTAGTCCTTTTCACTTAACTATTCTACGCTGACAGAATTGAACAGTCAATCCCTGCTTTATAACACCCTTTCACCCTGTTCATAATTATGTCATAGTAGAGAAATGTTTATTTGCCCATTTTGTCTTCAGTACAGATGTACAGTGCCTCTGTAGGACCATGAGTCATTTCTGGGCTTATTGATCCTTATATGCCAGAACCTAGTACTGGATCTGGCAACTGAACAATGTAAAATGAAGATGTAAATTCTCTGTAGTGTCTTTTTTTCCCATTTATCTCTTTGGCCTTAATATTTACTTGATTTTTAACTAATCTATATGAGTTTTTCAATATAATAAAGATAGTAATGTATTTGTTGTAGTTATCTTGTTTGTTTTTTGTTTTTTATGTTTAATCTTTTGATGTAATGAAGTTTTCCATTTTTATATAATCAGATGTAGCTTTTATGTGTCGATGTCTCTCACTGATTTAGTTGCCATTCATTTTGTGTATCTTTTTATTTTTTGTATATCTTTCCTGACTTTGTGTTTATATATGATGAATGTGGAAAACTTAGAACATACAGAAGTAGCCAAAGAAAACATTCCCTGAAACAAAGTTCCCATAATCTTACCACCCAGAAATAGCCACCATTAATGGTATCCAGCACATAAAATAGATGTCAAATAAATAGTTGTTGAATGAATGAATGAGTTAGAAATTTGGTGAAGTCTTTCTGTTATACAAATGTCTTAAGAAAAAGCTATCAGTGTAATTTTCTATTAATAGTTTGCTTTTTCTCTCTTAACCATATTATGAACATTTTTCCATGACAGTAGTCTTAATTTTTTTTTTCAGCTATACCAAAATTACATTGAACCGAACCTGCCAGCAAGAATTCAAGAACCACCATGATGCTGAGCACCGAAGGCAGGGAGGGGTTCGTGGTGAAGGTCAGGGGCCTGCCCTGGTCCTGCTCAGCTGATGAAGTGATGCGCTTCTTCTCCGATTGTAAAATCCAAAACGGCACATCAGGTATTCGTTTCATCTACACCAGAGAAGGCAGACCAAGTGGTGAAGCATTTGTCGAACTTGAGTCTGAAGATGAAGTGAAACTCGCTCTGAAGAAGGACAGAGAAACCATGGGACACAGATATGTTGAAGTATTCAAGTCCAACAGTGTTGAAATGGATTGGGTGTTGAAGCACACAGGTCCGAATAGTCCTGATACTGCCAATGATGGCTTCGTCCGGCTTAGAGGACTCCCATTTGGCTGTAGCAAGGAAGAGATTGTTCAGTTCTTTTCAGGGTTGGAAATTGTGCCAAATGGGATGACACTGCCGGTGGACTTTCAGGGGCGGAGCACAGGGGAGGCCTTTGTGCAGTTTGCTTCGCAGGAGATAGCTGAAAAGGCCTTAAAGAAACACAAGGAAAGAATAGGGCACCGGTACATTGAAATCTTCAAGAGTAGCCGAGCTGAAGTCCGAACCCATTATGACCCCCCTCGAAAGCTCATGGCTATGCAGCGGCCAGGTCCCTATGACAGGCCAGGGGCTGGCAGAGGGTATAATAGCATTGGCAGAGGGGCTGGTTTTGAAAGGATGAGAAGGGGTGCCTATGGTGGAGGGTATGGAGGCTATGACGACTATGGTGGCTATAATGATGGATATGGCTTTGGATCTGATAGATTTGGAAGAGACCTCAATTACTGTTTTTCAGGAATGTCTGATCATAGATATGGAGATGGTGGGTCCAGTTTTCAGAGCACCACAGGGCACTGTGTACACATGAGGGGATTACCTTACAGAGCCACTGAGAATGATATTTACAATTTCTTCTCACCTCTTAATCCCATGAGAGTACACATTGAAATCGGACCTGATGGCAGAGTTACTGGTGAGGCAGATGTTGAATTTGCTACTCATGAAGATGCTGTGGCAGCTATGGCAAAAGACAAAGCTAACATGCAACACAGATACGTGGAGCTCTTCTTGAATTCTACTGCAGGCACAAGTGGGGGAGCCTATGATCACAGCTACGTAGAACTCTTTTTGAATTCCACAGCCGGGGCAAGTGGTGGAGCTTATGGTAGCCAAATGATGGGAGGCATGGGCATATCCAACCAGTCTAGTTATGGAGGTCCTGCCAGTCAGCAGCTGAGTGGTGGTTACGGAGGTGGATATGGTGGTCAGAGTAGTATGAGTGGATATGACCAAGTTCTGCAGGAAAACTCCAGTGACTATCAATCAAACCTCGCTTAGGCAGAGAAGGAGTACCGAACAACAATAGAAATAACAGCTGTGCATTTATGGGAGTTAACTAGAATAGGAATGGTGTCAGGCATATCCAGTATGATTGGTACATGGGAATTATCATTGATTCTGATCACTCTTGGTCAGCTAGCTTCCTTTTCTTTTTCCTTTCATTCCTTTCTTTCTCCTTCCCTCCCTCCTACCCTCCCTCTCTCTTTCTTTCTTTGTTTCTTTTTCTCTCTCTTTTTTTAATAAAAATTAAGTTTAACAGTTTTGCATTACAAGCTTGTAATTCATGCTTACTGTAAAGTGGAAGTCAGGATTGTTTTAAAACTTCAAGCTCAGTAATTTTGAACACTGAAACATTCACATAGGGTGTAATAACAAAGTTCAGTATTGACCATAACTGTTAAAACTTTCAGCTTTCTTCAAGTTAGTTATGTTATAGGAGTGTACTTAAGCAGTAAGCGTATTTAGGTTAAAGCAGTTTCACTTATGTTAAATGTTGCTCTTATACCATGATACATTGAAAACTTTGGATGCATGTTGAGAAACATGCTTTTCTGTAAAAACTCAAATATAGGAGCTGTGTCTACGATTTCAAGTGAAAACATTTGGCATGTTTGTTAATTCTAGCTTTTTGGTTTAATATCCTGTAAGGCACGTGAGTGTACACCTTTAATTTTTTTTAAAAAAGCTCTGGGACAATTTTGAAATGTAATACCAATACTTTAGGAGTTTGGTCATGTTGTTTGTATGAAATTCTGAGGCTTTGATTTAAATCTTTCCTTGTATTGTGATTTCCATTAGATGTATT
This sequence comes from Ovis canadensis, assembly GCF_042477335.2. Taxonomy (NCBI): domain Eukaryota; kingdom Metazoa; phylum Chordata; class Mammalia; order Artiodactyla; family Bovidae; genus Ovis; species Ovis canadensis. The sequence continues at coordinate 135,176,451 of NC_091727.1, forward strand.
GTACTAAGTGAAACTTGTTAAATAAATCTTCCTTTTAAAAACTGGAAAAATCTTGTACAGCTTCATTTTTATTACGTTCTGTCTTACAGGCCATTTCTTTTATATAATCCTCTGCCAGAAAGATTATGGTACTTTGTGTTTCCACTAGGAGTGTATTTTAAAAAATTTAGCATCCTCATATGAATGAATCCTCATAGGATCCCCATAGCATCTTCAATGAAGCACATTTTTATCCTTGATCTTGGCCAGTTTGTTAGTTGAAAGTTGTATCCCATTATTATTTTACTTTGTCTTCCTTAGACTGATATGGAGATGGAGCATCTTTGTGTTTATTTTTATGTTTATCCTCATCACATCCACAGGACTATTGAGCTACTTTGGAGACATTGTACTTTTTCAAGGCAGCATGCTCCAAAATCCAAAGAAGTAAAGGCCAGTAAATAATCCTCTTCCTTTCATTTAACTGTCAGTTTAGAAGATCTGAGACACCTTTATATGTTTAAAAGAAGTAGACCTATGTTACAGAAACAATTCGGTGTTCTCCATGAATTCATTAATAGTCTCTAAACACTCTTTAAGGTATTTTTTTTTAATTGGAGATAATTGCTTTACAAGTTGTGTTGATTTCTGCTGTACAATGAGATGAATCAGCTCTTTAAGGTTTTTAAGGGGGCATTTAAAGCTTGTTTTAAATCATTGATTCTCAAACTTTAGTATGCGCCAGAATCATCTTATGGGGCTTGTTAAAACGTTGGTTACTGGGGCCCGCTCTTAAGAGTTTCTGAAATTCAGTAGTTCGGGGGTGGTGCTTGAGAATCTGCTGATGTGGCTGGTCTCAAGACCATGTTTTGTGATTCATCATAGTTCTCTAATGGGTACAAGCCTATAAACCCTAAAATGCAACTCTAAGAAGCTGCTTGCTCCCTGAGTTTTGATTGCCTCCCCCACTATCCTGTATCAAGTAGTTTAAACTTTCTATGGAAGTGTAAATTGCATATGGCTATTTATAATACTTTGCATCTCCGGTGAGGACTTTGAAAACCTGTGACATCTGAGGTTACCTTACATTTCCACCCATATCATAGTGGCCGTTAACAATTACACTTCTCAGTGGCCTTCAGGCCTGGATGCCCTCAGGCCAATACCAGTTGCACCTGAACTTTGATAGATGTTTTTGTAGAATTCTGTCTAGCCTGGAAATCCTTGGTCTGTTTAGAGCTTGAGGCCCAGAGAAACACTCTGAAGCCGGAAGCAACTACCAGATTGGTATTACCTGATTCCATTTTATTCAAGGACACTTTTTATTGAAAACCATGCTGAGGATACAGTGGGTAGTGATTTGAAATTCTTCAATGACTTCTAATTTCTGTCAAAGTTGCCAAGAAAGCAAGATACCATTTCAACTCATGTCATACCAAGCCAGTTATTTACTTTGCCCTCCTAAGGCTTTCAGGAGGCTTTTTTCAGAGGGTTCACAAGTAGGAGTTTTTGCTTTCCAGGCTGCTCAGTTAATTTTCCAGAACATTCTCTTAGTATAAGCAAAGATTCTTCAGTTAGCCACTAGATGTCACCAAACCCCAGGATAGGCTTGGTTGATCCCGGCCCACCCCACCCCAACCACCCTGTGAACTGATACACAAAAGCACTGTAAGTTTTATCTACAAACCAAGGTCTTTTCCTTCAGGGAAAATGCTCTCAGCAAAAATGAGGATTTCTCCAAGCTGAGCCTCGAGGACTGTTGCAAAACAGCTGCTGATGGAATGAAATTCCATTTTGCTGTGCGTGATACCAGGGTGAGATTGTCACAAGGGCCATTTCACAACTTGCTCCCACAATGACCAAAATTCGGTCTTGTGAATGCAAAAACAAGAACAAAAACACAAAAAACGCCACACATGTGCATGGGGTCACAAGCTTACCGTGGTGCAAGACCTCGTTTGGGAAAAGAGGGTGTTAGTTTGCGCCTGGAGCTTCTGTGGAAATGCTTTTTCCAAGAGCCCTTTTTCTCCCTCCCTCCCTCCTTTGCACAGGGCTCTTTTGTCAAGCACGCACTTTATAAATGAGAAAACTGAGTCTCTGGGAGAGTAAGAATCAACGTTGTCTTTAGGGAAGAAGCAGGATGCTGGAGGGAGAGGAAATGACGTCTGGCCAGGGAAAGAGAAGGAAATGTCTTGGATCCTCAGGGGATGATGTAAGGGTAGTCTTGCCCTGGGACGTGAGTCAGGAGGGTGGCGCTGACCAGCGCTGGGTCCAGCGACTCCTCTATAGCTCCCCAGACTGCAGCCCCCTTTTCCACACGGCTTAGCCTGCAGAGTGACGGTGAGAGGGTCAGGTAGGGGCCCCTCTGGAAGACAAAGAATTTGGAAAGAATTCATTGTTCCCTCTCACCGTCTGCTTTCCAGAGACCCTCGACACTCCCCACCCAACCCCCTAGTGTATTTCTTTTGCCAAGAGGGATAGGGCAGAGGTCTGGCCCTGGCCGTTCTGGAATAAGTACGGGCCTTGTACGAGGGGGCGTGGTTAGCGCGATGACTGACAGCCGGTGGCCTCCAGGAGGAAGGGACTTCTGGAGTCTCCCTGCCCATCTCTGAGGGGCGAAAACTACTTTGGTAACCGTCTGCTGCTGCTGCTGCTAAGTCGCTTCAGTCGTGTCTGACTCTGCGCGACCCCATAGACGGCAGCCTACCAGGCTCCCCCGTCCCTGGGATTCTCCAGGCAAGAACACTGGAGTGGGTTGCCGTTCTAGGGCATGCTTAAATCCAGCCCCCCGTAGATGAAAAAATTAAATCATAGTCAATTTAAGAAAGAAATGGACATTTTTATTGAACCAACCTGAGGATTATAACCGGAGAGACCAGCTCTTAAAGAACTTTGAGCATTGCTCCAAAGAGGTGAAGGGGACGATTTCAGAGGAACAAAGAGCAAGAGCTGTGCGTTTCAGGTTTATTTGGAGATATTGAGGACTATAGCTCTGGAGACAGCTTCTCAGAAAGTTCTGAGGAACTGCTCCCAAGAGGTAAGGGAGGAGGTCAATATGTATAAGCACAACACAACACAACAAAGTTTAGTGGCTTCAGTGGCTAATGACTCAATTCTTGTAGAAGCAGGTGGTGAATGACCTTCTTTAGTTGGCATGAAAGTGAAAGTGTTAGTTGCTCGGTGCTGTCCAACTCTTTGAGACCCCATGGACTGTGGCCTACCAGCTTCCTCTGTCCATGGAATTCTCCAGGCAAGAATACTGGAGTGGTAGCCATTTCTTTCTCCAGGGGATCTTTACAAACTTAGCCACAAGGGAAGCCCTTCTTTAGTTGGCAGTGCTCCATCATTGTCAACATATGCCCAAAGTTTGGGAGGCATTTTATGACCATTTAGCATTCCACACTATTAGGAATGTTAATTCCCAGGTCAGGCGAGGATTTCATTGATAAGCCACGCAATGTACTAGTCTGTTCTGGTCCAGGAAATGGTTCCCTCTTGTTGCTTAGTCTCATATCTAGAGTTACACTATTACAAACATTGATCTTATAGAACTATATTTGGTCAAGTGTTCCAAGTTACCTAGCCATCATTATTTTTATTGGAAGTTCAATCATACTTTGGTAATGCAAAAAACAATAGTCTTGTAAAATAGGCAGACTACAAGTAATATAACTAATACCATTGTGTTTTTCTGCTTGTTTATTTTTTGGCCATACCATATGGCTTGTGGAATCTTAGTTCCCTGACCAGGTATTGAACCTGCAAACTCAGCAGTGAAATCATGGAGTCAGAACCCCTAGACTGCCAGGGAATTCCTAGCTAGTAACATTAATAGGGTTATAAGTACATACTTATATAAGAACTTTAAGTGTGGCCCAGTATATCCCTAGGTCTGTTCCATACCAATCTCTATCTTCAAGGTAATGATTATTTTGGCATTGCCCATAAGGCACCCAGCTCAATTACCTAGTGTCATTAGGCTGATTATCCTTAGTATGATTCGTTTGTTCCTAACATTAGGGGCTGTAAACTTAGATTATCATAGCCTGATGCTAATCATATTAATCTATTCCATAACTGAAGAAGGTTATATTCTTTGATTGAAATTTAGCTAGTTTCTCTGACTGAGCTTAAATAACTTGAAAAGAAAAGCCATTTATGGTCATGCTCATAGCAAGTATGATTGATTGGCCAAGTGAGGGAATCCCATCTACTAATTATCAATACTGGCCAAAACAGAACTATAGCTTCTTTCGTCTAGAATAAATTTCCTAAGGGCCATCCAATTAGAGCCTTGGAGAGGAGAAATCCATCAAGGTAACCCAGAAGTATTGGATGTAGGTAAGTGTGGGATTGAGGATCTACGGAAAACAGGCAAGGAGAGGGAAGAATGAATTCTTATCAGATTCTTTCTTTGTCCTCCAGAGGCACCCCTACCTGACCCTTTCCCCACCACTCAGCGGGCTACCTGTGGGGAAAGGGGACTGAAGTGTGGGGAGAGATAGAGGATCAGCTAGAAAAAACTGATTTATGCAAAACTCCAAGAAATTGAACTTGGGCAAACTCTGGGAGATAGTGAGGGACAGAGAGGCCTGGTGTGCTAGAGTCCATGGGAGCCAAGGAGCTGGACACAACTTAGCAACAAAACAGCAACAACCAAGAAATTAAGAAAGTACTGTAAATATACAGGTCAGGTCCAGTACCTTGGGACAGTTTTCTGCTTCTGATGTCATCTTCTCATCATGATGTGGGTATAGTTCCTCCTATGTTGGAGCATTGGGTTAAGGTGATTTTGAGATCAGCAGTCTTCTGTACAGACCAGTCCAATGCAGGAGCACTTTCTAAGTGAGAAATATGAATCCAGAGTCAATTCCATTCAGTTTTGCTGTGTATGAGCTAGTTAAGAGAACCTGATAAGGGTCCTTCCTTCTAGGTTGGAGGCAGTCCTTTAAATGGTATCTTTTCCAGTATGCATAATATCCTAGTTGCAGGTCATGAGGCATCTGATCTTCATTCCAAGATAGATTACTATGATGAGCTCAGGAAGAAACTTATTATAGGATATCCTTTTAGTAATTTAATTAAACTTTACAATAGTATAACACTGCAACAAGGAGTCATCTAGGAAGTGAGTCTTAGTCAGTGAATGCCAAACCTCAGGGGCCTCCCCGATGGCTCAGTAGTAAATAATCCGTCTGCCAGTACAGAAGATTTGGATTTGATCCCTGGGTTGGGAAGATTCCCCTGGAGAAGGAAATGGCAACCCACTCCAGTATTCTTGCCTGGGAAATACCATGGACAGAGGAGCCTGCTGGGCTACAGTCTATGCAGTCACAAGAGACATGACTTAGCGACTAAAACAGCAACAACAACCAAACTTCAGCACTAGAACTTAATATCCACAAAAGTGTATTATTTTTAAAATTAAAAAAAATTGAAGTGTAGTCATTTACAATGTTGTACCTATCTCTGCTTTACTGCAAAATGACTCAGTTATACACATATATACATTCTTTTCTTAATATTTTTTTCAATTATGGTTTATCACAGAATATTCAATATAGTTCCCTGTTCTATACAGTAAGACTTTGTTGTTTATCAATTCAAAATGTAATAGTTCTCATCTACCAACCCCAAACTCCCAAACTTGCAGTCCATCCTTCTCCCTCACCCCTTTCTTGGCAATCATCAGTCTGTTCTCCATGTCTAATTCTGTTTTGTGGATAAATTCATTTGTGTCATATTTTAGATTACACATATGTGTATCATATAGTTTGTCTTTCTTTTTGTGACTTATTTCACTTAGTATGATAATTTCTAGTTGCATCCATGTTGCTGCAAATGGCAGTATTTCATTCTTTTTATGGCTGAGTAGTATTCCATTATATATATATCTTTATCCACTCATCTGTCTATAGACATATAGATTGTTTCCATGTTTTGGCTATTGTGAACAGTGCTGCCGTGAACACAGGGGTGCATGTATCTTTTTGAATTATAGTTTTGGCCGAGTATATTCCTAGAAGTGAGATTGCTGGATAATATGGTAATTTTATTTTTAGTTTTATGAGGAATCTCCATACTGTTTTTTCCATAGTGGATGTACCAACTTACATTTCCACTAACAGTGTAGGAGGGTTCCCTTTTCTCCACATCCTCTCCAGCATTTGTTATTTGTAGACTTTTTGATGTGGACCATTTTTAAAGTCTATTGAACTTGTTACAATATTGTTTCTGTTTTCTGTTTTTTTTTGGCCGGCATGTGGGATCTTAGATCCCTGGCCAGGGATCAAACCTGTATTCCCTGCTTTGGAAGGTGAAGTCTTAACCACTGGACCATGAGGGAAGTCCCTGTTACTTGTAAACTTTTTATTGATGGCCATTCTGACTGGTGTGAGGTAGTACCTCACTGTAGTTTTGATTTGCATTTCTCTTATAATTTGCAATGTTGAGCATCTTTTCATGTGCCTACTGGCCATTTGTTTGTCTTCTTTGGAGAAATGTCTATTAAGGTCTTCTGCTGATTTTTCAATTGGGTTGTTTGGTTTTTGTTGTTGAGTTGTACGAGTTGTAAGTCCTTGTCTATCACATCATTTTCAAATATTTTCTCCAATTCCATAGGGTTGTCTTTCCATTTTTAATGGTTTTCTTTGCTGTGCAAAAGCTTGTAAGTTTGATTAGGTACCATTTGTTTATTTTATTTTATTTTTTCTATTGCCTTGGGAGACTAACCTAAGAAAACATTGGTATGATTTATGTCAAAGAATGTTTACAAAGCTGTATTATTGAAACATAATTTTTTCTGTCTAAAATTACCCTTATTTCTACTAACTAAAGCTAAAATAAGACTATTTTATGTGTAAAATAAGTCTGATTTCAATAAACTTGGCTTGATTATTTACATATGTGATTGAGCATACAGAGTTTTTCAAAAAACTGGCTTTGCTGGAACTTTTCATAATCTTAGATTCAAATTTCAGAAGATCTCTTAAGGCCAGGAAAGCCATGGCATGGACTTGTGATCAGATATCACCTGCAGTATCTATAGACTTGGATGACTTCCTCTCTTTTTGAGGTCCCCAAGATATCTTGAGATTCTTTCATCTGTCAGGAGGTGGCCTTTCTTAGGCCTGATAATAGCCTGTTAAGGCTGTTGGAAACCTAAGAATTTCCAATTTATGGAGGGATCATTCAGAGAGAAAAAAGATAAACTTTTAAATTCTGCTTTGGTGTGTGTGTGTGCTTAGTCCTGTCTGACTCTTTGCAACCCCATGGACGGTAGCCCGCCAGGCTCCTCTGTCCATGGAATTTCCCAGGCAAGAATACTGGAGTGGGTGCCATTTCCTTCTCCAGGGGATCTTCCTGACCCAGGGATCAAACCCGAGTCTCTTGTGTCTCCTGTATTGGCAGGCAGATTCTTAATCATTAGTGCTACCTGGGAATCACTTCTACTTACAACGGTATTAATATAGAGCTTCCCTGATGGCTCAGACAGTAAAGAATCCATCTGCAATGCAGTAGACCTGGGTTCAATCCCTGGGTTGGGAAGATCCTCTGGAGAAGAGAATGGCAACACACTCCGGTATTCTTGTCTGGGAAATTCCATGGACAGAGGACCCCGGTGGGCTACAGTCCATGGGGTTGGAGAGTCGGACATGATTGAGTGACTAGTGCTCTCACTTTTTTTCATAATTAGCTTAAGGATAAAGGTTTCTTTATGTCTGGAGTACACAGATTAGAAGCCAATAATATTTCAGACCAAAAAATCCCATAAAGTTATAACCATATTTATCAGTTCATTCAGTCATATGCAGCTAATTCTTGATCTTTTGTTAACAGTTTTATGAAACCATCAGGGTTTCCATTCAGTCAGTTCAGTTGCTCAGTCATGTCCAATTCTTTGCAACCCCATGGACTGCAGCATGCCAGGCCTCCCTGTCCACCACCAACTCCCAGAGTTTACTCAAACTCATGTCCATTGAGTTGGTGATGCCATCCAACCATCTCATCCTCTGTCATCCCCTTCTCCTCCCTCCTTCAGTCTTTCCCAGCATCAGGGTCTTTTCTAGTGAGTCAGTTCTTCGCATCAGGTGGCCAAAGTATTGGAGCTTCAGCTTCAGCATCAGTCCTTCCAATGAATATTCAGGACTGATTTCCTTTAGGATGGACTGGTTGGGTCTCATTGCAGTCCAAGGAACTTTCCAGAGTCTTCTCCAACATCACAGTTCCAAAGCATCAATTCTTCAGTGCTCAGCTTTCTTTATAGTCCAACTCTCACATCCATACATGACTACTGGAAAAACCATAGCTTTGACTAGACAGACCTTTTTTGGCAAAGTAATGTCTCTGCTTTTTAATATGCTGTCTAAGTTGATCATAGCTTTCCTTCCAAGGAGCAAGCATCTTTTAATTTCTTGGCTGCAATCAACATCTGCAGTGATTTTGGAGCCCCCCCCAAAATAAAGTCCTTCACTGTTTCCATTGTTTCCCCATCTATTTATCATGAAGTGATGGGACCAGGTGCCATGATCTTAGTTTTCTGAATGTTGGATTTTAAGCCAACTTTTTCACGATCCTCTTTCACTTTCATCAAGAGGCTCTTTAGTTTTTCTTCACTTCCATTAAATTCTAATGGGTTTCCATTAGAATTAAGTTCTTACCCAGTTCAGTGGTATGATCTGAAATTTCTTGGAAACATACTTGTCAAAAAGTCCTTTCTATGAATCTTCTTGAAGATGAAGCATTTTTGCAAAGGCATCAGAGTAGACAATAACTGTCAATGAATGACAGACTTAAAAAGTTAAGGACCTGATTATTACCTTCAACAAAGGAAGCAAGAATATGCAATGGAGAAAAGATAGTCTCTTCGGTAAGTAGTGTTGGCAAAGCTGGACAGTTGCATGTAAATCAAAGAAGTTAGAACACTCTCTCACACCATACACAAAAATAAACTCAAAATGGCTCAATCTTTATAGAGCCAGAGAGCTATTGATATTTTTTACTTGACAAAGGGTATTTGAAATCAAGGACACACTTTGGTATAAGGTTACTGCTATTTTTGAGGAACAGATACTTTAGTTAATGATTTTTGTGCTTTTCTAAGGGCTTCCCTGCTGGCTCAGTGATATTTACTTGTAATATATGAGACGCATGTTCGAGCTTGGGTTGAGAAGATCCCCTGGGGAAGGGAATGGCAAGAATCCCATGGACTGAGGAGCCTGGCAGGCTACAGTCCATGGGGTCGCAGAGTTGAACACTACTGAAGTGACTGAGCATGCCTGCATGCTAAATATAGGATGATGCCAGAAATTTGGGTTCATAAAATTTTCTCTTGGAAATATCTAACTCTCTAAGGGCCAGTTTTGCCAGTTTTCCCAGTGAACAAAGTGCCTCATCCTGAGCTTTGTCCTGAATTCATTTCAGGGTGTACTGTAGGTCAGTGACTGTAGTGGCTGATAACTTGATTCTTGTAGAACTGAATAGTGAGCAACATTGTTTTATGAGTACCCTCCCCTTTGGTCTTCATTTTGACCAAAGTTTGGGAGGCATTTCCTTTTGTCCCACAGAACTAAGAATGCTCATTCCTAGGTTCGACCAGGATTTCATTGTTAGGTCACTCAATGTGCTATTCCTGGACTAGGCCCTGTTAACAGTAGCCAAAAGTCTCTGGACCACCTGTCTTACTAGACAGTTATCATCCAGGAAAAGATTCCCTCTTGTTTCTTCGCATATCTAGAGTCAAAGGTAAGGTGTCCATAGGTGTGTGGATTTCTCTCTTGTCTTTCTACTTTGTTCCATGGATCTATATTTCTGTCTTTGTGCCATTACATACTGTCTTGATGACTGTGGCTTTGTAGTATAGTCTGAAGTCAGGCAGGTTGATTCCTCCAGTTCCATTCTTTCTCAAGATTGCTTTGGTTATTCAAGGTTTTTTTGTATTTCCATACAAATTGTGAAATTCTTTGTTCCAGTTCTGTGAAAAATACTGTTGGTAGCTTGACAGGGGTTGCATTGAAACTATAGATTGGTTTGGGTAATATACTCATTTTCACTATGTGGATTATTCCACTTCTTTTTTAGATGGTGAGCTTTCAAGCTTGAGCATCAGGTGGATTTCAATTGGCTAAGTAGTAGAGTTTATTTTTTCATTCAGTGACAGAATGAATGTAAATATCTCAATTGTACATAAATAGTATTTATTATTATAAAGTGCCATTAGCATTAACACCCTAAACTCCATGGTTTAGGGTAACTGCTTGAAGTACAGAAACTCCATGGTTTTTGTAACTGCTTGGTTATAAAAAATTCAATGTTCTATAGATCAGTGCCTTTTGAACTTAAATATGCATACAGATCACCGGGGGAATCTGTTTAAAATGCAGACTCTAATCCAACCAATAGGTACAGATTGGAGCCTAAGATTCTGCATTTCTAACAAGGTTTCAGATGGTGCTGATGCTTCTTGATCTCAGATCATGCTTTTGAAAAAAAATTATTTGGCTGTGCTGGGTGTTAGTTGCAGCATATTGGATCTAGTTCCCTGACCAGGGATTGAACCCAGGGCCCCTGCACTGGGATTATGAAGTCCTAGCCACTGGACCACCAGGAAAGTCTCTCAGATCATACTTTGAATAGCTAGAGTATGGATTATTCCACTATAGCTATTTTTGGAATCCCCAGGGAGTGCTTCTAGCTATCTGGGAATTTGTCGTCCCATATAAAGGAGTTAGAACTCTTAAGTTTCTGATCATAGCTATTTTTAGACAGGTTCTCCTCTACACCAGAATTCTGCTTATGGTACCATCTCTATATCATTATATGAGTGGATTTGGAAATCTGCCATGTCAGATATTATTGGATCTGCAAGCTATTACAGTCCCTTGATGTTAACAAGTGCTGTCTGATGAGCAATGGAGGCCAAGAAGAGAGGGAATCAGAAAGGCAAACACTACAGTCTTTTCTGCTGCTTGAGAGGCAGGGGAGAGAGAGGGAGCCCTGGACCATGGCTAGCATGGTCCATTCCATGGGGCGAACATACACCTGTAGCATAAATGAAATAACTGCATCAAATCACAGCTTGATGGCACAGGCCGTGGAAACTATCCAACTCAGTCCCCTTGCTCTGATTCCATGCTTTTTAGGCAAATAAGTGATCACTGAAGATGGCAGTCAAGAACCATCATCTCTGTTAATGTTTCTCCCAGCGTTGGTAAGTGCTTAACAAACATGCCTTCTAGTCATTCATTCAGATAAGCAAAGACTAATAATACTAATTTTCATACTGTTATGGGGTTCTCAAGGCAAGGATACTGAAGTGGTTTGCCATTCCCTTCTCCAGTGGACCACATTCTGTCAGACCTCTCCACCATGACCCGTCCATCTTGGGTGGCCCCCTAGGGCATGGCTTAGTTTCATTGAGTTAGACAAGGCTGTGGTCCGTGTGATCAGATTGGCTAGTTTTCTGTGATTATGGTTTCAGTGTGTCTGCCCTCTGATGCCCTCTTGTAACACCTACTGTCTTACTTGGGTTTCTCTTACCTTGGTCGTGGGGTATCTTTTCATGGATGCTCCAGCAAAGCTCAGCCACTGCTTCTTACCTTGGATGAGGGGTATCTCCTCACGGCAATCCCTCCTGACCTGGAAGGTGGAGTAGCTCCTCTCGGCCCTCCTGCACCGTACAGCTAGCTGCCACTTCTTGGACGTGGGGTTGCTCCTCTAGGGCTGGATCATGGAAAAAGCAAGAGAGTTCCAGAAAAACATCTATTTCTGCTTGATTGACTATGCCAAAGCCTTTGACTGTGTGGATCACAATAAACTGTGGAAAATTCTGAAAGAGATGGGAATACCAGAACACCTGACCTGCCTCTTGAGAAATCTGTATGCAGGTCAGGAAGCAACAGTTAGAACTGGACATGGAACAACAGACTGATTCCAAATAGGAAAAGGAGTATGTCAAGGCTGTATACTGTCACCCTGCTTATTTAACTTATATGCAGAGTACATCATGAAAAACACTGGACTGGAAGAAGCACAAGCTGGAATCAAGATTGCTGGGAGAAATATCAATAACCTCAGATATGCAGATGACACCACCCTTATGGCAGAAAGTGAAGAGGAACTAAAAAGCCTCTTGATGAAAGTGAAAGAGGAGAGCGAAAAAGTTGGCTTAAAGCTCAACATTCAGAAAACGAAGATCATGGCATCTGGTCCCATCACTTCATGGCAAATAGATGGGGAAACAGTGGAAACAGTGTCAGACTTTATTTTTTGGGGTTCCAAAATCACTGCAGCTGGTGACTGCAGCCATGAAATTAAAAGACGCTTACTCCTTGGAAGAAAAGTTATGACCAACCTAGATAGCATATTCAAAAGCAGAAACACTACTTTGCCGACTAAGGTCCGTCTAGTCAAGGCTATGGTTTTTCCAGTAGTCATGTATGGATGTGAGAGTTGGACTGTGAAGAAAGCTGAGCGCCAAAGAATTGATGCTTTTGAACTGTGGTGTTGGAGAAGACTCCTGAGGGTCCCTTGGACTGCAAGGAGATCCAACCAGTCCATTCTGAAGGAGATCAACCATGGGTGTTCTTTGGAGGGAATGATGCTAAAGCTGAAACTCCAGTACTTTGGCCACCTCATACGAAGAGTTGACTCATTGGAAAAGACTCTGATTCTGGGAGGGATTGGGGGCAGGAGCAGAAGGGAATGACCAAGGATGAGATGGCTGGATGGCATCACTGACTTGATGGACATGAGTTTGAGTGAAATCTGGGAATTGGTGATGGACAGGGAGGCCTGGCATGCTGTGATTCATGGGGTCGCAAAGAGTCAGACATGATTGAGCGACTGAACTGAACTGAATAATACTAATTAGTAACTTCTGTGAGCCAAATACTGGATAAGATTCTAGATATAAAGTATCTCTACCATCAAGAAAATTTCAGCCTGGAGGGAGACACAGATAAGTCACCTGCAGTGCATAGTAATGGGTGTAGGGTTATCATCAGAGCCCATAGCAGAGCCATTAAACCAAATTTGGGATAGGTGGTGAGGAGGCGGGGCAGTTATAGGTACTGGTTAATGTTTAACAGTCACTTCTCTGGGGGGAAAAAAAGCCCTGATTTGTTAGTGCATGCTGATTTTTTGTGGTGTAAATACTTCCCTTATCACCAGTTTCAAGCTACCAAATAATGTCACTGAACATAATAAGCTGTTAAAAGTCAGGGCAGGTTAATTCTAGCACATTATTAGGTTAGAAGTCATCCCAATGTGAATTATGTCTAAGAAGAGACTTAAAGGAAAGCTGAAGTTAGTCTATCAAATGCACAGGACAGACCAAGGGATTCCAGGTAGGAGAAACAGCAAATACAAATGAATCAATGTCAGAGGAAATATGTTGCTTTGGAATTAAGTGTTGATAGCCTGAATTTAAGTGTAGGAGTGCATAGTGTTAAATTTCCTAGCAGGCAGACTAAGCACATATTTAGGACACTAGCAATGTGGGGGAACCAAGAAAAAGGAAAAAAAATTAGTTATGATGAAGTTATTAAGCTTGCATCAATACATTTGGAAGGAATGTTAAAAATTATTTTAACACTTGTTAAAATGGTAAGGAAGACTTTATTCAAAATTATTGCAAGAGAGGAGAGACTATTGCAGTAAGAGAGAGAGACCGATCTCAACTCCAAATACAACGACAACTGGGGATTTATAGCCTATGAGCACAGTGAGGGGGGTCACTGGATAGAAAATTACTAAGAGGAGACATCAAGGGTATGAATATTCTTTGCAAACTATCTTAACAGGATTCTTTGCTAAAGGTAGGCTGAGGTTGAGTCTTAGTCAAGAAGAGAGCTCAGCAGAGCCTAATTAAAGCTTGGTCAAGGAAGGAGTCTTTGTCATGAGCTATTTTAATTTTAACATACATGTGAGTTTCGTACTATTGAATTATAGTAGAAATGAGAGTACCACAATATTTTTTAATTCTTACGGCTTCTGGTTCCAGGGATGGGGAAAAGATATTTGGAGAGAGTCAAAAGATATTCAGTTCAGTCGCTCAGTCGTGTCCGACTATTTGCAACCGCATGAACTGCAGCACGCCAGGCCTCCCTGTCCATCACCATCTCCCGGAGTTCACTCAGACTCACGTCCATCGAGTCAGTGATGCCATCCAGCCATCTCATCCTCGGTCGTCCCCTTCTCCTCCTGCCCCCAATCCCTCCCAGAATCAGAGTCTTTTCTAGTTAGTCAACTCTTCGCATGAGGTGGCCAAAGTACTGGAGTTTCAGCTTTAGCATCATTCCCTCCAAAGAAATCCCAGGGTTGATCTTCTTCAGAATGGACTGGTTGGATCTCCTTGCAGTCCAAGGGACCCTCAAGAGTCTTCTCCAACACCACAGTTCAAAAGCATCAATTCTTCAGTGCTCAGCCTTCTTCACAGTCCAACTCTCACATCCACACGTGACCACAGGAAAAACCATAGCCTTGACTAGACGGACCTTAGTCGGCAAAGTAATGTCTCTAGATAGTATTATCTAGGTTGGTCATAACTTTTCTTCCAAGGAGTAAGCGTCTTTTAATTTCATGGCTGCAGTCACCAGCTGCAGTGATTTTGGAACCCCAAAAAATAAAGTCTGACACTGTTTCCACTGTTTCCCCATCTATTTGCCATGAAGTGATGGGACCAGATGCCATGATCTTCGTTTTCTGAATGTTGAGCTTTAAGCCAACTTTTTCGCTCTCCTCTTTCACTTTCATCAAGAGGCTTTTTAGTTCCTCTTCACTTTCTGCCATAAGGGTGGTGTCATCTGCATATCTGAGGTTATTGATATTTCTCCCAGCAATCTTGATTCCAGCTTGTGTTTCTTCCAGTCCAGTGTTTCTCATGCAGCGTTTCTGCATATAATTTAAATAAGCAGGGTGACAATATACAGCCTTGACGTACTCCTTTTCCTATTTGGAACCAGTCTGTTGTTCCATGTCCAGTTCTAACTGTTGCTTCCTGACCTGCATATAGATTTCTCAAGAGGCGTGTCAGGTGTTCTGGTATTCCCATCTCTTTCAGAATTTTCCACAGTTTATTGTGATCCACACAGTCAAAGGCTTTGGCATAGTCAATCAAGCAGAAATAGATGTTTTTCTGGAACTCTTGCTTTTTCCATGATCCAGTGGATGTTGGCAATTTGATCTCTGGTTCCTCTGCCTTTTCTAAAACCAGCTTGAACATCAGGGAGTTCACGGTTCATGTATTGCTGAAGCCTGGCTTGGAGAATTTTGAGCATTACTTTACTAGCATGTGAGATGAGTGCAATTGTGCGGTAGTTTGATCATTCTTTTGCATTGCCTTTTTTTGGAATTGGAATGAAAACTGACCTTTTCCAGTCCTGTGGCCACTGCTGAGTTTTCCAAACTTGCTGGCATATTGAGTGCAGCACTTTCACAGCATCATCTTTCAGGATTTGAAACCGCTCAACTGGAATTTCATCACCTCCACTAGCTTTGTTCGTAGTGATGCTTTCTAAGGCCCACTTGACTTCACATTCCAAGATGTCTGGCTCCAGATTAGTGATCACATCATCATGATTATCTGGGTTGTGAAGATCTTTTTTGTACAGTTCTTCTGTGTATTTGTGCCACCTCTTCTTAATATCTTCTGCTTCTGTTAGGTCCATACCATTTCTGTCCTTTATCGAGCCCATCTTTGCATGAAATGTTCTCTTGGTATCTCTAATTTTCTTGATGAGATCTCTAGTCTTTCCCATTCTGTTGTTTTCCTCTATTTGTTTGCATTGATCGCTGAAGAAAGCTTTCTTATCTCTTCTTGCTATTTTCTGGAACTCTCCATTCAGATGTTTATATCTTAGAAATAGTTTTGTGGCTGATTAGGGATAAAGAAAAAGAATGAATCAAGAATTACTTCGGTTTTCTAGCTTCTGCAAGTGATTGGATGGTAGTGCCCATGAGATAGGTAACATTTGAAAAGGAGCACACATTTGGAAAGAAGATAATGACTCTACCATAAGACATGTTTGAATTTGAAGTACTCAGAGAACATTAAGTGGAGATGTCCAGTAGGCAGTCAGGTATATGAATTTAAAGCTCAGCAGAGAGCACTGGGCTGGAGTTATGGTTTTGGGAGTCACCAGTATCATGAGAATGCCTTTTAAGGAAAAGATATAAAGTGGGACATAAGAAGAGGGTCAAGAAAAGATCCCTGAGGAACCCCAACATATGGAAGAATCCAGCAAAGGAGACTGATAACGACAAGTGGGATAAGGGGAAAATTAGTAGTCAGTGATATCCCAGGATTCAAGAGAGGTAACTGTTTCAAAAAGGGCTTCATCAGCTCTTAGGGCATCAAGTAAGAAGACAACAGAGATATGTCCATGGATTTGGCAACATAGAGGTCTTCAGTACTCTTGACAAGAGCAGGCTCAGTGGTGTGATATAGACAGGAGCCATTCCAGAGTGCACTGAACAGTGAGTGGGAGATTAGGAAGAGGAATCAATGAGAATAGATAATTCTTTAGAAAAATTTTGTTCTCAAGAACTGTTGAGAAATTAAGTGGAGAAAAATATGGATCAAGGGAGGGCTTTCAAAGGTGAGTGATACTACAGCCCACATTTCCTGCATTGCAGGCAGATTCTTTACCGCTGAGCCATCTGGGAAGCCATACTATGTTTAAGATTCTGGCATTTATCTCAAGACACAGGGGAAGACATAGAAGGGATTTAGGCAGGGAAATGAGCCTGACAGGGTTTACATTTTGCAAACATTCTAGCTGCACTGCTGAGAATTGATTGGAGAGGGTAAGAGTGGAGGGATGGCTAAAAGAATTGAGAGGCCATTGCTGTAGTGTGGATGAGAAATTATGGCGGCATTTGCTAGGATTATAGAAGGAGAGATGGAGAGAAATGGAAGTATTTTATAATTATTTGCAAATTAACAGCTCTTGGTAAAGAATTGGATATAGAGAATACGGGAGAAGGAGTCAGTGATTCCCAGGTTTCTGGCTTGAATGACTGGTTCCAGATGAGACAATGGCAGCTGTTGCTGAGAGAAGAAAGGCAGAGGAGGAGACTAGGGTGATGATAGAGACTACAGATGATCAAATTTGGTTTTTAGAAGAATTAACTTGCTGTCATCATTCTCTTACCAATGCAAATCTCCAAATACAATTGCAAAAATACCTGAAAAGTTCTGTTGTTGTTCAGTCACTCAGTTGTGTCCTGCTCTTTGGGACCCCACTGCAGAACTGCAGCATGCCAGGCTTCCCTGTCTTTCACCATCTCCTGGAACTTGCTCAAACTTATGTCCATTGAGTCAGTGGTGCCATCCAACTATCTTGCCCTTTGTTGTCTTCTTCTCCTCCTGCTTTCAATCTTTCCTAGCATCAGGGTCTATTCCAAGGAGTCGACATCAGGTGGCCAAATTATTGGAGCTTCAGCTTCAGCATCAGTCCTTCCAATGAATATTCAGGGTTAATTTCCTTTAGGATTGAGTGGTTTGATCCCCCTGCAGTCCAAGGGACTCTCAAGAGTCTTCTCCAACACCATAGCTGTAGCCCACCAGGCTCCTCTGTCCATGGAATTCTCCAGGCAAGAATACTGGAGTGAGGAGCCATTCCCTTCTCCAGGGGATCTTCCCCACCCTGGGAGCTAACCCAGGTCTCCTGCATTGCAGACAGATTCTTTACCATCTGAGCTACTAGGGAAGCCTGAAAAGTTCTAGTATTCCTTTCATCGTGTTAACATCTTTAGTGCCTATGAATGGCCAAAGGGTTTAGCTTATGTTTGTCTTTTTTTTAACTTACTGTGCTTGACCTTCATAATTCGTTTAATTATACTTCTTTTTCTGACCTTGTTATTGCATTTCTACCAAACTAGAGCAATGGTGCATTTATGTTCAGGATTAGTTCAACTCTTAGTAAGGGCATGAATTTATATTAGGGACACTATAGATGTATGCTTCTTATTTTTTCTTATGGATCTTTTCAAACATATATACATAAAAGTAGATAGTAATGGATTACCATATTCTCACCAACCAACTTCAATAATTATCAATTTATAGTCAATCATATTTAATCCATCCAAACAGTATAGACTTTAAAGAAAAAATTGGATATGAATAACATAAAACAATTAACAATATTTCTTAATATTATGATATTTCCATTTAGTATTCCAATTTTCCTGAATGACTAATTTTTCTTTTATAGTTTGTTTGAAACAGGAATCAAATAAGCTCCATATGTTGTATTTCATGGATGTCTCATAGGTCTCTCAATTCATTGATTCCCTGTCTCTGTTTTTATTTTAAAATTATTTCAATTTATTTGTTGAAGAAAAAGGTTGTTTATCCTGTAAAGTTTCTCACATTTTGGATTTTGCTGATCATATCTCTGAGATGTTGATTAGCATATTCTTTTGTTCCTTATACTTCCTGTAAGCTGGTAGACCTAGAGCTTTGATCTGATTCAAAGACTGATTTTTGGGCGAGCAGGAATATTTCATAAATTTTGTGTATGTTTCTTTCCATCGAGAGGTACAGAATATCTGGCTGAGTCTCTTTTCTAGGATATTAGTGGCCATTGATAATCATTACCCAGATTCATTATTTCATTAGAGGTTTATAAGATGGTGATATTCCAGTTCTATAATTCTTCCTTCATTTATCAGTTGGGATATGTCTATACAGGAAAAATTCCTCTCGAAAACTATTTCATCACTCTGAGGGGCAGCTTGGATTCCCTTAGCATCATCCTGTAAAGGTGACCAATGGATATATTTTTTGGAATTGTTATCAACTCATTGGTTTTTAACATTTTTGATATGTTTCAATTCACGAGGTAACTGCAGTTTTTATTCTTAATGATATTCTAATTGTCATTGTGGCCCTTTTCAAGTTAGTTCCCAAATGCTTTTGACATTATCCAAATTGTCTTTGACAGCTTTCTTTGCTTTCTGATATGATAATTGATGAAACAACATAAATAAATGGCTTTAATTATTTATGACAAGTTAACTGCCTGATTGCAGCTCTAAATTACCATTTAGATAGACTTTGTATAACAGGATGTAAACAATACCCTTGCCTTCAGTCTATGGAATGCTAAGCTGACACACAGGCAGTCAAAGCTTCCTTTAATTCAATATCTTACTAATTTATGGCTTTACAGAAAAACAAACAGCCAGTTCATGACTTCACCTCCAAAAAGAAGCATTTATACTTATCTAAACATGCTTTTTAAATAAGACGAAGTGGAATTTCTTCCTTCTTCAATTAAAATAAATAAATTTATATTAAAAATATGTCTCTGGAACTACCAAACATTTGCATATTCTAAATAGGTGATTAAAAAAAATCTTTCCTCCATATTGTTGAGGGAAGAAGGTGCTGGGACCACCGATAAGACTTGATTTAAGTATGCCAGACTGACTTGACTTCTTTATATCCTGCTGCATCAGAGGCCATGCTCTCCTTTTTTTTTGTTTTTTTTTCTTTCCTGCAGTCTTTAGTGTCTTGGTTAACCACCCCAGTCCTAGTAGATTTCCATTTTTCTCCTCCTTTGCCTCTTGCTTGCACATTTTTCCTGAAGCTTTATTCTTTCTTGTTGCCTTTTGTTTCTGGCTTAGTTTCAGTGTTGGAAGGGACAGGTTTGGCTATAATCTATGAATCTCCTTTGGCCTCTTTCCTTATTGCCTCTTCAGCTAAACTGACCCTCTTAGAAATCTAGGTGGTAGCTTCAACGGGGAAGATGTATGGCTGGGTGCCTAGGGGTTTTAGCAAAGCTAGGCTACTTTGCTGCTGCCAATCCCATAACCTGAACTCCAGGGGCCCAAGATGGGAGCAAAGGGAGAGCCAAATGAAATGGATGAGAAGTCTGCCCATCATTTTAACTTGATGTCAGGAATCTATCTAGCTATCATTGTCTATCTCTGTCGTCTACATACTGTCAACCACAAATTGGCACGTACCAAGAGTATTGCCAAAACCTTCGACTGTGTGGATCACAATAAACTGTGGAAAATTCTGAAAGAGATGGGAATACCAGAACACCTGACCTGCCTCTTGAGAAACCTGTATGCAGGTCAGGAAGCAACTGTTAGAACTGGACATGGAACAACAAACTGGTTCCAAGTAGGAAAAGGAGTACATCAAGGCTGTATATTGTCACCCTGCTTATTTAACTTATATGCAGTGTACATCATGAGAAATGCTGGACTGGAAGAAGCACAAGCTGGAATCAAGATTGCCGGGAGAAATATCAATAACCTCAGATACGCAGATGACACCACCCTTATGGCAGAAAGTGAAGAAGAACTAAAGAGCCTCTTGATAAAAGTGAAAGAAGAGAGTGAAAAAGTTGGCTTAAAGCTCAACATTCAGAAACCTAAGATCATGGCATCCAATCCCATCACTTCATGGCAAATAGATGGGGAAACAGTGGAAACAGTGTCAGACTTTATTTTTGGGGGGCTCCAATCACTGCAGATGGTGACTGCAGCCATGAAATTAAAAGACGCTTACTCATTGGAAGAAAAGTTATGACCAACCTAGATAGCATATTAAAAACCAGAGACATTACTTTGCCAACAAAGGTCCATCTAGTCAAGGCTATGGTTTTTCCAGTGGTCATGTATGGATGTGAGAGTTGGACTATAAAGAAAGCTGAGTGCCGAAGAATTAATGCTTTTGAAGTGTGGTGTTGGAGAAGACTCTTGAGAGTCCCTTGGACTGCAAGGAGATCCAACTAGTCCATCGTAAAAGAGATCAGTCCTGGGTGTTCATTGGAAGGACTGATGTTGAAGCTGAAACTCCAATACTTTGGCCACCTGATGCAAAGAGCTGACTCATTTGAAAAGACCCTGATGCTAGGGGGGATTGGGGGCAGGAGGAGAAAGGGACGACAGAGGATGAGATGGTTGGATGGCATCACCGACTCAATGGACATGGGTTTGGGTGGACTCCGGGAGTTGGTGATGGACGGGGAGGCCTGGCAATGCTGCAATTCATGGGATTGCAGAGTTGGACAAGACTGAGCAACTGAACTGACTGAACTGAAGAGCATTGCCAATGACTGAGCAACAAAGGCATCTGCCATCTGCCTCTACAATGATTGAACCCTGTGCTGCTATAGCTGTTGACTTTCAACAATCCCTGAGGGGGTTCAGGGTGGAGTGAGGCACTCTGTGCTCCAGGGAATTTGGTGAAACAGGTCTTTAGATCAGTTCAGTTCAGTTTAGTTCAATCGCTCAGTCGTGTCCGACTCTTTGCAACCCCATGAATTGCAGCACGCCAGGCCTCCCTGTCCATCACCAACTCTCGGAGTTCACTCAGACTCACGTCCATGAGTCAGTGATGCCATCCAGCCATCTCATCCTCGGTTGTCCCCTTCTCCTCCTGCCCTCAATCACTCCCAGCATCAGTCTTTTCCAATGAGTCAACTCTTCGCATGAGGTGGCCTAAGTACTGGAGTTTCAGCTTTAGCATCATTCCTTCTAAAGAACACCCAGGGCTGATCTCCTTGAGAATGGACTGGTTGGATCTCCTTGCAGTCCAAGGGACTCTCAAGTGTCTTCTCCAACACCACAGTTCAAAAGCATCAATTCTTCAGCGCTCAGCCTTCTTCACAGTCCAACTCTCACATCCATAGATGACCACAAGAACAACCATAGCCTTGACTAGACGGACCTTAGTCGGCAAAGTAATGTCTCTGCTTTTGAATATGCTATCTAGGTTGGTCATAACTTTTCTTCCAATGAGTAAGCGTCTTTTAATTTCATGGCTGCAGTCACCAGCTGCAGTGATTTTGGAACCCCAAAAAATAAAGTCTGACACTGTTTCCACTGTTTCCCTATCTATTTGCCATGAAGTGATGGGACCAGATGCCATGATCTTCGTTTTCTGAATGTTGAGCTTTAAGCCAACTTTTTCACTCTCCTCTTTCACTTTCATCAAGAAGCTTTTTAGTTCCTCTTCACTTTCTGCCATAAGGGGGGTGTCATCTGCATGTCTGAGGTTATTGATATTTCTCCTGGCAATCTTGATTCCACCTTGTGCTTCTTCCAGCCCAGCGTTTCTCATGATGTGCTCTGCATATAAGTTAAATAGGCAGGGTGACAATATACAGTCTTGATGCACTCCTTTTCCTATTTGAAACCAGTTTGTTGTTCCATGTTCAGTTCTAACAGTTGCTTCCTGACCTGCATACAGGTTTCTCAAGAGGCAGGTCAGGTGTTCTGGCATTCCCATCTCTTTCAGAATTTTCCACAGTTTATTGTGATCCACACAGTCAAAGGCTTTGGCATAGTCAATCAAGCAGAAATAGATGTTTTTCTGGAACTCTCTTGCTTTTTCCATGATCCAGTGGAAGTTGGCAATTTGATCTCTGGTTCCTCTGCCTTTTCTAAATCCAGCTTGAACATCTGGAAGTTCATGACTCACGTATTGCTGAAACCTGGCTTGGAGAATTTTGAGCATTACTTTACTAGCATATGAGATGAGTGGAATTGTTTGGTAGTTTGAGCATTCTTTGGTATTGCCTTTCTTTGGGATTGGAATGAAAACTGACCTTTTCCAGTCCTGTGGCCACTGCTGAGTTTTCCAAATTTGCTGGCATATTGAGTGCAGCACTTTCACAGCATCATCTTTCAGGATCTGAAATAGCTCAACTGGAATTCCATCACCTCCACTAGCTTTGTTTGTCGTGATGCTTTCTAAGGCCCACTTGACATCACATTCCAAGATGTTTGGCTCTAGGTGAGTGATCACACCATCGTGATTATGTGGGTCATGAAGATCTTTTTTGTATAGTTCTTCTGTGTATTCTTGCCACCTCTTCTTAATATCTTCTGCTTCTGTTAGGTCCATACCATTTCTGTCCTTTATCGAGCCCATCTTAGCATGAAATGTTCCCTTGGTATCTCTAATTTTCTTGATGAGATCTCTAGTCTTTCCCATTCTGTTCTTTTCCTCTATTTCTTTAAATTGATCGCTGAAGAAGGCTTTCTTATGTCTTCTTGCTATTTGGAACTCTCCGTTCAGATGCCTATATCTTTCCTTTTCTCCTTTGTTTTTTGCCTCTCTTCTTTTCAGAGCTATTTGTATGGCCTCCCCAGACAGCCATTTTGCTTTTTTGCATTTCTTTTCCATGGGGATGGTCTTGATCCCTGTCTCGTGTACAATGTCACGAACCTCATTCCATAGTTCATCAGGCACTCTATCTATCAGATCTAGGCCCTTAAATCTATTTCTCACTTCCACTGTATAATCATAAGGGATTTGATTTAGGTCATACCTGAATGGTCTAGCGGTTTTCCCTACTTTCTTCAATTTGAGTCTGAATTTGGTAATAAGGAGTTCATGATCTGAGCCACAGTCAGCTCCTGGTCGTTTTTGTTTGCTGTATAGAACTTCTTCATCTTTGGCTACAAAGAATATAGTCAATCTGATTTCAGTTTTGAACATCTGGTGATGTCTATGTGTAGAGTCTTCTCTTGTGTTGTTGGAAGAGGGTGTTTGCTATAACCAGTGCGTTCTCTTGGCAAAACTCCATTAGTCTTTGCCCTGCTTCATTCTGTATACCAAGGCCAAATTTGCCTGTTACTCCAGGTGATTCTTGACTTCCTAATTTTGAATTCCAGTCCCCTATAATGAAAAGAACATCTTTTTTGGGTGTTAGTTCTAAAAGGTCTTGTAGGTCTTCATAGAACCTTTCATCTTCAGCTTCTTCAGTGTTACTGGTTGTGGCATAGGCTTGGATTACTGTGATATTGAATGGTTTGCCTTGGAAATGAACAGAGATCATTCTGTCATTTTTGAGATTACATCCAAGTACTGCATTTCAGACTCTTTTGTTGACCATGATGGCTACTCCATTTCTTCTAAGGGATTTCTCCCCGCAGTAGTAGATACAATGGTCATCTGAGTTAAATTCACCCATTCCAGTCCATTTTAGTTCACTGATTCCTAGAATGTTGATGTTCACTCTTGCCATCTCTTGTTTGACCACTTCCAATTTGCCTTGATTCATGGACCTGACATTCCAGGTTCCTATGCAATATTGCTCTTTAGAGCATCAGAGCTTGCTTCTATCACCAGTCACATCCACAGCTGGGTATTGTTTTTGCTTTGGCTCCATCCCTTCATTCTTTCTGGAGTTATTTCTCCACTGATCTCCAGTAGCATATTGGGCACCTACTGACCTGGGGAGTTCCTCTTTCTGTATCCTATCATTTTGCTTTTTCATACTGTTCATGGGGTTCTCAAGGCAAGAATCCTGAAGTGGTTTGCCATTCCTTTCTCCAGTGGACCACATTCTGTCAGACCTCTCCACCCTGACTTGCCCGTCTTGGGTGGCCACACAGGCGTGGCTTAGTTTCATTGAGTTAGACAAGGCTGTGGTCCTAGTATGATTAGATTGACTAGTTTTCTGTGATTATGGTTTCAGTGTGTCTGCCCTCTGATGCCCTCTTGCAACACCTACCTTCTTACTTGGGTTTCTCTTACCTTGGACGTGGGGTATCTCTTCACGGCTGCTCCAGCAAAGCACAGCCACTACTCCTTACCTTGAATGAGGGGTATCTCCTCACCGCTGCCCCTCCTGACCTTGAACGTGTAATAGCTCCTCTTGGCCCTCCTGTGCCCGGACAGCCACCACTCCTTTAGATATTGGATGTTGTTAGGAACAGATTTTGTGATCTCAATCCTTACATCTCCTCATATCTAGAGAAGCACTAAATCCCTTCATGATGCCATCAGACCCTCACAATTAACAAAAAACCTTTTGTAAAATGAATGTTTGATTGTATTGAACTTCCCCTTCACCAATACCTTATATATTGACTTTCCCCCACTGCCGCTTTGGAGCAGTCTCTCGGAGCTATCTGAGATGCTGCCTCCCAGGCAGCAGTCCTCATTTTGCCCCAAATAAAACTTAATTCACAACTCTCAAGTTGTACTTCTTTTTTTAGACGACAGTACTTATCCCTCTCTTCCTTTTTAGATAAATGGTAGCATATTATAGTAATACGTGCTTTTTTCCACCTTTTTTCCCCCCACCTTAACAATATACCAAGGAGTCATTCTAAAGTAGAATACAAAGTATATATTCCTCATTCTTTTTACAGCTACATAATACTCTCAGTCCTTTATTGATGAATTTTTGGGTAACTTTCTGCCATTATATATAGAACTGCAGTGAATAGTCTATTTCATATTCCTTATTGTATTTTTGCCAGTTTATCCTTGGGATACATTCCTTGAAGTGGGATTACTGGGTAAAGGGAAAAGTGCCATATGTAATTTTGCAAGATTTGACAACTTCCCCTCCACTGGGCTTCCCTGGTGGCTCAGACGATAAAGCACCCGCCTGCAATGCAGGAGACCTGGGTTCAATCCCTGGGTTGGGAAGATCCCCTGCAGAAGGAAATGGCAACCCACTCCAGTATTCTTGCCTGGAGAATCCCATGGACAGAGGATCCTGATAGGCTACAGTCCTTGGGGTTGCAAACAGTCGGACACGACTGAGCAACTTCACTTTCTTTCACTTGCTTTCCTCCACTTGGGTGGTACTATTTTACCTTCCCATGATCAAAGCATGAGAGTTCCTGTTCACAGTATCACCAAAGACTATGTGGTCAAACCTTTGACTTTTTGCCAATCTGATAAGTGAGAGATTGTATCTCATTTTAGTTTTAATTTATACTTTTCTTATTATGAGTGAGGTTGAATATTCTTTCATAATTAAGTCATTTATATATCTTTTTTTCTGAGAAGTGTCTTGACAGTTTAGAAAGTATATTCAATGTGTTTCAATCTCTTATAGTCTTTTAAAAATATTGATTTATTTGACTGTGCTGGGTCTTAGTTGTGGCATGCAGGGTGTGAAATCTTTAGTTGCAGCCTGTGGTATTTTTTTTTCAGCATACGAACTCTTAGTTGCAGCATATGGGATCTAGTTCCTTGACCAAAGACCAAACCCAGGTCCTTTGCATTGGGAGTGTGGAGTCTTAGCCACTGGACCACCAGAGAAGTCCCTCTTATGGTCTTTTTCTATGCTCAAGTTTTCTCTTAGGCAGTGGAAGACTTGTCAGGTTATATCTGGTGTCCTTTTGACATGATCTCTGTATTCTTCTATTTTTTTCCCCAGTAATCTTTGACAGCTTCTTTGCTAAATGATGGGCTTCCCTGGTGGCTCAGATGATAAAGCGTCTGCCTGCAATGAGGGAGACCCAGGTTCTATCCCTGGGTTGGGAAGATCCCCTGGAGAAGGGAATGGCAACCCACTCCAGTATTCTTGCCTGGAGAATCCCATGGACAGAGGACCCTGATAGGCTAGAGTCCATGGGGTCACAAAGAGTCGGACACGACTGAGCAACTTCATTTTCACTTTCTTTGCTAAATGATATGACAAGATATTCTCGACTTACTTTGTACATTAAATACCTCAGAACTGGCCTCATTTCTCTAAGCTGCTGACAGAATGATAATTCTGTTGCTAAGCCTCATATCCACATACACATTCATAGCACTCATCATTACCTGACATTACGGTGTATGTTGTTTGCTTCGTCCTCTACAGCTTTAGAATTTAGTATGTAAGCTGCATAGAGGGAAAACATTTTGTTTTGTTCACTAATGTATCTTGAACACCTAGAACAAAGCCTGATACACAGAGGTCGTCAAAACCTGCTTCATGGGCTTCCCTGGTGGTCCAGTGGTTAAGGTTTCTATGCTTCCTCTGAAGGGGACATGGGTTCGATCCCTGGTCTGGGAATTAAGATGCCACATGTCAAGAGGCCAAAAAAGAAAAAATAATATTTTAAAAACTCCTGCTTCTTTCCGTTTACCAGAGGTCATGATTGTAGCCCTCTGTATGAAGAGATGGGTGACCATCCAGAGACTGAGCTCAAGAGTCACTGTCATTCATTCATTCATTCATTCATTCCCATGTACTGAGGGGGTGGTATGTTACAGACAATGTTCTAGGCAAGATGGCAATGTTTGTATTAGGCCTATGGCTCAAGTGAAACCTCTAGCCACACTGATCAGGCAGAAATGATTCCTCTCCAGTGTTAAACTTGAGCTAAACTAATATGGTCAAGTAACCACCTGGAATAAAAGGAAATGGCAGGAGTATTTTCTTCTCTGAGGACTCCTCCTACAATGAAGACACTTACACCAAAGTTTCATACACTATGCAAACTTATGTATATTTTACTTATTGGTTACATTTCCGGATGCTATCTCTGATATCTATATTCTATGTAGTTTATGTCAATGTAGCTTATTCTATGTTAGTTTTATGTAAGAAAGAAAGCAGGGCAGGCCAGGACTAATGCTTGTTGAAGTCCTATTGTGTACCAGAGATTTAAAAATAGATCTCACTATTATAGTCTCCTGAAAGATAAAGCCAGGAGGAAAAGAAAGCACATTTGTTAAAGACTATATTTTTTTAAAAGGAAATAGTATAAGGATTTTCTATTATTTTCCCAGCTCCAGGAGGTAATTTGTCTTACAACACAGAAGTGTCAACAGATACCATTTGCAAAGGATTTCCCTTTTATTCCTCACACCTCTGTGGTAAAGTGGGGGATTTTGTCATATCCACTGAGAAGACTGAGGTTCAGAGAGGTGATAACATATACAATTTAGCAGTCATTTCTAGATTTAGAGCAGTGGTTCTCAAACTACCTTGTGTCATCTGTAGGTTGTATAAACACTCATTACTGGGCTTCAACTCTGGTTGAGGGCCAAGATTATTCTAACAAGTTCCTAAGTGATGCTGATGCTGCTGGTCTGGGGATCACAGCTGGAGAACTACTGATGAGAATAAGAATAAACAAACAAAAGTGACATTTACCTTTTATGAGTGCCTGGAAAATCCCCATGAGCTGAGAGGACTGTGGAGATACATGGCCCTGAGTCACAGCAAAGGAGACACAGTGTGCAGTGTGCCCAAGCCCATGATTTAGGCCACAGACTCAGAGAGTGGCTGACACTATTTCAGTCTCCTAAAGTGTGAGGTGACTCCTAAAGTCACTGGTCTACAGAACAGGTCGTATAGCATTGTGATTTCACCATTGTGGGGAGCCCTATAGGTGAAGCATTAAGCCCCAAGCTCCCAAGATTTCCGTTGATCTTAAGAGCTCTTTGTCAAGCTACTTCTTGTTAAACCCTTAATTCAGACCCAACTATGGGAAATTAGGAGAGGTTAAGTAAATCAAGGAAACTGTCTTATAAATGCCTGCTCAGTAAACCAGTAATTCCAGAAACCTAGAATTACTCTCAAGGTTTCTCACTGTGTCCCGATGCTACAAGCTCTGAATACTCTGGTCTTGCTGGGCAACCAATGGTGGCCAGGATAATGCTTTCTGTTATTTTTTATAGTGAGCGGTATTACTTTAAAAATTATATATTTCTTTAATTTAAAAATAATTGCATTTGTTTATTTTGGTTGCAGTGGATCTTCACTGCTCCTTGCAGGGTTTCTCTAGCTGGAGAAAGAGGGGGCTACTTTAGTTGTGGTGCATGGGCTCCTCACTGTGGCGGCTTCTCTTCTCACTGCACAGCCTCCTCTTCTCACTGCACAGCCTTCTCCCACAGTCTCTAGGGTGCTCCAGCTTCCATAGCTGTGGTTCCTGGGCTCCAGAGGACAGGTCCAGTAGTTGTGGTGCATGGGTTTAGTTGGTCAGAGGCATGTGAGATCTTCCTGCACTAGAGATGGAACCCATAACTCCTGCATTGGCAGGTGGATTGTTTACCACTGAGCCACCAGGGAAGCCCAGCTGTATTACTTTTAAACGATTCTATTACTGAAAAATTTAAAGCAGTCTATGGCAAACAACAACATCCCAGCAAAGTTTGTCTGAAATGGTTAAATACTTGCAAATTATTTAGGGCTAATTCTCATGATATATGAAAGCATTGTCAGGAACCAAAATATAGAGAGATGAGCAAATGATGTTGTGGTAGGCAGCCTGTAAGACGGCTCCAGTGAACCTGAGCCTCCCTTCCTGAGTGGCGCCGGGAAGCTGGGGGACCCCTTCCTGGAGCCCAGAGCCTGTGACCGGAGCACCCTGGGCTTCCTTTGCACATAGCCTGCCTTTGTACTGAGAGGTCCTGGTGGAGGCACTAAGCGGTTCAAGGAAGCCAGACCCTGCCCCACTCCCAGGAAGAGAAAATTTCCACTCCTGCAGCTGGCTTGTGACTCACACTGCCACCCCAACCAGTCAGAGGAGTCTTGAGTATGTGATTTGCCTGAATGTACAGTAGTGAGTTAATCATACAAGTACATCATACACGAAAATGCTCTTGTATTTGAACAGTGAAAAGACCCTTTAAAAAGGTTTGATCTTGCTCTTTTTTTTTTTTTCACCCAGTCTTTTATGGGTTCCTGGCAAGGTGGGCTGTTTCAGAATCTGAACCATGAGTTTCCAAAATACCGTGACCAGATAGTTCAGGACTTACATTTTTTTTTTTCCAAAATCAGTGACTGTGTTGGAATATTCATTCAGTTTGTCTGATCCAGACTCCTATAAAGGGTACATTGAAGACCTAAAGCCATATGACTTGGAAAAACGAAAGAATCTCAGTTTGTCCTGATGAAGTGCCTTTTGAACAGAGAAGTCCAGTTTCTGTTGCATATCATGTTTCTTATTGCCTTACTTCAAGCATGCAGTGCTGTGGATGATCCTGAGTTTGGCTATATCAGAGGAAACCCTTGTATTCATGTGAAAATGAGCAGAGTAATTGGATTAAAGCCTCAAAGAGAATCAACTATAGAATATATTTTGAAGGATGAAAACATAGCAACTGTATTAACTTATCTTCCCAATGGAATTATAGAATTAAAATGTTTTCCATATTATGAGAAAAAACTGCATGTGAGGCATCTACAGTCATTAGTTGCCATCTAGATTACCTTTGACCCATGCAGTACTGTCAAAAAAGTTACAGTGAAGTGCAAGGCAGATGGATTTTACTCAATCTAAAACATCAGGGTGTTCTTGACAAGTTTTCAGGACGAATTGTGTTCAGAATCAGTGTGCATAGTGATGAGTTAGGGTGTCTCCACAGACTAAATGATGTGTTGTCTGTCTTTATTTTGTATCAGCTGGACCTGCATTCTAGAATTATGAGACCACCTTGGACAAAGGGGGTTGCTACACGACACTGTGGCAACTTCATAATGTGCTTCCAGATCATACTGTTCTATGTCTTTCAAAGTAACTGCCTGTTGCCTCTGCTGCCTGTTGAGCTATATACAGGCAGCCGATAGGGACTGTGAACATGTGATTCTGAACATGCAGAATGGGGGTCTTGTCCAATTTTTATGTGGTTTAATTGCCAAGCATCTAAAGCTTAATGTGCTGTCCTATATAAATATTTTATAGATTTAACACTGGTTAACTGCCATATTTTGATGCCAGCAAAGTTTTAGGAGCGAAAATGGTACCTGACCAACATCAAATCCCTTTATAGTTGCAAGAAATGCAGTGTGTGGAGAAGTTTTATATGTGAGGAGAAAAAAGGAAAATAAAAGTGGACTTGAAAGATTTTCTTGGGATTTTTATAAAATTATTTTTTTCATTCTAAATTAGTCTGTGGATTTTTTTTTATTAAGAGCACAACATTTTTGCTGTAAAATATGTAAAAAATGTAGTGAGGGGATTATTTGTAGTGATGGAACTAAATCTTTATATGTTATTTTAGACCATAGATGAGTCATATCATTTTTAGGTTAACTGGTAAGAATATGCACTTAATTTTTTATGAAAATAAGTTCATAAGATTTAAATTGTATGATACTTTATGAAATATCTTATTGCTGCTTTTACTTAGCAGATTGTGGACTCTAATAAAAAATATAAATTATGAACAGCCTATTTTAAAATGAGCACTGAGATGAGAGCAACTATAAAAAGATCATCATTTTGATTCTGTATTTCATCTCCTTCTATGAACTTGATATGATTGTTTCTTCCAGTCTATGTTATTTTCAAAAAGCAAACCTACGTTTTCTATAAAAGTTGAGTTATAATTAATGTATAATGTTATATTAATTTCGGGTGTACCACAACACAGTGATTCAATAGTTTATACATTATGAAGTGATCACCACCATAAGTCCAGTTATCATCAGTTACCATACAAACTTATAACAATATTATTGACTATATTCCCTATGTGTACACTGTTGTTTTAGTCACTCAGTCATGTCCAACTCTTTGTGACCCCATGGACTGTAGCCCAGCAGGCTGCTCTGTCTCTGGGATTCTGCAGGCAAGAATACTGGAGTGGGTTGCCATTTCCTCCTCCGATGTGCACATTACATTCAAGTAATTCATTTATTTTATAGATATTAGTTTGTATCTCTTAATCCCTTTCACATTGACCCATCCTCTTCCCCTCTGGCTTATGATGTCTGTAGAAGTGAAGCAGCATATATCCACTGTTGTTGTTTAGTCACTAAGTCGTGTCCAACTCTTTTCAGCCCCATGGACTGTAGCCCACCAAGCTCCTCTGCCCATAGAATTCTGCAGGCAAGAATACTGGAGTGGGTTGCCATTTCCTTCTCCAGGGGATCTTCCTGACCCAGGGATCAAAGCTGAGTCTCCTGCATTGCAGGTGGATTCTTTACCACTGAGCCACCAGGGAAGCCCCATATATCCCCCAGTCCAGTACATAAAACCTAGGAAGACATATTAAAGGACCATGAATGTGAGAAAGAACTAATTGCTTAGCTTAACCATTTTCAAAACAAAACAAGATTTGATAGTGACTCTGGATAGAGGTGGGCTTCTCTGGTGGCTCAGTGGTAAAGACAATATATATATTCAGTGAAAAAAAAGATGGCACTCATGAGCCACGCCTCCCAGTTTTCATGCATGTGCATGAGTAATCCCTATACTTGAGTGTGGGCTGGGTTAACAGAGATAAATACTGAAGCCTGGAATCACTGTAAAGCTTTTCCTTTGTGTTTTGAAGCTGCCGGGGCTCTGAGTGCTCTACTCTCCCTAGGGGCTGGTGCTTGATACTCCCCAGTGTATTGCACAATTTCTATTACAATGGACTGTATTATTTATTTGTTTGTAAAATATACATAATATTTACCATTATAATCCTTTTTAAGTGAAGTTTAGTGTTATCTAGTACATTTAGATTATTGTACAACCATCATCAGCATCCATTTCCAGAACTCTTTTCATCTTGTTCTGTGCTCATGAAACAATACTTTTCTGTTTCCGTCAGCCTTGGCAGTCACTGTTCTGCTTTCTGTTTCTATGAATTTGAATACTCCAGGTGCCTCATGGAAGTGGACTCATACAGTATTTGGGGGGTATGTGTGTGTGTGTCTTCTTTCATTTGGCATGTATCAAATTTTCAGTTCTTTTTAAGGCTGAATAATATTCCACCATGGGGCCTCCCTGGTGGCTCAGAGGTAAAAGAATCTGCCTGCAACACAAGAGCTACAGGAGACACGAGTTTGATTCCTGGATCAGAATGATCCCCTGGAGGAGGGCATGGCAACCCACTCCAGTATTCTTGCCTGGAGAATCCCATGGACAAAGGAGCCTAGAGGACTACAGTCCATGGGGTCACAAAGAGTTGGACACATCTGAAGCAACTTAGCACACATGCATAAGATTCCACCGTAAGATAGTCATACACTGGTAGGCATTTGAGTTGTTTCCGTTTTTTGGCTACTGCTGTTAAAACCAGAGCTGTATTTAGTTAACAGTAGTTAAAGTGTTAGAACAGATTTTATTCAGAAACTATTGTAATAAGAGTAAAGAGACCTCAGATTATAACTGAGTTCAGTTCTCAGTACAACATGGGGAAATACAGGTTCATAGCCAAGGAGCAGATTGGACAGTCAGTGGATGGAAAACCAAAGCAGAAACATCAGGGATAAGGATTGGGGGCGGGGGCGGTGCGGATTCTGATTAAACCGACCTGACCAGTGTTGTTGCTGAAGGTAGGCCACAGTGATCAGATATTGAGGGTGGGGATTCTTGCTAAATTGACTTAGCAGGATTTTTGCTAAAAATTAGGCTATTCAAAGATGAACTCAAGAGTTCAAAGGTTGCGACCTAGTTGAGGCAAAAGTTCAGAGGAACCTGATTAAAATTTGATGAGGAGTAAATCTTGTAGGTGTGAATAATACTGCTATGAACATTAATGCACAAATATTTGTTCAAGTCCCTGCTTTCATTTGTTTTGGGTATGTACCTATATGTGAGACTTCTAGATCATATTGTAATTCTATTTTTCATTTTTTGAGGAATTTCCAAACTGTTACAATAGCTGCACCATTTTACATTCCCACCAGCAATGCACAAAGTTCCAATTTCTCCACGTTCTCACCAACACTTGTTATTTTCTGTTTTAAGAAATGTAATAGCTATACTAATGGGTGTGATTTACTATTTAGTTTTAAAATAAACTTTATTTTGAATAATTTTATATTTACATAACTGTATAATTTTAATAATATTGAAAAATGTAAAACAGAATGGTAGGAAAAAAGTAACAGTTTGAGAAAAGTAGAGAGAAAATATTTTCAAACTCTATGGAATTTACATTTCTGGTATGTTAGGTAGACTTACTAATCAACAGACAGGTGAGTCAATGCTGTCAACAGAAAATTCACTAAAGAACCAATAATTGTGCCCAGGTTCCTGATGGTGGTTCAGATTGTAAAGAATCTGCCTGCAATGTGGGAGACCGGGGTTTGATCCCTGGGTCGGGAAGATCCCCTGGAGAAGGGAATGGCTACCACTCCAGCATTCTTGCCTGGAGAATTCCATGGACAGAAGAGGCTGGAGGTCTACAGTCCATGGGATCACAAAGAGTTGGACACGACTCTGTGACTAACACTTTCACTGTTCATTCCTGCGTTGCAGGCAGATTCTTTACCATGTAAGCCAGCAGGGAGGCCCCAATAAACATTAGCAAATCATAGAACTCATATTAGTGAAATAGGCAAAATGCAGAAGAATATACATAATTTTGAAGAATATGTGCATTTTAGTATATTTTAATGTAAATATTTGATTGTATGTAATTATGCATTAATATATTATATACAGAGAAATACACATGAAGAATAGTCATCCGTCTATTTTCAGTGAATATCTTTGGGTCAAGGACTGAGGTTCAGGCATATGAGACTACAGGATGATTTCAATTTACACATATACATTTTTATACTGTTTGAAATTTATACTCAGGAAAATTTATTAAGATAAAAATTAATAAGGAGCCAAAATATGTAACCCATCTGACAAAAATTATGTACACATAGGTTTTATTTTGGAAATGTGTTCACAACATTCTGGTTTGTTAAGAAAATTGTAGATTAAAGCATCTGATTTGCTGGTATATCTGTGTATGTATTTGTTTCTATGGCTCAAACATCTTCACACATGCAGCTTTCTCTTATACTCACATAGGAGGTTGATGTCTAGTTTTAGGGCTTAGAGAACTCTAAATGTCTTGTATTCAGAGAGATTGCTGCCAGTGGGTGGTAAATTCTGGAAAGACCTAGCTGAGGCCAAGGCCAAGGCCAAGTCCCTCCATTCTTTCCTCCCCTTCCTCTCAATCTCAAAGCCCAGATATTCAGAATTGCAACTCTGATTCTGATTACTAGGTGGCATCTACCTTCATATTTTTCTGTTTTTTTTTTTTTAATGAAAAGGCATTTTTTAGAGTAAACAAAATGTTATTTTTAAGTGCTTATTAAGCAGTTCATATTCAAGCAGTTCTTGAAATTGGGCTTGAAAGATTTTTTATGTAAAAAGACCAAAAGAATATCAATTTAGTTTCATATATGTGTTATTCATAGATCTATCAACCTCTCTTGCCCTGCCCCCCCCCTGTTTTCATCAAGGTCTGCTGACCTGGCCACACTGTAGAGAGGGTCTCCTGGGTAGAAAGCAGGTAGTTTAAGCCCCCAGTGTATCATAGCACTGTAATGGCTTCCTAAACCATCCACCTGCCTCTCCCCAAGCCACTTCACATACAGCTGCCCATAGTAGTTTCCCTGAAGTGGACCCTGATATCATTAAACAAACACTCTCAGAAGCAATTTACTACCTACAAAGAGAACTTCAAACTCCCTTCCCCAGCTTACACTCTCCACCCCATGAATCCAGACTAAGTTTCCAGTTTTGTCTCCCAACTGCTCTGTGTTCTGGGAAAACTGCACTGTGGGCTACTCCCTAAAGGACTCCTGTGTTTACTGTGTATCTCTTGAACTGGGTGGGGATTGATTTGAACAGAACTTGGCTCTAGCACAGTGACAATTTACAGGCTTGACGTACTCCTTTTCCTGTTTGGAACCAGTCTGTTGTTCCATACCCAGTTCCAACAGTTGCTTCCTGACCTGCATATAGATTTCTCAAGAGGCAGGTCAGGTGGTCTGGTATTCCCATCTCTTTCAGAATTTTCCACAGTTTACTGTGATCCACACAGTCAAAGGCTTTGGCATAGTCAATAAAACAGAAATAGATGTTTTTCTGGAACTCTCTTGCTTTTTCCATGATCCAGCGGATGTTGGCAATTTGATCTCTGGTTCCTCTGCCTTTTCTAAAACCAGCTTGAACATCTGGAAGTTCACGATTCACGTATTGTTGAAGCCTGGCTTGGAGAATTTTGAGCATCACTTTACTAGCGTGTGAGACGAGTGCAGTTGCGTGGTAGTTTGAGCATTCTTTGGCATTGCCTTTCTTTGGGATTGGAATGGAAGCTGACATTTTCCAGTCCTGTGGCCACTGCTGAATTTTCCAAATTTGCTGGCATATTGAGTGCAGCACTTTCACAGCATCGTCTTTTAGCTATGAAATAGCTCAACTGGAATTCCATCACCTCCGCTAGCTTTGTTCATAGTGATGCTTCCTAAGGCCCACTTGACTTCACATTCCAGGATGCCTGGCTCTAGGTGAGTGATCACACCATCGTGATTATCTCGGTTGTGAAGATCTTTTTTTGTATATTCATCTGTGTATTCTTGCCACCTCTTCTTAATATCTTCTGCTTCTGTTAGGTTCATACCATTTCTATCCTTTGTTGAGCCGATCTTTGCATGAAATCTTCCATTGGTATCTCTAAGACTGGTTCCAAATAGGAAGAGGAGTACATCAAGGCTGTATGTTGTCACCTTGCTTATTTAACTTATATGCAGAGTACATCATGAGAAACGCTGGGCTGGAGGAAGCACAAGCTTGAATCAAGATTGCCGGGAGAAATATCAATAACCTCATATATGCAGATGACACCACCCTTGTGTCAGAAAGTGAAGAAGAACTAAAGAGCCTCTTGATGAAAGTGAAAGAGGAAAGTGAAAAAGTTGGCTTAAAACTCAACGTTCAGAAAACTAAGATCATGGCATCTGGTCCCATCATTTCATGGCAAGTAGATGGAGAAACAGTGGAAACAGTGTCAGACTTTATTTTCTTGGGTTCCAAAATCACTGCAGATGGTGATTGCAACCATGAAATTAAAAGATGCTTACTCGTTGGAAGGAAAGTTTTGACCAACCTAGACAGCGTATTAAAAAGCAGAGACATTACTTTGCCAACAAAGGTCCATCTAGTCAAGGTTATGGTTTTTCCAGTAGTCATGTATGGATGTGAGAGTTGGACTATAAAGAAAGCTGAGCGGCGAAAAATTGATGCTTTTGAAGTGTGGTGTTGGAGAAGACTCTTGAGAGTCCCTTGGACTGCAAGGAGATCCAGTCAGTCCATGCTAAAGGAAATCAGTCCTGAATATTCATTGGAAGGACTGTTGTTGAAGCTGAAACTCCAATACTTTGGCCACCTGATGCAAAGAACTGACTCGCTGGAAAAGACCCTGATGCTGGGAAAGATCGAAGGCAAGAGGAGAAGGGGACAACGGAGGATGAGATGGTT
Source organism: Ovis canadensis (assembly GCF_042477335.2). NCBI lineage: Eukaryota > Metazoa > Chordata > Mammalia > Artiodactyla > Bovidae > Ovis > Ovis canadensis. The sequence goes on from NC_091727.1 coordinate 135,213,348, forward strand.
GGATGGCATCACTGACTCAATGGATGTGAGTTTGAGTGAACTCCGGGAGTTGGTGATATACAGGGAGGCCTGGTGTGCTGTAGTGCGTGGGGTCGCAAAGAGTCGGACACGACTGAGCAACTGAACTGATCTGGCTCTAGCACCTACATGGCAGCATTACATACTGCGATGAACCCTTTGGGGGAGAATTGCTATCCTCATTTTAAAGATGTGGAAACAGAGTCTTGGGAGAGTGAGAACCAGTCTTGTCTTTGGGAAAGATGTTGGGTTTGGCTTCCTTGGTGGCTCAGACAGTGAAGAATCTGCCCAGAATGCAGGAGACATGGGTTCAATCCCTGGGTTGGGAAGATCCCCTGGAGGAGGGCATGGCAACCCACTCCAGTATTGTTGCCTGGAGAATTCCATGGACAGAGGAGCCTGGAGGGCTACAGTCCATGGAGTCACAAAGAAATGGACACAACTGAGCAACTAAAACTTTACAGAAGTAAGATATCGACTGATAGCTTGAAAGTAGTGATGAATGGTATTATTTTGCTGTGTAACAAAGAGGATATGGTGCTCACCGCTAGTAAGTGCCTGAATGCGTAAAATTAATTTTATTTCCCCTAGAATTTAAGCGATACTCTTTCAGTAGAACATTTGGATAATACATTAAAACAGAAAGAAAATAGAAATAAACACACCCCAAACCCACACCCTGAAAGGCCCATCCTTTTCTAGGATTTGCTGACATCTAGTGGTAGAGACAAGAATATTAAGTGACCTTCAAGCTAGACTTCAGCAATACTTGAATGGAGAACTTCCAGATGTATAAGCTGGGTTTTGAAGAGGCAGAGGAACCAGAGATCAAATTGCCAACCTTCATTGGATTATGGAGAAAGCAAGGGAGTTCCAGAAAAACATCTACTTCTGTTTCGTTGACTATGAGAAAACCTTTGACTGTGTGGATCAAAACAAACTGTGGAAAATTCTTAAAGAGATGGGAGTACCAGACCACTTTACCTGTCTCCTGAGAACCTTGTATGCGAGCCAAGAAGTAACAGAACCTGACATGTGACAATGTCCCATGGTTCAAAATTAGGAAAGGAGTACGACAAGGCTATATATTGGTCACCTTGCTTATTTAACTTATATGCAGAGTACATCATACAAAATGCTGGACTGGATGAGTCACAAGCTGGAATCAAGACTGCTGAGAGAAATATCAACAACCTTAGATATGCATATGATACCACTCTAATGGGATAAAGTGAAGAGGAACTAAAGAACCTCTTGATGAGGGTGAAAGAGGAGAGTGAAAAAGCTGGCTTGAAACTCAACATTAAAAAAACTTAGATCATGGCATCTGGTCCCATCACTTCATGACAAATAGAAGGGGGAAAAGTAGAAGCAGTAATGGTTGCTTGGGCTCCAAAATCACGGAGGACTGCAGCCATGAAATAAAAGGTGCCTGTTCCTTGAAAATAAAGCTATGATTAACCTAGACAGCATATTAAAAAGCAGAGACATCACTTTGCCAACAAAGGTCCATATAGCCAAAGCTATGGCTTTTCCAGTATCAAGTACGGATGTGAGTGTTGGACCATAAAGAAGGCCAAGCACAGAAGAACAGATGTTTTCAAACTGTGGTGTTGGAGAAGATTCTTGAGAGTCCCTTGGACTGCAGAAGATCAAACCAGTCAATCCTAAAGGAAATCAACCCTGAATATTCATTGGAAGGACTGATGCTGAAGCTCCAATACTTTGGCTATCTGATTTGAAAAGCTGACTGATTGGAAAAGACCATGATGCTGAAAAAGACTGAAGGCAAAAGGAGAAGGAGGTGGCAAAGAATGAGGTTTTAAAATTTTTTTATTAATTTTTTAATTGAAGGATAATTGCTTTACAGAATTTTGTTGTTTGCTGTGGAACATCAACATGAATCAGCCATAGGTGTACATATGTGCCCTCCTTCTTGAACCTCCCTCCCATTTCCCTCCCCGTCCCACCCATTTGGGTTGATACAGAGACCTTGTTTGAATTCCATGAGACCTACAGCAAATTCCCATTGGCTATCTATTTTACATATGATTATATAAGTTTCCATGTTACTCTCTCCATACATCTCACCCTCTCCTCCTCTCTCTCTGTGTCCATAAGTATGTTCTCTATGTCTGTTTCTCCCTTGCTGCCCTGCAAATAAATTCTTTGGTGCCATCTTTCTAGATCCTGTATACATGCATTAGTATATGATATTTATATTTCTTTCTGACTTTGGAGAAGGGAATGGCAACCCATTCCAGTATTCTTGCCTGGAGAATCCCATGGACAGAGGAGTCTGGCAGGCTACATACAGTCCATGGGGTTGCAAAGAGTTGGACACGACTGAGCGACTAACACACACACTGGCTGCTGGCGATCAGAAGCCCTCTTTGGCTAGCCTTTCTGCATTATTCTGCCTGTTCAGGCACTTAGAGGGTTCCCTTGCCTGGAGTCCTTCTCTGTTGTTTGGTGCATCTGGCACATTAAGGGGTCCCCCTGGCTAGGGTCCTACTCTGCTGTTCTGCAAGTCAGGTGCTTGAAGGGCCAGCCTCTCTATTGTTCAGCTGCTGGTGCTGACATGCAGGGAGAGAGAGGCTATGGTGAAGGCTCCCTCCCCCTGCATATGACTCAGTAGTATCACCTTGCTTCCATGGCTGCCTGGCTTTCCTCCACAGACATTTCCCACAACAACCTCCTCCCTCATATCCCCTTGGGCCACCTCCCAGCAGTCAACAGCAGCTCTTGCCCTGGAATTGCTCCACAATCCCTACGCTACAGCTCCCAGCCTCTGTGCCTTCTAGGGGACCCACATCCCTGTCTGGGGTATGTATGGCTGCGGCAAGAATTTTCTGTGTGATTCTCACTCCATTTAGGCTATCACAAATCAGCTCTTTAACTTTCAGCCTCAACTGTTTCTTCTCTGACCCAGACAATTCTTCCAATGTGGGGACTGGACCCCTGCTTCAGTTCCCCCACCCTCCAAGGGCAGATCCAGTCTTACTAACACTCCTATTTCCCCCCCCTAGTTTCTTTGACCTACTGAGTCTTGTGTGGTTCTATATATTCTTTTCCGGTGGTCAGGTACACCTGCCTGCTCTCAGCTGGTGTTCTGCAAGCACTTCTGTGTCTGAAGGTGTATTCCTGATGTATCCATGGGGAGAGATGTATTCCACGTCCACCTATTCCTCTGCCATCTTAGAAATCCAATGAGTTTTGTAGATAACGTCACTGACTCAATGGACATGGATTTAAGCAAACTCTGGGAGATAGTGGAGGAAAGAGGAGTCTGGCGTGATGCAGTCCATGGGGTCACAAAGAGTTGGACATGACTGAGCGAGTGAATAACACTATAAATGAAGATAGGTCAAGATGGGGTAAAAACATTTCCAGGTTTCCTGAATCCAGTCTGGGCTCCTCCCCTGACTTGATATGTACAACTTGCCAATTTTACCACATTGTTTCCACTTTTAGATGATGGAATTTGAGGGATCAAGATATGACTGTGATACAGCTGCTTGGGAGTAACACGTTTGTATCAGTACCAGTTCATCAACTTCTCTTGATTGAGAGGGTAACAGGCAGGAAGGCCAAGGGTCTCCAAACGGAGGAAATAGCCTGCAAGTGTCAGACATTTTTATCTCTCTTAAGCAGCAGGAGGAAACGAACTAGTGATATCTTTTCCTTCTCTATACAAATTTAAAAAGAAGTTTCTCTTAAGATACTGTATTGCCATAATGACACTTGGTTTCACCTGAAGTTAACTATTCTCAAACCTTGAGTTAACCAATGCATTTTTCTTATGGAAATGTTTGTCTTAAGCTATGTTAATGTACTATGCATTTACCGCAAACTCTGTCTTCAAGTCCGTTCCCTCTAATGGCTCAGAACCTGCTTGACAAACCAGTATGTTATACTCAGATATTGTTCCCCTAATGTATGTAAATGAAACTATTTGTTTGGTAATCTGCCCTTCTACAAGGTTCAAGTTAATCATTTTATGGCCTGGGATGAATTGTCTGGTGCCAAGATTATCCCAAAATGCATCTTATGGATGAGGGGCCTGGTGCCATTCTGACTTTTAAGACATTCCTTTCTTTCATTAACAGACTGCTAGTGACTTAATAACATATAACTATATAACACCAAGAATCCTGGTGTCTTTCTGTCGTTCAGCAAAAACCTTTCATGATGAGATGAGGAAAGGGAAATGAAAACCCCTACATTGGGATAAGGGCTGAAATGCAGGACTGATATTGAATGGTTGTTGCTGAGCCATGGAGGATGCCGGAATTCTTGGCCTCTGGAGGAGAGGAATTCAATCCAGGGCCAGTGATGAGGCTAGATTGCTCAGAGCTTTTGTGTGATAAAGTTTTACTAAAGTATAAAAGAGATAGACAAAGCTTCTGACATAGATATCAGAAGAGGGCAGAAAAAGTGCCCCCTGCTAGTCTTTAGCCGCATGTTATATAGCTACTCAGTTCTGTTCAGTCACTCAGTCGTGTCCGACTCTTTGTGACACTGAAGAGCCTAAACTATTCCATCTTGTAAAAAAACTCCGTTTTGTAAAGGTTCCGGGCAAACAGACTTAGACTTTGGATATTGCCTCCCCACTGCGCGAGCCAATCAGCCCTTAGGTTAAACCTCCTGACTCTAAGTTCAAGGATTTGTGATTTACCTTGGAAGTAATGATTTACATTTGTGATTTACCTTGGAAGTGATGATTTACCTTTGTGAAATAATGATTCACCGTGTAAGTGAATAAATCCAATCAGAAATCCACACACAACCCTATAGAAGAGGGTAACAATCAGTAATCCTTCAGCCTGAACACCCCCTTTGTTACCCTTTCACCTGAATATTCCCTATATAAGCAGTGTAACCCAAAACTCGGAGCTCCCTCCCTATAGCCGCTGCATCAGTGCCGGTGGGAACCCCAGCTCGAGCTTGGTAATAAAAACTTTCTTGCTTTTGCATCGGATACAGGCTCCCTGGTGGTCACTGGGAGATTTTGCAACTTGGGTACAACAACACCATGGACCACAGCACCTCAAGCCTCCCTGTCCATCAACAACTCCCAGAGTTTACTCAAATTTATGTCCATTGAGTTGGTGATGCCATCCAACCATCTCATCCTCTGTGTTCCCCTTCTCCTCCTGGCTTCAATCTTTCCCAGCATCAGGGTCTTTTCTTTTCTTTTTTTTTTTATTTAGCATCTTTATTTTTTTTTTTTTAGTTTTTTATTTTTTAAATTTTAAAATCTTTAATTCTTACATGTGTTCCCAAACATGAACCCCCCTCCCACCTCCCTCCCCATAACATCTCTCTGGGTCATCCCCATGCACCAGCCCCAAGCATGCTGTATCCTGCGTCAGACATAGACTGGCGATTCAATTCTTACATGATAGTATACATGTTAGAATGCCATTCTCCCAAATCATCCCACCCTCTCCCTCTCCCTCTGAGTCCACAAGTCTGTTATACACATCTGTGTCTTTTTTCCTGTCTTGCATACAGGGTTGTCATTGCCGTCTTTCTCAATTCCATATATATGTGTTAGTATACTGTATTGGTGTTTTTCTTTCTGGCTTACTTCACTCTGTATAATCGGCTCCAGTTTCATCCATCTCATCAGAACTGATTCAAATGAATTCTTTTTAACAGCTGAGTAATACTCCATTGTGTATATGTACCAACAGCTTTCTTATCCATTCATCTGCTGATGGACATCTAGGTTGTTTCCATGTCCTGGCTATTATAAACAGTGCTGCGATGAACATTGGGGTACATGTGGGTCTTTTCAAATGAGTCAGCTCTTCGCATCAGGTAGCCAAAGTGTTGGAGTTTCAGCTTCAACAACAGTCTTTCCAATGAACACTCAGGACCGAGCTCCTTTAGGATGGACTGATTGGATCTCGTTGCAGTCCAAGGGACTCTCAAGAGTCTTCTCCAACACCACAGTTCAAAAGCATCAATTTTTCGCTGCTCAGCTTTCTTTATAGTCCAACTCTCACATCCATACACGACTGCTGGAAAAACCATAGCCTTGACTAGACAGACCTTTGTTGGCAAAGTAATGGCTCTGGTTTTCAACATGCTGTCTCAGTTGGTCATAACTTTCCTTCCAAGGAACAGGCGTCGTTACATTTCATGGCTGTAGTCACCATCTGCAGTAATTTTAGAGCTCCCCAAAATAAAGTCAGCCACTGTTTCCCCATCTATTTGCCATGAAATGATGGGATCACGTGCCATGATCTTAGTTTTCTGAATGTTGAGCTTTAAGCCAACTTTTTCACTCTCCTCTTTCACTTTCATCAAGAGGCTCTTTAGTTCTTCACTTTCTGCCATAAGGGTGGTGTCATCTGCATATCTGAGGTTACTGATATTTCTCCTGGCAATCTTGAATCTAGCTTGTACTTCATCCAGCCCAGCATTTCTCATGATGTACTCTGCATATAAGTTAGATAAACAGGGTGACAATATACAGCCTTGATGACCTCCTTATCCTATTTGGAACCAGTCTGTTGTTCCATGTCCAGTTCTAACTGTTGCTTCCTGACCTGAATTCAGATTTCTCAAGAGGCAGGTCAGATGGTCTGGTATTCCTATCTCTTTCAGAATTTTCCACAGTTTATTGTGATCCACACAGTCAAAGGCTTTGGCATAGTCAATAACGCAGTGAGTGAGTGAAGTCGCTCAGTCGTGTCTGACTCTTGGCGACCCCATGTACTGTAGCTTACCAGGCTCCTCCATCCATGGGATTTTCCAGGCAAGAGTACTGGAGTGGGTTGCCATTGCCTTCCCCAGGAAATCTTCCCGACCCAGGGATTGAACCCAGGTCTCCTGCATTGTAGGCAGACGCTTTACCATCTGAGCCAGATGTTTTTTTGGAACCTCCTGCTTTTTTGATGATCCAGCAAATGTTGGCAATTTGATCTCTGGTTCCTCTGCCTTTTCTAAATCCAGCTTGAACATCTGGAAGTTCACAGTTCACATATTGTTGAAGCCTGGCTTGGAGGATTTTGAGCATTACTTTACTAGCGTGTGAGATGAGTGTAATTGTGCGGTGGTTTGAGCATTCTTTGGCATTGCCTTTCTTTGGGATTGGAATGAAAACTGACCTTTTCCAGTCCTGTGGCCACTGCTGAGTTTTCCAAATTTGCTGACATATTGAGTGCAGCACTTTCACAACATCACCTTTCAGGATTTGAAATAGCTCAACTGGAATTCCATCACCTCCACTAGCTTTGTTCATAGTGATGCTTCCTAAGGCCCACTTGACTTCACATTCCAGGATGTCTGGCTCTAGGTGAGTGATCATACCATCGTGATTATCTGGGTCTTGAAGATCTTTTTTGTATAGTTGTTCTGTGTATTCTTGCCACCTCTTCTTAATATCTTTTGCTTCTGTTATGTCCATAATACTTCTGTCCTTTATTGTGCCCATCTTTGCATGAAATGTTCCCTTGGTATCTCTAATATTAAATCTCCATTTTTTCCCATTCTATTGTTTTCCTCTAATTCTTTGCAGTGATCACTGAGGTAGGCTTTCTTATCTCTCCTTGCTATTCTTTGGAACTGCATTCAGATGCTTATATCTTTCCTTTTCTCCTCTGGTTTTCGGTTCTCTTTTCACAGCTATTTGTAAGTCCCCCTCAGACAGCCATTTTGCTTTTTTGCATTTCTTTTTCTTGGAGATGGTCTTGATTCCTGTCTCCTGTACAATGTTACCAACCTCTGTCCATAGTTCATCAGGCACTCTGTCTATCAGATCTAGACCCTTAAATCTATTTCTCACTTTCACTGTATAATCGTAAGGGTTTTAATTTAGGTCATACCTGAATGGTCTAGTGGTTTTCCCTACTTTCTTCAATTAAGTCTGAATTTGGCAATAAGGAGTTGATCTGAGACACAGTCAGCTCCTGGTCTTGTTTTTGCTGACTGTATAGAGTTTCTCCATCATTGGCTGCAAAGAATGTAATCAGTCTGATTTCGGTGTTAGCCATCTGGTGATGTCCATGTGTAGAGTTTTCTCTTGTGTTGTTCGAAGAGGGTGTTTTCTATGACCAGTGTGTTCTCTTGGCAAAACTCTATTAGCCTTTGCCCTGCTTCATTCTGTACTCCAAGACCAAATTTGCCTGTTACTCCAGGTGTTTCTTGACTTCCTACTTTTGCATTCAAGTCCCCTATAATGAAAAGGACATCTTTTTTGGGTGTAGTTCTAAAAGGTCTTGTAGGTCTTCACAGAACCATTCAACTTCAGCTTCTTCAGCATTACTGGTCGGGGCATAGGCTTGAATTACTGTGATATTGAATGGTTTGCCTTGAAAATGAACAGAGATCATTCTGTCGTTTTTGAGGTTGCATCCAAGTACTGCATTTCGGACTCTTTTGTTGACTCTGATGACTACTCCATTTCTTCTGAGGGATTCCTGCCCACAGCAGTAGATATAATAGTCATCTGAGTTAAATTCACCCATTCCAGTCCATTTTAGTTCACTGATTCCTAGAATGTCGATGTTCACTCTTGCCATCTCCTGTTTGACCACTTCCAATTTGCCTTGATTCATGAACCTGACATTCCAGGTTCCTATACAATATTGCTCTTATAGCATCGGACCTTGCTTCCATCATCAGTCACATCCACATCTGGGTATTGTTTTTACTTTGGCTCCATCCCTTCATCCTTTCTGGTGTTATTTCTCCACTGATCTCCAGTAGCATATTGGGCACCTACTGACCTGGGGAGTTCCTCGTTCAGTATCGTATCATTTTGCCTTTTCATACTGTTCGTGGGGTTCTCAAGGCTAGAATACTGAAGTGGTTTTCCATTCCCTTCTTCAGTGGACCACATTCTGTCAGAACTCTCCACCAAGACCTGTCCATCTTGGGTGGCCCCACATGGCATGGCTTAGTTTCATTGAGTTAGACAAGGCTGTGGTCCATGTGATTGGATTGGTTAGTTTTCTGTGATTGTGGTTTCAATCTGTCTGCTCTCTGATGTCCTTCAGTGCCTACTGTCTTACTGGGTTTTCTCTTACCTTGGACGTGGGGTATCTCCTCATGGCCGCTGCTACTGACCTTGGATGTAGTATATCTCCTCTCGGCCACTCGCTGCTCTAGAGCCACGCAGCTACTAGCAGGCTGCTAATTCGAGAAAGGAAATATCTCAAAACTTAGAGACTGGCACCAGGCCCCTCTCCCACAACATGCATTTTGAGATAACATTGGCACAAGGTGAGTTGCTTGGGGCCATAAAATGATTGACTTGAATCTTGAAGAAAGGCAGGTTTTTAAGCAAATATATAGTTTCATTAGCATAGATTAAGAGAATAATTGTATGAGTAAAACACTGGTTTGTTGAGCCATTATAGGTTCTGAATCTCTTAAGTGGAACCGATTTGAAGAAACACAGAGTCTAGGGTAAATACATAGTCATTAACATAGTGTAAGAAAAACATTTCCATAAGAAAAACACATTGGTTAGCTCAAGGTTTGAGAAAAGTTAAGTCAGGTGGAATCAGGTGTCATCACGGCAACACAGATTTTTAAAAGAAACCTTGAAATTTTGTATAGAGAAAGAAAATAACCTGACACGTGCAGTTTGTTTCCTCCCGCCACTGAAGAGAGATGAAAAATGGCTGACACTTGCAACCTATTTCCTCCATTTGGAGATCCCTAGCCTTCCTGCCTGTTACCCTCTCAATACCATTAGGCTTTCAAGGCAAGTATACACAGACAAAAAAGCACAAGCTTGCAAATCACAGATGGGAGTAGGGAATGCAAACAAGGAATCAAGTATCAAATTCAGAAGTACTTTATGTCGGACAGTGTCGTAAAATTATCTATATTAGATTTTAATAGTGTCTAGGATGAATTTTTAATCTCTATGGTGACCACTAAAATAACAGTAAAAATGTATCATCAAGAAGGTAATAGAGAGGGAAAATAGAATTTAAAAAATATTAAGCATCTTTCTAAATGATAACCCTGTATGCGAGACAGCAAAGGAGACACAAATGTATAGAACAGTCTTTTGGACTCTGTGGGAGAGGGCGAGGGTGGGATGATTTGGGAGAATGGCATTGAAACATATATAATATCATATATGAAATGAATTGCCAGTCCAAGTTTGATGCATGATACTGGATGCTTGGGGCTGAGGGATGGTACGGGGAGGGAGGAGGGAGGGGGGTTCAGGATGGGGAACACATATATACCTGTGGCAGATACATGTTGATGTATGGCAAAACCAATACAATATTGTAAAGTACTTAACCTCCAATTAAAATAAATAAATTCATATAAAAATAAAAGATTAAAAAAATAAAGTGCATTTCCCGAATACTAAAAAAAAAAATTAAGCAATCCAAAAAAGAGCACTAGAAAAGAGAAAGAACAATACAAAATAGACAGAACAAACAATCAAATAATGAGATGGTGATTTAAGCCCAAATATACCACTAATTTATTGGTAAACATGCTAAAAATTCCAATCAAAAGACAAAACTTGTCAGTGGATATTTTAAAAAGTTACGATTTGCTGCTTAGAAGAGATTCACTTTCAGTATCAAGCCACAGAATGCTGAAAGGGGAAAAATGGAAAAGCCTATACCATGCAAATATTAACAAGAGAAATCTGACATAGCAATGGTGATATCAGATAAAGTAGCTTTTAAAGCAAGGAGCATCAGTAAAGAGAAAAAGGGACATTTAACAGTTGTTAACATTTTATTTTATAAGTATATATATATATATATATATATCCATCTAGAGTTTTCCCTGTTTATATATATATGTGTGTGTTTATACACATGTATTTGAATAAAAACCCATAATATACATATCATCCCTTTACCTATTTTTACTTAAAAAAATGTATATCATAAATGTATTTCCGCTGAAAACTTTTGGTTCTGTTCTAGTTTGTGAAGGCAACACTGTACTCTATGATATGACAATATCATGACTTCTTTAACCTATTCCCTATTGAATATTCAAGCTGTTTAGCATTATAAATAACACTGCAATGAGCATTTTTATGAATATATGTTTGTGCATTTGTTTTTATCATTTTGGCAGAATGCTGTTCCAGAAATTAAATTCTTGGATTCAAAGGTATACACATTTTAAAAACGTTCTAATATACATTCAACAAACTTTACTAGTGTATGCTCCTGACAATTATGTAAGCGCTGGCAAAGGTTAAAAAAAAAACTGAAGCAACATAAAAAGACCATGAAAAGGGAAACTTTAAGTAAATTAGGTTAAATTTATGTAATAAGGCTGACAAAAAGATTGAGGTCTGCATATCCTGATGGGAAGATACTTAGGGCATGTCACTATTTGCTTATTTTCTGTTAAACTATGTGTTTATCTGTCACTGCGTGCAAATTCCACAAGAATACATTCTAGTACAACATTCAAACCCAGAAAAAGCATTAGGACCGATTTAAAGCCACTGTCCTCATCAAAGCACAGTTACCTCCCCAGTTTATAAACTTTTTAAAATGCTTTTCTACACATTACACATACATGTCTTATTAAAATATATAAATGGGTCTCTTCAGTGGTGCTGGAAAAACTGGACAGCTACATGTAAAAGAATGAAATGAGAACATTCTCTAACAACATATACAAAGATAAACTCCAAATGATTTAAAGACCTAAATGTAAGACTGGATGCTATCAAATTCCTACAGGAAAGCGTAAGCAGGGCACTCTTTGACATAAATCACAGCAATATCTTTTGGGGATCTGTCTCCTGGAGTAATGGAAATAAAAACAAAAATAAACAAATGAGACCTAACTGAACTTAAAAGCTCTTGACAGTAAAGGAAACCACTGACAAAATGGAGACAGCCTACAGAATGGGAGAAAATACTTGCAAATGAAGTGACCATCAAGGGATCCATCTCCAGAGTATACAATGGTTCTTGCAGCTCAATATCAAAAAACAAACAACCCATTCACAAAATGGGAGGAAGATCTAAACAGACATTTCTCCAAAGAAGTCCTTTTGGGGGGCCAAAAGGCACATGAAAAAATGCTCAACATCACTAATTGTTCAGTTCAGTTGCTCAGTCGTGTCTGACTCTTTGTGACCCCATGGACTACAGCACACCAGGCTTCTCTATCACCAACTCCTGGACCTTACTCAAACTCATGTTCATGGCATTGGTGATGCCATCAAACCATCTCATCCTTTGTTGTCCCCTTTTCCTCCTGCCTTCAATCGTTCTCAGCATCAGTCTTTTCCAATGAGTCAGTTCTTTGCATCAGGTGGCCAAAATATTGGCGTTTCAACTTCAGCATCAGTCCTTCCAATGAATATTCAGGACTGATTTCCCTTAGGATTGACTAGTTGGATCTCCTTGCAGTCCGAGGACCCTCAAGAGTCTTCTCCAACACCACAGTTCAAAAGCATCAATTCTTCAGTGCTCAGCTTTCTGCATAGTCCAACTCTCACATCCATACATGACTACTGGAAAAACCATAGCCTTGACTAGACGGACCTTTGTTGGCAAAGTAATGTCTCTGGTTTTTAATATGCTGTCTCGGTTGGTCATAACTTTCCTTCCAAGGAGCAAGCGTCTTTTAATTTCATGGCTGCAGTCACCATCTGCAGTGATTTTGGAGTCCAATAAATAAATAAATAAATAAATAAAGTCTGTCACTGTTTCCACTGTTTCCCCATCTATTTGCCATGAAGTGATGGGACTGGATGCCATGATCTTAGTTTTTTGAATGTTGAGCTTTTAGCCAACTTTTCACTTTCCTCTTTCACTTTCATTAAGAGGCTCTTTAGTTCTTCGCTTTCTGCCATAAGGGTGGTGTCATCTGCATATCTGAGGTTATTGGTATTTCTCCCGGCAGTCTTGATTCCAACTTCTGCTTCATCCAGACAGAGTAATGATGTACTCTGCATAGAAGTTAAATAAGCAGGGTGACAATATACAGCCTTGATGTATTCCTTTCTTGATTTGGAACCAGTCTGTTGTTCCACGTCTAGTTCTAAATGTTGCTTCCTGACCTGCATACAGATTTCTCAGGAGGCAGTTCAGATGGTCTGGTATTCCCATCTCTTTAAGAGTTTTCCACAGTTTGTTGTGATCCACAGAGTCAGAGGCTTTGGCATAGTCAATAATGCAGTAGTAGATGTTTTTCTGGAACTCTCTTGTTTTTTCGATTATCCAACAGATTTTGGCAAGAGAAATGCAAATCAAAGGTACAATTAGGTATCATCTCACACCGATCAGAATGGTCATCATCAAAAAAATCTGTAAATAATAAAATACTGGAGACGGTGTGGATAAAAGGGAAACCTCCCACAACTGTTGGTGGGAAAGTAAATTCATACAACCATTATGGAGAACAGTATGGAGGTTCCTTATAAACTAAAAATAGAGCTACCATGGGATCTTACAATCCCACTTTTGGGCATCTATCCAGAGAAAAATCATAATTTGAAAATTTAATGCACCCCAATATTCATTGCAGCACTATTTACAATAGTTAGGACATGGAAGCAACCTAAATGTCCATTGACAGAGGAATGGATAAGAAGATGTGGTACATATCTACAATGGACTATTAGCCATAAAATAGAATGAAATAACATCATTTGCAGAACATGGATGGACCAGAGATTATCATACCGAGTGAAGTAAGTCAGACAGAGAAAACAAATCTATGATACTGCTTATATGGAAAATCTAAAAAAAATGATATAAATGAATTTATCAACAAAACAAAAATAGATGGACTTCCTTGACAGTCCAGCAGTTAAGACTCCATGCTTCCAATGCAGGAGGCATGAGTTTGATCCCTATTCAGGGAACTGAGATCCCACATGCTGTGTGGCATGGCCAAAAAATAAAACACAACAGAAACATATATTAAAAAAAACATAGAGTAGTTACAGATGTAGGAGACAAACTTATGGTTACCAGGGGGAAAGAGGGGAGAGGGATAAATTGGGAGATTGGGGTTGATATATACACCATACTATATATAAAATAGATAACTAATAAGGATGTACTATATAGCACAGGGAACTCTTCTTAATACTCTGTAATGATGTACATGGGGAAAGAATTCCAAAGAGAGTGGATATATGTGTATGGATGACTGATTCACTTTGCTGTACAGCAGAAACTAACACAACCTTGTAAATCAACTATATTTCAATAATTTTTTCAAAGTCTACAAATAATAAATGTTGGAGACAGTGTAGAGAAAAAGGAACCCTCCTACAATATTGGTTGGAATGTAAGTTAGTGCAGCCACTAGGGACGTTAATGCTACGGGGAGGGAGGAGGGAGGGGGGTTCAGGATGGGGAAGACGTGTATACCTGTGGCGGATTCATGTTGATGTATGGCAAAACCAATACAATATTGTAAAGTAATTAACCTCCAATTAAAATAAAGAGATTTATATGGGGAGGGAGGTGGGAGGGGGGTTCATGTTTGGGAACGCATGTACACCCGTGGTGGATTCATGTCAATGTATGGCAAAACCAATACAGTATTGTAAAGTAAAATAAAGTAAAAATAAAAATTTTTTAAAAATTTAAAAAAACTAGAAATAGAATCAGCATATGATTGAGCAGTTCCACTCCTGGGCATATACCTGGAAAAATCTATAATTCAAAAAGATATATGCACCCTAATATTCAGAACAGCACTATTTACAACAGCCAAGACATGGCAGCAACATAAGTGTCCATCGACAGATGAATGGACAAGAAGATGTGGTACAGATACACAATGCAGAAGTAAAAAAAAAGAGTGAAATACTGCCATTTGCAGCAATATGGATGGACCCAGAGATTATCCTAAGTGAAGTAAATCAGATAAAGACAAATATCATATGACATCACTTATATGTGGAATCTTTAAAAAATGGTACGAATGAACTCATTTACAAAACAGGCTCACAGATATAGAAAACAAACTTATGGTTACCAAAGGGATGCAGAGGGATAAATTAGGAATTTGGAACTAAAACATGCATACTACTACTTATAAAATGGCTTCCCGTGTGGCTCAGTGGTAAAGAATCTGCCTGCCAAGCAGGAAATGAGAGTTTGATCCCTAGGTTGGGAAGATCCCCTGAAGACAGAAATAGCAACCCACTCCAGTGTTCTTGCCTAGAGAATCCCATGGACAGAGAAGCCTGGTGGGCTACAGTCCATGGGGTCACAAAAGGGTCAGACATGACTTAGTGATTAAGCAACCACAACAATATATGAAATAGATAACAATCATACCTTCTGTATAGCACAGGGAACTATACTCAATATCTTATAATAACCAACAATGGGAAAGAATCTAAAAAAGAACATATATATCTCAACTTGCTATACACCTGAAACTAACACATTGTAAATCAACTACATTTCAATTAAAAAAATTATATATATTTGGGATCATATTTAAAATGCTGTTTCACAATTCCCTTTTTTTGTGTGCGTGTGCCATGAGGCTTGGATCCTAGTTTCCTGACCAGGAATTGAACCCACACCATAACAGTGAATGCACAGATTTCACTGGACTGCCAAGGAATTCCCCGATTTCTTTTTTTTTTTTCCACTTAAAATTATATCTCAGAGAGCTTATACATATAATGTATATGAACCAGTACATATAATGCTGCTTTATTCTTTTTAGCTGCTGCATACTCTTCCATAGCTTGTTTACATTGTTGCTTATTTACTTCTACCTTCATCCCTACATTGATGTACATGAAATTGTTCTGAGTCTGGAGTTAATAAAAATAAGGTAACAATGAACAAGCTGGTATGTACAGCTTTGCCCACAGGTGGTCTTGCTTTAGGATCAGTTCAGTTCAGTCGCTCAGTCGTGTCCAACTCTTTGTGACCTCATGAATGGAAGCACGCCAGGCCTCCCTGTCCATCACCATCTCCCGGAGTTCACTCAGACTCACGTCCATCGAGTCCGTGATGCCATCCAGCCATCTCATCCCCTGTCGTCCCCTTCTCCTCCTGCCCCCAATCCCTCCCAGCATCAGAGTCTTTTCCAGTGAGTCAACTCTTTGCATGAGGTGGCCAAAGTACTGGAGCTTCAGCTTTAGCATCAGTCCTTCCAAAGAAATCCCAGGGTTGATGTCCTTCAGAATGGACTGGTTGGATCTCCTTGCAGTCCAAGGGACTCTCAAGAGTCTTCTCCAATATTCTACTACAAAAAAAAAAAAAAAAGTTCAACTCCAGAAAGACTAGGCCATTTACACTCCCCTCAATCACATGACAGAACCACTTTCTCCATGTTCTCATGCACACTGTAAATTAGTAATTAGTGGCAATATAGGATGTTTAAAAAAGTAAGAGATTATTCTTTTAACTCACATTTTATATGTAGTAGTATACATGTTTTAGTCCCAAACTCCTAATTTATCCCTCTACACCCTTTTGATAACCATGTTTGTTTTCTATATCTGTGAGTCTATTTTGTAAATAAGTTCATTTGTACCATTTTTTTTTGTTCCACACTTAAGCAATATCATAGATTGTTTTTCTCTGTGTTACTTACTTCACCCAGTATGATAACCTCTAGGTCCATCCATGTTACTGCAAATGACATTATTTCATCGTATTATGTGGCTGAGTAATATTCCATTGTAGATATGTACCACATCTTCTTTGTCTATTCATTTGCCTATGGACATTTAGGATGCTTTCATCCTGAATGAATAGTCCTGGCTATTGTAAACAGCACTGCAATGAACATTGGGGTGCGTTTTTCTTTCAGTACATGCTTGGGACTAGAATTTCTGGGTCGTATTTAGAATCCCCATGGACAGAGGAGCCTGGAGGGCTTAGTCCATGGGGTCGTGAAGAGTCAGATATGACTGAGCGACTAAGCACACACACGCTGGCTCTGTTTTTCAGTTTTCTTTAAGAAACCCATGCCCACCCTCTCCACCATTTATTGTTTGTAGATGTTTTTGATGGTGGCCATTCTGACCACTGTGAGATGATACCTCATTGTAGCTTTGATCTGCATTTCTCTAACAATTAGTGATGTTGAGCATCTTTTCATGTGCCTTTTGGCCAGCCAAAAGGACTTCTTTGGAGAAATGTCTATTTAGATCTTCTTGTGATTGGGTTGTTTGTTTGTTTGTTTGTTTTTGATATGGAGCTACCAGTATGATTTGTATACTTTGGAGATTAATCCTTTGTCGGTCACTTCATTTGCAAGTATTTTCTCCCATTCTGTAGGCTGTCTCCATTTTGTCAGTGGTTTCCTTTACTGTCAAGAGCTTTTAAGTTCAGCTAGGTCTCATTTGTTTATTTTTGTTTTTGTTTCCATTACTGCAGGAGACAGATCCCCAAAAGACATTACTGTGATTTATGTCAGAGTGCCCTGCTTACGCTTTCCTGCAGGAGTTTTATAGCATCCGGTCTTACATTTACGTCTTTAAATCATTTTGAGTTTATTTTTGTGCATGTTGTTAGAGAATGTTCTCATTTCATTCTTTTACATGTAGCTATCCAGTTTTTCCAGCACCACTCACAGAAGAAATCTATTTACATATTTTAATAAGACATGTATGTGTAATATGTAGAAAAGCATTTTATCATTTTATTTATTTATTTTTTACTTTACAATATTGTATTGGTTTTGCCATACATCAACATGAATCCGCCACGGGTGTACACTTAAAAAGTTTATAAACTGGGGAGGTAACTGTGCTTTGATGAGGGCAGTGGCTTTAAATCGGTCCTAATGCTTTTTCTGGGTTTGAATGTTGTGCTAGAATGTATTCTTGTGGAATTTGCACGCAGTGACAAATAAACACATAGTTTAACAGAAAATAAGCAAATAGTGACATGCCCTAAGTATCTTCCCATCAGGATATGCAGACCTCAATCTTTTGTCAGCGTTATTACATAAATTTAACCTAATTTACTAAAAGTTTTCCCTTTTCATGGTCTTTTTATGTTGCTTCAGTTTTTTTTTTTTTTTTAACCTTTGCCAGCGCTTACATAATTGTCAGGAGCATACACTAGTAAAGTTTGTTGAATGTATATTAGAACGTTTTTAAAATGTGTATACCTTTGAATCCAAGAATTTAATTTCTGGAACAGCATTCTGCCAAAATGGTAAAACAAACGCACAAACATATATTCATAAAAATGCTCATTGCAGTGTTATTTGTAATGCTAAACAGCTTGAATATTCAATAGGGAATAGGTTAAAGAAGTCATGATACTGTCATAGAGTACAGTGTTGCCTTTACAAACTAGAACAGAACCAAAAGTTTCCAGTGGAAATACATTTATGATATATATTTTTAAGTAAAAATAGGTAAAGGGAAGATATGTATGAATTTTTTATTCAAATACATGTGTATACACACATGTATATAAATGAACAGGGAAAACTCTAGATGGATATATATACTTATAAAATAAAATGTTAACAGCTGTGAAATGTCTCTTTTTGTCTTTACTGATGCTCCTTGCTTTAAAATATACTTTATTTGATGTTGCCATTGCAAGATTTTTCTTGTTAATATTTTTGTGGTATATCTTTTTCCATTTTTTCACTTTCAGCCTCTGTGGCTTGATATTGAAGATGAATCTTTTCTAAACAGCATATAGTTATTTTTAAAAAATCCAGTCTGACAAGTTTTGTCCTTTTATTGGAATGTTTAGGCTGTTTACCAGTAAATTAGAGGTATATTTGCACTTAAATCTATAATCTTATTATTTGATTATTCGTTCTGCCTATTTTGTATTGCTCTTCCTCTTTTCTCTTGATTAGTAATTTTTAAATTCTGTTTTCCCTCTCTATTACCTTGTTAATTATACTTTTTTCACTGTAATTTTAGTGGTCACTCTAGAGATTACAAAATTCATTAAAGTCTAAATATAGATAACTTTACCACACTGTCCGACATAAAGCAGTTCTAAATTTAATACTTGATTCCTTTCTTCTGTTCCCTACTCCCACTGTGATTTTGAAGCTTGTGCTTTTTTGTCTGTGTATACTTGCCTTGAAAGCCTAATGATATCAGTTCTACATTTCAGCCCTTTTTCATAACATAGGGGTTTTTATTGATGAACTTTTTATGTTTCATTTTTTTTAACCTGCAAGAGATACCCTATTGTATGTATCTTTTGTGAAACTGTGTTAGTATCAGGCTGGCTAAACTCCTAAGAATTGCTTAAAGAATCTGTGGGATATCAGATTTTGCCAAATTGCTCTCCATAAAAAGGCTGCGTCACAGCATCTGTATCCAACAGAGTGTGGAAGTGTTCATTTTCCCATAAACCAGTCAACAAAATTATCAAATATCTAAATTTTGATACTCATAGCTGAAATAGGGCAACACATAGTGGTTTGGATTTGCATTTCTTTGAAGTTGAGTCTTTTTTTTCATATGTTTATCAGTCACTGGTATTTCTTTTCTGCAAACAAATCCATTCGAGTCTTTGGCACACTTTTTATTGGGTTGTCATGTCATTAATGATCAGTAAGAGTTTTTAGATTATTGCAAATGAGCTGTTTGACATTATGCTCCTGGGTTTTTTGTTTGTTTTTTAAAATTTTTCATAAGTTTTAAATGTCTTTATAATGAGTTTCTAAATGTTTTCCTCTGATGGAGAGCATAAATTGGTCACAGTCGAATGAGTTCTGAAAACCCATTAGTGGGTCTAAGGCACTCTGGGCATCCTAGTTCACCTCCTGAAAAGGCCTCCCCTACACAGGGGCCCCTCACCCAGGGAGCTTCCTTCTGGGGTGTCAGATTTCAATGTTCTAAGAGACAGGTTGCCTGAAGAGTTTATATTTAGTGTAGGACTCCCCAGCCCAGACAGCTGGATGTCTGGGGAGTAAATTCTGCAGACTTTGTCCCTACCTTATGGGATTATTTTGAGGGGCTTGTATAGATGGTACAATGAAATTGTAACAGAAGGCAGAGGGTGAAAAAAACCTCTTTTTTCCTGGCGTCACTGTTTGGGATCCTGTGAACTGTGCCTTTTGTGAGAGGAAAAAGGACATGGATTTCAAGGGTATTGCCCATAGACCTTTACCTTAGCCACAGGCCCTACCCATTATCTCTACTGGAAGGTGCTGAACAGTGTATATTCCTGCTCCTCGGGGACCTACAGTGCATGAAAGGCAGATAGTGGAGCTCTCTCACCACTGTCATGGTCTAATGAAAATCCACCTGTTGAGCCTCCTTTTCGTTAGTGGGATAGCACAGTTGGTCCTTTCCTGGGTGTGATGAGACTCATTTGATTACAGGCTTATGCAAAATCCCAATAAAACTCCTTGAATGGAAAACAGGTTAATCTGGGAAGTCACTTTTTTCAGGCACTCCTGGGTTCATCAACCAGGAGTCATCTATGAAGTTCTCAGACACCTGATGGAAGATCGTCAGTGAAGCTAGAATTTCAAAAAGTTGTAAACCACTTGTGCAAAACCGCTAAGATTGGACAGCTGAATGTCCTTCCAAAGACGAATTTATAGGTCCTATTTAAAACCTACTGGTTTCGTTTAGGAAAACTTTATATTTAAAATGTTAATAATCACTAGTCTGTTTTCAAAGCTATGAAATAGTTTACAGCAACTAGAAAGCATTCTTAGTGTGGCATAAATGAATGAGTCTTTTGTTATTTTTACAACCTAATTTGTAAATGTCAAAAGAAAATGGCTTGACGCCATTTCCTCTTACAAAAACAATGAATGTGACGTAAAAACGGGAAAAAAAGGGGGCACAACAAAAGAAAGGTAAACCTTTCCTTGCGCTCTCTACTCCCCTTCCTGACACCCCTTCCCTGGCCCATGTAGGTGTGGCAACTACCGTAGGGCAACTGTCTTAGAGACAGTCCTCAGAGAAGCTGCAGGAAAGGCCGGAGCCAAGGCCTGGAGGTGGAAGGGGGGATGCAGACCCTCCCTGGTAACAAGAGAAGGGCAAACTCCAACCGCAGGGAGATGATGCCACTTGTGGGCTCTCAGATTGGAGGGAAACGAGCTGAGTGACGGAGCCTCGCGCACAGCTGGGTGGAGGGGGAGACCGTGCGTGCGGAGGTGGAGGGGAGGGTCCTGCTGAACTCCCCACCAGCCCCTGGGAGGGGGGATCGGAGGGCGAGCTCGGCGGTGACGCGGAGCCCTCACGTGACCGCGAGCTGCAGAGCGACGCAGCCTTCGGTGCAGGCGTCACTCCTGTCTGGGTACCAGCTCCCCGCTGCCCTGCGCACGGCGGGCTGGCATCGGGCCCCGCGGCAAGCGGAGCAGGTAAGGGCCCCGCGCACAGAAGCCAGAGCGGCAGCGGACTGCCAGCCCGGGAGCTGGCCTGGGGATGGGGGAGAAAGCGGCTCAAGTTCCCGGAACCTTCGCTCGATTCTCCCAAGCCCTGCTCCTCCTGCCTAAGTCTGTGCTGGGGAATCCTGGGCTTTGACAGGGCGGATGGTGGGGGGAGTGTCTCAAGAGGGAAATGCAGAGATTGAGATGTTCCTTCTTCTCTGACTCTAATCACTGATCGCACACGTCCGCTCAGCTTCCTGCTAGTTAGAGTGGAAGGGACACGCCGCCACGGTGGCGTTTGCAGAGAAAATGGTGGGCCTTAGTGACTGGACGGCGGGGTTGGTGCGGGTGGCATCTCGCAAGGTGCGCAGGGACGTTTGATAACCGGGTTCCTGAATCCAGAAAAGCGAGTATTGGGATCTGCGTCCTGGATGCTAGTCCAAGCGCTCAGTGCCTTTCCTCTCTCCTGTCTGACGACAGTGATTCGTGGGGCAGTGTTTGTGGCGAGGCGAGAGAAGAAGAAGAGCAAACTGCACAGGATCTGCGGAGGTTAGTGTGGGTACGGACACTCGCTGTGAACCGTGGAAGTGCTATACGAATATTCTCTATGACAGGAACTTAGGCGCCGCTATCTGGATGGTATATAGGGTGGCTCTATAGGGGACTTTCTCTAAACTGTGTTTACTTACCAATCTTACCAAGCTTGGGCTTTTTAACTTAAAGTGTATGTTGAAGACCAATAAAGACAGCAACTTTTCTATGGATGCTTTTTTTTGCACCTCAGATAATACTGCGAAAATACAAATTGCTGTCTCAAAGAACTACTTTTTTTTTTTTTTTTTGGAGATAACCTTTGCGGGGGAGGGATGGAGATTTTGCAGAAGCAAAAGCCCCCGACCCCCAACACACATCCTGTCTCTTTTGTTGGAGCCTGCTAGAGATGAGTTTAAGGAGAAGTAAATGGCAGTAGGCTGTCATTCTAGAGTATAGGATCTACGGGCCTCCATCTGTCTCCCTGTTTTCCAGTTTTCCAGATTCTTCCACCTGTTGGCACAGGTGAAGGAAATGATAGACTGGGGAGAAGCCCTAGAATCCTACAGGTGGTTTTAGAATGATTCGCCTCTGTTGCTCCCCTTTTACCTGCCTCCCTTTTCTACCCTGCCTGTTTCAGTGCTGGAGAAGCCCTAGGTTTTGTTTGCCAGAGAACGGGTGTCTAAATCCAGATTGTTATTGTTTGGCCGCCAAGTCATGTCTGACTCTTCTGCAACCCCATGGGCTGTAGCCAGCCAGACTCCTCAGTCCATGGGATTTCCCAAGTTAGAATACTGGAGTTGATTGCCATTTCCTTCTCCAGGGGATCTTCCTGACCCAGGGATTGAACCCAAGTGTCTTGCATTGACAGGCATTGGCAGGCAGATACTTTACCACTGAGCCACCAAGCCACCAGGGAAGCCCAGTCAGGTGGGTACTGGGACTCATGTTTTAGATGCTGAAATGTCATAAGTACTCACCATTTACCTTTCTTTTTTTCTCTGTTTGTTCCTAGGTCTTCTCATAGGGCAATAGTAGGGCTCTTTACCACTGAAAGCAAAGGAAAGTGGGAGACTGGCCTGGAACTGTGGAGGTTGGTGTGAAGATGGACAATGCATAGGGTTAACAAGAGAGGGTGGGCATATACGATGGCTGAGACTTGAGAGAGTGTCAGTGGAGGGTTCTTCCACTTCTGCACTCTGCCAGATTTCCCCAGTGTTGCCATCCTCCCTGCTGATATCAGTGCAGGAAATGGTAGGAACATTGGGGTAAGCGTGGGCTACAGTGGGACTGAGAGAAGACTTGAGAGGATGGATCATATTAGCAAATTGGACATGGGCTCTCACAAGGCAGGGATTGGAGTCAGGGATCAGGGTACTTGTCCATTCTGTGAAAGATCTGATCTCTAGTACCTGTTTGTTTACTTGTCCACAGCTGGGTCTACAGGTCTGAAAGGCTTGAGATCACTGGAAGCAAGGAAATAAGGAGGAAATTATTCCTGATCAGTATATGCTGGTAAGAGGATGGGGATTGCCCGGGTAGACATCTAAGGTGGGTTGTTGGAAGTGAGTGTCTATCTGAAGGTATCCAGTGTCCAGTCTGGAGGATACTTAGCCTCCCCCTTTTCCAGGCACTCTCCTCACCATCCCTTCACGTACCCCACACCTTCACCTTTATTGTGATAACAGGAAATGGGGTGAATTGAAGAGGATAGAGAGAGGTTTGTTAATAATATATGTCATGGTAAACAAAATCTTCACTCCCGTCTGTTTCTCCATCTGTCTGTCTGTCTCTAGGTCCACAGATCTCATGAGTTTATAGATCTCCTTTAGGATATACCTCCAGTCAAGAGAAGGAAAGAGGAGGGAACTGCCTTGATCATTACAGGTTGGTATGAGGGTGGGGACCTGTGGGAGTGGTGACCAGAGTAGGTCCAGTAAAAATTAGGGTGTGAGGGCTTCAGTCTACCATCCGTAGTCAGTGCTACCACTATCCTTTCCACTGTTCATTTGATGTAAGAAAACGTGTATGGAAGTACCCTGGGGGAAATTTTTGGGCACTGGGAAAGATGGAGAGGAGATAAAAGGGATGGAAAGAGAATTTGCTAGTTATCTTCTTCTCCCACAAAGCACATCATTTTTACACTTCCCTATTCTGTGTATCTGTCTGTGTGATGCACAGAATTAGAAGAGAAACTTTAGCCAGTTTCCTTCCTCCACTTCTAGGTCCATTTCCAGTGGCAGCTCTGCTGGCCTTTGAGTGGCTGAAGACCAGCACCTTTGCAGGGTTACATGCAGACCTACTACCCTCTTTTCCCAGTCTAATTGAGCCGTTTTGTATCTTGTTCTTGCCTTCATCAAGGGTGATTACATGGGTCGCATTCAGGAAGTGGGCTTGGTGACTGCAGGACTGATGTTCTGGGCTGGTGCCTGCTACTGCATTTACAGATTAACCAAGGGAAGAGCCCAGAGTGTGAGGCGACTTACCAGAAATGGGTCCAAAGTCAAGATGGAGACTGTGGCTGGGATACAAAAGCAGACCTTGGCCATGTGTGAAGCCATGGTTGGGACAGAGATTGAGACTAGACCCAAGCCCAAGACCGGAGCAGAAGCTGGAGCAAGAGATAGGTCTGGAGCTGAAGTAGAGACTAAGGTCACTGCTACAGACAGAAGCAAAGCCTATTCTCAAGCCAAGGCAATGGCTGAGGCAGAGACAGAGACCCAATCTGAGGCCAAAACGGTGGCTGGAACAGTGATAATAACAGAGGCAGTGATTCTGACTGACACCAAAGCCAGTGAAGTGGCCATGAGGGAGGCAGTGACCCAAACTGACTCTGGGTCTGGGAAACTGATCAAGAAAGAGGCAGTGACCCAGACCAAAGCTAAAGCTTGGGCACTTGCTACTAAGGTAGAGACCAAGAAAGAAGCAATGACCCAGACCAAAGCAGAAGCTCATATATTGGCCGAAAAAGAGATAGAAATGAACAGCGTGGTGGTGACACAGAATGAGGCCTTGACAGTAATCAGGGAAGTGACCAAGACGGGCACCATAAACAAGATCAGAAGTGTGGCTGACACCAAGGCAAGAGCCCTGGAAGAGACTGTGAGTGTGGCTAAGACTCTGTCTGAGGTCTGGTCTGGTACCTCAGTTGATGCTCAGGGAAATCCTAATTTTGTGTCCGAGGCAGAAGCTGGAGCAGTCATGAAGCCCTGTTCACTGTCTCAGGTTGTGGCCGAGATCCAGATTGACAGCGTTCTTGGTACTGAGGTTGAGGCCAAGGGGAATTGCAAAACCATGTCTCAGGCAGGGTCTTTGGCAGATATGAGGGCTTCTGCTCAGCCTCAAGTTGTAGCCAAGGCCCAGGCTGAGGCCATGCTTGGGGTGGCAGTTGATGTAGGGGGTAATACCAAGGCCATGTGTGAAGCAGGGGTTGGGGCAGATACAAGTGTTTCTCCACAATCTCAGACTGTGACCAAGAAACAGGCTGAGACAGTGTCTGGTGCCAGGGTTGATGACAGGGCAAATACCAGTGTCATATCTAGGGCAATGATGGGAGCTGACATGACGGCTGCCACACAGCCTCTAGTTGTAGCCAATACTCAGATTGAATTTGCGCCTGATGCCTGGGTTAAGGGTAGAGATGGTCCCTATGCTGTATCCATGGTGAGGGCTGGAACAGACACTGAGTCCCATATGCAGCCTCAGCCTATGATCCGTGTCCAGGCTGATGCTGTGCCTGATGACAGGGTTAAGGCTCAAGGCAATGCCAACACCAAGTCTAAAGAAGAAGCTGGGACAGACAGAAAGGCACAGTCTCAGACTTCGACCAAGAGCCAGGCTGAGGCTCTGCCTACCACCAGACGTAAAGCTAGGAGCAAAGCCAAAGGCAAGAGTAAGGCAGGGCTTGGAATGGAGATGAAAACCTGTGCACAGCCTCAAGCTGGGGTCAGGGCCCAAGCTGATGTTTCCCCTGATTCCAGAATTGATGGCAAGGGTGATCCTGATGCTATTTCCGGGGCAGGGGCTAAGGCAGAACTGAGGGCCTCTGGTGAACCTCAGGATATGGCCATTTCTCAGAGCGAGGTCTTACCTGGTGCCCAGAATAAGGTCCAGGACAATCCCAATGCTGTTTCTAAGGCAGAGACTGGGTCAGATACAAAGAGCTCTGCTCAGTCCCAGGCTGTGGCCAGTTCCCAGGGGGAAGCCTTGCCTGGTGTCAAGAAGAAGGCTCTGGGCAGTGCCAGTGCTGTGTCTAAGACAGGGGCTGGTCCAGATGCAAAGGGCTCGGCCCAGCCTCCGACTGATGCAGTAGGCCCTGCCCAGCTCCAGGCTGTGGCCAGTTCCCAGGGTGAGGCTTTGTGTGGTGTCAAAAATAAGGCTCGGGGCAATGCCACTGCTGTGTCTAAAGCAGGGACTGGACAGGATACAAAGAGCTCTGCCCAGCCCCAGGCTGTGGCCAGTACCCAGGGTGAGGCCTTGCCTGGTGTCAAGAAGAAGGCTCGGGGCAATGCTGGTGCTGCGTCTAAGGCAGGGGCTGGGCCAGATACCACAGGGCCTACTCAGCCCCAAGCTGTGGTCAGTTCTCAGAGTGAAGCCTCACCTGGTACTAAGAATAAGGTCCGGGGCAATCCCAATGCTGCGTCTAAGGCAGGGGCTGGGTCAGATGCAAAGGCCTCTGCTCAGACTCCAACAGATACAACAGGCCCTGCTCAGCCCCAGGCTGTGGGCAATTCCCGGGGTGAAGCCTTGCCTGTTACTAAGAATAAGGCCCAGGGAAATCCCAATTCCATGTCTACAGCAGGAACTGGGCCAGATGCAACGTGTTCTCCCCAGCCTCAAACAGATACAACAAACACTGCCCAGCCCCAAGATATGGTCACTTCTCAGGGTGAGGTCTTGCCTGGTGCCAAGAATAACGTCAGGGGTAATCCCAACAATTTGTGCAAGGCAGAGGCTGGAGCAGACCCCGTGGGCTCTGCTCAGCCCCAAGCTGAGTCTGATTCCCCAGGTGAATCCTTGCCTGGTGCCAGAAGTAAGGTCTGGGGCAATCCCAGTACTGTGTCTAAGGTGGACTCTGGACCAGATACCAAAGGCTGTGTTCAACCACAAGCTGCAGCCAGTTCCCAGGGTGAGACCTCGTGTGGTACTAAGAAGAAGGCTCGGGATAGTGCCAGTGCTGCATCCAAGGCAGGGTCTAAGCCAGATACCAAGGGCTGTGTTCAGCCCCAGGCTACAGCTAGTTCCCAGGGCGAAACCTCGTGTGGTACTAAGAAGAAGGCTCGGGGCAGTGCCAGTGCTGCGTCCAAGGCAGGTGCTGGGCCAGCTACAATGGACTCTCTGCAGCTGCAAACAGATACAACAGGCTCTGCCCCATCCCAGGCTGTGGCCAGTTCCCAGGGAGAGGCCTTGCTTGGTGCCAGGAGTAAGGTCAGGGGCAATCGCATCACTGAGTCTAAGGGAGAGGCTGGAGCAGGTATGGTGGGCTCTGGCCAGCATCAGTCTTTAGCCCATTCCCAGAGCAAGACCTCGTTGGGGGCAAAGGACAAGGCTAAGCATAAGTGTGAGTCAGAAGCTGCAGGAGATGTCTCTGTAAAGCCCAAGGCTAAGGCCACGCCTACTTCAGAGAGTGAAGGTGGGGCAGGCCCTCAGGCCTGCACAAAGTCTCAGTCTAAGGTCCACGACTACTACTGGAATGGGATTGGCGTTGAGGACTGGGTTGCTTCAGAGCGATGGATCAAATTTAGGTTTCAGGCTAGGGATGGATACTGGGAGAATAGCACGTCCTGGGCTGATGATGAAAATGAAGCCAATACTGAGTCCTGGAGTGTGGCCAAGAGTGAGAATGAGGTTGGTGTTCAGTCCTGGGCTGGAGCTGGGGACCAGGCCAGTGGAGGGTTCTGGGCTGGGAGTCATGCCAGTCAACAGTCCTGGCCTGGGGGACAGGCCAATGGAGGTTACTGGGTAGAGGCTACAGACAGGGCTGTTGGAGGGTCCTGGACTGTAGCTGAGAACCAGGCCAGTGGGACTTCTTGGGCTGGCACTGGGAACCAGGCTGTTGTGGTGCCCTGGACTGGAGCTCAGGTGAGTGACACTGCCTGGGCTGGGGGCCAGACCAGCGGGGTATCTTGGACTGGGGGAGAGGCCATTGGAGTATCCTGGGCTGTGGTTGAGAACCAGGCCAGTGGAGCATCCTGGACTGGGGCGGAGGCACAGGCTGGTGGAAGGTCCCAGGATGGGGCTGGGATTCAGGCCAATGGAGCCTCCTGGGCCCAGGCTACAAGTGGGAATGTGCTTAACATTGGGTACTGGGCTGTGGCTGTGGACCAGACTACTGGAGGTTCCTGGATTCTGACTAGTGACCTCTCTGGTGGTGCAACCTGGGTTGGGACTAGTGATCTGGCCAAGCCTAGACTTGAGGTTCAGGCCAGTGAAAATGTGTCCTGGACTGGGACTGGGCTGGGGCCTGAAAACCAGTCCAGTGGAAAGGCCTGGGCTGTCACTGCCAACCAAGCCAGTGGAGGGTCTGGGCTAGCGTCTGTGGATCAGTCCAGTGGTGTGTCCTGGGTTACAACTGGAGAACAGGCCAGTGGAGGGGCTATGCCAGGGATTGTAGGCCAGTCCAGTGTTGGGTCCTGGTCTGGCACTGGGAACCAGGCCAGTGAAGGATTATTGGTTGGGACTGTGGAGCAGGCCAGTGGGGGTTCCTGGACTGGGACTGGTGATCAGTCTCATGGTGGGTCCAAGCCGGGATTTGAGGATGGACTTCATGTCAGTGAAGAAGGTTCTTTGGCCCGTGCTGGTGGTCAGGCTGATGGACAGTCTCGGTTGGGACCCGAGGAGCAGCCCAGTGGAGGGTCCTGGGCTAATTCTGGGGACCAAGCCAGTGGAGGGTTCTTGGTTGGAGCTGCAGACCAGGCCAATGAAGGGTCCTGGGTTGGACCTGGGCATCAGGCTGGTGGTGAGGAAAAGCCTAGGTATGAGGATCAGGCCAAATCTGGAAGAGTATCTTGGGCTGACAGTGCAGGTCAGGCTAGTGGAGGGTCTATACTGGGGCCAAGGGGCCAGCCTGTTGGAGATTCCTGGGCTGCTATTGGAGACCAAGCCAGTGGAGGATCCAGGCCAGTGCCAGAGAATCAGTCCAGTGGATGGTTCTATGCTTGCAGTGGGAGTCAGGCCCATGCAGGAGGGTCCTGGGGTGGGGCTGGTGACCAGGTGGTTAGAGGGCCTGTGCTCGAGCCCATGAACCAGTCCAGTGGTGGGTCCTGGGCTGATACTGGGAGTCGAGCCAGTGGAGGGTCTTGGGCTGGGGCTGGGGCTGGGGCTCAGGCTGGTAGCTGTTCCAAACCTGGATTTGAGGATCAGGCCAGTGGTGGAGTGTTCTGGTCCAGTGCTCAGGACCAGGCCATTGGAGGGTCTAGTCCAGGGCTTGCAGACCAGGCCAGTGGTGGGTCCTGGACTGGCACTGGGAGTCAGGCCAGTGAAAGGTCCTGGATTGTGACTGGGGATCAAGGCAGTAGCTGTTCCAAATCTGGATTTGAGGATCAGGCCAGTGGAGGAGGCTCCTGGGTTGGCACTGAGGGTCAGGCTTGTGGAAAATCCTGGACTGGATCTAAGCCTGCGAATGAGGCCAGAAGAGCATCTAGCATGGGGCCTGAAGATCAGGCAAGTGGAGGGTCGTGGATGAGCCCTGGAGATGAGCACAGTAGAAATTCTCAGGTAAGAGCTGGGGTAGAGGCCAGGGAGGGATCCTGGTTTGGAGCTGGGAGTGAGGCTAGCACAGGGTCTTGGTTCTGGAGAGGGGAAGAAGTTTGTATTGTATCTAGTCCTGGGAATAAAAACGAAGCCAGTATTAAATCCAACTCAGTAGTTGGGAAAGAAGCCATCGTTGGTTCCAGATTTGGGGCCGAGAACAAGGCCAATGTTGGGTCCTGGATGAAATCTGATGAGGCTGTCTGTATGGATTCCTGTTTGGGAGCTGAGGCTGGAGCTGTGGCTGGAGCTGAGGCCAGGCAGGAGTCTTGGTTGTGGGATGGAGATGTAGCCACTACAGGGTCTAGGCTTGGGGCTAGGGCAGAGGCTAGTGGGCGGTCCTGGACTTTGGCTAGAGATGTAGATGAGGATGAGCTAAGTAGAGCATCCAGCCCTGATATTGAGGAGATCAGTTTAAGGTCCTTGTTTTGGGCTGACAGTGAGAACAGTAATGCAGTCAGATCCAAGTGTGAGAAAGATGTCAGTTTTGAGCGTGGAGCTAGACATAAGGTCAGCAACAAGGATAAGCTGGAGGCTGCTGGTGGAGTCGATGTAAAATCTTGTTCCTGGGATGGTAAAAGAAACAGAAGTGAGGATAAATCTGTGCCTAAGACTAAAGCCAAAAAGACAGCTGAGTCAAGAGTCTCATGTCCATCCATGGTCCCTGGGGCAGGTATGGGGTCATGGGCAGGAGCCATGATCTGGACAGAAATGAAATTTCCATACCAAAATGAGTCTTGCTTCCCACCTGAAGATGAACTCAGAAAGCAGATTAGGTCTGGGGAGAAAACTCAGCCCTGGGTTTGCCGTTGTAAACGTGAAAATAACGTGGATCCACGAGAGCTCGAAAAACTCATTTGCATGATTGAGATGACTGAAGATCCTTCTATTCATGAAATAGCCAATAATGCTCTATATAACAGTCGTGATTACCCATTTTCCCATGAAATAATTCGTAATGCAGGTAGAATCTCAATTATTGAAGGCTTGCTTAATAATCCCTACCCCAGTGTTAGGCAGAAGGCTTTAAATGCACTGAATAACATCTCAGTGGCTGCTGAAAACCATAGGAAGGTTAAAACCTACTTAAATCAAGTATGTGAAGACACCATCACCTATCCCTTGAATTCAAATGTGCAGCTGGCTGGACTGAGATTGATAAAGCACCTGACTATTATCAGTGAGTATCAGCATATGGTTACAAATTACATTTCAGAGTTTCTTCGTTTGTTAACTGTGGGAAGTGGAGAAACTAAAGACCATATTTTGGGAATGCTTTTAAATTTCTCTAAAAATCCCTCTATGACAAAGGACTTGCTCATTGCCAATGCACCAGCATCACTGATTAATATCTTCAGCAAGAAAGAGACAAAGGAGAATATTCTGAATGCTCTTTCACTATTTGAAAATATAAATTACCATTTTAAAAGAAGAGCAAAAGTATTTACCCAAGACAAGTTCAGTAAAAATTCCCTTTATTTCATATTCCAACGACCTAAAGCATGTGCCAAGAAACTTCGCATCTTAGCGGCAGAATACAATGACCCTGAGGTGAAAGAAAGAGTTGAGCTGTTTTTAAGTAAACTATGATTAGTTGTAATTTTCCAAACAAATTTGAGTAATATTTTGGTTTTGCAGCTTGGAAGTAATGCACATTGTAAATCGCATTATAATTTCTAAAGATGTTGCTTATGATGGTTGATAGCTGGACCATTTTATGAACACCAAATGAATTCAATCTTGTACTGAAAATACATGTGTTGGTTTTTACCTTGTCTGGATTGAGATATTTTTGGTATGCTTCATGAGCAGAAACTGAATTGATTCTTCATAAGTAATCTTTGGTCCTTTGTGTGGACTTACGTTTATACATTTGAGACTTTATTTTTATGTCATCAATAAAGTTGTGTGTTTTAAGCAGAAAAAATAGCCATATCTTTGTCCTTGAACCTATGATCTATTTGGAGAGGCAAGATGTATGGAAACACAAAGGTACCAGCAGCATGTTAGAGCCTCTGGTCTTGGCCAGCTGTTTCATATTAGTGCTTAAAGGCAACAGAAACTTCCATAGGCGACAGCGTTCAGGGAAACGTTTTCAGAGGAGGGGGCACTTAAGCAGGCTGGGCATGAAGGATGGGCTAAAAACAGGGCAGAAGGGCATTGGAGAAGGGAGGAGTGATGGGAAGAAAGGCATGGAGGTGGTAATTTTGCTCCACAGAGGAGGCTGGCCTGCCTGGAATACAAAGTGTGGGGAGGGGGTGATGGGAAATACCCATACAGTTGGGGTGAGTGCCATGCATGGAGGGATTTCTAGACTGAGTTCAGTTCAGTTCAGTCACTCAGTCATGTCAGACTCTTTGCGACCCCATGAATCGCAGCACGCCAGGCCTCCCTGTCCATCACCATCTCCCGGAGTTCACTCAGACTCACGTCCATCGAGTCCGTGATGCCATCCAGCCATCTCATCCTCGGTCGCCCCTTCTCCTCCTGCCCCCAATCCCTCCCAGCATCAGAGTCTTTTCCAATGAGTCAACTCTTCGCATGAGGTGGCCAAAGTAGTGGAGCTTCAGCTTTAGCATCATTCCTTCCAAAGAAATCCCAGGGTTGATGTCCTTCAGAATGGACTGGTTGGATCTCCTTGCAGTCCAAGGGACCCTCAAGAGTCTTCTCCAACATCACACTTCAAACGCATCAATTCTTCGGCGCTCAGCCTTCTTCACAGTCCAACTCTCACATCCATACATAACCACAGGAAAAACCATAGCCTTGACTAGACGGACCTTAGTCGGCAAAGTAATGTCTCTGCTTTTGAATATACTGTCTAGGTTGGTCATAACTTTTCTTCCAAGGAGTAAGCATCTTTTAATTTTATGGCTGCAATCACCATCTGCAGTGATTTTGGAGCCCAAAAAATAAAGTCTGACACTGTTTCTACTGTTTCCCCATCTATCTGCCATGAAGTGATGGGACCAGATGCCATGATATTCGTTTTCTGAATGTTGAGCTTTAAGCCAACTTTTTCACTCTCCTCTTTCACTTTCATCAAGAGGCTTTTTAGTTCCTCTTCACTTTCTGCCATAAGGGTGGTGTCATCTGCATATCTGAGGTTATTGATATTTCTCCTGGCAATCTTGATTCCAGCTTGTGTTTCTTCCAGTCCAGCGTTTCTCATGATGTACTCTGCATATAAGTTATATAAGCATGGTGACAATATACAGCCTTGATGTACTCCTTTTCCTATTTGGAACCAGTCTGTTGTTCCATGTCCAGTTCTAACTGTTGCTTCCTGACCTGCATACAGATTTCTCAAGAGGCAGGTTAGGTGGTCTGGTATTCCCATCTCTTTCAGAATTTTCCACAGTTTATTGTGATCCACACAGTCAAAGGTTTTGGCATAGTCAATAAAGCAGAAATAAATGTTTTTCTGGAACTCTCATGCTTTTTCCATGGTCCAGCGGATGTTGGCAATTTGATCTCTGGTTCCTCTGCCTTTTCTAAAACCAGCTTGAACATCTGGAATTTCACAGTTCACGTATTGCTGAAGTCTGGCTTGGACAATTTTGAACGTTACTTTACTAGCATGTGAGATGAGTGCAATTGTGTGGTAGTTTGAGCATTCTTTGGCATTGCCTTTCTTTGGGATTGGAATGAAAACTGACCTTTTCCAGTCCTGTGGCCACTGTTAAGTTTTCCAAATTTGCTGGCATATTGAGTGCAGCACTTTCACAGCATCATCTTTCAGGACTTGAAACAGCTCAACTGGAATTCCATCACCTCTGCTAGCTTTGTTCGTAGTGAGGCTTTCTAAGGCCCGCTTGAGTTCACATTCCAGGATGTCTGGGTCTAGATTAGTGATCACATCATCATGATTATCTGGGTCATGAAGATCTTTTTTGTACAGTTCTTCTGTGTATTCTTGCCACCTCTTCTTAATATCTTCTGCTTCTGTTAGGTCCAGACCATTTCTGTCCTTTATCGAGCCCATCTTTGCATGAAATGTTCCCTTGGTATCTCTAATTTTCTTGACAAGATCTCTAGTCTTTCCCATTCTGTTGTTTTCCTCTATTTCTTTGCATTGATCGCTGAAGAAGGCTTTCTTATCTCTTCTTGCTATTCTTTGGAACTCTGCATTCAGATGCTTATATCTTTCCTTTTCTCCTTTGCTTTTTGCTTCTCTTCTTTTCACAGCTATTTGTAAGGCCTCCCCAGACAGCCATTTTGGTTTTTTGCATTTCTTTTCCATGGGGATGGTCTTGATCCCTGTCTTCTGTACAATGTCACGAACCTCATTCCATAGTTCATCAAGCACTCTATCTATCAGATCTAGACCCTTAAATCTAATTCTCACTTCCACTGTATAATCATAAGGGATTTGATTTAGGTCATACCTGAATGGTCTAGCGGTTTTCCCTACTTTCTTCAATTTAAGTATGAATTTGGCAATAAGAAGTTCAAGATCTGAGCCACAGTCAGCTCCCAGTCTTGTTTTTGTTGACTGTATAGAGCTTCTCCATCTTTGGCTGCAAAGAATATAATCAATCTGATTTCGGTGTTGACCATCTGGTGATGTCCATGTGTAGAGTCTTCTCTTGTGTTGTTGGAAAAGGGTGTTTGCTATGACCAGTGCATTTTCTTGGCAAAACTCTATTAGTCTTTGCCTTGCTTCATTCCACATTCCAAGGCCAAATTTGCCTGTTACTCCAGGTGTTTCTTGACTTCCTACTTTTGCATTCCAGTCCCCTATAATGAAAAGGACATCTTTTGGGGGTGTTAGTTCTAAAAGATCTCGTAGGTCTTCATAAAACTGTTCAACTTCAGTTTCTTCAGCGTTACTGGTTGGGGGATAGACTTGGATAACTGTGATATTGAATGGTTTGCCTTGGAGACGAACAGAGATCATTCTGTTGTTTTTGAGATTGCATCCAAGTACTGCATTTCGGATTCTTTTGTTGACCATGATAGCTACTCCATGTCTTCTGAGGGATTCCTGCCCACAGTAGTAGATGGAATGGTCATCTGAGTTAAATTCACCCATTCCAGTCCATTTTAGTTCGCTGATTCCTAGAATGTCGACGTTCACCCTTGCCATCTAGACTGAGGTGTCTATATAATTACTCCACCCACCCCTGGGAGACACCAAGCCTTTCATGGCCAGAGGAATGACAGGATGAAAGGGAAATTATGTGACTGGCGTGTGCAGAATGGGTCAGAGTTGGGGTGGGGACAGGAGTAGCCACTGGATGGATATTGAAGCATCACTTAAGGAAGTTACCACCACAGTTCAGGCATACATGCTAGAGGTGTGAAATTTCACTGGTGCCCGTGGTAGTGGTAAGAGGAGGAAGGAAGTGAGAGATGCTTTGAGTGAAGAAGTGCTGCAACCTATCCTGGGAACATACAGAAAGGGACAATTTTATTGTAGGGTCCTGAGTGCATTTGATAGGAAAACATCCTCTTTTTTGTCCAACTCTGGTATTTATGGGAGTGAATACAGTGATTATTATTTTGATTTTATGAGAAAATATAATAGAAGAAGGGCCTCCCTGGTGGCTCAGTGGTAAAAAATAAATCCACCTGCCAACGCAGGAGACACAGGAGATACGGGTTTAATCCCTGGGTCAAGAAGATCCCCTGGAAGAGAGCATGGCGACCCACCCCAGTATTCTTGCTGGGAAAATCCCATGGACAGAGGAGCCTGGCAGGCTACAGTTCATGGGTCTCAAAGAGTTGGACACGACCGAAGCGAGTGAGCACACAGAGCATAACAGAAGAAAGAATGCTTTTTAGTGTTTCTATCAGCTTTCCTTTACGAGGTTAGTTGGGGCAGGGCCTTTATGGAACCACCGAGGCGGCTGTTGACATCCATACTGGAGATCTACCTCCCTTCCATCCCAAAGTGTGCTGGAGTGTGGGAGGAGGGGCACCTTCAAACTGTGCTAGTGGGACCATGCTTGGGACAAGACCCATCTGGATACATGTTTCAGGAGCTTTCAAGATGTGCATGCTCTTTGACCCAGTAATTCCATTTATACTAATTTATCCTTACGAGATAATCAAATAATTGTCTTGTACAAGGCTGTGCATCTTTGCACTGTTTTGAAGAGCGAAAAATTGTGAATGACCCAAGTGTCTTGAAATAGGCACTTGGCTAAGAAATTAAGGTATGTCTACACATTGAAACATTATTCAACTCTTGAAAGTGATGTAGGCAACTACACTTACTTACATGGGAAAAATTCTGTGCATATATATGTGTGTATGTGTATATATAATGGAG
This sequence comes from Ovis canadensis, assembly GCF_042477335.2. NCBI lineage: Eukaryota > Metazoa > Chordata > Mammalia > Artiodactyla > Bovidae > Ovis > Ovis canadensis. The sequence goes on from NC_091727.1 coordinate 135,249,199, forward strand.
AAAATAGGCTGCAAAAGCATATTCTATAACTTTTATGAAGAAAGAGCATATACTTAAATTGCCTCTATGTATATAATTTGGTGTGTATATTCTGAGAATGTGGATAGTTCCCTATGAGTTTAAGATTAGTGGATAATTTTACCTGTTTTCACTTTTATCTATTTTCTTGTATTAATGTAAACCAGAACTTTTGCATAATTTGCCAAGAGGGAAATGGATGAATTCAGGCTAAGCAGGCCTGTCAATGGCATTTTGGGGAACTAGAGCAAAAGTATAAATAGAGGTTCACATACTCATCTCTAAGTATTTGGAAGGTATAAATTAAAAATTTAAAATAAACATTGCTTAAGTAAGGTTGTAAATATAAGTGTAAATATTTGAAATTTTAACTGTTTTGAAAGTAAAGCTCTTCTCAATTCTAGCATTTGATGGTCACCAACTTTCCAGTGGAAAAAATGATGTCACACTTGCAGTGAATTCTGCAGTCTGCTACTCTAATCCTCCTTTAGGAATAAAGAGTTTATTATTTCAGTTGCTTGGAGTGTTTCCAGCAGACAGCCCTCAGCTGTCAACTCTTCAGGAATTGCCTCAGCTAGAAAGCCACCTCCCCCAAGGTCATACCTTCTTTCTGGGGGACTTCACATTCAATGACTGATCTACATGGCCTTCTTGCCCCAAATGAGACAGCTTAACTTCTCCCTCTGTCCAATCCTTCTTCTTTATTTTCCTTTCTACAGGTTTTGATCCTAAGAACATGCCTTAATAAAAACCCTTCATCCTGAATCCTATCTCTGAGTCCGCCCTCCAGGAAGCCAAACTACAACAGTTGGTACGAGAAGAGGTTCAGAAAAGCATACACTGAGATGAAATTTTGGAGATGGATCGCCTGCTGCCTGGCTGGCAATGGGGATTCCATCATTTGTGGGGTAGATAGGCATGTGGAACCTCTAGCAGGGGAGCTGTTAGAGCTTTTGCTGGTAGTGAACTGGAATGGCATTGGTGGAAGGGAATGCATTATTAACTGGTGCTGTGTGGTAGATGTTTGAGAAATTTGTGAGAAATATTAAATATAAAGAAGGCCAGAAAATTGAGTGGTTATTGATATTCCAAGATCAGGGCCCTCGTTAGGAGGGACTATGACCCTGACACATGGAATGGGGACGTCTGGATTGATGTCCCTACATGTCTTACTTCCTCTGCTTTCCCTGAGCCCCTTGAGCATTCAGAAGTGTCCCGGTCCTTCCTTTTAAGGGTTAGTGCTTCACCTTGCTTGAATATGCAGAGCCCTTTCCCAGGTAAGATAATGTGTATTTTCTGCAGAATCTGCCCCCACCTCCCATCTTGGTCACTGGGTCTATGTCTAGGGTTAAATCAAAACGTTACTGCATTGGTGATGTGCTGGGCCTAATAAGGAAGGAAAGGGAATACCTCGGGAAGGAGCTGCAGGACCTAGACAGCATGCCGGACTTAGCAGGTACTGAGGGAGTAAGCATGGGACTGAATTCCGAGGGCCTTGATCAGGGCAGCTAGAATACAAAATTGAATAAGGGAGAATGAATTGATTTGAGAGTCCTTTCCCAAAATACAGGAATTAACACCCTGGAAAAGACCCTAGGAAATGAATATGAGCTCACTACTAGAATGACTCCTCAAAGAATGAAAAAAAAAAAAAAAGCCCCGCTTTAAGTGAGATGTAAATGCCAGAGGTGCAATAGTAGATGGTGGGAGGTGGTTGGTTAACATCACTGACTCAATGGACATGAACTTGGGCAAACTCCGGGAGATAGCGAGGGACAGGGAGGCCTGGCGTGCTGCAGTCCATGGAGTCACAAAGAGTCAGACATGACTTAGCAACCGAACAACAACAACAACAATGGTGGGAGAAGGCTCAGGGAAGCAGGAATACAATAGAGTCAGAAATGCCTCCAGAGGACTATGTGTTGCAAGAATTTGCTAAAGCTATAAGGACTGCACTGGTTAAAGGGGTACCAGTTCAGTGGTGGCTTGCTCCTTCAGATCAGGGCTCAGAGTAGGAGAGGGTGTTACAGGACAAAAATCATTGATAGAAATGGTGATGTACCTGAAACAATAGAGGCAAGATAACTGTACTCAACTGTCAGAAGTCAGGTGGATGCAAATACCATAATGCACCACTGGGTCAGCGTAATAGGGAAGCCTGATCTGCAGAAAGCTTTGGAAAGGATTACTAGAACAAACACAGTGCTCCCAGTGGATCGATAATTGATGTTCAGTCACTCAGTCGTGTCTGACTCTTTGCGACCCCATGGACCACAGCATGGCCAGCTTCTCTGTCCTCCACCATCTCCCAGAGTTTGCTCAAACTCATGTCCATTGAGTCAGTGATGCTATCCAACCATCTCATCCTCTGCCACTTCCTTCTCTTGACCTCAATCTTTCCCAGCATCAGGGTCTTTTCTAATGAGTCAGCTTTTCGAGTCAGGTGGCCAAAGTATAGGAGCTGCAGCTTCAGCATCAGTCCTTCCAATGAATATTCAGAACTGATTTCCTTTAGGATTGACTGGTTTGATCTCCTGGCAGTCCAAGAGACTCTCAAGAGTCTTCTCCAGCATCACAATTCTAGAGCATCAATTCTTCAGTGCTCAGCCTTCTTTATGGTCCAACTCTCACATCCATACATGACTATTGAAAAAAACATATCTTTGGCTATACAGACCTTTGTCTACAAAATGATGTCTCTACTTTTTAACACACTGTCTAGGTTTATCATAGCTTTCCTTCCAAGAAACAAGTGTCTTTTGATTTCATGGCTACAGTCCGCAGTGGTTTTGGAACCCAAGAAAATAAAATCTGTCACTGCTTCCACTTTTTCCTCTTCTATTTACCATGAAGTGGGTGCCATAGTCTTAGTTTCTTCAGTGTTCAGATTCAAGCCAGCTTTTTCACTCTCCTTTCACCCTCATCAAGAGGCTCTTTAGTTCCTCTTCACTTTCTACCATTAGAGTGGTATTATCTGCATATCTGAGGTTGTTGAGATGGTTAAGACAGTTAATAGAATGTGGTGGTCAATATAACACATTACTCTAGGAAAAAAGCATCTGACAATTTTTATTCAATCCATGCAATAAAAAAAAATGAGATGCTCAGGAGTCTGAAGGAATGTGCCTCAATAAGAATTACACTCCTCCTTGCTCAGCTTTGGCCCTAAGTCAGTTTTTGATCCAGAGTGCACTGTTTAAAGGAGTGGGGTACCCAGTCCTGGGCATCCCAGTTCTTCCCTTTCATCCAGTCCTTCCCTCTACTAAGGTAACTGTGTGCTGGGGAAAGAGGAATATCCAAACATTTTGAGGGCTGATGGACTCTGGCTGTGACTTGCTATTGATATCCAGAGAACCAACGTGTCATCATGCCTCACCTCGTTAGAGCAGGGGCAGATGGGAGCCAGAAATTAGATATGCTCTTGGTCTCTGTTGGGTTTACAGTAGCTCCACTGGGTCCACAGAATCACTCAATGGTTATTTTCTTGGTTTCTGAATATGTAATTGGAATAGACATTACGATAGTTGGTATAAGCCTCATATTGGTTCCCTGGCATGTGGCATGAACACTCAGTTGCTTCACTCATATCCAGTTCTTTGTGACTCTATGGACCGTAGCCAGCCAGGCTCCCCTGTTCATGGGATTCTCCAGGCAAGAACACTAGAGTGGGTTTCCATGCCCTCCTCCAGGAGGTCTTCCCAACCTGGGGATTGAACCCATGTCTCCTGTGTCCCCTGCAGTGCAGGTGAATTCTTTATCCACTGAGCCACCTGGTAAGCCCCTTCTTAGCATGTGGAGTCAGAGCTATTTGTAGATGAGGTCAAGTGGAAGCTTTGAAATTTCCTTCCTCTTCCTTGGCAAAGACAGTAAATGAAAGCAGAGATAGCATCTTCGACAAGATTGCAGAAGTCAGTGCCACCTTTAAAGACCTGAAGAGTGCTGGGTGTGGTACCCATCATATCTCCATTAAATCAGTTTGGGCCCCTGCAAAATGTGGACAGAGTCCAGTAAATGACTGTAGACCACTGCAAACTCAACCAAGGAGTGGCACAAGTGCAGCTGTCATGTCAGATACAATATCTTTGCTAGAACAGAATAATATGGCCTTAGGTACCTAGTAATCAGGTATTGGTTTGGAAAATTATTTTTCCCATCCCTATCAGAATGGAACATCTTAAAAGTTCACATTCACGTACATGGCAACAGTATACATTTATAGTTTTTCCTCAAGACTCTACTAACTCCCTGTCCTCTGTCATCACATAATTTGAAGAGATCTGGACCACCTGAATATAATACTGTTAATAGCCCACTATTTTGATGATATGTTAATTGGACCAAATGGCCAAGAAATGGCTAGCACACTGGAGGCTAAGACATGTGTACTCCGGAGGATGGGAAGTAAATCTTACAAAGATCCAGAGCCTGGCTACATTAGGTGCAGTTTTTAGATGCTGAATGGTCTGGGGCATCCCATGGAGTAGGAAACTCAACATCTTGTAGGCTTTACTGGATTCTGGAAGCAGCACATTTACATCTGGAATTTACTATTTTGACCCATATATTGGGTGACATGAAAAGCTGCCAACTTTGAGTGGGGCCTAGAGCAAAAGAAGAGCCTATAGCAGGTCCAGGGGTTTCAAGCAGCCGCCACTTGGACCATGTGAAAAATAAATTCTAAGGTGTTAGAATATAATCAGTCTGATTTCAGTGTTGACCAGCTGGCGATGCCCATGTGTAGTCTTCTCTTGTGTTGTTGGAAGAGGGTGTTTGCTATGACCAGTGCATTGCCTTGGCAAAACTCTATTAGCCTTTGCCCTGCTTGATTCTGTTCTCCAAGGCCAAATTTGCCTGTTGCTCCAGGTGTTTTTTTACTTCCTTCTTTTGCATTCCAGTCCCCTATAATGAAAAGGACATCTTTTTTGGGTGTTTGTTCTAGAAGGTCTTGTAGGTCTTCATAGAACTGTTCAACTTCAGCTTCTTCAGCATTACTGGTTGGGGCATAGACTTGGATTAACGTGATATTGAATGGTTTGCCTTGGAAACGAACAGAGATCATTCTGTCATTTTTGAGATTGTATCCAAGTACTACATTCGGGACTCCTTGTTGATTGTGCTGGCTACTCCATTTCTTCTGAGGGATTCCTGCCCACAGTAGTAGATACAATGGTCATGTGAGTTAAATTCACCCATTCCAGTCCATTTTAGTTTGCTGATTCCTAGAATGTTGATGTTCATTCTTGCCATCTCCTGTTTGACCACTTCCAATTTGCCTTGATTCATGGACCTGACATTCCAGGTTCCTATGCAATATTGCTCTTTAGAGCATCGGACCTTGCTTCTATCACCAGTCACATTCACAACTGGGTATTGTTTTTGCTTTGGCTCCATCCCTTCATTCTTTCTGGAGTTATTTCTCCACTGATCTCCAGTAGCATATTGGGCACCTATCGACCTGGGGAGTTCCTCTTTCAGTGTCCTGTCATTTTGCCTTTTCATACTGTTCATGGGGTTCTCAAGGCAAGAATACTGAAGTGGTTTGCCATTCCCTTCTCCAGTGAACCCCCTTTCGTCAGAACTCTCCACCATGACCTCTCCGTCTTGGGTGGGCGTACACAGCATGGTTCATAGTTTCATTGAGTTAGACAAGGCTGTGGTCCATGTGATCAGATTGATTAGTTTTCTGTGATTGTGGCTTTCATTCTCACAGAAGCAGAAGATATTAAGAAGAGGTGGCAAGAACACACAGAAGAACTATACAAAAAAGATCTTCATGACCCAGATAATCACGATGGTGTGATCACTCACCTAGAGCCAGACATCCTTGAATGTGAAGTTAAGTGGGCCTTAGGAAACATCACTACAAACAAAGCTAGTGGAGGTGATGGAATTCCAGCTGAGCTATTTCAAATCCTAAAAGATGATGCTGTGAAAGTGCTGCACTCAATATGCCAGCAAGTTTGGAAAACTCAGCGGTGGCCACAGGACTGGAAAAGGTCAGTTTTCATTCCAATCCCAAAGAAAGCCAATGCCAAAGAATGTGCAAACTACTGCACAATTGCACTTATCTCACACGCTAGCAAAGTAATGCTCAAAATCCTCCAAGCCAGGCTTCAACAGTATGTGAACTGTGAACTTACAGATGTTCAAGCTGGATTTAGAAAAGTCAGAGGAACCAGAGATCAAATTGCCAACATCCACTGGATCATGGAAAAAGCATGAGAGTTCCAGAAAAACATCTATTTCTGCTTTATTGACTATGCCAACGCCTTTGGCTGTGTGGATCACAACAAACTGGAAATTTCTGAAAGAGATGGCAATACCAGACCATCTGACCTGCCTCCTAAGAAATCTGCATGCAAGTCAAGAAGCAACAATTAGAATTGGACATGGAACAACAGACTGGTTCCAAATATGAAAAGGAGTAAGACAAGACTGTATATTGTCACCCTGCTTATTTAACTTATATGCAGAGTACACCATGAGAAATGCTGGGCTGGAGGAAGCACAAGCTGGAATCAAGATTGCTGGGAGAAATATCAATAACCTCATATATACAGATGGCACCACCCTTATGGCAGAAAGTGAAGAACTAAAGAGCCTCTGGATGAAAGTGAAAGAGGAGAGTGAAGAATTTGGCTTAAAACTCAACATGCAGAAAACTAAGATCATGACATCTGGTCCAATCACTTCACAGCAAATAGATGGGGAAGCAATGGAAATGGTGACAGACTTCACTTTTTTTTTTTTTTTTTTTGCTCCAAAATCACTGCGTGACTACAGCCATGAAATTAAGACACTTCCTCCTTAGAAGAAAAGTCATGACCAAACTAGACATCATATTAAAATACAGAGACGTTACTTTGCCAACAAAGGTCTGTCTAGTCAAAACTTTGCTTTTTCCAGTAGTCATGTATGGATGTGAGAGTTGGATTATAAAGAAAGCTGAGTGCCTAAGAATTGATGCTTTTGAACTGTGGTGTTAGAGAAGACTCTTGAGAGTCCCTTGGACTGCAAGGAGATCCAACCAGTCCATCCTAAAGGAAATCCATCCTGGATATTCATTGGAAGGACTGATGCTGAGGCTGAAACTCCTATACTTTGGCCACCTGATGTGAAGAACTGACTCATTTGAAAAGACCCTGATGCTGGGAAAGATTGAAGGCAGGAGGAGAAGGGGATGACAGAGGATGAGATGGTTGAATGGCATCACTGACTCAATGGACATGAGTTGGAGAAAACTCTGGGAGTTGGTGATGGACAGGGAAGCCTCATGTACTGCAGTTCATGGGGTTGCAAAGAGTCAGACATGACTGAGCGGCTGAACTGAAGGATTAGAAGTGTCTATGTTGGCAGAAGATACCATGTGGAGTTTTTGGTAAGCTCTGATGGGAAGGTCACAACTTATACCAGAACTCAGATTCTGCAACAAGTCATGCCACATGCAGTGGAGAATATACTCAAAAGTATATTTTTAAAGTATTAAAAAAAAACAGCTCCTGGTATGCTACTGTATCCTGATAGAGATGGAATACCCAGCCATAGGACATCAAGTGACCATACAGCCAGAATTGCTCATCATGAACTGAGTTCTGTCTGATCCTCCAAGGTATAAGCATGGGCAGGCCCAGTAACAAGATGGCAGTTTTACAGACAAGCAGGAAGGGAGTGTTTAAGCACCTTGTATTGCTGACCTTGCTCACAGTGCCAGTTGTTTTGCTGTATCTCACTGTGGGCACTGTTCACTGAACTCATGGTAGGCAAGGTGTGAGCTAAGAGGCTGGAAGAAAATGCAAGCAGCCATAAGAACTGCAGACCATTTCTTCTCTTCTGCCTGGCACAGCAGCCGTAGCAGCAGACATAACGCAACATAACCACACACATCCGTGACCAAGCGAGTACCTTGTGACATGCATGCACAGTGCTATAAGTGATCTCAGCTGTTACATAATCATTATCTACAAAACGTGGGGCAAGAGCGAGAGGCTGTGGGATGAGAGAGCCTGACCACACCATTTTGGCAAATTTGCTCTTTCCCTGCACACCTGCACAATCAACTAGAGCAGCCCCTCCATGATATCCACCACTGCTGCACTAGCATCTTTCACTCACCTTGTACCTGTGGCCTCATAGGGAATCTTTTTTGACAAGCTGACTGAGAAGAAAATACCCAAGCATGATTTATAGATTGGTGGGCTTGGTGTGTGAGTATCAACAAGGGAAGCAATTCCAGTCTGAAAAAGTAATGATGATCAGGAATGAGGGTCTGGATCATATCACCAGGCAATCCACCAAGACCCTAAGAGTGATTGGGATCTATAATTGATAGTGGAAGAACAAGGTGGTCATTTGCAGCTTTGAGACCAACTGCAATGTGGGAGTATAGTTTGCCGTGAGTTTCCCCTAGGAAGAGAGACCCACCAGACCCCTGGAAGAGCTGATCCTGGATCTTATATAAAGCAGATCTGGGAGGCACAAGGAGTGAACTCTGGTGGATGCTGCAATGCCCTGCCCAGAGTTTCCTTTAGCAATAAAGACCTTACTACTTCAGTTGTTAGGAATGCTGCCATCAGAGAGCCCTTGGCTGCTAGCCCCATTCAGGCATTGCATCAGCTGAGAATTGTCTTGTTCAAGATCACACTGTATTCTCAGCATGTCCCACATGCTAGTGGCTCATTGATGCTGTGTATAAAGACCTGGTCTTCTTGCCTCACTTGAGATGGCCTTTAAATTTCATCCTATCTTCAGAATTCCTTATAGGATATGCTGAGGCATTGTATCAATAGTGCACTGACATTTGACTTTTTCCTCTTTTCATTCCTTCTTATTTTCTCCCTTTTCTTTCTTAAATGTTTATCCCAGGAGCTCTCACCAATAAACCTATACTAATCTTTGCCTTAGAGTCGGTTTCCCGGGGATCCAATCTGTGACAGTGATTCATGCATCTCTCTCTCTCTTTTCATACATCCCCAAATCAAGAGTAATATCTGTTGTTTAATACCGTGAAATATTCTTTAGCCTCTATATGCAACAGTTGCAAACAGTGCATTCATTTTTATTACATTTTTATGTAGATTTTTATTACATTCATTTTTGCAACCACAAAGCAATAAACAAATACAAGCCAGAAAATGGACACAATTGGGATATGAAAGTTTGTAAGCAAAAACCTATGGAATTCATATATCTGAGAAGAAGGCTCTGATAAGTTAGCTTGTTTTTTCTTTCTTAGGTGGTTCACTGCTAAAATCTTCCCTGTGATCCGAAATAACGTCTGTCTCTTATGTCAGCAGTGGCATAACCCACAAATCTTCTTGGCATTTGGACACAGTTGCCTATTGTTTAGAGGAGACAGGGAAACAGATGTGGAGAAGCATTTTCCTGAAGCCTGAAAGTGTTAGTCAAAGCACAGATGTTTGGGCTTATAAGCTGCACTGTACCACCGATGAGCACCAGATCCCATGTGACACAGGCACCCACATGTTCTTTAATAAGTGTGTGGTGTGTGATATGCAAGACCCTTGAAAGCATGGGGTTTTTAGGGGGGGGCTTGTGTCTAGCTCTTGGGATAGCACTGAGGCTAAGATAGAAATGGGTAACATTCCTAGATGTTTTGGAAAATTAAGTAGTCTTATAGCCAGTTTTAACCCACTCCAATATTCTTGCCTGGAGAATCCCATGGACAGAGGGGCCTGTGGGGCTACAGTACATAGGGTTGCACAGAGTCAGACTGGGTGGTTAAACAACAAAAATTTATTTCTCACAGTTCTGGAGCCTGGGATGTCCAAGATTAGCTGCTGGCAAATTTAGTTTCCATGAGAGCTTTCCTCCTGGCTTGTGGATAGCTGCCCTCTCACTTTGACTTCTCATAGCCTTTTCTTGGTGTGTGTGTGTAGAGAGCAAGTGAGCTTTCTCATATCCCTTCTTATAAGGACACTAATCTTGTAGGATAAGGGATCCATCCTTATGGACTCATCTGTTGTTCAGTCACCAGGTTGTATCTGACTCTTCAAGACCCCATGGACTGTAGCATGCCAGACTTCTCTGTCCCTCACCATCTCCCAGAGTTTACCCAAATTCATGTTCAGTGAATTGATGATGCCATCCAATCATCTCATCCTCTGTCGCCCTCTTCTCCTTCTGACTTCAATCTTTACCAACATCAGGGTGTTTTCCAATGAGTCGACTGTTCGCATCAGGTGGCAAAAGTATTGGAGCTTCAATTTAGAGGACCTATTTCCAAATACAGCCACACTGGGGGTAAGGCTTTCAAAGTCTACATTTTGGGGAGACACACATTCAGCCTATAAAAGTCCTTGAGGTTTTTTTTTTTTTGTACAGAATTGGAGTCTTATTCTATGTTCAGTTTCAGACCCTGGTTTTATTAAATGTAATTTTTCTAGTTGTACCACAAGCAACAATGTTTCAGCGAGTTTATGTATTTTGCCTATAGCTAATTCAGCCAAGGACTACTAGCTCAGATGTTCTCTGATTACTCCTGAAAGGGAGTATGCCTTGGGCATTCACACGTCCTTCCATATTGCCATTAATGACTGGGATTGTTTTTATTTTTTATAATGATTGTATTTATTTGGGTTTGGCTGTGCCGAGTCTTCGTTGCTCTGTGGGTTTTCTCTAGTTGTGGGGAGCAGCGGCTACTCTCTAGTTGCAGCGCATGGCCTTCTCCTGGTGGTAGCTTCTCTTGTTGCTGAGCATGCGCTCTAGGGCACAGGCTTCCTACAGTTGTGGCACATGGGCTCAGTGGGTGCGGTTCCCCGGCTCTAGAGCACAAGCTCAATAGTTGTGGCTTATGGGATTTATTGCTCCACAGCATGTGGGATCTTCCTGAATCAGAGATCAAACCCATGTCTCTGCATTGGCAGGCGGATGCTTTACCACTGTGCTTTACCAGGAAAACCCTGTGGTTTTCTTTTTAACCTTGGCTTTTCAGGATTTGTCCCTGGGTCACAGTAACTTGGGGTTGCAAAGAGTCAGACACGACTTGGCAACTGAACAACAGAGTAAACTATCGTTCAGTCAGTGTTTGGTCAGAGGTTGTGTTTCAGCTCCTTGTGTCTGTAAGACCTTTGCCAGGTGTTTAGGGGTCTGTGTATAGCTAAGTGAATCCTTTTTCAATGGAAAGAAAAGAAGGCACAATGTAAGAGCTGTGAGTTAAGTTTTATTCAGTGTTTTACTGAGGTCTGTATCCCAGGAAATAGTCTCTCTGTAGCTCTGAGAGGTCAGCTCTGAAGAGGTAGGCACAGAAGCCAGAATATATATGATTTTGACTAAGGAAAGTTATGACCAACCTAGACAGCATATTCAAAAGCAGAGACATTACTTTGCCAACAAAGGTCCGTCTAGTCAAGGCTATAGTTTTTCCAGTCGTCATGTATGGATCTGAGAGTTGGACTGTGAAGAAAGCTGAGTGCCTAAGAATTGATGCTTTTGAACCGTGGTGTTGGAGAAGACTCTTAAGAGTCCCCTGGACTGCAAGGAGATCCAACCAGTCCATCCTAAAGGAGATCAGTCCTGGGTGTTCATTGGAAGGACTGATGTTGAAGCTGAAACTCCAATACTTTGGCCATCTGATGCAAACAGCTGATTCATTTGAAAAGACCCTGATGCGATTCGTTTCATATATGATATTATACATGTTTCAATGCCATTCTCCCAAATCATCCCACCCTCTCCCTCTCCCACAGAGTCCAAAAGACTGTTCTATACATCTGTGTCTCTTTTGCTGTCTTGCATACAGGGCTATCATTACCATCTTTCTAAATTCCATATATATGCATTAGTATAAATGAATTGCCAGTCCAGGTTCGATGCATGATACTGGATGCTTGGGGCTGGTGCACTGGGACGACCCAGAGGTGATACGGGGAAGGAGGAGGGAGGGGGTTCAGGATGGGGAATACGTGTATACCTGTGGCAGATTCATGTTGATGTATGGCAAAACCAATACAATATTGTAAAGTAATTAACCTCCAATTAAAATAAATAAATTTATATTAAAAAAAAAAAGAAAAGACCCTGATGCTGGGAAAGATTGAGGGCAGGAGGAGAAGGGGACGACAGAGGATAAGATGGTTGGATGGCATCACCGACTCAGTGGACATGAGTTTGGGTAGGCTCTGGGAGTTGTTGATGGACAGGGAGGCCTGGCGTGCTGCAGTTCATGGGGTCGCAGAGTCAAACACGACTGAGCCACTGAACTGAACTGAACTGAGGGAATATGTACAGTCAAGCATACATTTCAGTAAAAGCTTACTGCTAATCATGAGGGCTTCTCTGGTGGCTCAGATGGTAAAGTATCTGTCAGCAGTGTGGGAGACCTGGGTTCGATCCTTGGGTTGGGAAGATCCCCTGGAGATGGCAACCCACTCCAGTACTCTTGCCTGGAAAAGTCCATGAACGGAGGAGCCTGGTAGGCTACAGTCCATGGGATCACAAAGAGTCAGACAAGACTGAGCAACTTCACTGGAGAGTCATGAGGAACAGGTATCTCAGTTAATGATTTTAATTTTTTTTTAATGTATGAGAAGATGTAAGAATCTGGGTTGATTCAACATCTTCCATGATATCTAGCTATCTCGGGGGCCTGTTTTTCCAAAGTACAGAGTGCCTCATCCTGTTTTTCATCCTGAATTCTTTCCAGGGTGTACTGTTGGTCAGCAATGGCAGTGACTTATGACTTAAACCTTGTAGAAACAAATAATGGGCAACAAATTCTTTGTTTTTCTTTGTTTTATACCCTTCAAGCCTGTTCCATGCCTTCCTCTGATTCTAAGTGGATGCAGCCTAGCATATGTACACAGTCTTCCTGACCTCCACAATTGTGGGTGATTCCAGGAGGGCTCTGATTGGTTGTCCTTCCCTGGTTTCTCTTCAGTAAACTTGTGACTGTTCTGACATTTTCCTTGTGTTAGTGCTACCAGCGTCTTCTTAATTATCCTCCACCACAGTCTCCATTGTTTTTGACAATGTTTATAAGCGTGGAATTTTCTACTACCTTTTCCACCCCTTCCCAGCATCATCTCACAGAGCAGGAGTATCACTCAAGTAAAAGCAGGTCCCTGCCTTCAGCTCTCCTGCAGTGATTCAGGCTCTTCCCAGGAGAAAAGGCAGGCTTTGAGGATGAAGAATTGTATAGCTCTGCCTGAGGGCATTGACTTCGCTTTGTCTCAGGGACAGCCCTGAGTGCTTGACACTGACCAGGTGTTGCTGGTCCACGGTGCTTTCAATTCTGTGGTAAAGGGAACAAGGCTCTGGTTTTAGTTTGTTTCTGGGAATACCCCCTCTTGATCTTTTTCTGCTAATCAACCAGCATTTGGGAGTTGATGGACTCAAAATAGAATGAATCTCATTGTTGTGTACAACGGAAAACTCCCTTCCTCTCCAGAATAAGCCCATTTGTTTTGTATTTATGGAGGTTTACCCCATTGGAGTAGGGAAGAGATGTCGAACTTCTACCTGATTTGTGAACTGGTTCATTGTTTCTTCGGATGCTAAGGTTTGCTTTTAGAGGTGCCATTTGTATTTTATCTTTCTGTTTTTAAAGGATGGTGAAAGTTTCATCTGTTCCTAAGGAAAAGTCTTCTGGAGCACATTCTGGAAAAATGGTCTGATTACAGCTATGAACTTATGACTAAGGGAAAAAAATAAGATGAAATGAAACTCTTTTGAAATTCCAAAACTAGTTCTTTTTGCATATGCAGTTAAGAGAAACCTTGCTTGATAAAATACCTTTTTAATTCTGACCCTAAGAGAACATAAATATTTTGCCCCACCTCATGATCCATTCCTGCCCTCCTCAGTTCTGTTCTATGCCCTAGGAGGGCAATCCTTCTGGATTATATCCTCAGGCTTAGTTTTTGGTTGGAGTCTCTTTGGGTTTGACCAATGAAGTACACTGACAGAACTTTGGAGGGCAGAGAGAGAAGACAACATATTTCTTTCTTGCTCCCTCCCCGATTTGGGCTGTGTTAAAAAAACAGTGATTACCAAGAACTTTATTGTTAGTAATGGGCCAAGACTTCATCTCCTGCCAGAAGGTAACTTTTCTATAGCTATAGCTCCCACCAGGCTCCAGTTTTTTTTTTTTTAAAGCTTTTGCCTGTTTAGGCCTTGGGTAACTGCTTCCTGCTATTGCTGCTGCTGCTGCTGCTGCTGCTGCTGCTAAGTTGCTTCAGTCATGTCCGACTCTGTGCGACCCCATAGACGGCAGCCCACCAGGCTCCCCCATCCCTGGGATTCTCCAGGCAAGAACACTGGAGTGGGTTGCCATTTCCTTCTCCAATGTATGAAAGTGAAAAGTGAAAGTAAAGTTGCTCAGTCGTGTCCGACTCTTAGCAACCCCATAGACTGTAGCCTACCAGGCTCCTCCGTCCATGGAATTTTCCAGGCAAGAGTACTGGAGTGGGGTGCCATTGCCTTCTCTGCCTGCTATTGCTAGTCTCTGAGTATCTCAAAGCAGAGACATTACTTTGCCAACAAAGGTCCATCTAGTCAAGGCTATGTTTTTTTCAGTGGTCATGTATGGATGTGAGAGTTGGACTGTGAAGAAAGCTGAGTGCTGAAGAACTGATGCTTTTGAACTGTGGTGTTGGAGAAGACTCTTGAGAATCCCTTGGACTGCAAGGAGATCCAACCGGTCCATTCTAAAGGAGATCAGCCCTGGGTGTTCTCTGAAAGGACCGATGCTAAAGCTGAAACTCCAGTACTTTGGCCACCTCATATGAAGAGTTGACTCATTGGAAAAGACTCTAATGCTGGGAGGGATTGGAGGCAGGAGGAGAAGGGGATGACAGAGGATGAGATGGCTGGATGGCATCACCGACTCGATGGACGTGAGTTTGAGTGAACTCCGAGAGTTGGTGATGGACAGGGAGGCCTGGCGTGCTGCGATTCATGGGGTCGCAAAGAGTCTGACACGACTGAGCGACCGAACTTAACTGAACTAGGTATCTCAAAATCCCTAATTTGGTCTCTTAATCTTGCACGTATCTCTTTGAATAGTCCCTACATTCAAGTTTCTTGAACCAGCCGAGTTGGATTCTTTTTCCTGCTGGGAATCTATGCTGATAAAGATGTGCTGATGTAGGGCCTAGATCTATTGCTGCTATTTTGTTTCCATCAGAGTGGTCAGCTCAAGGGTGAAGCTTATATGTAAGTAAGAGCATGAAGAGAATATTAATCAAATTGTACTTGAAGCCATATATCTTCTGAATACAACTTATTGAAATAAGAACAGGTAGATACTTCTTTAATATGATAAAAATATATATGAACTTCTAACAAGAAGTTCTTCATGCTTGAGGAATAAATACTAGAAGCATTCCCATAAAAATCAGGAAGAAGACAAGGCTGTTATTTTTCACACAATTATTTAATTAATTAATTAATTTAAATTGGAAGATAACTGCACTATTGTGATGGTTTTTGCCATACATGAATTGGCTTCAGGTATACACATTCACAGAATTAAACACAGTATTTATGTTGGAAAGGAGGCAAGATTACCATTACTGCAAATGAAACAAACCTGACAGAATCAATTAAAAACTATTTGAAACATTAGGAACTCCATAAAGAGGCTGGTTATAAAATCATTATGCAAAAAACAATCACTTTCATATATAAAAATAATAAACAGTACATGTAAGATAAATATTCAATTTGTAATAATCAGGAAAGGTAAGCTACTTAAGAATAAACTTTAAAAATATGCAAAATATATTCATTCACACAAATATTTACTGATGAACTACAGTGTGTAAAGCATTGTTCTAAGAGTCATTTTTTAATGATATTTATATTGAAAAGGAGGCAAGATTATCATTACTGCAAATGAAACAAAGCTGAATCAATTAAAAACTATTTGAAACTTTAGAAATTTCATAGAGGTTGCTTATAAAATCATTAAGCAAAAAAACAACCACTTTCATATATAAAAATAAACAGCATGTAAGATGTTCAATTTCTAACAATCATGAGGAAAGATAAGCTACTTAAGAATAAACTTTAAAAACACGCAAAATATATTCATTCACATAAGTATTTACTGATAAACTAGTGTGCCAAACAATGTGTTATGTTTTTTATCATATTTATATTGAAAAGGCAAGATTATCATTAATGCAAATGCAACAAAGCTGAGAGACTCAATTAAAAACTATTTGAAACTAAAAACGTCACAAAGAGGTTGCTTATAAAATCACTATGCAAAAAACATCAGTTTCATATATAAAAATAAACAGAGCCTGTAAGATATTCAATTTCTAATAATCATGAAGAAAGATGAGCTACTTAAGAATAAACTTTAAAAATATGCAAAATATATTCATTCACAGAAGTACTTAGTGATAGCCTACAGTGTGCCAAGCAATGTTCTACTTTTTTTGTTTACAGTTTTTAATTTGTAAAAAACACATTTCAAAATAAAAACAAAATCCCACATCATACAAATGTTTATAATAATTAATTTATCTAAGCAACACACATACATGTTCAGTTGTAAAATGTTAACTAAATTTCTGTGACATATATGCTTTTTTAAATACCAAGAACGTTACAGAGTTAACAAGAGTCCTATGGATAATCTAGTAGTCAATGTGTTTTTCTTAAGTCTTCACTTTAACGCTGTTATTTCAGCACAGGTAAGCAGTCTTTCATATGCTGGAACACTGGAATCTTCGCTTGCTACCGTATCAGCTGCCTTGCAAACAAGAAGCCAACCATTTAAAAAATGTTTTAAGTGAACAACTTGCGGACCCCAGGATGACCTGAAGAATGCACAATTATGAGCATCTGCAACCATCTCAACTGTGGCAGAAGACTGTTTATGCCGTTTCTGAAACGAGATCTCAAACCAACATAGTTGAAAATAAACGATGTTAACAAAAAAGTGGCATATGCACAATTTCTCCACCAACGTGTGTGTGAACCATTTAGTTAACTTTTCCACCTGAAAGAATGTAACAGAAAACTGGACAACATGTTTCACAATCTCATTAATATTCACAATTAAAGCGGCTACAACTCAGCACACTGCATCTCCAATGCTGCCCGGAGCCAGTTTATACTTAAATTACGTTCTTTACCCCAAGTGAACGTTTGTCCACAATCACTGGCCAGTGTACATATGAACGAAAATTTCTAGATTTGGGGAGAAACATGCTGCTCTGATCACCTTACTTTGCTTCTTCTGCTCCTTGACTCAGGCTTGCAAACCTTTTCATGTTACTCTTTTTTTGTGTGAGTTTTCTTGCCTGTGGGGGTGGGGGTTTGGGCCTGCTGACCCTGCGCACTTGAAGAAGCTGCCTGCTGTGCTGCTCTCTGCTTTAATATTATCCAATCAAATGCGTAGTCATATTGGTAATTCAGGGTCCTGAAAAGAGTGCGGAAAAGCTGCCTCAGGTAGTTGTAATCCGGGGCTTCCTCAAAGCACAGACCACGACAATAGTTTAAATATGTAGCAAATTCTGTGGGAAATCCATTACATAAAGCTTCAACAGATGTGGCCATCTTTTTTTCGCAAATCTTTTCGTATTTTTGCTTCATTGTTACAGCCTTTATTCCTTGCCACGGCAGGCTGCTTTTAGCAAAATACATCAAAACATATCCTAATGATTCCATGTCATCTCGGCGACTCTGTTCAATACCAAGATGTGAATTGAGGCTAGTATACCGAGCAGTGCCAGTGAGACTTTTATTTTCTTTGTATGGTATGTGTTGCTTTGTCCTGCTGTCTCTGTACCTTTTGGCCAAACCAAAATCAACAAGGAATACCTGGTTTGAGCTTAAGGAAGCTGGGTCCTGAGAAGTACTATCAGTCATGCACCTTTTCCTCTTTCCTGCTTGACATTCTACACACACATTACAGCGAGGCCCAGCACCCATTAGGAAGTTATCTGGTTTAATATCTCTGTGTATAAAATCCTTTGTATGCAAATATTCGAGTCTACTGATCATCTGGTCAGCTAACATGAGTACAGTTTTCACTGTGAACCGTCTTGAACAGAAATTGAAGAGGTCTTCGAGGCTAGGGCCAAGAAGATCCATGACTAGCACATTATAGTCCTTTTCCTGACCATACCACCATACGCGGGGAATGCCAATCCCACCCTGAAGAAGCTTATAGAGTCTGCTCTCATACAGTAACTGGGGCTGCCTCGCTTTCTGAGGTTCTAGCTTCACTGCCACTTCCTCACCATTGGTGATATTGATCGCCAAATAGACTTTCCCGAAGGAGCCAGACCCGATCTTTCTTACCAGCTTATACTTCCCTCCAGCAATGAATTCGGACCTGGAGCCACTGCTGCTCGCCATTCTGTGAGACAAAGATGGAGGCTGGGGCTAAACCCGGATACCTCTAAGGGGAGGATAGAGGCCTCGAGGGCTCATCCACCGAGCAAAGCAGCGGAAGGCGGAAGGCGGCAGGAAACAGAAACCGCTGGCTGTTTCTCGGGGTTACAGGCCCCAAAATCAGCCAAGCAGAACGGGATCACTGCTGCCGCCAGTTTCTTTTGGCCAAGCCGCTGATGGTTTGAGGGGGTTCTCGAGGTTACTAGGTTTCTCGTGGTCGCCACCTCTGCCTTACTTTCTCGGTGAAAAAGTGGAGCACTGAGTTAGGGCCGTGAAACCGCTGCCACCAGCTCGAAGGACCTCCATTACACCACAAACGCCACCATCTTGTTAGTCCGGCACCAGCCAACACAAAATGTCTCCAACTCCCGGAAGCCTATTATTCAGCGTGGAGCATTCTGGGAAAGGAATCTGGGCGTCTTATATTTTTAACGTACAAATTCTGCTGGGAAAATAAATGAAGGGAAATAACTAGAAAAACTGGGTTCCCAAGTGGAAAAAATATTCGCTTCCCCAGAAACTTATCTTGTAACTTCATTTAGATTCCCCAGAACTTATTCATCTTATAACTGGAAGTTGGTACCCTTTGACTAACAGTCCCCCATTTCCCCTTTCCCGCAGTCCCTAGCAACCACAATTCTACTCTGTTTTTAGGAATTTGGCTTTTAGGTTCCACATATAGTACCATCCATCTCGTCAAAAATAGCAGAATTTCCTTCTTTTCTATGGCTGAATAATATTCCGTTACACATATAAAAAATAAGCCACTTAAGAATTAACAGGTTCCCTTTTCTCCACATCCTCAGCAACACTCGTTATCTCTCTTTTTTTTTTATAATAGCCATTCTAACTGATGTGAAGTGGTAACATTGTTTTTAATGCAAGGCTTTATTGGAGCCTCTGCAGCAGCAGCGGGGAGCAAGAACAAGCAACAGATTCCCTTGCTTGCTCGCTCCCTGAGGGGAGGTGAACTTGTTCCCCATATGGAGTGAGGGTAGGGGTGTGTTCAGGGGCTGGGCCAGAGGGGTGGCTTAAGTGGTTTGCGGGGGCGGGGGGCATGCTCAGTACCCTGCTTTTACACCCTGTTTTTGTTCCACGCTCTTCAAAAGGGGCAGTTGAGTTTTTTTGACTGTATCTTTTGTCCACAATTTGCCCCAACCGTGTATTCTTGCAGTTACTTTTAGTCCGATAGTTTCTTTGTATTGAGTTGCTCTAAGAGAGGTATGTTTAGATATAAGCATTGCAGCACTGCAGCAAAAGGTCTCCGGTCCCTGCCTGTTCCTTTCCCCTCTTAGAGACTCCACATCCTTATTGTTAATCGGTAAGGACTTGACTGCCTCTTCTGACACGTCTTCCAACTGGAGGAGGGCCACAGACACTAGCTGATCCTAGAGGTGTAGAAGTCCCTCAGTGACTGTTCCAAGGATCTGTCGGGACCTGGGCCAGCTGCTGGAATAGGTTGAACTCCTTGAACCATCCGGAGCCTTACTTCAAGCTTTGTATCCTAGAAGACACAAACTTACAAACTTAATGTTAAACAAGTGCTTGAAAAGGAGAACTATAATAGCCATTAAAGGGCCTAGAAAGGGAAGGAACCAGGTTAACTTTGGGAGGGTTCCCTTAACTGTTGACCAGAGGAAGTGATGTTGCCCCTGCCAGGAAACCATTCTGTTTAGGTATATATTTTTGTTAATCCCAGGGTTAAAGTTTAACATATTTATCTATTTTAGAATGGAAGATCTGGACTTGTTGGTCCCAGGAGTCCTCCCTTGGACTGAAAAGCCTTAGTCACAGGTTTACAACAGTAAGGAAGACAACAGAGCACTAGAGAAGATACAGTATGACTGATTTACTGAAAAGAAAAGCGTTATTAAAAAAAAAATGAAAATCTCCTGCCAGAAGTCTTTTTGTACTTAGTGAGATCCAAGAGAACAAATTAGAGAATCAGTTTTCAGTTTTCCCACCTATATTGAATAGTGAGGATTGGTGGTTAATTGCCTGCTGAAATCAAGTGGCTTGTCGAATTTTCTCAATGTTGGTTTCTACCTGGTATGGGCATCAGGGTTGCTTTTTCTGGGAAACCCTGGTGCCCTGGGCTCCAAGGAAATTAAGGACTTCAATAGTATTCTGATCTGAGGCCTCCATGGTGGGGATGCATATTTATATGTCCTCTACATACTACAGAATGGCCCCTTCTTTTAGGTGTATTTCCCTCACCCAGGGCCTAGGTGAACAAGTGTGGCCTGTCCTGAAAACTCTGAGGCAATACTGTCCAATTATATTGGCCAGAGTGGGGGTTAGTCCACTTGAAGGCAAATAGATACTGAAGTGAGAGATGAACTGGGATGCAAAAGAAGGCATCCTTGAGGTCAAGCACAGTAAAATATTTGGCATCTCCAGGAATCTGGACTAATATAAGGATTGGCCACAGGTGATGGATAGGGACCACTGCATCGTTTACTACTCTAAGGCCTTATACCATTCTATATTCCCAATTTGGTTTAACTGGCAGAACAGGGGTCTTGCGTGGAGACTGACAAGGTACTAAGAGGTGATGTTTTAAGTATTTATCTATGAGGGATTGTAAACATTTTTTTCTTTCAACTTTATGGGATCCTGTCTCGTTAGGATAAGCGACTTACGGTTTAAGGTTAATTTTTACAGATTGGACACTTTTAGCCTTCCCAGGGATTCTTTTGTCCCAAACAGCAGGGTTTACTGCATGTAGAATATGGCTGTGAATAGCACCTTGCTCTTCCAGCTGGTCTGTCTTAGAGTCAAGAAAAGGGACTGCTCAGGGCCTCCTTATCATAATATGGCTCCTAGTAATAACATGGATCCCAGAGGTCTTCCCTAGTAGTGGAGTAGGGCACTCAGGCACAACTAAAAAGGCAGGTGAGATCAAACACTGTTCAAACTGTCAAGTGAGAGGCCCAGTGAAGTAACAGGCGTGAGTCTTTCCATCAACACCAGTCACAGTACAGCTTTTGGAGGAAAGATGCTCAGTGCAAGAGATCAGAGCAGAGTAAGTGGCTCCTGCATCCATTTTAAAATTGAATTTCTTACCTTCCATGTTAGGCTTCCCTGGTGGTTCAGTGGTAAAGGATCTGCCTGCAACGCAGGAGACTCAGAAGACTTGAGTTCAATCCCTGGGTCAGGAATGATCCCCTGGAGAAGGAAATGGCTACCCACTCCAGTAGTTTTGCCTGGGAAACCCCATGGACAGAGGAGCCTGGCAAGCTACAGCTCATAGGGTCGCCGAGAGTTGGACACAACAACTGAAGTGACTGAGCACACACCTGCCATGTCAAGAACCACCCAAGGCTCCTCACTGGAGGTATGCATCTAGTTGGGGGTTGCCACCAGAATCCCTGGGCCACCTCAGTCATCCAGCATCGCCATATCAGGAGTAGGAGCCTCCTTTCACCCTCAGAACTGGGGACAGTTCTACTTCTAATGACCTATTTGTTTGCAGACTGGGCATAGACCAGGGGGTTCTTTTGGTACTTTGGGGCTCAATGGCCAGTTGACTTACATCTGAAACATTCTTCCTTGCTGGTTTAACTCTGAGGTGGATGGTTAAACTTCCTCGGCCCCCTTGGGCTGTCCTGAGGTTGCAATGCATGGCTAACAGCTGTAGCCATCAGTTTAGCTTAAGCCATGGCCTGCCTGTTTTCACATTGGGTTCTCTCTTCCTCCTCAGCTTGATCTCTATTTTTAAATACCCCAAAGGCCAACTGTAGGAGTTGTGGAATTGGGGTTTGTGGGCCTAATTGTTAACTTTTGGAGTTTCTACCTAATATCAGGGGCAGACTGTCTGATAGGGTATTGTCCCAGCAGGGACTGATCTTTGGGAGTGGATGAATCAGTGTTAGTAAATTTTCTAAATGCCTCCACAAGCCAACCCTGAAAGAGGCCTGGATTTTCTTTTTCTTCTTGGGTCACTCCTTTTACCTTTTTCATAGTTAAATGGCTTTTTGATATATTTTCTCATCCTTTCTATTACACATTGGATCGTGTGCTTCCTAGCTTCTGTTCCCTTCTGGGACTTATAATTCCAGTAGGGCTTCTGATGTGGGACTCCATCTCCACCCATAATGAAATGTTTGAACTAGTCCCTGCCAAGTTGGTCACCACGCACCCGGGGTGCTGCCCAAATTCTTTGCTTTTCTTCAGGGATACAGCAAGTAGACAAGACTATTTGAACATCCTTCTGAGTTAAATCAAAGGCCATAGTTAGGGCCTGAGGCCCTTCAACAAACTTACTAGGGTCTTCCAGTCTCTGTTTGGGTTGGTCTAAATTGGCTACAAGGAGGGGGCGCATATATTCTGATTGTCCCTTCACCATTTGCCACTTCCATAAGAAGACACATTTTTCCTGATCCTGGGTAACAGGAAGTTTCACTATGAGTTGCCCCAGAGGGACAAGTATCTCCCTTCTGAATTAAAGGAGGCTATAAAGGGACATAGGGAGGTGAATCTGAAGAAATAGGTGCTTCTAGGGAAGTAGGTAGCCCTGGAAAAGCAGGGGAGACTTGGTTTCCTCCCTGAAAATTGGGGCAATTAAAGGAGGATCATCTAAAATGTCAAAAGTGTTTTCTGATTCCCCATGCTTTCAATTACAGGAGCCACATAGACTAGGGTTTTAGTGAAGGACCATGAAGGCTTGAACATAGGGAACCTCAGTCCATTTTCCTATCTTGGGACAGTAAAGATTCAATTGCACAGTGGTATTGTAATTTAGAGACTCATTTTTCTCCACCCCTCCAACTTATATAAAGGCCAGACAGTGTTAGAGTTTAAGTTTTTCCCTTTTATGCAATTTCCAGTTTTTGAGGATATATTCCAGAGGTGTTTCTTCTGGCTTAGAAGAGGATCCTCCCATGTTGAGTAATTTGCAACCAAGACTGCTCCTAGAAATGATGCCCAGCATCTCAGAGACATTTTCTAGGAAGCTTTTGTCAGAAGACAGTCAGAGAGTTCTCTGACTCCCCTTCTTACCTAATGGGATTTTGAGCCTCCATTACTCTCCTATCACATAACCAGATATCTCTGGTTGACCCAGCCCCTCATGCCATAGTTCTGTGATAAGGGATGTTTGAACCAGTTCCAGTGCATTGCCTGGGCTCTCTTTGAGGGGGATCTGTTGTCTATAAGGCTTATGGACTAGCAACAATTTCCCCTAGGTTGGGGTGTATTCCTTGAGATTGAACATTTATGAAGCCTAAAGGATGTGGGCTGCTTGGAAGTGGCCAGCAATAGGCAGTCTGTAACAGTGTATGGGCTGCCAAGGCCTGGAGTAAAGGAGGTACCTGGGGTAAAAAAGGAACTCCTGGAGGAAATAGAGTTCGGCGCAATAGACAATGCCACAGGATCAGGCCTAGAGGTGGGAGTATTCCCACAGGGGATTCTTTTGGAACATAGAGTAAGGTGAGACACTAACCAGCAGAAGAACCCCAAACCCTTTCCCCTATCTGTTTGGTGGCTGTGATAAAAATGGGGAGAGCCTGGTGATGCCATCTGATACATGCAGCAGCAAGTATGGACCATGTTTCTCATGTAATTTAACATAATAAATGAACCAGTTTAGGATCTCTCTTTGGGATACTCCAGAGATCCTTTGAAGAATCCAAAGTTAGTTGGAGGTTAAAAGTACTGTAGTTAGAATTTAATATTTGGGAAATTAAAAAAAAATAGCAAAAAGTTTTACCTGGTCAGATAGGATCATAGGTCACTGTGAAACAATTATTCCCTGAGCCAAGGTGACAAAAAATTCTCAAAAGTTAATACAGATCACTTAAAGGCACAGAAACTCACATAATCTGTTATCAAGAGCAGCATTCCAAGAAAACTTTGTTCTCTTATGAGAGAAACCAAAACCAGACTTTCATCAACCTACTCCTAATAAAATTCACTTACTTAATTAAATTTAATCCAACTTTAGAAAATCCTAGCCACATACAAAATTCTTTTCTCAACTTCTGCAAACTTTCTGCAGTCATACTTTGTGCCTTAATCTTTCCCTTTAGAATTAACAAGCTCTAGGACAAAATCACCCCTTTTTCCTTTAAAATATATATATTTCCATTCCTCATACCTTCTTTTCTGAAAACACACATCCTACTTTCTTTAGGCAACCATGAACTGTCTTTTACATTAACATTCTATACATTGGTAAAGAAAATCTCAAGATGACACAAAATAGCTTTAGTTTCTCTCTCAGAAGAAGGTAAATTTACCTTCTCAAAAGCAGGTAAATTTAGACCTATTTTGCAATTAATGTTCCAATTGCTTGCTTGCTTCCTTCGCTTTAGTTGTGTCTGACTTTGCAACCCTATGGATTGTAGCCCATCAGGCTCCTCTGTCCATGGGATTCTCCAGGCAAGAATACTGGAGTGGGTTGCCATTTCCTTCTTCAGGGGATCTTCCCAGGCCAGGGACTGAACCCATGACTCTTGTGTCTCCTGCATTGGCAGGCCAATTCTTTACCACTAGTAGCACCTGGGAAGCCCAATAGTTTATTTGAAATGGCCTGAATATTCAATGAATTCCTATTATTTAACTTGATTTAGTTTTAGGTTACCAAAATTTGAAGAGGCTATTTTTAGATGGACATTTCCAAAGCATAATTATTCTTGTAGAGTTTACCAAAAAGCTCTTATCCTAGTTACATTTACTTAAAAATGTAATCATGTCAGATTGTTTTCCCTGTTGTCAAATCTCATAACAGAAAGAATATGCACTTATTGACTTTCAGTGACCCTAGCTGCAATAAGAATACTATACTTGACATTGATGATTCTAAAAACAAGACTATATTAATTAAACCCACAAGCTTAAGCTAGATCTAATAACAGATATTAATTAAATATTGACTGTCTCCCAGACCACATGAATGCAAAATGTATTCTGGTGAGTTTTTTTTATATTTCTGAGAATGTGTATAGACACTCAATTTCCTTTAAGCTAATTAAATACAGCTCATTTACAAGTTAATTTTTACATGAAAACAAACAGAACCAGAGACCTCCTCGTTTTTCTGCTTGAATTTAGAATGGCGCTTTCCCCACCTCCGTCTGGGGGACTACAGGTGGATCAGGTAGTTCCTGAGAGCCCAGGGAGAATAGTTACATTGCAAAGGCAGAGAAGAGAGACGCAAGCTCCTGGAGCCAAGTTTAAAAGCTCAGTTTGCAAAGGCAGAAGAGGGGAAAATGCAAGCTCCTTTCTTTTCATTTTGTTCTTTTACATCTCACCAAGGGGACTTCCGTGGCGGTCCAGTGGTTAAGAACCTGCCTGCCAGTGCAGGGGACAAGGGTTTAATGCCTGGTCTTGGAAGATTTCACATGCTGCGGAGCAACTAAGCTGGGGGTGCTCCACAACTATTGAGCCCACATGCTGCAACTGCTGAAGCTCTTGTGCCCTAGAGCCAGTGCTCCACAACAAGAAAAGCCAGAGCAGTGAGAATCCAGTGCACCACAACTAGAGGAGCCCCTCACTTGCTGCAAATAGAGAAAGCCCGTCTGTAGCCATGAAGACCCAGCACAGCCAAAAAAAAAAATTTTTTTTTAATCCCACTAAGTAATGCAAGGCTGGAGTCACAAGCAAGGTGGACTGTGTTTGTATTTCAAGGTTTAAATGCTCCACTGTGCCCAAAATTTTGGCAGAGACTTGCAGAAGCAGTTGAACAAACAAAACTACATAAAACAAAAATACTAATGACAAAAACTTGCAGACACAAACAAGTAGTTTTCAGGATAAAGGGGATGGGAGTATAGGTATAAGGATCAAGGGAGAAGTAAAGGGAGGAGGTACAGAAAAGACTGAAAAAGAGAAAGAGATGACAGAGAAATAAAGGTGAGAATACTGGGATGACAAGACTTCCAGCCACTACATGATATGAGGTTTAAACCTCTATCACTTTCCTAAATGTCCCATCAAGGACAGCATGCTGGACTGCTCTCCTTGAGCAGTCTGGTCTGCATGGTGTGAGGTGAGCCTTTCCCATCTTTGCTTGTCACCTGTCAATTGCTGGCCAGAGGAAGCATGGTCTCACAAGCTTAGAGGAGTGATACTGTAGCTGCCCAGTGTCCACTCTCTTGGAAGGAGAGGACAGAGAGAACTAGAGAGATTTCAAGAGAGGGAAAAGGACAAGTAGGAGGGGAAAGCATTGCCTGAATGAGGGTACTGAGGCCCCCAGGGGCCAGGAAGGCAGACTTATCAACCTCCATGACACTGAAACAAGATGGTCAGGTGGCTACTTGTCACCCATGGGGAAGCTGTGTTCCGCGGTCCTGGAGGTGCCCAGATCCTCTTCCCAGAAAGTACAACTGCCCCATGTTGGGTGCCATAAATCTGATACCAACCAGGTTTCTTGGCCTTCCTCAAGCAATAGAAATTGACTAGAAGTCAGACAGGAAATCCAGGGAAGAGTTTATTGGTGCCTATGCTGTCTTGGGCGGGTGGTCGGGGTGGGGCAATAGAGAACAAATAAGTTCCCTTGCGTGTTCTGTAACACAGTCTTATAAAAATGCCAATTATCCCTCAGTTAACAAAAGCAAGATTTTTAAGGGAATTTAACAAAATAATTCATTTTATCTGTAAATAAACACATATGACTGAGCAGGCAAATCATGAAAAGAAATAATTAGAGAAGCCTTAGTTTTCCAGATATTAAAACATATTATAAAGACACTATAATTAAAACAGTTTTGTACATAAAAAGAAAAAATAAGAGATTAAAGGAACAAAGAGAATCAAAAAATAGATCCAAATATATGTGGATATTTAGCTCATGATAAAGGTGGCATTTAAAATCAGTAACTAGAGAGGTATTATTTGATAATTGATATTAGGAAAATTTGCTAACTATTTGGAAAGAATTCATATGTTAATAAAGCTGTAAAAATATATTCATAATAACATTGAGATGTCATTTGCTTTTCTCACTGTGTTGACATTTATACAAATGGTGCAAAAGAAATGATGGGTAAAATTTCTAGCTTAGTGATAACAGAGACAATACAACCAAAAAAATCGTATATGGACCAAAATTTAAACATTAAAAAACACATCTAAAAATTAGAAGAACACACAGATCTTCCTGAGCAGGACAGAAAATTCAAAAGATGTAAAGAAAGAATTGATAAATTTTGTATCATAAAGTTTTTAAAATTCTATAAAGCATAAGTCCAAAGAAAATTATAAACTGGGAAAATAATTATAATTCTTACGACAATCTAAGAGCTTGTTTTCTTAATTTACAGGAAGTTCTTGTGTATTAAGAAAAAGATGAAAAACCTAGTGGAAAAATGGGGCGAAGTAGTTCACAGAAGGAGAAATACAAATAGTTAAAGTTATGGGAAGATGTTTAATCCCACTTATTATTTAAAAAATCAAAATATTTTGAATCTCAACATGGACTATAAAACCAAAATTTAAGAGGTGAGACTTGGGAGCATGGATAAAATTTAAAATGAACTTGGGCATAGAAGGAACATACCTCAACATAATAAAAACCATATATGATAAACCCACAGCAAACATTATCCTCAGTGGTGAAATATTGAAAGTATTTCCCCTAAAGTCAAGAACAAGACAAGGATGCCCACTCTCACCACTACTATTCAACATAGTTTTGGAAGTTTTAGCCACAGCAATCAGAAAAGAAAAAAGAAATAAAAGGAATCCAGATTGGAAAAGAAGAAGTAAAACTCTCACTGTTTGCAGATGACATGATCCTCTGCATTGAAAACCCTAAAGACTCCATCAGAAAATTACTAGAGCTAATCAATGAATATAGTAAAGTTGCAGGATATAAATTAACACACAGAAATCCCTTGCATTCCTATACACTAACAATGAGAAAACAGAAAGAGAAATTAAGGAAACAATTCCATTCACCATTGCAATGAAAAGAATAAAATATTTAAGAATAAATCTACCTAAAGAAACAAAAGACATATATAGAAAACTATAAAACACTGATGAAAGAAATCAAAGAGGACACTAATAGATGGAGAAATATACCATGTTCATGGATCGGAACAATCAATATAACAAAAATTAATATACTACCCAAAGAAATGTGTAGATGCAGTGCAATCCCTATCAAGCTACCAACAGTATTCTTCACAGAACTAGAACAAATAATTTCACAATTTGTATGGAAATACAAAAAAAACCTTGAATAGCCAAAGCAATCTTGAGAAAGAAGAATGGAACTGGAGGAATCAACTTGCCTGACTTCAGGCTCTACTACAAAGCCACAGTCATTAAGACAGTATGGTACTGGCACAAAGACAGAACTATAGATCAATGGAACAAAATAGAAAGCCCAGAGATAAATCCACACACATATGGACACCTTATCTCTGACAAAGGAGGCAAGAATACAGAATGGGGAAAAGACAATCTCTTTCACAAGTGGTGCTGGGAAAACTGGTCAACCACTTGTAAAAGAATGAAACTAGAACACTTTCTAACACCACATACAAAAATAAACTCAAAATGGATTAAAGATCTAAATGTAAGACCAGAAACTATAAAACTTCTAGAGGAAAACATAGGCAAAACACTCTCAGACATAAATCACAGCAGGATCCTCTATGATCCACCTCCCAGAGTAATGGAAATAAAAGCAAAAATAAACAGATGGGACCTAATTAAACTTAAAAGCTTTGCACAATGAAGGACACTATAAGCAAGGTGAAAAGACAGCCTTCAGAATGGGAGAAAATAATAGCAAATAAAGCAACTGACAAAGAATTAATTTCAAAAATATACAAGCAGCTCAATTCCAGGAAAATAAATGACCCAATCAAAAAGTGGGCCAAAGAACTAAACAGACATTTCTCCAAAGACATACAGATGGCTAACAAACACATAAAAGATGCTCAACATCACTTATTATCAGAGAAATGCAAATCAAAACCATAATGAGGTATAGTCTCATGCTGGTCAGAATGGCTGCTATCAAAAAGTCTACAAAGAATAAATGCTGGAGTGGGTGTGGAGAAAAGGGAACCCTCTTACCCTGTTGGTTGGAATGCAAACTAGTACAGCCAGTATGGAGAACAGTATGGAGATTCCTTAAAAAACTGGAAATAGAACTGCCATACGACCCAGCAATCCCACTGCTGGGCATACATACCTAGCAAACCAGAATTGAAAGAGACACGTGTACACCAGTGTTCATCGCAGCACTGTTTATACTAGCCAGGACATGGAAGCAACCTAGATGTCCTTTGGCAGACAAATGGATAAGAAAGCTGTGGTACATATACACAATGGAATATCACTCAGCTATTAAAAAGAATGCATTTGAATCAGTTCTAATGAAGTGGGTGAAACAGAGCAAAGTAAGTTAGAAAGAAAACACCAATATAGTATATTAATGCATATATATGGAATTTAGAAAGATGGTACTATGATCCTATATGTGAGACAGCAAAAGAGACACAGATATAAAGAACAGACTTTTGGACTCTGTGGGAGAAGGCGAGGGTGGGATGATTTGAGAGAATAGCATTGAAACGTATATTATTATTGAGAGGGTAACAGGCAGGAAGGCCAGGGGTCTCCAAACGGAGGAGATAGCCTGCAAGTGTCAGACATTCTCTTAAGCGGCAGGAGGAAACAAACTAGCGATATGTTTTCCTTCTCTATACAAATTTAAAAGGAGGTTTCTCTTAAAATACTGGGTTGCCATAATGACACTTGGTTTCACCTGAAGTTAACTATTCTCAAACCTAGAGATAACCAATGCCTTTTTCTTACGGAAATGTTTCTCTTAAGCTGTGCTAATGTACGATGCATTTACCCCAAACTCTGTCTTCAAGTTGGTTCCGCCTCTTGGCTCAGAACCTGCTTGACAAACCAGTATGTTATACTCAGATATTGTTCCTCTAATCTATGTAAATGAAACTATTTGTATGGTGTGATCTGCCCTTCTTCAAGATTCAAGTTAATCATTTTATGGCCTAGGATGAACCATTTGGTGCCAAGATTATCCCAAAATGCATCTTATGGGTGAGGGGCCTGGTGCCATTCTGAGTTTTAAGACATTCCTTTCTTCCATTAACAGACTGCTAGTGACTCACAGGCCACTCCAGTACTCTTGCCTAGAAAATCTCATGGAGTGAGGAGCTTGGTAGGCTGCAGTCCATGGGGTCACTACTAGTCGGACACGACTGAGCGACTTGACTTTCACTTTTCACTTTCATGCATTGGAGAAGGAAATGGCAACCCACTCCAGTGTTCTTGCCTGGAGAATCCAAGCGATGGGGGAGCCTGGTGGGCTGCCGTCTATGGGGTCGTAGAGTCGGACACGACTGAAGCGACTTAGCAGCAGCAGCAGCAGTGACTATATAACATCCAGCTGAAGACTAGCAGGGGGGTACGCTTTCTGGCCCCTTCTGATGCCTATGTTAGAAGCTTTCTCTATCTCCTTTATACTTTAATCAAACTTTATTACACAAAAGCTCTGAGGGATCAAGTCTCGTCTCTGGCCCCGGATTGAATTCTTCTCCTCCAGGGACCAAGAATCCCGGCATCTTTGCGTGATTCAACAACAACCTTTCATTATCATATGTGAAATAGATCGCCAGCCCAGGTTTGATGCATGAGACAGGGTGCTCAGGGCTGGTGCACTGGGATGACCCTAAGGGATGGGATGGGGAGGGAGGTGGGAGGGAGAGTTAGGATGGGGAACACATGTACGCCCATGGCTGATTCATGTGAATGTATGGCAAAAACCACTACAGTATTGTAAAGTAATTAACCTCCAATTAAAATAAATTTAAAAAAAAAGAAAAAATAAATAAAATGAACTCCCACTTTGACCCAGTGATTTCACTTCTAGGAATTTATACTGAGGACATAGTGCTACAATTGTAAAATACATATGTAAACAAAGGTTCCCAGGTGGTGCAGCAGTAAAGAATCTGCCTGCCAATGCAGGAGACACAGGGTTCGATCCCTGGGTCTGGAAGATCCCCTGGAGGAGGAAATGACGACCCACTCCAGTATTCTTGCATGGAGTATCCCATGGAAAGAGGAGCCTAGCAGACTACAGTCCATAGGGTCGTAAAGAGTGGGTCACAACTGAGCACACACGCATATGTAAACAAAGGTCCCCACTGTTGCAGTTTTGTAATAGACAAAGATTGGGAAGAGGCTAAATATAAACCAGTAATAGATAGGTTGAATTTTAGTAAATTCACACTACAGAATATTATTACAGCTGATAAAATGTTGTACACGGTGTATAAGGTGAAAAATAGTGTGCAGAATAATTTCCATAGTATGATCTCAAATTATTTTTAAAAGGCACGTGTGTACACACACTCACATATAATGTATCTACATTATTTTCTTTTTGGTGGTGTATGGGAAACAAAAAAATACCTGAGTCAGTTGAAAAGTTAACAGCAGTTTTCACAGGATTTATCCTAGGATTGAGGTAGATGGGTTATCATGGTGGTTATAAGAAGAGTGGAAAATTTGAGACATTTTTACTTTCTGCTTCTCTCTTTTCCTAGTTAACACTTTCTTTCCTTAATGTTAATTCAAAATTTCTCTCCTTTCACTCAGCAAGGAAACATTACCCAGTCCCCAGACACTGCTTCTTCTTTCAGCATATTAACAGTGTTCCTTTCCTTCAAAGTATTTTGCTCAGTTTGTATGTATATGCGATTATTTCATTATTTTCTTCACTATGAGAGCAGAGTTAGTGTCTGCTTTTGCTCATCAACTTATTCACAATAAGCACAGTACTCGTGACAACTCTCCCTCTTCATCTCCCACTCCCAATATTTTGATGTAGACAATTACATTTTCTCAGTCTTACATAAAGAGTTATGAGAGTGCAGTAGTTAAACATCTCCCCCATCACACAAACACAGATGGAGAAAAACACAGCAGAAACAAATAGCAAACATCACACTAAATGGTGAAATTTTAGGGGCATTCTCAAGGATAAAGTCAGGAGGCCCTCAGTCATCATTATTATTCAACATAGTTCTGGAGGTTCTGGCTGATGTGGTACACCCATAAAATGAAAGAATAAGAGATACAATGATTGGAAAAGGCAAAATTTAAAAAAAATCATCATTTTCAGATGATCATGTATGCATACTTAGAAAAACCAAAGTTATCAACTGAAAAACTACCAGCATACCTCTGTGTATTGTGGGTTCATTTCCAGACTACCATAATAAAGCTAGTATTCCAATAAAGTGAGTCCGGTGTTTCTTTGGCTTCTCAGTGCACAAAGAAGTTTTGTTTATACTATTATTAGGTAGGAAGTTAAGCATGAGTAACGAGGGGTGGCCTAGCCAAAAAGGATGCAAGCTGATCTCTAAACCCCATCCCAGACATCCCCAGGAGAGCTCACAAATCCCTACAAAAATAACCGCAGAGACTTTTCCAATTCCTGCACATGTTCCCTAAGCACACAGTGGATACAAACTAACCGCAGGGGCTTTTCCAAGTAACCTTAGGCAGCTAGGAGCCCATTGTGCTGTGCTGAGTTGCTTCAGTTGGCGCCGACTCTTTGCCATCCTATGGACTGTAGCCTGCCAGGCTCCTCTGTCCATGGGATTCTCCAGGCAAGAATACTGGAGTGGGTAGCCATTCTCTTCTCCAAGGGATCTTCCCAATCCAGGGATCAAACCCGCGTCTCCTTCAGCTCCTGCATTGCAGGCAGATTCTTTACCCACTGAGCCACCTGGGAAGCAGGAGCCCATTAAAGGCTCATAAATATTCTACACATATATACTTCATGGCAAATAGATGGGAAAACAGTGGAAACAGTGGCTGACTTTATTTTGGGGGGGCTCCAAAATCACTGCAGATGGTAATTGCAGCCATGAAATTAAAAGACCCTTGCTCCTTGGATAGAAAGTTATGACCAACCTAAACAGCATATTAAAAAGCAGAGATATTCCTTTGCCAACAAAGGTCCGTCTAGTCAAGGGTGTGGTTTTTCCAGTAGTCATGTATGGATGTGAGAATTGGATATAAAGAAAGGTGAGCGCCGAAGAATTGATGCTTTTGAACCATGGTGTTAGAGAAGACTCTTGAGAGTCCCTTGGACTGCAAGGAGATCCAACCAGTCCATCCTAAAGGAGATTAGTCCTGGGTGTTCATTGGAGGGGCTGATGTTGAAGCTGAAACTCCAGTACTTTGGCCACCTGATGCGGAGAGCTGACTCATTTGAAAAGACCCTGATGCTGGGAAAGATTGAGGGCAGGATGAGAAAGGGACGACAGAGGACGAGATGGTTGGATGGAATCACTGACACAACGGACATGGGTTTGGTTGGACTCCAGGAGTTGGTGATGGACAGGGAAGCCTAGCGTGCTGTGGTTCATGGGGTCGCAAAGAGTCAGGCACAACTGAGTGACTGAACTGAACTGAAACTGGTAACAGATTGAATTAATGGAAGACATACATAGGCTGTTATATAACTTGCAGTTGTCAGTTGGCCTTGAGTGTATGCCCATTTGCATTCCATTTCCTTGCTTGGTGGTGGGTACAAGCCCTATTTTGTACAGGGCATAACCAAAAGGAGGAGACAGGAAGTATAAAAAAGTGGAAGCCAAGAAAGTATATAAAGGGGGAAGCAAAGAGAGATTATGAGGACAACTCCTTTGGGATTGGCCTGTTCCCATGTCTTGGGAGTGTCTGTCTAATAAAAGATCTGTCTGCTTGAGCTAAACTGAGCTGTAACCTGCCTGATGTTTTAAACCCTTTAGTCCACCATTCCAAATATTTGTTACAATGAGATAAGAACAGAAGAAGAAAAATAAACTGGTCTGACACTATAGTGTAGCTTTTTAAGTGTACAACAGTATTATGTCTTTAAAAATGTACTTAGGGACTTCCCTGATGATCCAATGGCTAAGACTCTGTGCTCCCAATAAAGGGGGCCTAGGTTTGATCTCTGGTCATGGAACTGATCCCACATGCCCCAAATAAAAGTTCGCATGCTGCGACTAAAGATCCTGTGTGCCACAACTAAGACTTGGCACAACCAAATAACTAATTTAAAAAAATGTGTATGCTTTAATTTAAAAATGTTATTAGTAAAAAATGCTAATCATCATTTGGGCTTTCAATGGATTGTAATGTTTTTGCAATAGTAACATCAAAGATCAACAGATCACCATAACAAGTATAATAATAATGAAAAAGTTTGAAATATTGCAAGAATTACCAAGCTGTAATACAGAGACATGAAGTGAGCACATGCTGTTGGAAACGTGGCACCAACAGACTTGCTCGACACAGTTGCCACGAACCTTCATTTTGTAAAAAACACAATATCTGTGAATCATAATAAAACAAGGCAGAATAAGATGATTTATGCCTGTATTAGAAATATTAAGAAAGGTCACTAAAAGTAAACATGTCAGAATTATTTCCTTTGCCAATAACCTGGTAGAAAATATAATCATAAAAGGAATATCATCCCTCCAAAGCAACAAAACCATAAAACACCTAAGAATAAACTTAACAAGTAATGAGTATGAACTACCTGAAGAAACATAAAATTTATTGACGATCATAAAGCCTGGCGTGCTGCAGTCCATCGGGTTTCAGAGTTAGACATGGCTGTGCAACTAAATAACAAGAAGCAGAGGTTGACATGGATAGAAAGACCCAATTTTTAAAGATATCATTTCTAAAATTAAAGTGCAGATTCACTGCACTTTAATGAGATTGTTAAAAGTGATTGCTTTCAGAACAATTACTGGTGAAACAGGCATTACAGGGAACTTTCACATTCCACTTAATACATTTCTGTGTTGTTTGCACATTAAAAAATATTAAGAATGTGTATAATGTGGGAGAGAGAAAAACAGAGGTTGATTACCACTAAAGGGATATATCTTTTTTTTCTGAGATTTTTTAAGTCATAAATGATGTCTATGAGAATCTGATGAGAGTTATGACCCTTCTTTGAACTAAAATGAACACCTGCATGCACATGACTTTGATACAATTTTAGGTAGAACACAGAGGCGGCCAGTTGAGAACACCTACTCTACATTTATCAGGACAGTCAGTGGGGAGAGGTGTACATATGGCTGAGGGGGCACCAAGGTGAGTGTGGGCTGCAGGCAGTGAACCAGCAACAAGGCTGGGTTCCCCCTGGATGCCCTGAGGTAAGAAGGCCGGAGGTGAGAGGCCAGTAGGGTGTATCTCTCAGGTCAGGTGGTATCAGCAGACAGCATAAGGAACAAGGATAACTGGGCCACCGTGAATCAGGGCAGAGCAGGGCTGGCAGGCCTGGGTGTTTTTCCCCCGCAATTGCTTCTTTAGGCTTCATGGAAATCTGCAGGAGTAGGTGGGAACAGCAGTCCCTTCTCTGCATCCCTGAGTTATCTCTGTGCGAATGTGAAGTATGGAGGGAGAAAAGAAGTCAGGTTGGTCACCTGAGTAAAGTGGCGTTTACCACCTTGGTCACCTGTCCATATATATTTTAGGAGTGAGCAAAGAGAGTCAGGCGCCACAATGCAGGGGATGAGAAACTCGGGAACATAGGGGAGGTGGGAAGGCATCACCTTCCTCCCTCCCCTCTTGACAAGGCAGGGATAATTTCTCCATCTCTCACACCCTCAACTTCTTCAGCCATAGCAGGTGGTAGTTTAGTTGCTAAGTCAAATCCAACTCTTTGCAACCCCATGGACTGTAGCCTGCCAGGCTCCTCTGTCCATGGGATTCTCCAGGCAAGAATACTAGAGTGGGTTGCCATTTCCTCCAGGGGATCTTCCCAACCCAGGGATCAAACCTGTGTCTCCTGCATTGGTAGGTGGACTCTCTGCCACTGAGGCACCAGGGAAGCCCTGGTAGGTAAACAGTTAATACGGGACAGGTGTTTCGAAAAGCCGAAAAATCGCAAGAGGTTCACACGGCAGTCGGTCAAAACTTTGAGGTAACAATGTATTTCTTTCTTTAATCAAACAAGATATGATTGTATTGCTTTTATCAAGTTGTAAGTTGACCCAAAATTTGAAAATGTAATAGATCATTTGTTTAAAATGGCCAAGACTAGACAACCAGTCATCTTTGTGGACTAATATATAGACCATGTGAAAAATGTTTTCAATTTTAAAACTGTATTATTTTTAGAAACTTTCTATATTTAGAAAGCTTCTTTTTGACTGTAACCAGTGGAAACATTTGCCTTGTGTTAGAAATAAATATAATAAAATTAATGAGGCCTTTAGGGTTATTCCCTCACACTTAAATTCTTTTCCACTCAAACAAAAGTAGCATCATTTTCTCTATATAGGAATAATGCATTACTGATTTTTTAAAAAATGAACAGAAAAGTTTAAGAAAGTAAGATATTCCCACTGCCCATCTTTTTCTGAGATCTTAAATCTAATTTCGTAGAGAGGTATAGGAGAGACGCTGTTCATTTGAGGCTGGGAAGGGGAGAAGGTAGGGAGAGTTGGGTGGACAGGGAGTAGAGGAGAGAAAAATTACTTCTCAAAGAGTAAGAAAAGACCGATGGATATGGGAACAGTTGTCTCTGTTAACCAAAGAAAGGCAAATGCCAACTACAAGAGAAGCTACTTCTGGTTTCTGGGATCAGCAGAGGAACATGAGTGGCAGGACCTGCTGTGGAGGGGAAGGAAGGGGGTGGGCCAGCTCCTGCCGCACTGCTGGTGGGAGTGGTAATTGGGGTCCTGAGCTCACGAGTGACGTGGCTCTCACGTGAGCGGGAGCTAGACGTTTGCAGCCGTCCTTCTAATCCTGGTCTTCGTTTGGTCCGGTTGCCATCTCCCTTTCACCTCGAAGGCGGGCGGGCTTGTGGCCAGGAGAAGAGGAGGAGGAGGTAACTCTGCCCTGCTGCAGCAGGTCTCTGTGTGAATGGGCTCTGGCCTGGGGGATTCCCGCGGTGCTGGTAGCGGAGGGTGGAGACGACCGAGGGACAAGGCTCGCTTTCTCCACACCCTTGCACTATTTCCTCGGCACTTCCAAGAACAAAAATGGTGGACACTTGGGAGCCAGATTCCAGGGGACATCCCAGACCAGGAGAGGGGAAACCTGAAACCTTTGACATCCAGGGCCTTGTATCGGGAAGGACCCGTGTTAAGATTCTTGTCCAGTGTGCTGCTCCATCTAGCAACAAGAATTTTGGAGCTGTGCGTCTGTCTTGTCATTCCCCGTGTCTTTCGGTAGGGCGCTGTACCACTCCGGGCAAAGGAATAAAGAATCTGCCCCGAAGCCCAGCAGGTCCGTGTAAATGTGGGATTGCCCCGCGACTCCTAGAAGGATGAGGATGGCTGGGCTTCTCGCCCTAACCCGGGCGCATTATTGACTCCCAGTTACCTCCCTGCCATTTGATACAGGAAATAGGATATGACAACGTGCGCAGGAAAAACAGTTGTCTTTGGGGCCGCGAATGCATCAGGGAGGGGGAATCAGATCTTGGGGTTTTCTTTCGCTCCTCTGGTTATCCGCACTCCTTCGCCCCGCCTCCCCTCTTTCCAGTTGTTCCAAAGGGGTGTGGTTTTTCCTGGGAAAATGGCTGACGGCTGGGGTTGGGGCTGAGACTCGGGGCTGGGGGATGGGGTGGATGGACGCAGTTGCTGGAGAAGGCTGCTGTTATCAGAGTCCTGAGAAGTGGGGGTAGGGTGAAAGACCAAAAAGTGAAATCCGTTTGACAACCAGGACCTTGGATTCGGAAAAGCTGGTATTGGGACTGTCTGAAGTCCTGTTCTGTCTGCCTAGCCATCCCATCTCTGCCGTGTCTCCTGTCTGTGTCTGTGGATCTTGCGCCTGAAGGCCAGTTCAACCCTAGGAGCAGGAAGAAGAGGAAAATTGCCCTGTAACAAGTAGGTCAGAGTGAAGGTGGTGGCACTATTTAGAGATCCCTGGGGTGGAGAAAGGTGAAGACTGCAAACTCCAGAGGGCCTGTGGACATACCCCTCCTTCTCTCTGGATCATTGCAGAGCTTGCAAAAGAAAGCGCTCTGCAGGGAAAGAAGTGGTTGGGAGGACGTAGGTGTCTTCGAGAGTCCTGGGGTGGGGGTGGGGGTAGGGAGGACCTTACTCCAAGTTACTCTTCGGTCCCAGAGTTGTCAGTTCTTAGGTTACATGGAGGCGGAAACCTAGACGAGGAAGGAAGGAAATTGCTCCGGATCAGTGAATGTAATGGGTGGGGGTAGGAGTATCCTGGTACCTCTGAGCTGGTGGGGGTGGCGGAGGCCAGGGTGGAATTCGAGAGCTTTGTGCATTTTACGCCTGTCTAGCTGCTAGATACTCACTCTGGCTCCACCACCATCCATTTTGTTACAGGGAAGTAGTTGTGGCAGTCACCTTCGAAGGCGGTGACTTTTTTCGGGGGATGGGGTAGGGTGGAGGTTTGGAGGAGGTCGTAGGAACGGAGTGGGGGGAGGGGTGACGGGTCAAAACAAACTTTCAAATCAAAGCCGCAGCTCAGTGAGGAGGGGAGGGTAACCGAAGATGGGAAATACTGGGCTCCGCAGGACTAGGGCCAGTGATGCCAGAGAGGAACGTGTGTCCCGTCTTGGGTAAGGTTCATCTGTCTGTCCCCTGAGCGCTCAGCTCCACCCTCCCCACCCGCTTTGTTCGCAGGTTTGCAGGAAATCGCTGTTACTCCAGGCCAGAAATCGAAGGAAGAAACTGCCTGGACCTTTGCCGGTGTATGTGGGGGTGCCTCTGCCTCCAGGACATCTGCACGGGCAGGGGAGGTAGGGAACTGATTAATTGTCTTAAATTTAACGTACTGGAGTGGGGTAGTTGAAGAAGACGTTGGAGAATCTGGAGGTGGGGAAACTTCCAAAATTCCTGATTGAAAAAAGGAATCAGTGATCTCGCTTTGAGTCCCTGCCATGTGTCTATTTGTTTGGTCTGTTTGTAGGTCTGTAGGTCAGTCTGCATGCAAAGGCGCAAAAAGGAGGAGACTGAAGCCTTAAATCTTTTATCCTTATGTCCCCAAATACCTGTAGCTGCAGCAGAGCCTGCTGGCTGTAGCTGAAGACTCCGCAGCCCCATCTCCCCCGCATTTCGACTTGGGAGCACTCCTCTAGCCAGAGCAAGTCCTCCAGACACTCCCTGTATCATGGGCCGAACTCGGGAAGCTGGCTGCGTGGCTGCTGGTGTGGTGATCGGGGCTGGAGCCTGCTACTGTGTATACAGGCTGACCTGGGGAAGAGATGAGAACGAGATAATCTGGAATGAGGACGACGATGAGGAGGAGGAGTCTCGCGATATTTCAGAGACTGGGAAAGGAGCTAAGGCTAATGCTGGGGCGGGGGCTGGAGCCAGACTTCAGGGTGACGCAAAGGCCAAGGCTGAGGTAGCTGTGGAACTCAAGAGTGGACCTGATGTAAAGGCAGAGGCCCACTCAAAGGCCGAGAGTGGAGGTGGCCTAGAGGCCAAGGCCAAGGCTCTTTTCAGCACCCTG
The DNA here is from genome assembly GCF_042477335.2 of Ovis canadensis. Taxonomy (NCBI): domain Eukaryota; kingdom Metazoa; phylum Chordata; class Mammalia; order Artiodactyla; family Bovidae; genus Ovis; species Ovis canadensis. The sequence goes on from NC_091727.1 coordinate 135,289,030, forward strand.
AAGGAACAGGCAAGTGCAAAGGCAGGTAAAGCTGCCAAGTTGGGTACCATCTTTGGGACCAGGGCTCTCGCACCTGGTTTTCCCTGCCTAGGAGTCAGGGGTGGAGGCTGCCACCCTGTGAGGAGTGGAGCCAGGGCTGGGAGCAAGGATAGTGGCAAGTCCAAGGGAAGGACCAGAAGTAAGAGCACCAGGACTCCAGCTTTGTTATGGCCCGTTCGAAAGGGCAAGTTTAACTTTCCCTATAAAATTGATGATATTCTGGGTGCTACTGACCTTCAAAAGGTCCTTAACATCTTAGAAAGATCTAACGATCCTTTTATTCAAGAAGTAGCCTTGGTCACTCTGGGTAACAATGCAGCATATTCATTTAACCAAAATGCCATTCGTGAATTGGGTGGTCTCCCAATTATTGCAAAACTGATAAAAACGAAAGATCCCATTATTAGGGAAAAGGCATACAATGCCCTTAATAACTTGAGTGTGAATTCAGAAAATCAGGGCAAGATTAAGATATACATCAGTCAAGTGTGTGATGACACCATGCTCTGTCGTTTGGACTCAGCCGTGCAGATGGCTGGTCTAAGACTGTTAACCAACATGACTGTGACTAATCATTACCAGCATTTGCTTTCCTATTCTTTTCCAGACTTTTTTGCTTTGTTATTCCTGGGAAATTACTTCACCAAGATTCAGATTATGAAACTAATCATAAACTTTACTGAAAATCCGGCCATGACAAGAGAACTGGTGAGTTGCAAAGTGCCGTCAGAATTGATTTCCCTCTTTAATAAAGAATGGGACAGGGAGATTCTTCTGAATATCCTTACCCTATTTGAGAATATAAATGACAACATAAAAAATGAAGGGCTTGCCTCATCCAGGAAAGAATTCAGCAGAAGTTCACTTTTTTTCTTATTCAAAGAATCTGGAGTGTGTGTCAAGAAAATCAAAGCATTAGCAAATCACAGTGATCTGGTCGTGAAAGTAAAAGTCCTGAAGGTATTGACCAAACTCTAATTAGGAGTCTGTCCCAAAAAATATCAAGGAAATTTGTTTAGTTTGAAGTTGGGAACAATGCATTTTGTAAATTCTTTATTTTTCACTGTGCTTATATGGCAAAAAGATCCTCTCAGCTGCTATTTTGGAATAATGACTATTACATGTCATCAACAGTGATGCTGACTGTGATGGTTTGTTTTAGGCTAGATCATGTTAAGGATGTCAGATGAATACTAGAGCTTGTACAAAGAAAGCATTTATTGATTCTATCTTGCTACCTAGATTGAGATATTTTTACTCTTAAACTGACAGCAACCTAACCACAAATAAACTATACTTTTGTATTGGTTTACATCTGTTAATCTTGTGTTTCATCAATAAAGTTGTGTGTTTTAACCAGCAAAAAATTATCATGTTCTTGAGTTGATGATAAATGTGGAGAGGCAAGATGTATGGAAACAAAATGGTGGTGACAAAACTGGGAGCCTCTAATCATGGCCAGCTCTTTCCTATGGCAGAAACTTATGCAAGCAACGATGCTCTCCTCCGAAGAGGGGTTGCTTAAGTAGTGGGCATGAAAGATGGGATAAGGACAGGGCAGAAGAGCATTGGAGGAAGGAGGAGTTGTGGGAAGAAAAGCATGGAGGTTGTAACTTTCCAGAGGAGGCTGGCTTGCATGGAATACAAAGTGTGGGGAGGGGAGTGATGGGAAATACAGTCCAGCACTTGGGGTGAGTCCCATGCATTGAGGACCCCCAGTTTCTAAACTGAGGTGTATATGTATTATTCCACCCACCCCTGGGAGACATCAAAGCCTTTTGTGACCAGAGGAATGAATGACAGGATGAAAGGGAAATTATGTGACTGACTTGTGTGCAGAATGAGTCAGAGTTGGGGTAGGGACAGGTGTAGCCACTGGAGATTGCATCATCGTATAAGGAATTTATCACCATATTTCAGTCATAGATGCTAAGGTGTGAAATTTCACTGATGACCGTGGGAGTGGTAAGGGGAGGAAGGATGCGAGAGATGCTTTGAGTGAAGAAGTGCTGCAATCTATCCTGGGAACAGACAGAAAGGGACAATTTCATTGTAGGGTACTGAGGGCATTTGCTAGAAAAACATCCTCTTTTTTGTCCAACTCTGGTATCTATGGGAGTGAATACATTAGTTATTACTCTGAAGTTATGAGAAAATAGAATAAATAATAATTTTTAGTGTTTCTATCAGCTTTCCTTTACAAGGTTAGTTGGGGCAGGGCCTTTATGGAATCATCGAGGCGGCTGATGACATCCATACTGGAGATCTTCCTCCCTTCCATCCCAAAGTGTGCTGAAGTGTGGGAGGAGGGGCACCTTCAAACTGTGCTAGTGGGACCATGCTTGGGACAAGACCCATCTGGATACATGTTTCAGAAGCTTTCAAGATGTGCATGCTCTTTGACCCAGAGATTCTACCTATAGAAATTTGTCTTGAAATAAGCACTTGGCTAAGAAATTAGGGTATGTCTATGCATTGAAACATTATTTAACTCTTGAAAATGTTGATGGTCAACTATGCTTTTTTACATGGAAAAAATTCAGCATATAATCTTAGGTGGAATAGCCAATTACATTACCATATACTATATTCAATTTTTGATAAACATAAAATATTTACATGTATTATAATTTCTGAAAGGTTATATACCAAAATATGAAAAGTGGCTATGAGTAACAGGATAATGAATAAACTTAATATTAAATCTTTTCCTTCATCTATATCAAAATGATTAGCTGTCATCTCCATTCTGTCACATAATTGCCATTTCTTTTTTTTGGTGAGAACAGTTAAAATGTATTCCATTAGCAATATTAAAGTATATGATACAGTATTACTAGCTATAATCACCATGTTATACATTAGATCCCAGAACTTGTTAATCTTATAACTGGAAATTTGGACCCTTTGACCAACATCTCCCCATTTCCTCCATCCCCCAGCTCCCAGTAAATACCACTCTACTCTTGAGTTTGTCTTTTTTAATTCCACATGCAAGTGATACCATACAGCATTTTATTTTACACAGTCTGAAATTTCACCTAGCATAAATGCCCTCAAATTTTACTGAAGTTGTTGAAGATGGTAAGTTTTCCTTCTTTCTCATGGCTGCGGTACATATACTGCATCTTCTTTATCCATTCATTTGTTGTTGGAAACGTAGATTGTTTTCATATCTTGGTTATTTTGAATAATGCTGCAATGCTCATGGGTGTGCAGATATCTTTTTTAGATCTTGTTTTTATTTTCTTTGGACATATATCCATAAGTGGATTGCTGGATCACATGACAGTTCTGTTTATCAAATTTTAAGGAACTTTCATACTGTTTCCATAGTGACTGTACCAACTGGCATTTCCACCAGCAGTACACAAGGATTCCCTTTCTCCATGTTCTCATCAACACTTGTTATCTCTTGTCTTTTTGATGATACCCGTTACAACAGGTGTGAGGTGATACTTCGTTGTGGTTTTGATTTCTCTTTCCCTGATGATTAGTAGGTGTTGAGTATCTTTTTGTGTATCTATTGGCCTAGTAGATTTTAAATAAACTGATACATTCCTCTGAAAAATAAGATCTTTGTTCCTTTCTGAGAGCTGAAAGTGTTTCCTCAATTCCATCTCATCAATTTTTATAGCATTGTATGGGTTTAGACATGAAGACATAAAGCATAAGTGTTTCTAAGAGTAGGGCTGGTGGAATTTTGGAAATATACGTTTCTGGATTTAACACATTCCTTATAAATGTTTTTTAAGTGTTCTGTTTTCATCAAAGAAATTCATTGTAAGTATACTCTGTATTTTAAAGTGTCACTTGGTGACTTGAGAGTCAAATTTTGTGTTTATGTTAAAATTGTCATGGCACTAAGTAGTGCCACTGTATTCACTGATCATAAGATGGACACTTCCTTACCCCACCCCCAGTTTTAGTATTTCTGAAGTTATGATAGGTCTTACAGTCTTGTCAAAGTTTAAATAAAAGGTTTTTTTTTCATTCTCAGTAGTATATAAAATAATGATGTATCTAATAATCAGAGGCATCTTAGATCAATGAAATTGTTTTTTTGTCAATGAGACTATGTAAAGACATACTTAATACACAGAGGATGCATTTGTTCCATGATAAGTATCACTTTCTACTGATAAGAAATTTTGCAGTAGTTTGAGTTAGGCAAGTGGCAGAGGGTTGAGGGGTAGTCCTCAGACTCACCCTACTGAAAGACTGTCTAAATCAAGAGAATCTGATTTAGTGGAGAAATCAAGAGAATCTGATTTAGGTGGAGGCTGCCACCCTGTGAGGAATGGAGCTAGGGCTGAGAGCAAGGATAGTGGAAAGTCCAAGGGAAGGACCAGAATTAAGAGCACCAGGACTCCAGCTTTGTTATTGCCTGTTCAAAAGGGCAAGTTCAACTTTCCCTATAAAAGTCACCATATTCTGGGTGCTACTGACCTTTGAAAGGTCCTTAACACCTTAGAAAGATCTAAAGATCCTTTTATTCAAGACGTAGTCTTTGTCACTCAGGGTAACAATGCAGCATATTCGTTTAACTAAAATGCCATTCGTGAATTGAGTGGTCTCCCAATTATTGCAAAACTGATAAAAATGAAAGTTTCCTATTAGGAAAAAGGCAATTAGAATAATAGTACTCAAATTTTGTAAGCAGGGTATTTATATCAAAGACATGTATGTTCCAGAAGAAAAGAGGTGGGTGGTACCTAGCACTTGTCAGACACTAGCATTTTATATATTTCCCTCCCACTTCCACCTTAATGTCAATAATCCTGTCAAGTAAATATTATATCTTTGCTAAGGAAGAAATGAGATGTAGATAAGTTGGGTAAGATTCCCAAGATGACTCAGCCAGAGGTAGAGCCCGTGGCCTTCCAAACATGAGCAACTGTTTGCTTTAAAATGCTTTTGAAACAATTTTAAATTTAAGACATAGTTGACTTGATCCTTGTTGAACGGAATCTATTGGATGACCACATGTTCACAGTTGCTTATAAACTATTTCAGTTCAGTTCAAATAAAATAAAATAAAATCCTCATTATAGAGCCAAACATCAGTATAATGCCTCCATAGATACCCAGCACAAAACTCCTCTTGATGAAGACAGAGATGGAGATGAGGTTCTGTATATTGATTACATAACTTTGTAGATATCCACACAGCAAGATGTAGAAGAAAGAGTAAAGTCTTAGAAGTTGCCTACAGGTGAGGCTTGGGTGGGTGAGAAACAAAGATACTGATATGTATATTACTGCTCCTATGTGTCAGGTAGGGCGAATAGTTGGAGATTGGAGTAAATAATAAACTTCTATATTGATAACTTGGAGTGCTGAGTGACTTTTTGACCTGGGGTGGCAATGAAGTGAACTTGGGTAATAAAAAGCCACCCTGCAGCAGGGGTGCAGGCCTGACCAGTGTCCATCTGCTGCGCAGGTCTCTTTTCTCATCCTCTCCTCCCTTCCCATTCTCCTTCCCTTTCCCTCTTTCACACTTCTCTCTGATTTCCTCCTCTGAGAGACTATTGACAGTAGTCTCTTTGTGCTTCTGTGTCTTTTGGGGGTGATTGTTTCATTTCCATGACACCAGGTCATGCACCGATGGGCATTTGATGCAGAATGATAATTGTTGTTGCTGTGGTAACAAGATGACCCTGGGTACGTATGGCTGGATGCCAAGACTTTTTGGACGGCTGTTGAACAGAGACTGAGAAAGCACCAGTCTTAGTGTGAAACAGCCCTATGTGCATTGCATGAATCTTGATGTCCCATGCCTGGTATTATTTGGAACTGAATCACCCGGACTTTGGGAAGTGCTGTGTGAGACAGATGTATGACTGCCTGGTCCAGGGAAGACACAGGGCCGGCCCAGCCACACTCTGATGTCCTGATGCTTTCACATCCGAGGTTGCCACTCAAACATTTTGGGAAGGGCACCCTACTAGTATAGTAGCCGTGATTGTGGCAGGTCATGGGGGCACAGGGGAGCCAGTGACCTTTCTTTAGAAAGCATGGCAACTTCTGGGAAACTGAGGAAATTAGAAACTCAGGATATTCTTCTATTTTGGTTTTTATCTCATCCAATGATTTTAGTGGAAACAGTGGCAGATTTTATTTTCTTGGGCTCCAAAATCACTACGGATGGTGACCGCAGCCACAAAATTAAAAGACACTTGCTCCTTGGAAGAAAAGCTATGACCAACCTAGACAACACATCTAAAAGCTTTGCCGACATCACTTTGCTGACAAATGTCTATATAGTCAAAGCTATGCTTTTTCCAGTAGTCATATATGGATATGAGAGTTGGACCATAAATAAGGCTGAGTGCCAAAGAATTGTTACTTTTGAAGTGTGGTGCTGGAGAAGATTCATCAGAGTCCCATGGACAGCAAGAAGATCAAACCAGTCACTACTAAAGGCAATCAACCCCAAATATTCACTGGAAGGACTGGTGCTGACACTGACGTTCCAATACTTTGGCCACCTGATATGAAGAGTTGACTCACTGGAAAAGACCCTGATGCTGGGAAAGACCAAGGGCAGGATGAGAAGTGGAAGAGAGAGGATGAGATGGTTAGATAGCATCACCAACTCTATGAACATGCATTTGAACAAACTCCAGAAGATAGTGAAGGACAGGGAAGCCTGGCATGCTGCAGCCCATGGGGTTGCAAACAGTTGGACATGACTTAATGACAAAAACATCAATGATTTTAGGAATTTGAGTGGATCTATCCCAGTCAAGTGTGTTCAAAGGCAATTTTACAAAGATGGAGTATAGTTCTCTTATAAATTGTCACCCAAAGCATAATATTTCGAGGCTCAGGAAACTGGTTTTCTACTTTTAAATTCAGATTTTACTTGCTTTGTTTCAAAAGAGATTCAAGTGTAGATTTAGCAAATTGATGTGGTTCAGGGAAATTTTGTGTTTATGCCTCTGTTTGGTTAATTTCTCTGCTCTATTCCCTTGAGAGTGGGTTTTTGAAGACTGATTATGACTATTTTCAATGCTAACATTTTACATTCCTTCTTCATCATATCCCAGACTGAAGATTTTTTCCCCTTATTTCTCTGTTCAAACTGTGGCTCTTCTTGCCTTTAAGCCAGAACTATCATGCTGCCATCTCCGGGTACAGAAGACAAGGATATTGACCCCTGAGGTGTGGTATCAAGCAGGATAACACCTCTTTGCTTTCAGAGATGTATATCTCCATGCTTTTCCCTCTCCACCGTGTCCTTCTCAGGCCTTGTGTTAAGGGCTTGGGCATTGTTGGGTTTGGGGATAAGCCTGAGGGGAGGGAGGGAATGGGAAAGAAGCCTTATTGGAGGGGTAGCTTCATTCTAACAGGTTCATGTCAAAGGAATTTGGTCCAGCACTGACAGTGGGCTAAGTGTAACTCTTTGACCCTTGTTGACCATTTACATTTTAAAAAGTGAAAGAATAAGGGTAGTACAAATATCTTTGGGCATTAGAGCCTTCTGTTTATTGAGTATTTCTAAGTTTGCACATGGACATAACGTTATTAAATTAGGTGGGTTTTCATTTTGAAAACCAAAAAAAAGAGAGAGAGTGAGAGTCTATGTTACTCTAAGAAATGCAGTTACCAAGTAGAACAGATTCTTAGTGTTGGTTGCTCAGAATATTCTGTCCCTAAGATCGATGTACATCAGGAACCACATTATCATCAGAAGGTTGTTTATTTAGTGCTCAGGGAATCGGGGCGAGCTGACTTAGCTAGATGTTAGTGCTGTCAAAGTAGATTGATATCTAATTCATTTGGTGTTATTCTTTTTTTCCCTTTATAGGTGAACACCTATAGGTGATCAAATTTTCATATTTTCCCTTTCTGGCTTCTGGGTTTTTGTTCATTCTGAGGAAACTCTTTCCTACCTCTAAGTTATAAAAATAAAGTATAATACATCTTGATATTTAGTAGTATAAATCTTTATATTTTTTCAGTATTCTTGGCTCTTTGTGTTTCCATATAGATTTTAAAAATGAACTTGCCAACTTATGCACACACAGACACTGACACACGCACACACTGCAGCTGTTTGGATTTTAATTGGGATTGCAATTAATCTAGAAATCAATTTAGAAAGAATTAATATATTTACAGGGGCTTCCCAGATGGCACTATTAGTAAAGAACCAGCCTGCTGATTCAGGAGATGTAAGAGACACGGGTTCGATCCCTGGGTCTGGAAAATCCCCTGGAAGAGGTCATGGCAACCTACTCCCCTATTCTGGCCTGGAGAATCCCATGGACAGAGGAGCCTGCGGGGCTACAGCTCATAGGATGGCAAAGAGTTGGATACTACTGAAGTGACTTAGCACGAACCAGAACATATTTACAATATTGAGTTCTCCAATCTATTAACATGACATATTCCTTCCTGTAATTATGTCTTCTTTCACATCTTTCCATAACATCTGAACTTCCATCTTCAGTCTCCCAGGTATTTTGTTTGAATTATTAATATTTCTAAGACTTAGTAGTTTTTCAATGCTATTTCTAAGTGACTTAGTTTTTAGAATTTCATTTTCTAATTTGTTGCTGCTGATATAGGAATAGAGCTGATTGTAAAAACTATACTGACATTGTGTTGCATGATCTTGTTGAAATAATTTAATTTTAATAGTTTGTTCATAGATTCTTTTTTGTTTTCTACATATGTACTACTTTTGTATGCAAATAGTCTTCCTTCTTCTTCAGTTTGCTTGAACTTTCATTTCTCTTTCTTCCCTTGTTGCACTGCATAGACTCCTCAGCACGGTAATGAATAAAAGTGGTGATAGTGGCCATCCTTTTCTTGTTATGTATTGCAGGTGGAAGCTCCTGATACTTTAACATTAACTATGATATTTGTTCCTTTGCTTTTCTAGGTAGTTTTTAGTCAAATTATGGAAGCTTCTTATTTCTGGATGGCTAAAAGTTTAAAAAACATTTTTAATGGAAGTACCGTTCATTTACAATGTTGTGTTAGTTTCAGGTGTATAGCAAAGTGATTTGGGTGTTGTATATATATATGCAATTCTTTTCATCAGCTATTTGATTCTTCTTTATTTTTCTACCGCTTTGTTCTCACTGTGCTCATCCTTCTCCAGAGTTCAGTGAATATCTTTATAATCATTACCTTGAATGCTTTATCAGATCGATTGCTTATCTTTACTTACCTTTATCTTTCTTTCCTCTGGGGCTTTGTCTTATTCCTTCTTTCAGATCATATTCCTCTGTCTGCTCATTTTGTCTAGCTGTTCTGTTTATTTCTATGTATTCAGTAGGTCAGCTGTGTTTCCCAGTCTTGGAGAAGTGGCCATATGTAGGAGATGTCCTATAGATCACAGCAGTGCATTCTTCTCTGGTCACCAGAATTATGCGGTCTAGGGTTACCCCATATTGGGGGCTTCCCTGGTAGCTCAGCTGGTAAAGCATCTGCATGCAATGCAGGAGACCATGGTTTGAGTCCTGGGTCGGGGAGATCCCCTGGAGAAGGAAAAGGCTATCCATTCCAGTATTCTTGGGTTTCCCTGGTAGCTCAGACAGTAAAGAATCTGCTTGCAATGTGGGAGACCTGGGTTTGAGCCCTGTGTTGGGAATGAACTACTTGGACCGTTCTGTTGTGATAGGGTTGCCTATTGTGGGCATGCTGGTAGGTAGGGCTGGCTCCTGGTCTGGTTGACCACCACTCTCTGCCTCTTATGGTGGCTGTCGACCCACTGGAAGGTGGGGCTGGGTCTTGGTGCAGCTGAGCGCATGCCTGAGGGTTTCCAGGGCTGGTGCCAGCCAATTAGTAGGTGAGGCCAGGTTCGCAAATAGATGGCTGCTCAGCTTGTGGTGTCCCAGGACTTGGGCCTACCTGCTGGTGGTGAGTAAGCCCCTGGTACTAATAGGCTAGAGAGTGAAAGTGAAGTTGCTCAGTCGTGTCTGACTGTTTGCGACCCCATGGACTGTAGCCTACCAGGTTCCACTATCCATGGGATTTTCCAAGTAAGAATACTGGAGTGGGTTGCCATTTCCTGGAGGACTCCAAAATGGTCCTCATTAGCATCAGTGCTCTCATGGGAGAAAGAACTCCCAAAAACAGCTGCACAAGTTTTACGAGCAGAATCTTTGTTTGTATAGCTCTCAGGCTTTTCTGTTTACAAGCCTCATTGGCCTTCAAAGTCAGACATTCTGGAGGCTCCTCTTCCTGACACAGGACCCCTAGGCTGGGGAGCCCAATATGGGGCTCGGATCCTCTGCTCCTTGTGGGGAACATCTGTGATTGTGTTTATCCTTCCATTGTGGGTCACGTACCCAGGGACGTGAGTTTTGTATTGTGTGTCTCCCCTCCTACCCATCTCATTGTACTTCCTTCCTTGTATCTCCAATTGTGGAAACTATTTTCTGTGAGTCTTCAGGTCATTCCCATTGATACTTGCTCTGTAAAAGCTGTAATTTTGATGCTCCCATGGGGGGTGGTGAGTTCACAGGCTTCCGTAATCCTACTATCTTGGCCACATCTCTCCTCTTTCTTATTTTCTAATAGAGGTTTCCCCTGCTGTCCAAAAGTAGAATGTTCATGTGAAACCTTTCACAAGCCAAAATGGCTTAAAGTGAAGGCCAATTATCTTAGGATAAATATTATTATTATTAATGGACACACAAAATAGATTGAGATAAAGCCTCTGTGCTGCGGCACAGTACAAAGCTATGGCAGCTCGGTGCTGAGATGATGAGTGTAGTTCACAGGGAAGGAGCCTGGCAGTGAACGCTACTCTCACTGCTGGGGGTAAACGCTGCTTCCATAATAGCTCAGCTTGCTGCAGAACAAATGCTGAATGCTATTTCTTCTCTTCACCTTTTTCCATAAAAGCAAAAATTGCCTTTGGATTTAAGTGAGTGAAAACAAGTATTAATATAGGTCTTTTGTAAAACAAAAACCAAAACCACAAGTAGTATAAAGCAAACTTTCAAAAAGCAGGGGAAATTTGTATATGCATTAAATTCCATCAATTTCCTCTAAGTACTGTTTTCACTGGATACCATAAATTTTGATAAAGTTGTATTTTCATTTTCAGTTGTTTCAAAATGTTTAAAATATTCTTTTGAGACTTCTTCTTTGACCCATGTTTTAAGAGTGTATTTGTTTAATCTTCAAATATTTTGAGATTTTGGATCTTTCTGTTATTGATTTCTAGTTTAATTCCACGTGGTCTGAGAGAATACTTTGTATGCTTTCTACTTTTGAACTTGTTAAGGTGTGTTTTATGGCCTAAAATGTGGTCCTTCTTGGTTAATATTTTATGTGAGCCTGAGAGGTATGTGTAGTTTTTGCTGTTGGATTAAATATTCTACAAATGTTAATTATATCCAGTTGATTAATGGTGCTTTTTTTTCTCCCTTTACATGAGACAGGAAGTCTAGATGGAGCTGGAGCCAGCCAGTTGCCCTTCCCCTAGTAAAATAAACCCCTAGTAAAATAGTTTCCCTTTCAGGATAGCCTTTGTTATGGAGAATATTTTGGATGTATTTCAAAACGGTTATTTTTCCCCTGGGCATAATTCAAAATGGTTATTTTCCCCTCCCCCTGACAGAAACATGAGGGAAATTTTCTCTGATCTTTGTTGTGATAACCTGTTGGGTTCCTTCAGATAAAAAAATAATGACAATGTGATGACCCTCCCAAAAGTATCCCTACCCCTAGATTTTTAACTCTTAAGCTCGTCCACATCCATTCTGTAGCAATTCAAAACGACCATTTAAGATGTTCTGACCAGTTACTGGCTCCTGAGCTTTCTGCTTCAAGTAATCTCATTGTAACTGTGATTCTTCCTGTATCTCCAGACTTTGGGGGTGTTGTTTTGCCCTGTGAGCTCAATTATCTGATGTATCTTAGAAAAGTTGTAGATTTCCTATTTATTCAACATTTTTCTTATTATAAGAAGAGTAACAAGGGCTTTCAAACTTTTTGTTTGTTAGAGTTGAAACTGAAGGTCACTATTACATTTTGTACTTTGAGAATTTCCGTTTGATTCTTTTCACAGCACATTTCAGTTCTTGGGTGAAATTGTCTTTCTTGTTCTAGGTTTTCTTGAGCATATCAATTACAATTCCTTTAAAGTCTATGCCTGATACCTCTAATAGCTTAATCTTCTACAGGTCCATTTCTATTGTTTATTTCTTTTACTCCTTTAAAAATTTGTTTGTAGTATCTCTTGGTATGCTTTTATTTGAGTACTAAACATTATGAATGAAAAATTCTAGAGAAATAGTTGGTTTTTTCTTGATTTGAAAAAGATTTGCTTTGGCTTTGAGAAGGCAGTATAAGAGTAAATTGTCAATACTTTAAGCATCAAGAATTGAACTAATTTGAGGTTGGAGTTTATTTATTTATCTTTCTTTATATATATATATATTTAATTGACATTTAATTAACTTGCAATGTTAAGTTGCAAGCAAGGTGCATAGCAAGGTGACTCAGTTACACATATACACATATATTATTTTTCAGATTATTTTCCATTATCAGTCAGTTCAGTTCAGTCGCTCAGTCGTGTCCAACTCTTTGCGACCCCATGAATCACAGCACGCCAGGCCTCCCTGTCCATCACCAACTCCCAGAGTTCACTCAAACTCACGTCCATGAGTCGGTGATGCCATCCAGCCATCTCATCCTCTGTCGTCCCCTCCTCCTCCTGCCCCCAATCCCTCCCAGCATCAGAGTCTTTTCCAATGAGTCAACTCTTCACATGAAGTGGCCAAAGCATTGGAGTTTCAGCTTTAGCATCAGTCCTTTCAAAGAACACCCAGGACTGATCTCCTTTAGAATGGACCGGTTGGATCTCCTTGCAGTCCAAGGGACTCTCAAGACTCTTCTCCAACACCATGGTTCAAAAGCATCAATTCTTTGGTGCTCAGCTTTCTTCACAGTCCAACTCTCACATCCATACATGACCACAGGAAAAACCATAGCCTTGACTAGATGGACCTTGGTTGGCAAAGTAATGTCTCTGCTTTTGAATATGCTGTCTAGGTTGGTCATAACTTTCCTTCCAAGGAGTAAGCATCTTTTAATTTCATGGCTGCAGTCACCATCTGCAGTGATTTTGGAGCCCCCCAAAATAAAGTCTTCCACTGTTTCCACTGTTTCCCCATCTATTTCCCATGAAGTGATGGGACCGGATGCCATGATCTTGGTTTTCTGAATGTTGAGCTTTAAGCCAACTTTTTCACCTTCCTCTTTCACTTTCATCAAGAGGCTTTTTAGCTCCTCTTCACTTTCTGCCATAAGGGTGGTGTCATCTGCATATCTGAGGTTATTGACATTTCTCCTGGCAATCTTCATTCCAGCTTGTGCTTCTTCCAGCCCAGCATTTTTCATGATGTACTCTGCATAGAAGTTAAATAAGCATGGTGACAATATACAGCCTTGACGTGCTCCTTTTCCTATTTGGAACGAGTCTGTTGTTCCATGTCCAGTTCTAACTGTTGCTTCCTGACCTGCATACAGATTTCTCAAGAGGCAGGTTAGGTGTTCTGGTATTCCCATCTCTTTCAGAATTTTCCACAGTTTATTGTGATCCACACAGTCAAAGGCTTTGGCATAGTCAATCAAGCAGAAATAGATGTTTTTCTGGAACTCTCTTGCTTTTTCCATGATCCAGCGGATGTTGGCAATTTGATCTCTGGTTCCTCTGCCTTTTCTAAAACCAGCTTGAACATCTGGAAGTTCACGGTTCACGTATTGCTGAAGCCTGGCTTGGAGAATTTTGAGCATTACTTTACCAGCATGTGAGATGAGTGCAACTGTGTGGTAGTTTGAGCATTCTTTGGCATTGCCTTTCTTTGGGATTAGAATAAAACTGACCTTTTCCAGTCCTGTGGCCACAGCTGAGTTTTCCAAATTTGCTGGCATATTGAGTGCAGCACTTTCACAGCATCATCTTTCAGGAGTTGAATTACAGCTCAACTGTAATTCCATCATCTACACTAGCTTTGTTCGTAGTGAGGCTTTTAAGGCCCACTTGACTTCACATTCCAAGATGTCTGGCTCTAGGTGAGTGATCACACCATCGTGATTATGTGGGTCATGAGGATCTTTCTTGTAGAGTTCTTCTGTGTATTCTTGCCACCTCTTCTTAATATCTTCTGCTTCTGTTAGGTCCAGACCATTTCTGTCCTTTATCGAGCCCATCTTTGCATGAAATGTTCCCTTGGTATCTCTAATTTTCTTGAAGAAATCTCTAGATTTTCCCATTCTGTTGTTTTCCTCTATTTCTTTGCATTGATCGCTGAAGAAGGCTTTCTTGTCTCTTCTCCCTATTCTTTGGAACTCTCCATTCAGATGCTTATATCTTTTCTTTTCTCCTTGACTTTTCGCTTCTCTTCTTTTCACAGCTATTTGTAAGGCCTCCTCAGACAGCCATTTTGCTTTTTTGCATTTCTTTTCCATGGGGATGGTCTTGATCCCTGTCTCGTGTACAATGTCACGAACCTCATTCCATAGTTCATCAGGCACTCTATCTATCAGATCTAGGCCCTTAAATCTATTTCTCACTTCCACTGTATAATCATAAGGGATTTGATTTAGGTCATACCTGAATGGTCTAGTGGTTTTCCTACTTTCTTCAATTTAAGTATGAATTTGGCAATAAGGAGTTCATGAATTGAGCCACAATCAGGTCCCGGTCTCGTTTTTGTTGACTGTATAGACCTTCTCCATCTTTGGCTGCAAAGAATATAATCAATCTGATTTCGGTGTTGACCATCTGGTGATGTCCATGTGTAGAGTGTTCTCTTGTGTTGTTAGAAGAGGGTGTTTGCTATGACCAGTGCTTTTTCTTGGCAAAACTCTATTAGCCTTTGCCCTGCTTCATTCCGTATTCGAAGGCCAAATTTGCCTGTTACCCCAGGTGTTTCTTGACTTCCTACTTTTGCATTCCAGTCCCCTATAATGAAAAGGACATCTTTTTTGGGTGTTAGTTCTAAAAGGTCTTGTTGGTCTTCATAGAACCGTTCAATTTCACCTTCTTTGGTGTTACTGGTTGGGGCATAGACTTGGATTACTGTGATATTGAATGGTTTGCCTTGGAAACAAACAGAGATCCTTCTGTCGTTTTTGAGATTGCATGCAAGTACTGCATTTCGGACTCTCTTGACCATGCTGGCTACTCCATATCTTCTAAGGGATTCCTGCCCACAGTAGTAGATATAATGGTCATCTGAGTTAAATTCACCCATTCCAGTCCATTTTAGTTTGCTCATTCCTAGAATGTCGATGTTCACTCTTGCCATCTCCTATTTGACCACTTCCAATTTGCCCTGATTCATGGACCTAACATTGCAGGTTCCTATGCAATATTGCTCTTAACAGCATCGAACCTTGCTTCTATCACCAGTCACATCCACAGCTGGGTATTGTTTTTTGCTTTGGCTCCATCCCTTAATTCTTTCTGGAGTTATTTCTCCACCAATCTCCAGTAGCATATTGGGCACCTACCGACCTGGGGAGTTCCTCTTTCAATATCCTATCATTTTGCCTTTTCGTACTGTTCATGGGGTTCTCAAGGCAAGAATTCTGAAGTGGTTTGCCATTCCCTTCTCCAGTGGACCACATTCTGTCAGACCTCTCCACCATGATTGACTATATTTCCCTGTGCTATACAGTATGAGATTGGATCTTGATCTTTGTCTGGTCTCTTCTGTTTCCAGTTCATTCATCTAGGGTGTAATTCTTCAGGGGTTCTTACTGACAGCCTAGGGAATTTACCAGGTCTCCCACCTTTGAAAGTCTACAAGCTCCAGTTTTTATCTTCCCTACACTATGAAGCTGCCGAATAGCTCAATTTATCTTCCTAGACTCTTAATTGCCTTTTTCTACTTGGTTTCTTTTCTTCTAACTCTACATTTATTAAGAATTGATGAATGCCTCCAGGAGAAAATCAGCTCATACTGCTTGTTTCCTTTCTTTATTATTTCCTTTCTCTAGGATCTTAGCCCATCAAATTCTGGATGTGTATGTAGCCCTAAGTTTTAGATTTTGAATCCTTAACTCTGTATAACTGCTGAAAGTTCTACTCAGGTTTTTTGACTCTTAGTAGCTTACTTTTCAGCCTTTCCACCCATGTTGATTATTAATTGACAAATGCTTTAAGAGGAGAATTGGTGTCAAATATGTGTCACTTCTTTAAGTTTCTCTTCTCGCCATGATTTGACACTTCAAATTCTGGCTGCTTTCCTAGCTCTCCAGTGTCTTTAAACAATTTAATTTGTTTAAATATAATTACAATTTATTTTTCAGCTTTTCTTGTGCTTCAAAAGGACAGGATTGGCCTTCTATTAGTAGGCTGTCTTAGCCAGAAACAAACTATCCTTTATAACTTTGAATATAATATTTTCATTGCCATCCCATGCAAAATATTTTCAAACTTTAATTGATTTTTTTCTTTGACCCATGGGTTATTTATAAATGTATTTCCTAATTCTAAAAATATGCAGATTATTAGTCATGTTTTTATTATTGATTTCTAGTTTATTGCATCATGGGTAGGGAACACACACTGTCTAGTTTTAATCTTTTGAAATTTGTTAACACTTGCTTTATGTCCCAGTGTAAGATCAATTTTGACATAGACATACCTCAGGGATATTGAAGGTTCAGTTCCAGATCACCACAACAAAATGAATAGTACAATAAAGCAAGGTACATGAATATTTTCGTTTCCCAGTGCATATAAAGGTTAGAGTTACACTATACCATAGTCTATTAAGTGTGCAATGGAGTTATGTCTAAAACTCTAGACAACTCTTTCTAGAGTTGTATTTATTTAGTTGTATTTATTTAGTTCTTTTGCAATAGTAACATCAAAGATCACTGATCACAGATCACCATAACAAATGTAATGATAATGAAGAAGTTTGAACTAGTGTGAAATTACTAAAATGTGACACAGAGACATGAAGTAAACAAATGCTGTTGGAAAAATGGTACCAATAAACGACACACGCTTGCCACAAACCTTCAATTTGTAAAAAATGCAGCATCTGTGAATTGAAAAGGGAAGTACAATAAAATGAGGTGAGCCTTGTATATGTTCCATATGTTTTTTTGACTGACTCTTTTGTGATTGTTGAATGTGGTATTATACCAATTAGGGACTGAACTAAATGAGTCATGTTTTCTAATCATGTTCAAATCTTCAATATTTCTGCTATTTTTATCTACTTATTCTGTCAGTTACCAAAAAAAAAAAGACATTTTATAATCTGCCACTATGATCGTGTACCTCTATTATTTCTTACAGTTCTGTCCATTTTTGTTTTATATACCATATCCTCTTTTTTTCAGAGATAAAAGACCATTTATTACTCACATCAACAGCAGTAACTGGAGCATCAGCATTTTAAACACATTTAGTTAATTAACTAATCTTAATTGAAAGATAATTACTTTACAATATTGTCATGGTTTTGTGCCATACATTGACATGAATCAGCCACAGGTGCACACGTGTCCCCCTGTCCTGAAGCCCATTTTTACATCAATTGCTGGATCCCAATTCCCAGCAGGTGATATGAAGAGAATCGAATGACGCTGGCACATGCAGAAATGTGTTACAAAAGAACTCAGGGCTTGAAGAATCTGAGTCTTTTAGCCTTACTATCAAATCTTCCCTTTGCTCATGAGGGAGATACTATATCTTCCTAGGCTGTTTGCTATACAACCATGAAAAGACAGTTCAGAACAATGGACGGTAAGTGTCTTGCTCAGAATATGTGCAGGCACATGATGAAGCTATAGAGGATTCCTTCCCAACAGAGTGCACCAGCCTCTATCGGATGACCAATTAATGGTTTCTGACACTGACCCTGGAGAAAGTACTTGTAACATTTATGCCACATATGGTGTATTACATAATTAGTTTCCAAAAAGATATACAACTATAAGAACTGTAAGAAAATTCAGTGGAAATATACAAAATAAGTATATATGAAAGCATAAAATAGACCACATCTTCCAATCCTAAATTTTATCCTGCTTAAGATTTGAATGGCTTCTTAAAGCTGTAGCTTGACATTTTGGAAAGTTTCAGAAAATTGTCAACCATTATTTCTTCAGATATTACTTTTGCCTCATTCATTCTTTTCTCTCTTCCTGAATTTCAAGTACTTGTATGTTGCATCTTCTTTCTGTCCTCTCTCTCTCTTAACCACTCTTAATTTTTTCACTCTTTTGTGACTCTGGCATTTTTTTTTTTTTGGATGGTTTCTTCCAACCTACCTTCCTGCTCAATAATTTTCTCTTCATCTATACGTACTCTGCTGTTAAATCTTTCCATTCAGTTGATTGAGATTATTTTTTAGGTCTAGAATTTCTGCTTTATAGTTTTTAACAGTTTTCATTTATCTGCAGAAATTCTCTGTATTGTCTCTTATCTTCTTAAGCATAGTAAGCATATTTATTTTAAATTAATGTCTGAGAACTCTAATATCTGAAGCCCCAATGGGTCTTCTTCTATTGTCTGTCATTTCTGGTGACTTCTGTTAATTTTGTCTTGTCTTCCTGTGTGCTTGGTGGTTTTCTGTTGTGTGCTAGATATAGTACTTTATGAAACTTCAGAAATAATTGAGATTGATATTATTTCTAGAGAATTTATATTTGTCTTTGCCAGGTATCTAGAGATATTAGCACTTTGGAATTATCCTAATCCAGCTTCCAGTGGTTGAGACTACTCAAAGTTAAACTGAAGTCCTTGTAAAAGCCTGTGTACATCTCCTTCACTCTGACTCTGAGGTGCAGCTCTTTCAGCATCACAGTCCAAAGATTTGAGGGTTTACCAGGTGTACCTCTTGGTAAGATTTTGATTCTAATATCTGTCTCTCTAGTCCCCCAAGACTATCCAAAATTCTACATAGCCTCTCAATAGTTCCCTCAATAACTGAATATGAGCCATTGAAGAAAGTGGCCCTAACATTAAACGCAACTTCTCCCACTCATATTCTGAACCGGGTATTCTTCATCGTCTCTAGTGCCTTCAGGGAAGTAAAAAACGATATTGTACTCAACTTCTCCAGATCAGCAGAAGGACTGATTTCATTTATTCATCCACCATTTCCCTAACACTGTTTTTTAGAAGCATACCATATATTCAGAAAAGTGCACAAATCCTAAGTGTTCAGCTCAATTGATTTTCACAAAGTGAGCAAGGAACAAAACATAAACAGCACATTGGAAGCTTCCCTCATGTCCCTATTTAGTCAATAATGCATCCCAAGGGTAGCCACTATTCTGACTTCTAAATCCATGGATTAGTATTCTGTGTGTGTAATTAATTTATTTTTTATTGAAGAAAAATTGCTTTACAGAACTTTGCTGTTTTCTGTTAAACCTCAACATGAATCAACCATCGGTTCAGTTCAGTTTAGTCACTCAGTCGTGTCCGACTCTTTGTGACCCCATGAATCACAGCACGCCAGGCCTCCCTGTCCATCACCAACTCCTGGAGTTCACTCAGTCTCATGTCCATTGAGTCGGTGATGCCATCCAGCCATCTCATCCTCTGTAGTCCCCTTCTCCTCCTGCCCAATCCCTCCCAATGTCAGAGTCTTTTCCAATGAGTCAACTCTTCACATGAGGTGGCCAAAGTACTGGAGTTTCAGCTTTAGCATCATTCCTAGAAATCCCAGGGTTGTTCTCCTTCAGAATGGACTGGTTGGATCTCCTTGCAGTCCAAGGCACTCTCAACAGTCTTCTCCAACACCACAGTTCAAAGGCATCAATTCTTCGGCACTCAGTCTTCTTCACAGTCCAACTCTCACATCCATACATGACCACTGGAAAAACCATAGCCTTGACTAGACGGACCTTAGTCGGCAAAGTAATGTCTCTGCTTTTGAATATGCTATCTAGGTTGGTCATAACTTTTCTTCCAAGGAGTAAGCGTCTTTTAATTTCATGGCTGCAATCACCATCTGCAGTGATTTTGGAATCAACCATAGGGATACATATATCCCCTCCCTTTTGGAAATCCCTCTTATCTCCCTCCCCATCCCACCCCTCTAGGTTGATACAGAGCCCCTGTTTCTGTTTGCTGAGCCATACAGCAAATTCCCATTGGCTATCTATTTTACATATGGTAATGAAAGGAATCAATAGGAAGCAACAGTTAGAACTGGACATGGAACAACAGACTGGTTCCAAATAGGAAAAGGAGTACATTAAGGCTGGGTATTGTCACCCTGCTTATTTAATTTCTATGCAGAGTACATCATGAGAAACCCTGGACTGGAAGAAACACAGGCTGGAATCAAGATGGCCGGGAGAAATATCAATCACCTCAGATATGCAGATGACACCACCTTTATGGCAGAAAGTGAAGAGGAGCTAAAAAGCTTCTTGATGAAAGCGAAAGAGGAGAGTGAAAAAGTTGGCTTAAAGCTCAACATTCAGAAAATGATCATGGCATCTGGTCCCATCACTTCATGGCAAATAGATGGGGAAACAATAGAAACAGTGTCAGACTTTATTTTGGGTGGCTCCAAAATCACTGCAGATGGTGACTGCAGCCATGAAATTAAAAGACGCTTACTCCTTGGAAGAAAAGTTATGACCAACCTAGATAGCATATTCAAAAGCAGAGACATTACTTTGCCGACTAAGGTCCGTCTAGTCAAGGCTATGGTTTTTCCTGTGGTCATGTATGGATGTGAGAGTTGGACTGTGAAGAAGGCTGAGCACCAAAGAATTGATGCTTTTGAACTGTGGTGTTGGAGAAGACTCTTGAGAGTCCCTTGGACTGCAAGGAGATCCAACCAGTCCATTCTGAAGGAGATCAACCCTGGGATTTCTTTGGAAGGAATGATGCTAAAGCTGAAGCTCCAGTACTTTGGCCACCTCATGCGAAGAGTTGACTCATTGGAAAAGACTCTGATGCTGGGAGAGATTGGGGGCAGGAGGAGAAGGGGACGACCGAGGATGAGATGTCTGGATGGCATTACGGACTCGACGGATGTGAGTCTGAGTGAACTCTGGGAGATGGTGATGGACAGGGAGGCCTGGCGTGCTGTGATTCATGGGGTCGCAGAGAGTCGGACATGACTGAGCGACTGAACTGAACTGATGAAAGTTTCTATGTTACTCTTTCCATACATCTCACCCTCTCCTCCCTTCTTACCATGTCCATAAATCTATTCTCTACATCTGATTCTCCATTGTTGCCCTGTAAATAAATTTTTCAGTAGCATTTTTCCAGATTCTGTATGTATGTGTTAGAATACAGTATTTATCTTTCTCTTTATGACTCACTTCACTCTGTATAATAGGTTCTAGTTTCATCCACCTCATTAGAACTGACTCAAATGTGTTCCTTTTTATGGCTGAGTAGTATTCCATTGTGTATACACAACCTCTTTATCCATTCATCTGTTGATTGACATCTAGGTTGCTTTCATGTTGTAGCTATTGTAAAGAGTGCTGCAATTAACAATGGGATACATGTGTCTCTCAGTTTTGGTTTCCTCAGGGTATATGCCTAGGAGTGGGATTGCTGTGTCATATGGTGGTTTTATTCCTAGTTTTTAAAGGAATCTCCATACAGTCTTCCATAGTGGCTGTGTCAATTTACATTCCCACCAATAGCGCAAAAACATTCCCTTTTCTCCACACCCTTGCCAGCATTTATTGTTTGTAGACATTTTGATGAGGGCCATTTTAATCGGTGTGAGGTGATATCTCATTGTAGTTTTGATTTGCATTTCTCTAATAATGAGTGATGTTGAGTATCTTTTCATGTGTTTGTTAGCCACCTGTATGTCCTCTTTGGAGAAATGTCTATTTAGGTATTTTTCTCATTTTTTATTGTGTTGTTTGTTTTTCTGGTATTGAGTTGTATGAGCTGCTTGTATATTTTGGAAATTAATCCTTTGTCAATTGTTTCATTTGCTATTATTTTCTCCCATTCTTATGGTTGCCTTTTCACCTTTCTTATACTTCCCTTTGCTGTGAAAAAGCTTTTAAGTTTAATCCTGTCACATTTGTTTACTTTTGTTTTTATTCCCATTACTCCAGGAGGTGGGTCATAGAGGATCTTGCTTTGATTTGTGTCATCGAGTGTTCTGCCTATGTTTTCTTCTAGTTTCTGATCTTACATTTAGGTCTTTAATCCATTTTGAGTTTATCTTTGTGTATGGTGTTAAAAAGTGTTCCAATTTCATTCTTTTACCTGTAGCTGTCCAATTTTCCCAGCACCATTTATTGAAGAGGCTGTCTTTGCCTCATTGTATATTCTTGCCTCCTTTGTCAAAAATAATGTACTCATCGGTGCATGGGTTTATTTATGGGCTTTCTATCTTGTTCCATTGGTCTATATTTCTGTTTTTGTGCCAGTACCATACTGTCTTGATGACTGTAGCTTTGTAGTATAACCTGAAGTCAGGAAGGTTGATTTCTCCAGCTCCATTCTTCTTTCTCAAGAGTGCTTTGGCTATTCAGGTTCTTTTGGGTTTTCATATGAATTGTGAATTTTTTTTTGTTCTAGTTCTGTGAAAAATGCCATTGGTAATTTGATAGGATTCACAATGAATCTGTAGATTGCATTTGGTAGTATAGTCATTTTCACAATATGGATTCTCTAGCAACTTTCTGGTACTGTCTTTAGGGTTTTCTACATACAGTAGCATGTCATCTGCAAACAATGAGAGCTTTACTTCTTCTTTTCTGATCTGGATTCCTTTTTATTTCTTTTTCTTCTCTGATTGCTGTAGCTAGGACTTCCAGAACTATGTTGAATAATAGTGGTGAAAGTGGACACCCTTGTCTTGTTCCTGATCTTAGGGGGGATGCTTTCAGTTTTTCACCATTGAGAATAATGTTTGCTGTAGGCTTATCAAATATGGCCTTTACTATGTTGAGGTAGGTTCCTTCTATGTCTATTTTTTGAAGAGTTTAAATCATAAATAGGTGCTGAATTTTTTCAAAGCTTTTTCTGCATCTATTGAGATGATCATATGATTTTTATCTTTCAATTTGTTAATACGGTGTATCACATTGATTGATTTCCATATATTGAAGAATCTTTGCATCCCTGGAATAAACCCAACTTGATCATGGTGTATGAGCTTTTTGACGTGTTGCTGAATTCATGTGTGTGTTGTAAACCTTCTGTAAACAAAGTCACACAGTATGTATTCATTTGTATCTCTTTTTAATTTTTGCTGACATTGTGAGATTAATCCATACTTTTGCATATATAATACTCATTGCTATTTATGACTATAAACACCACTTACAGGTGGTGCTAGTGGTAAAGAATCCTCCTAATAATGCAGGAGACACAGGAAATGGGGGTTCAATCCCTGGGTCAGGAAGATATCCTGGAGGAAGAAATGGCAACCCATTCCAGTATTCTTGCCAGGAGAATCCTATGGACAGAGGAGCATCTCAGGTTATAGTCTGTGGGGTTGCAAAGAGTTGAACACAACTGAAGTGACTTACCATGCAACACACAAGTATTTACTAAATTTCATTTATCTTTCTTACTGTTAATGGATATTTGGGGTGTTTCCAGTTTGGGGCTAATATGAACAGTGCTACTATGAACATTCTTATCCTTATCTTTGGTTGAATATATGTATGCATTTGTTTTCTGCATAAGGTCACTGGCAATTTGATCTCTGGTTCCTCTTATCATAGCAAACATCCTCTTCCAACAACAGAGGAGAAGACTCTACACATGGACATCACCAGATGGTCAACATCAAAATCAGATTATGTTCCTTGCAGCCAAAGATGGAGAAGCTGTATACAGTCAGCAAAAACAAGACTGGGAGCTGACTGTGACTCAGACGATGAACTCTTTATTGCCAAATTCAGACTTAAACTGAAGAAAGTAGGGAAAACCACTAGACCATTCAGGTCTGACTTAAATCAAATCCCTTATTATACAGTGGCAGTGGGAAATAGATTTAAGGGTCTAGATCTGATAGACAGAGTGCCTGATGAACTATGGATGAGGTTCATGACATTATACAGGAGACAGGGGTCAAGACCATCCCCAAGAAAAAGAAATGCAAAAAAGTAAAATGGGTCTCTGAGGAGGCCTTACAAATAGCTGTGAAAAGAAGAGAAGCAAAAAATAAAGGAGAAAAGGAAAGATATACCCATCTGAATGCAGAGTTCCAAAGAATACCAAGGAGAGATAAGAAAGCCTTCCTCAGTGATCAGTGCAAAGAAATAGAGGAAAATAATAGAATGGGAAAGACTAGAGATCTCTTCAAGAAAATTAGAGATACTAAGGGAACATTTCATGCAAAGATGAACTTGATAAAGGACAGAAATTATATGGTCCTAAGAGAAGCAGAAGATATTAAGAAGAGGTGGCAAGAATACATGGAAGAACTGTACAAAAAAGATCTTCATGACCCAGATGATCACGATGGTGTGATCACTCACCTAGAGCCAGACATCCTGGAATGTGAAGTCAAGCGGGCCTTAGGAAGCATCACTACAAACAAAGCTAGTGGAGGTGATGGAATTCCAGTTGAGCTATTTCATACCTAAAAGACGATGCTGTGAAAGTGCTGCACTCAATATGCCAGCAAATTTGGAAAACTCAGCAGTGGCCACAGGACTGGAAAAGGTCAGCTTCCATTCCAATCCCAAAGAAAGGCAATGCCAAAGAATGCTCAAACTACCACACAATTGCACTCATCTCACACGCTAGTAAAGTGATGCTCAAAATTCTCCAAGCCAGGCTTCAACAATACGTGAATCGTGAACTTCCAGATGTTCAAGCTGGTTTTAGAAAAGGCAGAGGAACCAGAGATCAAATTGCCAACATCCGCTGGATCATGGAAAAAGCAAGAGAGTTCCAGAAAAACATCTATTTCTGCTTTATTGACTATGCCAAAGCCTTTGACTGTGTGGATCACCACAAACTGTGGAAAATTCTGAAAGAGATGCGAGTACCAGACCATCTGGCCTGAATCTTGAGAAATCTGTATGCAGGTCAGGAAGCAACAGTTAGAACTGGACATGGAACAACAGACTGGTTCCAAATCGGGAAAGGAGTACGTCAAGGCTGTATATTGTCACCGTGCTTATTTCACTTATATGCAGAGTACATCATGAGAAACCCTGGGCTGGATGAAGCACTAGCTGGAATCAAGATTGCCGAGAGAAATGTCAATTACCTCAGATATGCAGATGATACCACCCTTATGGCAGAAAGCGAAGAAGAACTAATGAGCCTCTTGATGAAAGTGAAAGAAGAGAGTGAAAAAGTTGGCTTAAAGCTCAACATTCAGAAAACTAAGATCACGGTATCTGGTCCCATCACTTCATGGGAAATAGATGGGGAAACAGTGTCAGACTTTATTTTGGGGGGGGGGGGCTCCAAAATCCCTGCAGATGGTGACTGCAGCCATGAAATTAAAAGATGCTTACTCCTTGGAAGAAAAGTTATGACCAACCTAGACAGCATATTAAAAAGTAGAGGCATTACTTTGTCCACAAAGGTCCATCTAGTCAAGGCTATTGTTTTTCCAGTAATGTATGGATGTGAGAGCTGGAGTATAAAGAAAGCTGAGCACCAAAGAATTGATGCTTTTGAACTGTGGTGTTGGAGAAGACTTTTGAGAGTTCCTGGGACTGCAAGGAGATCCAATCAGTCCATCCTAAAGGAAATCAGTCCTGAATATTCACTGAAGGACTGATATTAAAACTCCAATACTTTGGCCACCTGATATGAAGAACAGACTCATTGGAAAAGTCCCTGATACTGGCAGGAAGAGAAGGAGACGACAGAGGATGAGATGGTTGGATGGCATCAGCGACTCATGGACATGAGTTTGAGTAAACTCCAGGAGCTGGTAATGGACAGGGAGGCCTGGTGTGCTGCAGTCCATCGGGTCGCAAAGAGTTGGACACGACTGATCGACTGAACTGAAGTGAACTGATCAGTTTCTTCAAGGAAATGTGAGGCCTGAACCAGTCAGAAGATGGCGGTAGAGGAAAGCCTGAAACCAGAACCTTCTCTTTCACTACTGCTGCTGCTGCTGCTGCTAAGTGGCTTCAGTCGTGTCTGACTCTGTGCGACCCCATAGATGGCAGCCCACCAGGCTCCCCGTCCCTGGGATTCTCCAGGCAAGAACCCCTTCCAAAAAATCATTACTTAACCCCAATCCTTTTTGGCTCTGGGGAAGCAGAGTCTATGGAGCAGAAATGATGGGTAGAACAGAATAGTAGCCATTTGAAAGAAGAAAACAAAGTCAAGAGTGACTGGGGGCAGCAGGGAGTTGAAAATTCGGGCCTTTGTGGGGAAGCCATGAGGTGATGAAAGGGTCTGGAGGATAGAGGGTGTGCCTAAGCATGTCAAATGGAAGAAATTTCAAAGCCAGATTTCTCACTCTGGAGAGAGGGCAGTCATATGCCTGTATATCTACCGATCTCCATTCTCTCTGTGTGTTTACATGAAGACATAAATCTAGGCAAAGGAAGAAGGAAATAGCTCCAGACATTGTGATCTCTTCGAGATAAGGAAAGGGAGGAGGAGGGAGTCAGAATGAAGGGTCAAGAGGCAACTCAGCAACCTCTCCCAGTCTTTGTTTTCTTCTCCTCTTAACTTGGGTGCTAGAAAAGTTAAATGCTGTACCTCTGAGGAAACAGTGGGATCCAGCTTAAGGGAGATAAATGCCAGAGGAGAAACATTTGAAAATTAATAAGAATTTGATGCCGGAAAATCAACTGAGCTGAGTGTTGACATTTATATTTACAAAGACTCAGCAAAGCTCTATGTATTTGCATTTTCCCCAGTAATCTGTCGAATGGCAGATAGTGCAGTTTGTGTCCAGGGAAAGAACATCCAACAGTCTCTTCCCTAGAACACTACAATAAGATGGCTTTTTAAAAGAGTGAGGCCCTCCTGTGACTTGTCACAGATATAAATGTGATCCAGTTCGTGATTTAGCAAAAGCAGTTCTAGAGGACAGAACTAGAAGTTGCTACAGTTCACCCACTAATCAGAAAAGGATGTAAGCACAGTGAGAAACAAGCAGAATTGTAGGGAACTGCATATGGATAAGGGTGGATAAGGGATCTAGTCTTCATTCAAAGATTCAGGGAATGCCAAATCCTGGGGATGAGGCTGACATGAGACATGGGCAGTAAGAACCTAGGACCGGTCAAAGAGGAAAGGGCCTGAATGAAGAAAAATCACATTTTCCCTAGTGAAAAGGAGAACATTTTTATTTAAAAAGTGATGCTAAAGATATTAAAAATTTCTGTTGTGCTGTTGGCCTCTCCAAGGGCCCTTTCATTCAGGGAAAAGTATTGTTAGCTGAGCCCAAGGATGCCGGTTTTTCGTTTAGCCATGATATCAACAGTCATTTGGCCAGCCTCTCCATTGCTGGAAACACAATCCCGACTCCCGACCCTGCTGTTGAGGACGGAAAGGCTTTGTGTGGCCCGGATAACTTGAATGCAGGTGTGGAAAATCAGGGCCAGATGAAGACGTGCCTCAGCCAAGTGTGTCGGGAGACCGTGTCTCTTTGCTGCAACTCATTTCTGCAGCAGGCTGGATTAAATTTGTTAATAAGCATGACAGTTATTAATAACATGCTGGCCAAGTCCGTTTCAGGCTTGATGCTTCCTTTGATACCAGAGGGAAGTGAATGTGCTGAGGGGCAGGTTGTGAAACCCCTGACGGGTTTGTCTGAAAAGCCAGCCTTGTCGGGGGAGTTGCTGAGAGCCCAAGTGCTATGCCCCTTCGTACCCCTCTTTGTCAGGAACACAAACAGACAGCTTCTCTCAGAAACCCTGGCCTCTTAAGTGGCCCCTCCAGCAGGGTGGGACTGATCCACCCCAAAACAAAGCCCAGTCAATGGGGGAACACACACTTGTGTTCTCAAAGACTCTGCAGCGGGTGCTATTGAAGACCCAGCGTTAGCTGGCTCAGCACATCTCTGGGTGAAAGTTGCATTTGCTGAATCCGGGACCACACTCTTACTGGTCAGGCAGGGGTTCCCACAGAGCTTTGAGTAACCTCTTGGGTTTTCAGTCTGCAGGCAATGTGCATTGTAAATCGCTCCCTTGCAGCCTTCTCCCTGCGGTAAAGGGTCCTTTCAGCGGCCAGCTGTGGTTCAAGAACAACATGTTCTAGCCTCAGTGGGGATGCCTGGCCTGTGGTGGTCTCTGTGTCTAAGCTGGGCCATGCTGGGGAGACCAGACCCATAGGGGGCTTGTGCCAAAAGCCTATCAGTGGCTGCTTAGATGGGATCCTTTCCATTTACTCTCTTTTCTTCGCAAGCCTATGAACGATACCTATTGAGCAAAAAAGTACACCCCTCTTCTATGCGCTGTACTGACTTAACCTTGTCCACCACGTCTGCATTTTTGTGTACATTCAATAAAGCTGTGTGCTTTGACTGGCAAAATGGAGACCCGGTACTTGTTTCTGAATCTCTAGTCTGCATGAGGGGAAAGACCAAAATACATGATCCATGCTAACTGACTGGGGGCATTTGCTCCTGGCAGATGCCCACTCAGCAGTGCCCACAGGAGACTGGAGAAGGGATGAGCTGCAGGGTTCAGGGGGAGCCCCCAGAAGGGGCTGGGGGAGGGGCTGGGGCAGGGAAGGGGGTGGGGATGGGATGAAGGACTCTTGGGAGGACTAGAAGAGGCAACACCTTGAAGCAGGCAGCACAGTGCCTGATGCAGAGAAATCCTTCCCTAGAAGAAGGTGTCTTTCCTCGCCTGCTGGCCTAGAGAGGAAGCTCAGTACCCTCGTGCTGGCCTGTGCATCCCTGCCGTCCCACTGGGCAACCCATGCCTGACATCTGATGCATAATTATAGCAGTTACAGTTGCTACTTGCTGAGGGCCTGCTTGGTGGTGTTGTCTCTCCTGAGAAGCAGCTGTGCGACCTACTTGCAGGCCTCCTCCCTTCCTTGGGAGGCCAAGCCCAAATTCCCGGACTAGCGAGAAGGCTTGGCCCTCGCTTCCTCTGGGAAACCTCTTTTCTGCCCTCTCCCGGGTACTTCTGTGGGATCCAGGAAGGAGACAATGGAGACGTCCACGGATCCCCGAGGGGCTGGGAGGGCAGATGCTGAGGGGCGTGGCATGGCCATGTCTGGTCCACCCAGAAGGACACATATTCGTGCCGTCCATGCAAGCTCCCGGCACCCCTGGAAGGAAAGGAGGAATGTGGCTCTGCACACTGAAAGCTCCATGAATCTGTGCAACTCATTCCACCGCCCCTGCCCACATTTCCAGACCCCTCCCAGCAAGCCTCAGCCCTGGGTCAGCAA
Source organism: Ovis canadensis (assembly GCF_042477335.2). Lineage (NCBI taxonomy): Eukaryota > Metazoa > Chordata > Mammalia > Artiodactyla > Bovidae > Ovis > Ovis canadensis. The sequence continues at coordinate 135,318,362 of NC_091727.1, forward strand.
AGCCAGATTCCCGGGGTGTTTTGATGTGTCATGAAGTGGTCCTCCTCCTCAAAGGCCAGGCTCACGTAGGGGACAAGAAGCTTCCTTTGAGCGGTGCTGCCTGTGAGCCCGGTGCCCTCTCCTGGGCCCCCTGGGGTGTGGCTCAGGGACCCTGCACCCTGGTCACCAGTGGTGTCCCAGTGTACTGCTTCTGACTGCCCTCCTCCGTGCAGAGCACAGTGTTATCTCAATGTTTCCCTCCCTTCTCCGGGAGCCTGGGGGGGGGTGGTGCAGGTGGGGTGCCACTCTCCTGCTTGTACTCATCCGCCCCCACAGTTTGGGCTGCCTAGTGACCTTGGGGGCCTGCCAGAACTCTGCCCCTTCCCAAGCCCTGGGGCCTTGTTGGGCAGCATGTGACTGGTTGCTGTGACACCACAACCCCAGCAAGGCTCACCAGGCTGGGGCTTCGTTTGCTGGCTCTGGGGCCCTGTTTCCTAAGAGCTACTTACCTGACCCTCCCTTTGTGCCTAGCCAGCCTCAGGTGGGTGGGGCAGTCTGTTTGCCAGGCAGGACTACCCTCAGGCAGGCCCTCATCCCCTTGTCCAGTGGAGCGTGCTGGCCAGGGGCATCTTCAGCAACACCTTATTGCTCAGCCTCAGCCATCTCTGCCCTAACCACAGCATTTCTGCTTGCTCCTGGCTTGGGGTCCCAAATGGCCACGTGCTTCCTTCCTCCTCTGCACTCTGCCGAGTCCCCGCTTGAGTCCCGCCACAGGCAGCGCTCCACCATCTCCGAGGCAGGCACTAGGCCCTCTCAGGCCACAACTGACTCTGATCTCAGGCAGGGGCTGGGAGGCCTCTGCCCACCTCCTGAGCACCTCTGTTACAGGACAGCCTGCCAGCCCTGAAGTGTCTCCACAGTGGGGTCTTGGCCCAAGACACGACCCCTCTCCATGAGCTGGCACTGCCCTCCCTGAAACACTCCCTGTGTGGGGAAGCTCCGGGCCCTGGCTGGCCTCAGTTGGCCTTGGCTGGCTGCTGTGCCAGGGCGGGTGCCCGGTTCCCCGTGGGTTCTGCCTCGGATGTGGAGGGACCTGGAGCGAGAGGCATGCCTGCAGTCAGGGCCTGAGGAACACAGTCAGAGGCTTTCAGCGCTGGAAAGACTAAGGTGCCTGCCACCCCTGCCATGCTTCATTCAAAAATGAGACAGCAGGGGACCACCCAGCACAAACTTAGACCCACCTGTCTGCTACAATCCACCAAGTTCCTTGCCGGGTTTCCCTGTGGCAGACATTAGCCAGGGTTCTCAAGGCTTGAGCTTGTCGCACTCTGTGGGGGGTGCCTGCCTTGATGGGACTGCCCCAGCCAAAGCTGTGTCTTGGGTAAGTCTGGAAGTGCCTCCACACACTGTCTTCCGGCCGGCTCCAGAAAGAGCCCTGCTTTCCCTTCCTCATTATCTTGTCTACGTCTGTGCCTGTGGATACGAACTTTTACAGCAACTTCCAGTACCCTCCCAGCCTGCTTCCTGTCCTGGGAACTTTGTTATACGACCCCCCACCCCGCCCCTCCCTGACATAAGCCCAGGTCGGGTGGCTTGCAGGCATCCAGCTTCCTGCCTGCTACACCCCCTGCATTTCCCAGGCTGTATTCCCACGGGGCCCTTCGTGCCACACTTGGGGCAGTCCCAACCACAGTGCCCTCACTCTCAAGTGTCACCGGGGACAGGCACAGCCCTCAACAGTCAGTCCCTCTGCTGGGCCACCACAGCACTTTTGGCTAAGAGTCTGACTGCAGCGCGGAGCACTGGCCCCCACCTCTCTCCTGGGGCAGTACTTGGTCTAAGATGGGATGGCCCTGCGGCACAGCCCTGCCGGGCATCGGCCAGTCCCTTGTCTGATCTTCATGCCACGTGCATCATCTCACTCTGTCTCACACACACACACACCCTTCCCCTTGCTCAGGACCTCCTCTTCCCCAGAAGGCTCATTCTCCCTTACTGCTTCTTGCTTTTGTGTGTGGCTTAGGATGGCCTTCCCCATTTCTCCTTTACAAAAGGAGCCTCCTCTGTGGTTTCTAATTCTTTCTTACCTTTCCACTTCAAGGCTTGTCTCAAGGATATACCTGGAATTTCCTTTTGTGCAAGGTGGGAGTTGTCATCCAAACTGACTCCTTTTCCAAACAGATAACCTGTCAACACAGCACCACTTATCACTCCATTCTCATGATATCTCATGATATATAGTTGGTGCCTCTGGGACCTCATGCCCCCAGCCGAGCAGCCCCTCTGTGGCTTCCTGCTGTGGAATTCCTCTTGGGGCACACTCCTTTCTCCCAGGAACCCCTCACTGACTCAGGGACCCTCTGGGTTACTGGGTCATCCGTGGCATGTGAGGTGTGTGTGTTGTCAGGGAGGGTGTGCTGGTGCTTGTGAGCAGGTGTCAGGTATCCTCTGATACCATCTCAGGATGCATTCTGGCCCACAGGAGACTTAGGAACCCCCTGCCCTGCCTGCTTTAGCGCCAAGCGAAATGGGACTGGTTTATCCCCTCACCACAGCTGCCTTAGTTTGCGAGAGAAAGCTAGTTTATTTTCTATGTATAGACTTGCTCTACAATCTACAGTGTAGTCATTGTCCACATTTGAAATAAGGCTATTGTTATATGTTGAAATCACCATGATTTCTTTCATCACTTCCCTTGATTTTCCTTTTGTGTGATGTATTTGGTCATTCAGGAATTTATGATTTCTGCGCCTTTCCGTGTTTTTCTGTGAGCTCTATAGTTTTCTTTTACTGAGGACAGTCTTTGACAGCCCAAGGTTATTAGAAGACATTGAGTGTATTTCCTTCTAATACAAATAGTTTGCTTTCAAAGTAAGCTGCTTTGTTAACCTACTAGTGGTTTGTGCTTGTGTGCATGTGTGTGTACATTTGGTTTGAGCTAGCTTAATTTTCTCTGAAGGTGTAATTAATTACACTAATGTCATTATTGCACAATCTGTTTTTAATGTTTTAATTGAAATGGGCTAAGTTGATGGATTAACTGGCAACTTCACAATTTTCCCATCTAGGCACATTTATTTAGATCCTTTATGTGAGAATGTTTTCTTTATAATGATCTTTCACATTTTTGGGGGTGATCTGTTTTTGTGGCTTTGTGAAGGGTCATGGTCTTTACCTCTCCTACAATGCTATACTATTTCGACTGTGCTCTCCTTATCCCATGAGCCAGCACACTGGACATATCTGTAGTTTCTGCTGCTTTGGAACAGCAGTGAAGTGGGTTGATAGTCAAGTGTCTCACCATCAAACTCCTAAAGAGAAGCGTAGGGGGAAAACACAAGGCATTAAGGCCTATTATTCCACCGATGCTCTTTTTTTAGAACTCTCCCTATAGACCTTTCTTTTCTTTCATTTTACTTTTAGATTTTCTTCCTCCCTCTCCTCTGGCAGTGGAGTAGTTCAAACAGGTTCTTCTGGTTTACTCAGTCATGTTTCTTTAACCCTGGCAAGGTCTCCATTAAGTCTCACTGTGAGTATTCTACTGTTCTTTGTAATTGGTATCTGGAAATAGGATGATCTTGAAGGAAGGAAGGGTAGTTTGATGGCTCAAGTTATTACCCCAAATAAGCACTCCAAATAATTATGTCACACAATCCCCCTCTGAATAAATATTTGCAACTCACAAAGAGTAATGTCAGTGTATATATATATATCCAAAATCCTGTATTTTTCATTATCCAGGCTGTTAAGTAGTAAATGGATTTTGTGACTTTCATAAATAGGGAAGGCATATGGAGGTAAGCAGAGTGATGGGAAATGTTCCCACCAGCCTCCTCTCTCAGCCTTTTCTACTCTGTTACTCTGTCCCTTGGTCAGACCCCACACTTTTCAAAGTTTGTGCCCGGGGAAACAAGAAACTAATCCTAGTGCTCCAATATTTTCTGATAAGTCCTCTAGTCCTGCTAATGTCCACCCCCACCCAATAGGGTTTCAATCTAGCGATTGATTTGAGCCAGGAGACATGTGGTTGGCTATTTTCCCTTCTTTTCCCCGCTCTTGCTCCACAGAGTTCCTCTCTGATGGACACTTCGTTTAGATCCCAAGTTCTCACTATCTATAGCTTGTGGCAGAGATCTATGGTCAGAGTCTTCCAAGCCTGCTTTTTGATATGTAGTTAGAGCTTTGGGGATTCAGGGAAACTCTAAATTGATCATTATGAGTTTGAGAATCCTAAGTTTCTTGATTCAGGTACAAGCAGTAGGTCGTTTCTCTTTGTGTGAGGTTATAATCCTAATCATGTAATCTTAATGATGAATGGGCCATATGGGAACATTATTTACAGGGGTAATTAGATATAGTTTGGTTAAATATTTTTTACAATATCATTCTTGTTACATGCAAATGAGACTGCACCAGAGCAGGATCAAGAATGGGCAGGGGCACAGGGGGCCAGGTGGGCAAACAGGAAACACTGCCCTATATGTTTGCCTCAGTCCTCAGGGGGCTAGTACAGACAGAGATGAATATGGAGTCAGGAAACTCTACAAAGTATCTATCAGTCATCTCCCATAACATAATATCCACAAGGCTGGACAAAGACAACTCAACTAAGTCTTTATATTTCATCTTAAATATAGATTTAATTTGTTAAAAAAAATAAGTATGAGCCTCAATTCAGTTCAGTAGCTCAGTCATGTCCAAGTCTTTGCAACCCTATGGACTGCAGCATGCCAGGCTTCCCTGTCCATCACCAACTCCTGGAGCTTGCTCAAACACCTGTCTGTCGAGTCAGTGATGCCATCCAACCATCTCATCCTCTGTCGTCCTAGTGGTTCAAAAGATAACAGAGAGTATACACTGTAAATCTTTCTCTCACCTCTCTGTCCCCACTACCCAGTTTTTCTCCATCAGAGGCAATATTATCAATTTATTGTGTATCTATATATAGGGGGATATGTAGCAAAATATGTAATATACATTTGTATATATATATTCACAAACATAACCTTGTCAATCATTTGATATCACTACATAAAAACTACATTTTAGTTTATAGTTGAATAGTATTTTATTGTATAAATATGCCATAATTATTTAGTCTGTCCCTTATGTGTGGATATGTAGGTTTTGTCATCATTTTTCATGGACAGTAGAAATAATGATTCAATGGTTATACTTATTTATATATTATACATTTCTTTTTCTTCCCTTCTCTTTCCTCTTTTCATATACCCAATTTTAGTTGATTAAATTATATTTCTTAGTGTTTGTCTTTTGACTACTCAATACACTTAGACCCCTGTTGCCAGATTTGTCTGCTTTAGATGTTATTTTTGTTGGCACCCCACCCCCTACCCTGGCCCTAGGTATAAGAAAATCAACATATTTACATTACCTCTCACTTTCTTTTTCTTTCTTTCTCTCCCAATTGTTGCAAATTAAATCATTTCTACTCCATCTGGGTTTATCACTATTATATTGTTCTGTCACTATAATCACCACATTTGTTTTGGTCTTCACCCTAAATTTGCATAGATTTGACACTAATTGCTAGACGTTTGCTAAGGTTTCTTTCTTCCCTGTCACTTTTGCCTTCATCTCTGTGATTGTTAAATTTCTTCTACATTTTCCCTGAGGCCTGACAGCTCACATTTCAGCTCATTCTTGTCTTGCCATCCTTTTCTTGAACTGTTGCTTCATTGCTTCATTAAAACTTTCTAATTCTTGGCGCAATATTTATTGACAATTTTCCCTACTTTTTTCATATGAGTTTTCTCCATCTGCCATGCATTTTTCAGGTCCCTTTTCTCCTTTCCCCCCTGCATTACCTCTGTTTACCTTTTGTGCCAGTTCTATTTTGAGTCCCCATCTTTGAGGGATATTGAGTTTTATTGAACCAGTTATTTGCAGATTGATCGTCTAGAACAATGATCTGTAATAATGAAAGAATGATCTGGAACAATGAATCTATCTGCAACCAGGAGACCTGGGTTTGATTCCTAGATCAGGAAGGTCCCCAGGAGAAAGAAATGGCAACCCACTCCAGTATTCTTACCTGGAGAATCTCATGGACAGAGAAGCCTGGCGGGCTCCAGTCCATGGGGCCACAAGAGTCAGACACAATTTAGCAGCTAAACCACCACCACCACATCTGGCACAAAGGCTAGGATTGCCTTCACCGATACCAAGAATTTTTTTCAGCCCCAAGTCATTCCAAAGACGTAGCTGGGACAGTGTTAAAAGTATAGTCTCTCCTCTCTCCTGCTGCTTGAGGCTGGACTCATCTCTAATGCTCAGTGGGGACAGATTATTTCCTACAAATAGAACTTGTCTCTGTGACTCCTTATTTGGTCCAGTCTCACTGTGCTTCTTATTGTGGATCTTCTGCTCCATGGCGGCTCTAGCTGCCAACTGGTAGAGGCTTCTTAACTTCAAGAAATATGCAAATTGTTTGAGAGGGTAGATCACATGTTAAGTGTTCTTACCATGATAAGAAGGAAAGAAAGAGAGAAAGAGTCTCTTCCTTTTCTAGAATTCGGTGTTGTCCAGAGGCTGACTGAAAGTAAGTGAGTGCTTACTTAAAGTAAGTAAGTGCTTACTTAAATAGCAGTGAGTGCTTCTGGAAAATTAACTGAACAGACTATCAAGCATAAAACTAATTTACAATTCATGGAGATGTTCTCTGTGAAAGAGTTAGAGCCCAGCATACTGCAAGGCTTGGTTTAACAGAGCCTCTAGTCAGGCCCAGAAAGACAAATAACTCTATGTTCTGTGCCAGCCTTCCTGAGCTTTCTTACTACACGACACACGGGGCAAAGTAACACACAACACAGTTTCTTCATGTTCTGGCAACTTAGCTTGTGACAATAGAGAGAAAATTGAACTGAGTGACACAAAGGATGCTTAAATCACATCCTATTGCATCTTTTAGTTGAAGTGGCTTTTCATGATTAATTTTCTTAGCATTCATCACACTCCATTGTGTTTTCCTTTTTCTTTGCCTGTATTCCCCACTAGAAGATAAGCTCTATGAACACAAGAATGGTGCCTGTTTTGTTTACTATTGAATCTCCATCTGCCTTGCACATAATTAGTGTTCAATGTCTACTCAATTTGATTTTCTAGCTTTCAAGCTGTAAGATTGGCCCTGGACAGGAGTTTGTGCTTATCTAGTTATCTGTGAGAAATATCTTCAATAAATGTGCACTATGAATTTGCAAAGAGAAAATTGTTTTGAAAGTGTGCTAAACAATATTTATAATATGGTCTTAATTAATTTTAAAGATGCAGTGCATGAAAAACACAAGAATGTTACTCTGAATCTTGAGGTACTATTTTCAAGTCTCTTCTCTTTCCGGAATCTCATCCATTGCCATGGCTTCAGTTATCACCTGTATGTTCAGTTCAGTTCAGTTCAGTCGCTCAGTTGTGTCCAGCTCTTTGTGACCCCATAGACTGCAGCACACCAGGCCTCCCTGCCCATCACCAACTCTTGGAGTTTACTCAAACTCGTGTCCATTGGTTCGGTGATGCCATCTAATTATCTCATCCTCTGTCGTCCCCTTCTCCTCCTGCCTTCAACCTTTCCCAGCACCAGGGTCTTTTCCAATGAGTCCATTCTTTGAGCAGGTGGCCAAAGTATTAGAGTTTCCACTTCAGCATCAGTCCTTCCAATGAATATTCAGGACTGACTTCCTTTAGGATGGACTGGTTGGATCTCCTTGCAGTCCAAGCGACTCTCAAGAGTCTTCTCCAACACCACAGTTCAAAAGCATCAATTCTTCGGGGCTCAGCTTTCTTTATAGTCCAACTCTCCCATCCATACATGACTACTGGAAAAGCCATAGCCCAGCGTTTCTCATGATGGATTCTGCATATAAGTTTAATAAGCAGGGTGACAACACACAGCCTTGACATACTCCTTTCCCAATTTGGAACCAGTCTGTTGTTCCATGTCCAGTTCTAACTGTTGCTTCCTGACCTGCATACAGATTTCTTAAGAGGCAGGTCAGGTGGTCTGGTATTCCCGTCTCTTTCAGAATTTTCCACAGTTTGTGGTGATCCACACAGTCAAAGGCTTTGGCATAGTCAATAAAGCAGAAATAGATGTTTTTCTGGAACTCTCTTGCTTTCCCGATGATCCAGCAGATGTTGGGAATTTGATCTCTGGTTCCTCTGCCTTTTCTAAAACCAGCTTGAACATCTGGAAGTTCACGATTCACGTATTATTGAAGCCTGGCTTGGAAAATTTTGAGCATCACTTTACTAGCGTGTAAGATGAGTGCAATTGTGCAGTAGTTTGAGCATTCTTTGGCATTGCCTTTCTTTGGGATTAGAATGGAAACTGACCTTTTCCAGTCCTGTGGCCACTGCTGAGTTTTCCAAATTTGCTGGCATATTGAGTGCAGCACTTTCACAGCATCATCTTTTAGGATTTGAAATAGCTCAACTGGAATTCCATCACCTCCACTAGCTTTGTTTGTAGTGATGCTTTCTAAGGCCCACTTTACTTCATATTCCAGGATGTCTGGCTCTAGGTGAGTGATCACACCATCGTGATTATCTGGGTCGTGAAGATCTTTTTTGTATAGTTCTTCCGTGTATTCTTGCCACCTCTTCTTAATATCTTCTGCTTCTGTTGGGTCCATACCATTTCTGACTCACAAGTCTATATATCCAGAGCTCAAAATTGATTTATCTGATGCCTACAAATTGCATATCCCACAGATATTTCAAGTTAAGCAATTGAAATTGGAGTTGTCACCCTAGTCCCACACTCAAGCTGTTTTCCTTCCTGTCTTCCTCGGTATGGTGAATACAACCACAATCTACCCAGTTGCACCCAGCAACCTAGTCATTACAGACTCCTTCCTTCTCCCTCATCCCATATTGCCAGCTTATCTCAAAATCCCATTGATTACACTTCTTCATTATTTTTTTACAAATGTTAATATTTATCAGAACAATACATACATGATAGCAAAGCAATTAGTAGACAGTTTATGATGAAAACAAGTCATTTCCCCTTATGCCCTTCTCTAGGCTCAGGACCACTCTCCAGACTCCAGAAGCAACTTTTCTTCCCTTATCTGATGTTAGCTTCTTCTGATGCAGTGTTTCTCAACCAGAGGTGAATTTGCTTGTCAGTACACTTGTCAGTGTCTGGAGACATTTTTGGTTGTCAAAGCTGAGGACAGGGGTGCTACTGGCATCTTGTGGGTAGAGGCCAGGGATCCTCCAGTGTAGAAGGCACTCCCCAGTCCAGAGTGTTGATAGTGCCAAGACTGAGGACTGCTCTTGTGGTTGTCTTCACAAACTCCAAAAATATACTTGAACCCTAATGACCTTATATGAAAATAGCTCATTAATCTTAATGAGCTTAGTCTTAGCTCATTAGTCTTACAGCCCTTCCTTCCTTTCTCTTATTCCTGATGTTTGTAGTGTTATTATTATTTTAGTTTAATCATACAGTCAATTAGTTATTGAACACCATTGTGTGTCAGGTACTATTCAAAGCATTTTGAATTCAGTTACAAGTAAGACAGAGATAGGCTTTATTAAGTCTGCTTTCTTATGGAGGAAAGAGGCCATAAAATCAATTTAACTAAATAAAGTAGCTAAATTTAAACTTTAAATTATATATATAAACCTTTCTTTTGCTTCATAAACTTCCACCAGGACTTGTTCATTTCTCACTTTATAAAATGAGGCTCTTAGCTCTGCTGCCTTTTCTTCTGTCTTTTATCATCTTCTTCTACATCCCACATTCTGTCAGCTATATTCTATTGTCTCATGCCTACTTAAAATTTCATTCCCACAGATGATATCTGAATCATTTTCCAAAACTATATAAAATAGTTTCACATGTTAGGACTCTACTTCAGCTCAGCAATGAACATCATTTATAAAGTCATAATCACCTAAATACTGTTCATGCATGTGTGCTAAGTTGCTTCATTCGTGTCCAACTCTTTGCAATCCTATGCCTTCCTCCAGGGGATCTTCCTGACCAGGATCAAACCCGTGTCTCTCACATCTCCTGCACTGCAAGTGAGTTCTTTACCACTAGCATCACCTGGGATATACTGTTCACAAAACATTAATGAAAGAAATTGAAGATGATACAAAGAAACATATATTCTGTGTTCTCAGATTGTAAGAATACTGTTAAAATGGCCAGACTAATCAAAGCAATCTATATATTTAATGCAATCCCTATCAAAATACCCAGGGCATTTTTCTCAGAACTAGAACTAGAACAAATAACCCTAAAATTCATATGGAACCACAAAAGACTCTGAATTGCCAAAGGAATCTTGGGGGGAAAAAAAAAAAAAACAAAATTGGAAGTATCACCCTTCCAGACTTCAGACAATTCTACAAAGCTACAGGATCAAAACAGCAGGATACTGGCACAAAACAGATACATAAATTAATGGAACAGAATAAAGAGCCCAGAAAAAACCCCACATACCTATGGTCAATTAATCTATAACAAAAGGGACAAGAATATACAGTGGAGAAAAGACAGGCTCTTCAATCAGTGGTGCTGAGAAAATGGGACAGCTACGTAAAACACAATGAGATTAAAACATCGCTTCATACCACATACAAAAACAAACTCAAAATGGATTAAATACCTAAATATAAGACCTGAAACCATAAAATTCTTAGAAGAAAACATAGCCAGAACCTTCTTTGACATAAATCATAGCAATATATCTTTGTATCTGTTTTCCAAGCTAAAAGATATAAAACAAAAATAAACAAATGGGACCTCATTAAACTTAAAAGTTTTTGCACAGCAAAGAAAACCATTGACAAAATGAAAAGACAGCTTCCAGAAAGAAAGAAAATACTTACAAATGATATGACCAACAAGGTATTAATATCCAAACTATAAAAACAGCTTGTACAACTCAATATTAAAAACCAAACAACTCAATCAAAAAGACCTGAAAAGACATTTTTCCAAAGAAGCTATACATATCGCTGAAAAGCGCATGAAAAGATGCTTGACATGGTTAGTTATCGCAGGAATGCAAGTCAAAATGAGGTACCACCTCACACCTGTCAGAATGGCTACCATCAAAAAGGCTACGAATAATAGATGTTGGAGAGGATGTGTAGAAAAGGAAACCCTTGTACACTGTTGGTGGGAATGTAAATTGGTACAGTCACTATGGCAAATAGTATTAGTTCAGTTCAGTTCAGTTCAGTTGCTCAGTCATGTCCAACTCTTTGCATGGCGGTTCCTAAAAAATTAAAAGTAGAACTATCATATGATCCAGCAATTCCTCTCTTGGGTATATATCTGGAAAAAATGAAAACACTAATTTGAAAAGATACATGTACCCCAATGTTCATAGCACCACAAGTTACAATAGCCAAGACAAAAAAGCCACCCAAGTATTCATCAACAGACAAATGGATAAAGAAGATGTGAGATTACTCACCCATTAAAAAAGAATGAAATCTTCCATTTGCAGCAATGTAGACAGAGAATATTATGCTTAGTGAAATGTCAAAGAAAGATGAATACTGTATGATATCACTTATATGTAGAATCTTAAAAAAATCCAATACAGCAGAACAGTAATAGACTCACAGATATATTAGATAACAAACTAGTGGTTACCAGAGGGGGAAGGGAAAAGGGGAGGGGAAAGTTAGGGGTGTGGGATTAAGAGATACAAACGACTATGTATAAAATAGAAAAGCAACAAGGATATATTGTATAGCAGTATTATATAGGGAATTATAGCCATTATCTTATAATAACTTTTAACCTGTAAAATACTGAGTCAGTATGCTGTGTACCTGAAACTAACATCATATTGTTAATCAACTATACTTCAGTAAAAAAGTATATACTGTTTATGATCTTCAATGTATAGAAAGCCTTAATGGGAAACTTGGTTGTTATAATGTAAAAGTAAATGGGAACTTATGAGATAGTTAAAGAGAGATAGAGAAAGAGAGAGAAATAGAGATATGGCTATGTAAAGCAGAAAACCTAGGAACATTCTCTCCATTAGAAGGGTAAATTTCTCTTGCTTTCAAAACCCCATGAAGACACCCTGTCGATGATGATACCACCTGACTCCCTCAGGTGCCTTCACATATCCAAAGGTCTTCTTGGGATGTAGAAGGGTTGCCTTTATATCTATTTGATCACGTCAGACTGTTCTGGGAGCCATGTAGCCATGGTTCACTCATGTACAGTCTTCTGGTGTGGTAGAACTAGGTGTACCTAACAAAGCACTCCAAAACTCAGTAGCTTAGAACAACCATCTTATTTGCTCATTATTTTGCGTATCAGGAATTTGCACTGGTTGGTTCTTCTGCTAGTCTTGCCTGAGGTCATTTATGTAACGAGTCAGATCAGCTGGCAGATCAGTTGGGGGCTGATTTTCCTGTATAATAACTAAGGTTGGCAGATATAGCAAATAAAAATACAGGATGCCAGTTAAATTTGAACTCTAGATAAATAATTAATAATCGTTTTATTTTAAGTATGCCCAATGCAATATTTGGGACATACTTATATTGGAAAAATTGTTTGTGTTCATGTGGAATTCAGATTTAATTCGGAGTCCTGGATTTTATGTGGCAGCTCTTCCTAGGGGTCCTCAGTTGAAACGGTTCATGTCTGTTCTGCATGGACTCATCCTCTAGCAGACCAATCTACTTAGCACATGGTGGTTTCAGAGCAGAAAGAGGGCAATGCCTACTGAAAATGCACTGTTCAAGCCTCTTCGTGGGTCATGTTTTCAAATGTTTGAACAGGCCAAAGCAAATCACATGTTCAGGCCCAGATTCAATGCAGGAGGGGATTACACAATGATATGACTTCCCTGGTGGCTCAGACAGTAAAGAGCCTGGCTTCAGTGAGGGAGACCCAGGTTTGATCCCTAGGTTGGGAAGATCCCCTGGAGAAGGAAATGGTAACCCACTCCAGTATTCTTGCCTGAAAAATCTTATGGATGGAGGAACCTGGCAGGCTACAGTCCATGGGGTCGCAAAGAGTTGGACACAACTGAGCAACTTCACTTTCTTTTCTTCTATGGTAACAAGGAGGCATGGTTCATTGTAGCTATTACTGTAATATTTTCTCAGAGGTCATTCTAATTGTTACTTTTTCCTCTCATTTGCCTATATAACACCCTCAATTGATTTTAACAAGGTCCTGTTTGTTCACCCACTACCCCAAATCCTCTGTCCGTTTATTCCACTTTGGTCTGGTCAACCAGGGCCTGCTGTTTAGCTGTCATTTTAAAACTCACCTTTATTGCATTCCCAAGTTGTGATCATGATTTCCTTGATTCCATATTTACCTTGGACTTGATTACTACCTTTTTGCTTGGAGTGCACGTTCAAGTAACTTCTTAAGAGAAGGTCCGCAAGAGGCAGAATTTGAATACTTTCAGTCCTGAAAACATCTTCACGGTTATCACATACCTATATGATATGTGTAGGTATGTCTGTTTAGAAATAGAATACTAGAGAAAAGCTCATTTTCTAAGAATCCGAAGGCCTTTACACATTGATATATCACATCCAATGTTATGAATAACATGTCTGATGCCAGTTTGCTTTGCTATGACTTTATCCCCACCCTTGAGAAAGTTTGGGGTTTCCTTTTAATCTTTATTATTCTAAAATTTATTGGGGATATGTCTAGGTGAGGTTTTTAATTGTACAGAGCACAAAATACAGCTTTCTTTTCCATTAAAATTAATAGTAAATTAACTGTATTGAGTACAAAATGCAGTTTTCTTCTTAATTAAAAAAGAAAAATATGGAGAAAAAATAATGAGGATCTATAAGTCATCCATAATTAACAACAAACATTAAGGCTCTGTTGCATTTGTTTATAAGTTCTTTGTTAATAGATAAAATTAAACTACAAAATTGTTAGGGTTACATTTTCCTCAGTCCCTTACCAAAGGCAACTGGTATTGTAAAATTGATGTGCATCTTTCAGTTCTCATTTTTAATTTTGCTATAAATATATGTATTTAAAATAATATATAGTATTGTTTTTGGCTCAGACGGTAAAGCGTCTGTCTACAATGCAGGAGACCCAGGTTCCATCCCTGGGTCAGGAAGATCCACTGGAGATGGAAATGGCAATCCACTCCAGTACTATTGCCTGGAAAATCCCATGGACAGAGAAGCCTGGTAGGCTACAGTCCATGGGGCCGCAAAGAGTCAGACACGACTGAGCGACATTCCTGTATTGTTTTATAATATAAAATTATATAAATGGCATTATATTGTATCTTTCTACAAATTGCTTATTTCACTCAACTTTAGATGTCTGAGATATCTAGACTGAGCTGTAGAGATTTAGTTCACCCATTTTTTACTGCTTTATGAATTCAATTATATAGATAGATGACTTATTATATTATTCAAAAACCTACAACAAACATCAACCTTAGGGCTGAAATATCAGCCATTAAAATCAGAAACATGACAAGTATGCAGTTTATAATCAGTGCTGTTGCTCTGGAGGTCCTGACAGTGCAATGAGATAAGATAAAGAAATGAGCTATAAAATATTGAATAAGAAGAGATAAAAATATCATAATTTATAAACTATGTTTGTCTAGTTGAAAAGTCAGAAAGAAAAAAGAGGCAAAATAATAAATATAATACGAGAGTTCACCAAAGGAACCTGACTGTAGAAACAATATTACGTCGAGTTTTTATACAAACCTGGAAAAATTATTTCCTATTATATTTACCTTTGATGGAAATATATATGTATATATGTACAAAATTCAAAAGCTACAAAAGACATAAAAAAGAGTCTCTTACTGAATTTTTCCCATGCAAACACAACATATGCACAAAGAGGCAGAAGAGTGTTTTGCCTTCAACTGTGAATGACTACACGTTCTGAGAGTTGGACTGTGAAGAAGGCTGAGCGCCAAAGAATTGATGCTTTTGAACTGTGGTGTTGGAGAAGACTCTTGAGAGTCCCTTGGACTGCAAGGAGATCCAACCAGTCCATTCTGAAGGAGGTCAGCCCTGGGATTTCTTTGGAAGGAATGATGCTAAAGCTGAAACTCCAGTACTTTGGCCACCTCATGCAAAGAGTTGACTCACTGGAAAAGACCCTGATGTTGGGAGGGATCGGGGGCAGGAGGAGAAGGGGACGACCGAGGATGAGATGGCTGGATGGCATCACTGACTTGATGGACGTGAGTCTGAGTGAACTCCAGAAGATGGTGATGGACAGGGAGGCCTGGCGTGCTGTGATTCATGGGGTCGCAAAGAATCGGACACGACTGAGTGACTGAACTGAACTGAACACATTCTGAAAGATAATTTTCACTATATAAGGAAACAAAATCATAAATGATAGAATGTCAGGAGCCGTGTTAGGCATTACTGACAAAATGGAGGCACAGCTTCAACCCCCTCTCCTCATCCTGCAGGCACGGTCCCAGGATGAAAGAGTTAGGTTTTGTGATTCTGACTTGTTCTTTCCTTTCTTCGGTTGAGTTGGCTGGAAAGAATGTTAAGGTGCTTATTGTTCTTGAGAGAAGCATGAGAAAGCACAAAGCCTTCTGCAGTTGTGCCCAGAAAATAATCTATAAAGTAACCATTGACATTTGTCCAAGGATTTTTACAAAGAATGTCCCAGGATGAGCACGTAAGCCACAGCTTGAGGCCATGGGAAGGATTGTTATCTGAGACCTCTTTGTGAGGGAAATGTTTATGGCAAAGGAAGTTTGCTGAGTTAGGATTTAGGAATATTTAGGAATAGTTAGAAGCCTTTTTGGAGATAGTGAGCTTGGAGAAGGCAATGGCAACCCACTCCAGCACTCTTGCCTGGAAAATCCCATGGATGGAGGAGACTAGTAGGCTGCAGTCCATGTGGTCACAAAGAGTTGGACACGACTGAGCAACTTCACTTTCACTTTTCACTTTCATGCATTGGAGAAGGAAATGGCAACCCACTCCAGTGTTCTTGCCTGAAGAATCCCAGGGGATTCACCAGCCCAGCATAGTGGGCTTCCGTCTATGGGGTCGCACAGAGTCGGACACGACTGAAGTGACTTAGCAGCAGCAGAGCTTAGGATACTAGGGGCAAGCAGGATTTAGAAAGATCAGAAATAAACTGAGGAATGTGGTATGCAGCCCAGACATAAGCATGAGTTACAATGTCATCACAAGTAAACAGGATTCTGAGAGAATCACTGAAGCAGGAACTCTGTTTGAAAGGCAACAATGAGACAATAAATCTGGGTGAGGGGGAACTGAAAATGTCAAACCTCTGACCTAATGCTTTTGTCAAAGTATAAAAGAAGACATGATGCTTGAAATAAACATGTAGTCCTGCACCTTGAGTCAGAGGCTATATTATCCCCCACTGCCACTGCTCAGCCCTTCAGGCTGATTCCCTGGCTGCTGGAGCTGGACTCTGGCAATGAAATATATAACAGATTTATAATAGTACAGAAAACAGTGGGCTCCAACATGTTTTCTCTCGCAAACTGAGGCAGCTGTGGTGAGGGGATAAACCAGTCCCATTTCGCTTGGCGCTAAAGCAGGCAGGGCAGGGGGTTCCTAAGTCTCCTGTGGGCCAGAATGCATCCTGAGATGGTATCAGAGGATACCTGACACCTGCTCACAAGCACCAGCACACCCTCCCTGACAACACACACACCTCACATGCCACGGATGACCCAGTAACCCAGAGGGTCCCTGAGTCAGTGAGGGGTTCCTGGGAGAAAGGAGTGTGCCCCAAGAGGAATTCCACAGCAGGAAGCCACAGAGGGGCTGCTCGGCTGGGGGCATGAGGTCCCAGAGGCACCAACTATATATCATGAGATATCATGAGAATGGAGTGATAAGTGGTGCTGTGTTGACAGGTTATCTGTTTGGAAAAGGAGTCAGTTTGGATGACAACTCCCACCTTGCACAAAAGGAAATTCCAGGTATATCCTTGAGACAAGCCTTGAAGTGGAAAGGTAAGAAAGAATTAGAAACCACAGAGGAGGCTCCTTTTGTAAAGGAGAAATGGGGAAGGCCATCCTAAGCCACACACAAAAGCAAGAAGCAGTAAGGGAGAATGAGCCTTCTGGGGAAGAGGAGGTCCTGAGCAAGGGGAAGGGTGTGTGTGTGTGTGAGACAGAGTGAGATGATGCACGTGGCATGAAGATCAGACAAGGGACTGGCCGATGCCCGGCAGGGCTGTGCCGCAGGGCCATCCCATCTTAGACCAAGTACTGCCCCAGGAGAGAGGTGGGGGCCAGTGCTCCGCGCTGCAGTCAGACTCTTAGCCAAAAGTGCTGTGGTGGCCCAGCAGAGGGACTGACTGTTGAGGGCTGTGCCTGTCCCCGGTGACACTTGAGAGTGAGGGCACTGTGGTTGGGACTGCCCCAAGTGTGGCACGAAGGGCCCCGTGGGAATACAGCCTGGGAAATGCAGGGGGTGTAGCAGGCAGGAAGCTGGATGCCTGCAAGCCACCCGACCTGGGCTTATGTCAGGGAGGGGCGGGGTGGGGGGTCGTATAACAAAGTTCCCAGGACAGGAAGCAGGCTGGGAGGGTACTGGAAGTTGCTGTAAAAGTTCGTATCCACAGGCACAGACGTAGACAAGATAATGAGGAAGGGAAAGCAGGGCTCTTTCTGGAGCCGGCCGGAAGACAGTGTGTGGAGGCACTTCCAGACTTACCCAAGACACAGCTTTGGCTGGGGCAGTCCCATCAAGGCAGGCACCCCCCACAGAGTGCGACAAGCTCAAGCCTTGAGAACCCTGGCTAATGTCTGCCACAGGGAAACCCGGCAAGGAACTTGGTGGATTGTAGCAGACAGGTGGGTCTAAGTTTGTGCTGGGTGGTCCCCTGCTGTCTCATTTTTGAATGAAGCATGGCAGGGGTGGCAGGCACCTTAGTCTTTCCAGCGCTGAAAGCCTCTGACTGTGTTCCTCAGGCCCTGACTGCAGGCATGCCTCTCGCTCCAGGTCCCTCCACATCCGAGGCAGAACCCACGGGGAACCGGGCACCCGCCCTGGCACAGCAGCCAGCCAAGGCCAACTGAGGCCAGCCAGGGCCCGGAGCTTCCCCACACAGGGAGTGTTTCAGGGAGGGCAGTGCCAGCTCATGGAGAGGGGTCGTGTCTTGGGCCAAGACCCCACTGTGGAGACACTTCAGGGCTGGCAGGCTGTCCTGTAACAGAGGTGCTCAGGAGGTGGGCAGAGGCCTCCCAGCCCCTGCCTGAGATCAGAGTCAGTTGTGGCCTGAGAGGGCCTAGTGCCTGCCTCGGAGATGGTGGAGCGCTGCCTGTGGCGGGACTCAAGCGGGGACTCGGCAGAGTGCAGAGGAGGAAGGAAGCACGTGGCCATTTGGGACCCCAAGCCAGGAGCAAGCAGAAATGCTGTGGTTAGGGCAGAGATGGCTGAGGCTGAGCAATAAGGTGTTGCTGAAGATGCCCCTGGCCAGCACGCTCCACTGGACAAGGGGATGAGGGCCTGCCTGAGGGTAGTCCTGCCTGGCAAACAGACTGCCCCACCCACCTGAGGCTGGCTAGGCACAAAGGGAGGGTCAGGTAAGTAGCTCTTAGGAAACAGGGCCCCAGAGCCAGCAAACGAAGCCCCAGCCTGGTGAGCCTTGCTGGGGTTGTGGTGTCACAGCAACCAGTCACATGCTGCCCAACAAGGCCCCAGGGCTTGGGAAGGGGCAGAGTTCTGGCAGGCCCCCAAGGTCACTAGGCAGCCCAAACTGTGGGGGCGGATGAGTACAAGCAGGAGAGTGGCACCCCACCTGCACCACCCCCCCCCAGGCTCCCGGAGAAGGGAGGGAAACATTGAGATAACACTGTGCTCTGCACGGAGGAGGGCAGTCAGAAGCAGTACACTGGGACACCACTGGTGACCAGGGTGCAGGGTCCCTGAGCCACACCCCAGGGGGCCCAGGAGAGGGCACCGGGCTCACAGGCAGCACCGCTCAAAGGAAGCTTCTTGTCCCCTACGTGAGCCTGGCCTTTGAGGAGGAGGACCACTTCATGACACATCAAAACACCCCGGGAATCTGGCTTTGCTGACCCAGGGCTGAGGCTTGCTGGGAGGGGTCTGGAAATGTGGGCAGGGGCGGTGGAATGAGTTGCACAGATTCATGGAGCTTTCAGTGTGCAGAGCCACATTCCTCCTTTCCTTCCAGGGGTGCCGGGAGCTTGCATGGACGGCACGAATATGTGTCCTTCTGGGTGGACCAGACATGGCCATGCCACGCCCCTCAGCATCTGCCCTCCCAGCCCCTCGGGGATCCGTGGACGTCTCCATTGTCTCCTTCCTGGATCCCACAGAAGTACCCGGGAGAGGGCAGAAAAGAGGTTTCCCAGAGGAAGCGAGGGCCAAGCCTTCTCGCTAGTCCGGGAATTTGGGCTTGGCCTCCCAAGGAAGGGAGGAGGCCTGCAAGTAGGTCGCACAGCTGCTTCTCAGGAGAGACAACACCACCAAGCAGGCCCTCAGCAAGTAGCAACTGTAACTGCTATAATTATGCATCAGATGTCAGGCATGGGTTGCCCAGTGGGACGGCAGGGATGCACAGGCCAGCACGAGGGTACTGAGCTTCCTCTCTAGGCCAGCAGGCGAGGAAAGACACCTTCTTCGAGGGAAGGATTTCTCTGCATCAGGCACTGTGCTGCCTGCTTCAAGGTGTTGCCTCTTCTAGTC
The DNA here is from genome assembly GCF_042477335.2 of Ovis canadensis. Classification (NCBI taxonomy): domain Eukaryota; kingdom Metazoa; phylum Chordata; class Mammalia; order Artiodactyla; family Bovidae; genus Ovis; species Ovis canadensis. The sequence continues at coordinate 135,338,033 of NC_091727.1, forward strand.
CTCCCAAGAGTCCTTCATCCCATCCCCACCCCCTTCCCTGCCCCAGCCCCTCCCCCAGCCCCTTCTGGGGGCTCCCCCTGAACCCTGCAGCTCATCCCTTCTCCAGTCTCCTGTGGGCACTGCTGAGTGGGCATCTGCCAGGAGCAAATGCCCCCAGTCAGTTAGCATGGATCATGTATTTTGGTCTTTCCCCTCATGCAGACTAGAGATTCAGAAACAAGTACCGGGTCTCCATTTTGCCAGTCAAAGCACACAGCTTTATTGAATGTACACAAAAATGCAGACGTGGTGGACAAGGTTAAGTCAGTACAGCGCATAGAAGAGGGGTGTACTTTTTTGCTCAATAGGTATCGTTCATAGGCTTGCGAAGAAAAGAGAGTAAATGGAAAGGATCCCATCTAAGCAGCCACTGATAGGCTTTTGGCACAAGCCCCCTATGGGTCTGGTCTCCCCAGCATGGCCCAGCTTAGACACAGAGACCACCACAGGCCAGGCATCCCCACTGAGGCTAGAACATGTTGTTCTTGAACCACAGCTGGCCGCTGAAAGGACCCTTTACCGCAGGGAGAAGGCTGCAAGGGAGCGATTTACAATGCACATTGCCTGCAGACTGAAAACCCAAGAGGTTACTCAAAGCTCTGTGGGAACCCCTGCCTGACCAGTAAGAGTGTGGTCCCGGATTCAGCAAATGCAACTTTCACCCAGAGATGTGCTGAGCCAGCTAACGCTGGGTCTTCAATAGCACCCGCTGCAGAGTCTTTGAGAACACAAGTGTGTGTTCCCCCATTGACTGGGCTTTGTTTTGGGGTGGATCAGTCCCACCCTGCTGGAGGGGCCACTTAAGAGGCCAGGGTTTCTGAGAGAAGCTGTCTGTTTGTGTTCCTGACAAAGAGGGGTACGAAGGGGCATAGCACTTGGGCTCTCAGCAACTCCCCCGACAAGGCTGGCTTTTCAGACAAACCCGTCAGGGGTTTCACAACCTGCCCCTCAGCACATTCACTTCCCTCTGGTATCAAAGGAAGCATCAAGCCTGAAACGGACTTGGCCAGCATGTTATTAATAACTGTCATGCTTATTAACAAATTTAATCCAGCCTGCTGCAGAAATGAGTTGCAGCAAAGAGACACGGTCTCCCGACACACTTGGCTGAGGCACGTCTTCATCTGGCCCTGATTTTCCACACCTGCATTCAAGTTATCCGGGCCACACAAAGCCTTTCCGTCCTCAACAGCAGGGTCGGGAGTCGGGATTGTGTTTCCAGCAATGGAGAGGCTGGCCAAATGACTGTTGATATCATGGCTAAACGAAAAACCGGCATCCTTGGGCTCAGCTAACAATACTTTTCCCTGAATGAAAGGCTCCTTGGAGAGGCCAAGAGCACAACTGAAATTTTTAAAGCTCTGAGCACTCCAAGTATTTTTGTGTTCGTAAGGGAACGGGCGCTGTTTTACCAGGTATGTTCGACTGGCTTTGCCCCCACCTGAAGGTCTGTCCTCAGCACCGCCGGGTGCCCCAGGTTCAGTCCAGTGCCCATCCTCACTCCAGGGCCGTGCTGTAGTTGTCAAATCAAACCAAATCTCGTGCTCCTCGTCATCCAGTTCCCGCTCATCATCCCATTCCTCTTCCTCCTCCTCAGACTTCTCACTGTCATCTCTTCCTATGGTTAGTTTGTAAACGCAGTAGCAGGCACCAGCCCCAATCATCAGTCCTGCGGCCATCCAACCCACTTCCCGAGCCCGGCCCATGTTCAGGTCTGTTCAGCTGGGGGTGGGGGCGGGGGGTAGGACAGAACAGGAGAGGGTCTTGTTTCACCTGAAAGAAGAGGGTTCTTAAGGCCAGGGTGAGTGATGGTGGAGGGGAGACAGCTTCAGCCTATTCCAGGCTCCTGAGGCTCTCCTGTGATGAATCTATGGGTGAAAAATGATATTAGGGCTTTTTGCAATACCTGGATTTTTGCCTCACCAGACAGAGTGGAGTTTGAGTTTCGGCTGAGGGAAGTGGATTATTTGGCAATGAGTTCTTTGTTCTTTTCTGTCATCCTCTGTCTCCCCTCAGGACCCACCATTTGTCTCCCAGAGCCTACACAGAAGGGCGGGAGTTGGGGCTGGGCTATAACCGCCAGGAGGGTGACAGGTGGTCTCCTCCTCCACCACACCCCCAGCCCCAAAGACTTAGAGGCAGTCTCACCTACCAGCCTCTACCAAAGCCAGGTAAATTCCTTCTTCTCTTGTCTTCTGTGCTCAGTGCTCCTTCCACAGTGATTGATGGACAGTCTGGCAGCAGGACAGAGGGAACGACAGATAGCCGGCTTTGGAAAACTACAGTGTAGTGGATGGATCAGAAATGAGAACACAGGTCCCTTTTCTGAATTTCCAGCCTTTGAGCTTAAAACATTTCTCACACCCTCCTGACTTTCCTAACACTGGTTTCCCCACCCCTCCCCCCTTGTCGTCCGCCATTTCCCCAGCAAAGGCCGCCACACCCCTTTCCCTGCGCTGAAATGGGAGGGGGTATGGAGGAAAGGGCCTGGAGAGGGCGGCTCAGACCCGGGCCTCAGCGATCCCAGCCCCCCGCCCTCATCCCCACCGCCACCCCCACCCAGGGGCCAAGGCTCATCCCACCTTCACAGCGACCTGCACGGTCCCAAGGCACTTTGGTCCTTCCCTCGCCGCGACTTTCCCCGGCGACCTACGGGCCAACAGATCTACAAACCTGCAGACAGACGGTGGGGGGTCGGGGGGAGACGGAGTGCTTGGTGGACGGAGCAGCACTCGGGACAGGAGTGTCCTGATCCTGAACCCTTTCTTTCCTCGGAGACTCTGTACCAGCCACTCACTTCCCTCACCCGCCGCCCGAAGTCCGCCAATTCCTTCCATGAAAATGGGCATGAGGAGGGGGACGGCAGTATTTAGAAAGTAGGCGAGAAGGGGACACAGACCCCTGTCTGCCGGAACCTGGATCCGTGGCGCTCTTGGCCTTCTCCCAGCCCCGTCTCCCTCCAAGCAGAGCCCACGCTCATACCGACCTGCAACGCCCGTGGCCACTTTCCTTCCTTCACGCGCCTGCAGAGTGATATAGGGGGCTGGTACCCAGACGGAGGCGACTAGCAGTACTTCTGGTCTAGGCAGCTCTGGTCACGTGACGACCGCGTCACCACTGAGCTCTGGCCCCCAATTTCCACTCCCACAAGCAGTGCGGCAGGCGCCAGCCTGCCCCGTACCTCCCCCCATCACAAGGGGCCTTGTTACTCTTTTCCTCTGTAACAATGCCAGAAGTGACCAGGGCTCTCTGTGTTTGCATTTGCTTTCTCTAATTACAGAAAAGGGCAACACTTTTCCTGGGTCTGTCATTTACTTACACTTCTTTTGAGGGGAATGTCTTACCCTTTCTTTGGCTCTGAAACTCCTGTCCCCTCTTTCTTCATTTCTACCCCTTCCCACATGCATTCTCTACACCAAAATTAAGCAGAGGGGCAGGAAATAAAAGCCCAAGTAACAGCGAGATTTTTGTTCCTATTTTTAATATATTCATATTCTATTTCTTCCATTCTTTCTTAATTGACTCAAGTTACTATTTTGTAGTCAGAAAATACAAATCCGTGTGTGTGTGTATAAAACAAAATTTCCTAGTTAATACGAAGACCTCATTGATTTAAGCTAATTTGTACATTGAAAACATTTTCTTCTGACTGCAGAGGAGATAGCAGCTTTCAAATAGTATATGAAACTATAAAAACATACCCTTACAAACAAAGCCAGTGTGCTTTTAATATGATTTATAAATTAATGGGTAAAATGAATCTATAGTAAATTGGTCAGTGTTTTAATTGTGACCAGTTTAAAGAAGTGAACCACTATCCCTTTCTTCTTGGCTGAACTCATAGCGTTATGTGTTAGAGAACTGCTAGATGGCTTCCTTTCTGGTTTTGAAGGACAGACTCTCCGCAGACCCCAAATTCCAATGAATCTTATGTCTTCAGATGAAGCTTACAAATTAGTAACTTCAAAGATTAGCTTGCTCTTCATTCAAAGCTCTATTTAAAATCTATTGTCAAGTTTCATGGTGTAACCCATAAATCATCCAGAAATCAGAGGATTCCCTGCTATCCCATTGATGAAAATGATAGTGGAATTTTCGTTTGATCACGACACTGGTGAAAGACCTCCGGTATTTGTCATTTGTGCCCTGTCTGTCCCCTTGGTAGTGCCTAGTGTTCAGCCTTTTCCAGTGGAAATAATGGTGAGGGTCTGTGGGTGACTGTAAATCACTGCCACAACCTGACAGCCCTTGAGATCCGCTGCCTTTTTCCCTCACAAACGGCATAGGTCACGGGACCCCAAGCAGTGTTGCCAGGAAAAAGAGGCCTTTTCACCCTCTCCCTTCTGTTACAATTTCATTGTACCATCTATACAAGTCCCTCAGAATAATCCCAGAAGGTAGGGACAAAGTCTGCAGAACTTAGTTCCCAGACATCCAGCTGTCCCCGCCGGGGTGTCATGCTCTAAATATAAACCCTTCAGGCAGCCTCTTTCTTAGAACATTGAAATCTGACACCCCAGCAGGAAGCTCCCTGGGTGAGGGGCCCCTGTGTGGAGGAGGCCCTTTCAGGAGGTGAACCAGGAAGCCCAGAGTGCCTTGCTGGTGAAAAATTCACAAGTCAAGAACATGTCACAACTTTCTGGTCTTCCTTAAACATTTATAGTTCAAACATACCGACATTACAACTCATCTCTCTCTAAACCCCTAACTCATTTGTTTTGCCATCCTCTCCTTCCCCTGTTCTTCTTATCATCCTTTATTTTACTTCTCCAAAGGAAGTGATTTATATTTACGAAGCCTTACTAACAGAACTTGCAGATTTCACTATCATTCTTTTGGCTGCTAAGAACTTAAAAAGTAGCTTTTATTTATCTTGAGTATATACATTAGAAAGAATTGCAGAGCATGTAAAACTTAAGAAATGCAGGTGTCATTGACTTGCCTCTACAATAAGGACTCATTCCACAACTCTTACTTAGCCATGCTTCAGGGACAAAAGATCCGCTCCTACCTCTCCTTGTTAGTTACAAATCTCTCTCCCTTTTGGTATATTTTTCAATTTTTCCAATGTATAACCCCTGACTACCACTCTCCCAGGCTGTCAGATCTTTCCTGTTTGGATCCACTCCCTCTCTTAAACTTCCTAAACCCCATGGGAATGATAACCCTGTCAATTCTCGTGGTCATTTTGATCCACAATTCCTACCAAGGAAGCTGGGGACTGACATATAAAATCTATTTTCCTTCCGTTATACACCCACCAACAAATATTTATTTAAGGGCATGCTATTTGCCTGACATACCATTTGAAAAGCAAAACGGGAAAATCCTTAAGCAATCCCTCAGACAAGTCTTCAAAAGACTATGTGAGTCCACTGTCAAAAAGAACCTCTTGGCTTAAATCAGTATATGGTCATATATGATGCATGATTTATAACGTATTCAAAAACAGAAAAGGATCAGCAGACGGTAACACTGATAGAATTTTGGAGGGTAAGAAAAATAAATGATAGAAGATTGTTATCTTTAAAAGGTGTATTACTTTTTGTATCGTGTTGTTTTTGTGTTGTGTATTAGTTTTGTTTGATTGCAAGCAACAGAAAGCACATCTGTTTAACTTAAACAGTGAGGGCATTTCGAAGACCAGCATCAGCTCTGAGGTGTCAAGGTAGGAGGAACCGATAGATGGTCTCTTCAGGACGCCATAAACTTCCACTGATGTTTGGTTTTTCTATCTTTGCTCAGGTTTAAACTTCAGTAAGAGAGTAAGTATTCAGTCGGTTTGTTTTGGGCACAATGACCACCCTTTTGCTGTGGAAAATGACAGGGCATGTAAAATGTGAAATGCACTTCCTTTCTTTTCCCAGAGAGAACTGTAAACTGTTTCAGAGGTTATTGTTGATTTGCAGGAGCACTTTAACTACTTGGGATATGCATCTTTTGTCCAGCTGTGACTGAGGCGCTGGGGGTCTATCTGCCACAGCATGCTTTAGCTGTCACTGAGCATTAGAGAGGTGCACTTCTGAAATGGTGGTGCACTTCTGAAATGGTGGTGCACAAGGCTGCCTTCTAGGCCAAAGCCCCCTGACTTCCTTGACAGGATTCCACACGGTCGCATCGATAGTACAAAGTCTTGTGCTCAGCCCTTCAGGATCAACACCTGAATTTGTCTGTATAGTGAGAGCAGATGCCTGTATCAAATAAAGACTCTCATTCAGAGAGACATATATAAATCTATATCTGAATGCCCAAACCCACGGATCTCTGCATTTCCTCTGTAAGACGGCCACAGGGAAGCTAAGTTTCACAACGAAATGACAACTGAAAAATTTATCCTGAGAAGTACAACCATCAGGGGTACTAGAGGTTTCTGTTAGTTTTACCAGCCCCTTCTCTCCCCGTTGGCAAGCTACTACTTGGGAAGCCACAACTTCAGAAGGTTGCGTGGTAAGCCTGCAATCAGAGAGCAAGGGCATCGGTGCACTTTAAGAAGTGGCTTTCAGCTAAGAAACTTGAAGTACACTTACATATCATGGGGATGGCTCTGCCAAAGAAAGCTAATTTTTCCACGCATCTCAGCCAAGACTTCCTCTCCTCCAGACAGTGCTTGGGTGGGAACTATCAACACTTGCCTCTGACTCTTCTCTTCATAGACTCCTGTTTGAATAAGCCCCCTCGCTGCACATGATCTTTCTCTAAACACAGAATCATACAGTTGATTTGCTTTCTGCTTACTAACTTTCAGTCATATCCTGTTCATCTTCACCTTACACAGTCTTGTATATCAATTGTATCTCAATAAAAATGGAAGAAAAAATACATTTTAGTCATATCCTAGTACTGTTTTTCAGAAGTTACATTGATATGAATTTCTCTGGAATTTTGCCTGTTCCCAAATTTCCCAGTCTCTTGATTTACTCCCATATTGTCTGTGGATCTTAAACTTTTTAGATTCAGATAACAACCTTATATCTTAACTATCAGGGCATATCACACTGTAGACCCTGTGTCATGACATTATTTCCTTATTTTTCCCACTTTTAAAAGTTCGCTCGTTGGTGACAGGTGACTTGTTGAATTCATCAATACAGTCAGTGAAAAGGTTTCACACTAATTGCTAGATGCTGAGTTCAGCCAGTTTTGACTTGGTCTAACACCTCTAACAACCTCCTCCGTTTAAAAATGCTGTTGTCCATTTGTATTTTTTGTAATGTTCTTTGTATGTCGCTCACTTTGTCAGTGTGCATGCCTCCTATCTGACAGGCATCCGACATACTTGTGATTACCACTCAACCTTTTCTGTGTAGCTGGCTTCTGAGGGCTCCTGTGCCTTGCTAACTGATGAAAGTGAAAGTCTTGTTTAGAAGACTGGCTTAGTTAGAAGATTTATGTATTCTCAGACACTCTGATGAGCTTATTCAGGATTGTGTTATGTGCTAGGCCCCAGAAGACACTAAGATTGCTTTGAGTGAAGTGTGTAACACTCCCTACAAGTGAGAACATGTGGGACTTTTGGAGGCCATCACCCAACATCACTCTCCCACTCTTTTTTTTTTTTTACCAAATGAAAATAGCTTTACAGCCATTTTTTTCCTCCTAAAAAGAATGCAGTCTGGGGGTGGGAAAGGGCAGAACTGAAAGAACAACAACAAAAAATAAAACAGTAAGTAAGGGAAAAACTGCATTCACTCCAGGTCTCCTTTTCTGGTGGCTTTTTCTTTTCAGATCTGGGACTAGATTTCAGAGGAAATGGTAGACATTTATAGCTGGGAGGCAGGGAGGTGGAAGGAGAGGTTACTGTCCCAGGAGTCCAGGGAAGGAAGAGGCAATTTTTCAAAAAGTACAAGTGGCCAGTAACCCCAGGGGAAGATGCTGTCCCTTTCTGGTAATCAGAGGAAGGCAAAGACAACTACAGGGAGATGGGATTAGGAAAGAAAAAAAAGAGTAACAAGGCCTGCCGTGGGGGAGGGAAGGGAGGGGGGCGGGCCCTCTTCTGCCGCACTGCTGGTGGGAGGGGAAATTGGGGACCAGAGTTGGTGGATGACGTAGGTCTCACGTGACCAAGAGCTGACGTGTGCAGAAGTCCTTCTTGTTCTGGTCGTTGTTCCCGTCTGAGTATCAGCTCCCCATTGCCCCGAGGGCCAGCGGGCCTGCAGCAGAGGAAAGAAGGAGGAGGAGAAGGAGATTGTCCCGGATCCGTGCAGGTCAGTGCCTGGGAGAGTCCAGAAGGTGGGGGTGGCTGAGGGTGCAGGGCGGAAACCGTCGCGGATCCTGGGGCGCCTCCGTCGTCTCTTCCACTCGCCGCCGGCTTTCCAAGACGTCTGTCCCGCCCGCAGCCCATTCTGATGCTGCGAAATGGTGAGCAAGGGGGTGTTTGGGAGGAGCTCAGAGATCGGGACATGGGAATCTGGTGGGAACCGAGGCCGTAATCTGGAAAGGGAGCTGTACGCTGGGTGTTGGCCCCCAGTCCTCCAGGACGGTGCCAGAGGGGAAAGGCTGGACATGGGGAGGGGAGGTGCACCGTGATGTGTCAGCAGAACCCCGAGAAGGGTCGAAGGGGTGGAAACCTTTGACAGCCAGGCCTCCGAATTAAGGACAGAGTTTTCTGTTCTGGGGACCGGTCCGTCCACCAAGCACTAGGTCGCGGCAGTTTCCCGTCTTTCTTACTGTGACTGCGTCTTCCTGACCATGGCTCTGTGTCTCGTGGATCCGAGCCTCTCCCGGGTTGCCAGTCTTTCCATAGGTTGCGGCACCACACCAGGCTAAAGAAGAGGAAGGAAATTAACCCCGATCCGTGAAGGTCGATTTGAGGGTAAGACCATCTAGAGACCCTAACGGGGGCGTTGGGAGGATGGGGTGGGGAGAAACCAGAGGTAGCGATAATCTAGGTTAGGTCTGAGTCTGAGTGTGTTTCTCACACTCTTGGGACTGTGGCGAAATGGCGTGCAGTGTGTGTGTGTGCGTGCGCGCGCGTGTGTCGTGGGGGGTGGGGTGGGGGAGAATGACAGAAGGGAAACCTATCAGATAGTTTGTTCGTAATCCTCTTCTCTCAACAGCACTTAGTCCCCATGTTTTCGATCTGTCATCCTGCAGGTCTGCTGTAGCAGGTGGCACCAGTTTAAACGAGGGAGGAAGTTTCCTCGGATCAGTAGAGGTCGGTTTGGGCATGGGGGCTGCCTGGAATGGGGGAGGGGTTGGAAATTGCCCGCGGTTGGACAGGCTCACCCCATGTTATTTCCCCAACAACTCTCCATTTCAGGCTAGAGAAGCGGCAGGCATGTGCATGTTTTGGATGGCAGAGAGAGGTTGTCTTTTCTGTATTTTTTTTCTTAATCTGACAACCTAGATAGGTGAATCAGGAAAGCAACAAATGGAGGAGCAGTCAATCCATCAAGGCTTCAGTTCTCACTGGCTCTGGTCTCTCTGCAGATTGCAAGGGTTGTTGGGCGTGGCACATCTCCAGGGGAGGGAAGAAGGGGCAAACTGCCTGTCTGGAGGAGGTTAGTGCAATGGTGCCACTCCCTGGGAACATCCAAGGTTGGGGTAGCTGAGGCCCCAGCAGAGAGAATGCGCTCCACTGCCTTTATCTAGGCTTGGGGAGGAGGTGGGCTGGGGAGAGTGAAATGAGGGGGAAAGAGTTTGTTAATAATCTACATTTTCTACCAAGAACTCATTTGCTTGTCTCTCTGTACAACTCTCTGCAGAGGACAACTCAAGGAGAAGAGAAACTCAAACCCCGCTTTCTTTCTCCACCCCTAGGTCCACCTCCAGAATCAGTTGCCGTGGCCTTGAAGTGGCTGAAGACAATCATCCTCCACAGGCCTGCACCCAGGCCAGGCCCATAGCCCTCCTCCCCCAGCCTGAGTGACCACTCTGTTCCTTGGTCCCTGATACCATCAGGGACGATTGCATGGGCTACGCCAGGAAAGTAGGCTGGGTGACTGCGGGACTGGTGATTGGGGCTGGCGCCTGCTATTGCATTTATAGACTGACCAGAGGAAGAAAACAGAACAAGGAGAAAATGGCTGAGGGAGGGTCTGGGGATGTGGATGATGTTGGGGATTGTCCTGGGGCCAGGTACAATGACTGGTCTGATGATGATGATGACAACAGTGAGAACAAAGGTATAGTATGGTACCCACCTTGGGCCCGGATTGGGACTGAGGCTGGAACCAGAGCGAGGGCCAGGGCAAGGGCCAGGGCCACCCGGGCTCGTCGAGCTGTCCAGAAAAGGGCTTCCCCCAATTCAGATGATACTATTTTGTCCCCTCAAGAGCTGCAGAAAGTTCTTTGCTTGGTTGAGATGTCTGAAAAGCCTTATATTCTTGAAGCAGCTTTAATTGCTCTGGGTAACAATGCTGCTTATGCATTTAACAGAGATATTATTCGTGATCTGGGTGGTCTCCCAATTGTTGCAAAGATTCTCAATACTCGGGATCCCATAGTGAAGGAAAAGGCTTTAATTGTCCTAAATAACTTGAGTGTGAATGCTGAAAATCAGCGCAGGCTTAAGATATACATGAATCAAGTCTGTGATGACACAATCACTTCTCGATTGAACTCATCTGTGCAGCTGGCAGGTCTAAGATTGCTTACGAACATGACTGTTACTAATGAGTATCAGCACATGCTTGCTAATTCCATTTCAGACTTTTTCCGTTTATTTTCAGCAGGAAATGAAGAAACCAAATTTCAGGTCTTGAAACTCCTTTTGAATTTGGCTGAAAATCCAGCCATGACTAGAGAACTGCTCAGGGCCCAAGTACCATCCTCGCTGGGTTCCCTCTTTAACAAGAAGGAGAACAAAGAGGTGATTCTGAAGCTTCTGGTCATATTCGAGAACATAAACGACAATTTTAAATGGGAGGAAAATGAATCTACTCAGAATCAATTCAGCGAAGGTTCACTTTTTTCCTTTTTGAAAGAATTTCAGGTGTGTGCTGATAAGATTCTGGGGCTAGAAAGTCATCATGATATTTTGGTAAAAGTGAAAGTTGGAAAATTCGTGGCCAAACTGGCTGAGAATATGTTCCCAAAGAGCCAGGAATAAGTTCTTGATTTTGTAGTTTAGAAGCAACACATGTTGTAAACTATTCCTTTTCTCCACCTTGTCTATATGGTAAAGGAATCCTTTCAGCTGCCAGTTTTGAGTAATGAATATCATATTGTATCATCAATGCTGATATTTATCTGAGTTGGTCTGCAGGCCTAAGCTGGATGAATGAATATCACTACCTGTTCTGAAAATGTTTGTTGCTTTTTATCTCACTGCCTAGATTGAAATATTTTTACTATTTCTTCTGCATAAGTGACAGTGAACCAATTCCTCACAAATAAGCTCCCTCCTGTCATTTGCATTGACTGCATTTGTGTATCATCAATGAAGTTGTGTGTTAATGCTGGAAAGAAAAAAAAGAGAAACCATACTTATCTTTCAGTTTATAGTCTAGTTGGAGAGATAAGAAAACATACAAACAAAAAGAAAACAATATCTCAAGCATATACTCTTTGTTAAATACTCGCACTCAGAGCGCAGAGAAAGCAAAGGTTTCTGCAGGATACAGTAGTCAGCTACAGATTTATGGAGGAAGTGTTCATTTCAAATGAATCCTCAGTGGGGTAGGTAGTTAGGGAGTTCCATGTGATGGGAGTGAAGGGGGACTGGTGTGAGAAAGGCATGGAGGTAGGAACTCTTGCTGTGACAGTGAGGAGACTAGTCTGTTTAGAGTGGAAAGTGTGACTGGAAGTAAATAAATTTGGAAAGTTGGCTGAAGCCAGTTTGTGGAGAACTGTTGGAATATTACCTCACCGAACACTGAGAGCCAGTGAATAATTTTGACTAGAAAGAATAATTGGAATTCATATAGAAGTCCCTGTCTCACCTACTGTGCAGTGTCCATGAGAGTATGGCAGAAATGGAGCCTTTCACACCCTGGTGGTAGGAATTCGCTTACACTGGCACAAGGTTTGCAGAGGGCCATTTGGTAATACATATCATTAGCCTTAAAATATGTAATCCCTTTGTCCTAAGGAAATAGTTGAATCATTGGCCAAAGATTGTATGTACAAGGCTGTTTATCCCAGCACTGTGTGAAATAGTAAAAATTGAAAACAAGTTAAACAATGTAGCACACTGGACTGGTTACATAAGTTAAGGAATATTCACATGGTGTAAGATAAATATGTCAATTGCAGTCCATATTGTCAGGGAATGATATTCATCATGCACTGTTAAGTGAGAAAGGTAGGTTAGATAGGAGTCTTCTTAGTATGATTCAGTTTTTCTGAGAATATAAGATATTTAAGTAGACACTAAAAACTCTGGAATTACAGACATCCAAATAGTAACAGTGATTGTCTTTGGGTGGAAGGATAGTATAATTTTTACCTTTTTACTTTTTATTCATCTATATGTTCTTATTAACCTAAAACAAATACTGATTTTTCAGAAGTTTTTGAAAAAGGAAAGTGTTGGGAATGGAGCAGGTGATTGATTGGAGCACGAACTGAGTAGAAAAAGTATTTACATTAAACATAAGATGGGTTGAAGTTTTCTCTCTGAAATAATAGACGAGTGCTAAAGATGGGGCTCGCTGAAAGAATTAAATGAAGTAATATATGTGAAATACTTAGAATTTTCTGGCACATAGCAATTAATTAAGAAAATTGAGCACACTTAGTTCCTTAGAATTCAGTGTCAATAGTTGTTCTGGTTGACCTTTGTGTTGCTGGGGGCATTCTGCCATGTGTCAGCATCATTTAATAAATAATAACAACAATAAAAGTTAGCATTTATTAAGTGACTACTGTGTAGAGTGATGTCATTCCTGCAAGGCAACTGTTAACAATAGTTTCTCAAAGAAATAGGCTTTTCTTTTTACTGCGTACTCAAGATGTTTTAGCAGACATGATCTCACCTGCCCTTACAATGTATTGTTGGTCAGTTTGGGGGTGTTATCCTACTTTATACATGAGGCCAGGAAAGGGTAAAATCTCTGTTCAGTTATGATCTGGTTTTAGCCCCAGGCTTCCATATACTTACTCAAATGTTGCCTACAATAGACAAAAGGACCAAGGACTGATCAGCTTGAAGTTGTTGGGTATGATGACTCTATTGAATCATGCTGGGGCTCCTTTGACATCAGTTTTAAGGGTGGAATGAGGGTAAAGGAATTAAAATTTTTTCTTGCTCTATTATTAGGTAGAAAACAGGATTTGGGAGGGAAAGCCTTATCCATTTAAAATAAACTAACTTTGAGATACCTGTGTGACATCTAGATGGATATACCCTAATGTCATTTGAGTCTATTGATGTGGTGCTCAGAAAAGACCAGGCTGCAGATATAGATTTGGGGGCCACCAGAGAAGAAATGATAACTAAGGACATGGGAGCGGATGTGATCCCCAGAGAGAAGGTGCAGAATGTAAGAGCAGAAAGCAGCATAAAGAACTGGAGAAGGGATTGTGGCAGCTGGGGAAAGAAGCATCAAATTCCAACTGTGGATACCCTTCCAGACACTATCTCAGTATACCTATATAGTCTACATCAAATTGGATGATACTGTAGATGAACTTTCAGAACCTGATTTAAATTTTGTCTACTTTTCTTCTAAAATGTACTCATTGGAGATACTTGAGAAAATAGAGGCAATAAGAACAAACTTGTTCCCTCACCCAGATCTGTATCGTGAACATCTAAAAAAATTCTGATCAAGCCACATTGAACTGGGGTGCTGAGTGACTTTTTGACCTGGGGTGGCAATGAGATGAACTTGGGCAATAAAAAGCCACCCTGCAGCAGGGGCACAGGCCTGACCAGTGTCCATCTGCTGCGCAGGTCTCTTTTCTCATCCTCTCCTCCCTTCCCATTCTCCTTCCCTTTCCCTCTTTCACACTTCTCTCTGATTTCCTCCTCTGAGAGACCATTGACAATAGTCTCTTTGTGCTTCTGTGTCTTTTGGGGGTGATCGTTTCATTTCCATGACACCAGGTCATGCACCAATGGGCATTTGATGCAGAATGATAATTGTCGTTGCTGTGGTAACAAGATGACCCTGGGTACGTATGGCTGGATGCCAAGACTTTTCGGACGGTTGTTTACAGAGACTGAGAAAGCACCGGTCTTAGTGCATTGCATGAATCTTGATGTCCCATGCCTGGTATTATTTGGAACTGAATCACCCGGACTTTGGGAAGTGCTGTGTGAGACAGATGTATGACTGCCTGGTCCAGGGAAGACACAGGGCCGGCCCAGCCACACTCTGATGTCCTGATGCTTTCACATCCGAGGTTGCCACTCAAACATTTTGGGAAGGGCACCCTACTAGTATAGTAGCCGTGATTGTGGCAGGTCATGGGGGCAGGGGGGAGCCAGTGACCTTTCTTTAGAAAGCATGGCAGTTTCTTGGAAACTGAGGAAATTAGAAACTCAAGGATATTCTGCTATTTTGTTTTTATCTACTGATTTTAGGAATTTAAGTGGGTCTATTCCAGGCAAATGTGTTCAAAGGTGATTTTACAAAGATGGAGTATAGTTCTGTTATAAATTGTCACCCAAAGCATAGTATTTAAGGCTCAGGAAACTGGTTTTCTATTTTTAAATTCATATTTTACTTGCCTTATTTCAAAAGAGATTCTAAGTGTAGATTTAGCAAATTGATATGGTTCAGGGAAATTTTGTGTTTATGCCTCTGTTTGGTTAATTTCTCTGCTCTATTCCCTTGAGAGTGGGTTTTTGAAGAATGATTATGACTATTTTCAATGCTAACATTTTACATTCCTTCTTCATCATATCCCAGACTGAAGATTTTTTCCCTTTATTTCTCTGTTCAAACTGTGGCTCTTCTTGCCTTTAAACCAGAACTATCACGCTGCCATCTCCGGGTACAGAAGACTAGGCTATTGACCCCTGATGTGAGGTATCAAGCAGGATAACACCTCTTTGCTTTCAGATATATATATCTCCATGCCTTTCCCTCTCCACTGTGTCCTTCTCAGGCCTTGTTAAGGGCTTGGGCATTGTTGGGTTTGGGGATAAGCCTGAGGGGAGGGAGGGAATGGGAAAGAAGCCTTATTGGAGGGGTAGCTTCATTCTAACAGGTTCATGTCAAAGGAATTTGATCCAGCACTGACAGTGGGCTAAGTGTAACTCTTTGACCCTTGTTGACCATTTACATTTTAAAAAGTGAAAGAATAAGTGTATTACAAGCATCTTTGGGTATTAGAACATTTCCAAGTTTGCACACGGACATAACATATTATTAAATTGGGTGGATTTTCTTTTTTGAAAATAAAAAAAAGAATGACAGTCTGTTACTCTAAGAAATGTAATTACCAAGTAGAACAGATTTTTAGTGTTGGCTGCTCAGAACATTCTGTCCCTAACATTCTGTACATCAGGAACCACATTATCATCAGAAGGTTGTTTATTTAGTGCTTAGGGAATTGGGGCGAGCTGACTTAGCTCAATGTTGGTGCTGTCAACGTAGAAGAACCTGATGCACCCATGTCGATTATGGGGGTTGACTTGTGTGTGAAATCAAATACTTGTATTCAAGAGCTAGAGCATGTTTCTCTCTGTACACAATTAGAAATTTTGTCTGCCCAGATGACCCTTAGCCAGAGGTGGATTATCAGTTGATGGTAGTTTTATGACTGTTAAGATATATTATCAATTAGTTTGCATACAGGATTTGAGAAATGTATATTTTACAACAGGAGAAAACTGTAGTATTTGTAATGGATTCCCTCATACATATTAATATCTCGCTGTTCTGAACCTTTCTTATGAGTAATGATAACGTGTTGTTGATTTTTTGGAAACCAAGGTAAAATAAATTGTTACCTCTTTAGTTTTTTTCCCATTTCTACTTCAGTTTTCTGTTTGCTAAAATGTGGTTTAACTATAATCTTGCTAAATTTTGTGGCTTTCTTTCAATAAGCTGTAATGAAAATTCTGACATAATGAAATGGATCAATAAAAGAAAACTTCTGATTTTTACAGTCTTCCATCATTTAAAATGAATTAAGTGGATTATCTTGTTGATATTAGAAAAGATGGAATCTAGGCAAGACCAAATAAAACAGACAACTATTTTCTAAATCTTAAATCCATTTAAACTGACTTGGAGAATAATTCTTTGTAATCACTTAGTATTTAAGATCATCAATTTTCACCTCTTGTTATGCTGATCTGTGTAATCTATAGCCAAAAATTGAAAGTATTAAATCGCACCATGTTGCTTATAAAAATTACTTAAATTCTGATTGATTTTCTTCTGATATAAAAGTTAAACCTTTATGTTATGAATGTCATAATTCGTGAATGTCTATAAATACAAGTCACACATATGTGTCTAGGTGGAAATGACTGTATTTGGGGAAATAAGAAGATATTAGTAACACTCTGGAATTGCTTTTCAGTTATTTTTAAATTACGAATAGAAGTCCCAGATAAATGCATGTAAGAATTAAAGATTTTAAAATTAAAAAAATAAAAAACTAAAATTAAAAAAAAAAAGAAGTCCCAGATACATTTATTTAACTTAGAAAGTGGAAAAATTAGTATCTGGGAAAGAAGACCATATTATAGCCTCTGCATTGATGGACAGGATTATGCATCCACCTGGGCATTTGACTGCCTCTCTGAGACAGATTTCGGAGTTAGCACTCTGAGAGATTATTTTTCATAGTGAACTGTTTTAGTCTTCTTTATTATATTTTCTTAAACCATAGAAGCTCTTTATGCTTATTAACAACGCAAACAGATAAAATCTAAATTAAAACATAAAACTGCCCTCTTCTCACCCATTTTTACAGTTACCTACTGTTAATATGTTTCTGCATGGGCTGAACTATGCTGTGCTAAGTTGCTTCAGTTGTGTCCGACTCTTTGCGACCCTATGGACTGTACCCCGCCAGGCTTCTCTGTTCATAGCATTTTCCAGGCAAGAATATTGGAGTGGATTGCCATGCCCCTCTCCAGGGGATCTTCCTGACCCAGTGTATGAACCTCCATCTCAGATCTCTTGCATTGACAGGCGGGTTCTTTACCACTAGCATCACTACATATTTAAACATAAATGATAACACATATTCATATTTTTATCACAAAATGAGGTCACTGTCCATATATGGTTCTGTTCTGCAACATTTCACCTAAAATCATGTGTATATTTCCATGCATATCCTACCTCATTCCCTTTTGTTCATGGTAGTCATATCATTCAGCCTTTCCCTTCATGGCTCCTAAGTTTCTGGGCATGCTGAGGCAAGCTTTTACTCCCCGAAGAGTTTACAATAATTTTTAATATTTTATTTGAGCTTTTAAAAATAACTTTGTGTGTGTGTTTAATTCTTGTATATAGTTTTATGTGTGGTATGAAGTAGAGACATAATTTTACTTCTTTTTCCCAGCCCTAGACATTGACTATGCCATCCACTTTTTGGCAGACCTTTTTAGACATCATTAGTTATAGGTTATCTACCTAATGTTATTCTTCTCTATAAATGGAAACATTATTCCTCTTTCTGCTATCCTCCTGGTACGATGCACTAGAGACTTTTGGTGAAGTCCTATATTACAGAACCTCTTTATTAAAGATGGAGTGAATTATATTGGGTTGTCATACTAGTAATTAGTTTTTATGGGTCTATTATGAAATAGAGAAAAAATATAAGAAGTTTAAAACACCAAAGGATAAGTACAGTGCACTATGGGCTATGAAAATGCTACAATTTGTAAATGGTAGTCTAGCAGGTGACTTACATTAGTGTGACAACACTTCACTCAAAGCATGACAAGGAATGAGCTAATTGGTGTATCTGAGAATTTGAAAATCTGCTAGGTAACTCAGTCTTCCAAGCAGAAGAGTTATTATATATTGTCACATATGCCTTGGGACCAAAGATAAGAAACTGATCTTTTTGAAACATGGAATGAACTGTTAGATCTAGAGGGCTTGAGCACTGTGAATTAAGACATTTTGGAGGACACTTACAAGATAAAGTAATATTCTTTTTTAAAAAAATATAAATTTATTTTAATTGGAGGTTAATTACTTTACAATATTGTATTGGTTTTGCCATACATCAACATGAATCCACCACAGGTATACAAATATTCTTATCAGAAAACTGGAAGGGGTACAGATTTAAATTTGTAAAAGACACTTGTGCACAAATAGATAATATAATTAAAAAGTGTACAATGACACGCTGATACTGGAGACAGTTGGTTGCAGTAGCAATTGATTAAAAGATTCTATGAATGAGTTTGATATTCAATACTCCTTTCACTAGTAATATATATCCTTTTAAGCAAAAGAAATAAGAAAATGTTGGCGTATGGTCTCAATAGTGCAATACTTCCTAAAAACTTGCTAGAATAGAAGGAAGCTATTGATTTTTTTGTGTTTATCTTTGCCTCTCCACCTCTTCTATTTTGCTTACTGACTTCATGATCTTTAAATAGTACTTGTGTTTTAAACAAATACAGTCATGTCAATTGTAAACAGAAATTCGTTTTAACTTTTCCCAATTTTACACTAATGATTTATATTCTTATTGCAATAAATTGAATCACCAGAAATATTATTGAATGAAAACAGAGATTGTGGATGATCTCGACTTGTTCCTGGTTTTAGTGGAAATGACTTTGGCATTTAATGGTTAAATGAGGATTGCTGTTAGCTGTTGGTAAAAAGCACTTTCAATATTTAAGCCATTCCCTTCTATTCTTGTTGGTATCCATTAGGAGTAGCTGCTGAGTTTTTTCTATCCTACTTGGTCATAGTAGAGCTTTTTCTTGCCAAACTTTTTGGGTTCTGTTTGTTTATAAATTTTATATTTTGTTAGTATTTTATTTTTTATATTATTAATATTTTTATAGTTGCCTTTTATGTACTATCTTTAGCAAATTTTGATCTTAAGTTTGCCAACTTTATAAAATTCATTAGTTAACTTTCCATTTTTTTCCTATTTTCTGATAGAGTTTAAATGATATTGATCTTTGTAGTAAGTGTTAGTTGCTCAGTCATGTCCAACTCTTTGAGACCCCATAGACTGTAGCCTCTGTCCGTGGAATTCTCCAAGCAAGGATGCTGGAGTGTGTAGCCATTTCCTTCTCCAGTGGATGTTTACAACTGAGGGATCGAACCCAGGTCTCCCCCTTCCAGGCAGATTCTTTACCATCTGAGCTATCAGGGAAGCCCAATATTAGTCTTATCTCTTCTTTAAAGGTAATACAGAACTGAATTGCAAAACCATTTGATCCTGGTTCCTTTTTTAGTGGTAGGTCTACAATCACATTTCTAGTCTTATCTTTAGTAATTTGTCGTCTCAAATTTTCTGGTTCTTGGATTAATATTGATAACTTCTACTGGGAAATCATCCATTATCTTTAGATTTTAAATTTGATATCAAAGATGTATATATAAAACTATAGCTCTTTTAATCACATCTATTTATGTAGTGAAAGCCTTCATTATTCATAATTTGTTTACTTTTGTTTTTCTTCTATTATTACTTAGTTTTACTTATGAAGAGTTTATTTTATTGGTCTTTGAAAGAACCAGGATTTTATTTATCATTTCTACAATGTTTTTTTCTGATCATTATTTTTAAATTTTTGCAAATTTCTTTTCTCTTTGGATTTGTTTTCTTGTACTTTTCCAGTTCTTCAAGAAGAGGGCTTATTTCTTTTATTTATGGGCTTCTTGAATAATAGTGGTAATTAAGATTATTTTTCTCTGAGTACAGCTTTAGTCATGCCCCATAAGCCTTGATATGATGTATTCTTTTTCTTTTTGTCTTGCTTTTAGCTTGTAGTTTTACTTATAATTTCCTCTTTGACCCAGGGGTTATTTTGGAGAACAGTGCTGCATTGTCAGGCAGTTATATTTAATGGTAATCTTTTATTTATTTGTAATTTTATGCTGTTAAGACAGTGTACCTATAAATTCATTCCTTTTTTAGAATGTATTTCCTGTTTCATTTAATCTGAGTTTTTAAATTTGAAAATCATGTTTTTATCCCAGAAATTATTTTTTCTGCTTTAGCTGTATTTTTTTCAGTACTGTTATTAGTTACTTTGCTAAAGATTACACCTGACTCCTTAAGTAGTTCTATTTCTGTGGGGGATAATGTAAGTTTTAAAGTGCACAGACAATGAATATGAATAGTCATTTATGGAAGTAATACAAGTGACTGGAGAAATTTGGGGACTAGAAACTCCAAGGAGGGTCTTCTGGAGGTATCCCTTGAAGGCAGGACTGGGATTTGAATGAAATAAATTTTATGATTCTGTGTTTATTCTTCACTATATGTGCATTTTCTTCAAACATTGTTTCTTAGACATACCTAGTGATGCCTTTGGAGAAGGAAATGGCAGCCCACTCCAGTGTTCTTGCCTGGAGAATCCCAGGGACAGGGGAGCGTGGTGGGTTGCCATCTATGGGGTCACACAGAGTCTGACACGACTGAAGCGACTTAGCAGCAGCAGCAGCAGCAGCAGCAGCAGCAGCAGCAGCAGCAGTGATGCCTACCTAAGTGGTAGATTACCTTCTTCCCAAGTCGCTCAAATGGGAAAGAATCTGCCTGCAATGCAGGAGACCTGGATTTGATCCCTGAGTCAGGAAGAACCCCTGGAGAAGGGCATGGCAGGCCACTCCAGTATTCTTGCCTGGAGAATTCCATGGCAAGCAGCCTGCAGAGAAGCCTGGCAGGCTATAGTCCATGGGGTCCCAGAGAGTTGGACACAACTGAACGACTAATACTTTCACTTTTTTTCAGTGATGCCTACCTAAGTGGTAGATTAAATAATTTTCAGACAGTATCATTAGACTGTTTATTATTAGACCATAATTTGTTTTCTCACTCTAGCTCCCCTACCTCTTCCAGATTTGTAATGTATCACATTACCACAGTGCTCCAGCTATCATTATTGTATTGTATGTTGATTACCTTAGTTGTAGCCTAAAAGAGCTATGTTCAGAATTTAGTGTCCAAGAGAAAACAAGCTGTGTAGAGACTATAGCTTGACCAACAGCTGATACCATTTCCCAATGGGCTATTCCTACTTATGTCACCAAAGGAAATCTCTGAATAGTCAAAAATAAAAAAATACAGAGTAATTTACCAAAAACTATTGAACATTTCCATGTACTCTCTCATTGGAATCCTGAAAAGTGCAATTTCCTTCTTTCCCTGAGGATGGATTCTTATTCACTCTTAAAATGGAGATTTAATGTTGCACTGGAGATGATAAATATACACCTATTTGCATGTATGTATTGGCCTGGCCAAAAAGTTTGTTCAGTTTTAAGTAAAAATAAAAAGATGTATTTTTTTTCCTTTTCACCAAGAACTTTATTGAATAGCATAATTCACTAACCAAATGAACTTTTTGGCCAACCCAAAATATATGGTAAGCTATTATGTTTTTGATATAAACTTATATTCTTGTTTTTCTCTCCCACAATCTTTTTTACTTTCCCATTTTCCCCATTCTTTTCTTCGGGAAAGGTTTATGGAAGGGCTTTGTCATTTCCCAAAGCCCAAACACATGAAAGTATCATGCTAGGTATAGTTGATGCTCTACAGTAAGCTGTGTAATAAATATGGTTTTATTTACTTTCAACCTGCTGAAGAGTCAGTGTGTTCAGTATGAGGATTCATGTCTTGCTTCAGTTGTTGAAACTCCTGTGGCACAATCTCTTCAAATATCGCCTTTTGCTTATTCACTCTAGTCTTTCTTTATGGAACTTCTTCCAAGCATATTTTGATACTTTTCATTCTTTCTGCCATGTCTCCTAGCTTCTCATTCATATTTTGCACCACTTTATGTTTTTATGCTGCATCCT
The DNA here is from genome assembly GCF_042477335.2 of Ovis canadensis. NCBI lineage: Eukaryota > Metazoa > Chordata > Mammalia > Artiodactyla > Bovidae > Ovis > Ovis canadensis. The sequence goes on from NC_091727.1 coordinate 135,359,932, forward strand.
GGGTGATTTTTTGAGATCTATCTTTGAATGTTTTAGTTATCTCCTTGCTTTTGAGTTTGCCTCTGCTCAGGCCACATATGTTTAACCAGTTCCAGATTAGTTTTTATGTTTTTGTCCTTTGGGATTGCTAACGTGTGGAACCGTGATTTCAGCCCTACATATTTGGGTGGAGCTGTCCTGGATTCTGATAACTCCCATGGGTCTCTCTATCCACCCATGACCTCACATAAAAGACAAGTTTTCTTGTTATATATCTTTGCTGTGAGAAAAGGTTTTCTAGTCATCATTTTAGGTACCAGTTGTACTTCTATGAGATCTGGATTTAGACAGGAGCTTGATACCAGCTTCCCATCTTCCACTGGGTGGAAGCCTCCTGTTACTGTGTGGGATTAAAACCCTGTTCCCCAGCCCTTAAAGCCAATATCCATCTTTTGTCTTTATCTCTGTTTGTCTTTATCTCTTGCTCACTGTTGTTAGTCCCTTCTTTGTTTCTTGGGGATTTCCATTTCATGATTATGAGGTTGATTATTTCATGATTATGAGATTGACTATATTACTACTTTTAGAGGGGAGTACATATTCTGTCATTTCTGTGAGTTGTCAATGAAAGGGATCAGTGCTGAGTCAGTTCAGTCTGCTATTAACTGGGAGTTCCTCAGATAGTTTTGTTGGATTGAATTGTGTAGATGATTTATGTGGTGCCTCTTAAGAGACATCTTGGGGGAACGTGTTTTGTATTTCTTCCAGTCACATAGTATAGCTTCTTAACAAGCTCTCTGTATCCTGGAATGGCAATGATAGGGAAGCAGAAGAGAAAGTCTTGATTATTCAAGGAAGACACAGAAGCGAATGGAAAGCCATCATGTCTGAAGAGGCCACAAGGAGGGAATGAAATTGGTGAATTATGTAAAACAATACTAGAATCACATGGGCTCCTTCCTTCCAAGGACTCTAAGGCACTCTTATAAGCATCTTTAAATTTAGACACACCATGGAGAAAACATGGAGAAAACTGATACTGTTTCAGTCACCCCCATGGAAAGAGAAGACAGAACAAAAATTTTGAGTGTTGCTATGAAAAATAAAAGTTGGTTGTCTTACACATTTGAAGTTGTGGACTGAGATTTATTATGGTTACATGTAAATACACACACACATATATATTATATATATATACATGCATGCATATTCACCACAGTGTATTAGAATGGCATTCTGTAGCAATAACATTGCAAGACATTTATATTGTCATCTTTGCCTAGTTAACTACACTTTTCCTTATTTTAGCTCAAAGTTTACTCCCTGGGGGAATTTTTCTGTCCCCTTTCTACTCCATCAGAGTGTTTTGATCTTCTGCTATATACTCTTATATACCAGTGTCCCATTCTTTCTTTGCACTTACACGGAATTAAAATTATACATGTACTTGTGTGATTACTTGATTGATGTATATCTTCCACTAGTCCATGAGCTTCATGAATGCAAAGATTTAGTTTGTTTTTTTCACCATTGTATTCTCAGTAACTTGCATATGCACTCAATGAAGACTTAATAAATGGATAAATGAATACATTTCTGCATTGTTTGAATATTTTTACAATGGTTGTATTAATTTCATTATTAAAATAAAGATTATCCCATTTAGAACAAATATAAACATAGATCTTCTGGGCCAGTAATTATTTGAAGGTCACGCTTCTTATTAAAAATGTATTGGTAATTATAGCCAATTTCTCCTGAAAAATCCACATACACCCTCCTTTCATTCCTAACAAAGAACTTTACATATACTTAAGGTATTTCTAGATTTGGCCAAGAGAACATCTGGTCTAGGCTTCTCAGTGTGTGGTCAGTGGGTGAGAGTTCCTTGGACATTGGCCTAAACCTGACTGAGGGGTGACCAGGGAGGAGGTGGAATGACAAGCAGCAACCTTGCTGCAAGGTAGACTCCTGGGTTCCCAGGAGTTTGGGAATGAGAGGCCTACCAGACCACACTCCTCAGGCTAGGTGGGAGGTAGCAGAATGGCCAATGGGGAGCTTCTGCTCAGGGAAAGAAAAAGTGGGTTTCTGTCACTTCTCTAGGCTGCATGGAAACCCTCAGTTGTAGGGGTCTAAGAGAGAGGGATCCCAATCTGTTTCCATTGGTGGGAACACTGCTGCCATCTATATTGACGCTGAGTTATCTGTGGAAATTTGGGAGCGGGATGGAAGGGGCCAAGGCATTTCCTCAGGTTACCACTTTGGTCACCTGTTCATGGTTATTTTTGAGGTGAGCAACAGAGTCAGGTGCAAAGAATGAGAGGCTGTGGAATTTGGGAAGGGGTTGAGAGGCAGCACCTTATGCCCATCCTGATGGGACAGGGAAAATCAGACCATCTTTGCAACTCTTACACTCTCGGCTGCCTGGGCCTCACAGCTCTTCCTTTTGCCCAGAGTGGAATCTCACTGTTTAGAAAGATTCAGTCTGAAAACTTATCAAATAGTTTAAGCACATTTATAACTCTTCTTACATGGAAAAATACTACAATTGTAAAACTTCATTGGACTAAGGCACTTGCATGAAGTGAAGCCTCCGTCTTAAGTTGGAAATATCTTTTGGGGCCATGCTGGGTCTTCGTCATGGTGCATGGGCTTCTTTAGCTGTAGTGTGCGGGCTTAGTTGCCCTTTGGACATGTGGGATCTTACTTTCCCCACTAAGGATCAAACCCACGTCCCCTGTATTGGAAGGTGGATTCTTAACTACTAGACCACCAGGGAAGTCCTGATAAGTATCCATTTTGATTGAATGCAGCCATAAGTCTGATTCTGGGCCAATGAATTGTGACAGAAGTGATGTAAGTCACTTTCAGATTTTTTTATATAAGACGTCTCCACGCTTCATCTGTGTTCTCTCCTTTCTCATCCACCAGCCAATAAATGTTCCATAAAACCTCCCTGCTGACCTGAAACATTAACTTGAGACTTTTTTGAGAGAGAAATACTTATTTTTGCTTTTAAAATCATACTGTCTATGTTTTTGAGTCTTCTGTTATAACAGTTTTAACCTTTTATGCTACTATGACATTGATGGATTTCTCCTCTTCCTTTTCTGACTTCAGATAATGAAGATTATACTAATCAAATTCCTTCCTTCATATCACACCATTTGCATTGGTCTAATAAAAATATTTTCCTCTTTTCTTTCTTCATTCATTTACTACTTTGTTTCTTTCATCTCTATTCTTCACGTCCATCTTCCTCCCAATAGACAACTGTCCTGTTTGATGTGCACATTCTTATTTATTTGAGTTATTTTAGAAATTATATTATTTCATATGAATGATTTCTAATTTAATAAAGACATGGTGCTGTGGTTCTTATTCTGTTTTTTTCCCCATTCAGCAGTATTTTTTAAAATGTTACAAGTTATTCTGGGTACATTTATTCTGTAGTTTCCAGCTTTTGCTTAATGTACTAAAGTGTTCATCCACTCTAATTAACTTCATTTTCCTAGAAATAGATTCTAAACTGCTTCCAACTCCTTACTACCTCAAACACTGAAATGATTGTCCTCTTATATGTCCCGTTATGGACCTGTGTAAGAAGTGTTCTGGAATATAAAAATGGAATTGTTAGGCCATAGGGCATATGTGTGGGCTTCCCTGGTGGCTGTGATGGTAAAGAATCTGCCTGCAATGCAGGAGATCCAGGTTTAATCTCTGAGTCAGGAAGATCCCCCGGAGAAGGGAAAGACTACCCACTCCAGTATTTTGCCTGGAGAATTCCATGGACAGAGGAGCCTGGCAGGCGACAGGCCATGGGGTCCCAAGAGTCAGAGACGACTGAATGACTCACACACACGCGCACATACACACAAGGCATCTGTGTAGTTAATTTGATTAAATACTGTCAGATTACTTTTTGGAATAGCAGATACAGTCTAAAATCTAATTAGCTGCCTGTTTGTGTAAGAGTTCCTATTACCCTTGCACCCTCACTAACAATTGGCACGTCCTAGCTTTTGAATTGCTAGCCAAATAGGTGTAAATGTACATGCATCCTCTGCTTTTTGAAAGTTCACTCTTACAAAAGACTTATGTTAATACCTCTTTCTGCTAACAGAAAGAAATATGAAGAGGATTTCGCTTTTATGAAAAAATGGAGAAAAAATGAAAACAGCAGTTCAGGGTTTGTTTTGCAGCAAACCATTGTAGAGCTAGCATGCACCCAGAACATCAAACTCTTTCTCCCGATACTACACTCAGCATCTCCTGAAACTTTGAAATGTATCTGTGATCATCTGTGTTTTATCTTATTTATTTTGTGCATCCGTTAGCAAGATGTGTCCTAAGGTGATTATTTCTACACTTTAGACCATTTCTGTTTACAAAACACCCTACTTTGGAAGAATGGGGAACACCTGTATTTATAATTGTATTTTAATGAACAATTATCTGATTAACGATGAGTTTGAACATCTATTCATGTATTTTTAAGCATTTTGGTATGTATACTTGTGTGCTAAGTCACTTTAGTCATGTACTACTCTTTGTGACCTCATGGACTGTAGCCTGCCAGGCTCCTCTGTCCATCGGATTCTCCAGGCAAAAATACTGCACTGGATTGCCATGCTCTCCTCCAGGGGATCTTCCCAACCCAAGGATAGAACCTGTGTCTCTTTATGTCCCCTCCATTGGCAGGTGGGTTTTTTACTCCTGCATGTATTTTGCCAGTTTACAATGGTGTGTTCCTGTCTTTTTCTTTTGGTACAAGAGTACTTTGCATATGCTAGATACTAATCCTTTGTTAGTTTAAGATATTGCAAATATCTTTTTTCCTGTCATCTTTTAACTTTGTTCGTGGTGCCCTTTATCAAATAGAAATTCTTATTTTTATATAATAAAATATTACATAAATATTTAAATATTACATACATATGTATATTTGTAATATTTATGTAATATTTAAATATTTAAATTAAATATTAAAAATTTTTTGCCTTCTGGTATGTATTTCTGAGGTTTTGTTTAAGAAATTATTATCCATTTCAACTGAAGCTGAAACTCCAATACTTTGGCCAGCTGATGCAAAGAACTGACTCCTTGGAAAAGACCCCAGTGCTGGGAAAGATTGAAGGCAGGAGGAGAAGGGGACGACAGAGGATGAGGTGATTGGATGGCATCACTGACTTGATGGACCTGAGTTTGAGCAAGCTCCGGGAGTTGGTGATGGACAGGGAGGCCTGGTGTGCTGCAGTCCATGGGGTCACAAAGAGTCGGATACGACTGAGAGACTGAACTGATCCAATTCTCTGCCACAGAGATAGTCTCTTATCCTGTATTTGTAATTTTAACTTTATATTTTGAAACAATTATAGATTTACAGGAAGTTTGAAGGCTAATACAGACAATTCTTCTGTTTTCTTCATAGTTTTCCCCAATCTGATATCAAAATTCGAAAACTGACAGTAGTACAATATTTGTGTATAGTTCTGTGCCATTTTCTCTCACTATTGCAACCAGGATTTGAAACTATTCTGTCACCACAAAGATCTCCTTTGTATTTTCCTTCTAGTCACACACGCACTCCCCCTCGCCATCCCTTACTCCCTATTTTCCATTTCGATTGTTCTTTTTTATTTCAAGAATGTTATATAAATTGAATCACACAGTATGTGAGGGTTTTCTTAAGATTGGCTCCCTGCCCTCCACTCAGTATAATGCTCTTGAAATCCACTCAAGTTGTTGTATTAATAATAGTTCATTCCTTTTATAGCCAAGTAGTATTACATGGCTTGTTTAACCATTCATGTATTTTTTTATCTTTAATAATGCCTCTGTCTTAAAACCTGTTTTGTATTATAAATTAATTTGGCTATTAATTTCCTTTTGGTTAGTGTTTACATGGAATATTTTTCTAACTTTTACTTTCAAAGTTTCTGCATGCTTATGTATGTATACGTACATACATACATATATACATACATGTATACATGTATAAGCTTATCATGTATATTGGGTTTCTAAAAATCAGACAAAATCTTTAAGCTAGTAAGTTTAGCCCATTTTTACCTATTATTTTTATTAATACATGTGAACTACGTGCTTTCTCTCTCTTTTTTTTTGCTCTTTTGAGGCTTCACTTTTCTCATTTCTCATCTTCTTTGGATTAAATCATCCTTAGTGCATTTTTCCCTTGAATGCATTAGACATTTTACGCTATCTATTATTTTAGTGGTCACTCTTCCAATTTTATCATTCATATCTAACTTCAGTCTAGAGTTAATCAATTATATTAAGAATAGGTGAGAATCCCAATTGTGATTAATTTGGACTAACATAAACTTCTTGGACATACTCAAAATCTGTAAAATCTACAATTCTTTTCTTTTTTGTTCTGATAATGTAGTATCATACTCAGACCTAGGGTGTTTTCATATTTGAAAGTATGAGTCTCAGTGAAGGCATGAGACAAATTGCTATTTATTTTCCTTATAAGTAAGGCACAAAGCTAACTATTTTTAAAAGGCCCAGAAAGGCTCAGAATTTCCCAGATCACCTGCTCAAACTACCAGTTTCCCCCATTTTACTAAAGAAATGTGATAAATGGTACATTCAACTGATATAACAATTAAGTAAAGAAAAAGGCCAATTTCTAACTCATTCTTCAAGTTGTCTGTCTGACAGCTTTAAGTGAAGAAAAATTCATGCAGTAGGATTCTGTAATTGCTCTATTTTATCTTTTGCATTTAATTAGGTATTCCACAATTTAGTCTACTCATTGTTTTCACTGGAATTTGCTCATTGATTTTAGAAACAAACATCTGATCCCACTCAAATCCTCTTCTCCATGGTTATTGTCACCTCGAATGTATTGTCAGAGGGAAGGACTCTCAGTTAATTGTAGGCTATTAGTTTTCAATGCCACATTGTGGAACAAATCCTTATTTGCCTTTTGCCCACCTCAACCCAAATAACTCATGTTTTCTTGAGGCTCTGTTGCTTACTAACCCACTTCTGTTCTTACTCTTTGTCTGTAGACTTTTGTTTAAGCACAAGAAATGAATTTAAGGAAAGATGCTGTGATATATCTTACAAGTAATGGAAAAATTGAATACCTGGCCTGATAAATGATGAAAACAAGTGCACCTCAAGGACTCCAAGAGCAGGAGTTTGTATCACGTCATCCTTGTGCTCTACCACTAAAATGACAGCCCTGTATTCTCAATTCTTACATGCATCAGTTCATATTCTTTAAAAATAATAAAAAGGACCATGAAAACTTATTGATCCAATCGATTTCCCAGACCAATAAGTTAAAGCAAGGAAGGCAAGACTTTTTAATGCAAATTTGGTTGTGAGAATTGCCTCCACTTCAACGATGCCCCGGACACACAATGTAAAAGGTAAAAACTATAGTATGACAGGATGTCTAAGAATGTTTCAACAGTTGTACTTCAGTAGTAATAGAACACTATGTGGCTGCTGCTCAGTTCCTGGTGCCTACTGTCGTAATTTTACCAGGTTAAATCTTTCCAAAGAACTACCTTTTTAAGTCTCAGCACCACCTGGACTATGCTGTTGATCATTCTCATCTGATGTGACCTAAGACACGAAAACTCAGACTTTAGGAAATGAAATATTTGCCTATTGTGTGATTCTTAGCTCATTCATAAGTCCAGTCTACATGTCTCTGCATGGGAATAGGTTCCATCTGAAGGCAGTGGAAATTTCTACTGTTAATCACAGCAAAGGAAGCTGGTTGGATTACTCTCATAGCTGGGACCAAGCCAAGAGACATTAATACATCCATCTTCAGTATATAAGCTCATATACCATCTCTACTTCATCCAGAAGAAGACATTACTGTTCCAGGACTGACAACTTTTCAGATTCTCCTTATTAAGGGTTCTAACAATCTGGAATCTAGCCTCACCCAAGGTCATGTCATTACCAGAGCAATGATATTCTTTAATACATGACCACAGGTTTGATGTCATACGGGTTACAGTGGTCACAGTAAAACTGAATAAGACCAACATTAGACCCAGTGTCCTCCATCATTTCTCTTCTAAAAGGAGAAAAAGAAAAAAGGCTTCCACATTCATTGTTACCACTACTGATCTCTTCAAAAAGTCCTTAAGTATTATGAGCTGTCAAGCCTATGGCTGTGGATACAAGCTTTCCAAAATTCTAATTTTGCTTGAAAGTTCAAATTTTATTGTTCGTGGCAAATACTTTCAACTGTTTTCCTTGAAGTTTCACTTCATTCATTTTCAAGAAAATGTCTACCGAGTATCCAAGTCAAAAAAACCACAGTCTTTCTGCCAGTCATCCTTTCAAGTGAAATGGTGTTCCACATCAAAAGCAGCTAATTCAGGCACAATTCAAATGATTGTGTAAACATTTTCCTTTGAGACAACCATTGTATTAAGTTATGCAGCAGAAGTGCTTTTTGCATCCTTCGATTACACAGAATTTTTAAAAGATATGCACTCAAGCGTCAAGATTTAATTAAAAATATAATTTTATTATAGGGCTCCATTAAAGACATTTTAAAATGAAATTGGATTACAAGAATTTGTTGAGTGTGTGGCTACAGAGAAATTGATCACTACCAGTACAGTTTGGGGACACTGCCTTGATCTATGCTGAGGCACTAGAAATTTAACCCACCATTGCTTTGTTTTGAAAATAATTTTGATCTTACAGTTCTAGGGACCTGTAGTGGTCTGTGAACTACACATTAAGAACCACTGATGTACAATGATTCCAATTCTGTGTAAAAATACATTGTGATGACATAATAAACATCAACATTCAGAAAACTAAGATCATGGCATCTGGTCCCATCACTTCATGGCAAATAGATGGGGAAATAATGGGAACAGTGACAGATTTTACTTTCTTGGGCTCCAAAATCAGTGCAGATGGTGACTGCAGCCATAAAATTAAAAGACCCCTGTTCCTTGACAGAAAAGTTATGACAACCTAGGCAGCATATTGAAAAGCAGAGACACTATGCCAACAAAGGTCCGTCTAGTTAAGTCTATGGTTTCTCCAGTGGTCATATATGGATGTGAGAGTTGGACTGTGAAGAAAGCTGAGTGCCGAAGAATTGATGCTTTTGAACTGTGGTGTTGGAGAAGACTCTTGAGAGTCCTTTGGACTGCAAGGAGATCCAACCAGTCCATCCTAAAGGAAATCAGTCCTGAATATTCATTGGAAGGACTGATGCTGAAGCTGAAACTCCTATACTTTGGCCACCTGATGCGAAGAATTGACTTCTTGGAAAAGACCCTGATGCTGGGAAAGATTGAAGGCAGGAGGAAAAGGGGATGACAGAGGATGTGATGGTTGGATGGCATCACCTACTCAATGGACATAAGTTTGAGCAAGCTTGGGGAATTGGTGATAGACAGGGAGGCCTGGCATGCTGCAGTCCACAAGGTTGCAAAGAGTCAGATACAACTGAGCGACTGAACTGAACTGAACTGAAAGAATCTTCACTGACTTTTTGGACTGATGCCACAGACTTACATATGGTGAATGTCTTTTCATGCCAATAATATAAAAGTACATTGCAGTTTTTAATAATAGTTGTATAATATTTTACTGTGTGGACATGCTCTTGCATATTTTATATGTGGACATACCTATTGTTTAGTCAGTCCCATGGTGTTAGCCATTTAAGTTGCTTCTATTTTTTCTTAGAAACACTGGTCAACTGCATATAATTGATATTCCTCTGCATACAATTATTTATTTCTCTAGGGAAAAAAAAATCCTACAAGTACAGTGCTCTGCTGAAAGGTAGGTACATCTTTAGAGCTTCTTATATAGATTAGCAAATTGCCATCTAGATAAGTTGTACCAATATATATGCCAACCTGTCCATTTTCTATGTCCTTCCCCTCCCAGGCGTCCCTATCTCTATTTCTGCCACAGCCTACCATACACTTGCTCCAAAATGAAGATTTCATGAGAGGTGTCAGGAAAGCAGGCTGGGTTTGGAAAAATCTCTGAGACTTCTCCCATTTTCTTCTTTCATAGCTTCATTGGGCCAGGGAGTAGAGGAAGGAAGATCTTCCTGCTCTTAAGTGAACTCAGGGGTGGGGGTGGAGTTCCCATAAACGCCTCAACCACTTCCTCTCTTCTAAAAGAAGATGGACCTAAACCTCTGACTTGAGCGGGGAAATCACTCTTTGCACAAAGAGTCATTCTTTTTGTCTCACTTCTCTTTCACATCATTATAAATGGTAACTCAAACAAACCAAAGGAAGAAAGAAATGGTAACTCATTCTGACATTACTTGGTTGCCAGAATTGCCTAAGGAAGAGGGCTCTCTTTGTCAGACCCTGCACAAGATCATACAATCCTTTCTCTCTGTCAACCTAGAGACAAGACAGCAGATTTTGGTAATTTTTTGAAAAGCATCTCTTATCATTTCCTAACGTTTCCAATAGTCACCACCCTATTTCACTCTTCATCAGCTTATGCTTGGTTTGTCATACATTCGTGCATGCTGAGTCACTTCAGTAGTGTCCAAGTCTGTGCAACCCTATGGACCATAGCCTGCCAGGTTCCTCTGTCCATTGGATGCTCCAGGCAAGAATACTGGAGCGGGTTGCCATGCCCTCTTCCAGGGGATCTTCCCAATCCAGGGATCAAACCTGCATCTCTTTTGTCTCCTGCATTGGCAGGCAGGTTCTTTACCATTAGCACCACCTGGGAAGCCCCCTGGTTTATCATAACTTCTTAACAAATGTCTCCACACCTAATGCCATCCCAGCTCCAGCCCATTTTGCACATTGCCCCATTACCTTTCCTTTTGCCAAAATTGTCGAGTAACTCCCAGAAAATGATAGGATCATATTTCAATATTCCAGCTTGCAGTTCAGGATCTTCCCCAAACTTTTCACACCCTATATTTCCACCTTAGTCTCTCATCACTTCTCTTCCCACAGTTTCCAGTCCAGGCAAACTGGTTAACTTCCTGTCACTGGAACAAATTTGCATGTTTTTCTTCAAGTCCTTTCCCCTCCTGGAATGCCCTTCTATGTTTTCTCTTGCTGCCCTTCAGGGCCCACCTTAAGTGTGCCCTTCCTCCTTGAAGCTTCCTAGCAACCTCTGCTTTGTTTAAACAGATAGCATATATTTGGCAATAAGCATATACCCAAGTACTGTTAGTAATCTTTTTGTATTTGTGTACCTCATCTCTCCGACTAGATTTTATTTTTTATAATTGAGTCCATTTTAATGAAAGAAAAATGTTTGTTTTTAGATGTAAGTTTGGATAAAAAAATGCATTTAGTTCATCTGAGTAGTGGTTGGCATCATAATTAAAAAAAATTGATACCCCCTAATGCTAATTTAAGAGATGTTTTAAACATCCAAAAGAAATTATGAAAAATTCCAGCTAGATTTTATATTCAAGCAAGAAAACCATTCTTTAAATTGACTGAAACATACAATTTTATTAATGATACACAAATGAAGTCTTTGGTGAATAAATTCAAGTCAAAACAGATGACAGAAGTATAGGCTATTCATGATGGACAGGTTCATTGTCAATTCACATAGAGCAATCAGTAAAAATATTTCTATTCAAGCAGCACGATTAAAAGTCACAAATATACTTTCAGGACAAGAGGACTATTTATTTGGTATTCATAAAATGGTTCAGCTTAAAGCTGGAGATAGTCACAGATAATATCACTCTGATAGATACATGAATCAAAACTGGCAGCTGAAAGGATCCCTTTACTATATGAGAGGGTGAAAAAGCAGTAACTTTCAATTTTCATTGCTCCCAGACTGCAAAACCAGACATTTCTTCAAGTTTTCGAGAGCACATAGACAATCAGAATTTGTCCACTAGTTTTATAACTTTCACTTTCACCAAGAGGTCATGGTGATCTGCTAAGGCTCGAATTTTCTTTACGCACACTCCAGATGCAGTACATAAGTAAAAAAGGGAGCCTTTATTGAATTCTCTGTAGTTGAATACTTCTGCCCTGAGATTGTCATAGATGATCTCAAATAGAGTCAGGGCATTAATAAGAATTTCTGATTCCACATAAGAATTGTAGAGGGAACTAAATGATGATGGCACTTGGGTACTGAGTAGCTTTTTTAACATATCTGGATTTTCAGCAAAATTCGAAAGTATTTTCAAAATCTCAACCTTGATTTTTCCACCTCCCTGAGATAACAAACGGAAAAAGTTTGCAATAGAATTGACAAGCAGGTGCTGGTAGTCGTTAGTAATAGTCATGTTTGTTAAAAATTTTAATCCAACTACCTGTACTGCTGAGTTCAGGTTAGAGGCCATGATGTCATCCATCACTTTATTCATGTATATCTGAAGCCGGCCCTGATTTTCATAATTCTCACTCAGGTTATTCATGGCCATTAAGGCTTTTTCCTTAATGTGAGGATCAGTTTTGTTGATCATGTTGGCAATAATTGGGAGGCCTCCCAACTTGCGAATTGTGTCTTGGTTGCATGAATAATTGGCATTATTGCTCAGAGTGAGCAAAGCTACCTGTTGGATGAAAGGATCATCCGACTTTTGAAGCAAAGCAAGGACTTTCCTGAGATCTCGGACACCCAGAATCTCATCAATTTCATAAGGAAAGGGGCGCTTCTGCATGGGAACAGATCTCTTCCCTTTCCCTTTCTGCTGGGTCTCAGGCTCAGAGTCTGATTCCGATTCTGTGTCTGTCCATCCAGACTCTCCTTCCTCAGAATCAGGAACCTCTGCCAGGAAAGCCTGGCCCCCATTAGCAGACGCTGCCGCGGCTGCTGCAGCCCCATCTCCGGGCCGGAAGCCCAGCCCCAGCTCATCTACTTCAACCTTATTTTTCTTGCCCTTGCCCTTGCCTCCAGTCCGGGACCTGGTTACACCCTTAGCTCCACCTTTGAGTACAGCTCCAGTAGCTGACCCGGCCTTAGGTATAGCCCCAGTATGAGGCCCGGGGGTTGCTTTCTTAGCGGCTGCCGCTGTTCTAGAGGACCCTGAAGGCCCAGGAGCCTCTGCAGTCCCAGAAGGCGCTGCTACCCCTAAAGTCGCTGCTGCCCCAGTAGGCATTGCTGGTATGGAAGCCTCCACTGCCTCTGTAGGTGGTGATGCCTCAGTAGGAACTGGCACCACATGAGGCACCACTGGTGCCCTGGGAGCCTCTGCTACACCAGGGGCTTCTGCTGATTTAGGAGCCCCAACCATTGCGGGAGGCTTCGCAGCTGATGGAGCCTTTGCCTCCCAGAGAGGTGGTGCCACTGCAGAAGCCACTGTGGCTACTGATTCAGCTTTAGGCCCCAGCCGAGCCCCTTCTGTCTCTTGTGCCTTATTTCCTGCCCCACTCTGGGTCTCGGCCCTGGATGCAGCTGGGACCACTGCTTCAGCTCCAGCAGTGTCCAGAGCAGAGGATTCATCCTGAGCCCTTTCCTCTGCCCCAGTGCGGACTGGGGTTGGAGGACTGAATCCTGGCCCAAGGTCAATTGTGAATCCAGCCCTTAGTCCAGCTCTAGCCCTGGCTCCAGTCTCGGCCACAGCCCTGGTCTTGGGTTTAGCCAGTCTCTTCTTCATCATATGGTTTCTTCCCCTGGCATATTTGTAGACACAGTACCAGGCACTGGCCCCGATGACTATCCCAGCAGCTACGCAGCCAGCATCCCGAACGCGGCTCATGATGCAGCTGGAGTTAATTCTCTGATCCAGACGTGCCCAAATGGGGTGCGTGCACGTCCAAGTGAGGCACTTCAGCTCAGGTTCGAAATTCCGCTGAGGCTGCAAGCAAAGCAGGACCTGGGGGTGAAGGATAAAAATGAGGCTTAGGGCTTGCTCACTTCATGCCTAACCAGGCCTACTTACAGAAGAGTCTGGGGACATAATGCTTGGTGGGTGGGCTAGTACCCAGATATAGGTGTCCAGGCCTCTGTGTGCTGCTTCAGGTCCCTGGTTGTCTGACGTTTTCTACATCTTTATCCCTAGCCCGCCCTGCCCAATATCAACGCACCTAATTTCCCAGCACCTAAATGGGGGATGAGGGGCCAGACAGACTTCAGCAAAGTTGGTAGAGAGCCAGAAGGAACCCTAGATTCTTCTCTGATTCCCTCATCCACACCCCAAAGATTCCCAGGTGATCCCCATACACTTACCAACCTGCTGGGAAAGCAGGAGCAATTTGCTCTTTTCCACCAGGCTAACAGTTGTGCAGGGCCCAAAAGGCAGAGAGAACTGTGGAAAGATTCCAGAAAGGGGGTTTTGGGCACCTTTGTAGATGGATTCTCTTCTTCTCTTGATTTGAACCCCTGTGAGTAAGTTTCTCCCTCCCAGGGCTCCTCTTTCCTACCGTATCTCTTCCTCCTCAAACCCCGATTTAAGAAGGCAAATGCCACACCCCTTTGGCTTCACCAAAAAGGATACGTCCAGGGCAAGTGTTTCTTGTAAAGAGGGAGAAGATGAGGGAAGAGAAACCTCTGGCCCCAATTTCTGCTCTGGTTTCTGCCACATCCATACAAGGGGTTCCCCGACAGTTCCCAGCCCCCCTCACACTGACCTCCAGTGGTTCAGGGCTGTCTCTCTTTCCTTCAGTTCAGTTACAGCTTCATCCTAAAGACACACTGAAAGGCAGAAATACAGACAGCAAAACGTTGGAGACTGAGCCCGGAGGATGGAACTGACTCAAGACTAGAGTCCCCAGTTGCTTTTTAGCATTCACAAACCAGAATGACAAAGGGCATCCGCCTCCTAAACCCCTCAGCTCTTCTCATCCCTCCCCTCCCACCCTAAACCCCGCCCCCGCGCAGACTCTCCAGGCACTCAACCCCTCCTTCCCTTCGCCCCGCCCCCGTCCGCCATTTCTCCAGACGGCCACACCCCTTCTCCTGCACCGAAACAGGAGGGGGCGGGGCGAGGGCGCCGCGGAGGCTGGTTGGGTCGCTGGACTAGGGGTTATGGCCAAACAATCTAGCGTCTCCCTCGTCTGACCACCCATCCTTCACACTCCAGCCCCCAGGCCTGGCATCAGCCAGCAACCGGGCCCCAGTGTTTGCCCTTTTGGTTTGAGGGTCGTGATTCTCCGCTGTTTCTCTGCTCTGGGCTCCGCCTCCCACCCCCCATCGCAAACCCTCGTTAACCGCCATTTCTCCCGCCAGCGTACCCAAACTCCTTTTTTCAGGACTGAAAAAACAGGGGTGAAGGGCTCTATGGGCCAGTGATGTCTGGAAAGCAGTCTAGGACTTAGCACAGCGGTTTCTCTCAGGGTCTTCCTTCCTGTAAAGCCCAGAGCCAACCCGCCATCTCCCCTACAAATGCTGTCACACCCATTTCCTAGCACCCCAAAGGACTGGGGGCCGGCCGGGGAAGAGGGTGTGGGGGCAGTGGTCGAAGGAGGTATCTGAAAAGTGAGAGTGGGAGTGAATAAGCCGGATTGTTTACTAATTGCGTGCCCCTAGGATCACCCTTTCCCCAACCTCCCCACTGGCCTTATATGCGCTGCCACGTTTATTTCTCTTCCCTCCTCCTCTCAAAACTGGATGGGATGTGGGGTGCGGGGCCTGAGTGTCAGAAACAAAACCAGAAAAACACTGGCTGATAGAGGAAGCGGATTCTCTGCAAGTACGTCTGCGTCTTTATGTTCCCCCCTCCCCCGCTCCCCGCCGCCCACCAAAATGAGCTGCGACTAAGCGCGGGGGTCTGGAGAGTCGGCCAGGGGCGGGCGAGGTGGAGATACCCGCGGCCTCAGACTCCCGCATCTCTGTGCTACCCCTATTCAGGGGTGCCGGGTCATGGCCACCCTCGCACCCACCTGCCCGGATCTGGGGGGATTTTCTCCTCCTCCTCCGCGCCTGGGTTAAACGCACGGCAGTGCACCGCGCAATAGAGTTGGTACCCAGAGGAGAACGGAGGACGGCGGTCAGAGCTTTAAGTATCTTTGCTAACGTCAGCTCCTGGTCACGTGAGGGCTGCATCGCCAGTAAGCTTGGGGCCCCAATTTCCACTCCCACCAGGAGCAGGAGCCCCCTCCTTTACCCCACTAGCACCTCACCCTACCCCATCAGGTCCTGTCACTCTTTTTTTTTTTTGGTCTTTATAGTCCCGAAGCCACAAGTAGCCTGTTCTCTCTGTGTTAGAATTTTGCCTTTCTCTGGTTACCGGAGAGGGGATGGCATCTTCTTGGAGGGGTATTGACAATTTTTTTATTTTTTTGTCGGGGAATTCTCTCATCCTTTCTTGAGCAGCTAAACACTCTCCCCTCGCTCCACCCCCAGTCCCCCATGCACTACTGCCCCAGTCCCCCATGCACTACTGCCCACAGTCGGACCCCTGCTCCAGTATAGGTGAGAGGCAGAGTGTCAGAAAGGAGACAGGGAACGGTAGTACGGTCTTTACTTCTGTAATACTTATCTGTTTTTTTTTTTAAAGCTGTTACCACCCTTTATTATTATAGTAAGAAAATATAAGAAAACAAGAGTTCAGTGTGGGAAGCAGCAGCAACAAAAAAAGAGTAGACATGTTCTAGAAAAAAGATCTCCCACTAATATCGAAAGGCACCATTAATTTTGGTTAATTTTTACCACATAGAAAATTCTATTGGCTGCATAGGAAATAGTTTTCAAAGCATGGTAAGGTATTTGCGTATCTAAAAATGGAATTTTTCTCAACAATTTAAGTGTGTTTCCATAGCATCTGTAAATTGATCTATGGAGAGATGTTCCGTTGTCTGATTTCATTTATTTTGGACAAATAATATCCTACTTTTTCTCCTTCTGGGACAGCTTTTAAGTTGGATGAATAAATGATCCTGTCTTGTTCCGTTAGAGAAGCACATTTATTTCATGTTCCCAAACTGTTGCTGCCTGCTGTGTGAACCGCTTGCAATTTGATGGCTGCAACCATGACAGTTTTGATCACCTGTCCCTGGATCCGGTTCCAGTTCTGTGATTCAGCTCTGGGCAAAAAGAATAGCTCTTGTACGAAGAAAATGACGGATATGAGGGATGCAGATATGGTCAAATGCTTCCAGTCCTGTCAAGAGGGGAGGGAGGAAGGCACTTGCCCTCCCACCTCTCCTATATTCTCATCCTCTGGCACCTGACTCTGTTGCTTATCTCAAAAGTATATATGGACAGGTGACTAGGGTGGTAAATATAATATTTACTCAGATGACCAACTTGAGTAAGTGCCTTTGGCTTCCTCCCTTTCTCCCTCACAGCGGTAACAGGGATTCACAGAAAGCATTGCTGTTCCCACCTACCCCTGCAGCAGAGGGTTTCCATGAAGGTTGCTGGGGAAAGCACCCAGGCCTGCCTCCCCTGCTTTGCCCTGATTCATGGTGGCCTGGTTAACCTTGTTCCTTACCCTGTCTGCTGCTACCACCTGACCTGAGAGGTGCAGCCTGCTTGCCTCTCACCTCTGGCCACCTTACCTCAGGGCATCCAGGGGATCTCCGCGACCCAGGGATTGACCCCACAGTCTCATGTCTCCTGCATTGGCAGGCGGGTTCTTTACCACTAGTGCCACCTGGGAAGCCCCAGTGTATGTATAAATTAGTGGTTACAAATATTCAAAACAATAAGGAAATGTATAGTATTCAGGGAAAGAGCTCCATGATCTCTTTTCCAGTGTTGCTGCTGCTGCTGCTGCTAAGTCGCTTCAGCGGTGTCCAACTCTGTGTGACCCCATAGATGGCAGCCCACCAGGCTCCCCCATCCCTGGGACTCTCCAGGCAAGAACACTGGAGTGGGTTGCCATTTCCTTCTCCAATGCATGAAAGTGAAAAGTGAAAGTGAAGTCGCTCAGTCGTGTCTGACTCTTAGCGACCCCATGGACTGCAGCCTACCAGGCTCCTCCATCCATGGGATTTTCCAGGCAAGGGTACTGGAGTGGGGTGCCATTGCCTTCTCCAGTATTAGTTGCTGCTAAAGATTTCCAGCTTTCTTTTTATGCATATATTAGTAAGTGCATTTGTGGTTATTAATCAACTTCTGAATTGAACAAGAATAAACAATAAGCATTTGGAATTTGTATTGTAATTGCAATAATATCTGCAGATTAATTTGAGGAATATTAGCATCTTAACACTGAGACTTCCCCTCCAGGAAAACATGTCTCCATTTTGCTCAGATCTATTTTTGTTTGTTAATCTAATATTGTAAGTTTGTTCAGCTAAGTAATTCCTATTAATTGTTAGATTTGTCCTAGGTATTAGAAATTTATGTTGCAGAAATGCTATTCCTTTCTCCGATTATAATTTCTTAAAGGTGATTTTCTGCTTAAGGAAAATGTTCTACTATTATATAGTTATTTTGTATCTGCCAGTTTCTCTGTTCTGTCTGATTGATTCCAATTGTTTCCTGGCGATGCTTTTGGTTTTTCCAGGTATGTATACATAACCATCTTCAAATGATGATTTTGTTTTACATTTATTCCTTTCTAATATTTATAACTTTCCCCTTTTTCTTTTCTGCATGTGTTATAAGGACCAGAACTATGTTGAGTAATGGTGGTGCTTGAGAACCTTCTGATCTTGTACTTGAAGAATATGGGAATACCTCTTATGTTTCATCTTTTAATGTAACTTTTGCTTAACACATTTTATCTGTTTCTCAAGGTTACTTTTACTTGTGTTTATCAGTACTTCACAAAAAGTAGTAGAAGGAAATAATATCAGTGAGTAGAGGTTGCCTCACAAGTTCTGTGGTCTTGGTAGCCCACAAAGATGGAGGAATCTGCTAGGTCAGAATAGCCTCTGACATAGTCTTCATCAGACTAAGACTATTTTATGTGCTCAGTCGCTCAGTCACACTTTGTGACCCCATGCAATGTAGCCCACCAGGCTCCTCTGTCTATGCAATTTCCCAGGCAAGAATATTGGAGTGGGTTGCCACTTTCTACTCCAGGGGATCTTCCCTACGCAGGGACTAAACCCGCATCTCTTGTGCCTCCTACATTGGCAGGTGGATTCTTTACCACTAGCGCCACCTGGGAAGCCCATTTTCTTTTCATTAATTTAATTTAACTTAATCTAATTTAACCAATAATTCATGAAATTATAAATATATAATTCTTTACTACATAAGCCAAGTTTCCACTATTCCTTTTCATATATATATATAAATTTAGGACTGCCTGAATCAGTTTATCAAATGCTTTAATTGTATGTTTTTTTCCTTCTTCAGTTTGCTGTTGAATGAAAGCTGTAGATAGATCAGTCTCCCTGCCACTCTAGTCTCCCTATAGTTTATTCTCACTACCTCCCCCAAATTCAAACTCCCAACCCACCTTCCCTGGTTCAGAGTAAATGCAGATGTCTTCACTACAACTGACAAGGGCCTATTCTCTTAACCTTATTACCTTTCTGCTTCATCTTCTACTGCTCTCTCTTTCACTCAGTGATTCCAGCCTCATTGATGTTCCTGGAACATACTGGGCTTGTTACTTCCACAGAGCCTTTGCATCTGCTTGTCCTCATGCCTGGCATATTCTTCCCCCAGATGTTACCACACTTAGATCCTTCACTGACTTCAGGTCTTTACTCAAAGGTCACCTTTCTAGTGATGCCGTCTCTGGTCCCCCTGAAAAGTTATCTGAAAGTTTAACCTGTCTCAACTTTTTATATCTCGTTTTCCTGTTTTTAATTATTTTTTTAGTATGTATCACTAATAGTATATTTTTAATATATATTGTTTATTTGCTTTTTTATTGTCTGTCTCTCTCATTACAATGTAAGGGCCACATGATTTAGAGATTTAGCTCTGTTTTATTCACCCTTGTAACCACAGATGTAGAACAATGCATGGTATGTAGGAGGTCTCAGTAAATTTGTTGAATAAATGAATAAATAAAGGAATGCCTTTCCAACATTTCACTCGCAGTGACTCTCGTGCAGTCCAGAAATCAAGCCAGTTGGTTATGCTATATTAGCAGATTTGTAAACTCTCAGGTAAATAATTAGCTAAATCAGGGTCTTATCATGTGACTAGATGTAGAAGACATTAAGAGAGCTTTGAGGGGCACATATGGAACTCATTATAGTGAGAATGACTTTATGAGACATGACTTTACAAAAAAATAATCTTTTTCTTCGCATGTGAAAGTAGTTCTATCATTATTTTGCCACAATAAAATTTGCATTGTAAAAAAGAAACAGAATAGTGCTAACAAGAAAATGACAAAATCCATTCCTACTCTCTGCTTCCTTTCCTGCCACCACTTCCCCCATCCCTATTTCCAGGTATTTTCAGGACTGCAGAGGTGAACATTAGTGATTCCACAGAAAAAGGGTGGAGGGAGCAGGGAGGACAGGACCATTCCCCAGAGCAGCAGTGGAATCGGCCAGTAGCCCAGGAGAAAATGTTGCCTCTTCTAATAACCAAAGACAACACGTCTGTTGGATGTGCAATGACTAAAAGGAGGGACAGCGTCCTGCGTGGTGCTGGGGGTACAGGAGGAGGGGGCTGGAAGGGGGCGGGCCACCCTCTGCTTGGCTAGTAATAGGAGGGGAAATGTGGGACCCTGAACTCACCCGTGACGTAGCTTCACGTGACCAGGAGCCTGTGTGCTGAAGTCGGTCCAGATAGCGGTTCTTACTCAGGTAACCGACTCCCGATTTCGTTGGAGGCGGTGTGACTGTAGTCAGGGAAGGAGGACAAGAGGAAACCCGTCCTGATTCCCGCCGCTCACGGTGAGGGTGGGTACTGATTGGAGACTCTTGAAATGAGGGTGGAGGGTAGGTTTTCGAGTTTGGAGGGGCTTGTCAGTCTCCCCGACCCTCCCGCCCAGCCCCGTCAGAGTCTCACGAACCCAGCTCCTTTTTGTGCTCTGCCTTGTACAAGACAGCTGAAAGGGTTGGCGTGGGGGACCCCCGCGGGCAGAGGGCAGGGGAGGAGGAGGCTGTCGGGGAGTGGAGCCATGGGTTGGGCGGGGGAGCCAGGCCTGACTACCTGCACAGGTCAAGTTCCGGGTTTGAGCCCACATTTAGCGGTTGATGCGTTTACTGTTTTCACTGCAGCACTGAGTCCCCATTGTCTCCTCTCTGTTTCTGTCTGGTTCTCGCTTCGGTCTGTCCCTGTCTGCTGGTCCATCTATCAGTGGGCTGATGATGCAAAAGAAAAAGCAGCTTAACGCCTGCCTCGTTGTCTTCTTCCCTCTCCGCCCCCAACACCCCCGCCCCCTAGATCCAGCTAGACTGCGGTTTCAGACTCCTGCATCCAGGCGGCTCTCATAGCCTAGAGAGTCCCCTGAGAGCTTTGCTCAGCTGCAGCATGGGCCGTGCTCAGAATTTGGGCTTGATGGCAACAGGCCTGGTGGTCGGGGCTGGCTCCTGGTACTACATCTACCGACTGACGTTGGGAGAGCAGAATAAGAAGAGACCCGCTGATTCGAAAGACGTTAATCCTGCCTACAAAAAGTTTAGAAAATACAGAAAACTGTAAGGAAGAAAATAAAAATAAGTCACCAATAATTGCTCTTCCTTGTCTTTCTGTCTGTGTAAGAATGTGGATGTGTGTGTTTAACATTATTGAAACTATACTGTGTATGATATCCTGGAATTATTTTTTTTCAGGTTACATTGTAGGGTATGCCTTTCATCAGTTAATGAATATGTATCATAAACCGTCTTTTAACAGATTGTTTCATAATAACATCATAATCTTCTCCCTTTGCTGGCCTTTCAGATAGGAAAGAAATATTAGATATCTTAATTGTCTACAAAGTAACTGTGGAGGATCAGTGATAAAGAATCCGCCTGCCAATGCAGGAGATGGAGAAAACTCAGGTTCGATCCCTGGGTTGGTAAGATCCCCTGAAGGAGAAAATGGTAACCCACTCCAGTATTCTTGCTTTGAAAATTCCATGGACAGAGGAGCCTGGAAGGCTACAAGTTCGTGAGGTCATAAAGCATGGAACATGACTGAGCGGCTGGGCATGCACACACATAGAGAAAGTCTACATAGACTTTTGCGGGGATGTCTTTCCATACTAGTTATCGCTGTGATATCCATCATTCTTGTTTCCAGAAGGACCAGTTAGGTAGCTTTGGTGCCATGCTTGGCATAGAGGGCATAGGAATTTGGTGAGACTGACAGCCTTGGGTAGGACCCAGCCTTGCAGGAGCATTATAAGGCCAGCAGCTTTTATTTCCTCCTCTTTTCTTTGGGCTGTCAGGAAGCAGGCTAGTGGTCTCATCTATTCAAGGAACCCTGAGATCTCTCCCGTTTTCCATTGAGTGGGAGAAGGGATTTCTTTTTAGTATGAAGGGAATCCTTCACTCCCTGAGCTTCATTTTTCACAATGAATTTGGGGCTTGGAGGAAATAAAATCTGAGAAATCCTGCCACAAACTTTCTCTGAGGCAAGGAAGTACAGAATTGGCTGGACTGAGAAAGAGAGAGCAGGGAACACAGACAACCATAGAAATGAAACAAATTAAAAGCTTAAGTGAGGTTCTCTAGAAGCAGAGCCTGACATGGGGCTTCTTCTGAAAGTGGTTTATTGACACATTGTTCTCAGATGAAGCATGTGTGGAGATGAGGGGCGCAGGACAGGACAGGGGAAGGAAGTAGGCGTAGCTGTTCAGCTGAAATGTAGCCTCAGCTTGAGCCCAGGGCAGCTCTGGGATGTGAAGGGCATCATAGAACTGATTCATCTTGAGACAAAGGAGCCTAGTTTCTATCCACCAACTGAAAGCCTTTTATCCATCCAGCAATGGATGAGTTGGTATGAGAGGAAAGGGGTTTTGGCTCCAAGATATCCTCTGACAAGGGTGTGGCTATGAATTTTTAGCAACCAATGCTCATAGCAACTGAGTGGGGTAGCTGTAACTAGCCCAGGAAGCAGAATCTGGGCAGGGCATCAATAGTGTCTTCTTCCCCAGTGGCTCAGATGGTAAAGAATCTACCTGCAATGCAGGAGACCCGGCTTCAATCCCTGGGTTGGGAAGATCCCCTGGAGGAGGAAATGGCAACTCACTCCAATATTCTTGCCTGTGAAATCCTGTGAACAGGGGAGCCTGGTAGGCTACAGTCCATGGGGTCCAAAGAGTCATTGGACACAACTTAGCGACTAAACCACCATCACCAACACCAACAACAACCCCCTCAACTATAACTAGCCAGTCTGCATTCTTGGAATGAAAATGTGTTTCCTATCCATGTGAACTTCCCATCAGGAAGCCTTAACTTCAGCGTTACTAGCTGCACAGTTATTTCATGGGTGCGGTCTATCAGGAAATGCCCAGATTCTCCATAAACAAAACAAAAAGAGGAGAGTACTGCTACTTCTCCAGTCTCCTAGTAGTTGTCTCAGAAACACTTTCAGAGGCTAATTTTCTCTACAACCTAAGTAAGAATCAAACCTCCTCCTTCAATATATGGATTTTGGAGGGGTAATGTGTAGCACGCAGTTTAGCACCTTGTGAAAATATATTCTGCCTATGAGACTGGAGGCTAGTACAAAGGTTGAGAGATGTTTAGATATAGGATAGGATGTATGGCTCTAGTCCAATTAGAACAGACCTTGGCAAATGTTAAACTGACTGCCATACAACGCTCTTCCAAATTCTTGAAACTAGTGGAGAAGTTGCTAGAGGAAGGGCAGGTGTTATTCACTTAGACCAGATGACCCAAGCAGAGGCGGGAGGATGTGAAGGCAAAGGGACCTTATTAGCCTGACAAATGGGCTGCCCATTAATTTAACGTTCATGTGGTGGCCCTGGGCTCTTGGACATAGAAGGGTCCTTGGAGGGATTTAAAATTTGAGCCCTCATCTTGCTAATGTGAAAAAGAAGCCTCCTTTTTTTTTTTTTTTTTTTTTTTTGGTGGTTCCCTTACACTTCAAATGTTGTCAAATTTGGGAGTATAAGAAAGGCAGGCCTATTTACACAGTCTGATAAGATATACATTGTTCCAAATTGCAAACCCAATTCAGGTTTGAAAATTCTAGTGCCTCTGCTGTATGCCAGAGGAACAGGATTCTTTGTCAAAACTGGAGTTGTTGAGCATCTCATCATGGCTGTCCTATCTGAGACTTGCCACGTCTCTGAAGCACTCTTGGGGCAGGGCACAGGTATCTCCTTGTTCAGGAGCCCCTCATTTCTTCTTATTCACTAACCTTTCCCCAGAACAGGTGAATGTTCTTGACTAGGGGGAAATTCCTGTCTCTTCAAATCATAAGTTATCTTGCTCAACTTGACAGATGAGATCAAGAGAGAATAAGTTAACCAAGACCCTACAGGTACTGATAGGTCAATGGATAGGTTCTTTCTCATTTTAAAAACATATACCTTGTTGAAATAGTTAGATATTAAGAAACTGTATTATAATTAAATTTACTTCCTTCTCCTATTCCTAACCAGTTTCACTTATAATTAAAAGTTATATCTTTTAATGTTGTGAGATAATTAAATATTACAACACATTATAGGATATTATGTAAGAGTCTGTTAAAAATGTCTCCATGACAAAGATTTCCAAGTCCCAGCTAATGGCCTATTTTTATACAGTGTATGTATTTCTCTTATAACCATGTTTTCATAATTCAAATCAGATATAAGGTCTTTGATCAATTAGGAAAACCAAATTTACATTATATAAAGAGTGGCTGGTATTAATGCCATCAAAATCAAGAGCCACTATCACTTATATTTTTTTAAGAACTTACCAACTTGGTTGGGATGCCTTTAAATACTGTTTATCCTACCAGTGGCTGATAAAAGTGATAAAAATTGATAAGACTGTGTAAGGTTTGTTCTAATGATAGAGATGTTGGTGATAAGGAAAAGAAAAGCCATTCAGTTCAGTCGCTCAGTCGTGTCTGACTCTTTGCAACCCCATGAATCGCAGCACGCCCTGTCTCCCTGTCCATCACCATCTCCCGGAGTTCACTCAAACTCACGTCCATCGAGTTGGTGATGCCATCCAGCCATCTCATCCTCTGTCATCCCCTTCTCCTCCTGTCCCCAATCCCTTCCAGCATCAGAGTCTTTTCCAATGAGTCAACTCTTCACATGAGATGGCCAAAGTACTGGAGTTTCAGCTTTAGCTGTTGGTGATAAAGGAAAAAAAAAAATCTGCTGCTCCTGAACAAATGTTCCATGTAATCAAACCCTGAATCTGTCATCAGGAAGCCTATTTTATACCTATACACTTAAAGCTCCAATAAAACCTTTATTATTGAAATTCCCACAGCAAACATAAATTTGCTATTGCAAGTCTCAACTGTTTCAGACTTAATTCCATTTCCCCCACTGAAACGAATGTTTTTAGAAGGGAATTTTGAAACTGTGGATTCCTTTGAAATGCAAATACTTACACATAGAAAAGCAGGCTGTACTTACCAGTCTTGTGAACTGTTTGGTAATCATGACAGTCCTGGCTACTAAATGGAGAAGAGTATTTCTATTAAATCCATTTAGGGCCACCAGGGATCTGCAATTCAGAAAAATGTTTTACCTATTATAGTTATTTTAAACAGTGAATATAGAACTGGTTTACTGGTTGACCATCCAATCAAAATGTCATCAAGAGAGATGCTGGAACTCCAGCCTAATCAGCTGGAATATAAGAAGTTCTTGTGTCTTGAGTTGTAGTAGGTGAGATGGCATCTTAGGAAAGGGAACCCTTACCTTGGGCTCTCAGAATCAACACTCAAGTCTACATCATCGAACTCAAACTAGCCCTGTGGCTTTCTCTTCATCTGGAAAGTAAAATTTTCTTGTAATTCATGAATACTACCTGCTTCTCAGGCACTCTTTCTTCGTCCTGATGCCTGGCATAAAAGTCCTAGGATGGAAGGTTCCAGATTGTCCTGGAGCAAGAATAATAAAAATAGAAATGATAATAATGATAAATGTGATGACTGCTTTCTATATGTTATCTATTTCAATTTTTATAAAATCTCATTGAGGATAAGGATTAGTTTATAGATGAGGAAATAAGGATTCAGAAATGTTAATCAACCTTGATAATGCATACAAAGCTAAAAATTAGTGGAGTTAGAGTCTGAACTGTCTCCTAAACCCACGCTTTCCCTTGCTAGTTTATGCTGCATATTCATATACATGTCTAGAAGTCTCCACCAACAGGCTCTGGCAGACAGAACTGCACAAACAGCCTGAAAGAGGAGAGGGGAAATGAAATCGCCTTGCTCAGAAGAGGAGAAACACCAAGAGCCCTCAAATACAGCCCAAAGGATGCATGGAGAGGAAGAGGATGACACGCCCTTTCCCAGGCCACCCCACCTCCAGAAACACAGAAACACAGTATGCAGGAAAGCGAAGGAGTGAGGAAAGAAATGATATTGACTTTGGGATGTTCCAGAAGTCCCTCTTGTGCACACCATGGGATGGACATTTGGTCTGTGCTGCCTGAGCCTCCAGTTTTCTCCTGGTTCCCATTTTCCTTCTCCTTCCTCTAGCCAGCTGATCCACCCACAGGCTCAGAGGCTGATGATCCCACATCTTTATCTCCGGGGC
Source organism: Ovis canadensis (assembly GCF_042477335.2). Classification (NCBI taxonomy): domain Eukaryota; kingdom Metazoa; phylum Chordata; class Mammalia; order Artiodactyla; family Bovidae; genus Ovis; species Ovis canadensis. The sequence continues at coordinate 135,386,393 of NC_091727.1, forward strand.
AGATGTCACAGTCCAACTCCAGATTCACGTCATCAACTGGGCACTGTAGACAACTCACTGACTCCTACAGCTCAACTTTTGTCAACCTGAACTCCTCCACTTCCTCCTCAAATGGTTCCTCCTCCTCCTTCTGCTCCCTCTGCCCCTCTCCCTCCCACTCCCCTCCTTCTCTGAGGGGTCTCACTCTCAGTGAAAGGCATGGACAACCCACCCCACTGCCCAGATCAGACCCTGCCTTCTGCCTCACTCCCACATCCCATCTGTCTACTTCTGAACTATCCCCCATCAGTCCCCTCCTTCCAGGCACCACTTCTGCCAACCTTGCCCATCAACGATGGCTCCTTGCATCCAGGAATCCTCTGTCTCTCTTGGATGACTGCAGCGATCCCAACAGGGCTCCTCGCCTCTGCCATGGGGTGGGGTGTGGAGAGTCCAACATACTCTGCCGCCCGACCTCTCCCTCCAACCTGTGTTCCTCCATGTCTCACTTCAGACCCCTCAGTGGCTGGCTTCCTGCTGCACTGGGGTGAGTTCCAAACAGCCAAGCTTTCCACAGCCCTGTCCCTGCCTACTCTTCCTTCTTCCCTCCTTTGACCATACTGAACCTGTCTGTGTTTCGTGAATGCACCACGGTCTCTCTCATCTCCTGGCTTTGGCACATATTGTCCCTTCTGCCTGGAACAGGGTCCCTCTCCCCCTCCATCCGGCTGACGCCTCAACCTTGTGCCGTATTGGGTGTGTGCGTGTGGGCTGTTGTCCTGCTCAGGCAGTCCTTTGATTGTGTCCTACAGTCTACTCTTCACACTCACTCTGGCTGGGTTTACTTGTGTAGGTTTGAGATAGAAACTTCATTTCTAAGCTCTTGCAGGTGTGTGTGTTTAAGTCACTGAAGCGCCTGTCTACCAACATATTATTCTTCCTTTCAGTTCTCAAAAAAAAAAAATGGTTATATGTACATGATCTAACTTATCAAACTGGGTGACAATTATGTCATAATTTATTGCCAGAAGAAGATTTTAGCTCATTTTCTCAGTTCAAGCCTTCCTTTAATAATCCAGTGTGCTCTCTCATTAGTGATCATTACTGATCCTCAAGGATATGTTATGATATAGTAACTCATGCCTGTATTCTATCAGTGTTATCACCCTGGATGCCATTTTCTCCTTTTTTTTTTTCACTCAGTTTTAAAAGCTTATAAAGCAAGTTTGACACTCTTTTACCTTGGATACCAGTTAAATTATGCCTCTTATAAATTATTTTCCTGTCAAGTTTCAGTTAATTCATTATTTTTTTCTGAGATCATATCCTCACCTCTTTTAGACTGGGCCAAACAGAATATTGGTTTCACAACCTAGTAAAACAATTGTTCTTATTAATATAAGGACCATCTTATTTCTGATAAAAATGTTTTTCTTTAGTGATTGCTTACTTCAAATCTTTAATTTTAGTTTCCCTATTTTCTAGATTTGACACTAACTTTTACATTGTCCTTTCTACTTGGACTAATACCTGTCTCTTGCTCCCAAGCAAGGGTAACTCTATGTACTTCTTTTATTTAGAATCACTGGTCTTCCAAGAAGAGAGTATACAACCTAATAGATGTATGACATTTTTTTTATTTTTTGTGGAAATTCTATTTTCAATTGACCATGTAAATGTCTCTTTCTGGATTCTCAATTCTGTTCTGCTGATCTACATGCCCACACTTAAACCAATACTACACTATTTTGATTACTGTAGCTATATACTTAAGTTTGAAAATCAAGTTCAGCTGTACTTAAGAAAGATAACTTATTAACACTTTTTTCTTCTAGACCTGGACAAAAGCTAAATCTATTATTTTTGCCCTTAAACAGCAGCATTTTAGGCTTAATCAACCAGGCCTGATAGGATGTGGTCCATGGACCTTTCGTCCATGAAAGGAGCATACATTCTACCTCTGGTAGACAAAGTCACTAACAAACTCTCACTGTGTTTTTGTCTCATTGGCCCCATGGTTTGGAAAACTGCTTATCACATAGTAGCTGCTTGCTACATTATTAAATAAATGAAAAAATGAATTAATTACAGCAATATTTCTTTCCCACTGTTTTTTCTCCTGTTCCCATTGTACCACTGGGTCCAAAGGTGAGGTGTTTTTTCTTTCTGTGCTCTTCCTTGCCATTTTCAGGCCTTATTTCATCTCAACTTTTACACATTCCATTCTTTGAAGTCTAAGCTGTTAGACCAAACCACTCATTATTCCTCTTTGTTGCAATCATCTACAACTTCCTGGGTGTTACTTCTTGTTCACTAAAATCTTTAGCATCAAGTTCACTATTTTATTTTATTTTCCCTACTATTCTTGTTATAAGAGAGACTAAAGAGCATCTTGAGGGTGAAAGAGGAGAGTGAAAAAGCGGGCTTAAACATTCAAAAAACTGAGATCATGGCATCCAGTCCCATCATTTCATAGCAAGTAGATGGGGAAAAAATGGAAAAGGTGAAAGATTTAATTTTCTTGGGCTCCAAAATGACTGCAGGCAGAGATGGCAGCCATGAAATTAAAAAATGTTTGCTCCTTGGAAGAAAAGCTATGACAAACCTAGACAACATATTAAAAAAAGCAGAGACATCACTTTGCTGAAAGGTCTGTATTGTCAAAGCTATGGTTTTTCCTGTAGTCATGTATGGATGTGAGAGTTGAACCATAAAGAAGGCTGAGCACTGAAGAATTGATGGTTTTGAATTGTGATGCTGGAGAAGACTCCTGAGAGTCCCTTGAACAGCAAGAAGATCAAACCAGTCAATCATAAGGAAATCAATCCTAAATATTGATTGGAATGAATATTCATTGAACCTTCAATACTTTGGCCGCCCCTGATGTGAAGAGCTGACATTGGAAAAGACTCTGATGTTGGGAAAGACTGAGGGCAGGAGGGAAGGGGGCAACAGAGGATGAGATGGTTGGATGGCATCACTGACTCAATGGACATGAGTTTGAGAAAATTCCAGGAGATAGTGAAGGATGGGGAAGTCTGGTGTGTTGCAGTCCATGGGGTCACAAAGAGTTGGACATGATGTAGCAACCAAACAAAATCTTGTTATTCTTCAAGACTTCAACCTCATGTAAACAATCCATCAAACATTTCTCATCTCCATAGTTCTTATCGTCAATCACAATCAGCTAACTACTCCCATGTGTCATATCCATAAGGATAGAATAAGTAGTTATACAGATAGTTGTAGAAGTCCCAGGAGAGGACTATAGATAGGGAAACTTAAGAAACTCTGGAAGACCACTGTAAGGTAACGATCACTCAAGAATGTCATAGTATGAAACAAGCTTGCTTAATGACAAAGTCATAAATAAAAGCACAAGATATGCCCTAGGCCATTAGGTGAAAGAAAAATGTCACCACCCTTCTGCTGATTTGAATAAGTGTTATGATAATCCTAATTTGACTTCATAGGGTCAGACACTCTCTTGCCTGATAGAAAGTAGACCGCATGTTTACTGGAAAAAGGTGGCCTTTTCTCCTTCCCCCATTTTCCTTTGATTATAAAGCTGTAGCCCACTTAATCGGAGAAGGCGATGGCACCTCACTCCAGTACTCTTGCCTGGAAAATCCCATGGACAGAGGAGCCTGGTGGGCTGCGGTCCATGGGGTCGAGAAGAGTCGGACACGACTGAGCGAGTTCACTTTCACTTTTCACTTTCATGCATTGGAGAAGGAAATGGCAACCCACTCCGGTGTTCTTGCCTGGAGAATCCCAGGGACGGGGGAGCCTGGTGGGCTGCCGTCTATGGGGTCACACACAGTCGGATACGACTGAAGTGACTTGGCAGCAGCAGCCCACTTAATCCTCAGGGCAGAGCTCCATCACCTGACTGCTTGCATCCTTTTAAGTATTTTATTTTAATAACTATACTTCTTTCCTTTCACTTTGCCTATCACTGAATTCCTTCTGTGATGAAACACAAGAACCTGAGCCTCAGTAAGTCCAGACACTAGGTGAGTGATTCTAATTAAAAGACTATGGGTTCAAGCCTCAATCAAGGTTTTAACTGGGTCCCGGCACTTGGGTTTAAGTCCCATTCTAAGGTGCATGGTTTCAATACTCTAGACCTTAACATCACTAAAATGACACCATCTCTCAAATATTGATTTCAAGAATCCCACTCTCCAACCATCATTTCTGTCTTTCTAGGTCACTTGTTTTGTGACTCCCTATACCAACAATTATTCAGTTCCACTGGAATCTCCAATCCATTGGGCCTACCATGTTTCATTACTCTCCTCTTATTCTTACTCTTCTCCATACTCGGCTTTTATCTGTGGTTCAATTTCATAACCACTCATTTGCATATATCCTTAATTCCCTTGCCTCTCTTTGCCTCCATCTTTCATATCTACAAAAATCTGAACTTTGGTTAAATCCAACTCTCCTCCTTCTCTTTTTTTCCCTCCTCTTTCACTTCTGCTCCTGACCAGCTAAAATCACTCAACTCTGCTAACTATTCCCCCTTGAAATTTTCACAAGTGGGCACTGAACATTACCTGGTAATTCTACTACATTTTCCTAGTAAACGCATTTTCCTAATCTCTAAAACACTTCATAGTATCTTCTTGTTCTTCAACACCTCCAACACCAAGTGCAAAGTCTTTAACATACATTTGTATTTATTTTCAAATCAGATTTTATGGTAATTCTTAGAGAGATACTATAACTGACAAGGGAAAAATTTGCTAGTCAGACAATTGCTGCTATTTCTTTTTGCAATTTCATTGCTGTACTTCTCTTGTGGTTTCCCCTTTATCCTATAAATTCAAGTTCATATCAAAGGAAGATAAATGACAGAGTTCTGCTCCCAGTGATTCAGACTACCACGTCTCACCAAAAACAATGAAAAATATTAGTTAAATATTTTGAAGCTCTGTTTTAAAGTATCACAAAGTTGACAAGATTTTAAGAATCACCAGGCCAAAATCTAAGTGAAAACAAAAACTCATTTGGTAATCAAAACCACTTATACCTTGAGGGCATTTACCAAGCTAGTGAACTTGAGCAAAATTTTTCATTGGGTAGTGAGATTCCAGGGACAGAAGGCAAAGCCTAGAATCTGCTTGTGGTAAACAGTCTATCTAACAGTAACAATCCCTGATAAAGCTGTGAATGCTAAGTGCTGAGGGTGACTTTCCGTACTCCAGGGAAAATTTCTTTGGCAATGAACAAATGGGAGGTTTTAAGGATGTCACAGACTCTAGTGCTCCTCTCATGTAACTTGCAACCCAAATTTCTAACGTGTTAGTCTAAAAACTTCACATTACTATCATCAAAGTAGACTTAAAAGAAAAAAATTATTGGGAATAAAGAGGGACATTCATGAGGATGATAGATCAATTCATCAGGACTTACTAACAATTTTAAATTTGTTTGCACCTAATAACACAGCTTCAAAAACGATAAGTAAACTTGACAAACTATAATGAAAGTTAGACAAATCCACAATAATAGTGAGAGATTTTAATATATCTCTTAGTAATTGATAGTGCAAACAGACAAAAAAAATCAGTAAGAATATGAAGGACATGAGCATTACTTTATTTTGTGGGCTCATTTTTTTTTAACTCATTACTTATTTTATATGAAATAATTACTCTGTTCAAAAATTGAGAGGTCAGGAAAAGGGTTGCAAATTCAAAAGAAATAAATAAATAGACCTTATTGAGAAGGTGATATTTAGGCAAAGATTTGAAGGAAAAAGATTAAGTCATGTAGATATCTGGGTGAGGAAAGATTTCCAGCACAAGCAACAGAGAGTGAAAACCCCAGTGTAATGTAGAAGATATTGTCATCGCTATACTCAAATCTCCTTTTATCTCTTTCACTGTTTCTGTGCGTCTGCCCCCAGCTTCTGCACACTTTGCTTCTAATGGCTGACACCAGTGTCTCTTCTGTCCCTGGCTCCTGGAATTGCTTTATTTGACTGTATGGAAAGCTGAAACCACAATCACAGACAACAGGTCAATCTGATGACATGGGCCACAGCCTTGTCTAACTCAATGAAACTAAGCCATGTGGTGTGGGGCCACCCAAGACAGACGGGTCATCATGATGGAGAGGTCTGACAGAATGTGGTCCACTGGAGAAGGGAATGGCAAACCACTTCAGGATTCTTGCTTTGAGAACCCCATGAACAGTGTGAAAAGGCAAAAAGATAGGACACTGAAAGATGAACTCACCAGGTCGGTAGGTGCCCAATATGCTATTGGAGATCAGTGGAGAAATAACTCCAGAAAGAATGAAGGGATGGAGCCTAAGCAAAAACAACACCCAGTTGTGGATGGGACTGGTGATAGAAGCAAGGAACGATGCTGTAAAGAGCAATATTGCAGAGGAACCTGGAATGTCAGGTCCATGAATCAAGGCAAATTGGAAGTGGTCAAACAGGAGAAGACAAGAGAGAACATTGACATTCTAAGAATCAGCAAACTAAGATGGAGTGGAATGGGTAAATTTAACTCAGATGACCATAATATCTACTACTGTGGGCAGGAATCCCTTAGGAGAAATGGAGTAGCCATCAGAGTCAACAAAAGAGTCTGAAATGCAGAATTTGGGTGCAGTCTCAAAAACGACAAAATGGTCTCTATTCGTTTCCAAGGCAAACCATTCAGTATCACAGTAATCCAAGTCTATGCCCCAAACACAAATGCCAAAGAAGCTGAAGTTCATTGACCTTTTAAAACTAACACTGCTGCTGCTGCTAAGTCACTTCAGTCTTGTCCAACTCTGTGCGACCCCATAGATGGCAGCCCACCAGGCTTCCCCGTCCCTGGGATTCTCCAGGCAAGAACACTGGAGTGGGTTGCCATTTCCGTCTCCAATGTATGAAAGTGAAAAGTGAAAGTAAAGTCGCTCAGTCATGTCTGACTCTTAGCGACCCCATGGACTGCAGCCTACCAGGCTCCTCTGTCCATGGGATTTTCCAGGCAAGAGTACTGGAGTGGGGTGCCATTGCTTTTTCCAAAAACTAACACACACACACACACACAAAATGTCTTCTTCATCATAGAGGGCTGGTATGCCAAAGTAGGAAGTCAAGAGATACCTGGAATAACAGGCAAGTTTGGCCTTGGAATACAAAATGAAGCAGGGCAAAGGCTAACAGAGTTTTGCCAAGGGAACACACTGGTCATAGAAAACACCCTCTTCCAACAACACAAGAGATGACTTACACATGGACATCACCAAATGGTCCATACCAAAATCAGATTCATTATATTCTTTGCAGGCAAAGATGGAGAAGCTTTATACAGTCAGCAAAAACAAGACTGATAGCTGACTGTGGCTCAGATCATAAACTCCTTATTGCCAAATTAAGACTTAAATTGAAGAAAGTAGGCAAAAACCATGAGATCATTCAGGTTTGACCTATCAAATCTCTTATGATTATAAAGTGGAAGTGACAAATAGATTCAAGGAATTAAATCTCATAGAGTGCCTGAAGAACTATGGATGGAGGTTCATGACATTATACAGGAGGCAGTGATCAAGACCAACTCCAAGAAAAAGAAATGCAAAAAACCAAAATGGTTGTCTGAGGAGGCCTTACAAATATCTGAGAAGAGAAGCTAAAGGCAAAAGAGAAAAGGAAAGATATACCCATCTGAATGCAGAGTTAAAAAAAAAAAACAGCAAGGAGAGATAAGAAAGCCTTCCTCAGTGATCAATAAAAAGAAACAGAGGAAAACAATAGAATGGGAAAGACTAGAGATCTCTTCAAGAAAATTAGAGATACCAGGGGAACATTGCATGCAAAGATGGACTCAATAAAGGACAGAAACAGTATGGACCTAACAGAAGCAGAAGATATTAAGTAGAGGTGGCAAGAATACACAGAAGAACTGTACCAAAAAGATCTTCATGATCCAGATATTCACAATGGTGTGATCACTCACCTAAAGCCAGACATCCTGGAATGTGAAGTCAAGTGGGCCTTAGGAAGCATCACTATGAACAAAGCTAGTGGAGGTGATGGAATTCCAGTTGAGCTATTTCAAATCCTTAAAGATGATACTGTGAAAGTGCTGCACTCAGTATGTCAGCAAATTTAGAAAACTCAGCAGTGGCCACAGGGCTGGAAAAGGTCAGTTTCCATTCCAATCCCAAAGAAAGGCAATGCCAAAGAACGTTCAAACTACCACACAAATGCACTCATCTCACACACTAGTAAAGTAATGCTCAAAATTCTCCAAGCCAGCCTTCAACAGTACATGAAACTGAGAACTTCCAGATGCTCAAGCTGGATTTAGAAAAGGCAGAGGAACCGGAGATCAAATTGCCAACATCTGTTTGATCACATAAAAAGCAAGAGAGTTCCAGAGAAGCATCTATTTCTGCTTTATTGACTATGCCAAAACCTTTGACTGTGTGGATCACTATAAACTGCGGAAAATTCTGAAAGAGATGGGAATACCAGACCATCTTACCTGCCTCCTGAGAAATCTGTATGCAGGTAAAGAAGCAACAGTTAAACCAGACATGAAACAACAGACTGGTTCCAAATAGGAAAAGGAGTATGTCAAGGCTGTATATTGTCACCCTGCTTATTTAACTTATATGCAGAGTACATCATGAGAAATGCTGGGCTGGAAGAAGCACAAGCTGGAATCAAGATTGCCAGGGGAAATATCAATAACCTCAGATATGCGAGTAGCATCGCCTTTATGGCATAAAGGGAAGAGGAACTAAAGATCCTCTTGATGAAAGTGAAAGAGGAGAGTGGAAAGCTTGGCTTGAAACTCAACATTCATAAAACTAAGATCATGGCATCTGGTCTCATCACTTCATGGCAAATAGATGGGGAAATAATGGCAACGGTGACAGACTTTATTTTCTTGGACACCAAGATCACTGCAGATGGTGATTGCAGCCATGATATTAAAAGACACTTGCTCCTTAGAAGAAAAGCTATGACAAACCTAGATAGCTTATTAAAAAAAGCCGAACATTACTTTGTTGACAAAGGTATGTCTAGTCAAAGCTATGGTTTTTCCAGTATTCATGAATGGATGCGAGAGTTGGACCATAAAGAAAGCTGATCACTGAAGAATTGATGCTTTTGAACTGTGGTGTTGGAGAAGACTCTTTAGAGTCCCTTGGACTGCAACGAGATCCAACCAGTCCATCCTAAAGGAAATCAGTCCTGAATATTCACCTGAAGGACTGATGCTGAAGCTCCAATACTTTGTCCACCTGATGTGAAGAACTGACTTCTTGGAAAAGACCCTGATACTGGGAAAGATTGAAGGTGAGAGGAGAAGGGAACGACAGAGGATGAGAAGGTTGGGCGCCATCACCGACTCAATGGACATGAGTTTGAGCAACCTCTGGGAGTTGGCGATGGACAGGGAGGCCTGGTGTGCTGCAGTCTGTGGGGTCACAAAGAGTTGTACACGACTGAGTGACTGAAATGAACTAATACTTTACTCAGGATGAGGCTGAGGCTTCCTTCAACTTTGGTAGTTTGCTGACAGCAGAAATTAACAGAACATTGTGAAACAACTATACTCCAATAAAAAATTAAACAACAACAACAACAACTTTGAGGTCTTACCCTGGCTTGGCTTCTTGCCCTGCCCAGTTCTGCCATACGCTCCTTTACTGGTCTCCCCTGGGAGCCTTTCCTTATTTGTTGTTCACACCCTTATCTCAGGTTTGCTTCTGAGAAACATGAACTGAGATGGGTAGCAGGTTTTGAAGCTGTGTGTGAAAATCAGGGTTGTGTCACTTTTATGTTCACTATCTTGGCTAATTTGGCAAGTTAACTGCCCTCAAACATACAGAAAATAAGACTAATATAAATATACATGTAGAGAATAAATACAAATATAAAATGTGAAGATATAAGCATGATTTTGCTAATCATAATTTTCTGTGTAGTTTGAATATAAAACTTCAAAAGCATTTATATTATCTACTCATTACCAAAAAACTAAAAGACAAGCAAATCGAAAACTTACTAATATCCATAATCTCATTACCCAGAGATAGCCATTGTTATCATTTTGGTTTTCATCTTTCCAGAATGGTTTCTTTTATATAAACATGTGTAGCTGGTATGAGAGTTTCCCTAGTGGCTCACACAGTAAAGATTCTGCCTGCACTGCAGAAAACCCAGGTTCAATCCCTGAGTCAGAAGGATCCCCTGAAGGGAATGAATCTTACTTCATAAACATATGTATAAGAAACGCCACATTGGTATCTTTTAAATGTCAAATTAAACCTGACTTCAAGCTTGCATCCTACTTGACTGGTGGAAAATGCAATTGCAGTTGATTTTTGTTGTTGTTCTTGGGTTGTTCTCCCTCCACAAGGTCTCACCAGATTGAAAGAGTACCCAGAACATGGCATACTATGATTGCTGCTGATATGTTCACTGCCCAAGTCTGGATTATTTCTAGAGTGCCAGGATCTATGCTACTTCTGTACCAAGATTGGTCCCAGGACTCTTTGCTGAGGCTAGAAGTTTTGATGCTTGGGGTCCAACCCTCTTAATCATATCATGGAGATGTTCTTTTCTGACCACCTGCTATATTTCTTCTTTGGGCACTAGTAGGGAGTGTAGTTTCCATGTAACAAAAGATCGGTAAACTGCCAGCCCTCTTCCCGGTCTTGGAAAACTAGCTGCTTTCCTTCTCCCTCTCAATCACCTCTCCCCTAACACTTCCCTTCCTCCCCACAGCACAACCCTCCCTAGGAACTCTGGCTTTCAGAAAACAAAAGCCAGGAAGGGAGGTTATGGGCAGACAACATCTATTTTCAGCCTTATGCCACCAACTTCCCCAGAAATAAAGTAGTACAATAAGCCTAAATCCCTTTTTGAGATTGGGGAGGGGGATTGAAAGAGAAGAAAAATATAGTGAATCAAACACTAAATAATATTAAAAATACATAAGAAAATGATAAAGTATATTTGCATGATTTTTAAAAATAATATACCATGTCAACAACATACTTGAAAAATATCATTGTCAACAGTATCTAATTATTTGGAACCATCCAATGTGCTTGTTGGTATTTTAGGTTGTGTTAAATCTTTTTGTCATTATAAATTCTGCTTACATTAATATAAATTTTTAACTACAGAAGTATAAATTAAAAGATCCCCAGAATCCCTACAGCCAGAGATGAACAGTTTAGTGTATAATTTTCCAGATTTTTTTCTGTGTATATTTAGCAATACTAATACTATTTAAATTTTAATTGAAAGAAAATTATTGTATATTATTCACAGTATTTTTTGTAATCTTTTTTCTCATGTAATGTGATATTATAGATATCTCTCCTATCTATAAATATAGGTTTCAACCATTCTTTTACATGGCTTCAGAGTATCCCATTGTATGAGTATACCATAAGTATTTCTAACCACTACCTATGATAATTTAGATTTTTCCCATTTTTCCCCCCCTACTACAAAAAACTCTTCAATAAACATCCTGACACACACCAGGGTGCACAGTTGGTTGTTTCCTAGAAATAGAATTGCTGAATCAAATTGTAAATACATTTATAATTTTAAAAAATAATGTCAAATCACCATCAGAAAAGCTGTATGTGCATTGACACTCAAGTTAACAGAAAATTCAAAGCCTATTTCCTGGACTTCCCTGGTAATACAGTGGAGAGGAATCCACCTGTCAGCAAAGGGGACGTGGATTTGATCCCAGGTCTTGGAAGATCTCACATGTTGCAGAGTAACGAAGCCCAAGTGCCACAACTACTGAGCCCTTGAGCTGCAGCCACTGAAGCCTGTGTCTAGAGCCTGTTCGCCACGATAAGAGAAGCCATCGTAATGAGAAGCCTGTGCACTGCAACCAAGAGGAGCCCTCACTTGCTGCAACTATAGAAAGCCCATGTGTGGCAACAAAGATCCAAGACAACCAAAAATAAATAGTTTTAAAGAAAACCTACTTATTGCACTCTAGTCAACATGGAGTTTCACCATTTTTTAAATCTTAATCTATAGACAAAAAAAAGATTATTTTGTTTGTAGATTATTAATGAGATCAAACATCTTTTCCTATGTTTATTGGCTATTTGTGCTTTCACTTCTATGAATTGCCCTGGGTAGTTGTTTTTTTTTTCTCTTTTGCAAGGTTTTTTCATATACTGAAGATATTAACACTGATGCATTTGTTACAAATTTTCCTTTTTTGTTTTTTGCCTTTTACTTTGTTTACCAGATATAAAACCAGTATCACATTGCTTTATTTTTTATTTCTGATTACTGGTTAATTTGACTGTGCTTTTGTTGGCATGTTTAGTATAATGCCTTTTAAAAAATATTTCAATTACATATGGATTAGTTTTAATTATGCCATTAAAATTAATGTCCTCTCAATTAGATAAAACATAAAAATGGAAACTATTTTAGATCAAGTCTGGTTAAAGTTGAGTATAGTTAGGCAAAATAAAAAGATAAAGTTTGCAATCTTTCATATTTAACTAGTGAGATGTTTCTTTAATTTTGAAATTCTAGGTCTTTTTTATTGCTTTCTGGAAGAAATATCTTTATTTCACACAGATTATAAAATATCACACAATGCAGAAATGACATAAAATAAATTTATTAACTTATATGGTGCCATAACAAATGTTTTAGAACACAAAATAAAAATTAAATCTCTCATGGAAATGAATCAGAAAAATAATATATATATATGAAAGTAAAAGTGAAGTCACTCAGCCGTGTCCGACTCTTTGTGACCCCATGGACTGTAGCCTACCAGGCTCCTCCATCCATCCATGGGATTTTCCAGGCAAGAGTATTGGAGTGGGTTGCCATTTCCTTCTCCAGGGAATCTTCCTGACCCAGGGATTGAACCCGGGTCTCCCGCATTGTAGGCAGATGCTTTTTACCATCTGAGCCACCAGGGAAGTCCAATATATATATACACACACACATATATATAATACACTCATAATGAATCACTTTGCTGTATGCCCAAAACCATCACAACTGTAAATAAACTGTACTTCAATTTTTTAAAAAATTAAATTTCTCTCTTAACTCTCCAATATTATGCTACAGAGTTAACAAGTTGTTGCTTTCCTTTACACACATTAAGTGCAGGTAGTAAGGGTTTCCTTGGAAGCAGGTATACAAGTGCCTGACTGACTGCCTCTCCCATTTGGGAAATACTGGGCAACTTGGTAAAGGCAGGAGCAAGCTGTCCTTGTGGCAATATCATATTCCTGAATTTGGTTCCATGGGCCACCTCCTCTACCCAGTGTTTTGAGTTTGGGATCCACTGCATTTTTTGCAGTGGTTCAGTGGTGTGGGCTTTGATCTCAGTCTTCAGGACTTCAAAGAAAATACTCATTTCCTGTGTAAAACAGGAGGGTACGCTAAGGCAACAGAAAAATGTAGAGAATGGGGTAGGTGGTGGCTTCATTCCCTTACCCCTAACTCCATACATGAGGTACATGACTCAATTGAATGGAAATTGTGCAAACGCCTTCTTATCTTCCCCAGCCCCATCAGGACACTTATTCCACCACCGAAAATGGTGTTGACTCACAGTGTATTTTCCTTCTTCTCTCCACTTACTCTCCAGATCATGTTGCCCCTCAAATACAGTCACATCTGTTCACAGGAGTTCACATTCTCCTGCCCCTTCCACTTCCACCAGATTCTTGACTCTCAGCAGATCCGTCCTCGAAAAGTATGAGTCCCTCTTCCTTTTCTCTTTGAAAGTATGGCTCAGTTCCTGTCTTCACAGAAGCTTCTATCTTCACAGGCCCATTGAGGCTGAAAAGGAATGGGACCAAGGCCCCAAGTTAGACAGTGACTGCACTGTCCTCACATTCCCAGGGTGCTGGATGCTTCCTGATGAGCATCTTTCTGGTCCCAGTGGAGCCATCACTGCACAGGGATGAGCAGGGTGGTGGCAGGATCTTCCTTTGGCAGAAGGCTGTTTCTAGCCAAGAGTTGGGGCTTCTCAGGTGGCTCAGTGGGTGAAGAATCTGCCCTGCAATGCAGAAAACTCAGGAGACGTGAGTTCGATTCCTGGGTCAGGAAGATCATCTGGAGGAGGGAATGGCTACCCACTCCAGTATTCCTGCCTGGAGAATCCCATGGACAGAGAAGCCTGGGGGCTGCTGTTCACAGGGTTGCAGAGTTAGACATGACTGAAGCGACTGAGCACGCACAGGCAAGAGTTAGAACTCACAGGTTCTGTTCAGTTCCAGCAGTTTTAGACCTACAGAGACTTCATCATAGAGTAAGGTTGTTCATGCGGTAGATTCTCTTATGGGAATTAATTTAGGCCTTCTGGCAAAGTGAAGGGAGCTGCCTCCAATGAGAGTCAGGAAAAGGGCTTCTGAGAAATGACCTCCTCTCTCAGAGAATAATTGGAGAAGAGGGTGGAAAGAGGACCCCTGGATGAGTTCTTTCCTTGAAGGCCCTGGGGAAAAAATAATCCCATGTCTAGCATAATCTACCCAAAACAAGAGTAAGGATGTATGGTGAAGCCCAGAAGGAGACAACTACATGTGACAAAGCAGTGGCTGGACCCTTGATGACCGCTGCGACATTTCTTTTCCCATCTGATAATGCTGGCAAACAAGAATCACAAGTCATTTTTCAGTACAAAATGGGAAACACCAAATAACGTAGTCAGTAAATAAAGTTCCTAGGAAAACTAGCAGTAGCTTTTTCACTCAAGGCTAAACTGGAAACCAAGACTGATGAGCAGCTCTGAGTGCTTGGGTAATAATGAAAGTTCCATAGGGGGAGAAAAAGAGACAGGTAATAATGAAGCCCCTGTTGCCAGGTCAACAGCCATTGAACTCCTATGGTCAGACTCCGTTTAAGCCTCTTGCCCAAATCACCTATCACTGTGAGCTTAGGCTGGGTGAAAGAGGCAACAACCACCCCTAGAGTTTGTGACTGTGCGATGGCTCCTCTTCCAATACCTTAAAATGATGAGCTTCTTGCTATTGGCAGAGTGAAGAGAGGGCCTTCTTTGAGTAAAAACCTGTTCATCACAATGGGCAACTGGTCAGACATGATTCTCTATCGCTGTTTCATGTTGCAGCTGATCCTCTCTCTCCTACTCCTCATCATACTAGCGTCCAGCATGGCTTTTCAAACTGGAAACAACGTCAGACAACTTAACTTCAGGAGGTGCATCTTCTTTAAGAAGAAAAATTCTCAAACTCCGTTGGTGTGTTCAACTCTCGGAAGAAAAGAACAAAGAAGAGGCAGAAAGAGAAGATAGTGTAATCCATTACCATCACCTCTTGGTATTGCATAGCTGGCTCTGATTTGTCTCAAAGAACCACGGATCTCCACGCCATGTGAAAAAAGAGCAAAAAACATAAAAACCAGCAAATTTCCTTGTCTCTGCCTCTGCGTATTTTTGTCATTATCTCCTGAAGTTTCTCATTATGTACAGCTTTTGTAAGTAAGCTTTATTGCACATGCCCTACACTGTGTGACAGGGATTGTGTTAAGGGCTCTACTTGCGTCATCTAATCCTCAGCACAAGTCTATGAGGTAGGTTTTATACTTGTTTTTATACCTTTTATACCTGTTTCACCAAAGAGGAAATGGAGGCTGAAGGGGTTTGTCTGCAGCAGCGGCTAATTGTAAGTGGCAAGGGTGAGACTCAACCCACATCTTTGATCCCTGGACACTCACTCTCAATTCCTATGATGTTCCCTGGTAGGCAGGGAGTATGACAGTCTCTTGTGGTCCTGGGTGTACAACTTGGTGAGATAGGACGATTTCTCCTGGTTACTTCAATTTTCCCCTAGCTTAACATGAAATCCTTTGAGGCTGTAGACAGGTGGAGTGTCAAGACAGCCAAACCTCTTAACATTTCATAAGTAGTCTGGTGACACACTTGTATAGAGTAGAGTAAGTGCACCTCAGGAAATAATGGTCTCCTTTTATTTTGTTTAGGATATTTTTCTTTGAAATATACTTCTTAGCAAATTCATGTGGAGGTGAAAGATAACAATATGTAATTTTCTTGGAATTTACTATGCAGGCAAGCATGTCATCTGCAAACAGCAGGTTTTCTTTCTTTCTGACCTGCATGCTTCATTTCCTTTTCTTACCCTATCACAATGGTTAGAATTTCCAGCACTGCATTGAATAAGAGTGTCAAGAGAAGAAATCTTTCCTTGCCCCTGATCTTATGGGAAAAAGCATTTATTCATTCATTCACAATTGAATACAGTATTAGCTGTAATCTTTTGTAGATGTTCTGTACCAAGCCAAGGAATTTCCCTCTCTATTCCTAATTGTTGAGAGTTTTTGTCATGAATGGGTGTTAAATTTTGTCAATTTTTTTTTTTAATCTCTGTCACTTGATTATTTTTCTCCTTTAGACTCTCCATGAGACTAGGGAGAAGAGGTCAGGGAACCATACTTAGGAATATAAAACTGTCGTGGGAAAACTTCCTCCTGCCCCTACCAACTTTATTCAGAATGTAAAGCATAATGTTTGGTTGGGCACTGGGGCATTGGTAATATAGTTGGAAAAATCAGGGGCGAATCCAAGAGAAACTTAACTTATACCAGCAATTTTTAAATAAAAAATAATATCGATTATCAATTTTCTCCTTTGCTCTTGTTTAAAACTCCAAAAGTAATCATTGTGATAAAAATTCAACAGTGTAAAATCATATAGTGTAAAAAGCGAATTTCTCCCCTCCCCTTTTTGCTGCCCTTGTTCTTCTTTTTCTCCAATGCTTGTCAGATTCCAACTTTGTGCTGAGCTTGCCTGCATTCCTATTTCCTTGTTCTTCTTCCCCATCCCTTTGCATGAGTTCTAAACAATTTTCACATTAAGCCAAGACTTTCAAAAAGCCAAGGCTACTTGTGTTTTCATAAAATGCTGACTAGCAACCTCTTATTTCACACACTGCCTTGATGTATTACCCACCCTCTTTCTGTGCAAATGTCCCTGCCAGCAACAGCTATACAGGCATCTACTTCCAGCACCTGGCCGAGCCACGCCATTTTCACACTAACCTAACCACATAGAAGTATTTCTAGTGAAATCTCTAATACCTTGATGAAATGACATATTCTTAGCACTTGTTATGATTTGAGGTGGACGATTATTGTGTGGAAGACTGCAGATAATAAGGTTTTGGCAGCGGACTCTGAGGAAGAAAACTTTTCTAACTTTACTCCCTCTCCATTTACCGGCACTTAAAGCAGGTTGGCTGTGAGCGGTGAATCATCTGAGGAAGGCATTCCTTTGTTCCTTTGTGCTGTGTTATGTTAAGTTGCTGACTCTGCGACCTTGTGGATTAAAGCCCTTTAAGCTCTTCTGTTCATGGGATTCTCCAAGCAAGAATACTGGAGTGGGTTGCCATGTCCTCCTGCAGGGGATCTTCCCAACCCAGGGATCGAACCCGTGTCTCTTATGTCTCCTGCACTGGCAGGTGGTTTCTTTACCACTAGCACCACCTGGGAAGCCCAGGCTTTGGAGTCAGCCCTCTCATTAGTCAAGTACACTAAGTAGTACAGGTGAAGTGGTTCAACTTGTGGATTCTAGATCCGCGCTTCCTGCCTGCCTGTCAGGTCTCCCTACCTAGCTTTTCAATCCCAGAACTACCATTTACTAGCTGTGTGATGTTAGATAAGGTAGCTAATTCAGCGTGCATCAACGTGCTCATCAGTGAAATAGTGATGATTATACTTCAGTAGGGGTATTGTAAGGGTTACATGAATAATATATGGAAAGGACTTAGAACAGGGCCAGGCACACAGTAAGTGCCTTACAAGTATTAGCTCTTATTATGATTTCGGGCTTCCCAGGTAAAGAATGCACCTGCCAGTGCAAGATCCCTGGGTCGGGAAGAACCCCTGGAGGACGACATGGCAACCCACTCCAGTATTCTTGTCTGGAGAATCCCATGGACAGAAGAGCCTGGCGGGCTACCGTCCATAGGGTTGCAAAGAGTCGGACACAACTAAGCACAGCACATGCAATGATTATGTAGAAAATGATAGCAGAGGGACCAAAGAGTCTGTGGTTGTGGCTTACGTGGAATATAAAAGTGGGACACAGTCATTTACTGTGCAAGAAAAAATCATAGATCATCAGCAAAAATCAGGAAAAGGGGAAAAGGTTGTAGCAATTGCTAATTTCTTTGATACCCCCTGATAATGTTTCATTAACTCTTCCTACCCTAACCCTACTTGATCATTTGTATGGGTACAGTGAAGACAGACTTCCTGACAGTGGAACTGACAAAAACAGCCCTAACGGAATATTTATGGTACTCCTCCCTAAGGCCTTTTGGGTTCGGAGTAGACTTCACTTATGTAGTCTGGAAGGATGTTATATAGACAGTAAATAGGATTTGCTTCCCAGCAGTCTCTTGCTCTTAATTTATATTACCCAAAGGCCCTAGAAGCCACAGATAATCTTTAAGGAAGAATCCTACAACCCATCTCCAGTGCTTTCTCTCTAGTGTGTTCTCTCATTAAACCCACATGCCTGGCAGGTACTACCCATCTTGCTTTAATCTTGATTCAGTCTGGATCATGGGTAATTGTCCTCTCAAGAGTACCTTCAATTCTCTGAGCTCATAGTCATTTTTAATCCACATTCCTCTGCCACTCCCTAGCCCTGAATCAATCTTCTCTCCTGCTGCTCCAAGGGACTCCCAGACTCCACGACTGCTGCAGTTGCTGCCACTGGACAAAGTCCTGATGACAAGGTGCTCAGAGATTTCATTTATACATTCACGAGCCCAACGTTCAGCAGGGACAGGAAGGGTTCTGTCCCATCCTACAGCCATTTTACTTACTCCTTTTCATCTCTCCATGCTGTGGTCTGCGGAAGAACAGAGCACTTGGGGTTCCACAAGTGAAAACCCCTCCCTCTTATGATTGCATCACCATGATTGGCCTAAGCTGATCCGAGTACTGTGCTACTGAATCAGACGCCCCCTTACTGATGGGAAAAGCATGCATGATTTTGCGTGCATTCTTCTACCTTAGCTGTGTGTGAAATAGTATTTTTCAGATATTAACCTATATTCCTGTGGCTCCTTTGGGCATTTCACTCTTTTGCCTTCCTGTCATTCAGGCAGATATCCGTGAAGGTTTGTAGCAGGGTTTCCTGGTTTTTGTGTTTCTGTAAAAACCTGAGCCCATTATTCTAGGAGCCTCTGAGGCAAAAAAAACCAAGAATGACAGGGAGGAGGATTTTTCCCAAATTAGAGAGAAGGCCCTGCCCCAACCCAGTGGAGAGGAGAGAAGGAAAGGAAGTGATAAGAGCAGAGATTCCAAGGAGGAAATGCATGCAAGTCATGCTGAGATGGATGAGGCCCTGGGCAACCTGACAGAGTTCCTGTGCTATGGCATACAGAGGAAGCATCTGACAGAGGTTTTAGAGTTGAAGGGCCATCAGACAAGAATGAGGGACTTTCGGCAGCAATCTCCAAGGATTGACGACCCAGACAGACCTTTGTGACGTATGATTCAAGGACCAGATATCCGTTTCCAACCAACATCTTTACTCCTCTCTGCTTTTTTTTTTTTTTTCTCTCTCCTTTCTGCACTGGGAATTTTAAACACAACCCTGAAAAAATGGAAGAATCCAAACTTTATGAGAACTAAATTTATGCCATCCTAGGGGAGTGATAATCTCAAAATAGAAATTAGGTTGATTCGGTTTTAAGTTTTGTTTCTGGCTCTTTAGATTCTTAAAAAATAATGTTTACAGACTTCAGTGTGTGAAAGGTTTGTACACCCAAGTTTGTGAGAACTGCTTTTTTTGCAGCGCTTTCTCTCTGCTGCTAATATTTTTAATAAATATTGACAGACATGTAAAAGAGTGCTTTCAAATGTGTTCTACAGAGCTCTGTGTCCCAGACAAGTTTCTTATGGCCCTAGGTAGAGATTGAGAGGAGGAGGAGATTAAAGGGAGCAAGTTGTCAGGAGTCTAGTCACCCCCAGCACAGCTTTCTCCAGATTACTTTCCCTATTATCTGTTTACTGTGAAGATTATTGTAACATCCCCTTTAAATAGAAAATTCAGCACCTCAGAAAGTTGGAAAGTCCTTTATGTAAAGTATAAAATAATTTATAACTATACTATGGAATATACCTATACAGGCATAGCAATGGTTTTTATTTTCATTTTGACTGGTTTTGTTTTGCCTGTATGATTTTGGAACCAGTTCTGAAAGCAGTCCCCAAGGTATTTTAAACAAAGACAACAGAGGCACATGCCTTCTTTCAAAGGTAACTATTTTGAAGGTCAGTACTTATTTGCATTTTGACGTTCTCATGTTTGTTAAAGAAAGTCAGTCTCTGGACCAGCGTCACATGCTACATTTTCACAGTCAGTACAGTTCGGGTAAAACAGGACTAATATTTCTGTTCCTTAAAATGCAGGGGCAGGGCTTTGAATAAATTATAGTTTAGTAGGAACTACTAAGTGAAATATTCTTTGGCAGTTAAGTTTATTAGTTTCATTGAAATAGTCTTTTCCATTTCACAAACAATCATCCTCTAACAATATTGGAAATGATTTTCTCTTTCCAAGTTTCAAGGAAGAATACTTGGAAACGATTAACATGTTCCTCCATCACGTCTTACTCCCTTAATTCAGTGCTGACATACTGGGTATTTCTTCTTTCCTAAGACTATCCAGAACTTTACATAGGGGAATTCCTTGGGCTCTGAGATGTAGCAGGAGCCCTCTAGCAAGGGAATACTGCCAGAGAAGAAACTATCTCTGTCTAGATCACTGGTTTGTACTCAGCTTTCTCTTGGTCAGCACAGTCTGAGAGCCATTTGGGTTGGGTTTGCTGTTAAGGAGTTCAGTTCACACAACAGGTAGCTGCTGCAGAAGATTTGGATGTCTTACATTACTTCATCAAACCCTTGGTACTGATGAGGTTGGTAAAGACTAGAGGCAGAAAACCTCTAAGAAAGAGGGGGAGTTCCATTCAGAATGCCCTGCTGACGCTTAATGGACAGAAGGAATCAGAACTAATCAGAACAGTAGGATAATCTGGGCTTCCCAGGTGGTGCAGTGGTAAAGAATCTGCCTGCAATGCAGGAGCAGCAGGTTCGATCCCTGAGTCGGGAAGAGCCCTTGGAGGAGGAAATGACAACCCACTGCAGTATTCTTGCCTGAAAAATTCCATAGACAGAGGAGTCTGGCAGGCTATAGTCCATGGGGACGCAGTCAGACCCGACCGAGCAACTGAGCAGGCACACACAGGGATCTCTGGGGTGGTTAGCCACTCTCAGGCAGAGCAAGATGCATGTGTTTTAATGAACAGTAGTGCTGTCTTTGGTCTCTGCTGCTCTTTCTCTTTTCTCAACAAGTCAGAGTCTCTAAACACCTATTTAATATGTGGCATCTTCTTTTCCAAATGGTTTTGAATTTAGCTGATTTCCAAATTGAATGCAGAGCAGCTCTCCTCTTAGTCTTCTCTGCATTGAAACTTGAGGTGATAATAAGAAATACATGGAAATCATTTGAGCTCATTAATTTCATAACTCAGTGTAATATAAAATCTCAAAGGATTAAATGTTCAGCATCCTTAGTCTGAATATTAGAAACTTATTGCTGTCTCTGTAAACCAACATTTCTATGTTGGATAGGAATAACAAAGAAATTACAAATAAAAGATCAATTAATTAGTATGAGAAAGTTAATTGTACCACAATGGACTTGAGTAATAAATTTACCATAAATGAATAATAAAATTTTAAAGTGAAAAGATCATTTTACTGAACAAAGATGTTCAGTGTATTTAGCTAAAACTTTTGAATGCTTGAATTTCTTTCCTTATAATCTTTGAATTAAAATAATGTAAGAAGTCAGAGAAAAGATCAGTTAGAAGTTATAAATATATCCAACTCTACAATGAGATGCAGCTCTAAGTATTAACCTATTTCTTTTACAAAGACTCATGGTTTTTATTTCAGAAAATTATAGTTATACTTGCTTAGTGTTTTGCCTTTTCCTTTAAACTTAAATTATCTTAAGTTAAGCAATATTGTAAAAATAATCTGTGACTCAAAATTCGCTTTTAATATTTGAAAAAAAAAACCCATGGCTCTAGTCAAGAATATAGACCATACACTCAAAATTTTCACCATTCTTCAAAGAGTCACAAAGTTAGAACAAATGACTTAAGCGTTTTAGTATCTCCTTCTATAAGGAAATCCTTCCTTTGTGAAACCCAAACTACTCGGAAAAAATATTTCGGCTTTTTAAAATCATGTTCATTTGTTCTACTTTCTTACCGTCCTTTCATTACTTCAGTAAGCAGGAAAGGAAAAAAGGAAGGTGCATTTTTTTCTTAAGTAAACTCAGTGCTGTCATAAAAGGTCTTACCATTGTCCCTGTTCTGAAAGAAAACAGACTTAAACTTCTAACCTCATAAAGCAAATCATGTGTGAACTCTAGGTTGTTCTTTCCACTGCTGCTCTTTTCTCATTATTCAAAATGCTAATTTTTGTTCAGTTACACAAGCACTAGAGTTGCTCAAGAGAAAGAGCTTTTACCTATCAAAATGTGCATTGGATTATACAATCTTTCCTCTCTGTCACTCAATATTTGGCACCCAGTATTTTATTTGGCAACATTATCAGCTACCAAATTCTCTCCTTTTATTGAAGTGTCTTTCATTTCTATAACCATGCCTCCAATTGCAGTATTCTCACCTCTTCCTCTTTGTATCAGCCCTTCTTCATCTCATGCCTATACCATTAAATGACTTCTAGGCTGTTTTCCTGTCTCCAGTCTCTTCTGCACATTACTGCCAGGAGAGATTTTTATTAAGCCACTTCCCAGATTAAAACTTCAATGGTTCTTTAAGAAGCAGATAATTCCCCCATGATTTAAACTATTCAAGAGCATGAAGGAAATATTAAAACATTCACATGCCTTTTTATAAACCTTCCCTGGTGGCTCAGACAGTAAAAAAATCCACCTGCAATGCAGGAGACCCGGGTTTGATCCCTGGGTTGGGAAGATCCCCTGGAGAAGGGAATGGCAACCCACTCCAGTATTCTTGGGCTTCTCTGGTGGCTCAGACAGTATACAATCTGACTGCAATGCGGGAGACCTGGGATGGATCCCTGGGTTGGGAAGATCCCTTGGAGAAAGGCATGGCAACCCACTCTTATCTGGAGAATCCCCATGGATAGAGGAGCCTGACGGGCTACAGTCCCCAGGGTCGAAAAGAGTTGGACATGACTGAGCGACTAAGAACAGCATAGCAATAATTATAGATGTTATAAATACATTTTCCCAAAATATCTTCCACAATTGAATAACAATGCAAAACTCTTATAAAAGAGAAAAACAACAAGAACCTACTGTATAACACAGGGACTACATTCAGTACCTTCTAATAACCTATAAGGGAAAAGAATTTGAAAAAATATGCATATTTATAATTGAATCACTTTGCTGTACACTTGAAACTAACACAACGTTAAATTAACTACACTTCAAAAAATAAAAAATGCAAAAGCTCAAATACAATATTAGCAAATAGCATTCAACATTGCCTTAAAAATAATATTCTTTGTTAAGTTTCATTTCAGCTAGGTAAACTTGTGGCAATATTAAGAAATGTATTGCTATAATTTTCTAATTAAAAATTATAGGAGGAAAACCATATGATCATTCTTAAAGATGCAGAAAAAGAATGTGTTAATACTTCTCAACTAATCCTTCTTTTAAAAATACTTTATAAAGTTGATAAATATTATATTTTCAGTCAAAGCCACAGTCATTAATGAGGGAACACCACAGAAGCAATTTCAGCAAAATCAGAAAGAAGGTAACAGTGATTTCATTATTTTATTTTAACATGGTTCTGGAAATACCAGCCCAGTTGAATTAGGAAAAAAAAAAAAGATATGTAAAGTGTTGGAAAGGAGAAAGCAAATTTTATCTTTATTTATAGGTGATAGGATTCAATAACTGGAAAAATCCAATAAAAAGAACTGGAAAGCCATTGGAAGCAATGAGCCAGTTCAATAAGTGACCATTAACAAGATAAATAAATAATAATTAATAGATTTCCTGTGACTAAATAAAAACCAGCTGGAAAAGAAGGAAAAGGAAGTTTTTCTTTATTGTTGCAGTTGCTAAGAAGTCCACTAAGCCTCTTTTGCCTGAATATGTGAAAATCAGTGATTTTCTTGGGGATTAAGAAGGAATAATGTATCCTGACATGATGAACTGGCATCCAGCTGCGGCTCAATGAAAGCTATTTCCTTCCTTCTAGAAGCTCTGACTTCAACCTCTACACCTCCCAACTGGAAGTCAACCCTGAACTAAGGCCCCAATAAGATTGGGAAGATCCCCTGGAGAAGGCAATGGCACCCCACTCCAGTACTCTTGCCTGGAAAATCCCATGGATGGAAGAGCCTGGTAGGCTGCAGTCCATGGGGTTGCTAAGAGTCGGACACGACTGAGTGACTTCACTTTCATTTTTCACTTTCATGCCTTGCAGAAGGAAATGGCAACCCACTCCAATGTTCTTGCCTGGAGAACCCCAGGGATGGGGGAGCCTGGTGGGCTGCCATCTATGGGGTCGCACAGAGTCGGACACAACTGAAGCGACTTAGCAGCAGCAGCAGCAAGATCTGCAGTAGGTCTCTCATGGAACTGGTGCTTTCCTTGGTGCCTGTGGATGAATGAACTGTTAAGGACATGGCTGTGGCTGGGACCTCCTTAGCAACTCACTGACAGCAGTCCCTACAAGTAGAGTAGCTGTCCCCATGTCCAGATCAAAAACAGGGCAAAGATCAATAAAAAACTTTGACCTCAAAACTCATAGTTCCTGATTCTGGATAGTGATTTACCAACATTTCTCACCTCACTATTACCCTTCTTATAATTTGCCTTTCTACACACCCACCCCCCCACCCCACCCACCCCCAACACACACTGATAAAGTTGTAAATGACTGAAAGTGTAATAAATATCTGGTCTCCCCTGTACCCAACCAGAAGCTCCAAAAGTTTCCAGTTCAAGAGAAGCTGAGGGGACTTCCCTCGTGGTCCAGTGGTTAAGAATCTGCATTCCGATGCAGGGGATGTGGGTTCCATCTCTGGTCAGGGAACTAAGATCCTACATGCCCTGGGGCAACTAAACCCTCCAGCTGCAACTAAGACCCCATACAAGCAAATAAATAATTAAAACAAAGAGAGAGGGATACTGAGACTGTTTACACAGAATGTTTTCAACTACAGAAAAAGATCTCTAGATTGTAGCAGAGTAACATGTAATTAATTTCTTCTTCTGTATACTCAGTTATGCTTCCTAAGGGTTTCCCTGGTGGCTCGGAAGGTAAAGAATCTGCCTGCAATGCAGGAGAGCTGGGTTCAATCCCTGTGTTGGGAAGATCCCCTGGAGGGGGGCAGTATTCTTGCCTGGAGAATCCCCATGGACAGAGTAGCCTGGTGGGCCCCAGTCCATGGGGTCACAAAGAATCGGACATGACTGAGACTAAGCGCCATACTTCCTGAACTGTCTTAGTATCCTATTGCCTTATCACCGGCTTAATTCATTGAGGCTGGTCTCTAAGCAAATGGGAATCAGAATAGATCTAATATTCAAGTTCAAAGCTATAGATTAAAAGAAAAACAAAAGCAAGTCCAGGAGAATATCAGTAAGACTTTCCTTGAGGCAGGATGGCAGAGTAGGGGAGCCTCCGATGGAGAAGTAAATCTAGCATTCCTGATCCGAGAGATGCTGTTGAGGAAACAGTTGGATCACTGTCTGGGTTGAGCCAGGAGTCTTCTCAAAGGTTATAAAGACTTTCCGCATGCTATTAGGACAGGACTTAGAAAAGGACCTGATACCCAGACAAAACCCAACTTGTCTGTGCTCCCTTCTCGTTGAATCTCTGTCCTTATCCCTCGCTTCCTAAATCCTCTGTTATGGATTAGGATTCAATCTTAATTTAGTGCTCTGGGGAGACTTGCAGTCAGCTGGGATCATGGTTCTATTTTCTTATGTGCAAGGTGATATTCCAAACACAGCTTTAACAACTGCTTTGTGGACTGACCATTATTGGCTATCAGTGGCAATACCTATTATTCCTGATGTAGGACATTGGTTTTCCACTATTTCCTACTTTGTAGACTTGCTCTTAGGTGATTCCATGACACCTGTTCCCAGCTACATTTTTCCTCTCTCCACAGATCAATGTATGAACAGAAACTGTAATTGTACAAATAAATAGAAAAAAAGAATAATGAGAGAGGCTGAAGCAGTCCCCACCCAAAAGACAACTAGACAAATATTGGATATTAAGTGTTTGATAGAAGGACAAACTCTTGCAGTTCTTTATTCAAGGCCATGCTTGTCAAGCTGTTCTCCCTTGGAAGTTTATGCCCCTCTTTCCCTTCATACATCTCGCTGACCAGAAACGATCCCCCTCAATAGTCACAATCAGGAGTGTGACGAGGTAGACTGATTGAAAATAGGAAAGTAATCAAGGAGTGGGAGATAAGATTGGGAGTCCAGATTTTGAGCTGGCTCTTACTCCCTGGGCAGACAAACAGAAAGTAAGGCAGCAGAAATTGCAGAGGTGTTCAGAAGAGATAACATAGGCAGGACAAAGTGCAAGAGGCCATGGCTGCCACCAGGATCCCAGCTGGTCTCAACCATTCCCACTCCACAGACAAAGAAAGGTATATCATTGGGTACTCACTGAGTATCCAGTTACTTAATCAGCCCCAGGACACAAGTCTTAATATCAATCTTCCCAACTGAAACATCCCACTTAAATTCTACCCACTGTATCCCCAAATCACACTCCAGGCTTCTCTGTTACCAGCCACTTTCCTAGAAAGTCTTTAAATATTTCAATTCATAATATTTAAGGTAACCAGGGTATTTTAATGAGAATTGACAAGTCACAGGCCCAAATTTTAGGATAAAGGAAAGTATACAGCAGGAACTTAACTGTAGTTTCTCTCCCTCACCCCAGACAGACATTAGATTCATAATATCCCAAATCAGAGGAACAATAAATTCCCCAATTAGTGTTTTCTCCATTAAGCATTGATTAGTTCTTTTTAATTGCTTTGTGGTCTTTGAAGTTGTAATGATCTTTGGATATACTTAATTTTCACTTTGTAAATGGGCAAGAAGCTGGCAGAGTGAGGTATATTTGAAAAGTTACAGTTGAAATAGACCTAATAGCTATAGACTCTAAAATTCAGAGAGAGTAGCACTCTCTCTCATTCTCTCTTCCATTCTGTTTTTCTTCTCTTAATATCAATGTTTGCCAGTATTTTTCTAGATAAATATGGCTTTGGGCCCTCCATAGACCTGAAAGAAGCCGTGTGATTGATGAACTCAGGTACATTCTGAAGACAGGGATTCCTGGTTTCCAGAGAAGGCTGACGTCTTGATACACTGAAGCACAGGATAAGGGAAGTAGTTTAAAATGTCCATGCTTTCAATACCTCACCTGTGACCCAACTTCATTCAGTCGCTCCTGTGGGCTGGCTGCCCAGAGAAGCTTTTTAATGATGTGATTATTCTAACTCAATTGGCAGGGAATGAAAGGAACAAAGGAAACCTATTTCACAGTTGGCTGGTCATTCGAAAGCATCCTACCTTAAAATGTCAGCTAATTAAGAGATGGTAGGAGGGAGAGATTTTGCTTGAGCACTTAGACCTTGTTATCAGATCTCATTGTGATTTTTAATATTATACTTCAATAAAACAAATCAAAAACATATTACATATCCAATTTTATTTGAAAACTGAATTTCTATCACTCTCACCACAGACAGACATTAGATTCATAATGTCCCCAATCACAGGAACAATTAATTCCCAAATTAATGTTTTCTCCATTAAGCACTGACCAGTTCCTTTTAATTCCTTTGTGGTCTTTGAAGCTGTAACAATCCTTGGATATATTTAACTCTCACTTTGTAAATGGACAAGAAGCTGAGAGAGTAAGGTACCTTTGAAAAGATACAATTGGAAGAGACTTAATAGCTACAGACTCTAAAATACAAAGACTAGCTATTCTGTTCTCTGAGAAGAAGACACATGCAGGAGAAAGCAACATTGAGGGTGACAATTTTAGTTAAATTTACTGAGCACTTACTACGTACCAGACTTTGCTCTAAATATTTTACACTCAATTATACCCTGTGAGAAAGGATGTTTGTTATTGTAATTTTTCACATTAAAAAAAAGACATTAAATGACTTGCTCAAAGTCATGTGTGCTGTGCTTAGTCCCTCAGTGGTGTCCAACTCTTCGCAACCCATGGACTGTAGCCTGGAGGGCTCCTCTGTCCATGGGGTTTCTGCAGGCTAGCATATTGGACTGGGTTGCCATGCTCTTCTCCAGGGAACCTTCCCAGGAATTGAACCAAGGTCTCCTGCATTGCTGGCAGATTCTTTAGCAGCTGAGCCACCAGGGAACCCTGCTCAAAGTCCTACATATAGCAATAAAACCAGGATTTGTACCTATGCAGTCTGACTGAAGAGCCCAAATTCATAACTATTATGCAGTTCTGATAAAAATATAAAGCCACAGATATTCTTGGGCATCAATAAACACTATCAATGAGAAAGTACACTAGAGGATTAAAAGAATGCATGACTAGAAACAAAGGGCTAAATTCAGTCTTAGCAATAAATTATTAAATCATCCTATAACCAAGTTTCTTTAAGGGGAGAAATATACACACACACATACATATACACCTGCAAGAGCTTAGAAATGAAGTTTCTATCTCAAACCTACACAAGTAAACCCAGCCAGAGTGAGTGTGAAGAGTAGACTGTAGGACACAATCAAAGGACTGCCTGAGCAGGACAACAGCCCACACGCACACACCCAATACGGCACAAGGTTGAGGCGTCAGCCGGATGGAGGGGGAGAGGGACCCTGTTCCAGGCAGAAGGGACAATATGTGCCAAAGCCAGGAGATGAGAGAGACCGTGGTGCATTCACGAAACACAGACAGGTTCAGTATGGTCAAAGGAGGGAAGAAGGAAGAGTAGGCAGGGACAGGGCTGTGGAAAGCTTGGCTGTTTGGAACTCACCCCAGTGCAGCAGGAAGCCAGCCACTGAGGGGTCTGAAGTGAGACATGGAGGAACACAGGTTGGAGGGAGAGGTCGGGCGGCAGAGTATGTTGGACTCTCCACACCCCACCCCATGGCAGAGGCGAGGAGCCCTGTTGGGATCGCTGCAGTCATCCAAGAGAGACAGAGGATTCCTGGATGCAAGGAGCCATCGTTGATGGGCAAGGTTGGCAGAAGTGGTGCCTGGAAGGAGGGGACTGATGGGGGATAGTTCAGAAGTAGACAGATGGGATGTGGGAGTGAGGCAGAAGGCAGGGTCTGATCTGGGCAGTGGGGTGGGTTGTCCATGCCTTTCACTGAGAGTGAGACCCCTCAGAGAAGGAGGGGAGTGGGAGGGAGAGGGGCAGAGGGAGCAGAAGGAGGAGGAGGAACCATTTGAGGAGGAAGTGAAGGAGTTCAGGTTGACAAAAGTTGAGCTGTAGGAGTCAGTGAGTTGTCTACAGTGCCCAGTTGATGACGTGAATCTGGAGTTGGACTGTGACATCTGCCCCGGAGATAAAGATGTGGGGGTCATCAGCCTCTGAGCCTGTGGGTGGATCAGCTGGCTAGAGGAAGGAGAAGGAAAATGGGAACCAGGAGAAAACTGGAGGCTCAGACAGCACAGACCAAATGTCCATCCCATGGTGTGCACAAGAGGGACTTCTGGAACATCCCAAAGTCAATATCATTTCTTTCCTCACTCCTTCGCTTTCCTGCATACTGCGTATCTGTGTTTCTGGAGGTGGGGTGGCCTGGGAAAGGGTGTGTCATCCTCTTCCTCTCCATGCATCCTTTGGGCTGTATTTGAGGGCTCTTGGTGTTCCTCCTCTTCTGAGCAAGGCGATTTCATTTCCCCTCTCCTCTTTCAGGCTGTTTGTGCAGTTCTGTCTGCCAGAGCCTGTTGGTGGAGACTTCTAGACATGTACATTAAGATGCAGCATAAAGTAGCAGTGAAGAGTGTGGGTAGGGTGTCAGAATCCTGATGGTTGTCATGGTTACCTAGTCATTAACATGGCTAACAAATAATGCTTGAGAAGCAGGCCATTGCCTGGATGTCAGGAATCCTTGTCAAGTCAGCAGCTTTATAGACTCAACTGATTTTCTGTAATGTAATATAACTCCACTTTATTCTTTTAAGGACTGAAAATTTGCCTTTTGATTGAAAAAGATGCTGTGTAAAGAGAGGGGTGTAGAATGAATTACAGGGAAAAATTTCAACATGAGATAATTTTAAAGTAAGGTAGTAGTGGCATTCCCAACGAATCCCACACCTCGTTATATGCTTTGAGTCTCATTCCAACGTCCTGTCCATCAGATTATTATTGTGCTTTGTGGCCTTATAGTGTCTTAATATTTTGGGGGTGCAATGACATCACTGACATCCAACCCATGTATATTTCCTAAAGGGGACGAAAAATCAGCCTGAAAAGAGGTAAGGATTTTCCTCCAATCTACTCCACTGGGCTTCCCTTGTGGCTCATCTGGTAAAGAATCTGCCTGCAATGCTGAAGACCTGGGTTTGATCCCTGGATTGGGACGATACCCTGGAGAAAGGAAAGGCTACCCACTCCAGTATTCTGGCCTGGAGAATTCCATGGGCTGTATAGTTCTTGGGGTCGCAAAGAGTCGAACATGACTGAGTGACTTTCACTTTCACTCCACTGGACAACACCTTAAATCATAGAAACAACACTGACTCTTTTACGTAATCTAGATGATAGTGGTTCTTTTGTGTTTTGCTGTTACTTTGTGAAGGCTTACTATGACATAGGAAGATTTGTTGATTAACAGATTGGCTGCTTTGGATGGGAAGAGCTCAGGATAATAGTGAAGTATATCAGTTCAGTTCAGTCGCTCAACTGTGTCTGACTCTTTGTTACCACATGAACCACAGCACGCCAGGCCTCCCTGTCCATCACCAACTCCTGGAGTCCACCCAAATCCATGTCCATTTAGTCAGTGATGCCATCCAACCATCTCATCCTCTATCATCCCCTTCTCCTCCTGCCCTCAATCTTTCCCAGCACCAGGGTCTTTTTTTTTTTTTTAATTTTTTATTTTTTTTTAATTTTAGTTTTTTATTTTTTAAATTTTAAAATCTTTAATTCTTGAGGTCAATGAGACCAGGTCAATGAGTGGGCTCTTCGCATGAGGTGGCCAATGTATTGGAGTTTCAGCTTCAACATCAGTCCTTCTAATGAACACCCAGGACTGATTTCCTTTAGGATGGACTGGCTGGATCTCCTTGCAGTCCAAGGGACTATCAAGAGTCTTCTCCAACACCACAGTTCAAAAGCATCAATTCTTTGATGCTCAGCTTGCTTTATAGTCCAATCCTCACATTCATACATGACCACTGGAAAAACCATAGCCTTGACTAGATGGACCTTTGTTGACAAAGTGATGTCTCTGCTTTTTAATATGCTGTCTAGGTTGGTCATAACTTTCCTTTCAAGGAGTAAGCATCTTTTAATTTCATGGCTGCAGTCACCATCTGCAGTGATTTTGGAGCTCAAAAAAATAAAGTCAGCCACTGTTTCCCCATCTACTTCCCATGAAGTGATGGGATCAGATGCCATGATCTTAGTTTTATGAATGTTGAGCTTTAAGCCAACTTTTTCACTCTCTTCTTTCACTTTCATCAATAAGAGCCTTTTTAGTTCCTCTTCACTTTCTGCCATAAGGGTGGTGTCATCTGCATATCGGAGGTTATTGATATTTCTCCCAGCAATCTTGGTTCCAGCTTGTGCTTCATCCAACCCAGCATTTCTCATGATGTACTCTGTATACAAGTTAAACAAGCAGGGTGACAATATACAGCCTTGACGTACTCCTTTTCCTATTTGGAACCAGTCTGTTGTTCCATGTCCAGTTCTAACTATTGCTTCCTGACCTGCATATAGGTTTCTCAAGAGGCAGGTTAGGTGGTCTGGTATTCCCATCTCTTTCAGAATTTTCCACAGTTTATTGTGATCCACACAGTCAAAGGCTTTGGAATAGTCAATAAAGCAGAAATAGATGTTTTTCTGCAACTCTCTTGCTTTTTCCATGATCCAGCAGATGTTGGCAATTTGATCTCTGGTTCCTCTGCCTTTTCTAAATCCAGCTTGAACATCTGGAAGTTCACAGTTCACGTACTGCTGAAGCCTGGCTTGGAGAATTTTAAGCATCACTTTACTAGCGTGTGAGATGAGTGCAATTATGTGGTAGTTTGAGCATTCTTTGGCATTGCCTTTTTTTGGGGATTGGAATGGAAACTGACCTTTTCCAGTCCTGTGGCCACTGCTGAGTTTTCCAAATTTGCTGACATATTGAGTGCAGCACTTTCACAGTATCATCTTTAAGGATTTGAAATAACTCAACTGGAATTCCATCACCTCCACTAGCTTTGTTCGTAGTGATGCTTCCTAAGGCCCACTTGACTTCACATTCCAGGATGTCTGGCTCTAGGTGAGTGATCACACCATCGTGATTTTCTGGGTCATGAAGATCTTTTTTGTATAGTTCTTCTGCGTATTCTTGCCAGCTCTTCTTAATATCTTCTGCTTCTATTAGGTCCCTACCATTTCTGTCCTTTATTGTGCCCATCTTTGTATGAAATGTTCCCTTGGTATCTCTAATTTTCTTGAAAAGATCTCTAGTCTTTCCCATTCTATTGTTTTCCTCTATTTCTTTGCACTGATCGCTGAGCAAGGCATTCTATCTCTCCTTGCTATTCTTTGGAACTCTGCATTCAAATGAGTATATCTTTCCTTTCCTCCTTTGTTTTTTGCTTCTCTTCTTTCATTATAGGGAACTGGAATGCAAAAGTAGCAAGTCAAGAAACACATGGAGTAACAGGCAAATTTGGCCTTGGAGTACAGAATGAAGCAGGGCTGAGGCTAATAGATTTCTACCAAGAGAACGCACTGGTCATAGCAAACACCCTCTTCCAACAACACAAGAGAAGACTCTACAGATGGACATCACCAGACGGTCAACACCAAAATCATATTGATTATATTCTTTGCAGCCAAGGATGGAGAATCTCTATGTAGTCAGCAAAAACAAGACCAGGAGCTGACTGTGGCTCAGATCATGAACTCCTTAATGCCAAATTCAGACTGAAATTGAAGAAAGTGGGGAAAACCACTAGACCATTTAGGTATGACCTAAATCAAATCCCTTATGACTATACATTGGAAGTGAGAAATAGATTTAAGGGACTAGGTCTGATAGACAGAGTGCCTGATGAACTATGAATGGAGGTTCGTGACATTGTACAGGAGACAGGAATCAAGACCATCCCCCCAAAAAAGAAATGCAAGAAAGCAAATTGGCTGTCCGAGGAGGCCTTACAAATAGCTGTGAAAAGAAGTGAAGTATATACCCTTAGCCAAATGCTGAATATCTCCTAGACACTGTATCATTGCTTTTCTTATCAATTCCTATCAATCAACTGAGGAATGATCATTTCTTGTTCAAAGCCTGCTTAGAAAATGACTTTCATTGCTTTTTTTCCCTTGGACTAACAATACCTGTAATTGGGAAATATTTAGAAAGTACAAATGAGTGCCACTTGGAGTTCAAAGTCAAAACTGCAGCTTGAACAGCATAGAGCAGGAATGCTGGAAGGCAAGGCAGGAAGAATGGAGTAAATGCAGGAGAGACTACTGCTCTAACCTCCACACAGACCTTTCCAGAAGTTTGTGTGGCATAGGAAACACAGCTGCGACAAGCAGTCTCTACTGAGACTTTTCTCAAAGCTAGTAAGCAAGGTCTCTACTGTGCTTTCCGCTTCTCCTCCTCCCCTTCCTCCTCTTCTTTCTCCTCCTGTCTCTCCCCCTCCTCCCCTTCCTTCCCCTCATTCTCCTCCCCCTCCTCTTCCTTCTCCTCTATCTTCCTCATCAACCTCCTCCTCCTCCAACGTACATAAATCAGGGTGGGAACAATTGTCAAGGCCAGTTCAGAGCAGGCAGGGAGCCAGTTCAGTCCTATGGAATCTTCCACTGTCAGCTGAAGAGAAGCTGTGTGTGTGGGCGGGGGGTGTATGTGCCCACACACATGCATGGATTTAAAATAAAAATAAGATCTCATTTGCAGCTTTTTAAAAAATTATGAAAGTTATATCTGCCCATTGAGAAAAATCTATAAGGTTCAGGAAAATGTAAAGAAGAAAATACATATTACCATGTTGCTGTTCATTCACTCAGTCATGTCTGATTCTTTGTGAATCCCACGGACTGCAGCACGCCAGGCTTCCCTGTCCTTCACTATCTCCCAGAGTTTGCTCAAACTCATGTTCATTGAGTTGATGCGGCCATCCAAGCATCTCATCCTCTGTCATTCCCTTCTCCTTCTGCCTCGATCTTTCCCAGCATCAGGGTCTTTTCCAATGAGTCGGCTCCTTAAGGAAGTAAGTAAGTGTTAGTCACTCTGTCATGTCCAACTCTTTGTGATCCCATGGACTGTAGCCTGCCAGTCTCCTTTGCCCATGAGATTTTCCAGGCAAGAATCCTGGAATGGGTTGCCATTTCCTTCTCCAAGGGATCTTCCCTACCCAATGATCAAACCCATGTCTCCTGCTTGGCAGGCGGATTCTTTACCACTGAACCACGTGGGAAGCTCTATAATCCAGGTAAGCAGGTACAAAGTAAGTAGAAAGTCACAATGACTCCCTACAGAGTTGGGAAAAATTCTCTTCTTTCAAGAAGTGTAACCACCATTTTAAATGTAACCTCATGTTGTGAATTTCAGGGTCAATAAATAGATTTGCAGTTTATTTTATAAATCCCTTTAAAATAAAACTCTTCAGGTTTCAAACTTTAATCTCTATTTTTCCAATTTCAAAGGTAAAATATTCTTATAAAGATCAAATAAAATACAAACGTATAACAGAGATAATGAAATTGTCTCTTATCTCCTTCACTTTGAAAATCTGTGGAAATATTCTCTGTTTATAGCTTTGAGAATATTCCTTAAGAAAATTTTCTTGGGGGATATACAAATATATTTCTTTGCAAAAGTGAGACTATACTGAAAACATAGTTATTATTCTGTATGTGTATTTCTAATTTTATCCATTCCTACAAAGCTTGCAGGCTGCACTTTCTATTTGGAACATATTCCAGGTCAATGAATGTACTTCTGCATCATGTTATGAATCACTCACTATTCAATAAGATTGTTTCTAATTTTAGGACTTTTTTCTGATTATAAATGATATACGCTTGCTGCAAAAATTCAAAGGATACAAATGGTATAAAGTAAGAAGTGAAATTTCCCTGTGTATCTCCCTTTCCCTGTCAAGCTTGTTGTTGTTGTCATTCAGTCGTGTCCGACTCTTTGCGACCCCATGGACGGCAGCACAGCAGGCTTCCCTGTCCTTCACTATCTCCCAGAGTTTGCTCAGACTCATGTCCATTGAGTTGGTGATGCAATTCAATCATCTCATCCTCTGTTGCCCCCTTCATCTACCTGTCAAAGTAACTATTGGTATCTATTCTTCCAGTTTTTTCTTTGCAAAATACTAATCTCTCTGCCCACCCCCGTCACATACACACACAGACACACATACATTCTTTTGCACAAAATGAGATTATATTGGGTATATTGTGAAACAACATGTTGGTTTTTTTTTTACTTAAAGATATATATTTGACATCTTTCCATGGCATTCGATAGAGCTCCACTTAAGTTCCTTTAACCCAGAGGATTCCATTGTACACATGTGCAATTTACAAATCATGCTGAAATGGATGTCCATTTTACTTTACTTTACTTTTGTGCACTTAACTTATGTGCACCCATTATTTTTGTAAGTTCTTATGAGTGAAATTAGTCTCAAAGAACAAACATATTTGATATTTGCCTTCAAAAGTCTGAAGCAATTTATAGTCACACCAAGCGTATAAGAGACTGACAATTTTTACACACTTTCTGGAACATCATAGATCATAAAGAGAAGAGAAATCTTGAATTCAGAATGCAACTTTAACCTTTTTTCCCCTGATTTTAGAAACAAACAAGCAGTAATTTCCTCTTCTTAAGTGTCTAAAATGAATGAGGAAAATGTACATCGCTGGAGTTTCTCAGTTACTGCAGAGAACAAATGCTCACGTTTTTCTATCTGTAGTTCTAAACAAATTCACTTCTTTCTTCTTTCCTCCCTTCCTCCCATCCTTCCTCCTTTTCTTCCCTTTCTTTCTTTACTTTTTATTGAAATATAATTCACAATCATAAAATTTAAACCTCACAATTGAGTGGTTTTTAAATATAGTTAATATAGTTACACAATTTTGTCACCGTTGTCACTAATGTCAGAATATTTTTATCAACCCTCTCACACCCCAAAACCCTCTGTATCCATTAGCAGTCACTCTCCATTGTCCCTTCTCCTTATGGCAAAAGATCTATATTTTGCCCCTCTGGATTTTCCTATCCTGAACATTTCATATATATGGAATCATAAAACATAAGGCATTTTGAATTGGTTTCTTTTTACTTAGCATAATGTTTTTGAGGTTCATCCACAGTGTAGCGTATATCAGTACTTCATTCCTTTTTAAGACTGAATAATATTTCACTTTGTTATCCATTCATCATTAGATGGACATTAGGTTATTTCTACTTTTGAATTATTACAAATAATTCTGCTATGAACATTTATGTATACAATTTTTATATGAATATGTTTTCAATTTAGGAGGTATTTTATACCTAGGAGTTGAATTGGTGAGTCATATGGTAACTTTCTGATTAACGTTTTGAGTAACTGCCACTTTTCCAAAGTGACTGCACCCACCAGAAATGTAAGAGAGTTCCAGTTTATCCACATCCTTGCCAAAACTTATTTTTGTCTACTTTTTTATTATATTTAGCCTAGTGGATGCTGATTAGTATCTAACTGACATTTTTATATGGATTTTCTTACTAACTTATTATTTTGAATATCTTTTCATATGCTTATTGGCCATTAGTATATCTTCTTTGAAGAAATACCTATTCAAATCATTTTTTCATCTTTTAAAAACTGAAATTTTGTTGGCTTTTATTAGTATTACAAATGGTAGTATTATGTCAGTAAGACTCTGATGCTGGGAAAGATTGAGGGCAGGAGGAGAAGAGGGCAACAAAGGTTGAGATGGTTGGATAGCATCACCGACTCAATGGATGTGAGTCTGAGCAAACTCCGGGAGATAGTGAAGACACCTTGGAGTGCTGCAGTCCATGGGGTCACAAAGAGTCAGATACACCTTGGCGACTGAACAACAATTGTGGGTTTTGGTTTATTAAATATTAGCAAATAATCAAGATTATTGTTGACATTTTGTCTTCTTTGAGATGACCATGTCTTTTCCCTTTAATCCATTGATGTATCTCATTATTCCATAGATTTCCTGGCATTTAACTTTGAATTTCAGCAATAAATAATACCTTGTGTGCTCAGTTCAATTTACTTATACAAAGTACTTGACAGTACATATCAATATTGAGTACAATATCTATTCAAGGTGCAATAACATAGGACTAATAGAAGTTACTAAGACAAATACAATTGTTCTGTTAGGAGAAAGCTCATGTTCAGAGAAATTTCAGAGGAGCAGGTGGGGTCAAGCCATTCATAGCTTCTCCCTTAAGAATGCGTTCTAAATTGGAGAGATGAACCATTTGAACAGAGCATTATTATGGTCAGTGAACATGTCAGCCCACCTACATTCACCTGTTTTAAATTGAGTTGTCTTTTCTTGTTGTTCAGTTGTAAGAGTTCTTTAAATAGTCTGAATATTAAAGTCTTTTCAGATGTATGATTTGCAGATACTTTTTTCCCATTCTATAGATTGTGTTTTCATTTTCTTGATGATAATCCTTTGAAGCATGAAAATTTCTAAATTTGATAAAGTCAAATTTATTTTCTTTTGTTGTTTGTATTTTTGGTGTTATATTTAAGAAACCATTGGCTAATTCAAATTCACAAAGATTGCTCCCTATGTTTTCATCTAAGAGTTTTGTAGTTTTAGCTCCTACAATTAGATGTTTGACTCATTTGAAGTTAACTTTGGTACATGGTGTGAAGTAGAGGTTCAAATTAATTCTTTGGCATAAGTATATGCACTCGTCCTAGAACCATTTGTTGAAAAGCCTATTATTTTCCCATTGAATTGTCTTGCCAACCTTGTTGAAAGTCAATTAATGTAAATAAATGAGTTTATTTATGACTGTCCCTATCAGGATTACACAGTCTTAATTACAGTAGCTTTGTGGTAACTTCTGAAATTTGATTGTTTGAGTCCCCCCAACTTTGCTCTTTTTTGAGACTGTTTTTGCTATATTTTCTGTTTCTTATATTTTGGTATTAATTTTAATTTCAGTTTGAGTATTTCTGCAAAAAAAAGAAAGCCAACCTGGATTTTGATAGCAATTGTGTTGGATGTGTTGATCAATTTGAGGAGTACTGCTATCTTAGCAACAGTAAGTCTTCCAATCCATTCACATACCGGCCTCTCCTTTTATGTAAGTCTTTGAAAATTTGCTTACAACAACAATGTTTTATAGTTTTCAGTGTATAATTCTTGCATTTCCTTGATTCCAAAGTATTATATTCTTTTTAAAGTTATTTTTAATGAAATTGTTTTCTTAATTTCATTTTTGGGTTGTTCATTGTTGGTGTATTAAAATATAAAGGATTTTTGCATATTGATTCTTTAGCCTGGAAATCTTTCGGAATTTGTTTACTAATTCTAATAGTTTATTTGTGGATCCTCAGAATTTTCTATGTACAAGATCATGTCATCTGGAAATAGAGATTTTTTTACTTCTCTTCCTATTTGGACAACTTTTTTTCCTTCTTAAGTTCCCTGGCAAGAGCATCTAGTACACTGTTGAATAGAAATGGCAAAAGTGAGGATCCTTGCTTTGTTCTTGACTTCAGTGTCTTCATCTAATCTTGCTCCAGATTTATTCTTCATCTAGAGCAACCACTTAAAAAGTTAATTTATATCCGATTACTACCCTTCCTAAAAACTCCAATAGATTCTTGTCATACTTAGAATACCCAAATTATTTTTCTTGGCCCTTAAAGATCTTTTTCTCCAACCTTATCTCATATTACTCTTTTTAGTCTCTGCACACTAGCCACATGAACTGTTAAAGAATCTAAAATCCACCATGTTCTATCCTGCCACAAGACCTATATACATGCTACCCCTCTCTTTGACAAGCCAATTTCTTTAATTCCCTTGCCTCTTTGTGCTAATCTGAAACCACCTGGAGAACCCCACTCATGGACGAACAATTCAGTTTCCATTCTTGTGTTCCTAATATTGTTTCTGAGTGCTGCTGGGGAAAACTATGTAACATCACGATTTGGTCTCAAAGTCCAGGTATGCCCAGGGTTTCTTCAGTGTTTCACTGCTTTTGTCTCTCATTCACTTTCATAGTGTCAAGACATTTTCCCCTCTTAAACCTCAGAACCTTCCCCACTATCTCATCGTTTTCTTCTTTAATGCTAAGCCCTTCACTTTTCTTTTGGATTTGCCTCTTCTGTGAGCTTACTCCTTCAGTTATTCTCAATTTCTTCTGTAATTTCAACCTCTCATCCAAATACTTTCCCAATAAATTTTAAATATGCTCAAATTGTTCCCAGAAAAAAGGACAAATTGACAAAACAAAGCCTTACTTTGCCCCTACACCCCTCTCCAGCGATTGCTCCCCCCTTCTTAGACAAAGTACTGCAAAGAATTGTATACTTCTCTATTACCACTTTCTCACCTTCCACTTTTTCTAGCCTGGATTGTAGCACTATCTCTTCTATGAAATTTCTCTTTGTAAATGACTTCAATGTTACAGAATCAAATGGATAACTCTCAGTTTTACCCACAAGTGATCTCATGCTAGCATTTGATCATTCCCTCCTTTTCTAAATTGTTTTTCTTTTTCTATGTATAAAGAAAACTCTATAATACTTAAAAAAATCTAGACATTTAAAAAATATATGATAAAAAATAAAGACCCCTGTAATCCCAACCTGAAACAATCAGGACTGTTAGCAGATCATTGTTTATTCTTGCAGACATTTTTTTGTGTGCCAAAACTAACATACTGTATTTAATAATTGTCTGTGATGAAAAGGGGCTTATTATATTACTGACAGCTGTTTTGCAATCTCATTTTAAATTTATATCTTCACTGCTTTCCATGTTAGTCCATATTATGGTTTTACCTAACTCCTTTTAATGATTCATCATTTTTCCATGGAGAAAATTTACTTAATTTATGGAAGTCTTCTATATTGATGGATGTTTGTTTATAAATGCTTGCAATTACAGACAATGCTGTAGTAAACATTCTTGTAACTTATGTGAGTGTTTTTGTAGAACAAATCTGTAGAGCTAGAATAAAACTACCTTAATCATGAAAGAAGATAATTTTCATTTTATTACAAATATGAGATTATTTTAAAAGTTTAGGCAGTATATCGAGGTTTAAAGAAACTAAAAATCATTACCAATCTACTATTTACAGATGATCAATTTTATCTACCACTTAGTGTGTGTCTACAAAGGTACTATGCTGTCATTTTGTATACAATAACACATCTAATGCCTAAGGATGATGCTGAAGGACAACGTTATTATATCCAATGTTATACATGAAGAAGCTAAGTTTTGGAGAGGATGAGGAAACTTATTGATGATCACATGTGTAGTAACAGCATTCTGGTCAAGGCACTGTGATGGTGACCCTACATGTGCAATACATGGAACTATTATCTCCATTCTCTAGATTGGAAAACTGAGGTTTAGAGAAAGTTTAGGCATCTTGTCCTGGGTCAGCAATAAGTAATTGGCATGTTGAGCCAATCTGGGTCTCCCTTCAAAGCCTTTGCATTTTCTTCTGAATTACATTTCCCATGTCTTCTTATTATTAATCTTTTAATGGTTTTTATGATCATGAAAGTAATTTTTCTCATTTTTGAAACTACAGAAACCATGCTGAAGTTTACACCAAGAAATGTACATAACAAAGCATCTTATCACCCACTAAAAACTACTATTCTGGTATATTTCCTTCCTTTATTTTCTATAAACATAAGCTTTTCCTTTCCTGTCTTGTGACCTTTTCATATTTGTTCCTTTTGTTTTCTTTCTTCTTCCAGATATTTACTTGACTGATTCCTTGTCATTCAGGGCTTAGTTTAAATGTCACCTTCTCAGAGAATGCTTTCCTAATGATCTAATCTAAAGGAACCCAAAGTTACCTTCTACTCCTTACCCTGTTTCATATTCTTCTTTAATTTTTTTTAATTGAAGTACAGTTGACTTATAATGTTTCAGGTGTACAGCAAAGTGATTCAAATGTTTACATATTCTTTTTCAGATTCTTTTCCATTATACGTAGTTACAAGATATTGAGTATAATTCCCTGTGCTGTGCAGTAGGACCTTGTTGTTTATCTATTTTATAATAGTAGTATGAATCTCTTAATCCCAAATCCCTAATTTATCCTTCCACCACTTTCCCTTTTGGTAACCCTAAGTGTTTTCCATGTCTGTGAGACTATTTCTATTTTGTAAGTGAGTTCATTTTAATTTTTTTTTTTAGATTCTACTTGTAAGCGATATCATATGATATTTGCCCTTCTCTGACTTACTTCACTGAGTATGATAATCTCTAGGTCTATCTATGTTGCTGCAAATGGCATTATGTCATTCTTTTTAATCTCGGTATCTCTGAGTAATATTCCATTATATATATATATATATATGTGTGTGTGTGTGTATGTGTATACATATACAGACAACATCTTCTTTATCCATTTCTCCATCAATGGACATTTATGTTGCTTTCATGTCTTGGCTATTGTAAATAGTGCTGCTATGAACACTGGAAATTTGGAAAACTCAGCAGTGACTACAGGACTGGAAAAGGTCAGTTTTCATTCCAATCCCAAAGAATGCTCAAACTACTGCACAATTGCACTCATCTCACATGCTAGTAAAGTGATGCTTAAAATTCTCCAAGCCAGGCTTCAGCAGTATGTGAACCAGGAACTTCCAGATGTTCAAGCAGGTTTTAGAAAAGGCAGAGGAACCAGAGATCAAATTGCCTCATCGAAAAAGCAAGAGAGTTCCAGAAAAACATCTATTTCTGCTTTATTGACTATGCCAAAGTCTTTGACAGTGTGGATGACAACAAACTGGAAAATTCTGAAAGAGATGGGAATACCAGACCACCTGACCTGCCTCTTGAGAAACCTATATGCAGGTCAGGAAGCAATAGTTAGAACTGGACATGGATCAACAGACTGGTTCCAAATAGGAAAAGGAGTACGTCAAGGCTGTATATTGTCAGCCTGCTTATTTAACTTCTGTGCAGAGTACATCATGAGAAATGCTGGGCTGGAGGAAGCACAAGCTGGAACCAAGATTGCCAGGAGAAATATCAATAACCTCAGATTATGCAGATGACACCACCCTTATGGCAGAAAGTGAAGAGGAGCTAAAAAGCCTCTTGATGAAAGTGAAAGAGGAGAGTGAAAAAGTTGACTTAAAGCTCAACATTCAAATAAATGAATTTATATTAAAAAAAAAAGCTCAACATTCAGAAAACTAAGATCATGGCATCTGGTCCCATTACTTCATGGCAAATAGATGGGGAAACAGTGGAAACAGTGTCAGACTTTATTTTGGGGGGGCTCCAAAATCACTGCAAATAGTGATTGCAGCCATGAAATTAAGACGCTTACTCCTTGGAACGAAAGTTATGACCAACCTAGATAACATATTACAAAACAGAGACATTACTTTGTCTACAAAGGTCTATC
Source organism: Ovis canadensis (assembly GCF_042477335.2). Lineage (NCBI taxonomy): Eukaryota > Metazoa > Chordata > Mammalia > Artiodactyla > Bovidae > Ovis > Ovis canadensis. The sequence goes on from NC_091727.1 coordinate 135,429,307, forward strand.
TAGTCAAGGCTATGGTTTTTCCAGTGGTCATGTGTGATGTGAGAGCTGGACTGTGAAGAAAGCTGAGTGCCGAAGAATTAATGCTTTTGAACTGTGGTGTTGGAGAAGACTTTTGAGAGTCCCTTGGACTGCAAGGAGATCCAACCAGTCCATGCTAAAGGAGATCAGACTTCTTTGGAAGGACTGATGCTAAAGCTGAAACTCCAATACTTTGGCCACCTCATGCGAAGAGTTGACTCATTGGAAAAGACCCTGATGCTGGGAGGCATTGGGGGCAGGAGGAGAAGGGGACGATAGAGGATGAGATGGCTTGATGGCATCACTGACTCAATCACCTTTTCCAGATATATGCCTAGGCTTTGGATTGCTGAGTAATATGGTAACTCTATATTTAGTTTTTTAAGGAACCTCCATACTATTTTCCATAGTGGCTGCATCAATTACATTCCCACCAACAGCTTAGGAGGATTCCCTTTTTTCTACACACCTCTCCAGCATTTATTTGTAGGCTTCTTCATGATGATCATTTTGACCAGTGTGAGATAAAACTTTTTATAATTTTGATTTGTGTTTCCTCAATAATTAGAGATTTGAGAATATTTTCATGTGTCTCTTGGCTATCTGTATGTCTTCTTTGAAGAAATGTCTATTAATGTTTTCTGTGCATTTTTAATTTTTTTTTTTAATATTGAGCTGTATGACATAGATGGTAAACTTCTTAGTGTAGGTTTTGGCAGTGATGTTTGGACTCTGACACTGAAAGCAAAAGCAACAAAAGCAAAAAACCAAGTATAACTACTCCAAACTAAAACAAAGGACCCCATCAACAAAATGAAAAGGCAACCTACTAAATGGGAGAAAATATTTGTAAATCATATATTTGATAAGAGGTTAATAACCAAAATATATAAAGAACTAACATAGCTCAATAGTGAAAAAAAAGAGCCCCAAACAGTTCAATTAAATAATGGATAGAAAAAACACTTTTGCAAAGAAAACATAAATTACCAATAGACATATAAAAAGATACTCCATATCATAATAATTAGGAAAATGCAGATCAAAACCACAATGAATTATCATGTCATACCTGTTAGAATGGCTATTTAATAACAAGAGTTATTAAATGCTGGTGAGAATGTGAAGAAAAGGGAGCTTTGTGTACTGCTGGTGGAAATGTAAATTGGTTCAGCCACTATGGAAAACAGTATGATGATTTCTCAAAAATTAAAAATAGAACTGCTATGTGATCCAGCAATTCTACCTCTGGGTATTTTCTTAAAGAAAACAAAAATACTAATTTGAAAAGTTATATATGCATCCCCATGCTCATTGTAGCATTATTTGCAGTAGCCAAGATTTGGAAACATGTGTCTATCAATGGATGAATGGATAAGGAAAAATCAAATATTATTCAGCCATGAAAAAATGAAATCTTGCCGTTTTTGACTACATGGATGGGCCTCGATGCTAAATGAAATGTCAGACAAAGACAAATATGATATAATCTCTCTTATATGTGGACCATTATAATAGTCCACTATATATCTATATCTATATATATCTCCAAGCTCACAGATAACAGAGAACAGATTAGTGATTTCCAGAGGTAAGGGGTAAGGGTAGGAGAAATGTGTGAACTGTTTTGAAATGTTTTGTTTTTATAAAATTTCAATTAATTTAATTTTCAAATTGGAGAAAGGATAGTCTTTCCAATCAATGGTACTGGAACCACTAGAAGTCTATATAACAATGTGAACCTAAACAGAATAAAATAAAATGCCATACACACTTATGGTAATATGCTAAAGGGCGCATAAGCCAGCTAAAAGAGCACCCAATGGCCAAGGCTAGAACAATTTGAGGAGTAAAATAAATAACAAGGTGTTGGATTATGACAAAGTATAAAATAAATATCATGAGCTTGTTGTTGCTGTTTTGGTCTCTAAGTTGTGTTGGACACTTTTGCTACCCCATGGACTACAGCTCACCAGGTTCCTCCGTCCATAAGATTCCCCAGGCAAGAATACCGGAGTGGGTTCCCATTTCTTTCTCCAGGGATTGAACCTGCATCTCCTGCATTGGCAGGTGATTCTTTACTACTGAGCCAGCCCCCTGGGAAATCCCATGACCACATACTGATATAAACAAGTGATTCGAAAATAAATAAATAAATGGAAAACAGCCAAGTTTCCTCTGCAGAAGAATTCCAAATAATTTACATAGCTACTCCCTTTTCACGGTAAGGAGAGTGGGCGTCACTCTTCATCCCTTAAGTGTGACTTCTTTCCAAAATATAGTTTATGGAAAGGAGGAGAAAGAGTAAGTTTACATTAGAGAAATCTGAGAAACGCTACCTCAATTGGGTGATTGTGGTTTATATCCACACTGATGTCATGTTGGTAGCATGAATTCTTGTTATCTGATGAGAATGACCCCTTAACCTTGTTGACCTTTTTCTCAAAAACCTACGTGTGTGCACACGCATGCTCATTTGCTAAGTTGTGTGCAACTCATTGCAACTTCAGGGACTGTAGCCTGCCAGGCTCTTCTGTCCATGGGATTTCCTACACAAAATACTGGAGTGAGTTGCCTTTTCATTCTCCAGGGGGTCTTCTCCACACAGGAACTGAATCTGCGTCTCCTGCATTGGCAGATGGAATGTTTACTGCTGAGCCACCTGGGAAGCCCTCTTTAAAAACCCAAAACTGCGGTTTGATTGTAAAGTAAAAGAAATCCCAATTCTTAAATATTATAACAAAATGTGTCTCCACAAACCCTCAAAACTCTTAAAGTCATCAAAAACAAGAAAAGTCTGAGAAATTGTAGCAGTGTAGAAAAGTCTAAGAAATCATGTCATTTGAATGTAATGTGGTCTCCTGGATGAAATCCTGGAACAGAGAAACAACATTAGGTAAAATCTAAGGAATAATAATAATGTGTCCAAAAAAATTAAAAAGTGTGAATCTCCTAGACTATATAAATCAGATGCAGGAGAAATGCCAGTGGGCTCATCAAGATGCAAATGAGGGAGAGAGTAACATGTAAGACTTTCCATTGAGAAGCTGACTGGATAATGAGTGTCTGAATAGTAGCCCCAGATCCCACAGAGAGTTACTGACCATAGACATTGAAAGTGGAAAATGTTAAGAGAAAAGCAGATCTGTTCTCTGGAAAAAAGAGTCAAGGATAGGGTGAGGGTCAGGGATGGCTGTTACTTACATAGCTTGTTAATCAAAAGCAGTCTTTTGATATTCAGCACTGACATTTTGAAGCAACTCCAGCATAACAGCTGCATTAAATAAGCCTTGTCCAAAAGTCTTCCTTTCATCCAAGAGAAAGGGCCTCTGAAAGGGAAATTGGTATGAAGGATGACAATGAGTATGCTCTGAGATACTTGTGATTAAACATAGACCTGTAATTATAAAAAAAGAGAGAGAAAAGTGAAAGTGAAGTCTCTCAGTTGTGTCTGACTCTTTGTGACCTCATGGACTGTAACCTACCAGGTTCCTGCGTCCATGGGATTTTCCAGGCAAGAGTCCTAGACTGAGTTGCCATTTCCTTCTCCAGAGAATCTTCCCAACCCAGGGATTGAACCCAAGTCACCCACATTGCAGGCAGATGCTATGCCATCTGAGTCACCAGGTAATAAGAAAACTGACCATGTTATTAGAATAATACTTGCCCAAACTCTGCCTCTAGTGAATGGAAAAATATGAACATTTCCTCAACCAGTATGATGGAACTGGTCATATACTTGTCATGAATTATTTATTTTTTATTTTTATTTTTTATTTATTTTTTTTAATTTTTATTTTTTAATTTTAAAATCTTTAATTCTTACATGCGTTCCCAAACATGACCCCCCTCCCACCTCCCTCCCCACAACATCTCTCTGGAATTATTTATTTTTTAAAAGAAGACCCCAAATAAAGAGAATAATATAAATACATGAGAGCCAGTGAGGTGCTTTCCCAAACCCCAAGATAACTTGGCAAAAAACATACAACTTGAGAATTTAAGAAGAATAATCTACTGGCAATGAGGTTTTTAATCCAACAGAAGAACTAAAGAGAGAAAGTGAAAGAGGAGAGTGAAAAAGTTGGCTTAAAACTCAACATTCAGAAAACTAAGATCACGCCATCCAGTCCCATCACTTCGTGGCAAATAGATGGGGAAACAATGGAAACAGTGACAGACTTTATTTTTGGGGGGCTTCAAAATCACTGCAGATGGTGACTGCAACCATGAAATTAAAAGATGCCTGCTCCTTGGTAGAAAAGCTATGACCAACCTAAACAGCATATTGAAAAGCAGAGACATTACTTTGCCAACAAAGGTCTGTCTAGCCAAATCTCTAGTTTTTCCAGTAGTCATGTATGGATGTGAGAGTTGGACTATAAAGAAAGCCGAGCACTAAAGAACTGATGCATTTGAACTGTGGTGCTGGAGAAGACTCTTGAGAGTCCCTTGGACTGCAAGGAGATCAAACCAGTCAACCCAAATGAAATCAATCTTGACTAGTCATTGAAAGGACTGATGCTAAAGCTGAAGCTCCAATACTTTGGCCACCTGATGCAAAGAACTGACTCATTGGAAAAGACCCTGATGCTGGGAAAGATTAGGTGGGAGGAGAAGGGGATGACAGAGGATGAGATGATTGGGTGGCATCACTGACTCGATTGACACGAGTTTGAGTAAGCTCCCGGAGTTGGTGATGGACAGGGAAGCCTGGTGTGCTGCAGTCCATGGGGTCACAAAGAGTCGGACACGACTGAGTGACCGAACTGACTGACTGAAGACTGAAGATGGAGATAAGCAGTACATGTATTACTGAAGAACATGTGTACTACTTCTCCATCCAAGGAGCGCTGGCAATAAACTTATGGCGGCAGAGCTGAAAGACACATTTACTGAGCAGAATTTAAGCTGTGTCCAGGAAACACATTAGGAGGCTTGATATAAAAAAAAAATAGACATCAACAGTACTAGGAAAAATGTAGAAAAAATTTTTTTTTAAAGAAAACCAAGGAATCGATGACCTAAGTATAACTCACAATGTGGCAGAACTTAAGAAAGATTCAAGAAGAGGAAAAGAAGTAAAATGATCCAACCATTTCTAAGATATGCTGAATCTCTGGCCTTTAAGGAAAGAGTATCTGTAATGGAAGATGACCATAGTGAACCACCAGCCTATATAACATCTTTGTGGATAAATGCAGGACTAAAGACCAGTAGGTAATCAGAGGAAGCCTGGTTCAGAGATAGTAGGCAGAACTCTGTTGCAAAGAACTATGTATTTTGGATGATTGATTCTAATATCTATGGAACCACTGGTATAAACAAGTGAACAAGCAATGAATAGGATAGAAATGACTCAGCAGGTACCTTCCTGGAAAAAAACTTTGTAGACCAGAAGATTTCCCCCTGACGATGTTCTCATACTATGTAAGACTCCGCACTGCAGAAAATTAGACAAAGTGATATAAAAGAACTATGTATCCATCTGGCCAAATATGGGGAATATGATCAAACTGAAAGTTAATCAGTAAAGCTGAAACTCCAGTACTTTGGCCACCTCATGCGAAGAGTTGACTCACTGGAAAAGACCCTGATGCTGGGAGGGATTGGGGGCAGGAGGAGAAGGGGACGACCGAGGATGAGATGGCTGGATGGCATCACGGACTTGATGGATGTGAGTCTGAGTGAACTCCGGGAGATGGTGATGGACAGGGAGGCCTGGTGTGCTGCGATTCATGGGGTCGCAAAGAGTCAGACATGACTGAGTGAATGAACTGAACTGAACTTAAGACCAAAATAAGGAAATAAAGGGGGATAATCTCTCTCTGAGAGAATGTTAAAGCATACCCATTCCAATTTAGGAGTAAAGTCAATCTCTGAAAGGCAAGCAAGCAAAAATGACACAATATATATGTAAAAAGTGGCCACTGGGTTTAAATGCCAAAGGACCTTTAGATTCATTGTCTAGTAGGCAATACTCTTGACATTTAAACCCACTGGCCACTTTTTACATGTATATTGTGTCGTTTTTGCTTGTTTGCCTTTCAGACATTGATTTTACTCCTAAGTTGGAACAAGTATGCTTTAACATTTGCTCAGAGAAATGTTCAGTTCAGTTCAGTTGCTCAGTCGTGTCCGAATCGCAGCACGCCAGGCCTCCTTGTCCATCACCAACTCCTGGAGTTCACTCAGACTCACGTCCATCAAGTCAGTGATGCCATCCAGCCATCTCATCCTCGGTCGTCCCCTTCTCCTCCTGCCCCCAATGCCTCCTAGCATCAGGGTCTTTTCCAGTGAGTCAACTCTTCGCATGAGGTGGCCAAAGTACTGGAGCTTCAGCTTCAGCATCATTCCTTCCAAAGAAATCCCAGGGCTGATCTCCTTTAGAATGGACTGGTTGGGTCTCCTTGCAGTCCAAGGGACTCTCAAGAGTCTTCTCCAACACCACAGTTCAAAAGCATCAATTCTTTGGTGCTCAGCCTTCTTCACAGTCCAACTCTCACATCCATACATGACCACAGGAAAAACCATAGCCTTGACTAGATGGACATTAGTCGGCAAAGTAATGTCTTTGCTTTTGAATATGCTATCTAGGTTGGTCATAACTTTTCTTCCAAGGAGTAAGCGTCTTTTAATTTCATGGCTGCAGTCACCAGCTGCAGTGATGTTGGAGTCCCCAAAAAATAAAGTCTGACACTGTTTCCACAATTTCCCTATCTATTTGCCATGAAGTGATGGGACCAGATGCCATGATCTTCATTTTCTGAATGTTGATCTTAAGCCAACTTTTTCACTCTCCTCTTTCACTTTCATCAAGAGGCTTTTTAGTCCCTCTTCACTTTCTGCCATAAGGGTGGTGTCATCTGCATATCTGGGGTTATTGGTATTTCTCCCGGCAATCTTGATTCCAGCTTGTGTTTCTTTTGGTCCAGTGTTTCTCATGATGTACTCTGCATATAAGTTAAATAAGCAGGTTATTCCCCTTTATTTACTTATTTTGGTCTCGAGTATCCACTGATTAACTTTTGGTTTTCTCAACAGCAAAAATTATAGCAGTCTGATCATTTTGAAATAAATGGAAGGAACAAAAAAGACAAAAAAATCATCATTACCTCTTTTTTAGATTTTTTATTTAAAAAATTTTTCAAATATAATTGACATACATATAGCACTGTATAAGATTAAGGTGTACAACATAATAATTTTATTTACTTACACGAAATGATTGCCACCATAGGCTTACTAAACATCTACCATCTCATATAGATACAATATTAAAGAAATAGAAAAACTATTTTCTCCTTGTCTTGAGAACTCTTTAGATTTACTTTCTTAACTTCCATTTCTAACATAGAGCAGTGTAATTATCTTTATCAGATTGCATATTATACTTCTCATTATCTTCTCTTAATTTTATTTTGTTTATTAGATATTCAAAATTTGAGGTTCTATTCTAACATTACTATAACATCACTCACACTTAGAGTTGAAGAGGAAGCAAGAGTATTGCCCTCTAGAAAATGAACCTAAAGTTTATTTATGCTTGCATTTTGCAGTAACTGCAGAAACAAGTGGCTGGTCTGGAATATCGCTTCTGAGTGTTGTTACTCTAGGCTTCTCTGGTGGCTCAGACAGTAAAGAATCTTCCTGCAATCCAGGAGACCCAGGTTCAATTCCCCTGGAGAGGGGAATGGCTATCCACTCCAGTATTCTTCCATGGAGAATTCATGGTCAGAGGAGCCTGGCTGGTTATTACACTCAAGAGTTATTCACAAGAGTGGTGTCAAGTGTTAGGAAATGAAAACTTTTTCCCTGTTAACTTTTAGGATCTTGAACCTTTTCTCTCCACATGTGAAGAGATAATGATTCCAGCTTCCATAGGATATTGTAGTGTACAAGTACCCATGTAACCTCAACATCAAGTTTAATAAAAAAGTCTGAATACTAACCAATGGTAAGTATCCATTTGTAACATGAATCTGAGCCGATAGGCACTGAATTGAGGAATAGAAGCCCCATCTCTTAACAAACACTTAGGATTTGCATATTGATTTCTTTGATATTATGTAGAAGCAGATACAGACTATACCATCTGCTAGATAAGGGATTTTTAAATTGTGGTCTATGGACCAAATCTGGCCCACCTTTTATTTTTGTAAATAAAGTTCTACTGGAACACACCCATAATGCTTTAGCACTACAGCAGAGTTGAGACAGATGCTACATGGCCCCCAAAGACCAAAATAGTAACTATCTGGTCCTTTACTGGAAAAAAAAAAGGTTGCCAATCCCTAGGCTAGATGATCAACACAGATAAAGAACTAATAATATAATTCTTTCAGCAGGTCTACTTCATGGTCAGCCTGCCAAATTATGTATTGGATCCTCTGTTCATGTTGTCCGTTTTCTATTTTTCCAGAATTCACAAACACGGGGACTCATCTTGTCCTTTGCTTGTTGTGCAACCAACCAAAATCTGAACCTGAGATTTGCAGCAAAAAAAAGTTTATTAATGAGGCAGCCAAGTGAGGAGACGGAGGAACAAATCTCATATCTGCCTTCCTGAAGGTGAAGGGCTTGGAACATTTATGGGATAAAGCCAGGGGAATATGGGGAAAGATGACTGAAAAAGAAAAAGGTGAGCTAATCATCCTTCTGCACAGGTGCAACTAAGCTACAGGATTCTTCATGGGACACATGTTTCGAAAATGGTGGCATCAACATGTTCCAAGAGGAAAGTTTTGGGCCTTCTGACATCAAGAGGCCACTGAGTGGGCACTCACACTTGTCCGGTTGGAGGGTTGGGCTGGCTCGGGTTCTAACTGGACACAAGCTGACTTCAAGCTCATGAAAAACAACTTGGGCAAACATTTTTTGTTTAGACTATGTGACACTTGGAAGACATGCAAGTTTTCTGTAAAAGCCCAGCTTGATCAGTGAAGGTACGTTGCAGCTCATTATTTATTAAGCAAATTATAGTTTAATGGATGTAACTGATGACCACCCATAGTTACAGTATCTTCTTTCTCAATGAGCTGCAGTCTCCCTGGGGACAATATGATTAAGAAATGTATATAATTTTTATTTATTTCTAAATACTATTTTAAAAGTAAACAAAAATACACACTATCAAATCTAGATGAGAGGCATTAGAATTTGACCATTCTGTCATTGTGTCAAGCAACATCTAATTCACAGATGTGGATGAGCAAGGCTTGAGGACTCCTCAAAATAATATACAAGTTTAAGAGAAGGGGAAACCATGCCTTCTTCTGGATGTAGGTGAGGAGAAAGTATGAGATTTTTGCGGCAGAAGATTGAAATGGATGACAGGGCTGTCCTATAGGACATTGTAGAGTCTGGGAGAGATGATGGTTCAGATTGTACTAACATTTGGAGAAAAGCAGAAGTTTGTGATGTCTCTTAAGATTGGAAATTCATACAAAGTTTACTGGACCATTGAACTCTATGGATCACTCCATGAAAGGGCCTCTCATACACAGGGGCCTCTCAGAAAGGGAGACACCAGCTGTGAGTTATATTTTAAAGTTCTAGGAAACACATTACACAGAGGGTCTATGTTTATATGATGAGTCACAGCAGGGACAGGTGGTGAGTCTGAAGCTTAAGGTCTGCAAACAATGTCTCTGACTGCTAAGATTGTTCTGAGACATTGTTGGTAAAAATAAGTTTGGAAAAGAAATGAGGAAATGAAAAAGCCTCTTTCTCTCATGGACCATTTTATATTTTGGACCCTTTTCTTGCATTTGTTAAGGAAAAATGATACCCATATACAAGGGTTGCTGTAGCAACTTAAACACATCAGCAAAATATCAGCAGAACCTCCAGGGAAAAGTACTGAACACTAGATACTCTCAGGCTTGGGAATAATAAAAGAATGAAGAAATAAACTAATTAATAATAATTCATATAATAATATATGAATTAAGAATTCATATAATAATTCATATAATAATAATAGTAATAGAGGATACCCTGGATTAGGAAAAACAAACAAATAAACAAATGCTCCATTTTTCTTAAATAGAGGAGAGTCAGAATTCAAATATGAGCTGTCTGGAAACGCCACTCTCTTGACCATAAAGCTCTCCTTTATTTTTAAACTTACATGTCTAAAATGCTATGTGCCATCTGGTAGATGTCCTAGCTTTTCATTATAAGGTCCATCAACATTTTTTGGGTCGACTCCTCAGTCAGCAAAGATTAACATATTACACAGAACTGCCAAGGAAGCCAGGCCAAGTATGATTTCTTGTACATACTTAAATTTTGAATTAACTTCTTTGACAGAGACCTGAATTAGAGAACAAAAAAGAAACTGACAACTACAAAGAAGGAGAAAGACACAGAACTGCTCTAGGCAGAAGCACACAAATGTACACATGCAAAGACAAATTACAGTAGGACTTTTTTGGACAGCTGCAGAAACAAGCACACCCTACCACTGATGAGGTTTTCATCTCCCAGTCCATTTTTAACCCAGGTGAGTCTGATGAGGAACATGGAGGACATGCTCCACAATTCTGATGACAAAATTCGACCTGCAAAATTCAACCTTCAATTTGAGTTAGAGGATAACAACAAAGAGAAAGATATTTCTTCCAAATTTTGCCCACTTTCTCTAGGCAGATATAAGGGCCTAATGGTGTCTCTGACTCATAGTTAGTCCTAGTTCTGTTAAACTTTGATTTTAAAATTTGAACTGATTTATGAATGTGAAACTGATAATGAAGAATAATAAGTCTCAAGTAATTTAAAAAACTGATTTGGCTTCCAGTCGTGCTCTACCTTTACCTGAAATATACAGCTGGGTTTTTGACTGATGAGAACATTCTAGTCTGAAGAACTCCTTTCTTCAGAGTGTTTAGTCCAGTTCCAGTTCTCAAGAAGGCCAAATGGTCCTTTGAATTCCATGTTTTGCTTACATTGTTCCATCTGCACGCTGTGTCATATACCACAAGCACACAATCACATTCTTGAGTGCTTGGTAGTGTTGGTTACAGACATGCCATTCTTGTCATTGGGCTAAAAGGCCTAGGGCTGGACACACCAGGAGCTTGATTAGCCTCATGCTAATGTCCTGGAGAGAAAAGAGCACAGGTTGGAAAAATAGAAAGGCCAGATGTGAATTCTGGGCTCTCTACTTACATAGTTAAAATTGAAATAATGAAAGGTAAAAATACTCATCTGTAAACTGAAATAATAAATGTTGCCTCATAGGCTCACTTTAAGTGTTAAAGGAGGCAACACATGGAAAGCTCATAGCACACTAGCAGGTACAATTCACATTGGGTTTTCCTAGTTTTGTAGAGCTCAGGATCCATATCCATCTGGGTGTCATTTGTGTTTTACAAGTTTGTTGACATTTCATAAATAATTGCCTTTTGAGTGTCTAATGTGTACTGTTATTCTTGTAAGTTAATTTCTGTTAAAATAATTCTTTGTCCTTAAGAGATTTTCATAGGTGAGAAGCCAGAGTGCTTGCTCAGCTTAGGTCTCATGGGTTTCCGTTACACTCCAGAATGTCTTGGTAGGCTCCTCAACTTCATTCCAGTGATGAGTCTAGGCTAGGAAAGGGGAAGTGACATAGCCAAGGTCCTGTTATAGGCGATGCTTCCAGTCCTGGGAGCCAGGCAGCTCTCCTGACCCTCTCTCCAGCACTCTGCCTGATAGAGCTATCACTGTAGTTTTGTGCACCCATAGTCTTTTGGGGCTAAATGAATAGTAGAGACACCCATATTATGTGATTTCTTTTTAAAACATTTTTAAATGTTTTTTTTTAATGTGCTTTCTTGATGTCTACCTTGAGAAATAGGAGGGGGGGAAACTCAGTTCAACAGAAAAAGGGTGAACATTGTCCCCCTCTTTCAAGTCAACATGCAAATTGCTCTATTAGATTTAAAGATATGAAATTGTTATTTTATAGGTCAAAAAGAATTAAATATCAGCAATTTCTTGTGGTTTGGCCACAAGAAATATAACAAAGAATATAGTATATTTCCTGTGTAACATAAATGCATCTTGGTTTTTTATTTCTATTCTAGCCACTCCAAGTGTTTTAATCACATATTTGTGCTATTTCATTTATGGCAATGCCACCTATGCCACAGAAGGGAGGGAATGGGGTGGGATGTAAACTTTTTCTGAGCACCCAGTGTGGACCAAAACCTGTTAAGCACTTTACCTACTTTTTCTCTTTAAATGCTTAAAAATGCTGTACAACGATCTCTCTTATTGCTTATCTTTTCACTAAGTATGCTCTGCGAAGCTCAGAGAAGTTAATTACATTTTCCAAGTTTATGCAGTTAATAACAGGCAGAGCCAGAATTCTAACCTAGTTGTAGTTTGACTTAAAAACCCAAGCTTTCTTCATTCTTATATATGGCCTTCCTTTTATATGCTGAGTTTTTAGGATTCAGGGCCAAGATTGGTCTAAATTTGTCTGGTACAGTCCATGTGGGACCATAGGCATTCAGTAGGTTAGTACTATTTAGCTTCCTCAAATGGGCATGTATAGTAAGGAGTTTGCCATATGAGTCTGCCATTTAAGAGAAATAAGTTATGGGATGAAGCTATGGAATTGAATCTTCAATGCCTGATGCATAATAGCACCCAATAAATATTTCTTGAATAAATGATTTATTGGATGAATTATTGACTTTGAGAGTCACCAGCAAGTAAAATTGAATGCTTATCTTTTTAATCTTTTTCTTGCACATCCATTTTTCAGAGTATTTGAGATCAGACTGTACAAACTCTTTCATAATCTCTTTAGAAATAACTTTTATTGATTTTTTTAAGTGGGTATAAATTTTCAGGATATTTCTCAGCTGGTAGAGAAATCTCTGTTTTTATATAACTGATCTTAGGATGCATTTTGAGCCCCATTCTGCTAGTTTTGGGAAACCCAATCTTGCTAATTGAAGGTAAATTCAGTCACCACAGGGTTTTCTCAATCAACTCAGTGTGGGCTAAATAAATTTAGGCTGAAATTTAAATCCCAGAAGTGGGGGACTTATACTGCATCATTGAATTGTAGATGAAGGGGGTAAGAATGATTTGTCTGGCAGCAATTGTTTGGCCTGGAAAAATGAGTGCTAAGTTGCTTCAGTTGTGTCTGACTCTTTGCAACCCCATTAACTGTAGCCTGTCAGGCTCCTCTGTCCATGGGATTCTCCAGGCAAGAATACTTGAGTGGTTTGCCATGGCTTCCTCCAGGGAATCTTCCTGACCCAGGGATCGAACCCATGTTTCCTGTGGCTCCTGAATTGCAGGTGGGTTCTGCCGGGAGCCAGCATGGGGAATCCCACCCATGGCAAAGGTCATGAGGCAAGGGGCCTGACAAAACGCAAAGGCGAGATCAGGCCTCGAGGAAAACCCCCTGGGCTTTTTGAGCATCTACCCCCAAAACCAGAGTCTGCCTGCTTTATTGTACTGTGCTTTCCACTCTTCTGACATAACAGGGGGCTATTCCCACCACCTTTCTCTGGAAAAAGTTAACTTAGAGCTCCAACTGGTCTCCTGCATATAAAAGGAGTGTTTCAGAGCAAACCCCTCTGATGGCTCTCTAACTTGCCTTACCCAGAATTTTACAACTATGCATGTGATTGTTTACACCCTCCCAACTGTGAGAGGCATGGGAAGCCTAAAACATATAGCCTTTCAAAGAGTTAAAGAGTTATTAGAGTAGTGCTGGTGTAAGATTTCACTGTTGAGCCAATGCTTGTTGCTAAGTTCCCATATCTCTTATCCACTGTGCACCTGGGAGTACATTTGTTAACATAGTTAGAATGTAAGAAAAAACAAATGTAGCCTTGAAACTAACCACATCAGACATTTGAGCTAATTGGTTCTTTCTTTGTTGTAACTTACTGCACCTTTGCTTCCTGAAAAGTGAAAATGAAACTTTGTTTGATACTTTCTGAGGCTCACATAGATTAGAAATATAAAGAAAAAACACTTCAAGGGAAAATAAGTTTTCTGGTTGAGCAGCCTTTATCAAAAGAGGGTCTTAAAATGTTCACAGGCCTCCAAGGCCAGAAGATAATGTACACAACATCATTTGTGGGAATGGTATAAAAGTCCTTTTGAAAATAAAGCTATTTGGCCTCGCTCACTGAAGCAGCTTGGTCTACCGATGTCAATCATTTTCTTTCACTCTCTTTTTCAGGCTGATCCCTTGGAGCCATACATTTACGAAGAAAACCAAGAAGGAACTGAATTTACCCTGAACTGGAGACACTATACTTCTTACTTACAATAAACTTGGGGCTCAAAGTGGAAATTAGATTCAATTACAATATGGAAAATTACACAAAGCAACACTTCTTATGCACTTGACTGCTTTACTATGGCTAGAAAATTCATACTTTCCATATGTTTTCTTCCTTATATATTTATTTATTGAAGTTTTCTTAAACACTGTGGAATTTCAGCGCTTGATCAGAGCCAGAAATGAAACTCATATATCTCAGACAAAAGGGAAAGAAGGATCATTGAGGGAAGGATCATTGCTCTAACTCAGTATAGAGCTCTGTCTGGAAATCTCTGTGTGTGCATACTCAGTCACTTCAGTCATGTCCAACTCTTTGTGATCCTGTCAACTGTAGCCTGTCCAGCTCCCCTGTACCAGAAGACTATGTAGTAAAGGAAACATTCCTAGAATCCCCAGTCATTTTCAGAACTAAGACATGTGAAAGAAATTCATACTTGTTGTAATAAATTTAAATAATGCAGACATGTACAAAATGAATCTCTCTATATTTCCTCCTTTATCCAAAGATGTCCTTTCATTTTAAAAATCTTTTAAGAATATCTGCATGTATTATATTAATTAGAAAAGACCCTAATGCTGGGAAAGATTGAAGACAGGAGGAGAAGGGGACGACAGAGGATGAGATGGTTGGATGGCATCACCAACTCAATGAACATGAGTTTAAGCAAACTCCAGGAGATGGTGAAGGACAGGGAAGCTTGGCATGCTAAAGTCCATGGGGTCACAAAGAGTTGCACACGACTGAGTGAACAACAATACTAACATGAATATATGCACACACATAAAATGTTCATGCTGCTGCTGCTAAGTTGCTTCAGTCATGTCTGACTCTATGCGACCCCATAGAAGCTCCCCCGTCCCTGGGATTCTCCAGGCAAGAACACTGGAGTAGATTGCCATTTCCTTCTCCAATGCGTGAAAGTGAAGTCGCTCAGTCGTGTCTGACTATTAGCGGCCCCATGGACTGCAGCCTACCAGACTCCTCCGTCCATGGGATTTTCCAGGCAAGAGTACTGGAATGGGGTGTCATTCTTAGCCTATTCCTCTGTTGGTTTGTAAGGACTCTATATGCATTAAGAATATTGACCACAGCTACAGTCCACAGGGTTGCAAAGAGTCGGACACAACTGAGTGATTTTACTTAACTTCATAATACATTTTACAAATATTTTCTGTCAAGTTTCTTTGGGCTTCCCTGATGGCTCAGATGTAAAGAATCTGCCTACAAGGCAAGAGACCCAGGTTCGATCCCTGTGTCAGGAAGATCCCTTGGAGAAGAGAATGGCTACTCACCCCAATATTCTTGCCTGGAGAATTCCATGGACAAAGGAACCTGGTGGGTTATAGTCCATGGGGTCACAAAATTTCTTTAATGGCTTTTAATTGTATTCATGATTATTTCTGTCATCTCACATGTATTAAAATTAGTGTATGTACAAAGTTCAACATAAATAAATTTGAACCAAATACAGTAAGTCCTCTATATACAAACATTCAAGTTGCAAGCTTTCAAATATGTGAGCATGTGTTTCATCAATGGCAAGCATGAGTAAAATTGCTGCTTGCCTTCTGTCTCCCATTGCTGTAGACCCTTCAGCTCTAGCACTTCCCACCTCCTCTACCTCCTCCAGTGAATAACTCTTCTTCCCTGTTCACTTGATGCCAGCCCCTGTATGCTAGCTATTGTATGATACTACCGTGCTTTTCAAGGTACTACACTATAAGATTAAAATAGATTAAAGCTGTTTTATTTACTTGTGTTTGTTTTTATGTACTATTTGTGTGAAGAGTATTATAAACCTATTAGAGTACACTACTATATAGCTGATTGTATTAGGTTCCTAAGCTAACTTTGTTGGACTTATGAACAAATTGACCTTAAAGTGGGATATTGGAAAAGAACACATTCATATGTAGGGGGCTTACTGTAGCAATGCATTCACCACTCTGTTGATTGTATAAACCAGAAAGCCAGCTAAGCAAGAGATTAGAAGTCTACAGAATTAAAGACCCAGGAAATTAAAGACTGGGAAAGGCAGGACTCAGTGTCAGGGGCAGGGCCTTGAGTGTCCTAGTTTTGAATCCCTGCTCTCATATTTACACTTTTGGTGATCTGAGCTAAGTAGTTAACTTATCTGAGCCTCTAGAGGTATCACTAATATTAATGGATATAAAAAAATTACCTTTATGATGTTCCTGTATCGGGATCCTCTGTTGATATCATTTTCCCTCTCTTCTTCCTCCTGCCTCCTGCTTTATATACCTTGCACACTATGTCCAGCAAGTTTAAAACAACCAGTCCCTGAACCCTAGAAATATGACTAATAGAAAGGCAGATGGTGAGAATGAGTTAGAATCTGTTATTGCCATTTATTATGTGCTCATCCTTAGAAAAGTTATTTCCCTTCCATAAACCTGAGATTAACTATCTGAAAAATAAGGATTATGCCATCTTCCTTAAAGGATTTTTTTCAAAGAGAAAATGAAGCAATCTATGGAAAGTGTCTGGCATGTACTAGGGCTTCCAGAATATCATTATGTAATTTCACATATCTTCCTTCCCTTAAAGAAATGACTGTGACAGGAAGTACACAGTATAATAATCAAACCCCATCCCCCAACTTAGATGAGTACCAGATTTCAAGCGAAAAGTTGAATGAGAGGCATTGAATCTGAACATTCAGTTACCGTGTCAAGCAGTACTTAATTCACAGGTATGGACGACTGAAGCCTGAGGACTCCTCAATGATGTCTAGGAGAGAAGAAGGGCTTCCCAGGCAGCTCGGTGGTAAAGAACTTGCCTGACAATGTAGGAGAATAAGGGATGTAGGTTCAATTTCTGGGTCAGGAAGATCCCCTGGAGGATGGCGTGGCATCTCACTCCAGTATTCTTGCCTGGAAAATTCCATGGACAAAGGAGCCTGGTGGGCTACAGTCTTAGGGTCACAAAGAATTGAACACAACTGAGTGAATAACACGCACACAGGAGAGAGGAAAGCATGGCTGCCTCTGGTTAAAGGTGAGGAGATGTGGGATCTTTGTGTCAGAAGCTTCAAGTAGATGAATGGGGTAAGGGACATTGTAGGGATCTGGGAGAGATGGTGCTTTAGATTGTGCCTATGGTAGATCATGTTACTAAAGATGACTTCAACAATATCTCTCATCCCACATGCTCTTTTGGAATACGACCTTGCTTCAGTCCCATTAAAGAGAGAAGTTTGATTTCCCCTTTCTTCAAATCTGGATTGTCCCTGTGATTATTTATGACCAGTAAAATGCAGCAGAAGTGGTGGAGAGTTTCCAAGGCTATGCTTTATGAAGTCTTCATCTTTCACCTTTGCCTCCTGGAGTCCTCCTTTTTGGATCTTGGCTGCTATGCTGTGAGGAAAGCACAAGTGGTGATGCGGAAGGGCCCATGTGGAGAACTGAGTCTCCTTGCTGCCAGCCCTAACTGAGCTCCCAGGCAGTAGCTTGTGTCAACCCCTAGTATGTGAGTGAGGCTAGTTTCGATCTTTTGACCATCCCTGTACTCTGAGATCACCTGTAGCAAAAGAACCACCTAGCCAACTCAGGGAATCATGACAAACAATAAAATTAAACTGTTGATGTTTTAAGCTTCTATTTTGGGGTGATTTGTTATGCAGCAGTGCATAACCAAGTACTGTCAATATTTGGTTTGGTAAACATATGGGAAAGACTATATGTTTTTGAAGGCTCTCAAGATCTGATGAACCATGCTTCTCTGGCCCATCCCATGAAAGGGCCTTTCCTATACAGGGGCATCTCAGAAAACAGAGACACAACCTTCAGACTATAATTCAAAATCTTTAAAAAGAGGGGGTTGCATAGAGATGCTACTACATAGTTAATGACTTTTAGAGCATAACATCTGCACATGATGCCTTCTGTTTTTTGTTTGTGTTTGTATTGTTTTGAAGAGTGATAAGAATATTCCAGTGATTATGAAATGGAAAGAGAGGAATGAAATGAGCCCTTTCTCTCTGATTATTTTGTATCCTGGATTGACTTCTTTAATTTTGGAAGGGAGAATTTGATCAACATCCAAGGGCTGCTCCAGTATTCCATAATCACCAACAGATCCTCACTATGAAATTCAGTGAAAATAGCTATACATGAGCTATGGCTACAGTTCAATTTGTTCCAGGACAGAAGGGAAGGAAGAGAGAAGGAAATAAATCTTACAATAAGAAAAATATACCATATCATTTTAATAGAGAGAGAAAGGATTCTGAATATTGGCTGTTTGGACACCTCGTTGTCATAATTACATCTCTAGAATGGAATGTACAGTTGTTCCAGACAGTCTCAATAACATCCATTAACATTCACTACATGCAATCCCTCGTTAGCAGAGGTCTGGCATCAGGGTCAGTTTAGCCAGAATAATCAGAAAACCCATTTCAGGTATGAGTTTAGACATTCATCTAAAAGTGAGCTAAAATCCTTCGATAAACACCCACATTTAGAGATAAAGAGAATCCCCAACAAGAGGTTAGCAATGACATTTCACAAAGGCAAGTAGAAAATAGTTGCAGACAGGAGCAGGGATACAAATAGCATGTGTATGTTTGTGTATGTGTGCTTATAGAACATTACTGTCTCTGAACAATCCTTCTTCCAGAACAATTTCTCTGAGAGCCTCGCCAACATACCTAAATGAGTTGATCATGTAAAGGAGTTATTCAGACTAAGAGTTTCTCTAGCTTGTTCCCTAATGGCCAGGCTTCATTGTTTTGAGTAGTCTCCAAATTCTACCAGACTCCTTGCCAAACACAACAGGCATAAAAATGCAAAATTAATAGAAGACAAATTGATACTTTACACATAACAGAACTTCTTCCTTCCCTTCTGAGAACTCAGAATGCTTGCAAAAATGGAGCTCTCACTGATCTCCACAACACTGATGAATGCTTAAGAGTATTTTGTCCTGTCATCAGACACTGCTTAGGAACTGAGTTTCTGACTCTTGTTCTTGTGTCCTTCATGCAGAATCAACGTTATGCATTGCATTTCTACTATATTTTAAACATTCTGACACTCAGAGAATACTACAGCATCCTAAGCTACACATATGCATCATGTTAATCTATAAGGTCCAGATGTGTTAGAAAAAGCACAAGGACTGAACTCTATCAGCCACCTATTCCATGACATAGAAACAGAATTGGGTCCCATTCATAATGTAAACATATGTTTAATTTTCTTTTCACTGTGACAATTCTGGATGTTTTCTATGATTTACAGTAATGCAATGGGCTTCCCAGGTGGCATTAAATGGTAAAGAACCCGACTGCCAATGCAGGAGACATAAGAAATGTGGGTTCAGTTTCTGAGTGGGGAAGATCCCCTGGAGGAGGGCATCTCAACCCATCCAGTACTCTTGCCTGGAGAATCCTATGTATGGAGGAGCCTGGCGGGCTACAGTCCATGGGGTCGCAAAGAGTCAGACACGACTGAGCATGTATGTAGCTGAAATCATTTCACAGTCATTTCTGCTAAGAAAGGGAAAAGATGGAGTAAGAAAAATTTAACATGTTGAGTTGCCAGACAGAATGATTGGGCCCACTGGATCCATAGGCCATCTTTCTTTCTTTTTTCTTCCAAATAGGCTTTCTTTTGAAACACAGATAACAATCCCCTTGTACAGATCAGGAAGTTAAGTTTTAGAGTTGCTAAGTGGTTTTAGAAAAGGCAGAGGAACCAGAGATCAAATTGCCAACTTCCACTGGATCATCAAAAAAGCAAGAGAGTTCCAGAAAAACATCTATTTCTGCTTTATTGACTATGTCAAAGCCTTTGACTGTGTGGATCACAATAAACTGTGGAAAATTCTGAAAGAGATGGGAATACCAGATCACCTGACCTGCTTCCTGAGAAACCTGTATGCAGGTCAGGAAGCAACAGTTAGAACTGGACATGGAACAACAGACTGGTTCAAAATAGGAAAAGGAGTACATCAAAGCTGTATATTGTCACCCTGCTTATTTAACTTCTGTGCAGAGTACATCATGAGAAATGCTGGGCTGAAAGAAGCACAAGCTGGAATCAAGATTGCTGGGAGAAATATCAATAACCTCAGATATGCAGATGACACCACCCTTATGGCAGAAAGTGAAGAGGAACTAAACGACCTCTTCTTGATGAAAGTGAAAGTGGAGAGTGAAAAAGTTGGCTTAAAGCTCAACATTCAGAAAACGAAGATCATGTCATCTGGTCCTGTCACTTCATGGGAAATAGATGGGGAAACAGTGAAAACAGTGTCAGACTTTATTTGTTGGGGGGGGGACTCCAAAATCACTGCAGATGGTGACTGCAGCCATGAAATTAAAAGACTCTTGCTCCTTGGAAGAAAAGTTATGACCAACCTAGATGGCATATTCAAAAGCAGAGACATTACTTTGCCAATAAAGGTCCACCTCGTCAAGGCTATGGTTTTTCCTATGGTCATGTATGGATGTGAGAGTTGGACTGTGAAGAAGGCTGAGTGCCAAAGAATTGATGCTCTTGAACTGTGGTGTTGGAGAAGACTCTTGAGAGTCCGTTGGACTGCTAGGAGATCCAGCCAGTCCATTCTAAAGGAGATCAGCCTTGGGTGTTCTTTGGAAGGAATGATGCTAAAGCTGAAACTCCAGCACTTTGGCCACCTCATGTGAAGAGTTGACTCATTGGAAAAGACTCTGATGCTGGGAGGGATTGGGGGCAGGAGGAGAAAGGGACGATAGAGGATGAAATGATTGGCTGGCATCACCGACTCGATGGAGGTGAGTTTGAGTGAACTCTGGGAGTTGGTGATGGACAGGGAGGCCTGGTGTGCAGCAATCATGGGGTCGCAAAAAGTCGGACATGACTGAGCGACTGAACTGAACTGAAGTGAACTTTCCAATTTTACATACCTTAAGTAAGCGGCAAAGTGGCAAAACAAGAATTTTAACCCATGTTTGCCCATTTCCAAGCCCTAGGCTTTTCTGCTACTACTACTACTTAGATGGTAAACTTTCAGAACTCAAGGACTGTATCATTTGAATTGACTTGATAAAGTATTTATGCCTGGTCATACATGTGAATGTGTATCATGCTCTAATTGGATAATAAAGTCTGGAACGCTGAAAGTATGCCTGTGGTGAAGATACGATTTGGTCTGGCAGAGCCTTTACTAGGTGTACAGTAAATATTTGTTGACTAAATAAAAGAATTAGAGAAAGAAAGAAATATGTATTTGTTGCATGCATGCCTGCTAAGTCGCTTTAGCCATGTCCAACTCTTTGCGACTCCATAGACTGTAGCCTGCCAGGCTCTTCTATCCATGGGATTCTCGAGGCAAGAATACTGGAGTGGGTTGCCATGCCCTCCTCCAGGGGATCTTCCTGACCCAGGGATCAAACCTGCATCCCTTATGTCTTCTATATTGGCAGGCAGGTTTTTCACCACTAGCACCACCCAGGAAGCCCGCATATTTGTTAGTCATCATCAAACCAGCAAATAAAACTCAATGACTATTTCATTTTTAAATATATGATTGAAAACAGAATTGGGAGCTATTTTCAAAAATGCTTTTTGTAAGTAAAATAAAGTCTATTTATGTTGTGTAATGATATTTTTAGTAAACACAGAACACTATACACTCACAGAGCTAAGGCAAGGTGAAAATTACAACAGTTTTAGCATTGTCTAGAACATAGTAGACTTTGACAAAGTATTACTCTTGCCTCCTTTCCTTCTCTCTCCTATTAAAGACATGATTTTAATATAAATTAGATAACAAAATTATTGTAGAGAATATTAGAAAGTGTAACTGCAGCA
The DNA here is from genome assembly GCF_042477335.2 of Ovis canadensis. Taxonomy (NCBI): domain Eukaryota; kingdom Metazoa; phylum Chordata; class Mammalia; order Artiodactyla; family Bovidae; genus Ovis; species Ovis canadensis. Next base: position 135,451,445 of record NC_091727.1, read on the forward strand.
AGTAAAATGTCAACGTATTTTTAATAATCTGTGATCTTCAGTGTCATTTCTGAGTTGCAGGATGGATTACCTGGTGAAATTGGCAAAGGGAAATAACCATTATGCAATTTCCTTTCTCAAGTACTTTTCTTTCTCTTACGTTACCTTCTAGTAGGTCATCAGAGAAATAGGTTCCTCTTGAGCTCAAGAAATAAATGACTGTAATGACTTTCCTGGTTAGAAGACTGGAGTTAGAAGACCAGGGAGTCCAGATAGCCCACTTGTTAGCAAATATTGGGCCAAGGGTACATTTCCTCCTCTTGGATAACCTCATTTTTTAAATAAAAAATACCATATATTAGGTTGATCAATAAGAAATTGACATTTTTCTTGGTTAAAAATGCTCAAATTCTGACTATTTCATGCAGTTTATTTTAATATAACAGTGGTTAGAAATATGAATTTGCTATGTTCCACATCAAACCATCTGAGTCTTCTATATTTCAAGTTTATCATCTTTCAAATGGGGATAAGAAAAGTATCTACACCCTTATTTGCTACTGAGGATTAAGTGTTATAATTTAAGATTTTGCAGATAACTTTGCAACTGCTCAATAAATGTTAGCTACATTTATTGTTGTTGCTGCTATTCCTAAATTTCCAGAATGTTTCATGAAGCAACGATATTAAAACAGGATAAGACTGGTGGAAAAATCTAAGATAAAATTTAATGGGACAGAATAAAATTTCGGACCCAAGAAGGTGTTAAATGTGATAAACTTGGCATTTCTAATCAGTGAGCGACATGGACTATTCAGATAGTGATATTGGGTCAGTTGGTAAATGTTTCATTAAAAAACATAACTTTTGATTCTTTTCTCATGTTAGTTCAGTTCAGTTCAGTTCAGTCTCTCAGTCGTGTCCGACTCTTTGCAACCCCATGAATTGCAGCACACCAGGCCTCCTTGTCCATCACCAACTCCCGGAGTTCACTCAAACTCACGTCCATAGAGTCAGTGGTGCCATCCAGCCATCTCATCCTCTGTCGTCCCCTTCTCCTCCTGCCCCCAATCCCTCCCAGCATCAGAGTCTTTTCCAATGAGTCAACTCTTCACATGAAGTGGCCAAAGTACTGGAGTTTCAGCTTTAGCATCATTCCTTCCAAAGAACACCCAAGGCTGATCTCCTTTAGAATGGACTGGCTGGATCTCCTAGCAGTCCAACGGACTCTCAAGAGTCTTCGCCAACACCACAGTTCAAAAGCATCAATTCTTTGGCACTCAGCTTTCTTCACAGTCCAACTCTCACATCCATACATGACCACTGGAAAAACCATAGCCTTGACTAGACAGACTTTTGTTGGCAAAGTAATGTCTCTGCTTTTGAATATATTATCTAGGTTGGTCATAACTTTCCTTCCAAGGAGTAAGCATCTTTTAATTTCTCATGTCATAAACATGAAATTAAAAAACTCACTGTGGTACTGATTCAAAAACTAATATACAGCTTAGTGGTAAATAATAATAACATAATAATAGTAATGAAAAACACAGAACCATAACCAGATTATATAGTACATACTTTAAGTATTTAGTGCTCAAAATCACTAGTTGTTTCCAATAAAACAGTAAAGAAATATCATTTACCTCATAAGCAAAAATTAATGCTAAAGTGTTGCTGGGGGTTTATGAGAACTCTCGCAAATAACTGGTAGAAGTACACCCTGGTGCCTTCATTCTGGAATCAATACAGAAGGGCTTAGTCACAGCAAGGTACACATGGTCAATGACCCAGCAATTCTGCTAATGGATGTATAGCTCAGAGTCATTTTTTACATAGTTAAGAGAATATGTATAACGACATATCTGTGGTAGTGGGAAATTGAAGGTAATGTGGATGTCTACCACAGGGACAGTGGAAAAATACATGCCTGTTGCTCAGAATCTTTAGAAGTGTTGTTTTTTGTTTCTGATACTTAGTAGTCCTTTCTCACCCACAAATCAACTCTTTTATCCACAAGTCACTGAGCCTCTCTGAACTTGTTTCCTCAGCCATAAAAATAAGGCAACTGGATTGATCAAGGGGTCTTAACCTTTTTACATCTGCTGATGTATTTCTACATTGGCCCTTCCACATATCCTTATGGTTTTGTACCTCTTTTTGATATTAGGATAACATATAATAACTGAACAGTAGTTTAAACATTAGGGGTTTGTCTGTCGTTAAAAGGAATCTCTGTTGTAAGGTCTTTAAGTTATAGTAATAACCAGTTCGTACTTTACTTATTCAGAATGCCATAGATGGAGAGAGCTTAATACAAAGTATATCTATGGAAAAATAGAGGAAATGAAAGAGTACAAAATGGTATTTTGTTGACACAAATTTTGTTTGAAAAAAGGGTTAGAGAAAGTGAAAGTTGCTCAGTCTGGCCAGAATACTGGGGTGGGTAGCCTTTCCCTTCTCTAGCGGATCTTCCCAACTCAGGGATCGAACCCAAATTAGAGAAGACTGGTATAAAACCCAGTTTATCATAGTGATGATTTTTTCCCTTATTTTCCCTCTTATTTCATACTTTGATCATTTAAAACTTTTTAAATTACAACTTACAAATTTATGGTAGTTAAAGTGTGAAAAAATGTTGATGGTAATCATAAAAGAATTCAATTCTAGGAGTGTCTGAAGTAAAATGTGAAAGTCATGATCAAATTGTATTATATAATAATGCCTGTCTACCCTTTGAAGAATTTCATTTAATTCAGTGGAACAAACCTGCTTTTTTCAAGCCTCTTTCTGTAGCATCTGGCTGAGTCATACCATTTCAGAGGATCTCTGCCATGCCACACTGTATTTGCTGAAAAAGAAAAAGAAGAGCTTACATTCAAGTAGAAAAATAAATGTCTCTCTCTTTTCAGGGTCTAAAGCAGAGTGTCTGGAATTGCTTAATTACTTTCTGCCTCTGTCATCTGATCTTTATATTAACCTTTTACTGTTCAGAGGTTTCTTTTGGGGACCAGACCAATTCATCACTAAAATCAGCAACCACTGTCAAAGTCATTTGTTTGAGCCTTTCTATCTCTTGGACACTAACATGAAAAGCACCAACTTTTCGGTTTCAAGACAGGTGCTAAGCAGGCATTTTCAACATCTTGCAAAGTGCAAGCCTCTTTCTCTTTATTAGGAATCCTTAGCAAAGAGTTTTCAGGTAATAAGGAGAGCAGGATCCTTTTGGAAAACTGTTGTGATCAGCAGATAGAACAGTCTTCTGTTGTGGAACTTGGGCGGGAGGGTGGTTGATCCACACATTGGTTCAGTGAGAACTTGGGTCAACTCTGGCTAAGTGTGGTACCAGCTTGTGGGGTACTATTTGTTTTGTAATAATGATAATGCAAGATTTTTAAACCAGTTTTTCATATTTTTTCTTTAAATTACAACTGTAATCCAGAGCTACTGACTCCAAGGCCTGTGCTCTTGCCTTTATCTGCTATATCACTATGTGCTCTGTTTACTGTTACCGCTCATTACTGATCGCTCTCAGGAGTATTTACTGTTATTGTGGCCTTACAGTGGCTGCTTGGTGGAATCTAAGCTCTGCACTTTCTAACAGGGCATCAGTACAGCCATGCTTGTCACTTCCCTGAGGCTTTTTTTCCACTTAATTCCAGTTTATGGACTTTAAATTGGTCCAACTTTTCTGGGTGGCAGGTGGGGAATTAAATTAAGCATGTGTATACAATTTGAGGCAGCAATTCCATGTCTTGAAATGTACCCTAAGGAAATAGTTAAGGATGTTCACGACTGTATAGAAACAATAACATTCATCTACTTGAATACTTAATTTTGTTTTTTACCACAGCCATAAATTTACTGAAAGATAAGAAGAACACAAAGGGTATCTATCAATGAAGGGGTATATGGAAACATACGTAAGTGTTCCAGAAACACGCAAACACACACTCACAACATCGGGGTTTATTCACAAAAGCCTAAAAAGTGCCCACAAGGGTCTTACGGGGAATAAAGACAAACTCATAAATGAGCTAGATCTATTCTAAATGCAAATGTGAAACACCTTATTTCACAACAGAAACTGACAAGATGACTTTCATTTCACCATTGTTTATTATAAGAAAAATGTATTCATTGTGTGGTAGGATTATGAAAGATTTATGTTATTTTTATCTTTTGTATTAATTTTTCCTTTCATAGATAGGTGTTATGAGATAAAACATAAAATTAAAGAATGAAGGCTTATCAATAAAAATTGCAAGGTTCTCATCAGTATAAGTCCCTTGACAGCAAGTAGATCAAACCAATCGATCCTAAAGGAAATCAACCCTGAATATTCACTGGAAGGACTGATGCTAAAGCTGAAGATCCAATACTTATGCCACCTGATGTGAAGAGCCGACTCATTGGAAAAGACTCTGATGCTGGGAAAGATTGAGGGCAGGAAGAGAAAGGGGCAACAGGGGATGAGATGGTTGAATGGCATCACCGAATCAATGGACGTGAGTTTGAGCAAGCTTGGGGAGATAGTGAAGGATGGGGGGCCTGGCATGCTTCAGTCCATGGAGTCTCAAAGAGTCAGACACGACTTAGTGAGGGAACAGCAGCAACAACATCAGTATAGGGACACAAACTTCGGCAATTTTAATAGCATGTGGAAACATTTGGTAGGACTTAATTTATAATGAAACTGCAAAAGAGCAAGGATACTCTTTTGTATAGCAAAGATCATCACTAAGAATCCACATGACTTTTGAACTTTAGTAAAAATATAAGAGCTTCCCTGGTGGCTCAGATGGTAAGGAATCTGCTTCTCCAGCGGCTCAGCAGGTAAAGAATCTGCCTGCAATGCAGGAGACACGGGGAGACTTGGGTTCTATTCCTGGGTCGGGAAGATCCCCTGGAGGAGAGCACGGCAGCCCGTCCCAGTATTCTTGCTGGGAAAATCCCATGGACAGAGGAGCCCAGTATGTGCATGGGGCCGCAAAGAGTCAGACATGACTGAAGTAGCTGAGCACAAAAGTTATGAACATGAAGCCTTAGAGGTGTAAAACATTACAATGGTGAAAACAAACAAACAAAACACAGACATCGTCCTTGCCCTCTTTGAACTTACAGTCTAAAACCAGCAAAAATGATAAAGTGTCACAGCTGCTCTGATAGAGCAAGTCAGAGTGTTGTGGGAACAGAGCAGATAGCACAGGTACCTGACTGGTCCTGGGTGTGTTGGTGAGGCTTCCTACAGGAAGTGATGTTTAAGCTGGGACCCCGAGGGATAAGAAGGCATTAGCTGAGTAAAGAAAGGGCAAGGCTAATCTGAGACCTTAGTGAGATCAGGAAATACTCTCTGATCTGGTTCATCCCTGGGGAAATCCTGTGTGGAAATTCATTACCCAGCAGTTGGTCATGTTTGGAAAAGTGTGAAACTTAACAACACAGCTGTAGAAATTGCCTGAACTCTGCAGTTCATGCCTCCCTGGTAGCTCAGTTGGTAAAGAATCTGCCTGCAATGCAGGAGACCCTGGTTTGATTCCTGGGTTGGGAAGATTCGCTGGAGAAGGAATAGGCTACCCACTCCAGTATTCTTGGGCTTCTCTTGTAGCTCAGCTGGTAAACAATCTGCCCGAAATGTGGGAGACCTGAGTTCAATCCCTGGGTTAGGAAGATCCTCTGGAAAAGGGAAAGGATACCCACTCCAGTATTCTGGCCTGGAGAATTCCACGGACAGTCCATGGGGTTGCAAAGAGTCGGACATGACTGAGCGACTTTCACTTGCACTTTGCAGTTTATCCATGAGAGAAACCAAGAATGAGACTTCCCAAGAGTTGTCTCATCTTTAACTCTTTCTGCACCACTTTGGCAGTGAGCTCCAACCAGGAGAAATACACAAATCATTAATATGTTTTTTTTAAAAAAGTGAATGCATGGGTAGCTGAAATGGTCAAAGCAACTGGATATCTCTAGGGTTCCTCTTCCAAGGTTCCTGGATTCTTTGATTTATGCTTGTGGGTTATCATATCTGAGCCCGGTCATGCATGTAGAGGTAAACATTAACACTAGACAGATCTAGTGGAGTACAGGAGAGAGGAGGTCAGGGCACAAAGATTTAGGCTGCCAGTGGCTGGCACACTGGAGACACTCAAACACTATGTGATAATTGGAAGAATGAATGAATGAATGAAAGAATGACAGGTTTTTGGAAACAGCAGAAAACAAAATTGTTTATCTCTTCAAAGAGTTTCCATCCATATTTATTTTTTGAAATGGACTGGGATTGTATTATATATTTCCACTCTGATTTTTAAAATATTATTGATTTTCATAATTAGAAAGTCATGTTTCCCTTTCAGTAAAATATAGAAAATATCTTTTGAAATGAACCTATTCACAGGGCAGCAATGGATATGCAGACACAGAGAACAGACTTGTGGACACAATGGGGGAAAGAGAAGGTGGGACAAATGGAGAGAGTAGCATGAAAACATATATATGTGTTTGTGTAAAATAGATAGCCAGTGGGGATTAGCTGTATGATGCAGGGAGCTCAAAGCAGGTGCTCTGTGACAGCCTAGAAGGGAGGGATGAGGTGGGAGGTGGGAGGGAGGTTTAAGAGGGAGGGGACATATGTATACCTATGGCTGATTCATGGTGATGTATGGCAGAAACCAACACTATATTGTAAAGCGATTATCCTCCAATTAAAAATGTGTGTGAATGTGAAGTCACTCAGTAGTGTTCGACTCTTTGCAACCCCACGGACTGTGGCCCACCAGGCTCCTCCATCCATGGAATTCTCCAGGCAAGAGTACTGGAGTGGATTGCCATTTAATTAAAAATAAATTAATTCAAAAAAAGAAAATGCCTATTGACATTAGTGAGGGTTGCAGTTTGAATATCATAAACCAGGAAGTTGAGGAATGAGGGAGCTGCCTATTCTCTATCAAGCAGACAGAGCTTTCTGGAAGTCTTCTGGAACCAGAATATTGCTAAGGAACTCAGCTGCTGCCTTAGACTTGAGAGAGGATGAATAGAAAGCTCTAGATCCATCTTAGGAGGAGATTGTGTGTGTGTGTGTGTGTGTGTGTGTGTGTGTGTGTGTGTAAATATTTGGGGCTATATATTTTAACATACTTCACAAATACATTGATTTATTTTGAAATAATAGGATCTTACTGCATAGTTTCTAATTAGATTTTTCCCTATTGAAGAGTATATTGTAAACAACTTTCAATATCAATACATGTATTTTACATTAATGTTTTGTGATTCAATTTAAAACTAGATGTTTTCTGTGTTGAAAGTATATAAGCCATATCATATGATATTTGTTTTTCTCTGTCTGACTTATTTCACTTAGTATGATCATCTCTTGGGCCATCCATGTTACGGCAAACGGCACCCTGTCATTCTTTTTTATGGCCAAGTAATATTCCATAATATATAATTGCTAAAGTCTTGGTCAATGATACTGTCAGTGCACAAGTATATGATTCATGGGACTAGAGGTCTATTTTGAAGGGCAATCCTGGTTTGCATCTTACATTCTGATGTTGGTGAGAAAAGTCAGAGGTATACCTCATTACTCCATCACCCCTTGAGTATAGAAAAGGGCCCTCCACTTTAGCAGAAAACACTGTAGATAATGCGAGAGAGCAGCTAGATGGTAGATCTTAGAGCAAAGGACATATTGCAATTTGATGGGGAGTTAAGTGACTTCTGAATACAGTGTTTAACTGGGTTCCATCTTGCAGTAAAATGATAACCAAAGCCTAATTCAGGGGCCTTTAAAGTAGTTTCATATCTTTCTCTGAAAGCTAGAATGAACCTAGGATAATAAGTCCCAAGACCTGTGTCATTAGCAGTGAAAAGCTCCAAGCTAATGTACATTGATTCCCTACAGTCTCAGATTACTTGATTACAATATAGATCTCACTTTTCTCCTGCAAAATTTTGTTTGGTTGAGAGGCAAGACAGGTGAAATTCAGATGGGCAGAGTTATAAAGAGGTGAAGGTGTCTACCCAAAGTTGTTACATAGCTACTGGGTTAAATTTGTCACTGGGATCCAGAGAGGTTTCCTTACTTAGGTGGACTCTCCAGAAGCCAAAGTACTAGCTTGCTTCTTAACGGACAAAAAATTGGGACTCTCTTGGCAGTCCAGTGGTTAAGACTTTACCTTTTAATGCAGGAGGTGTGGGTTCCATCCTTGGTCAGAGAGCTAAGATCCCACATGCTTGTGGGCAAAAATACCAAAACATAAAGCAGAAACAATATTATAACAATTCAATAAAGACTTTTTTTTTAAAAGGACAAAAAATTATTTTCTGATATTAATATCCAGAAAGTAGCATAAGAAGACAGGAAAGCACATGGAACATAAGAAGTGTATGTATAGTGTTATTTGTTTTTACCTCCATCTACTCCCACTCCCTAGAATTTCCTGTGTGCTTGAGAAAGGAACTCTAACTTGAAGCAAAAAAATGTTCTCCTTTTCAGAGAGAGCATTGGACATAAAGGACAATAGGAATTCTAAATTGAATGGATCACCATCCCAGGGGAAGATAAGCCCCAAACTCTCCCAGAAGTCTACCACTCTGTTCTGTCAGAAAGGACTACATAGAAACTCTTCCTTTTATAGAGAATTCACTATGCCCCAAAGATGGCTACATCTCAATAAATATTTGTCCAATTTATTTACATCGGACTGACTCTTCAGTAAGGTTTGTGTGTGTGTGTTTTTTTAATCTTAGTTAGCTATAAACAATGGCAACCCTTCCAATAAAGGTGACCACAAAGCTATACCAACTCTTGGATCAAAAACCCAGCTTGGCAAGATAAGACAAGTAGATTGACAAAAAGCAGAAAGAGGAGTAAAACATACAGCTTAGCCAGGTAATCCGCCAACCTATGACTTTATCCACGAAGAAATCTTGTACAGAAATTTAACACAGCTAAGATGAAAGTGTCTGTTCCCCTGAATAAATATTTCCAGAATAAATGAATTGACGAGTGAAGTACAGATTCAGGAATCATCAAGAAATAAAAAAGAATTACATTCTCTCTATCTTTTCTTATCCATACCAATTTTTCCAATATATTTGGGATCATAGTGTACAAACAGTTTCATGATCTGTTATAAATGTCGCAGCAATTACTAGTGTTTCTCCTTGAGAAATTGATGCTTTCTTACTGTAGCAGAGGCAGCCTATTGAGATGACTGCCACCTGCTGGTCAGAGTCAGGACATCTCTCAATATCTCTTTATTTAGTCCCTAAGTCATGTTTGACTCTTTTGCAACCCCATGGATTGTAGCCTGCCAGGCTCCTCTCTCCGTGGCATTTCCCAAGCAAGAATACTGGGGTGGGTTGCCATTTCCTTCTCCAGAGAATCTTCCTAACCCAGGGATCGAACCCGTGCCTCCTGTATTGACAGACGGATGTTTTACGACTTAGCCACCAGGAAAACCTCTCAATATCTCTGGGAAGCAGCTAAGTTAGAGTTTTGGGAGAGTGGGGCATCTGGTCTGACTCACCAAACAGGGCTTGCTGGAAGCTTGAAATGGCACAAACAGGCCTTCTTGCAGTATCAGGTGCTGCCCAGTACTCTGAGAGCTCCACAGGAAGTTCTACCCCTATATGAGATGAAGAGAAAATGAGATGTCTCCAAAAGAGTTGTGTGTGTGTGTGTGTGTGTGTGCACGCATATTTTGTATTTGGGATCATAGCTTTTAGATTTATAACATGTACTTTTTGCTTTATAACATGTACTTACTTATAAACATAGGAGTATTAGCAGTAATATGGAATCATACTGTATTTATGGTGTATAATCTGCTTTGTATGCTTAATAGTCAATACCATTCCAGGTGAATACTTCCATAACATTAGTGTATGAATCAGATCATTAAATTTGTGCATTAAGGACATGAGGTTATAGAGAAATGTATAAGTACAAATGAAACTGTGCAGTTTGTCCTCCTAAGATAAACACTCTTAATAGAATGCTAATATATTCTACAAAAGTTTTTACCCTAAAACAGTGTCCTAGCACATATATAGGTACTTTTGTGCAAATATATGTACAAAATGCACACATATGCACTAGATAAATGTGGAGCTATGCAGTTCTATTCTTCAGAGGCTTCCCAGGTGGCTCAGTGGCAAAGCATCCACCTGCCAACGCAGGAGACTCAGGAGACGTGAGTTCTATCCCTGGGCTGGACGACCCCCTGGGGAAGGAAATGGCAATCCACTCCAGTATTCTTGCCTGGGAAATTGCGCAGACAGCCCAGAAGGCTGTTGCAAAGAGTCAGATACAACTTAGCGACTCAGCAACATGCATCTACTCTTCAAGAAAAAAGAGGAAACAACGTGCTAATGTGCACCTCTCCCTTTTTTCACTTATGAAATCTTAAGGTTTTATTAATCATTTATATTTCTTTCATTATTGCATTTGGGCTATCTTTTCATAGGTTTATGGGCACTTATATTTTTTTAATGAAAATTACAAGTTACCCTTTATCTATCTTTTACCAATCAGAATTATTTATAATGAAAATGGCCATATAATTTATTGTTTAAACTGAACACTTTTGAAAGTGAAAGGTGTACTGTTCAACAATAGAGATAAACTAGGAGCATATCAAGCTGTATGGTCGGTCACCTTCTGATATAACATGAACATTAACTCAATATCTGTAATATATGTGAACAACTTTCATTCCCATTTTATATTTCATTTTATTTTCTTACAATGCAAATATTTAAAAAATATTGTAAAAAAAACAATATGGTTAATTATAAATGCTGGAAGAATACACTGGGGTGGAGTAATTGGCACTCTTCTGAGAAATTAGACAGAGAGAGTATTGAAAGCTCATGAGGCCACAGGGCACAGTGGGAAAAGCTTGGGTTTTAGAACAGTTCCAGGCTTAGAGTCCCTGGTGTGCAATTTAAAATATTGCTGACCTCAATATTCTGGCTTGAGCTCTAGGTTCGGAAGAAGATAGCAATCTCTAACTTGAATGTTTGTTTTCAGGATTAAAGGAGAGGAGATATGAAATTCCTATGGTATAGATGGTTTGATGAAGGTCCATTTCTGTTTCCCAGGTCACTTTCCCAGTGTCTAAAAACCTGAGCCTCTGCCAGACTCCAACTCACCACTTCAGGGATGAGCTAGTGGATGTGGTCAACACCCAGGTCTCTGGACACAGAGGTGGGTTTCATCTCCTCTGTCCTCTTCCTTACCCAGAGGGGTAGGTGAGTGAGTACTGTGGGACTACAATAGAAAGGAGTGAGACTGACCATTTCTCCAGCCCTGGAAACCCACCTTCTGAAGGGAGGCTGCTCTTTGTATATTATGGAGGGCAAAAACTGGAACTTCACTTCTGTCCCTTATCAGATGTGTGACTCTGGGAAATTTTTTTTTCTCTCTGAACCTGAACTCATCTGCTGTAAAATGGGGGAAAAAACTAACAACTTTTCCACAGAGTTGTTGTATGGGGAAAATGAAAAAACTTAAAAGAAATGTCTGCATACTGTGTGTGCCTTCAACAAGTGTTTGTCCTGCCCGCTGTGACTCCTTTCTATTAAAAAAGAGATTGACATGAAACAAAGAGCAGAATTGTCGGAGAGAGTCTTTGGAAATGTAGCAACAAGAAATGAGATGCTTAAATATTCACATAATGTATGAAGTTGAGTGCCAGTTCTGCGCTGTGGGATCTAGGGAAAGAAAAGACAGTCGTTGCACTCTATCCTTTTATTCCATGTGATTTCCTGTCCCTGTTGCTTCACTTTCTATTTGAACATCCAAAGAAACAGTTTTCCACTAAGCCCTGGAAAGGAGACAGAACAGGGGATTCAAGCACAATAAAGGACCTTGGGACCTTACAGGAGTCATTTTCCCTGTGCCATCCTCATTTCTAACATGGGGTCACACAAAATAGAACTATGGTTAGGGGGTTGGGCCCTGTATAATGACCTGGATAACCACGATGGTGTGGTCACTCATCTAGAGCTGGACATCCTGGAGTGTGAAGTCAAGTGGGCCTTAGGAAGCATTACTATGAATAAAGCTAGCAGAGTTGGTAGAATTCCACCTGAGCTATTTCAAATCCTAAAAGATGATGCTGTTAAAGAGCTGCACTCAATATACCAGCAGATTCGGAGAACTCAGCAGTGGCTACAGGACTGGAAAAGGTCAGTTTTCATTCCAATCCCAAAGAAGGGCAATGTCAAAGAATGTTCAAACTACTCAGTGTTCAAACTACAGTGAGTAAAATTGTACTCATTTTACATACTAGCAAAGTAATGTTCAAAATCCTCCAAGCTAGGCTTCAATAGTAACTAGGAAAGCTTTTGCACTTTGTTTCTGATTATAAATTAATTCATGTTCACTCAGGATATTATTAAAAGCACAGACAAATATAAACAGATACAAATAACCTCCAACCTCACTGTCATCGCTAAAGAGCACTCATGGGTCTTTGCATATCTTTGCAGCCAGAAACATCCACATATATGCACATACAGAAATCTGTATGCAGGTCAAGAAGCAACAGTTAGAACTGGACATGGAACAACAGACTGGTTTCAAATCAGGAAAGGAGTTCATCAAGGCTATATATTGTCACTGTGCTATTTAGCTTATATGCAGAGTACATCATGAAAAAAGCTGGACTGGATGAAGCACAAGCTGGAAGCAAGATTGCTGGGAGAAATACCAATAATCTCAGATATGCAGGTGACACCACCCTTAAGGGAGCAAGTGAAAAGGAACTAAAAAGCCTCTTGATGAAAGTGAAAGAGGAGAGTGAAAAGGTTGGCTTAAAACTCAACATTCAGAAAACTAAGATCATGGCATCTGGTCCCATCACTTCATGGCAAATAGATGGGGAAACAGTGGAAACAGTGACAGACTTTATTTTTTGGGGGGCTCCCAAATCACTGCAGATGGTAACTGCAGCCATGAAATTAAAAGATGCTTACTCCTTGGAAGAAAAGCTATGACCAATCTAGACAGCGTATTAAAAAGTTACATTACCAACAAAAAAAAGTTACATTACCAACAAAGGTCCATCTGATCAAAGCTATGGTTTTTCCAGTAGTCATGTATGGATGTGAGAGTTGGACTATAAAGAATGCTGAGTACCAAAGAACTGATGCTTTTGAACTGTGGTGTTGGAGAAGACTCTTGAGAGTCCCTTGGACTGCAAGGAGATCCAAGCAGTCCATCCTAAAGGAAATCAGTCCTGAATATTCATTGGAAGCACTAATGCTGAAGCTGAAACTCCAATACTTTGGCCGCCTGATGCAAAGAATTGCCTCATTGGAAAAGACTGTGATGCTGGGAAAGATTGAAGGCATGAGGAGAAGGCGATGACAGAGGATGAGATGGTTGGATGGCATCACCGACTCAATGGACATGAGTTTGAGTAAACTCTGGGATTTGGTGATAGACAGGGAGGCCTGGCATGCTGCAGTCCATGGGATCACAAAGAGTCGGGCACAACTGAGCAACTAAACTGAACTGACTTTGTGAAATTGTCAAACTATTGATTATTGTGCTGTGCTTTATTCTCAAGTATAACTGGGATCCCATTTTAACTCATCTACTTATTCTAACAAGTTTTTTTCACCCTTCAGAATCTCAGTTTCCTCATCTTTAAGTGTAGTGATAATATTGATCTTGAGATATTATATATGTTGTTAGCTGTCAAACTTAATGTCATGGTAGCTACTTCCCCCAGGTACCCATTTCCATGAATATTAGGTGATTATTTCTGACTGGTGGCAGAAGAATTCATGGTAATTTTTATTTTCTTTAACTAATTCTTACTTTTTTCTGTTTAGTTAAATATTTTCCATCCTGAGAAGCCTTGATTCTGCCATTCTGCACTGAGGGACTTATCTTACAACAAAACTTGCTTCAAGATTTTCCTATTTGGACAATGGTACAATCATGGTGATTGTGTATATCTTTTTGCAACTTGTATAAGATTGTCCATGGGATAAATTCCTGAGAGTGAAAATTTTTAGCTTAAGCATATGAAAGTGTTAGTTGCTCAGTCATGTCTGACTCTGTGACCCTCATGCATGTTAGTCCCCCAAAGCATATGGCATTGCCAAATGTAGATTTTAAATGTTCAATACCAATTCTCACTCCCACCAACAATGGGTGAGAGAGCCTCTTTCCCCACAGAGGCTCAATGATTTAAAAAGGAGCTTGGGAATTCAACCCAGAAATTCCTCTTGCAGGAACTTGTCCTGCACCATGATCTGCACAGAGCTTTGTATTACAGGAATCTACCCCATGGCTGAGACAGAAGGGTCAATGGACAGAAGAGCTGAAGGCTACTGAAGTGAAAGAGTTGAAGTGGTGGGTCACACACTATAAGCTGGATGGTGAAAGAGTGACAGATTTAAGGAGTCTCATGCACTGAGGCAAAGCAAATGCAGAAGATGGTGGGCTCCTTGGTCCATGCTCCCCACCCCTGGGGAGCCCAGGAGCTCTAAATGCCTGCTTGGGCATTGCAGCCATATATAGTTTTTCCTTACTTTATTCTCCTAACAGTTATGTGAAGGAGATATTTTCAGCTCTACTCTCTAGATGAGGAAACTGAGGGTCCAACAGGTGAAGAACTATGTCTCATTGAATTTAAGATGCCATTGCCTTTAAGACTCATGCAACTTTAGGCCCTACTAAGAAAGACAAAATACTTGCTGTTACAAGATACCAATGGGAAAGACTGAAGGCAGGAGGAGAAGGGGATGACTGAGGATGAGATGGCTGGATGGCATCACCGATTCAATGGACATGAGTTTGAGCAAACTCTGGAAAATAGTGAAGAACAGGGAAACTTGGCATAGTGCAGTTCATGGGGTTTCAAAGAGCTGGACACGACTTGGAGAGTGAACAACAACATAAGATACCGATAACTGAAGTGTTAAAAAGTGAAACAAAAGTGTGTCTTAGAATGGACGCAATGCCACAATTTGTGTAGGGTCATGCATCTATTCTGTTGAAAACTGAGATTGAAGCCTATCTTTTTCTGATATCAAATCCCATGTTCTTGACATAATTAAAGAGCTTAGTGATAAATCAGACTTGTTCAAATCAGTTAATGTTTTCTTCTCCTATTGTATTTATTGTGTGATACGGTACAAATATTTATATTCAATTCTGATAGCTAGGTATTAGTCAGATCCCCCTTGTGCAGTGATTCTGTGATCTTGGGCAAGCTACTGCATATCTATATGCCATGTTTTCCTCAGCTGTAAATAAATATTAAGAAGCTGGATTCTATCACGAGAATCACTTTAACCCATTCACATTTTGTTATCTAAAATTCTCACTTGCTTGACACTTAGCCTTATGTTGCTCTGCCTCCCTCCCACGTGTTACTTACAGAGTAATATAAAAAGATTTACTTAATACCTTCTGGGCAGGGGTGAGGGTTGATTGGGAATGGGGTGAGATGATGTAGGGTGTTCTTTTGAAAGATGCCTGCAGTTGCGTTGCTAAGTAATGGAATTTACTCCTTCATGCTTCCTACTTGATGGAATCCACATTACCATATATGGAATTTTCTTACTGCAGAACATGTACATACAGAAACAAATGGAAAGTGCCAGGATGTTCAGTTCACTTCAGTTGCACAGCCGTGTCGGAATTTGTGACCCCCTGAATCGCAGCACGCCAGGCCTCCCTGTCCCTTCCCTGTCCATCACCAACTCCCAGAGATCACTCAAACTCAAGTCCATCGACTCGGTGATGCCATCCAGCCATCCCATCCTCTGTTGTCCCCTTCTCCTCCTGCCCCCAATCCCTCCCAGCATCAGAGTCTTTTCCAATGAGTCAACTCTTTGCATGAGGTGGCCAAAGTATTGGAATATCAGCTTTAGCATCAGTCCTTCCAAAGAACACCCAGGACTGATCTCCTTTAGAATGGACTGGTTGGGTCTCCTTGCAGTCCAAGGGACTATCAAGAGTCTTCTCCAACACCACAGTTCAAAAGCATCAATTCTTTGATGCTCAGCTTGCTTTATAGTCCAATCCTCACATTCATACATGACCACTGGAAAAACCATAGCCTTGACTAGATGGACCTTTGTTGACAAAGTGATGTCTCTGCTTTTTAATATGCTGTCTAGGTTGGTCATAACTTTCCTTTCAAGGAGTAAGCATCTTTTAATTTCATGGCTGCAGTCACCATCTGCAGTGATTTTGGAGCTCAAAAAAATAAAGTCAGCCACTGTTTCCACTGTTTCCCCATCTACTTCCCATGAAGTGATGGGATCAGATGCCATGATCTTAGTTTTATGAATGTTGAGCTTTAAGCCAACTTTTTCACTCTCTTCTTTCACTTTCATCAATAAGAGCCTTTTTAGTTCCTCTTCACTTTCTGCCATAAGGGTGGTGTCATCTGCATATCGGAGGTTATTGATATTTCTCCCAGCAATCTTGGTTCCAGCTTGTGCTTCATCCAACCCAGCATTTCTCATGATGTACTCTGTATACAAGTTAAACAAGCAGGGTGACAATATACAGCCTTGACGTACTCCTTTTCCTATTTGGAACCAGTCTGTTGTTCCATGTCCAGTTCTAACTATTGCTTCCTGACCTGCATATAGGTTTCTCAAGAGGCAGGTTAGGTGGTCTGGTATTCCCATCTCTTTCAGAATTTTCCACAGTTTATTGTGATCCACACAGTCAAAGGCTTTGGAATAGTCAATAAAGCAGAAATAGATGTTTTTCTGCAACTCTCTTGCTTTTTCCATGATCCAGCAGATGTTGGCAATTTGATCTCTGGTTCCTCTGCCTTTTCTAAATCCAGCTTGAACATCTGGAAGTTCACAGTTCACGTACTGCTGAAGCCTGGCTTGGAGAATTTTAAGCATCACTTTACTAGCGTGTGAGATGAGTGCAATTATGTGGTAGTTTGAGCATTCTTTGGCATTGCCTTTTTTTGGGGATTGGAATGGAAACTGACCTTTTCCAGTCCTGTGGCCACTGCTGAGTTTTCCAAATTTGCTGACATATTGAGTGCAGCACTTTCACAGTATCATCTTTAAGGATTTGAAATAACTCAACTGGAATTCCATCACCTCCACTAGCTTTGTTCGTAGTGATGCTTCCTAAGGCCCACTTGACTTCACATTCCAGGATGTCTGGCTCTAGGTGATTGATCACACCATCGTGATTATCTTGGTCATGAAGACCTTTTTTGTACAGTTCTTCTGTGTATTCTTGCCACCTCTTCTTAATATCTTCTGCTTCTGTTAGGTCCAGACCATTTCTGTCCTTTATTGAGCCCATCTTTGCATGCAATGTTCCCTTGATATCTCTAATTTCCTTGAAGAGATCTCTAGTCTTTCCCATTCTGTTGTTTTCCTCTATTTCTTTGCATTGATCGCTAAAGAAGGCTTTCTTATCTCTCCTTGCTATTCTTTCGAACTCTCCGTTCAGATGCTTATATCTTTCCTTTTCACCTTTGCTTTTCACTGCTCTTCTTTTCACAACTATTTGTAAGGCCTCCCCAGGCAGCCATTTTGCTTTTTTGCATTTCTTTTCCATGGGAATGGTCTTGATCCCTGTCTCCTATACAATGTCATGAACCTCATTCCATAGTTCATCAGGCACTCTATCTATCAGATCTAGTCCCTTAAATCTATTTCTCACTTCCACTTGTATAATCATAAGGGATTTGATTTAGGTCATACCAGAATGGTCTAGTGGTTTTCCCTACTTTCTTCAATTTCAGTCTGAATTTGACAATAAGGAGTTCATGATCTGAGCCACAGTCAGCTCCCAGTCTTGTTTTTGCTGACTGTATAGAGCTTCTCCATCTTTGGCTGCAAAGAATATAATCAGTCTGATTTCAGTGTTGACCATCTGGTGATGTTCATGTGTAGAGTCTTATCTTGTGTTGTTAGAAGAGGGTGTTTGCTATGACCAGTGTGTTCTCTTGGCAAAACTCTATTAGTCTTTGCCCTGCTTCATTCTGTACTCTAAGGCCAAATTTGCCTGTTAAAACCCAGGTGTTTCTTGACTTCCTACTTTTGCATTCCAGTCCCCCATAATGAAAAGGACATCTTTTTTGGGTGTTAGTTCTAAAAGGTCTTGTAGGTCTTCATAGAACCATTCAACTTCAGCTTCTTCAGCATTACTGGTTGGGGCATAGGCTTGGATTACTGTGATATTGAATGGTTTGCCTTGGAAACGAACAGAGATCATTTTGTTGTTTTTGAGATTGCATCCAAATACTGCATTTCAGACTTTTTGTTGACCATGATGGCTACTCCATTTCTTCTGAGGGATTCCTGCCCTCAGTAGTAGATATAATGGTCATCTGAATTAAATTCACCCATTCCAGCCCATTTTAGTTCACTGATTCCTAGAATGTCAATGTTCACTCTTGCCATCTCCTGTTTGACCACTTCCAATTTGCCTTGATTCATGGATGTAACATTCCAGGTTCCTATGCAATATTGCTCTTTAAAGCAATGGACCTTGCTTCTACCACCAGTCACATCCACAACTGGGTATTGTTTTTGCTTTGAGTCCATCCCTTCATTCTTTCTGGAGTTATTTCTCCACTGATCTCCAGTAGCATATTGGGCACCTACTGACCTGGGGAGTTTCTCTTTTAGAATCCAGGATGTTAGACATAAGCAAAACACGGCAAAAGGCTTGCCTATAAAAGACATGGAAAGATCACTAAAGGTAGCAATTAAATGTGCTTAAAAATTTTATTTTATTGAAGTAACACCAATCCATTCTGAAGGAGATCAGCCCTGGGATTTCTTTGGAAGGAAGGATGCTAAAGCTGAAACTCTAGTACTTTGGACACCTCATGGGAAGAGTTGACTCATTGGAAAAGACTCTGATGCTGGGAGGGATTGGGTGCAGGAGGAGAAGGGGACAACAGAAGATGAGATGGCTGGGTGGCATCACTGACTCGATGGATGTGAGTCTGAGTGAACTCCAGGAGTTGGTGATGGACAGGGAGGCCTGGCATGCTGCGATTCAAGTGGTTGCAGAGAGTCAGACACGACTGAGTGACTGAACTGAACTGAAAATTGATTTATAAGATTATATATGACTTTGGCTTGGCATTAAAATTCTAGCTGAATAAAAGAAAACTGAGGAAGGATGCGAGCAAGGCAAGTTCAAAAGGCTAAAACTTTAGTTTCAGAATTTTGACTCTTATTTCCTTTTCACAGCATTATTTTAATAATAAAATATTACTTGCCCTGTTAGACACCAACAATATAGACATGTGTAAAGTAAAATATAAAGGTCTCTCTGACTCTATATTTCCTTATTAGTCTGTACTGCTAAGTATCTCCTTACATAATTGACCCTCATATGAGATTAATTGTCATTGCTTGTTTTCAGATGAAATATCACTTTCCCAATGTGCATGGACATGGAGCACCATGCTTTCTCCTCCTGAAAATGCACAGACCAAACAGCTAAATGTACTAAAGTGAGACCTGTGGTATCTTCAAAAAGGAAGGAGCAGAGTATCCCTGAAGAAAAACAAATGGGAGAGCTTTGAAATATGAAATAAGACTATTTTTATGTATATATTGTGTGGATTAAAAGATGATAAATATTGTTTACTATATATGCCTTTATCAATTTAAAAATAAATGAAATCTGAAAGTGTCCATCACTTGCAAGACCCTGTTGTTTGATGCTTCACATCTGCTTCTGCAGGTCTGTAGGTAAAAGCATTTGGCTGATTCTGTTTTTACAAGGACTTTAAAATTCTAAGCAAAGTTGTTCTTGCTTAAAGGAGAAAAGTGGGGCATTGTGTTATCTCTGACCCAGATGAAAGAATCTCTATCAGTTATAGTAGCCAGTTAGCTTCACACTGCTTCACATTCCATTCCTCTTCCGTCTAAGGGACTTAAGGGGCTTCTAGAAGTCCAGTCATGACCAGATCTGCAGGTTGAAGAGTAGAAGCCACCCAAAATTCAAAACAGTCAAGGTGTTTGAATTTTCTAGAACCTTACATAGACTACATGTGGTGATTTTCTTATTGATTCATATAAGGCACTACATAGTATTCAGGAATTTGGATACTAATCCATTGTTCATTATACTTGTGGCAGATATGTTTTTCTACCTTGAGGTTGGCCTTTTCCTGGGCTTTAAAATGAAGGCTTTGAAATGCAAAGTTTTATATTTTATTATATTTTAACTGAGCTTCCCTGGTAGCTCAGCTAGTAAAGAATCTGCCTGCAATGCAGGAGACCCCAGTTTGATTCCTGGCTCGGGAAGATCCCTGGGAGAAGGGATAGGCTACCCACTCCAGTATTCTTGGGCTTCCCTGGTGGCTCAGATGGTTAAGAATCCCCCTGTAATGTGGGATACCTAGGTTGGGAAGATCCTGGAGGGGGGCATGGAAACTCCCTTGCCTGGAGAACCCCCATGGACAGAAGAGGCTGGCAGGCTACAGTTCATACAGTGGCAAAGAGTCAGACACAACTGAGCGACTAAGTGCAGCACAGCACAGCATACTTTAGTTATCAGTCGTTTGCTTTATTCTTTGTACTTTTGGGTTTTATTTTAGGAAGTTTTCCTACTCTAATGTCAAAAAGTTAAGCTCTATATTTAATTCTAAATGTTTCAAGATTGTTTTTCATATTTAACCTTTAATCCACCTAGGATTAGATTTTGATTGGTATAAGATACAGATGTAATTTGAAAAATTTTTGCATATAAATAAATGATTGTCCCACTACCACTTTTTAAATATCCCATCTCTTCTGAGTGACTGCTACCTCTGTCATAGATTGAGTTTCTATACCTGGATGGTTATGTGTCCAGGCTTTTTCTTAGGTTCAATGATTTATTTGTTTATAGGATAGCCAGATTTAGCACGTAACACATATACCCATTGTTTATCTGAAAATTCCAACTTAACCGGGCTTCCTGTATTTTATCTGACAAGCATATTTGTTTCTTCCCGTGCTTACATCATACTGTCCTAATTACTATAGATTTCTAATAGGTCACGTTGTCTGGTAGAGCAAGTCTCCCTAGCTTGTTTTTGACTTCAAAGTTATCTTTGAACTTTTGTTCTTCCCAATACAGTTAAGAATCAGCTTGTAAATTTTTGAGACTTATTTTAGGGACGAATCAGCTTGTAAATTTTTGAGACTTATTTTAGGGACAAGTATAATGTCCATTTTTACAAGCATTTCCTTTACAATGTGCTTGAAAAGAATTTGGTTTCTCAAGTTGTTGTAGAATCCTAATCTTATTTTATCAAGCATGTTAATTTTATTTTTCAAGTCTTTTATATCTTTACTGTTTTTTTCTTTTTTTTGCCTGCTTGATCTATCAGTTACTGAGAGAGGTATGTTAAGAACTCTCACTATAATGGTAGATTTGTCAATTTCTCTTTGTAATTCGTCAATTTTTGCTTTGTGGTGTTTGAAGCTGTGTTATTAGGAGGCATAAAAGCATGTAACTGTGATACCTTCCAGGAGAATTATACCTTTCATTATTCTGTACTGACTCTGATTATCCTTAATAATGCTTTTTGCCTCAAAGACTACTTTTTTCCCTGACAATAATATAGCTACATCAGATTTCTTTTGTTCAGTTTTTGCCCAGAATATCTTTTTCTGTCCTCTTACTTTCAACATTTCTGTGCCATTATATTTCAATTGTAAATCTTGCTAACTCCATATAACTGGAATAATTTTTTCCTTTCTGTGCCATTACATTTTAGGCACATGTCTTGTAAATTGCATACAACTAGACTTTAAAAGATCAATCAGTTATTGCTTTTTATTTTCTGTTATTTTTTTAAATATAAATTTATTTATTTTAATTGGAGGCTAATTACTTTACAATATCGTATTTTGTATTGGTTTTGCCATACATCAACATGAATCCACCACAGGTATACATGTGTTCCCCATCCTGAACCCCCCTCCCTCCTCCCTCCCCGTACCATCCCTCTGGATCATCCAAGTGTACCATCTCAAGCATCCTGTATCCTGCATCGAACCTGGACTGGCAATTCATTTCATCTATGATATTATACATGTTTCAATGCCATTCTCCCAAATCATCCCACCCTCATCGTCTCCCACAGAGTCCAAAAGACTGTTCTATACATCTGTGTCTCTTTTGCTGTCTCACATACAGGGTTATCATTACCATCTTTCTAGATTCCATATATATGTGTTAGTATACTGTATTGGGGTTTTTATCTCTGGCCTTTCTTTGTCAGGAGATTATAGAATAGTGATTCAATTTCTTTTCTTGTTACAGCTTTGTTGAGATTTTCTTTTTAAGTTGTAATCATTTGTGTTTTTCTAGGAATTTGTCCATTTCACGTAGATTTTACAATTTGTTGGCATATCATTGTTCATAGTATTCTTTTATAATACTTTTTTATTTCTGTAAGGTCAATAGTAATACCCTGACTTTCATTAGTGATTTCAGTTATTCAAAGCTTCTCTCTTTTCTCATTCTAATGTAAGATTTGTCAATTTTGTCGATCTTTTCAAAGCACCGACTTTTGGTTTTGTTGATTCTGTATATTGTTTTTCTATTCTCTACTCACTTAAATCTGCCCTAATATTTAACATTTCTTTCCTCTGCTAGGTTTGGGCTTATTTTGCCCATCTTTTTCTGTTTCCTTAAGGTGTAAATGTAGGTTACTTTTTGAATTTTTTTTCTTTTTTAATGTAAGCATTGATAGCTATATTTCCCTCTGGGCACTATTTTCACTTCATTCATAAATTGTGGTATGCTGTTTTTATTTTCATTTGTTCCAAGGTATTTTCTATTTTCTTTTGTGATTTCTCCTTGAACATTAATGGTTTAAGAGTGCACTGTTTGATTTCCATATTTATGAGTTTTTGAATTTTCATTATGTTGTTGATTTCGCATTTCATACTGTTGTGTCAGATAAGATTCTTTCTCAGCTTGTACTATGGCCTAACATATGGTCTAATCTAGAGAGCATTCCATGTGCACTCTGAGATGAACGACAACAAAGCCACAACATACCAAAAAGTACGCAAGGCAACAGAAATATTTTAAGAGGGAAACTTGTGGCTGTAATTACATTGGAAGCTCACTGTATATGTTTCCCTTATTGTACTTTCCCATTGCCCAGAGTTTGAATTTTTTTATGATCCCCATGCTTTTCTTTACACTTTTATTACCAGTGACTGCAAACTCTACAACCCACCAAAAGTTAACCATCAGTGGGTTGTAGGGTTTGCTGATTATTTATATATTCCCCTCCATCCTTGGATGTATTTTGCACATTGTCTAAACTGAGTGTGAACTCCTGTTTAAGGTTAGAAACAAAGTCAATAACAGTATTCTCAATGGGAAGAGTAAGGGCTTTGGAGTCAGAAAGGTGTCAAGTCCAGTGTGGGCTCTGCTGGTGGCATAGCAGGAGAGGGCACTGAGTTCCCTGAGCCTCAGGTTCTCCAGTCAAGAGTTGAGGAGAGGACCCTCCTTCACAGGGTTCTTGTCAGCATTTGATTAAATCAGAAGGCATTACAGAGGTGCTTTGATTTCAGTCAGACCTGGGATGTGAGGTTCAGTTTCCTCATCTGTGAAGAGGGAAACACCATGCGAACCCTTTAGATTAAAAAATAAATCAGTGTCATATAAGGCACACTATTAATGAGAATATAAAAAATGATGATATCTAACCATAGCTTAATAGAGAATTTGGCTTGTTTCTTTAGTTTTTCCTCTTTCTCAAATTTCTTTAAATATTTTGGACTTATTGTATTTAAAAGAGTATGCCACAAAGTCAGTAGTTTTAAAACTTTCAAACTTGTAATTCTACCTCATATGTACTTTGTCAGGCAAAAATGTATCTGCTAAAATCACAGACTGGCATTTCAGAACTCTCATGGGACTCTTTAGAAGAGGAAGCATCCGTTAACAACCCCCACAGCATCTCTGAAGTGCATGCCACAGTTGGTGCTGGTAGAATTGCTCTGGGCTTCCACTGCAGACCTGATCTGTGTCCTCAGCATCCCCCTCAGAGTGGAAGAGCCAAATTCTGGAGCAAAGTTTCAGATGAGGCATTTGAAGGCTCTTGGAGTCTTCAGTCCACTGTATGAAGCCACAGCCCATGAGGAAGTTTGAACTCACTCTCATTGGACCCCTTTCAAATGAAAAAAAAAATGTATCTGGAAATAGTGAGCTGGTGGAGTTCCTAGATGACTAACAACAATCAAACCATGAGGATGTGTCTGAGAAGGCTTCCAACAGTAAATGATGCTTAAGCTGAGACCTGAGTGGTAGGGAGACATTAACCAGGGGATGAAGGGAGCACAGAGCTAATCTGAGACCTTAATCAGATATGACAGTCAGGAAATACTCTATGACCTGATTCACTCATGTGGAAACCCCAGGTGGAAATACACAACCTGGCAATTGGGCATGTCCAGAAAACTATCTGAAACTTAATGGCACAATTGTAAAATTACCTGAACCGTTCTACCCTCTTTATTCTGACTCCAGGCCTATAATATCCACCAGTCCTTTCAGCAGAGTGTGATACTATTAGTATATTTTACATTGTGGAACTATAGAGAACATAACTGTTGACTAAAGGAACTTGATCATGATTTTGTTTTACATACACTGTCACCACTCACAATACAAAGTAGATGTTTGTTAATAGACATTTGTTTCTTTTTCCCAAACAATGTTTTTTTTTTAATTTGAGAAATCAGAAATTGGAGTTTAGTAGCATCAAGTGATAAGATCCACAATGGTGGTTTAGACATCAACTAGCAAGGAAGGTGTAGCTCTGTCAGAAGGAATTTTCTGGAAGTTTATTAAGCAGATAAAGTAATTCAAAGAGAGCCCCAGAACATTAAATCATATGATAGGAAGTCTCCTTCATCTTCCTCCAGGATATAAAAAGCTGCCTCTCTTGTGTGTGTGCCTCTGTGTGTGTGTGTGTGTGTGTGAGAGAGAGAGGGGAGTAATGTTAAAAAAAAAAAATATGTTCACTTCAGTTCAGTTCAGTCGATCAGTCATGTCTGACTCTTTGCAACCCCATGAATCGCAGCATGCCAGGCCTCCCTGTCCACCACCAACTCCCTGAGCTTGCTCAAACCCATGCCCATCAAGTCAGTGATGCCATTCAGCCATCTCACCCTCTGCCATCCCCTTGTCCTCCTGCCTTCAATCTTTCCCAGTATCACGGTCTTCTCCAATGAGTCAGTTCTTCTCATCAGGTGGCCAAAGTATTGGAGTTTCAGCTCCAGCATCAGTCCTTCCAATGAATATTCGGGACTGATTTCCTTTAGGATGGACTGGTTTGATCTCCTTGCAGTCCAAGGGATTCTCAAAGGTCTTCTCCAACACCACAGTTCAAAAGATTCAGTTCTTCGGTGCTCATCTTTCTTTATGGTCCAACTCACACATCTACACATGACTACTGGAAAAACCATAGCTTTGACTAGACGGACCTTTGGTGGCAAAGTAATGTCTCTGCCTTTTAATACACTGTCTAGATTTGTTATAGCTTTCCTTCCAAGGAGTAAGCATCTTTTAATTTCATTGCTGCAGTCACCATCTGCAGTGATTTTGGAGCCCAAGAAAATAGTCTCTCACTGTTTCCGTTGTTTCCTCATCTATTTACCATGAGGTGATGGGACAAGATGCCATGATCTTAGTGCTTTGAATGTTGAGTTTTAAGCCAGCTTTTTCACTCTCCTCTTTCACTTTCATCAAGAGGCTCTTTAGTTCCTCTTCACTTGCTGCCTTAAGGGTGGTGTCATCTGCATATCGGAGGCTAGTTATTGATATTTCTCCCCACAATCTTGATTCCAGTTTGTGCTTCATGCAGTCCAGCATTTCTCAAGATGTGCTCTGCATATAAGTTAAATAAGCAGGGTGACAATATACAGCCTTGACATACTCCTTCCCCAATTTGGAACCAGTCCATTGTTCCTTGTTTGGTTTTAACTGTTGCTTCTTGACCTGCATACAGATTTCTCAGGAGGCAGGTAAGGTGTCTGGTATTCCCATTTCTTTCAGAATTTTCCACAGCTTATTGTGATCCACATAGTCAAAGGGTTTGGCATAGTCAATAAAGCAGAAATATGTTTTTCTGGAACTCTCTTGCTTTTTCCATGATCCAGCAGATGTTGGCAATTTGATCTCTGGTTCCTCTGCCTTTTCTAAATCCAACTTGGACATCTGGAAGTTCTCAGTTCATGTACTGTTAAAGCTTCGCTTAGAGAATTTTGAGCATTACTTTACTAGCGTGTGAGATGAGTGCAGTTGTGCAGTAGTTTGGGCATTCTTTGGCATTGCCTTTCTTTGGGATTGGAATGAAAAGTGACCTTTTCAAGTCCTGTGGCCACTGCTGAGTTTTCCAAATTTGCTGGCATATTGAGTGCAGAACTTTCACAGCATCATCTCTCAGGATTTGAAATAGCTCAACTGGAATTCAATCACCTCCACTAGATTTGTTCATAGTGATGTTTCCTAAGGCCCACTTGACCTCACATTCCAGGATGTCTGGCTCTAGGTGAGTGATCACACCATTGTGGTTATCTGGGTCGTGTAGATGTGTATAGTAAGACACATACATAAATGCCTGGATACAGATAACTATTTTGTAAAACGTTCTGTATATACATGTGTATCTATGTATATATATAAAACGTATGTATATATATATAATTTTTTTTCCATGTCCATCTGTGACAAAAGAAGCAAGACTATGAGATAGAGAAAAGACAGTCTTTTCAATGAGTGATGATGAAAGAACTGGACAATTACATGTAAAAGAGTGAGATTAGGACATTCTTTAGCACCACACACAAAAATACATTTAAAATGGATTAAAGATCTAAATGTAACACTAGAAACTAGAAAACTTCTAGAGGAAAATATATGCAGAGCTCTGACATAAATCACATTTTTTTGAATTCGTCTACTAAAGCAAAGCAAAAATAAACAAATGGGGCCTACTTAAAAGCTTTTGCACAGCAAGGGAAACCATCAACAAAATGAAAGACAACCTATTGGATGGGAGAAAACATTCGCAAATGGTATGACCAATAAGAGATTAATATCCATACACTAGTTTGTTCCCTCTATCTGTGAATCTGTTTCTTTTTTGTTATATTCACTAATTCATTGTGCTTTTTAGATTCCATGTATAAGTGATATCATACAGTGTCTTTCCTTGTATGGCATTTTATTTAGCATAACACCTTCCAAGTCCATCCATGTTGCTGCAAATGGCAACATTTTATTTCTTATGGATGAGCAATATTCATAAACATACATGAATAAATATATATACACACACTAGTGGTTACCAGGGAGACAGTGAAGGAGGGAGGAGCAATATAGTGGTAGGAGATTAAGAGGTACAAATATTATGCATAAAATAAGCATGCTACAAAGAGAGACTGTACAACACTAGGAATATAGCCAATATCGTATAATAACCATAAATGGAGTATAACCTTTGCAAATTGTTAATCACTGTATTGAACACCTATAACATAAAATATTGTACAGCAACTATACTTCAAATAAAAGATATAAATAAAAGTCTTTACGTGAATCGCTTGCCCTGTGCTGCTTTCTACTCTAACATACTATCATCATCTATTTAGAAATATGTATTTGCTCAAGTGTTACCTTCTTCAGTGAGAACTTTTATGACTACACCACTTTAAAAATTCAGCCCCTCTCTCCCAGACACTCCTTATCCCCTCTCCCTACATTTTGTTGTTATTCAGTCACTAAGTCGTGTTGGGCTCTTTGCAACCCCATGGACTGCAGCACACCAGGCTTTCCTGTCCTTCACTGTCTCCCAAAGTTTTCTTAAATTCATGTCCATTGAGCCGGTGATGCTATCTAACCATCTCGTCCTCTGTCGCCCCTTCTCCTCCTGCCCTCAATCTTTCCCAGCATCAAAGTCTTTTCCAATGAGTTGGCTCTTCACATCAGGTGGCCAAGGTATTGGAACTTGGGCTTCAGCATCAGTCCTTCCAGTGAGTATTCAGGGTTGATTTCCATTAGGATTGACTGGTCTAATCTTCCTGCTGTACAAGGGACTCTCAAGAGTCTGCGATCATCTTCTGCAAGAACACCAAAATCTCAACTAACTGCTGAACAACCATCAACAGAAGGATGTTGAAACCCACCAAAAAAAGATACCCTGTGTCCAAGAATAAAGGAGAAGCCACAGCAAGACGGTATGAGGGGCACAATCACTTTAAAATCTCCCTAAGTTGTACTAACATTTATTTCTCACATCAAGGAGAGTACTATTATTGTTACTGCTATTGTCATTATGTACATCTATGAGATGAGGAAAAGAAGGCCCTGAGAGATTTCAGTACCTTCCCTAAGGTCACACAGCTGTAATGTGGGCAGAACGCTGACTGAAACTCATCATCTTGGCTTCCAATTCCCTGATCGGAATTATTACCCTTTCTAGAGCACCTATGCCATCTCACATACTCTATACTTCTTGTTTGCTGTCTATTATCCACTCTACTATGTCATAAGCTCTGTAAAGGCAAGGACTCCATTCATGATTACACACTGAGGCAGAGACAGAGAATCCTGCAGTTGTCAAGTCAAAAATATAACATTAATATAGTCACTACACTTTTCATATGCCTACTGTTTGAATGGTACATCTTTTTCTCTCCTTTCACTTTCAGCCTATTTCATCTTTATATTTAAATTGTATTTCCTTCAGATAATGTATATTTAGATGTGGCATTTTAATCCAGTCTCATAATATCTGGTTTTTAATTGATGTGTTTAGTCTATGTACATTTAAAGTAACTAGCAATAAAATTGGATTTAATTGTACTATTTTGTTATTTTTAATGTTTTCTCTTAAGTATATTTCTTTTTTCCCTTATTTGCCTTCTTTTTGGTTAAATGAATATATTTTAGAATTCCATTTCATTTATCAACTTTTTAGCTAAACTTTTTTGCACTTCTAAGTGGTTGCTTTAGGGATTATAACATAGATCCCTAACTAAATGTTCTTAGAGTTCATATTCTACCACTTCACATAAAATTAAAGAACCATGTCATCATATGGTTCCTTTTATCTTTCCTCTCTTTTGTGCTATTGTTGTCATACATGTTACATTCATATACACTGTAACCCTACAACACATGTTACGATTTTTGCTTTAAACAATTATTTGTATTTTAAAGAAATTAAGGGGAAATAAAAGACAGTGTTTAACATTTACCAGCTTATTTACCATTGCTTTTGCTTTTCATTCCTTCCTACAGATTTGATTTTACATCTGGTATTATATCTCTCCATCTTGAAAAACTTTTTTTTAGCATATTTTGCATTGCAGATATACGGATGACTAGTTTCTGTTTGTATAACTGTCTTTGTTTTTCTTTGATTAGTGACATTTTGCAGACAGAGATTTATGGATTGATGGGATTTTTTTCTTTCAACTCCCTACAGATGTTTCCCACTGTCTTCTAGCCTCCATTGTTTCTGAAGAGAAGTAACTTATCATTTGTATTGTTGCTGTTCTGTATGTAATAGATCTCCTTGACCTGATTGTTTTCAAAATTTTTCTTTGTCTTTGGTATTCAACAATTTAACCATTATGTGCTTAAGTGTGATTTTCTTTGTCTTACTTGGGATCTTCTCAGCTTCTTAAATCTGTAAATGTATGCCCTTTCACTAAATCGGGGAAATCTGCATCATTATTTCCTCAAATGCGTTTTATTCCCCATTGTCTCTTTTGTCTTACCCTGGCAACACTCCACAGATTACCATGACTCTTTAAATTATTCAAACATTTTTCTCCCTGTTTTTCAGATTGCGTAATTTCTATTGAGCTAACATTGTTTACTGACTTTTTTCATTGGCTCCAGTTTTCTGTGAAGACCTTTCAGGATTTATTTTTCTTTTAGATTTATTTTCCAGTTCTCACATTTCCATTTCTAAATACTTTCTATTTTTCTGTTAAGATTTCTTATCTGTTCATACATTATGAGTATATTTTTCTTCATGCTTTTGAGCATGTCATCTGGTATTTCCAAAATCTAGCTCATCTTGGTATTGATTCTGTTGATCACCTTTCTGCTTTAGGATGGGTTGCATTTTCCTGTTTCTTCTTATGTCAAATAGTTTTGGACTGTAATCATGGATATTGTGAAAGATATCTTGTAGATTTTGAATTTTGTTTCTCAAGAGTACTGATTGGCTTATTTTTACAAGCTGTTAACTTGCCTGAATTTTGAATCCAATCCAATCCCTTCTACAGTTAGCACTAGCTGAAATATTTTAGCTCAGGCTAAGAGAATGGAAGCTTATCATCTTCCTCACTGTGTACATGTAGTTCAGGGTCAGCCATAGGTTTGAGTCAAGATTTTACAAGAAATTTGTGGCATCCTTATAGTGGCTTTCACCTTTCAGTGAATTCCTTCCTCATTTTCTTGCTGTAGTTCTTGTCCCAAAATCTGGCTATTGATTCCTCAGCTATTAAGACTACAGGTGGCCCTCTGAATTTTAGCCATTCTACATGTAACCAGGCAGAAAGCCATAAAAACATGCAGCCAGATTCTATTCCTTCTTCCACAAGTAAACTTCCCTTCGACCTCTACCTGCTTGCAATCTTTTTCAAGAGCTTTCAGATGGCTGAATTAATTTGTTTCCAGAGTTAATAATTGTGAGCTATGGGAGGATTGGTCCAGTATGAATTAATCTGTAGTTTTTCAGCTGCTAAGTCATGTCATGTGACCCCCACAGACTGCAGCACACCAGGCTTCCCTGTCCTTCACTATCTCCCAGAGTTTGCTCAGATTCATGTCCATTCAGTAGGTGATGCTATATAACCGTCTCATCCTGTGCTTCCCTCTTTTCCTTTTGCCTGTCTCCTTCTACTCTGTCATTACTGGGTTTGAAATATATACTGCACCTTTAATTATGGAAAGAATAAGATATTGGCTTTCTTTTCCAAAGAAGTTGGGAGCAATTTAATTGTGAAAGTGAGAACTGACTACTCCAGTGGAGACAGAAAACCCAAATAAGGATGAATTCTTCAGTCATTATGGTTTTAAAAATATGTTTTATATATAGATGGATATATTTAGAAAACTGGAACATTTGTTAAAATGACTTGTTTTAGCTTGAGTTAGAAATATGTGAGTTATTGTAATGAATGATTGGAATTGACTTTCCTCAACAATATATACTGTCCTAAACCATAGTAAATGTTAGCAAGGTTTTTTCAGCTATATTCTCAACTCAAGAGAACTCTGCGTATGTATGTATATATACACATACACATGCATGTGTGAGATATCAATATATATATGTAATAGATAAAGATAAATATATTTTCAAAGAAAATGTAATCCTACCATAACATATGTTCATAACATGCCTTTTCCATACAACAGTGTGAGGGCAAAGTCATTTTAGTCATGGTCGACTCTTTGCCACTGTATGGACTGTATCCCACCAGACTTTTCTGTCCATGGGATTCTCCAGGCAAGAATACTGGAGTGGGTTGCCATGCCCTCCTCCAGGGGATCTTCCCAACCCAGGGATCAAACCTGCTTCTCTTATGTCTCCTGCATTGGCAGGCAGATTCTTTACCACTAGTGCCACCTGGGAAGCTCTGTAACAGTATAGTTTTCAAGTAATTGAATACAATTCTAAAATGACTTTTGTGGTTTAATTCACAGATTTGTCCCATATTTTCAAATTATTTCATTTTCACTGATTGCAAAATTAATATAATATTTTTGCTAAAAACAAGTAATAGTCTTGTATTTTTTTTTGCCTTCCATCTATATCATGGTACTAATCAAGTTTTATAAATTAAAAATCAATATGTATATGCGTGTGTGCTAAGTCTCTTCAGTTGTGGTTGACTCTTTGCCACGGTATGGACTGTATCCCACCAGGCTGCTCTGCCCATGGGATTCTCCAGACAAGAATACTGGGGTGGGTTGCCATGCCCTCCTCAAGGGGATCTTCCTGACCCAGGGATTGAACCCGAGGCTCCTCTGTCTCCTGCATTGCAGACAGATTCTTTACCTACCGGGTCACCTAGGAAGTCCCATCTATATACTGTATCTAAATGTTAACTTTATCAATGGGTGTTTGAGTTACTGTTTATTTATATTATCACCTCTGAACTTCATTGTATTTTCAAGCAATTTACTGCTGCTGCTGTTGCTCAGTAGCTCAGTCGTGTCTGACTCTTTAGGCCCCACCCCCTCATGGACTGCAGCATGCCAGGCTCCTCTGTCCCCCATTATTGTGGAGACAGTGACACTGTTGTTACTGTTGCTGCTTACGTGTCCAGTGATAAATGGTTACACTGCATATGAGTTATGTGGTGCTTGCCCTGTAGGGAGCTCAGGGAACTCTGAGCATTTGCTCTACATATTTTATTCATTCCTGTGAGGAAGACAATTATTATCTCTATTCTCTAGATTAGGAGACTGAAGCTGGATAACAACGGACATATTTTCTAGGGTTGTGCCTGCTCAGTCACTTCAGTCGTGTCTGACTCTGTGAAAGAGAAAGACAGAGATGGTAACCAATGCCTCTCTGCTTCCCATATTCTCTTCAAGATAACACCTAGTTCAACTGCAACATAATTCCTCAGCTGCAAATTATATACTTACAAAATTGAGAGGTGTTTCCATGTTGGAAAAGCAGCAGGACACTGTAAAAGGAGCTTATGTTTTAGGCTTGGTTCAGTTTTCAAGAAAGTTACCTTCTTTGTCCTTGCTTTATTTTCTTCATCTATATCATAGGAATTATATATCTGGTCCCCATTGACTGTGGTTAGGATTTTAAGGGTCTAAAAGATGCTGGCATGAGGTGGGACTCTTAAATACGTAATTTCTCACCCTCCTCAGAGGTCTTCTTTCTCCAGAGTAAAACGTGTGCTTTTACGAAAAGACCTCAGGAACTTGAAAGTGAAAGTGAAAGTGAAGTCGTGTCCGACTCTGCGACCCCGTGGACTGTAGCCCACCAGGCTTCTCCATCCATGGGATTCTCCAGGCAAGAGTACTGGAGTGGGGTGCCATTGCCTTCTAGGAACTTGAAGACTGGCTAAATCACATGGCCACCATGCTAAGGCCACTTACCCCTTATCTTCATGAAACAACCCATGGAGCCAACCCAGCAAGTTAAGATAACCAAGCCTTGAGCCTGGAATCCCATAAGGCCTCCAGATAGAAGACTTCTGGGTGTTATGGGTCAAGATCCAGAACTCTTCATAAGTCTCCTACAGGATGGATGAACCTTTGTGCTTTGGTTGGGTAATATGTTAAATAAGACTAACAGCATTTTCCTCATGGGATCATGGTGAGGGGGAACTGGAAAACCCATAGGAAGTGTCTGGCATGTAGCTGGCCTACAAAAAATGCTGGACCAAGCCTTAGCCCGCCTCCTCCATCCTCCAATAAAGGGGATGTCTGACACCATAATCCCTCTGAAGTGTGTCTGGGAATCTAACCTAAATATGAACCCCTCATGTTATGATTGAGGACCAGGGCCATTTTAAGCAATGAGGTGACTTATCCAAAGGTGTTGGGAAAAGGAGAGACTCTATTTGTATTTTTGTCATACTCTACATTAGAGACTGTGGCTCTGATTATTAGTGTGGGGTCCTAAAGTTTCCACACACTGTTCTGGTCTCTTGCTTTTGACCCCAGAAATCTTACATCTGCAAAGCCTCTCAGCACAGAGTCAGAGAAGTTACCTAATGCACACCAATGACATTTGTATACATACATGTACGTATATTGCACAGCTGTCTATACATATATGCACGTACACACATATATAGAAATCCTCATAATAAGAACAAGGAAAGGTCAGTTATTGCTGAGTAGGGGCAGTGATCATAATTCTGTTTTTTTTTTCTGATACTTATCTTTATTTTATGCATTTTAAAATTTGAGTACATTTCCCAAACATCATGTAACTATGTTTGAAAAGTATGACAGTGCTTAAAAACTGTAAACATACAGAACACCTGAACCTATAATAAGGGGTCTGCAAATTTATCTTGGTCTTATTTCTAGGCTTCTGCTTGATAAGTGTACCTTACAGTGTTTGGTTTTTTTGTTTGTTTGTTTGTTTGTTTGTTTTGAGCAGTGGTTTGTTTGGAAGGAGGATAGAGTGAGAAAACTGAGGAAACTGGCAGAATTGTTGAAGCAATGGCATTGAAGCTGCCTTGTAGATAGGAAGGAGCTGATATTTATGGGGTCACCCGATCTGGAGGGCTCATGTTAAGGTCAGCAAGAGCACTGGCAATAGAATGAGGAGCCAATCTCACACTGGCATTAGCTTCCTTTGGGAGTTTCATTGACCTTTCCTTGTTTGATTACGGTGCTGGGGAAGGCTGTTAGGTCCGCAGAAGGTCGAAGTGTAAGGAGGAAGAAGAGGAAAATCAAGAAATAGAGCACGTAGTTTCTGCCTGCTTGGAGCTGAGCCTGTCTAGTGTGTGCCAGGCAGTGTGACTGCTGCCTTATCCATGCTGTCAGTTTTTTCCTCCCCGTTCTTGGGATGTGGGAACTTATCACCTCCATTTCCTAAGTAAAGAGACTGGGGCACCAATCAGCGAATCGTCTTGGCTTGGATCACGCAGCCACTAAGTGTTAAACACATGAGAACTAAAGTCCTTCTGCCTGCCAGTCCTACATTCCTTTCTGGATTCCATGGAGCCACAACTGTAAATCCCACGGTTATAAATCAGCTGATATAAACAACTTGACTTTCTGTGCAGGGTAATGGATATGCTTTATTTCTGAGAATCAAGTCCCAGACCTTTCTCTGTGATTAATTGACTGCATTATCTTGGACAGTTCGTTGGACTGCTCACTCCCCAGTTGATATATGTCAAAGCTCTGGCTTTGGGATGGATTTTCAAGTTTTCTTTGACTTTTTTACATCAGCTTTATGTTTCACAGTTTCCTCTTTTGGACACTGAAGGTAATGATGTGCTGGCACCCTCTTGAGCACCTCAGGTGCAAACCTTTTCTAAACTAAATCTTACCTGATGAATGGATGTGAGATGAGAGTTTCTGGTTGAAGGCCACAACCTGGATCTGATTCACTCTACAGCGGACACATAAATACACACACACACATACACGCGCGCACTCCAATGGAAGTGTCAAGTATAAGGGAGAGAGGAAAGGACCTGAATGTGTGATGTGTGACAACCAAGTTCCCTATCAGGAGAGTCAACTATCTGGACCACACTTGATGCACCTCCATCTTCACCAAGCGAGAAGTTCCTCGTCTCTCCTGTCTGTCTTTCCAGCTGTGCTTGTGTATCTGCTGCTGTTGTTCAGTTGCTCAGTCATGTCTGATGCTCTGCGACCCCATGGACTGCAGCACGCCAGGCTTCCCTGTCCATCACCAACTCCCCGAGTTTGCTCAAACTCATGTCCATTGAGTCAGTGATACCATCCAATCACCTCATCCTCTGTCATCCCCTTGTCCTCCTGCCCTCAATCTTGCCCAGTATTAGGGTCTTTTCAAATGAGTCAGTTCTTCGCATCAGGTGGCCAAAGTATTGGAGCTTCATCATCAGTCCTTCCAAAGAATTTGATTTCCTTTAGGAGTGACTAGTTTGATCTCCTTGCAGTCCAAAAGACCCTCAAGAGTCTTTGTGAGTCTGTAGGGGAGACATAAGCTGAATATCTTAGTGCAGTGCTGACCCAAGCTTTAGTTTCTACAAATGCTCGGAGCGATCAGCCGGCACTTCGCATTCCTTTAATTCCTTTGATTTTTAGGTTTGAGAAAATTTTTATACATTTGACTGCCATTTCTTCTTAGGAAGATCTGTTTTTATTCATTGCCAATTCCTTTTCTTTCATCTACTGTCTTCTCTCACCATTTTACTACCTGGTTGGATGTTAGACACAGTTTTCCATTGAGCAGTGGACAGATAAAGCAGTACATTCATTTTACAAACATTTGTTGAATGCCCACTTTGAATCAGGCATTCTTCAAGGTCAGAAGAATCAGCAGTGAAGAAAATAGATAAATATTGCCATCCTGACACTTATATTTAAGCAGGTAATGATTGTAAAATGTTGGAGAATTACCCACAGTGTTCAGAAGAGAATTCACTGGCACCTTGCTAGACACAGAAGATACAGGATTAAACAAGAGGGAAACAAAACTGTCTGCCTTGCTGTAGTTGCACTGGGAGTCAATCTGAAAACTTGGCTGTGGTGCCCCAAGTGCTCCTTGAGCTGAAAGTTCAGTGATCAAAACCAGTGGGCTCATGTGTTTATCTTAAACATTTACATTTTGTGACAGTTTATTGAGATATCATTCACATACCATAACATTTACCCATTTAAATTATACAATTCAAGGGTGTTTTTTAGTATTTTTGCTGATACATGCAACCACCATCAGAGTCCATCTTAGAATACTTTCATTAACTTTCATTAGAGAGAACTCCTGTACCTTTAGTTATCACTTCCTAGCTCCTCATTCTCCCTAGCCCTAAAAAGCCACTAATCTATTTTATGCCTCTATGGTGGCTCAAGTGGTAAAGAATCTGCCTGCAATGTGGGAGACCCAGTTTTGATCCCTGGGTGGAGAAGAGCCCCTGGAGAAGGGGATGGCAACCCCCTCCAGTATTCTTGCCTGGAGAATCCCATGGACAGAAGACCCTAGTGGGCCCCAGTCTATGGGGTTGCAAAGAGTTGGACACAACTGAGCGACTAACATGGCTGTGCTTATTAGGGACATGTCATATAAATGGAACCATACAATATGTGGTCTTCTGCCCCTGGTTTCTTTCATTTAGCATATTTTCAAGGTTCATCCATGTTGGAGCATGTATCAGTACTTTTGACTGAATAATATTCCATAATATGAAAATGCCACATATTGTCTGTTCATTCAAATGAAATGTGGATGGACATTTTGTTTACTTCCACTTATGGCAATATAAATAATGTTGCTATAAACATTCATGTACACATTTTTATTTGAACATGTGTTTTATTTTTATTAATTTATTTGGGTGCACCAGGTCTTAGTTGCAGTATATGGAATCTAGTTCTATGAACAGGAATCAAACCTGGCCCCCCTACATTGAGAGTGCGGAGTCTTAGCCACTGGACCACCAGGGATGTCACTTGAACACCCGTTTTAAATTCTCTTGTGTATACAACCAGGAGTGGAACTGTATGCATGTGTTCATTTTAAAACCAAGGCAGATAATGACTGCATGACTGATCAAATAGACAAAAGAACAAGCCTGTTTTCATGATACTACCAAACAGCTGAGCAAGAGCAAGAGCCAGAAGGGAGTATGGATAAATAAAATACCTGAAATTTTAAGGGAGGGATTTAACAGTTAAGTTAATGCTTTCTCATGGTTCACAAATAAAAGTTACAAAAGTAGAAGGCAGTAGGAATTGCTTCTGTTACCTACAATTGAAGCCCATTCAATTCATTACCTAAGCTTTTATGCACTTATGTTGAATATTTGCAGTACAATTCTTGAAAGGGCATAAAGCAAACCATTCTGAAAACAAAGTTTGTCTTAGAGGTTTCTAATACAGACCAATATCTACCTCCTAAAAACTGAGCTGGCACAGTTGAAATATTATTCCCATGTAGCTTCACTCATTGGGTCGGAGGAAAATATCATGGCGAGAGGTAACTTGGCACAAAACTGAATTTATACAACAAATTCAGATAACATGTTATCCTCAAAAATCCCTTTGTGACCTGCCAGCAGGAAGAATATAATCCTTTCTTTGATAAGAAAATATGACAGCGCTAAATATGGGAAATGACGGTTTGTTATATCCTGCCAAACATTCTTCTAGTCTGCCACTTAAAAAGTTGTTTTAAATATCCTTATCTTTCACTTGTTTAAAGATTTTACAATGTGTCTCTACATCATATTCTCCTCAGAAAGATTGTGTGGCACATTAGTGGTGTGACATGGGAGACTTTTAATTCCAAGAAGGCTAAACTCAAAGCCTTATGGGGGTCATAATGGTAATGTAAATAATAGAGGCAGATATGCACATACATATATAATGTGTGTGTGTATATATATATATATATATACACATTTTGGGATGAGCCTTTGATTCCACAGGTAAATGCTCTCTCTCTAGTTTTCTTAAAATGAACAATACTCTTGGACTTTTGGCTCCCCACTTTTGTTTGACTAAGTGGAGGCAAAAATGAAAGTGTTAGTCACCCAGTCATGTCCTACTCTTTGTGACTCCATGGACCGTAGTCCACCAGGCTCCTCTGTCCGTGGAATTCTCCAGGCAAGAATATTGAAGTGGGTAGCTATTCCCTTCTCCAGGGGATCTTCCCTACCCAGGGGTCAAACCCACATGTCCTGAACTGCAAGCAGATTCTTTACCATCTGAACCGTTAGTACTGCACAATTACCTTTAGATAAAAAGTCAATTAAAGAATCTGAAATAGAAAAAGAAGGAATAAAATTAAGAAAGACAAAGAAGTTGACATTATATACTTCTTCCAAACAATAAGAGATGAGAAGAATTTATTGCTTGAGTTATTATGGAAGTTAATGAAAATGTTTACCAAAAATTCAGACCTATCAAGGGTAAGTATATTATTCAATGAGAAAAATGGGGACTCTATGGTTCGCCCCCAGGAACCTTCCTAAAATAAGAATGGTTCTCATTTTTTACCTGCCATGAGTAGTGTAAATATCACTTTCTTATGTTGTACAGGGATTGCATTTATAAGCTCTTATATATTGATCACAGTCCCCTTTACATTAAGGAGTGATGATCCACATTTCATAGATCAGGAAATCAAGAGCATAAAGGATGTTTCTGAGAAAGGACTAGAAATAAGTAAACTTTTATTCAAGCAAAGTGCAGTTACAAGTTCACATAGTGAAGACGGAAATGTCAACCGGATGTCTAGATTACAGAAAGTTAGCCCTAGTTTTGCTAAGCTTTGAACACTATTTTAAAAATCCTATTAATATGAAAACTCAGGACACCTTTCACCCCAATTTATAAAGTTTTATCCGCTAATACAGTAACTGTTTACAAGAGAAAAGAAACCTATTTTTCATCTGACCGAAAAAAAATTCACCAGTTCAAAAATATCTCATTGTGAAAACTAGACAGGGAGCATAGAAAAACATAATTTCCTACTGCGTGATTTTTCTTGAAATTACATATTTTCATTTTAATCCATTCACCAATACAAGATTGGAATGACAATATATTTGCTTGTGGGTAACATAAATTCAGACCATACATATTGAGAACAAAATTAGACTGCCTTCATTCCTATTTAAGGGATGTCTGACAAAAACATAGTTTCACTATGAATGCTCTCTATTAAATTCTCAAAATAAATATGACTGAATACAAAGCTTCCTTGTTCTCCAACTGAGACACTCCATTTTCATGCACTGGAAACAGAAATGATTTGGCAGAAGGCGTGAGTACAGGATATTACTTTAAAGTGAAGAGGTCACGCTGCCGCCGCTAAGTCGCCTCAGTCGTGTCCGACTCTATGAGACCCTATGGACAGCAGCCCACCAGGCTCCTCAGTCCACAGGATTCTCCAGGCAAGAATACTGGAGTGGATTGCCATGCCCTCCTCCAGGGGATCTTCCCCACCCAGGGATTGAACCCACTTCTGTAAGTCTCCTGCATTGGCAGGCAGGTTCTTTACCTCTAGCGCCACTTGGAAAGCTCAATATTTTACCACGTGTACATGTGAATGGAAAATAATAACAAAAGTAATAGATATTGCTTAGTAGCAAAAATCCTGCTAACAGAATTTTTATGGACAAGATTAGATAAACTGTAGAAAGTACCTGGCACATATTAGGCCTTTAAGAAGTGTTAGTCCCAGAGCCCTTTTTTCCATAAAAAAGAGATTTTGATATAAAATAAATAGCATAACTGTAATAAAGGGCATATGCATATATACACACAAGATATGAAATGTACACACATTATGGGCTGTGGTGCTATTTTGCTGTTTTGTCATAGTGTGTTTTCTGATGGAATTTGGAAGAGGAAAGGATATTTGTGCCATTTATTTTATTTGATGAGTTTTCCTATCTGATTTTTACTCTTCAGTTTGCTGGTGGTTTAGTCTCTAAGTCATGCCCAACTCCTGCAACTCCATGGACTGCAGCCCGCCAGGCTCCTCTGTCCATGGGATTTCCCAGGCAAGAATGCTGGAATGGGTTGTCATTTCCTTCTCCAGGGGATCTTCCAGACTCAGGGATCAAATCCAAGTCTCCTGCATTGCAGGTGGATTCTTAACTGGCTGAGCCACTAGGGAAGCCATGCAAGAATACTGGAGTGGGTAACCATTCCTTTCTCCAGGGGATCTTCCTGACCTAGGGATCAGACTCCAATCTCCTGCATTGCCAGGTGGATTCTTTACCATCTGAGCCACCGGGAAAGCCCCATTATTCAGTTTAACACAAGAGAGAAATAAACACACACACAAACACATACTCACTCCACACAAGTAGGAGGTAATTGTAGTCATCTTTCTCCAAATAAACATGTTCTGTAGGTGGTTGGAAATGAGAATCTGGGAATCAGAGAGATGAGTGGGATGGATAAATGGACTCAAGCTAGCAGTGTCCCATGTGTGTATGCTGAATAAATAAGTGGTTGTGAAAGACTCAGCTTTGGGAATCATCATCCACAAAAGAGGACCTCCCTGGTGGCTCAGCTGTATAGAATCCTCATGCAATGCAAGAGACACAGGTTCGATCCCTGGGTCAGGAAGATCCCCTGTAGAAGAAATGGCAGTCCATTCCAGTATCTTTGTCTGGATAATCTCACGGACAGAGAAGCCTGGCAGTCTACAGTGCATGGCATCACAAAAGAGTAGGAAACGACTTAGTGCCTAGATAACAACAAATCAACAAATGAAACTGTACATACACACTGTACATGCACTTCCAATTTCATATATATATGAAAATTTCACATATGTATGATTTTTTCAAGTGTATTTAGCACCATTCATTTTATATTGTCTTTGTTCTCTTTGCAAAAATTGATGCATTTTCTTTGCAGCAAAGGTAGCCTGTTGAGACTGTCGCCACCTGCTGGTCAGAGCCAGAATGGCATGTCGCAATATCTCTGCTGCTGCTGCTGCTAAGTCGCTTCAGTCGTGGCCTACTCTGTGCGACCCCATAGACGGCAGCCCACCAGGCTCCTCCGTCCATGAGATTTTCCAAGCAAGAACCCTGGAGTGGGTCGACATTGCCTTCTCCAATGCATGAAAGTGAAAAGGGAAAGTGAAGTCGCTCAGTCGTGTTCGACTCTCAGCAACCCCATGGACCGCAGCCTACCAGGCTCCTCTGTCCATGGGATTTTTCCAGGCAAGAGTACTGGAGTGGGGTGCCATTGCCTTCTCCAATATCTCTGGGAGGTGGCTAAGAAAGGGTTTGGGGAGAGAGGGGCCTTTGGTCTGACCCACCATACAGGGCTTGTTGGAGGTTTGAATGGCATAGACAGGCCTTACTACAGAATCAGATACTTCTTGTTTTTCTGGGCTCTCTACGGAAGTTCCACCCTTATCTCATGAAAAAAAAAAAAGCAGCCAGGGTGAGGGTCTCTGAGGGGATGTATATCTGTGTAAGTAACTATTGTGGATTCTATCCTTTTAGACACGTTTGCTTTATACAAGCATCTACACGTACACATAGGTAAATTATCAACAACAATTGCAATTATATTGTTCATACATCCTGCAACTTTTTTAAACAATTACCTGTGAATTCCTTATCAGGCCACTAGATTTGTATGAAATATGTTTCTGGGACTGGATTATAACAAGTCATGTTTTGAAAAGTGCATCTTGTTTACTTTCCTCAACTATAAAACTAACATATGTTTGTAATTGGTAGAAATACAACAAAAACGACACGCATATGTGGGAAGTGAAATGACCCTATACCTACCTCAGTTCCCTCTGCTGAGATATCCTTTGTCAGTGGTGTGGAGCACATTTTGCAAAAGCTTTTCTCCAGTATATGTGCACAATACATTCAGATGCACAAGATGTATGAGCAGATATATGCACTTTTGTGTGTGTCTGAGTGGGATTGCAGCAAACTGTTTCAGGCAATTCACCTTTTTCGAGCTAAGGATAAAATTACCACAACTTTTAGTTGTGTAATTATTGTGGTTGGTGTCTTTTCATAAGTTTAATTGCAATCCTATAGTTTTCATTTATTTTTCAGTATCCTAATTCAAGAGAATTCCCTGTATACAAAATGCTTTCTGAGGTGTATATGGATAATTTTCTCTTCATTTTTTCATACATCTTTCAATCTCATTGATTTTTACGGTGAAGAAATCAGTACAGTTCATTGTCAATGTTTTGAAGGAGTGTTTGGAAATGTTTTTATTGCCGAATTAAGGAATTAATCATGATTTTATTTTGCATAGTTTCATAACTTCCATTTGAAGTAAAACTTGCTCATTTTGCCAAATGATTATTTTTCCCATTGGAAAATAAAACAAAAATTGGAGGTTAGTGCCATCTAGTGACAAAACCCAGAATTGCAGCTTGGCATCACTGTTTTAGAAGCCTGTAAAGAAAACTGCGACCCCTTTAAAAGCAAGGGGCATTTAAGGTATTTGTATCCAACCTTCTCAGCCTGCAATGTGGGAGACCTGGGTTCGATTCCTGGGTTGGGAAGATCCCCTGGAGACGGGAAAGGCTACTCACTCCAGTATTCTGGCTTTGAGAATTCCATGGGCTGTACAATCCATGGGGTCCAAAGAGTTAGACAGAACTGAGTGACTTTCACTCACTTCCAAGGAGACAAGGTAGGGCTTCCCAAGTGGCGCGAGTGTTAAAGAACCCGCCTGCCAATGCAGGAGACATAAGAGACGTAGGTACGATCCCTGGGTCAGGAAGATCCCCTGAAGGAGGAAATGGCAACCCACTTCAGTATTCTTGCCTGGAGAATCCCATGGACAGAGGAGCCTGGTGGCCTACAGCCCATAGGGTCACAAAGAGTCGGATACGATTAAAGCAACTTAGCACACAGCATACATAGAGGAGACAGGGAAAGAGAGCCATCTGGGGTTTATATGGCAAAGGAAATGTTAAATGGTGACGCGGACAGCAACCATGAATATTAACTCCTTTGACAAGAAGTTTTCCATGGCCCTTCTTTCCAATTAAAAAAGGAGTGCTTTTATGTGTGTGGTTATAAATATAAAGCTATGTGTAACTTTTTAGCTTTACAATATGCTTAACATCTTTTAATGATCTAAACATATATTTTCAGCATTACTTTTAAAAATTTTATTGGACTATAGTTGATTTACAATGTTGTGTTAGTTTCCGGTGAACAGCAAAGTGACTCAGTTATACATCTACATATATCTATCCTTTTTCAGATTATTATCTCTTATAGTTATTACAAAATATTGAACAGAGTTCCCTGTTCTATACAGTAGGTCCTTATTAGTTATCTATTTTATTTATAGTAGTGTGTATATGTCCAATCCAAAGCTCCCGATTTAACCCTCCATCTCCATTTCCCTCCTGGTAACCGTAAGTTTGCTTTCCACATCTGCAACTCTATTTCTGTTTTGTAAGCTTATGTGTACCATTGTTTTTAAATTCCACAAATGAATGATATCATGTGATAT
This sequence comes from Ovis canadensis, assembly GCF_042477335.2. Classification (NCBI taxonomy): domain Eukaryota; kingdom Metazoa; phylum Chordata; class Mammalia; order Artiodactyla; family Bovidae; genus Ovis; species Ovis canadensis. The sequence goes on from NC_091727.1 coordinate 135,495,123, forward strand.
TTGGCTTTTTCTCATTTACTTAACTCAGAGTGACAATCTCTATATCCATTCATGTTGCTGCAAATGGCATGATTTCATTCTTTTTTTATGGTTAAGTAGTATTCCATTGTATATATGTACCACGTCTTGTTTATCCACTCCTCTGAGCATTACTTTTGAAAATAAAAACACAACTAGGTTTATCTCATGGTGTCATAATTTATCTTAGTTATTTTGCTTATTTAAAGTAGGGTACATGTTCCTCTAAGTCCCTGGAAACACTGAAGAAATATACATTTATAAAAAGAATTATCTTGTATAAAAGGATTTATCTCCCCTCTTCAACGTTTATGTCCCACCTCAAGATAAGCACTTAATATATTTCTTGATATTCTCCAGATATGTTTGTTTGAGATTGTTGATTATTAAAATTACATATGGAGTCTTCTCTAGCAGTGCAGTAGTTAAGACTCCATGCTGCCAGTGCAGGGGGTGTGGGTTCAATCCCTGGTCAGGAAACTAAGATCCCACATGCGGCAAGGCAGGGGGAAAAAATTGAAAAAAAAATAAAGGATACATTTAAAAAATAAGAAAATAAGATTACACATGTACGTTCTTATGACAATATATATTCTTCAAAATTTAGATCATATTGTAAGTTAAGTTCTGCATCTTGTTATTACATTTCTTTCATCTTTGGTGTGGTTGAGCAGTTTTACTTATATTTGATTGCCATTCATTTTTCTTCTTTGAATTACCTGTTGGTACCTGTGAACATGACTCTTTCAACTAGTCAGATTTCCTTATAGATCAAGCATATCAATTAAGTCTGTAAATTATGTTGCAAATGTGTCATGTTCAGTGTAGACACTTCCCGCAACCCACTGCACTGATCCTGTATCGGCCTCCTTTCATCATGCACAGATACTTGAAGGATATTCTCCTGGGAAGGGGTGGTCTGGCACCCACGGTGGACTTACCACTACTGAACTGCAATAGGTCCCTTCTGACTTCAGGGAGGTGACATTTACTGGCACCTATTGCTTACTTCTGGGATCCAGGCACTTCTCTAAGGGCATTACATCTGTGCACATTGAAGCTACTTTGCCTGGGAAGTTTTGACCACTGGCTTCTCAGCACAGAGCTGTAGCTATTTAAATATGGTAGGTCTTAATTTGAATTAAGCATTTTAAAATAAGGAAGAGGACAGAAAAATAGTCATTTCAGAATAAGGATAATCATTATTTTAGCGAAAAGTGTTCCATAACCAGTATTTGAAAATAGTATTTTGGAGATTTTATACATTTTGCCAAATTAACATATCAGGATATTAATACTCCAGATTCCCACCGAAACCAGAAGATATTATTAATCATTTGATACATATTCTGTTGATTTTTTCCAGTATGTGTGCATGCCTGTTAAGTCACTCAGTCATGTCCAACTCTCTGCAACCCCATGGACTGCAGCCCACCAGGCTCCTCTGTCCATGGGATTCTCCAGGCAAGAGTACTGGAGTGGGTTGTCATGCCCTCTTCCAGGGGATCTTCCCAACCTAAGGATCGAACTTGTGTCTCTTATGTCTCCTGCATTGGCAGGTGGGTTCTTTACCACTGGGCCATCCGGGAAGGCCTTTTTCCAGTATATATCTTAATAAAATGTACAGATATTTATCCAAATATAAAAGCATATTGTTTTAGAAAATTGTGATCACTCTCTGTGTGCTGTGTTGATATTTGCCTGTCTCACTTAGAATGAGAGCTTTTTTGGCATTTCCTCAGTTATATGTTCTGTCTTGTTTTCAAGTGTTTCACTGTGTTTCATTTTCAAGTGCTTCGTAGCTTTTAATGCACATTCTCTGTTCTAATCTTTGGCTTCTTTCTCTGTTGGTTAGGACCCAGAGATATTAACTCCATGTCTGCAATACAAGTAGCAGAATTTTCTTCCGTCCTTTTATATATTTTGTGCTTTAAAATTTTGCTATACAGATGGTGTTTTATGTATATACAGTGTGTATGTATAGTATATATATATACATACAGACAGATATATATATCACACACATATATATCTATTGACTATGACTTCAGATATAAAAGCAGTAAAGCTCACTGTTAAAGAGAAACCCTAGACAACACACTTAGCTTCAGTGAGTGCCTGCCCACATAACAGAGCAGAAAAATAATGGCACTCTTAAACTCCAGATTTTGAGTTCCTGAGCATTTTTTTTTAAGTTTTTATCCTTGAGGAGATTTGCCTAACTTCTTATAAGTCCTGTATCCTGATCTGAATAATGTCAACAATGAACAGTAGCTTGAATAGCTGTAAGGATTAAATTAAATAAAGTATGAAGTACCTATTGATTAAAGTCCTTGTGTAAATGTCAGTGACCTTCTCTCAAGCCATTCTCCAGAGAGAGGGCAACAGTTCTGCCCTCATGTCAGTCTTGCTTAACACTTCAGGAACTAGACTGACCATCCTGGTACAAGGTTTTATCTTGTAATCAGTACTGCGTTGAGTAAGTACCCATGAGCAAAATTCCAGGAGAGTTTGAAACAGTCAGTCCTTTAAGCTTTGGAAGCCCATCCTTGAAAAAGGAAGCTAATGGGTATATAGTGGAGAAGGAAAGATTCTGCTTCTGAATCGATGTGTAACCCTGTAAGAGTACCGTGCTTTGTGGGCCTATACTTGATCATTCATAAAATGGGAATAATGATACCTTCTTCACAGAGCTCGGGGGGGAGAAAAGAAGAAAACCTGTAGAAACGTCTGGCGCATTGTAGGACTAGGACAGAGTACTGCCCAGCCCATCCCTCCATCCCATGAAAGAGATGACTTTTAAATAAACCAGTGAACATATCTGTTATAGAAGGCATCTGGAAATGTAGTCAAGGAAGAAAAACATACAGATATTTACCTGAGGCATGAGCTTTTGCTGTCATTTCCGTGTTGTTAGATGAATTGCATGAGAATTTTGAGAAAAAAAGAAAATAATCTGCTTTTATTCTAAGTGATTTCCTGTCCCCTCTTCTGCCTTCTGATCTGCTATTGGAGCAGCACTTTCCAACTGAGCCTCAGATTAAGAAAAGCATATATGGGAAAAGAGAAGTGAAAATCAAGAGAGAAACAGAAAGATATATCCAGCTGAACGCAGAGTTGCAGAGAATAGCAAGGAGAGACAAGAAAGCCTTCTTCAAAGAACAATGCAAAGAAACAGAGGAAAACAATAGAATGGGAAAGACTAGAGATCTCTTCAAGAAAATTAGAGACACCAAGGGGAACATTTCATGCAAAGGTAGGCACAATAAAGGACAGAAATGGTATGGATCTAACAGAAGAAGAGATTAAGAAGAGGTGGCAAGAACACACAGAAGAACTGTACAAAAAAGATCTTAATGATAACCACAATGGTGTGGTCACTCACCTAGAGCCAGACATTCTGGAGTGTGAAGTCAGGTTGGCCTTAGGAGGCACTGCTGCCAATAAAGCTAGTAGACGTGGTGGAATTCCAGCAGGGCTATTTAAAATCTTAAAAGATCATGCTATTAAAGTGTTGCACTCAATATGTCAGCAAATTTGGAAAACCCAGTACTGGCCACAGAACTGGAAAACGTCAATCTTCATCCCAGTTCCTAAGAAGGGCAGTCCTAAAGAATATTCAAACTATTGGAAAAGCGTATATGCGGGTCAAAAAGCAACAGTTAGAACTCTGTATGGAACAACTGACTGGTTCAGGATTGAGAAAGGAATACGACAAGGATGTTTATTTTCACTCTCTTCAATTTAACTTATACACAGAGCACTGCCGGGGTCCAGCCCCCACAGGATCCAGGGGAACCTGAAGGAAAAACAGTGTCGGCCGGTGATTTAGAGAGAGATAAGGAAAGAATATTGTAGATAAAAAAAATAGAGGAGAGAAAGAGGCTGATATGCCTTGGTTTACATAGAAAGCCAATAAAACTTCGAGACAAGAAGTTTGCCCTGTTTACGGAGGCCACAGGTGCCTTCCTGGTCTCCCAAGGGAGTGAAGACGCAGAACGTCTTCCCGTTCAGGTCTTAGAAACCCAGGCAGATAAGTGAACGCAGGGAGCCTCTATGCTCCAAGAGATCAGCCTGAAAAAGAAAGTAAGAGAGAAAAAAAAAAAAGAGAAAAAAGGAAAACACGGGGTGACCAAGCTTCTTCAAGTGAGGCCCATTGTTTTTATTTTCAAAAGGGTCTTTTATGCCTTTACTTGTACATAGAGGGAGATGAAAGATGCAAAGTCATACAGAGTCAGCCCAAACATCACATCTGTTTTGTCTTTATCAAAACCAGGATTTTTTCTGCAAACCTTTCCCATAAACAATATTGTGTACATTATCTTCTGGCCTTGAAGGCCTGTGAACATTTTATGACCCTCTTTTGATAGAGGCTTCTCAACCAGAAAACTTATTTTCCCTTGAAATGTTTTTTCCTATATTTCTAATCTATGTCAGCCTCAAAAAGTGTTAAACAAGTTACATTTCTCACGGAGTAAATGTGCAGTGAGTTACAAGAAAGAACCAATTAGCTCAAAAGTCTGATGTGGTTAATTTCAAGGCTACACTTGTTTCTCCTACTTTCCAACTATGTTAACTAATGCACTCCCAGGTGCACAGTGGATAAGAGATAAGGGAACTTAGCAACAAGCATTGGCCAAATAATGAAATCCTACATTAGCACTACTCTAATAACTTTTAACTCTTTGAAAGGCTCTATGTGTTAGGCTTTCTGTGCCTCTCACAGTTGGGAGGCTGTAAATAATCACCTGTGTAGCTGCAAAAGTCTGGATATATCTGCCAAGCAAACTAAAATGCTAACAGAGGGGTTTTGATTGGAAATATTCTTCCCATGTCCAGGAGACTTATTAGCTATAGTCCTAAGTTTATTTTCTCCAGAGAAAGGTGATCAGGGCTAGCCCCCTGTTAATGTCAGAGGAGTTGGTGAAAGTCATAAAGTAGTTGAATAGACAGATTCTGGTTTTGGGGGTAGATGCTCAAGAAAGCCTAGGGAGCCCGTTGAGTTCTGAAGCCTTGCTTAACCGTTCTCTTCCACATGACTTTTGTCATGGGTGGGATCTCCCGTGGTGGCTCCTGGCAGAGCACATCATGCGAAATGCTGGGCTGAATGAGATACAGGCTGGAATCAAGATTGCTGGAAGAAATACCAACAACCTCAGATATGCGGAGGATATCATTCTAATGGCAGAAAGTGAAGAGGAGCTAAAGAACCTCTTGATGAGGGTGAAGGAGAAGAGTGAAAAAGCTGGCTTAAAACTCAATATTAAAACAACAACTAATCATGGCATCCACTCCCATCACTTCATGGCAAATAGAAGGGGAAAGGTGGAAGCAGTGACAGATTCTCCTCTTGTTGGGCTCCAAAATGACTGCAGATGGTGACTGCAGTCATGAAATTAGAAGACAATTGCTTCTTGGAAGAAAAGCTATGACAAACTTAGGCAGTGTATTTAAAAGCAAAGACGTCACTTTGCTGACAAAGGTCCATATAGTCAAAACTATGGTTTTTTTTCAGTAGTCACATATGGATGTGAGAGTTGGACCATAAAGAAGGCTGAGCACTGAAGATTGATGCTTTCAAACTGTGGTGCTGGAGAAGACTCTTGAGAGTCCCCTGGACAGCAAGAAAATCAAACCAGTCAATCTTAAAGGAAATCAGCCCTGAATATTCATTGGAAGGACTGATGCTGAAGCTGAAGCTCCAATACTTTGGCAGCCTGATGTGAAGAGCCAACTCACTGTAAAAGACCCTGATGCTGGGAAAGATAGAAGGCAGAAGGAGAAGGGGGTGACAGAGGATGAGATAGTTGGATGGCATCACTGATTCAATGGACATGAACTTGGGCAAACTCCAGAAGATGGTGAGGGACAGGGAAGCCCGGCCTGCTGCCTCTGTCCCTGGGGTCACAAAGAGTCAGACATGACTTGGTGACTAAAGAACAACATCATATGGGAAAAAACAATGAAAGGTCTGCTGGACAGGAGACTGGGCTCAGGAGGCCTGTGCCCATGTTAAACCACGAGCTTGGCTGAATTCCTTACTCTGTGCTGACCTCAGTTTTAACACAGAAAAATACTCAGTACTTAAACAGTGGATCAGGGCATGGGTTTGAACTTAGGTGCCTTTAGTTGCAAAATGCATGATCTTTAGTAACAGTTTTCTTTCTCTAAGTCTCACCTTTTCTTTGGTGCTAAGTGGGAATCAAGGCAGTATCTGCTCCCTAGGTTACAGTGAAGATTAAATGAAATACTATATTGAAAGCCCTCAGAGCAATGTGCAGCACCTACAGTGCTGAATACGTGTTTGCAGTATTCATTGTAATGACCATTGCTCCTCCAGCCATCCAAAAGGACAGTCCTGTGAGTGGGATTTGCATAGCCAGCAAACATAGTTAGTCTGGGGTGCTGTACTTTCATCACCATTGGGAGCAGACTGATTGACATACAGATTAAAGGAAAACTGTAGAAAACTCATGAACAGGACTGAATATATACCTATTTTTCTTGGTCTTACATTTAAGTCTTTAATCCATTTCAAGCTAATTTTTGTTAATGGTGGAAGATAGGGGTCTAGTTTCATTCTTTTACATGTGTATATCCAATTTTCCAAGTACCACTTATTGAAGAGATGGTTTTTCGTTGAGTATTCTTGATCCTTCAGTCAAATATTAGTTGATCATATATGCTTGGGTTTATTTCTCGCCTCTCCATTTTGTTCCATTTGTCTTGTGTTTGTTTTTATGCCAGTACTGTACGGTTTTAATTACTAGAGCTTTATAACATAGCTTGAAATCAGGATGTGTGATGCCCCTGCTTTATTCTTCTCTCTCAGGACTGTTTTGATCATTCAGGATTTTTTGTGATTCCATATAAATGTTAAGGTTATTTTTTGTACTTCTATAAAAAATGTCATCGAAAGTTTGATAGAGGTTGCACTGAATATATAAAAAGCTTCATGTAGTGTGGACATTTTAACAATATTAATTATTCTAGTCCATGAACATTAGAGACCTTTCTAATTATTTATGTCTTTTTTTGATTTCTTTCATCAATGTTCTGTAGTTTTCAGTGTAGAGATATATTTCACCTCCTTAATTAAATTTATTTCTAAGTACTTTATTGTTTTTGATGCTAATGTAAATGGATTGTTTTCTTTATTTCCCTTTTCCGATAATTCATTGTTGTGTAAAGAAATGCAAATAATTTTTGTATGTTAATTTTGTGCTTTGCCACTTCACTAAATTTATCGACTAGCTCTAACAGTTTTGGGGCAGTCTTTAGGATTTTCTTTATATAAAATCCTGTCATCTGCAAATAAAGACAATTTTACTTCTTCCTTTCCAGTTCTGATGCATTTTATTTCTTTTTAACACCTAATTGCTCTGGCAAGGTCTTCCAGTACTATGTTGAATAAGAGTGATGAGTGGGCACTCTTTTATTCCTAGCTTTTGAGAAAAAGCTCTCAACTGTTCACCATTTGAGTATGATGTTAACTGTGGGCTTGTCATATATGGCCTTTATTATGTTAAGGTCCATTCTTTCTACATCTAATTTGTTAAGAGTTTTTAATAATAAATGGAAGTTGAATTTTGTCGAACATATTTTTCTATGTCCATTGAGATTATGTAATATTTTTTCATTCTTTTAGTTAGATGAATCACATTCATTGATTTGCACATATTGAACCAAGCTTGTATCTCAGGGATAAATCACACTTGATCATAGCAAATGATCCTTTATTTATTTTTATTTGAATGTTTTATTGAAGTATAGTTGACTCACAATATTATATTAGTTTTAGGTGCACAACATAGTGATTCAATATTTTATAGATTACATGCCATACAAAATTATTCTAAAATATTGACTATATTTGCTGTGCTGTACATTACATCCCTGTAATTTATTTTATACTTGGTAGTTTGTATCTTTTGAATCCCTTTATCTAGTTTGCCCATCCCCCATCTCTCTCCTCTCTGGCAACCACTTGTTTGTTCTTTGTGTCTGTGAGTCAGCTTCTGTTTTATATTTAGTCATTTGTTCTGTTTTTTAGATTCCACATATAAGTGAAAACATACAGTATTTACCTTTCTTTGTCTGACTTATTTCATTAGACGTAGTACCTCCACATTCATCCACATTGTCACAGATGGCAAGATTTTGTTCTTTTTTATTGCTGAGTAATATTCCACTGTGTGTGTGTGTGTGTGTGTGTGTGTGTATAACACATTGTTTTTGTCCATTTGTCTGTCGATGGGCACTTAAGTTGCTCCCATAAACTGGTTACTGTAAAATAATGCTGCTATGAACATTAAGGTGCATATAGCTTTTTGAATTAGTGTTTTCATTTTCTTAGGATAAATACCCAGTGAGATTGCTGGATCTTTGGCAGTTCTATTTTTAACATTTTGAGGCACCTCCATACCCTAGTGGCTACACTAATTTGCATCCCCACTAACAGTGAATGAAGGCTCTCTTTTCTCCACATCTTCATCAACAGGCACATGAAAAAAGATGGTCAACATCACTAGTCATCAGGGCAGTGCAAATCCAACCCTCAATGAGATAGCACCTCACACCTGTCAGAATGACTCGTCAAAAAGGCAAGAATGAAATTGCTTTTTCTGGGATGAGTGCAGCAGATTAATGTTCTGCCCTTGGAGGCAGCTGAAGCCAGGCGCCTTCACCTACCACCTACCTGGGTTAGTGGAACATGCAGAGCTCAGCCAGAGGGTGGAGGCAGGGGTGGAGCTGCCAGGGCCCAGGGCTGATGGAACAGGAGCCAGTGCCACCAACTGGGCTGCCTTGGTCAGCACAGACTGCCTAGGGCCCAAAAAGGGGGCTGAGGCTTCCTGGGAGAGGCAGGCAGGCAGCACAGGGTTGGGGGGAGTACAGGCGTTAGGAGACACAAGGCCCATGGTGGGCAGAGGCCTGCAGGAGCACACCTGTACCTGGCCAGCACTCCCAAGAGCTGAGCAATAGCCAGCCTTTCACCAGGAGGATCTGACTCCCACCCCAGGTGTGTGTCCTTGGAGCCTAGGGTGTGAAGGGGGACACAGAGGGCAAACTGGGGCTGGAAGGCTGAAGCCAAAGGCCTGGGATCTGAGGAGCTTGGCCTGGGCAGGTGGTCTGCTAGGGGACCTTAACTTCCAGTGGGGAAGGGGCTTCCTGAGCAGCCTAGGAGAGGCAGTTGACCAAGACTCACTGCCATCCCTGCAAGGCCCATGGAGTGAGTGGGTCGATCCTGAAGATGGGAGAAATCCTGGTCCTGAGGGCCCTGCTGCTGGGGGCCACCCCTGCTGCCAGGGCAGGTTGGACTGGGCTTGGGATTGAGTGGGGCTGGTATACAAGGCTTGAGGAGCCTTGTCCAAATAGAACCCCCTGGGGAGATGGGAGGGCTGAGTTGGGGGCCCACCTCTGGACCCAAGAATGATCATTTAAACATGTTGCTGAATTCAGTTTGGTGGTATTTTGTTGAGAGTTTTAGCATCAGGGATACTGGCCTGTAGTTTTCTTTTCTTATAGTGTCCTTTTCTGGTTTTGGTATCAGGGTAATAACGCTGACTTCATAAAATGGTTTGGGAATGTTCCCTCTTCTTCAATTATTTGGAAGAATTTGAGAAGGATTGGCATAAATTCTTTAAATGTTTGGTGAAATTCACCAGTGAAGCCATCTGGTCTTCAGCTTTTTTTCATTGAGAGATTTTTGATGACTAATCCAATCTCCTTACTAGTGATTACTCTATTCAGATTTTCCCTTCCTCTTCATTGAATCTTCGCAGGTTGTATGTTTGTAAGAATTTCCCATTTCTTGTAGGTTGTCCAATTTGTTGGTATCTAGTTGTTAACTTTTTAAAAGAAATTGGCTCGTGCAACTGTGGAACTTGGCAAGTCTAAAATCTGCGGGGTAGGTTGGCCGGCTAGAGACCTAGGGAAGAGCTGTAGTTAGAGTCTGAATGCAGTCTGCTGGCAGAATTCCCTCTGTCTCTCTGGGGAAGTCAGTCTATTCAAACCTTCAACTGATTAGATGAGGCCCACCTACATTATAAAGAGTCATATGCTTTACTTGGAGTCTACTAATTGAAATATTAATCTCAGGACTTTCCTGGTGATCCAGTGCTTAATAATTGACTTTCCAATGCAGGGGATGCGGGTTCAATTACTGGTTGGGGAACTAAGATCCCACATGCCACAGGGAAACTAAGCCTGTGTGCCACGACTAGAGTCCACGTGCAACAACTACTGAACCTGGGTGCTCTAGAACCTGCATGCCACGACTAGAGAGAAGCCAGTGTGCTGCCCTGAACGACCCCACATGCTGCAACTAAGACCCCATGCAGCCAAATAAATAGATAAATATTTAAAATAAATAAATATTAAGATCATCCCCAAAATGCCTTCACAGAAATATCCATAATAATGTTTGACCAAATATCTGGATACCACAGTCTGGACAAATTGACACATAAAATTAACCATCACACCTGGCATCCTGTAACAACTGCAGAATTTCAGGCCCTTCCACATACACTCACCCGCCTCAACCCCCAGAAAGTTTGCCCTCCTACCAGTACTTCATCACCTTTCTTTGATGCATGTTAGGGTGCTAAGAACAGCTGAACACCAATTCTTCCTGCTTTAGATTATTTTGGTGGGGGTGAGGTACAATGTCTAATCTTGCATGACACGGGTCTGAGGTTTCTGCCCATGGATACTGGCCACTGAAGGAATGAAATGCTCACATCTAACTACTGTCTCTCCAGTACAGGGGTTACAGGGTGGTAGACTCTTAAGAGGTTTTCCTGGTGGCTCAGACTGTTTACAGGTTCAGACCCAGGTTCAGTTTCTGGGTTGGAAACATTCCCTGGAGAAGGGAATGGCAACCCACTCCATTATTCTTGCTTGAAGAAAACCATGGCCAGAGGGGCCTGGTGGGAAATACAGTCCATGTGGTCACAAAGAGATGGACCCGACTGAGTCTCACACACACACACACCACAGGAACAGCGCCTGGAGGGTACTTCTGTGCTCGGTAAGGGAACGGTACCATTAAAACCTTGAAGACTTGTTTCCGGCCGCGGGTGGGTGCAGGCTTGGCTCCCAGCTCACCCCCAGAGCGCTGGCCCAGGAGCGCAGCTCCTCTGGACTCTACAGCGGGAGTTTGGGCCGCGAGCTCACCAAGGTGCCCGTGCGCAGCCTTGAACTAGACTGCCAACCTGCTGCTGGACCGCAAGGAGCACTGCCTGCACATTACTTGCAGCTGGACCGCAAGGAGCACGGGCCTCCTTGCACAGCATCCGCTATGACTTTAAGCCCGGCTCTATAGACGCTTCCGATGAAGGAGAGTTTTGGGAGAGCTTCCAAAAGACAGAAATATTTCTGGCTCCAATTTAGATTCAAAAAGGAGTGCAAGTCACTCAGTCGTGTCTGACTCTTTGTGACCCCAAGGACTATACAGTCCATGGGATTCTCCAGGCCAGAATACTGGAGTGAGTAGCCTTTCCCTTCTCCAGGGAATCTTCTTAACCAAGGAATCAAACCCAGGTCTCCCACCCTGCAGGCGGGTTCTTTACCAACTGAGCCACAAGGGAAGCCCAAGAATACTGGAGTGGGTAGCCTATCCCTTCTCCAGTGGATCTTCCCAACCCAGGAATCGAACCCAGGTCTCCCACATTGCAGGCTGAGAAGGTTGGATACAAATACCCTAAACGCCCCTTGCTGTTAAAGGGGTCGCAGTTTTCTTTACAGGCTTCTAAAAGTGATGCTAAGCTGCAATTCTGGGTTTTGTCACTAGATGGCACTAACCTCCAATTTTTGTTTTATTTTCCAATGGGAAAAATAATCATTTGGCAAAATGAGCAAGTTTTACTTCAAATGGAAGTTACGAAACTATGCAAAATAAAATCATGATTAATTCCTTAATTCGGCAATAAAAACATTTCCAAACACTCCTTCAAAACATTGACAATGAACTGTACTGATTTCTTCACTGTAAAAATCAATGAGATTGAAAGATGTATGAAAAAATGAAGAGAAAATTATCCATATACACCTCAGAAAGCATTTTGCATACAAGGAATTCTCTTGAATTAGGATACAGATAAATAAATGAAAACTATAGGATTGCAATTAAACTTATGAAAAGACACCAACCACAATAATTATACAACTAAAAGTTTTGGTAATTTTATCCTTAGCTCGAAAAAGGTAAATTGCCTGAAACAGTTTGCTGGAATCCCACTCAGACACACACAAAAGTGCATATATCTGCTCATACATCTTGTGCATCTGAATGTATTGTGCACATATACTGGAGAAAAGCTTTTGCAAAATGTGCTCCACACCACTGACAAAGGATATCTCAGCAGAGGGAACTGAGGTAGGTATAGGGTCATTTCACTCCCCACATATGCATATCGATTTTGTTGTATTTCTACCAATTACAAACATATGTTAGTTTTACAGTTGAGGAAAGTAAACAAGATGCACTTTTGAAACAAGACTTGTTATAATCCAGTCCCAGAAACATATTTCATACAAATCTAGTGGCCTGATAAGGAATTCACAGGTAATTATTTTTAAAAAGTTGCATGATGTATGAACAATATAATTGCAATTGTTGTTGATAATTTACCTATGTGTATGTGTAGATGCTTGTATAAAGCAAACACATCTAAAAGGATAGAACCCACAATAGTTACATACACAGACATACATCCTCCTCTGTTGATTTCTGTTATGCGGATGTACATTAGGTACAGCCAAACTGAATGTTTCCATTTGGAAAGGAAGGTAGGATTCGTGAAACTCAGGCCTTAACCAGTGGGTTGGACGACAAGGCCAGTTGAAGACATGCATGTTTATGTGAAATGTTTACTGTAAATTTTTTGTGTTTACTCTCTTTTAAAAAATTACTCAGTTCACAGTTCTGTCGCTCAGTCGTGTCCGACTGTTTGTGACCCCATGAATCGCAGCACGCCAGGCCTCCCTTGTCCATCATCAACTCCCGGAGTTCACTGAAACTCACGTCCATCGAGTCAGTGGTGCCATCTAGCCATCTCATCCTCGGTCGTCCCCTTCTCCTCCTGCCCCCAATCCCTCCCAGCATCAGAGTCTTTTCCAATGAGTCAACTCTTCACATGAGGTGGCCAAAGTACAGGAGTTTCAGCTTTAGCATCATTCTTTCCAAAGAACACCCAGGACTATCTCCTTTAGAATGGACTGGTTGGATATCCTTGCAGTCCATGGGACTCTCAAGAGTCTTCTCCAACACCACAGTTCAAAAGCATCAATTCTTCGGCGCTCAGCCTTTTTCATAGTCCAACTCTCACATCCATACATGACCACTGGAAAAACCATAGCCTTGACTAGACGGACCTTTGTTGGCAAAGTAATGTCTCTGCTTTTCAATATGTTGTCTAGGTTGGTCATAACTTTCCTTCCAAGGAGTAAGCGTCTTTTAAGTTCATGGCTGCAGTCACCATCTGCAGTGATTTTGGAGCCCCAAAAATAAAGTCTGACACTGTTTCCACTGTTTCCCCTTGTATTTCCCATGAAGTCATCTATATTTAAGTAAAAACTGAAGGTCAGCAATAAAAACAAACTTATGAGCAGGTAAATAAGATAAATAGAATCCATATTTTGGAATATAAACAGTAGTAGTAGGGCTGGGGATGGGGGCTACAGGCGGAGATCCCAGGGGTAAGGAATCAGTTCAGACAAAAGTTCTGGGACAAAGTGTTGGGAATAGAAAGTACCACACAGGAGCCAGAGCAATTCTGAGGGAAGGTGCACAAGTTAGTTGGAAATGAAGGACAGAAAGAGATTCAGAGAGACAGGCTGCAGGGTTAACATTTGCCCAGAATCATCAATGCAAAGGAACAGAAAGCAAGGAATCTGCAGGAGAACAAGGAAGACCATTCTAAGCTGGCAAAGTAGGTCAAGGATGCGGAAGCCTGATGATGTAGAGTGAGGATGTAGAAGGTCCATGTAATGAGTTCCATGTTCCCTGTCCACAAGGGACCTCAAAGAGCCTGAGCTGAGCCAGACAGTGCAATTGTTGGCTTACACTGGAGTCTGCCTCTATTCCTCACATGTGACTGAGGAGTGTACACTGTGATCTCTGTTCTCTAGCTGAGAATGTCAAGTCTGGTCTGTGATAATTTAGGTATTACATGAAATAACATAAATTGCTGACATTCATTGGACCACAGAGAAAGCAAGGGAATTCCATAAAAACATCTACTTCTGCTTCATTGACTAAACAAAAGCCTTTGACTGAGTGGATCACAACGAACTGTGGAAAATTCTTAAAAAGATGGAAATAATAGACCATCATATCTGTCTCCTGAGAAACCTGTATGCAGGTCAAGAGGCAACAGAACAATAAGTGGAACAACTGACTGGTTCAAAATTGGTCCTGCTTATTTAACTTATATGCAGAGAACATCATGTCAAATTCTGGGCTGGATGAAGCACAAACTGGAATCAAGATTTGCAGAAATAACAACACCCTCAGATATGCAGATGACACTACCTTTATGGCAGAAAGTGAAGAAGAACTAAAGAGCCTCTTGATGAAAGTGAAAGAGGAGAGTGAAAAAGTTGGCTTAAAACTCAACATTCAGAAAACTAAGATCATGGCATCTGGTCCCATCACTTCATGGCAAAGAGATGGGGAAACAATGGATACAGTGACATACTTCATTTTGGGGGGCTCCAAAATCACTGCAGATGTTGATTGCAGCCAAGAAATTAAAAGATGCTTGCTCCTCGGAAGAAAAGTTATGACCAACGTAGACAGCTTATTAAAAAGCAGAGACAATCGCTTCTCGGCCTTTTGGCTAAGATCAAGTGTAAAAAGCAGAGACATTATTTTGCCAACAAAGGTCCATCTAGTCAAAGCTATGGTTTTTCCAGCAGTCATGTATGGATGTGAGAGTTGGACTCTAAAGGAAGCTGAGCACCAAAGAATTGATGCTTTTGAACTGTGGTGTTGGAGAAGACTCTTGAGAGTCCCATGGACTTCAAGGAGATCCAACCAGTCCATCCTAAAGGAAATCAGTCATGAATATCCATTGGAAGGACTGATGCTGAAGCTGAAACTCCAATTCTTTGACCACCTGATGCAAAGAACTGCCTCATTTGAAAAGATCCTGATGCTGGGAAAGATTGAAGGCGGGAAGAGAAGGGGACAACAGAGGATGAGATGGTTGGATGGCATCACCAACTCAATGGACATGGTTTGGGTGGACTCCAGGAGTTGGTGATGGACAGAGAGGCCTGGTGTGCTGCAGTTTATGGGGTTCCAAAGAGTTGGACACGACTGAGTGACTGAACTGAATGAACTGAAGAGCGATTAAAGAGCCCCTTGATGAGGGTGAATGAGGACAGTGAAAAAGCTGACTTAAAACTCAACATTTAAAAAACTAAGATCATGGCCTCTGGTCCAATGTCTTCATGGCAAATAGAAGGAGGAAAAGTGGAAGCAGTGACAGATTTTATTTTCCTGGGCTCCAAAATCACTGCAGATGGTGACTGCAGCCATGAAATTAAAAGACACTTGCTCCTTGGAAGGAAAGCTACGGCAAGCCTAGATTGTGTATTAAAAAGCAGAGACATCACTTTGACGACAAAGGTCTGTATAGTCAAAGTTATGGTTTTTCCTGTAGTCGTGTAGGAATGAATGTGAGAGTTGGACCATAAAGAAGGCTGAGCGCCGAAGAATTGATGCTTTTGAATTGCGGTGTTGGAAAAGACTCTTGAGAGTCCCTTGGACAGCAAGGAGATCAAACAAGTCAATCCTAAAGGAAATCAACCCTGAATATTCATTGGAAGGACTGATGCTGCAGTACTTTGGCCACATAATGTGAAGCACCAACTCATTAGAAAAGACCCCTGATGCTGGGAAAGAATGACGGCAGGAGAAGAGGGTGACAGGGGACGAAATGGTTAGATAGGATCACCCACTCAATGGACATGAATCTGAGCAAACTCTTGGAGACAGTGAAGGAAGGGAAGCCTGGTATGTTGCAGTCCATGGGGCTGCAAAGAGTTGGACACAACTTAGCAACTGAACAGCAAAATTCCTAATTTAATGGCAATCATCCCCTTAGTTCATATTTTTAAAGAGTTCACAAGCCAATGTATGGATCCTTCATGTACATAAAGAACTGAAAAGTTACATGTGGTAGAAAATAACTTATTCAATACCCCACAATGGAGGCATAATTTGTAAACTGGTGGTACCACATCTGTGTCATCATGTAGCTTAAAATGGGATACTGCTATTATTCTCACTTCAAAAATCATGCCTGCTTGTTGTCTGAAGGGTAGACATTACCGAAGTGCAGAAAATCAGTTGTGTCCCTTTCAACTCTTGCTTGCAATTCTGTACTGCTAATTGTGTCAGTGAGAAAGGTCACACAGACTTGACTATAATGTGAGATTTCGTGTTATTTGTTTGGAAGTGAAATGAAATGGCTCAACCCCCTCAAGCACCCGATGTCCGCTCTCTGAGAGATGCGTGTGTAGACAGGCTGAGTCTCTCCTACTCTAAGTGAGATCCCTCCTACAATGCACCTTCAGAAAAGGGGAGAGGGCTGTACAGGGGATGAATGGGAATCCCTATGGAAGCATGGTGAGAGGTGTGAAAAGGCCCATTTCTCACTCATGCATGCATGCTCACATCACTTCAGTTGTGTCTGACTCTGTGTGACCCTTTGAACTGTAGCCTACCAGGTTCCTCTGTCCATGGGATTCTCCAGGGAAGAATACTGGAGTGGGTTGCCATGCCTTCCTCCAAGATTTCTCATTCATCTGTATGAAAATCTTGAAACTGTTCATAAATCGGTCTTTGGAAGTAATTAGGAATAAGAAGTAAAACATGTATGTCCCCATCCTCTTTCCTTCTTTCCACTGCCCTTACTAGCCAGTCGGCATCCCTTGCAAAGCCTCTGTTGTTCCAGGTCACATGCCTGCTTCTGAGAATCTCTAGGAAGAGCATCTGGGTCACACTACCTCCAAAAACCAATGCCTGGAAGCATATCATGTCTCCTCTCATCATAATTTATTGACATCAAGCCTGATGTATCTGCCAGGGACTACCAAGGGGAATGTGGGTCAGGGAGGAGGGCAAGACTTTTCAGGCCTGGACCCACTGGCTCATGATTGGGGCAGGGAAGAGTAATGTGGGACACATAACATATAACTTGTAACATCACTCTTTATTATGAAAACCAACACAGCAGTAATGAGTGAGGGAAATATGCAGAATGACTGATCCTCAGGATATGTTAACTGGCCTATAATGTAACTCCGGCTTCTTGGTCAGTCTCCAACCCCAGTCACGGGCGTGGCCTGAGGCGACAGAGAAAAAGACGATGTGGATGAAGCCAAAGACAACATCCAAGGGCTCCTCTTAGGGGATTTCTTTGAAGGCTTCCTCTGGGATCTTGCCCTCGGTCTGGAGGGAAGGAGTTGGGATGTTAAAAAGCCAGTCCCCAAGTTCCATTCCCAGGCCACCAGCCTCCACTTTCTTGGCCTCTTCAAAGGCCGAGAAATGTTTATCTTTAATCTACTTGATTCCCAGGCCTCACCTTGAACATACAGAAGACTTGACCAGCTCTGGTGTAGTTCCATTCATTGTCCTGAAGGCACCTGTGGTGGGAGAAGAACAGGTGCTCTCCATTAGTACCACAGGACAGACACGCTGACATTGCAGTGCCACCACTAAACCCATGCCACTTGCTTGCTGGGACACATGGACCAGTGTGAACACTCTGTGTAATGATGAAGAAAGACCAGTGAAAACCAAATCGTCTGTCACTAGCATTCATGCCCACCAGAGTTCAAAACAGAAAAACAGAGCTGTGCAAAAGAACAAGGGAATTCAACATATACTGATCAAGATATTCAAGAAAATGACAAATGAAAAATCATAAAGTACTAGTTTCCAACTGTTTTTTATATAATCACACATCATTTTAAAGTATACAAGTCAGTGCTTTTTATTAGTCAAAAGACTGTGCACCTATAACATCTATCTAATTACAGAATCATTTTAACACCTCAAAAAGAAACTCCTTAACCATTAATGATCCCTCTCTATTCCTCCCCTTCCCCTGGAAACCACTAATATGCTTTTGGTCCCTGCGAATTTGCCAATTATGGGCGTTTCCTACAATATCTGCCTTCTTGTGACTGGCTTCTTTCACTTAGCATCATGTTTTCAAGGTTCATCCCTGTCATGACATGTATCAGAACTGTATTCTTTTTTATGACTGAATAATACTCTCTTATATGGATGCACCCATTTTATTCATCCATTCATCAGTTGTTTCCATGTTTTGGCTATTATGAATAATGCTATTCCTGAATAAATTTTAGAGTGAACATATGCTTTCATTTCTCCCGGTAGATACTTAGCAGTGGGATTACCGGGTAATATGGTAACTCCATTTTAACATTTTGAGGAACTTCCAAGTGTTTTCTCGAAGTGAGTGTTCCATATACCTCTAATATATGAGCATTCTAACTCCTACACACCTTCACCTATGCTTATCTTTTGTTTCATTGATTAAAGCCATCTTAGTGGATGCGAAGTGAGTGGTTATTTTGATTTGTATTTTCCTAATGATTAATGATGTTGAGCATGTTTTCATGTGCTTGTCGGTCATTTGTATACCATATTTAGAGAAATATCTATTCAAATCCTTTCTCCATTTTTAAATTGGTATTTATGTTTTGATTGTTGACTTGTAAAATCCTTCAATATTCTAGACAGTGGAGCTTATCAGATATGAGATTTGCAAATATTTTCTCCCATTTTGTGGGTGGTATGTTCACTTTCTTGATAGCGTCCTTTGATGCACAAAAGTTTTTATTTTTGATGAAGTGCAATTTATTTGTTTCTTTGGCTGCTTGTGTTTTCGGTGTCACATATAAGAAACTGGTGTCTGATTCAAGATCATGAAGATATACACCTATGTTTTCTTCTAAGTGCTTTTTACAATTTTTATTGGAGTATAATTGACTTACAATGTTATGTTAGTTTCAGGTATGTAACAAAGTGAGTTTATATATATATATATATATATATGTGTGTGTGTGTGTGTGTGTGTGTGTGTGTGTGTATATTCTTTTTCAGATTATTTTCCCACATAGGTTATTACAGAACATTGAGTAGAGTTCCCTGTGTTATACAGTCAGTCTTTATTAGTTATCTATTTTATATATAGCAGTGTGTAGATATTAATCCCAATCTCCTAATTTATCATTTCTCCCCACACTTCCCCTTTGGTAACCATAAATTTATTTCAAGATGTGTCTATTTCTGTTTTGTAAATAAGTTCATTTGTATTATTTTTATTAGATTTCACGTGTAAGTGATATCATATGATATTTGTCTTTCTCTGTCTGATTTACTTTACTTACCCAACCAAAAATGGGAAGAAGATCTAAATAGACATTTCCCCAAAGATTATATACAGAAAGCCAAAAAACACATGAAAAGATGCTCAACATCACTATTAGAGAAATGCAAATCAGAATGACAATGAGGTATACCTCATACCAACCAGAATGGCTAGCATTAAAAAATCTATGAACAATAAATGCTAGAGAGGATGTGGGGAAAAGGGAACCCTCCTACACTGTTGGTGGAAATGTAAACTGGTACAACCAATATGGACAACAGTACAGCCTTCCCTTGTGGCTCAGCTGGTAAAGAATCTGCCTGTAATGCAGGAGACCTAGGTTCGATCCCTGTGTTGGGAAGATCCTCTGGAGAAGGCAAAGGCTACTCACTCCAGTATTCTGGCCTAGAGAATTCCATAGACTGTATAGTCCATGGGGTCGCAAGGAGTTGGACACGACTGAGTGACCTTCAGTGTCACTTTTCACGAAGGTTCCTTTGAAAACTAAATATAGAACTATCATATGATTCAGCAATCCTGTTCTTGGGCATATATCCAGGGAAAACCATAATTCAAAGAGATACACACATCCCAATGTTCATAGCAGCACTATTCACATTAGACAAGCCACGGAAGCAGCATAAATGTCCATTGTCAGAGAAACGAGTAAAGAAGATATGGTACATGTATACAATGGAATGTTACTCAGTCATAAAAAAGAACGAAATAATACCATTTGCAGCCACATGGACAGACCTAGAGATTATCATACAAAGCGAAAGTCAGCAAGAGTTTTTACACTTGTTGATTTTATATTAGGTCTTTTATCCATTTTGAGTCAATATTTGTATATGGTCTGTGATAGGGGACACAATTCTTTTTTTTTTTTTTTGGCATCTGAATACTCATGTGTCCCAGCACCATCTGTCAAAGAGACTATTTTTTTCCCTCCATTAATTAATTTGGCACCCACTAAAAATTAATCAGCTACAAATGTCAGGGTTTATATCAGGACACTCAATTCTATTGCACTGATCTATCAAATGTCAGTGCCATGCAGCCTTGATTATACTATCTTTGCAGTAAGTTTAGAAATTGTGACGTCCAGGACTTGTGAGTCTTCAACATTATCCCCTTTCAATATTGTTTTGACTATTCTGAGTCCATGCACTTCCATGTGAAAATTGAGGATCATTTAATCAGTTTCTGGAAAGGAGCCAACAGGGATTTTTGCTATGGTTTAGACTCTGTAGATCACTTTGAATAGCACAACAATCTTAACAATATTAAGTCTTTCAACATGAACACAGAATATCCTTCTGTGTTTTTTTTTAGATTTTCTTTCATTTACTCCAACAATGTTTTGAAGATTTTAAGGCAGTTTTTTACTTCTTTAGTTATGTTTTGCTCTAACTATTTATTCTTTCTGATACTACTATAAATCAAATTGTTTTCTTTATTTCAATTCAGGATTTTTTCATTTTAAGTGCATAGAAATATAAATGATTTTTGTATACTGACATTTTATCCTGAAATTTTACTGAACTTGTTTATGTATTCTTACAGTTTCTTAGTGAATTTCTTAGCATTTTCCATATACAATATCATGTCATATGAGCATGTACTGTTTTTCAAATGCTTTACATATATAATCATAAAATTTGTTTACCTTTTTCACGAGCTTACTTTTTTTGCAAGCCAAATATCCAAATACTTATTTTTCCAAATTGCCTCTGTGTTCCCATTATTAATTCCATCATTCTCGCAGCTCACCCTTATCTTCATGCACACACAATACTCACTTCTGAGACCACTGACAGTTCATCCCAGACTGAGTGGAGAAGGCTTGTACCATTTGCTGCTGCTCCTCGGATAAAGTGGCCACAGAGCTGGTGGACGGTGTGGGCACTGGGATGGAGAATGCACTCTGGGTGTTTTTAGGGCTAGCTTCCATCACAAACAGCTCGTCATTCACTATACAAAGACTGGAGGAAAAATGCACATTTAGACAACTGATGGATGGACAACCAGCACCCCCAATCCGACTGCTGCCACCGCCACTCAGCAACCAGATTCCTTCCATCCCCCTCCTGTGTCTGTCCCCAGGCTCCTTGACTGGTTCCTCTGCCCCTTGTTCCAGAGCCCGCCTTCAGAGAGATTGTCTACCAGCTTCGCTCAGTGGATAGGTTGATCCCCAACCCAGGGACAACTTCACATCTGCCCTGAACAGCAGCCCAGTACACTACAGTACAGGAGTGTACAGTCTGGTCCCCATTTTCAGAAGACACTGAGTCATGGAGAGGTCATGTGACTTGACCAAGGTCACACAGAGAGTGTTGGGTCAGGGAGAGAACCCATGTGCTGATTCCAGAGTCCATGCTCTTCCTAACCACTAGGCTAGACTGCTCCTTGGGGCTCCCTGCTGGCTTTCCACAATACTGAGTCAGCCTAAGGTCTGCACCACCACATGTCCAGGACCCCCAAACCATGCTGGATGGGTCATTCTGCCCACAACACGGCTCTCACCTTGAAGAGCTGGCAGGGGTAATGATGAAGGTCCGGGTGAAGGCACGCACACAGTCCTGAGACCCTCCTTCCACTTTAACAACAAACAACAAACAATAGCTCTTAGAGCCCCACATGTTTACAGGCTCTCATGCTGGACCCCAGTCATGCTGAGGGGACAGCTGTTCACTTGGGGAGCCAGGGTGTTGGGAATGGGGCGGGCAACTGTAGGAGCTGTCTGCTCCCAGTGACATGTCCCCATGGCAACCACTTCACAAGTTCATGGGAAGCGTTTTTCATAGCTGCCCAAGAGGTGGATATTATGACCCCATTTTACAAATGAGGAAAGTGTAAGGTTAAGTAATGGCCCAAGTTCTCAGTGTAAGGATCTGAGATGGGAGCCACCAAACTCCACAGCCTATGTCCGTAATGCCCAGGGCAGGAAGGCAGACATGGACGCAGTTCAGATCTGGGTTGTCTGTGGGAAGACTGAGGGCTGGAAGACACAGAGGGGAAGGGAGGGGAAGGGAGGGAAAGAACAGGGAGGGAAGGGAAGGGAAGGGAAGGGAAGGGGAGTGAAGGGGAGGGGAGTCGAGGGGAGGGGAGAGAAGCTGGAAGGGCTCTTGAAGGGGGAGCCTAGCCAGAGGAGGGAACAGTGGGGCATCTGGGGGAAGAGGGCTACACACACTTACCTTCCTTGAACACCCCATTGACAGAGAAGCAGAGCAGCGTACCCTGAAAAGGAAGAGCCCAGGTAATGTCACCCTGTCAACCTCTTCCGCACCTATGGCTTCTTGCCTGACCATCCCCCTACAGGCTCCCCGCATCACTGCCACCCCACCAAGGGAAGAGACAAACACTCACTGTCTGGAACCACATGTCCACCAGGAAGGAGCTGAGGTCATGCTGAGTTTGGGGCAACACACAGAGGGCACGCACAATGTCACTATTTGTGTGCTTCAACTGCTGGACACGCAGGTCTGTTCAGGAGGGGAGGAAAGCAAAAGTCAGGGTTGCCACGCGCTGGACCCTATGACTGGCTCCCTCACCACCCTTCCCGCCCAGCCTTCCCACCACACTCACCGGGGTCCTTGACCTTCTTCATATTCCTGCTGTTTTTGAAGTATGCACATAAGCTGCTTCTAGGAGACAGAGGAACAATGGGTGGTGGGCCAGCCGGCAGGGATGTTAGCAAGACCTGGCTTGTGTCAGCTCTTGAAGAAGAACTGACGAACTTGAAGAAAGCAAGTGTGTGTAGCCTCTTCCCCCAGATGCCCCACTGCTCCCTCCTCTGCTGGGGAACCACACAGCCTGAGGGACGAGCTTGGGCACTGGTACTCACAGGGCCAGATCCTCAGAGTGGAATGGGATGGTCAGGGAGAAGCAGGCCTTGTGGTGGTAAGCACTGAGGAGACCAGATCGGTTTCCAGAGTCATAGATCAAGTAATATCTGTGGAACAGCAATAAGGACAGGCTGTCAGTGATCCGAACCCCAGAGGAGACTTGAAAGTCTCTGTGAGGAGACCTGCGGTTTGGTGACTTGACCCAGTCTCAGCCCTCTCTAGTCCTCATGGTCCCAAGTCCAAGTGAACTTAACTGCTTCAGGAATTGAAGGATCATATTCTTCAGTGTGTCAGATTCTTTACAGGTTTCCTGGAATCAAAAGGCAGTTGAGACTATGTAGTGGATAAACCGTCACCTGCAATAGCCCCAAATATTGTTTGACCCTCTTCCTCACCTTGCTGGGCTTCGTTGCACAGGGAGTGTGACTGGCAATGACAACTGGTGAAGGTAACTCCTGGCCATCCTGGAGAATGGAAGAGGCAGTCAGGAGTGGAGACTGGGGGGTGACCCCGGATGATCAGGGAAAAGGAGGATCCCAGGACCCAGGGGATAGGAGGTAAGTTGCAAAAGGGTCCTAGAAAGTCCATAGGCAAGCTTACAGTGGGTGTCTTCATCATGATGTCTTAGAGGTCTCTAGTATTATATGCAACTTTTATGTGTCCGTGTATGTGTTTATGGATATTTTCCAGTGAGCATATCCATGTCATTTTTAGGACTCCATATCCCCTAAAGTGGTCAAGGGTCTGATGCCAACACATAATCTAGCCAAGACTCAAAGGGCTTGAGTGTAGGAGGTCTGAAATGTTAGTAAGATACACTGATTTACATAGGAACTTACCAGGCGCAGTAACTTTGGGAAACATTCTATGATGGCACTGTCCAAAACCAAAAATAGAGAAGAGGTGAGTGATAGTTCAAGGTTGTAATGCCTAATTTGAGTTTAAACATTAACACGATAAACAGAGATCAGGGTGTTCTTGCCCATTCAGCAGCCCCTTGTACCCACCTCAACTTCTGATTTTGAGGATTTGGGGTTGACTTCCCTGTTGAGCACTGAGTATCTCTCATCTGATTGAAAGGCACCATCTCCTCATCTCTCTGAGTACCTTCAGTTTAATATTCCTTCCTCCTCTCCTTCTCCCTCTCCTTTCCCCTGAGTAGCTCCCACCTAGACTGTCCTGACTCCCTTCTGTGCCTCAAGGATGAGCACTTCAAATCCAGTCTGCAGGCCTTCCTCTCCCCGCTGCCTTCCTTCCTCCAGGGCCCAGTGAAGGCGGTGGAGAGAAGAGGGAACGGGAGGATGGGAGCCTGGGGCTTTGCTGCCTCACTGGGCATCCAGCACTCTGCCAAGTCAGGTTACACCTCAGGGATGGCCCAGGAGGCTGTGGCAGGGAGGTGAGTGAGGTGGCGCTCAGGAGGGAGAGAGAGGCATGAAGACAGAAGGAGAGTGGACGGAGGAGGGGAGAAACAAGGGCTCAGAGACAAGGGAGAGAGAGAAAGCAAAGGGAAGGGAAGGAAGCTCTACTGTGGTGGGGGTCGGGGGAGAAGACAGAAGAAAGGGGAAGCAGTGCCCCTGCTGCAGCCCTTCCCTTCCCCTGCCCCGGAACAGCCCAGCCCCCCAGGTAGGAATGGCAACTCTGCACATGTTGGGATGGGGCCACTCGATGCTTCTTGAAGCTCTGACACCTGTGTGAGCTCAGTAGACCTGGGCATGGGAAATGGAGTAGCCGTGGGGGTAGATCTTAAAGGGCCAGGTCCCGGTTCAGTGTGGGGCTGCCGGTCTTTGGCCCGCCCTTATGATTACCACTTTCTATCCCAATGGCCCCTGCGCCTGTCTGAGTTGGATCTTTCTCTGAGGAATCACACGTGTCTCAGGCTACCGAGGGTTCCTCTGGAGGACAGGCAGGATGATGTGACGTGTGCAGGGAGGGAGAGGCGGTGTCCCCCGAGAGGTCTGTCCTGCAGTCT
This sequence comes from Ovis canadensis, assembly GCF_042477335.2. Lineage (NCBI taxonomy): Eukaryota > Metazoa > Chordata > Mammalia > Artiodactyla > Bovidae > Ovis > Ovis canadensis. The sequence goes on from NC_091727.1 coordinate 135,520,373, forward strand.
CCTCTAACTCCTCTGCCCCCTGCCTTCCTCTCCTGCCTCAGGAAGCTCTCTGCTCACTGGTGGTGGCCAACTTCTGGCCCCTTGACTCAAGGAACCCTGACTTTTCCAAAGAAGGATCAAACTCCTGGCTTTGGGCCAGGGGAACGGATGTCATGACAGCAGCCACCCAGGACCTCAGCCCCCAGCACTGGGCAGGAAAGCCCCTGTGTAAACATGGAAGAGGAGGAGAACCCTTTTGGAGGTAGGGGGAGAAGGACCCTCTCTGAATGGAGGAGGGAAGCCCCGTCTCAGCATGGAGAAGAAAGGCCCGTCTCAGCATGAGGCCCAGACCTGGAAGACCCTTCTCAGTCCAGGGCCCAGCAGTAGGGTCAAGTCTGGTCACTCCTAGTCTCGGTGAGGGAGAGGAGCCCTGATTCCTGAACCATGCTCTTGGGAGGCCCTGGTGGAGAATGCTAGGGGCAGGGAACCAGAAGCAGACTTCTGAGACTTGAAGAGGTAAGCAGGTCAGAGGAAGGAAATTCCTCACAGGTAAGGGCTACAATAACCTCAGATATGCAGATGACACTACTCTTATGGCAGAAAGTGAAGAAGAACTAAAGAGTCTCTTGGTGGAAGTGAAAGAGGAGAGTGAAAAAATTGGCTTAAAGCTCAACATTCAGAAAACTAAGATCATGGCATCCGGTCCCATCACTTCATGGCAAATAGATGGGGAAACAGTGGCAGACTTTATTTTGGGGGGCTCCAAAATCACCGCAGATAGTGACTGCAGCCATGAAATAAAAAGATGCTTACTCCTTGAAAGAAAAGTTATGACCAACCTTGACAGCGTATTAAAAAGCAGAGACATTACTTTGCCAACAAAAGTCCGTCTAGTCAAGGCTATGGTTTTTCCAGTGGTCATGTATGCATGTGAGAGTTGGACTGTGAAGAAAGCTGAGCACCAAAGAATTGATGCTTTTGAACTGTGATGTTGGAGAAGACTCTTGAGCGTCCCTTAGACTGCAAGGAGATCCAACCAGTCCATCCTAAAGGAGATGAGTCCGGAATATTCATTGGAAGGACTGATGCTGAAGCTGAAACTCCAATACTTTGGCCACCTGATATGAAGAGCTGACTCATTGCAAAAGACCCTGATGCTGGGAAAGATTGAAGGTGAGAGGAGAAGGGGACGACAGAGGATGGGATGGTTAGATGGCATCGCCAACTCAATGGGCATGAGTTTGAGTAAACTCTGGGAGTTGGTGATGGTCAGGGAGGCCTGGCATGCTGCAGTCCATGGGGTTGCAAAGAGTCGGACATGACTGAGCGACTGAACTGAACTGAAGGAAGACAGAAAAGAGAAGGCAGAGCCTATGATCCTCCCAGGAGACCGGGGCTGCCACCTTTGGCAAAGAGGTACTGTCAGTAATAGTTTAGGCCCCCATAGGTGAAGGTCACCATGAAGGGTGACAGGATGGTCTCACACAGACCTTAAGTAGGTGGACTGGTCTGGAAAGCTGTCACACAGTGGGTTCCCTTGCAGCCACAGCTCTTCAAGCTTCAGCCCCTTCATCTTGTTCAACTCCCACATAGAGTTCAGCTGAGAAATATGGAGAGGAAGTTGGAAAAGGAATCCCAGGGCAAGAGAAACAGCCAGGCCCCTGCAGCCCAGCCTCCACCCCTCACCCCTCAGGTACCCTCATCTGCCTCCTGTCATCACTCTGATGACCACAACAAGCCCCCTACTCTCATCCCAACTTTGATCTGACTCCCTCTGCTCACCTCATTTTTGGAGAGGTCCAGGATCTTGATTGTGGGGACCATGTGCACAATGTCAGACAGGCCGTCCAGGTGGTACAGTTTATTGCAGCTCAGGTTCAAGGACAATAGCTTTGGGTGAAGAGGAGTTAGAGTCTTGGAGACAAATCTGTCCTCCACCCCGTCTCTTCCACCTCCTACCATAATATCAGAGCTAGGCCTTCAGCCTCACCTCAGGGAAGTTCTTCCTGATGATCTGCAGGGCAGCAGCCATGCAGTTTCTTCGATTCAGAATCATCTCAATATCATGGCCCACCAAGTCTTCAGGAAGGAGAGGGGAGGGAATCAGAACACCAGGTGGGGTCTAGGCCCACAATCAGCCCCTCACCACATTACCATCCCCAAGTCTCCCTCTAGGAAGAACCCCTCTGCCTGCACCCTCCCGCAAATTACTACTGTCAGCCATACTTGGGTCAAAGCGGAGCTTCTGGAGGTCAAGAGATTGCTGGGAGACATCAAATCGTTTGCTAAAGGCCAGCTGCAGAGACAGAGAGAGGGAGAGAGCCACTCTTGAGACTATGGTGGTGGCAGGGAAATCGGGGGTGAGAGGGATGGGGGGCTGGGGGAAGAAGAGACAGTGGTGAGTGTTGGCATACAGCATGCCTTGAGTTGGCATTACCTTTAGCTTCTCCATTTTTTCTGGTCCCAGCTTATTACGCACAGAGTAGGGAACAGCAGAAGGGTTGACAAAGATAGGTATCTACAGGAAGAAGAGGTAGGGTAAGCAGCAACTCTAGTTCCAAAGACGATGACTAGCCCCAGGCCCGTCCTCCTGTCCCAGGATGCATTATAGGCAATGATGTGGACACACACCTTTTGGTTCTTCTCATCATAGATCTTGTAGCTGACATCCATCAAGGCAGAGGCAGTGCTAGCTTTCTGGACAAAGAATCGAGCCCCATTTTTCACATAGTGGAACTACAGGGATTAAATGCAACAGCAATAGTATCAGGGGCCAACAGACCCCGCTATACCAGATCTCTCCCCCTTCCCTGTGCCCACTCATCTGGCTTCAGCATCCTCTCTTACATCCACTGGAGTAAAGTAGACACTGCAAAGGCTCTGGATTGAGTTCATTAGCCATATCTTGTCATACTTTATCCCATGAGGAATCTAAGGATTAAAAGAGGGGTTGGGACACAGGACACATGAGAGGAAATTTAGCCTGGAGAACAAACCTTTTCCTGTTCTTTTCCAGTCTTCTACTGAGCTTGAAAGGGCATCTAAAGAAGGCACCACTGGTATGATTTCTTATGTTTGTTCATAATATGGATTTCTAAAATACTCCTCTCCAGTCAAAGCTCTGCTAAGCTGCTAAGTCACTTCAGTCATGTCCAACTCTGTGTGACCCCATAAACGGCAGCCCACCAGGCTCCCCCATCCCTGGGATTCTGCAGGCAAGAACACTGGAGTGGGTTGCCATTTCCTTCTCCAATGCATAAAAATGAAAGCGAAGTCGCTCAGTCATGCCCAACTCTCAGCAACCCCATGGACTGCAGCCCACCAGGCTCCTCCATCCATGGGATTTTCCAGGCAAGAGTACTAGAGTGGGGTGCCATTGCCTTCTCCGATCAAAGCTCTTTGCCAATTAATCAAGGTGTTAGAGATGATCTTTCTTTAATAAAGTTCCACCTAGTGCAGATACTGCTTGCCCCTCAGACAAGGTCTCCAGAGACTCGGCCTCCCCCCCATATCCCACACTCAGCTAGCCAAACTGAGACCTCTAGTGCAGAGCTGCTCCATATCCTAGTCAGTAGTTCATGTCTTTGCCTTGAGATAGTCTCCAACGTTCTCCTTACAGTCGATCTGTTCCCTTTATATTACTTCTCTGAATTTGCCCTTAGATGAACAAGACTGTTAACTAAGCAATAAAATGGTCAGGTTACAAACTGTCCCCAGCAAAACAAACTAGCATCTTAACATGAGACCAACATAACTCCTCCTGACTGTTCTTTCCTTCGCATTCCATACGTTTTTCAGGATACTCACTGTGACCTTAAACCAGCTCCCTTGGGCACCATCTTGTGGGTTCTCCCTCATTTCTCTCATCACAGGTTTTCCATTTCCCCAGACAGTAACATGGATATTGCCTTCTCTGTGCCATCTCACTCTCCTGTTGCTTTGGAAGGAATAGGGAGAGCTGACATGGAGAGAAGAAGGGTGAGTGGTCATAAGTGCTAAGAAAGTCTTCTGTACACACTCGTCTTTTTGACATCAGCACTACAGTTTGGATCATTGTTGTTTAGTCACTAAGTTGTGTCTGACTCTTAGCAACCCCATGGACTGTAGCCCACCAAGGCTCCTCTGTTCATGGGATTTCCCAGGGAAGAATAACGGAATGGGTTGCCATTTCCTTCTCCAGGGGATCTTCCTGACCCAGTGATTGAACCCTCGTCTCCTGCATTGGCAGGTGGATTGTTTACCACTGATCACCAGGGAAAACTCCACAATTAGGGTTGCACAACCATTATTCCACTTCTAGCATACTTCAGTTTTACAGTGAGAGAAGGAAAAGAAGTGACCTGCTGCCCGGTCACTTACTGTCTTTCTTTAGGGCCCTCATGGACATTCCTCATCACCATACTTCCATCATCATCACAGTGGTGTGAAGGCTGAGTCTCATATCCATCATCTTCATAACGAGGGCTCCTCTTGTCAAAATGATCTTGAAAAGAACTCCAACCTTCATTTCTTCCTTTAGGTGAACTATCATCACCTCTGTATTCTGAAAAGTGGAACAAAAATACAAGTTTGAACACACATCAGTGGCCCACTCACCATGTATAATGTCTTAGGCTAACAGGCAAGCAAAATGCCAACCTGGCCTAAGGGTTCAATCCCACACACCCCAAAAGGAAACTCTTCTGCCAGTTCAGATGCATACTTAGTCCCTCAGTCCTGTCTGACTCTTTACGACCTAGTAGCCCACCAGGCTCCTCTGTCAATGGGATTCTCAGGTAAGAATACTGGAACGGATGCCATTTCCTCCTCCAGTGGATCTTCCTGACCCACAGATCAAACCTGAGTCTCCTGCATTGCAGGCAGTTTCTTTATCTGCTGAGCCCTCAAGGAAGCATTATCTGAGAAATGGCACTATCATGGGAGAAATTGAGGAGAAGCAGGATGAGGAAGAGGAGAGGTTTGGAATGCAGGTGTTTGGAATACAGAAGGTTATACTTTCATGTCCATGCTTTACTTGTATAAAAAAGTTAGGTTAGAGTTTTACCAGGTTCTTGGGGAGAAGCACTATTACTATTGACTCATTATATAACATAATAGAAACAATTATTGATAATTAGATCCGCCTGTCTTCTCTACGATTATTAAACTACATCACTCTGGACAATTCACCCAACTTCTCCTGATCTCAAATTACTTATAATAATATGTAAAAGTCAAGGATTAAAGCTAAACACCACCTCAATCAAGATATAAAGCATATACCACACTCCAAATTGTTCCCAGTTAATCTTTTCATCTCCCAGCTCCATATAAACCTTTATCTGCTCACAGTTTCTATACAGTCGTTTTGCTTGCCAGAGATCCTAGAAGTAGAATTTCTTGTAAATGGAATCATACATACTGTATACCTTTCCATCTGGCTTTTTAAATACAGCATAATGTTTCTGAAATCCAGTTATGTTCTTGCCTTTTTCATTGCTGTGTAATATCCCACTGTATGGGTTGTAGCTCTCAACCTTGTTTACACAGTAGAGGTACTTGGGGAGATTGAGAATATAACCAGCACCAAGCTATACTCAAAATAATTAAAGGCATCCACATTTTCTAAATTCTCCATGTGACTGCAGTGTACAACCACAGTTGAAAGTCACTGTGTTAAAAGTATCAGCTTTGGGTTTATGGTCTTTCCTAGTGGCTCAGACTGTAAAGAATCTGCATACAATGCAGAGACACAGGTTCAATCCTTGGGTCAAGAAGATCCCCTGGAGAAGGCACTGGCAACCCATTCCAGGATGCTTGCCTGGAAAATTCCATGGACAGAGGAGTCTGGTGGGCTACAGTTCATGAGGTCACAAAGAGTTGGACACAACATGTTTGCTGGAGATCCTAGAAATGTATGCCGCCTCATTTTGCTAGCTTTCCACTCTGTTGTTTTAGGGACCTGGTGATTCCATTAGCTTAAATCAGAGATTGAGAAACTATAACCCATGGGCCAAACCTGATCTTTGGCCTGTTCTTCTAGGGCCTGCAAGCTAAGAATGGTTTTTACATATTTGAATGGTTAAAAAAGTAATAATTCTTGACATGCAAAAATTATTTGAAATCCACACGTCAATGTCCACATACAAGGTTTTATTGGAACATAGTCATACTTGTCTCTGGAGGCTTCCACCCTACAACAGCAGAGTTAAGTAGTTACAAAACAGATAGAATGGTCCACAAAGCCTCCAATATTTGTGATCTGGCCCTTTCCAGGAAAAGTTTGCTGAGCTCTGGCTCAGAGCGCGTGTCTTTAAAGCAAATGCACAATAACTGTGGTAATTGGCTGGCGATCCCTTTGGCTAAACCTGGGAAGAAGATTTACTATGGATCCTTGTGACTTCACTGTAGGGTCCTTCCTCACTAGTTCACCCATTCATTGTGTTCTGGGTAAATGTGAGAACGGAGTAAGGGATTACCATTCACCAACAGCTCAAATCACTAGACCTAGAGCTTGATTTACTTATTTTTATGTTCTTCTGTATCTTATTATAAATAAATATTTATTCAAATTTTATTTATTTATACATGGATCAAATGCAACTTAAGGGTATGTTGAGATATTTCAAGATCCAAGGGATCTATTGATCACTTAGCTACATTTAGAGACTGAAAGTGAAAGTTGCTCAGTCATGTCTGACTCTATGTGACCCCATGGGTATAGTCCATGGAATTCTCTAGGCCAGAATACTGGAGTTGGTAGCCTTTCGCTTCTCTAGGGGGTCTTCCCAACCCAGGGATCGAACCCAGGTCTCCTGCATTGCGGGCACATTCTTTACCACCTGAGCCACAAGGGAAGTCCAAGAATACTGGAGTGGGTAGCCTATCCCTTCTCCAGCAGATCTTCCCAAACCAAGAATTGAACTGGGGTCTCCTGCATTGTAGGCGGATTCTTTACCAACTGAGCTATCTGGAGGCCAAACCAATGTGACTCCCCTTCCAGTCTTGCTGTTTATCAGATGAACTGCGCTCACCTTGAGGCAGGCAGTTAAGTGCTCCTCCTGGGCCTGCAATTCCAGGACCCCATCATACCCGCTGAAATGAGGGTAACCATGTCAATGGCAGAGTCTCCCATCTCATCTGTGTCAAGTCAGCCACTTCAGAATACTTCAAAGATGAAGATGCCCCCCTCACTAATATGTTTCTCAATGCTATGGGGAAAGGATTGACCTCTGAGTTCCAAATAGCAGGTGCTTGGCCCACTGACACATTGACTTCAAAGGTCTTTCAATTCAAGTGATTGCAGGTGATAACTCTTGAACCTGAGTCCCTCTAAAACCAAGTTCACTTGCCAAGTTTCTGACTAACTTCTCTATCCAAAACTTCATTCCCTCTCTCGTCCCACTCATGATCTCCGCAGGACTGAGGAGTATACAAGAAAGGGGGGGGGCTGAAACTGAATAGAAACCTGCAGGGCCCTCCTAAGCACAAAAGCCCCTCTGTCTTCCCTGTTTCTTGTTTGTAGAAAAAGGCTTTGGGCCCCTCAGTCTTCCCTGAGTTCCAAAGAACAGACTCAAACAGTTACTAATTAGGGAGGTGAGGGAATGCAGAAACAAAGGGAACACAGTCAAGAAACAATAGTGCAGGTCAGTCCCAAGATGGCAGAAGAATAGGACGGGGAGACCACTTTCTCCCCCACAAATACATCAAAAGATAACCTGCATGTGGAGCAACTTCCAGACAACAACTTCTAAATGCTGGTGGAGGACCCCGGGTACCCAGAAAGGCAAACCAATCTCTTTGAAATGAGTCTTGACGTTAGTCTAAAAGGAGGACAAAAACCCTGAGGCAGAAGGCTCACTTTCAGAACTTCGGACAATCATAGAACTCCTAAGCCCAGGGAACATTAATAGATAAAAGCCCACCCAAAAGCCTTCATATCTACACTGAAACCAAGCTCCACCCAAGAGCCAGCAAGTTCCAGTGCAAGAAACCCCATGCTAATCCTCCAGCAAAATAAGAACACAATCTTGAACATTAAAAACAGGCTGCCTGAAGTCATATCAAATCCAGAGACATCCCAAAACTCATTACTAGACACTGCATTACCCTCCAGAGAGATGAGAGCCAGCTCCATCTACCATAACACAGACACAAGTCCCCCCAATCAAGAAACCCTCACAAGGCAGTGATTCAACCCCACTCACAGGGAACAGACTTCACAGTCACAGAGGAACTATGGCCCTCCAGCCTGCAGAAAGGAGACACCAAACACAGCAGACTAAACAAAATGAAAAGGCAAAGAAATATCCAGCAGGTGAAGGAATATGATAAGAACCTACCAAACCAAACCAAAGAGGAGGAGATAGGGAGTCTACCTGAAAAAGAATTCAGAATGATAGTAAAGATGATGCAAAATCTTGAAAACAAAATAGAGTTATGGATATATAGATTAGAGACACAGGTTGAGAAAATGCAAGAAATGTTTAAGAAGGAACTAGAAGAAAGAAATAGTCAATTAGTAGTGAACAATGCAATATGTGAGATTAAAAACACTCTGGAGTGAACCAACAGTAGATGACCTGAGGCAGAAGAGAGGATAAGTGAGCTAGAAGATAGAATGGTGGAAATAAATGAAGCAGAGTGGAAAAAAGAATAAAAAGAAAGGAGGAAGCCTCAGAGACTTCTGGGACAATGTTAAATGCTCCAACATTTGAACATAGGTGTCCCAGAAGAAGGAAACAAAAGGAAAGGGCATGAGAAAATATTTGAGGAGATAAAAGTTGAAAACGTCCCTAAAATGGGGAAGGAAATATCCACCCAAGTCCAAGAAGCCCAGAGAGTCCTATACAGGATAAACTCAAGGTGAAACACACCAAGATACATATTAATCAAACTAACAAAAACTAAACACAAAGAACAAATATTAAAAGCAGCAAGGGTAAAGAAACAAATAACATACAAGAGGATCCCTACAACAGCTGATCTTTCAAAAGTAACTCTTCAGGCCAGAAGGGAATGGCAGGATATACTTAAAGTGATGAAAGGGAAAAACCTACAACCAAGATTACTCTACCCAATAAGGATCTCATTAAGATTTGAAGGAGAAAGCAAGCTTTACAGACAAGCAAAAGCTGAGAGATTTCACCACCACCAAGCCAGCTCTTCTCCTTAGAAGAAAAGCTCTGACAAACCTAGACAGTGTATTAAAAAGCAGAGACATTACTTTGCCAACAAAGGTCCATATAGTCAAAGCTATGGATTTTCCAGTAGTCATGTACAGATGTGAGAGCTGGACCATAAAGAAGGCTGAGTGCCTGAGAAATGATGCTTTTAAACTGTGGTGTTGGAGAAGGCTCTTGAGAGTCCCATGGACTGCAAGGAGATCAAACCAGTTGACATTGGAAATAAAAGCAAAAAATAAATAAATGGGACCTAATTAAAATTAAAAGCTTCGGTACAACAAAGGAAACTATAAGCAAGGTGAAAAGACAGCCTTCAGAATGGGAGAAAATAATAGCAAATGAAGCAACTGACAAAGAATTAATCTCAAAAATATACAAGCAACTCTTGCAGCTCAATTCCAGGAAAATAAACGACCCAATGAAAAAGTGGGCCAAAGAACTAAACAGACATTTCTCCAAAGAAGACATACAGATGGCTAACAAACACATGAAAAGATGCTCAGCATCACTCGCTCTCAGAGAAATGCAAATCAAAACCACAATGAGGTACCACTTCACACCAGTCAGACTGGCTGCTATCCAAAAGTCTACAAGCAATAAATGCTGGAGAGGGTGTGGAGAAATGGGAACCCTCTTACACTGTTGGTGGGACTACAAACTAGTACAGCCACTATGGAGAAGAGTGTGGAGATTCCTTAAAAACCTGGAAATAGAACTGCCTTATGACCCAGCAATCCCACTGCTGGGCATACACACACAGAATTGAAAGAGACACATGTTCCCCAATGTTCATCGCAGCAGTGTTTATAATAGCCAGGACATGGAAGCAACCTAGATGTCCATCAGCAGATGAATGGATAAGAAAGCTGTGGTACATAAACACATTGAGTATTACTCAGCCATTAAAAATAATACATTTGAGTCAGTCTAATAAGGTGGATGAAACTGGAGCCTATTATACAGAGTGAAGGAAGCCAGAAAGAAAAACACCAATACAGTATACTAACGCATATGTATGGAATTTAGAAAGATGGTAACGATAACCCAATATGTGAGACAGCAAAAGAGACACAGATGTATAGAACAGTCTCTTGGATTCTGCGGGAGAGGGCAAGGGTGGAATGATATGGGAGAATGGCATTGAAATATGTAAATTATCATATGTGAAATGAATCGCCAGTCTAGGTTTGATGCCTTATACAGGGTGCTCTGAGCTGGTGCACTGGGATGACCCCCCCAAAATGGCAGCTCTAATTATTAAATAATAACTAATTAGTTTTGAAAAAGTGTGGAAATTGATATAAAATGTGAGACAGTTCATCTGCTCATCCTTACAAGTAAGTTGTATCCTCTTCTCCAGAGTGGGGCATTTTATTTTGCTTATAAGATTTCCTAATGACTGGCACTTATGCACTTATTTCTTGCCATCATGATATCAGAAACATAAATTGAGGTTATATATGAAAAATGAAAAAAAATGGAAAGGCTAAGTAAAAGAATGACTAATGAAATAAGGTAAAATAAGTAAGCAAGAAGTAGTTTCTTAATGAGAATAAATTATAATTATCAGTAAACATACATTGTTCTTAGTAAACAAAGGTACAAGGCATTAATATGTTAGAAGAGATTTAGTTTGAACAGGTTCTCCCAAAATGTTTTCTGAGGAACACTGGTACTTCAAATGGTCTGTGGGAAAATGTTCCATTCTCATAGAAATTGAGGAAATTAACTGCTACAGACTGAATATTTATGTTCCAACCTAATCTCCAAGGTGACAGTATTTGGAGGTAGAGTCTTTGAAAGGTGATTAGGTCATGAGAGAGGTTCCCTCATGAATGGGATTTGTGCCCTTATAAAGAACCCAGAGAGCTCCCTTGCCCTTCCTGCCCTGTGAAAATACAGCATGAAGACAGCCCTTTATGAAGCAGGTAGCAGATCTCACCAGACACTGAACCTGCTGATGTCTTGATTTTGGACTTCACAAATTCCAGAACTGTGAAAATAAATTTCTGTTGTGTATAAGCCACCCAGTCCACAGTGTTCTACTATAGCAGCCTGAACAAAGTCACTACCCCTTTCTCTGATATTCAAGTTGCATACTAGCATACTTTATCTTTAAAGTCAGACATTATAGAAATCCTTTTACCTTCATTTTTGTGTATCCCATTGTTCTTTGTTGGATGAGTATTTTTTGGTTGTCTCTCAGACATAGTGTTTTGTAGAACAAATCTTAAAGCGCTGAAATGAGAGAAAAACTGCTATTATATAATAAAAATACCACCCCTATAAACATCTCTCAAACAATATTTAAATCCCTCACAAATGTAAACACAATTTCTTATTTGCTGAAATTTACTCCTTAATTACCATCTATGTGATTTTTATGAAATGCATCACTTATAATTTTACTTAATATGTTTTTCTTAAATAAATTTGCTATTTTTTCCACATGAAGGAATGGGGTAGTTTTCAAGAAGTCGAATAAGCAATGGTGAGGAGAATCAGAAGCTAGCAGCGTCTGGTTAGACTAAGCCATTTAGAGATTCCAAGCAGAAAAAGACTATGGCATCCCATCCCCCATGAGAACATGCTAAGTTGCTTCAGTTGTGTCTGACTCTTCAAGACCCTACAGATTGACAGAAACCTTCCAGGCTCCTCCATCCCCCACACACTTTGAAAAACTACCGATTGGAAAAGCAAATACAAAAAACAAATTCTGAATCTTCATGTAATGGCTAGTTTCACACTTTTATTGAAAAAAATATCAAATTCTTAAAAAATAATCTCCTCTAGATATACAGAACCAATTAAGAGACAGAAATTAAGATCAGATCTGAAATTATCTATATAAATCGGCATCTAGGAGTTCTCAGGTATTGATAAAAATGTGGTTAGAGGAGCGCAACAGATGCCATCACGTGGCAGAAAGTGAATACCGAGTGGAGATAAGCAAAAGATACGGCTTTAATATGGGGGTGCTGCTGCTGCTTCTGCTAAGTCACTTAATATGGGGGTAGGGAAGGGAAAAGAGAAGCAGGGGAGTCAACCCAGTTTCCCAAGCCTAAGAAGTCCCTCAGGTTTGAGAAAAGTCCCTGTCTTTTCCCAAGGTACACTGAGAGAAGTCCCTCAACCCCTGTCTCCGTGCCGCCTGCTGTTCCACTGGTTCTAAGTAAACCTGGTACCGGTGGGGGTCCATCCTACCCGACTAAAACCTCCCGCAGCTGGATATAAAAGTTAGTGGAATCTGAGCCAGAGTCTCCTTAAAGTTTCCCGAGTCAGGACACTTACCTTAATTCTAAAGGTTTTCCTCACGGAGTGGTCTGACTTCTCAGAAAACTAAACTGACCTATCAAGAGCCGTTCAGGAGGCTCTCCAACCGTTTAAACGGTGCCCCCATTCTCGCGTGAACATAGAGCGTCACATGACCACGAGATTCACGTAGTGTGAGCGTGTCCCCATGCCACCATGGGGCGCTCGGGCGCCACCGTGGGGCGCGCGGGCGCCACCGTGGGGCGCGCGGGCGCCACCGTGGGGCGCGCGGGCCCAGGACTTCCGGGGTTTGATGGGCATGGACCACGTAATAAAAAGATCCAAGTCACCTCAGGGTTCAGAAGGAGCATTCAATCCTCATATAACTGAAAACTGACCATCAAGTGCCCACAACATGTCACATGGACCATAGACTGAATATACAGGCCCAAAAGCCACTGGATAGGTGCAGTTGTTCATATGACTGCAAGCAGTTTGCTTGCCATGTGATGGTAGGAGCCATGTCACTGTTGATGCAGAGATCTTGATTTACAAGATAGAGATGGTTAAGCCTCTTATGTGACCAAGGGGGACCATAGCATCCATATGATTCTAAGAAGCAAGTCATCTTTGTGACTTGGAGGGCCGAGGTTTCCACATGTTACTAGCTAGTATGGGCCACATGACAGGATGAATCCACACGATGTGCAAGGCTTAGGAGTCCGCTGTACTTCAGTTAGTTCAGTCGCTCAGTCGTGTGCGACTCTTTGTGACCCCAAGAATCGCAGCACGCCAGGCCTCCCTGTTCATCACCATCTCCCGGAGTTCACGCAGACTCACGTCCATCGAGTCCGTGATGCCATCCAGACATCTCACCCTCAGTCGTCCACTGTACTTTAGTGATTTGAAAAGCTGGACCTCTGACATGATCATAATGGCAATCGGTCCAGAGAGTCTACGTGAACTCAGGATTTAAGATCTCGTGATGCTAACATGATCTGCAGGTCTGGGTCTGCCATGCATCTGTAGTATCCACAAGGTGGCAGCATCCAAGTGACCACAGCCTTAGGTACCCAGGATGCTCACAAGCTGGATCAGCTTCCTGAGTGACGGTGACAGTAGGGTTCTCGCGGCTGCATGTTTCAGGAAACCATTCTCTTCTTGAGACCTGGAGATCCGAGATTGCTCACATTCCTGGTTTTCTCATTGACGGTGGTGTCTATGGGTAATCTTGAGCACACAAGCCTTGGTTAATCCAACTCCTTTAATGTGCTAGTAAATTTCCTTAATGTGCTAATTTTTTTCCTAATAATACATGAAATTTAATACATAAATTAATGCATAACAATGAACTGTGCGTGCTGCATGCTCAGTTGCTGAGTCATGTCCTACTTTTTACATCATCTTCCCTAAAACCAAAACTGTTGCCAAATTATAAGGACCTAAGTGGTGAGTATAGGTAAGCTCTGTTGACTTAATTTCATGCAAGTCTAAGAAAAATTAAAGCAAACCCAGTAAGTGAATTTCCGTTGTTCATTTGAAAAAAAAAAGTGCATAAATGATTACAATGTGTCAAGCACTTTATTGTGTATGTGTGTATCAAGCACTTTAAAACATTATGTTAACTCATTTAATAGTGGTAATTCTGTTAACTCATTTAATAGTGGTAATTCTATAAACAGCTTCCCAGACAGCTCAGTTAGTAAAGAATTCGCCTGCAGTGCAGGAGACCAGGGTTCAGTTCCTCGGTCTGCAAGAACCCCTGGAGAAAGGATAGGCTACCCACTCCAGTACTCTTGCCTGGAAAATTCCATGGACTGAAGAGCCTGGTAGGCTACAGTCCATGGGGTGGCAAATAGTTGGACACGACTGAGTTACTTCACTTTCACTTTCTTTTCACCCACTCCAGTATTCTTGGGCTTCCCTTGTGGCTCAGTTGGTAAAGAATCTGCCTACAATGTGGGAGATCTGGGTTCAATCCCTGGGTTGGGAAGGTCCCCTGGAACTATTATTATTCCAGTTTTCACAGATGAGAAAGGTGAAGCACAGATGTGTGAAGTCATTTGCTTAAAAAGTAACTGAATTTATAGGTGCCAAGTTGGGGGTTACCCCTAGACACTCTGCCTCCAGACTTTGTGTTTTGATCACCCACAAGATTTTCCAAAGAAAATTAAGAATGACTCAGTCTTCCTTATTCGACTAACTGGAAAACCATCCTCAGTTACCGAAAAGTTGAGATCATAGAGCACCTCTTTAAAATACCATTTAAATAATTTCAAGTCCTACCGTTATTATTATTAGAGCTAGTCAAAGTTGAAACCAATTAAGTCCTTCAGATTCATTTCAATGTATATTCATTTAATTCATTTTAATATAAACATCCTTAATACATGAAGTATTTGTGTATATAAAAGGTGGTATAAAATGCTAGATGCTAGGTTAAAACATTTCCTTCTTCTTTTCTTTTTGAAAATAATTTTATTTATTTCTTTTGGGCTGTACTGGACCTTCATTGCTGCCTGGGCTTTTCTCTAGTTGTGGTGAGTGGGGCTATTCTAGTTGTGGCGCACAGGCCTCTCATTGTGTTGCCTTCTCTTGTGAAACTCGGGCTTTAATAGCTGTGGCCCATGGTCTCAGTAGTTCTGGTTTCCAGGCTTAGTTGCTCTTCTGCATGTGGAATTTTCCCAGATCAGGAATCGAACCTGTGTTTCCTGCATTGGCCACTGAGCCACCAGGGAAGCCCCCTTCTTTTATTTTTAAAGACTATAAAGAGTAATATGACAGTCTTTATAGCTCTTGGTGGAATTCCAAAAATTAAAAAATGAATGGAATCTGAATTTACATTTAGTTTGCGCCTTCCTAGAAAGAACAGAGAAAGGAGAAGGGGCTGCTGCTATATATTTCTTTTTTAGTTGCTGTTTTACAAACACTGTTTTTGCTGATTTGTGTGGAAAACTGAAGCTTTGTATATCTGAAATAAATTTGATGTGGTCTTTCTGGCTCGTTGGCTTAGGCAAACTTAAGATACTACAGGCCAAATTTTGCACCATGGTTAAATCTGAATATACTAGTAAAGACAGCAGACTGTGTGTTTGTAGTTCTAAGCCTTTTGAAGGAAGTCATAATTTCTTGGAGTGACTATATATGGGCAACTTGGTGTTTCTTAGATAATTTTAGATTATTTATGGGTCACGTGTAAATGCAGAGTATGAAAATGAAGCCACATATTTACAATAGAACCTATTATGAAACTTTGAGTTGGATGTAGGAAGCATCTGTATACAATCACAGGATGGAATCTGACATCACAACCTGATGTCTGTCCCAACTCTAGTTTCTGTAATTACCTGGTGGTGTGGTGGTTTAGTCGTTAAGTCATGTCCAACTCTCGTGAACATATGGACTGTAGCCTGCCAGGTTCCTCTGTCCATGGGATTTTCCAGGCAAGAATACTGGAGGAGGTTGCCATTTCCTTCTCCAGGGGATCTTCCCGACCCAAGGATCAAATCCGGGTCCCCTGCACGCAACCGGCCTCTTTACTGACTGAGCTACCAGGGAAGCCCCTTCTGTAATTACCTACAGATGGACAAATCCACTAATGGCTAGCGAGGTAAACCTCTCACCAAAAAATAAACCCTGGAGTTCTAATTATAACTTTTCTTGGGAAGGGTCAGATATTCTCCTGTCAAAACTAATGGTCATATCATTTATTTTTTCTCTGAGATGGTTACCAGGTGGTTTTTTTTTTTTTTTTTAAGATTAAAAAGTATATTTAGTTACACTGACGGGTGCCTATCAGCTCTTTCCACTGTACATTGTGGAAGGGAGGCTAAGCCTATGGATAAGCACCTACATGAACACAGCTTATATGAGCTAAGCTGTTTAGACATTGCATTTATCAGATGTTGTGTCTATTTAGATGAGACAGGTTGGTAAGCCATTCTTCTTAAATACTATTTGGCAAGATTTACTGGAAACATTTACTTCTTTTATATTTCTGCTTTGTGGTGGACATTTTGGAGGTTAGTGCTAGAGTTGCAAAGAAGCAGCAAATTAATTCTGACTCCATGTTGGAACTGTTTCTTTGACAAGCTTTTCATTGTTTTTGTTATTATAATCATACATAATGGCTTGCTTAGAAGGACCCCGCCCCTCTGCAAGCCGGTTAAACTAAAGTGCCTTTGTTCAGAACCTTGTCCACCTATAGATGGCAGGAAGGAAGAAATTAACACACCCCGTCCCTGAGGCTTGCCATTCTAGAACTGTTTGCAAGATTAATGGCCTTTTTACCTTGCTTACTCACCTCCCCCATCTCTGATCCACAAAAGAATCTGGCATCCAGACCCCGATAAGATGGTTATTTTGAGGTGCTAGCCTGCCATCTTCTTGGTCAGCTGCTTTCGAATAAAGTCATTTTCCTTGCCTCAACACCTCCTGTCGTGCAGCGAGCAGAGCAAGCTTGGACTTCTTAACACTAGCGGCTTTATTTAACACAGATAAATGGGAAAAGGGGAATAACAGACAGTTGTGATACTGCCAAACTACACACAAATACTCAAATGCTTTTGGTTCAAACACAAATATGTACAACTAAAGAAGAAATCCTGTGTGAATTTACTTTAAGAAAGTAAAATTGACTTAAATCTGGTAATAATATTCAAAAGAATTGATCAGATATGGCTGTACCTTTATAGGATTTGTAATCAAAACGTTTTTCTTTGTTCCTTTAATAAATTCATTAATTAGCTAGAAGAGACTTTACTGTCAAACAATGGGAAAGAAGAGAATCAATTATAAATAGTGCTCCCTGTCAAAGTCCTCCATATGCTCTCTTCTCCCAACACAATGTATAATTTATCAGCTCTAGGTGATGAGCTCATTCTTGGGGACCTCCCCATTATGGAAATAGGAAATCACATCCACAATGAAAATGTCTTTTGAGGTCAGTGGATAGGAAAAAGTGAGAAGGCTGGGATTCCTTACAGGGTTTTTGTTCATAAACTATGCCACTTGTGATGGTATGATTCACAGTTTGAAAATCCCATCCACATGAAGACCATTAAAAAATAAAATGTGTGGTTCAAGACTTTAAAAATTATTAGAAATGAAGAATTTAAGTGGCCTTAGCTTGACTCTTGTTATCTACTCATTGTAACTATTTATTCCACCCCCAAAATAATTCTAACTATTGTCTTTGGAAATAGTATGAGACCAGTTTTTACATAAACAGCCACACTTTTTTCTTGTTATAATGTCACACTTTCATTTACTGTGGTGGATATGTTCACATATGATGTAAAAGAGTGACCTTTGCCAGCTTTCTTTAGAATGAAGTTAGGTTTGAAGACTAAGTTATATCAATGAACTTTGTATTTCCGTAACATCGCCAGATGATTTGTTAATTATCTACTTCATGTAGCCTGTTTTGGTCCAATTATAATCGAAAATGTGCAAGATGCTCTACCTTTTTTCCCTACAAAATCTAAAAAAAATGTGGCATATCCTGTGCTTGCTAAAATCTAACAGGTACTTGCAATAGTTGACTATAACTGGAGTCTGAAATTTTAATTTAGTCTAGAGTATCTGTTTTTATATGTGAGAATTTTATACAATTAAAAATCTCTTTAATAGAGGGAGAATCAAGATAGTGCAGTAGGAGTACATGGGACTCACTTCCCCCTACAAACACATTAAAAATACCCCTACAAGTGAGACAGTTCTCACAAAAAACAAATTGGAAACTGGCGGAAGATCTACACAACCAAAGCTGCAAGAAATATCTCTATATAACCAGGAAGGACAGAAAAATATTTTAAAGGCATCAGGACAGGCTGAACACCCTGGGAGAGATATGTAACAGAGAGGAACTTTAAAGGAACCTTGCAAGGCGAGTGCAGAGAAAAAGAGATCAAGCTGGGCAGTCAGGCGAGAAAAGGGAAATGTATTAGAGGGAAAAGAGAGGGTGACTGGCTCTTAAGGAGAACCAGCGTCCTCCCTTTCTGATGGAGTCCTTCTTATACCCCACCAATGAAAAATTCTCTGAAGGGATGGTCACATAGCCAGAGGTCTTGAATCTGGTGGTCTCATAGCTTTGAGAAGATAGGCACCAGTGAGAAAACAGGATACAATTTGGGCAATTTGGTCAGTCTCAAGGATCATTGTGATTTTATTCTTTGTGGGCCCTATCATTCCAGCCTTTTTTGATTTAGGATAACGGTCGAAGGTAAATCTTCTGTAACTTCTTCCTGCGGGACAAGGGTGTTGTGGGGATGAGATAAGAGAAGGCTGGAATGTGGCTCAAGGGGATTTGTGTGAAGTCGAAGTTGTTGATAATCTGAGTGAGTTAGAAGTAGCTCCTGGATAGTTCCGTTCGTGAAGGCTTGTAAACCATCCTGAAGAAATTTGAAAAAAGACACATTAAACATGCACCAAAAGTTAAAATAAGGGTAAGTAGAAGGTTAGAAATAAGGGTAGTTTCCAGTTTATGCCAAGGGATTGAAGAGGAGAAGCTGAAATTTTACATAACCTCCTCCTTCTGCCTCTGTAACTCAGCTTGCCCCTTGCAAAGCATAGATCATGTAGGTCACATAGTCGCAGAACGTGCGGACTTGCAATACTAGGAACTGGAGTTTATCTCACTCACCCTTGTCCTGCTCTTTGCAATTGCCCAGCCCCTGCAAACCTATTTAATCATGCCTGTCCAGGCCAGACATCCCCCTCCCCATCTTGACTGCTGTTCCTGTGTTCATGAAACCCCTTAGTTTAAACCAGCCTATTAACAGCTAGTGCTGCCTACTATAGTCTGTCTATAAGAACTCTATAATCCCTTTGTTCAGGGCTCAGAGCTTGGAGTGTTAACGCCTCTGGGCCCACTGGCATATAAACCTGAGTTCTCCAACTCTCCAACTGTGGTGCTTGCTTTCTCCAGTACTGGTTTCTGTAACAGGATTGGGCTACTTGTTGAGTGATTTGGGAGATAAAAGCTGGCCCATTATTGGATTGGAGAGAGAGTGGGAGGCCAAAGTGAGGGATGATTTCTCATATGAGAAACTGTTACTTCTGAGGCAGTTTCTGATCTCATAGGAAAAGCCTCAATCCACCCTGAAAAAGTGTCTACTAGAGTGAACATGAGTTTTATTTTTTCTGTTGGAGGCATGTGAGTGAAGTCAATTTGCCAGTCCTCTTCTGGGATATGTCCTCAAGCCTGATGTGTTGGGAATGAGGGAATAGGCTTTAAGGCTCCCTGTGGTGAGACTGAGGAACAGATAATGCAAGAGTGAGTGATTTGTTGTAGGAGTGAAAGAAGGTTAGGATAGGTGATAAGCCATCTTAAGAGATGATTGGGCTTCCCTCGTAGCTCGGTAGGTAAAGAATCTACCTGCAATGCAGGAGACCTGGGTTCAATTCCTGGGTCAGGAAGATCCCCTGGAGAAGGAAATGGCAATCCACTCTAGCATTCTTGCCTGGAGAATCCCAAGGACAGAGGAGCCTGGTGGGCTACAGTCCATGGGGTCGCAAGAATCGGACATGACTTAGTGACTAAACCACCACCATCAAGAGATGATAAAGAGGTTTAGTACCTAAGTGTAGGGCCTGATGAATGTCTGTAAGAATCTGTGTGGCCTGAGATTGGGGAAGGACATAGCGGCCCTGTTTTTGTAACCAGTTTCTTTGTGGTTGTGCTTCCTCTTGTAATAATCGTGTTTTTTCTTCAGGGAGGTAAAGGGGCTTTATGTTGGGGATTACTATAAATTGTTGAGCTGGTGATTGGAGTGAGGCTTGTTTTGCTTCTCTGTCCATGGCATCATTGCCCCGTGAAATGGGGTCTGAGGCCACCTGGTGACCTCGGCAATGTATGATGTCTACTTCAATTGGCATGTTAGTTGCTTTTAAAAGTTGGAGTATAAGCAGGGTGTTAGTTATGGGAGAGCCTTTAGTAGATAGGAGCCCTCGTTCCTTCCAGATGGCAGCATGTGAGTGTATGATGTGGAAAGTATGTTTAGAATCAGTGTATATGTTTGCCTTCTTGTTAGCTGTGAGGGTAAGGGCTGTAGTTAGTGCAACAAATTCTGCTTTTTGGGAAGAGGTTCCTGAGGGGAGAGGCTGGGATTCAATAATTTCGGGGTCAGAGACAATTGCATATCCAGCTACTTTTTTTCCTTCTGATGTCATAGAGGAGCTGCCACCAATATACCCAGTAAAGTCAGGATTATTTAAAGGGGTTGAGGAAATGTGGGAGAAATGGGACATCAGGTCTTCTATTGCCTCTTTGTAACTGTGGATGGGGGGCTCAGAAGAATTAGGGATAAGGGTGGCAGGGTTGAGAGTAGGACAGCGTTCAAAAGGAGAACTCGGGAGATTTGAGAAGGGTGACATGAATTAGTTGAATGCATGGAGATAGAAGGGTCATGGATTTGTGAGAAAGTAAGTCCTTAAAGTCATGTGGTGAATGAATGACAGTGGGTGCTCCAAAAGTAAGTTTTTTACTTTCTTGAGTGAGGAGTGCAACTGCTGCCAGAGCACATAGGCAGGCTGGCCATCCTTGAGTTGTGGTATCTAATTGCTTTGATAGATAAATGACAGGGGTGAAGAAGGGGTCCTGATTTTGTCTCAAAACCCCTAGGGCAATTTTGTGTCTCTCAGTAGTGCAGAGTATAAAGGGGTGAGAAAGGTCAGGAAATGTTAGAGCTTGGGCTGAGAGAATGGGGCTAAGAATGGCTTAAGGGTGTTAAAGGCTGAAAGGGTATTTGATTTTAGCTCTAGGGGTTCTGAAAGATCTCCTCGGGTAGCTTGATATAGGGGGTTGTGCCAAGAGGATGAAATTAGGAATCCAGAGGTAGATATTCAGCTAACCCCAAGAAGGACTGGATCTCTGTGTTTGATGTAGGGAGTGGTAGGGTGGATATAAGGGACTTACTATCAGTAGTAATATATCTCTTTGTTGGTGTTAAAAGGACTCCAAGATAGGTGACTCTAGGAAGAGAGAGCTGAACCTTGGTAGGAGATACTCTATAGCCTCGATCAGCTAGAAAATTGAGGAGTTGTATAGTGTGTTGTTAAGAGTGTGTAAGCGAAGGACTACAAAGGAGGAGATCATCCACATATTGGAGGACACTACTTGGTCAAGAAAGGTTAGGTCTGATGCTAGAATTGGGCCAAAGAAATGAGCGCTATCACGAAAGCCTTGTGGAAAGACTGTCCATGTCAGCTGTTGAGAGTGATGATTATCTGGATCAGTCCAGGTAGAGGCAAAGACGTCTTTGAGACTCTGGGTGTAAAGGAATAGTAAAGAAGGTATCTCTGAGGTCTAGAACAGTTAAGTGGGTAGTGGAAGAGGGAATGAGAGAGAGAAGTATAGGGTTTTGGAACTCCTGGGTGTATGGGGATAACAGCTGCAATGATAAATCTCAGGTCCTGGACCAGGTGATAGGAACCATTTGGCTTTTTGACAGATAAGATAGGGGTGTTATAGGGAAAGAGAGTTGGGCACAAGAGGCCCTGATGTAGGAGTTTAGTGACGATAGGCTTTAACCTTTGTTGATGTTTTTGGGAGATGGGGTATTGTGGTTGATTGGGGAATTTAGAGGAGTCTTTGAGACAGATATGAATTGGAGCATGGTGAGAGGCAACAGATGGGTTATCTGTATCCCAGACTATGGGGTTTATGGACGAGGAGGGCAATGGGGCAGGGGAAGAGGAGGTGGGGTTGAGGAGCAGTTGCCAGGCTAGATCAGAGGGTGGGCTTGGGATAGTAACAGAGGCTTTGAATTTTGAGAGAAGGTCTCTCCCCAAAATAGGAGTGGGGCATTTTGGGAGAAATCATATGAGAAAAGAATGGGAAAATGGGGTATCTTGAAATGTGAAAGGTAGAGGCTGTTATTTGTGGTGTAGATATAAAACCGTCAACCCTCTCTCTGAGAGACCTTGGTTTTTTTGGAGTAGGCAGACATAGCAGAGTAAACGGCCCCCGTGTCAGTGAGAAAGGAGATCGGCTTACCTGCCTCTGTAAGAGTTATCCTGGGCTCCGTACAGGTGATGAGAGTCAGGGCCTGGGGCCCTGGGCACCTTCAGTCTTCAGCGGCGAGTCCGAGAAGGCTGGGCAGAGCTGGGTCGGAGGACTCCTGCTCGACACCAGGAGGAGATGTCTGGACCCCTAGAGCAGGTTTTGGTCAGTTGGCCTTCCAATGTCCCTTTTATGACACAGCTGGGACATGGACCTGGAGGGGACCTTGGCTTTAAGCATGAGCGGGCCCAGTGGCCTTCTTTGCTGCATTTGAAGCAGGGCCCAGGTGGCTTCCTTTCTTTGTTGGTTGATGGAGGCTTGGAGCCATGTAGGCCAGTGGCTAAAAGGTGGTATTTGGCCTAATCTCATTGGGCCTTCTCTAGTTTTGACTGTTCTTCCTGGCTTTTTAAAATCTTAAAAGTTAAATTTAAAAGGTCTCATTGAGGGGTTTGAGGGCTGCCTTCTGCCTTTTTTAGTTTCTTTCAGCTATCTGGGAAAACTGGGAGATAAAATGCATTTTAAGGACAAGGTCCCCTCTGCTGAAGTAGGGTCTAATTTTATATATTTTTGTAGGGCTAGAAATTGTGTTGGGGTTTTCATCTAGTCTTTGAGTTATTTCCTGGAGCTTATCAAAGGTGGTGGCTTTATGCCCTGCCTTTTGAAGACCCAGAATGAGGCAAGCAATAGTATGATTATGGGCTGCTCATCCACGTCTCCCTGCCTGATAATCCCAGTTGGGATCATCTCGGGGGACAGCCGTTGCCCCCACAGGCTTAGTGTGGTCTGTCCTGTGTATCTCATCAGCATGTGCCTGAGAGTCTTGTCATACTTGTTCCTTCTCTTCTGGGAGAAGAGTGGAGGAAAGGATGATGTAAATATCATGCCAGGTTAAGTCGTAACACTGGGTGATATACTTGAAATCTTTTAGATAATTATCAAGGTCTGAGGAGAAGGAGCCAAGATGTTTTTTAATCTGAGATAGATTGGTGAGAGAGAATGGGACAGGAACCCGAACAATATCTTCTGCTCCAGCTACTTCCCCTAAAGGAGCAGGGGAGCCGGGGAAGGAGTGGGGTCCTACGGTGAGGTTTCCTATTTTAAATTTGTTTGGGACCAGGTATGGGAAGAGGAACAAGGGAGGTCAGGATAAAGCCTTGGGACCGTCAGGGTATAGAGTGGGGCTGAGGTCTCAGAGCTCCTCTCAGGCACTGGCTGGGGAGGCGGGGTGGGAGCTTCGGAGTCGGCCCCTGCTTGAGAAGGAGGGAGAGAGGAGGGGACGTAAGGTGGAGGTTGTGGAACTGTATCTGGGGTGGCTGCAAATGGATTGGGAGTGATAGGGGGTGGGCTGCCGTAGGAAGGATCAAAAGAAGAAGAAGAAAAGTTTGAACAGGGATCAGGAGACATTGCATTAGGAGGATGTGGCTCAGAGTGGGCTAAGAGTATTTGAGAAGTAGAACAGGACTGGGGGCAGGAGGAGAAGGGGATGACTGAGGATGAGATGGCTGGATGGCATCATGGACTCGATGGACGCGAGTCTGAGTGAACTCCGGGAGTTGGTGATGGACAGGGAGGCCTGGCGTGCTGCGATTCACGGGGTCGCAAAGAGCCAGACACAACTGAGCGACTGAACTGAAGTGAACTGAGAACAGGATTCACAGAGAGAAGGTCAAGAGCAGAAAGCGAACAAAACCTGAACTTAAGGGATTTCTAACCACTTGCCATTTGGCGGCAGAAGTTATCGAGGTCCAGTAGAGTATTATATGGAGAAGGCAGTGGCACCCCACTCCAGTACTCTTGCCTGGAAAATCCCATGGACGGAGGAGCGTAGTAGGCTACAGTCTATGGGGTCACAAAGAGTCGGACACGAGTGAGCGACTTCATTTCACTTCAGAGTATTATAATCAAGAGTTCCGTTTTCAGGCCATCAGGAGTTGTTATCAAGTCTGCATTGCGGCCAGACAGTGTTAGAGTAGTAATAAGTCTTTTTGGTCTTATCTCCCCTTGGAAGCCCAAAGCGTTTCAGTTTTGGAGAAGGCATCCTAGAGGAATAGATTTTGAGGGCTGGGATTGAGAATTTCCCATGTGGCTGAATAGGGAGGTTCGACAGGGCGAGAGAAAGCGAGGAGAAAGCTCCAAGAGAGAAGGCGTCCCCATTATTTCTCAGAGAGTAATACTAGTCTGCTTTGAAATGGGTGTCCCCTATTTCAAAGTCAGCCGGGGCACAAGGCCAGGGGCCGAGGAGTGTGGGGATCCTTCTGCCTAGTGCTAGGACTTGGAAATGAGGCAAGAGAGAGGGGATCCAAGAGAATGGGATTTCGCTCACCGTTGTAACTGATGTGGGCCGGTGTGTGGATGTCAGTCCAGCAAGGCAAGTAGAGAGTCCCGTCCTGGATCTCATCTCAGTTTCTCAGCAAGGTCCAAGGGAGGGGACTACCAGAGGCTGGCCTGTGAGAGGAGCCCACCCACTTGCAGGGCATCTTCCCTCCCAGGTTTCAACACCAGAATGTAAGGCGAGTGCAGAGAAAAAGAGATCAAGCCGGGCAGTCAGGCAAGAAAAGGGAAATTTATGAGAGGGAAAAGAGAGGGTGACTGGCTCTTAAGGAGAACCAGCGTCCTCCCTTTCTGACGAAGTCCTTCTTATACCCCACCAATGAAAAATTCTCTGAAGGGACAGTCGACGACATAATGAGCCATCTTATCAGTGAGATCCCATGTGGGCCCTATCAATGACAAACCTTGACAGCATATTAGAAAGCAAAGACATCACTTTGCCAACAAAGGTCCATCTAGTCAAAGCTATGGTTTTTCCAATAATCATGGGATATGAAAGTTGGAACATAAAGGCTGGACATCAAAGAATTGATGCCTTCGAACTGTGGTGTTGGAGAAGATTCTTTAGAGTCCCTTGGACTGCAAGGAGATCAAACCAGTCAATTCTAAAGGAAATCAACCCTGAATATTCACTGGAAGGACTGATGCTAAAGCTGAAACTCCAATACTTTGGCCACCTGATGCAAAGAGTCGACTAATTGGAAAAGACCCTGATGCTGGGAAAGATTGAAAACAAAAGAAGAGGGCAGCAGAGGATGAGATGGTTAGATAGCATCACCAACTCAATGAACTTGAACATGAGCAAACTCAGGAAGATAGTGAAGGACAGGGAAGACTGATATGCTGCAGTCTAGGAGGTCACAAAGAGTTAGACACAACTTAGTGACTGAATAATAACCACAACTTATAACTTCATTAATCACTGCTATATATATATGTTTTTGAAGAAATGTTATCAGGTGAATATAAGTTCAGAATTTTTATCTTTTTAATACATTTTATGATTAGATAATATCTTTATTGCAATTGCTTGATGTCTATTTTGCCTAATATTAATACAAATTAACCACCTTTCAGTTTAATTGGTCAGTTTACTGGTCATTTTTTTTTTAATCATCATTTTATTTTCATCCTTTCTGACAGTCAACTGTACCCATTTCAAGGCCTGCTGAAAAACATTCATAATGCCTGTATTAGATTGTTCAAACTGCCACAACAAAATTGCCACAGACTAAGTAGCTTAACAACAGAAATCTGTTTCTCATGGTTCTGGAGGCTAGAAGTAGAAGATCAAGGTATGAATAGGTTTGTTTTTTCCTAAGGCTTCTCTCCTTGGCTTGAAGATGACCATCTTCTTGCTGCTTTTCCCATGGTTGTCTCTCTGTGTATATACACTTCTGCTGTCTCTCTGTGTGTTCTGAACTCCTCTTCTTATAAGGACACTGGTCAGATTGGATTAACGTATACCTTTACAGCCTTAATTTAACTTAATCACCCTTTAAAGGCCCTGTCTTCAAATCCAGTCACATTCTGTTATTGTTGTTCAATTTTCCCATGGAGTGGTAGTGCTAAGTTGCTTCAGTTGTGTCTGACTTTTCACGACCCCATGGACAGTAGCCCACCAGGCTCCTCTGTCCAAGGGATTTCCCAGGCAAGAATACTGGAATCAGTTGCCATTCCCTTCTCCAGGGAAATCTTCCCAATCCAGGGATCGAACCCACTTCTCCTGCATTGCAAACAGATTCTTTACCAGTGAGCCATCAGGGAAGCCCATGTAACCAGGGCTTCAGTATGTGGATATTGGGAGAATACAGTTCAGTCAATAACAAAAGCTAATGTTAAGATGACATTATCGCAGAAGACAAGAGAGCAGAGGCAGGAACAATGGTGCAGAGCAGCCAGGAAGATGGCATGTTAGGCCTTCATTATCCTATGGCTTCTCCAGTTCATAAGATTCTCTATTTTCCAATGAATCCCAGACAATTGACTGAGAAATTTGCATTGCTACTACCTTAGCCTGTACCTGAAGGATGGGAACTAGTATTCCATACTGGTTACTAGCACACCACTTAGAATCTAACACTTTCCTATTATTATAGCTCTGCTATTTTTTTCCCAAGATACTTGACCTTTCTTAACCTCAGCTTCTTGAATTAGATACAGAGACAAGATCATTAGTCATAAAACTCCAATTGTAAGAATTAAATGAAATTTACATATATTTTTGCATATGATAAGGGCTGTTTGCAAGGTTTAGAAGGCTGGTTACTCAGCTATTATTTACAGAATAGTCATGCCATTCTGCATGTCTGGGGTTTGAACTGGGGTTAGACCTTTTGTGGGCCCATTTATCTCACCAAACACCTCCCTTACTATTTAGCAACCAGAGCTCCTTGCAGTTCTCTATATAGATTCCTAACCTTCAGGGAGACAGGAACATTGTCTGGATTTTTTCATTGTCCTGTCTTCCCTTTTTGGCACTAAGCTTGACAATGTAGAGGTGCGTGAATGAAGGAATAAGTAAATGAATGAATGAAAGTTATATTCTAGACATATATCTTTCTTCTCTAACAGTTAATAGCCCCTGGCAGACCAGAACCTTAGCCTTGCAGCCAGTGCTTTTAAGTGATTCATCAGAAATTTGGAAAAGGGAAGCCTAGACTTACCTCTAACTTGATGAGCCTTCACAGGGACATTCTGGAAATCTTGGTATTTGTATCTTCAGACAACTTCTATACACACTCCTTGAGCATCTTATGTAGCTGGTTTGAGAGATAGCTAAAGATCAAGTGAAACTTCTGATGGTGATCTAGCTTATTCAATAGGGCAAAGCAGTCAAAATGGAAAGTCCTGGGGATATGGGTTATCATGAGGTTAACTTGGTTGCTCATTTCCATTACTCAAGTAAAGAACTGCAAGCGAAACCTTTTTCAGTGATGTGGGCTCACCTCTTGGAAGGATTCCAGCTCCAGCTTTCCAAATATCTCCTCAAGGCCATAGAACGGCATGTGGTTTATGACTCGTATCCTATAGCAGAGACATGGAAGCCTTGATTCTCCTCAAATTTCTGAAATATATAAGAAAGAAACTCAGACAGCTGACTGTAAGAAATCAAATAAACCACCTACAGAAAGGTCCATGTGTATTTCCACAGGTTCTAAGTTATACTGAGGGGAAGGGAAGGGAAGAGAAGGGATTGGCAATGAGCTGGTCTGCCTCTGGCTCTTCCTTTCTCTTCTCTATGCTGAAATCCATTGCCCACCCTGCAACCAATGATAAATCTAACCACGAAACCATGCAAGGTGCCTTTTATTGACATCTTCGGGGAAGCAAAGAAGAGATACCCTGGCACACTGCGCAGCAAAACCTCATCAAACTTCTTGCATTAGACAACCCTGCCTCCTTTCCCAACAGCCAAAGGAGATGAACAAGTATTACCTCCTGCCCTTCTTGAACAATTTCCGTCTCTCCAAATCTGTCCTAAGTGGAGCCATTTACCTCTCTCAGTTTCTCACAATGGAATCCTCACATATATCACCCTGTTCAGCATACAGAGGATTCGCCTTTATATCCCTCCTCTTTTAAACATGGGAGAGTTTTATATAATGTTTTTTTTTCACTCTCATATTGACTTTTGTATTTCCCTCTCATAACTCCCAGTATAGCTCCTCCTCATCACAAGAGTTTTCAGTCATGGACCACCGTGTCTCTTTTCAACAGATTATACAGCTGTGGTTCCTGCCTTGAGCCAACAGTTCTAGCAAGTCCCTCTTTTTTTGTCCATGAAACAGCAAGGATGTTCATTGCTGCCTGGCCTTGGAAAAATAGAGCTGCTTGTCTAAAAAGCATTTTATCTCACGTCAATTTTTATTAAGGTTTAGGGTGGAGCTGTGTTTTTCCACACAAAAGATAAAGGTAGAGGGTGCAACCATGTTTCTTAAGCCCATTCCTAAGATCCAGAGAGTCAAAGGCCTAGTTTCTGCATTGTGAAACAAGGAGCAGAGAGGGTGCATTTGAGGTAGATTTCTGGGGAATGACAGTCCTGGGTTATATATTCATCATTTTATCCAACTGATAATTATTTTAACAGATTTTCTAATGTATAATTGACATGTAATCAGCTGTATATATTTAAATTTTACAACTTCAGTTTTGACATATGCATGCACCTATGATATCATAACCACTATAAAAATAATGAACATAGTAATTAACCCCCTAGTTTCTCATGCTTCTTTGTAACTCCTCCTCATTCCTTCCTTCATCCCCAGACAACTAGTTTGTATATTCTAGAGTTTTATATAAATGGAAGAATATAGTTCATCCCAACTTTCTCTCAGATTCTTTGATTTTGCATAACTGTTTTGAGATTTATTCATGTTGTTAAATGGATCAATAGTTTGTTCCTTTTGCTGATGAGTAGTTTATTTTTCCACAGTTTATTTTTCCATTCATTAATTGGTATGGGGCTTCCCTGATAGCTCAGTTGGCGAAGAATTGCCTGCAATGCAGAAGAGCCCAGTCCGATTCCAGGGTTGAGAAGATCCCTTGGAGAAGGGATAGGCTAACCACTCCAGTATTCTTGACCTTCCCTTGTGGTTCAGCTGGTAAAGAATCCATCCGCCTGCAATGTGGGAGACCTGGGTTCAATCCCTGGGTTGGGAACAGGCCCTGGAGAAGGGAAAGGCTACCCACTCCAGTATTCTGGCCTCCATTCTACATGGAGAATTCCATGGACTGTATAGTCCATGGGGTTGCAAAGAGTTCCACACTACTGAGCAACTTTCGCTTTAATTGGCATATGTTTCAGCTGTTTCTTAGTTGTGAGATATTATGAATATAGCTGTTATGAAACTGGAGTACAAGTCTTTGGATAGACATATGTTTTCATTTATCTTGGGTAATTATCTAGAAGTAAAATGGATAGATTAAATGATAGGTTTAAGTTTAACTTTTAAAAAACTTCCAAACGGTTCTTCAACGTGTTTGTACCATTTTATATTCCCACTCAACCAGTAATCATTGAGGTTCTACTCTCTTCTAAGCATTCTTCTAGATACTTAGGAATAAAGCATTGAACAGAGCAGACAAATATGTAGGTTCTCATTTAGAAGAGCTGGTCCCAAGGTGGTCTCTAGAATGCAATCTCTGAGATTATATTTAGTATTCTGGATGCTTATTACAGAGTCCTGTAGGGATGAACACTTGTAGAATGGAGGAGGAAGTAAGATTGAGACAAGGAAAAATTTACTCTATGATGTAGGACTACTAGTAGCTTTTGCTCACCCTGTATGGAGTTATGGAGCTAAAATGTCCTCCCAGATTTGTCGAACATTAGGCCTAAATGGCTGGGCCTTTATATTCTTCCTCAATCAATGAGGAATGCCATAGTAAGGGCATGACTATGGGCAAAGAGTTGGATATGACTAAAGCGACTTAGCATGCATGCATGCATGGGCAAGATAGCTCTCTGCAGCAGAGGTTATCCTTGAAACCACTGACAGCCGAATGCTATTTGATGTTGTTATTGCCAGCAAAGTGGGCAACAAGTCCTTCCTTTAAGGGGAAATAGAGGGAGCATGATTCTGTGTTCATCACAATCTACCCTTTGCTCTGATTGGATCTATTTCTTCAATTATATCCAGGAAGCAGTTTCTCTGGGACCCATTGGATCTATATTACTGAAGGAAGCTTAGGAGATAATTACCAGCCCAGGGGCTTCCTTGGTGGTCCAGTGGTTGAGAATTCACATTGCAATGGAGGGGACACTGGTTTGATCCCTGGTCTGAGAAGATCCCTCATGCTATGGGGCAACTAAATCCACACACCGCAACTGCTGAGCCCATATGCTGCAATAGCTGAAGCACATAATCCTAGAGCCCATCCTCCTCAAGAGAAGCCAGCACTATAAGAAGCCCATGCATTGCAACTAGAGAGTATTCACCACTTGCCACAACTACAGAAAGCCCTCGTGCAGTAATGAAGACCCAGCACAGCCAAAAATAAACAAATAAAATTTTAAAAATTAAAAGAAAAATAACTTCCAGCCCATATCTCTGCAGCTAGTCTTGTGGCCACAGCTAATATTCATCTCCTTCTTCCACTATACATTCTAGAGTCCCTTCATCTTCAACTGACCTCTGATGATGTTAATAGGTTACAAGTGACATTATCCAAACCCTCATCCCTGGTCACTTAACTCTTTTGCCACTTAAATTTCTCCTTTGTCTTTTTTTTTTTTTTTTTTTTTTACTGTCAAAATTTGGCAGGGGCGTACCAAGAAGCACTCAACAGATCACCTGGGGGCCAAGAATATTTCTCCCTGCCCTCAATATGTAATAATATCTTTATCCTGTGATCAGAATCAATTACCTCTGCCAGAATGATGACTCCTTTTTCTGCATTATGGCCTATAGACACAAGGAGACTAAAGTGCACAAGTGGCATTTGAAGGTTGTAATTCAATAGCCCAGAGTTCTAGGAACCAAGCACCCAAATTTCTCCAATGAGAATCGATTGGAATGATGGCAAGTGAGGTCACTCCAGTATTTACCCCTTGTTTCCCATATCAATGTATTATTCCTTTTGAGGACCAGAATTATACAAAAGTCATTTATTCATGGTGTATACCAAGTCCTAGCGGATGATTCCCGATGCTACTAAACTATTGCCTCCAAAAAGAACTTTGGGCCTTCAGCAAGCTTCTATTAGGCAGAAGCTTCTGAATGGTAATGCTGCTATATGACTAGTGGATTCCCTATTCATGGGTTCATTTCCAAACATTGTTGTTGTAAAATGGGTCTCCTCATCTGTTACCATGTTTTCTGGGAATCCCATGACAGATAGTGGATCTAACATTCTGTATGCTCTCAGACAGAGGTGATGGCTGAGACCTTGAAGGCAAACAACAATCTAGAGTATGGATATTTTCCTTTCAAAAGACTCACATTCTTTTCCAAGTGAACAGGCCCAATTTATTCAAACAGTCCCCATATTTGGGGCTCAACGTTAGTTTCTATTATTGAAAGGTTGGATGTCAAACAATAGCAAAGCTATATCCACTTAGGTTAAGTTAAGGCCCAGGCTGTTAAGCCCAGGCACAGCCTCTATCATTCCCACCATGGCCACTTTGGATATGTTCTCATCAATAGGGATAAACGTAGTTATTAGACTTTAATTAGCCCTTGGACTTTGTGTATATGCCCCACCCCCCAACACATACCAGTTGCTAGGGCTTCCTCCAATCCTTAGATGAACTAACTCATGTTCCCCTCGCAAAATTCTCATTGTCTCTAGATTAAAAACAAATGTCATATGCTTCCTAATGGGGCTTGCCACCACAAAGTGATTTAAGATATCCTAAAAGCAGGAAAGCTCTCTCTTGAAAGATAAAAAATACAATTAGAGAAGATGAGAGACTATTATACTTGTTTTGTAGTTTCTTATTTGTCCTAGAGATCACTATCCTCTAATAAGATGGTAGCCAGCAAATCCTATAAATGATTTCATGTACATATGTTAGAGGAGTGTTGGCTTTCTACATATCCTAAAGACATCTCTCTTGGGAAATTTATGTGCATTTTACTACTCATAATCCCAAGATAATTCTAAATATTTTAAGCCAGAGTAGGAGAAGACAATGGCACCCCACTCCAGTCCTCTTGCCTGGAAAATCCCATGGACAGAGGAGCCTGGTAGGCTGCAGTCCATGGGGTTGCTAAGAGTCGGGCATGACTGAGCAACTTCACTTTCGCTTTTCACTTTCATGCATTGGAGAAGGAAATGGCAACCCACTCCAGTGTTCTTGCCTGGAGAATCCCAGGGACGGGGGAGCATCTATGTGGTCCCACAGAGTCGGACATGACTGAAGCGACTTAGCAGCAGCAGTAGCAGCAGTGAATAATTATGGGTATTTCAGTTTGGCGAGATATTTTGGGAGAAGAAGTCATGTGGTACCTTAGCCTGACTTCTCCTTGGACCTTCTATGTTGATGGTAAGCCTCTTGCCCCACATATATTTGCATTAGAACCAGGGATTTCCTAGTGGATATTCTCTCCGAAGCCACAACCATTAAGAGCTGTTTCAATAATTGAAATTTATCCTTTTCCTCTTTATACCTTTCTCTAACTTACATGTATGCGTTTCTTTCTCTCTAAAAACATGATGAACTTCATGAAGAAAGCGATAGAGCTCTCAAAAGCCTTCCTGTCAATGTTCTATATGTTGATTGCAGTGGTTACATATGTGAATGCACATATCTAAATTAATTGAATTATATACCTAAAGTGGATGCATTTGGGAATTCCCTAGTGGCCAAGTGGTTAAGACTCAGTGATCTCACTGCCAGGAGCCTGGGTCTGATCCCTGGTTAGGAAGCTAAGGTCCTGTGAGACATGCAGCACAACCGAAAACAAACAAATTATAGCTCAGTGAAGTTGATTGTTTTAAATTTATTTCTTTTTAATTGGAGCATAATTGTTTTACAATATTGTGTTGGTTTCTGCCATATAGCAACATGAATCAGCCATAGTGATGTTGGTTTTTAATGTCTTTGTATCCCTTCCTGAATCTAGAGTTGTGTCATGCTCATATATGGAATCGACATGTGTTTTCTGATTGAATTAGACTGTGAAGCTGTACAGTTGGGTTTTGTGTGTGTTTGCTTGTTTATTTTGTCTTTTTGCCATTGCCAAGAATATTCTCTGGGGCTTCCCAGGTGGCTCAGTGGTAAAGAATCCACCTGCCAATGCAGGAGACACAGGAGATGCAAGTTTGATCCCTGTGTTGGGAAGACCCAGTGAAGAAGGAAATGGCGAGCCACTCCGCTATTCTTGTCTGGGAGATCCCATGGATGCAGGAGCCTGGTGGGCTCTAGGCCATGAAGTCACAAAGAGTCGGACATGACTGGGTGACAGAGCATGCACACATGCAAGAATATTCTCAGGATCTCCTGGCTTATACATCCAACCACATGCCACCCCCACCAGATTTTTCATAGGCTTCACAAATAACATGTACTTCTAAGATATATCTCATTTCAAACCCCTTCTCATCCCTTCCATTGCTAAGACTTTGTTCTACAAGACTGTAACCTCTCACTCTGTCTGCAGTTGCCTCCTAAACTTGTCTCCTTGACCATACAGTTGCTCTATTTCAGTGTTTTCTCCAAAGAACATTTAGAGGAAGCTTTAATAAAGTAGATTTTAATAATATTATCCCTTCGTTTTAAAAAGCGCCTGGTGGCTCCATCATAATAAGAATAAACCCAAAGTCCTTACCATGGCCTGCAAGACCTTTTGTTATTGGGCCCCTTCTATAATTCTAACTTCATTTTCTGACACTGTCCTCCCAACGCACACTGGCACACAAGCTGTTTCCTAAAAGTACCAAGCTTGCCTACATCTAAGGACCTTTCTTCTTGTTGTTCCCCTGCCTCAACTGCTCAGCTCCTATATATTCCCATTGCTGACTACATCTTGCTGTTTGATTAGACCAAAGTCACATCTTCAGAAAATCCTTCTTTGCCTCCCCAACCTTAGCCATTCTCTGTCACATTTCCCCATATTATTTTCTTAATAGCTCTTAATTTTTGAGTGTATCAACCCCTCTAGAACATAGACTCCATGGAAACCATGACCATGTCTGTCAAGCTCTCTGATGTATCTTGAGTACCTTTCACAGACCCTCTCAGATCATTGGTAACCAAAACATATTTATTGAATGAATGAATGAGTGAACGCATGACATAGATTAAAGATTCTAAATTGTGATGACTCAGGCATAGTCTGGGGCAGGGGATTTGGGAAGATGGGAGAGTAAGCTCAGGTGTCTTTGAAGCAGCACTTTTGTTTGAACCCATGAAAACTGTGGTTGGAAAATTGAGTAGAAAGGACATGGTAATTGAGGCAGTGCTTCTTCCTGCTTTGGGTATAAAAGTGGTAGCATATAATCTATATCAATTCTCCTTTCTTAATAAAAGAATCCCTAATTTATTTTGTCCAGTAGTGTTTCTAGCAAAAGACCACATTTACAGCTCCCTTTGCAGCCAAATATGGCCACATGACCAACTTCTACCTAATGATGTGATTGCAGAAGTGTTGTGTAATAGTTCCAGGAAGGTAGCTAAAAGGGAGATGAATTTCTCAGACGATGGTATTTCTCATACCATCTGTTTTGGACTGAACTATGTCCTACCCAAATTCATATACTGAAGCTTTAACCTTTAGTACCTCAGATTGCAACTGTGTTTGAAGATAGGGCCTTTAAAGAGGTGATTAAGTTAAAATGAGGCTCTTAGGGTGGACCCTAACCCAATATTATTTCTTTATAAGAGGAGTTTAGGACACACAGAGAAATACCAGGGTGTTTATGTACAGTGGGACAACCATGTGAAGAAGGAGTAAGGAGACAGCCATTTGCAAGCCAAGGATGGAGGCCTCAGAAGAAACCAAACCTGTGGGCACATGGATCTTGGACTTCCAACCTTTAAAATTAAATTTCTGTTGTCTAAGCTACTCACTTTGTGGTATCTTGTTATGGCAGCCATAACAAACTAATACACCATCTGATAAACTTTTCAATGTTCACAGCTCATTAGAATCAACTGAGAAAAACCTTAAAGCTACTGATGACTGGACTTACCCCTAGAGATTCTAACTCAGTTGGTTGATTCTAAACATTAGAAGGGATTCTAGTGGATATCCAGAGTTGAAAACCACAGGTCTAGGAGAATAGTTTTGTGCAATCTATTGAGCAGGCTAAGAGTGATGAATGATGTAGAAGCCATCCCCCTGTATTTC
The DNA here is from genome assembly GCF_042477335.2 of Ovis canadensis. Lineage (NCBI taxonomy): Eukaryota > Metazoa > Chordata > Mammalia > Artiodactyla > Bovidae > Ovis > Ovis canadensis. The sequence goes on from NC_091727.1 coordinate 135,555,898, forward strand.
CCTCCTTCCACTATTTTCCCCTTCCCCACATCTCCCTTCATTTTTGGCCCTATCCAGATCTCCACAGATGGACCCAGAGATTGCCCCACCTCTTAATCCTGTTCCATATCCAAGTTCACTTCTAATTTGAGGCACATTTGACAGCTTCAGCCCCATTTCTGCTCTCCCTGTCAAGAAAAGTGAGTCTCAAGGGGCCTCACATTCTCTTATTCTGTCTGTTAGCCTGAGCCAGGGCAGCTCTCTAGAGGGAACTTCATGCCTCTTAATCCAATTATAAAATGGATAAAAGGCATGAACAGAGGACAAATAGGCACAGGAAAAGATATTCAACATCTTTAGCCATCATGGAAATGCAAATTAAAATTTAAAATCACAATGAAATATAAACTCCACCTATCAAAATGGCTGAAGGAAACAGTGACAAAACCAAATGCAGCGACTTCCCGTGTGGTCCAGTGGTTAAAATTCTGCCTTGTGATGGAGAGGATGTGAGTTCTATCCCTGGTATGGGAACTAAGATGTCACATATCACAGAGCAACTAAGTCCATGGGGCAGGGCATCCAAAGCTGTGCTCTGGAACCACCCAGAAGGATAGAGGAGGGAGGTGGCGGTGGCGGAATGGGGACACATGTATGCCTGTGGCCAGGCAGGGGCCTGCGTGCCCCCATGAACATGGTTTTTGATTTATCTGGCTGCATTGGGTCTTAGTTGTGACATACGGGATCTTCACTGCATCGTGTGGGTTCTTTCACTGAAGCCCATGCAATTACCATATGATAGATACAGCAATTACACTCTGGGCAATTTACCCAGAGAAATGAAAATTTATGTTCACACCAAAATATTTACAGGAATGCTGATAACAGTTTTACTCATAACAGTTAAAAAGTGGAAATAACCCAGATATCCTTCAACAGGGGAACGGCTAAACAAACTGTGGTATTCCTTTCCCAGTTTTGAACCAGTCTGTTGTTCCATGTCCTGTCCTAACTGTTGCTTCTTGACCTGCTTACAGGTTTCTCAGGAGACAGGTAAAGTAGTCTGGTATTCCCATCTCTTTAAGAATTTTCTACGGTTTGTTGTAATCCACACAGTCAAAGGCTTTAGCAGAGTCAATGAAGTAGAAGTAGCTGTTTTTCTGGAAGTCCCTTGCTCTCTGCATGATCCAGTTAATGTTGGCAATTTGATCTCTGATTCCTCTGTCTTTTCAAAATCCAGCTTGAACATCTGAAAGTTCTTAGTTCCCGTGCTGCTGAAGCCTAGCTTGAAGGATTTTGAACGTGACCTTGCTAGCATGTGAAATAAGTGCAACTGTATAGTAGTTTGAACATTCTTTGGCATTAGCCTTCTTTGAGATTGGAATGAAAAATGACCTTTTCCTATCCACTGCCACTGCTGAGTTTTCTAAATTTGCTAACATATTGAGTACAGCACTTTAAGAGCATCATCTTTTAGGATTTGAAATAGCTCAGCTGGAATTCCATCACCTCCACTAGCTTTGTTTGTCGTAAATATTTCCTAAGGCCCACTTGATTTCACACTCCAGGATGTGCTCTAGGTGAGTGGCTACACTATCGTGGTCGTACAGTCATTAAGACCTTTTTTTGTCTCGTTCTTCTGTGTATTCTTGCCACCTCTTCTTAATCTCTTCTGCTTCAGTTAAGTCCTTACCTTTTCTGTCCTTCATTGTGCCCATCCTTGCATGAAATATTCCCTTGACATTTGCAATTTTCTTGAAGAATTCTCTAGTCTTTTCTATTCTATTGTTTTCCTCTATTTCGTTGCATTGCTTATTTAAGAAGCCCTTCTTACCTCTTCTCACTGTTCTCCTGAACTTTGTATTCAGTTGGTTCTATCTTTCCCTTTCTCCCTTGCCTTTCGCGTCTCTTCTTTCCTTAGCTATTTGTAAACCTTCCTTACACACCACTTTGTCTTCTTGCATTTCTTTTTCTGTGGGATGGCTTTAGCCATCACCTCATGTACAATGTTATGAACTTCCATCTGTAGTTCTTTAGGCACTCTGTCTACCAGATCTAATACTTTTAATTTATTCTTGAACCCTACTGCATAATCATAAGGTATTCATTGGAAAAGACTGATTCTAGGAAAGATTGAAGGCAAAAGGAAAGGGGATAGCAGAGGTTGAAATGGTTAGATAGCATCACCAACTCAATGGACATAAATTTGAGCAAACTCTGGGAGACAGTGGAGGACAGAGGAGCCTGGCATGCTGCAGTCCATGGAGTCACAAAGAGTTGGACACGACTTAGCAGCTGAAAAACAACAGCAGTCGATACTTTTACCTTTGAATTGTTATATTATTTTACTAAGATGTTCATAGCAAAATACCACAGACTGGGTGGCTTATATAACAGGAATTAATTTTTTCACAGTTTTGGAAGCTAGAAGCCCAAAATCGAGTTGTCAGCAGGCTTGGTTTCTCCTGAGGCCTGTCTTCTCGGCTTGCAGATAGTTCTCTCCTTACTCTGTCCTCACGTAGCCTTTTCTCTGTGTGAACATATCCTTTGTGTCTCTTTGTGTGTCCAAATATCGTCTCATAATGATACCAGTCAGATGGATTTAGGGCCCATTCTAAGGAACACATTTTAACTTAATCACCTCTTTAAAGACCATATGTCCATGTGTAGTCACATTCCGAAGCAGAGGATGTTAGGACTTCCACATCTGAATTTTGAGGTGCCACAACTCGGTTCATAACACTCCACCCTTGAGATACCTAAATTTCATGTCCATCTCACATGCAGATTACTTTTACCTCTATCTCAACAGCCTAAAGTCTTAACCCACCACAGTTCAACCCTAAGTCCCATGTCTAAATAGTATCTAAATCAAGTATAGGGGAGACTCAAGAGATGCTTGATCTTGAAGCAAAATTCCTTTCCAGTGGTGAAACTGTGAAACCAGATAAGTTATCTGCTTACCAAATGTAATAGTAAGACAGGCATAGCATAGACAGTCTTATTTCAGCTGGAAGAAATTGGAAAGAGGAAAGGTGCCAAGGTTTATTGTTGTTGTTCAGGTGGTCAGTCACGTCCAACTCTTTGTGACCCTATGGACTGTATCCCACCTGGCTCCTCTGTCCATGGGATTTTCCAGATAAGAATACTGGAGTGGGCTGCCATTTCCTACTCCAGAGGATCTCCCCGACCCAGGGATCGAACTGGCATCTCCTGTGCATCTCCTGCACTGGCAGACAGATTCTTTACCACTGAGCTGTCAAGGGTCATAAGCAAGTCTAAAACCTAGACAAAAAATTCCATTAGATTTCAAAGATTAAGAATAATCCTGTTTGGTTCAATGCTCTGTCCTCCAGGCTCACAGGGATGGAAGCTCTACCTTCTGGATCTGTTGGGGTAGCAGCCCCACTCATGAGGTCCCAGGCCTGACTCGTTGAAGCCAAGGAGGAGATAGTCCCAGCTTTGGGGTTATTTCTACCTTTTCTTGAAGGATAACACACGTTCACAGTTGGATATGTCTATTGTCCTGTCCTGTAGAATCCCAGACATCTGACAGTCTTCCTTCACTTTGTCTCATCCCTCTTCTCTTCAGTTGAAGCTGGCAACGTTTCTGATGGTATAACCCCGTCTCTATCCCTAGCTTCTGCTGAGATGGCTGATTAGACCAAGAATCATATCCATAGTCTAATGGAGCGACTGTCTAATCATATACTTTGTGTTCTCTCCAGGGCTCGAACCCAGGTCTTCTGCATTGCAGGCAGATTGTTTACTGTCTGAGCCACCAGGGAACTCAGTGTTTTCTCCAGAATATGTTTTCTCATTTTTTTGCAATATGGATAGACTGAGAATTCCTCAAATCTTAAAGTGTGGTGCCTTTCTACTTACCAATTCCTTCTTCAGTTTTTCTTTCTCTCTTTCACATTTTTCTATAAGCATCAAGGAGAAACTGGGCAATGCCATCAACATTTTGCTTAAAATCTCCTCTGCTCAATATCCACATTTGTCGCTTACAATGTTTACTTTCCACAAAACATTAGGACACAATTCAGCCAAGTTATCTGCCACTTTGTAACAAAAATCATCTTTCCTTCCGGTTCCTACCACATGGTCCTTTTTTCTGAGTTCTCATCAGAATCTCCTTTAGTTTCATATTTCTACCAACAGTTTCTTCCTGGCACACTACACTTTTTCTAACATGCACTTCAAAACTCTTTTAGCTTCTATCCATTCTCAGATACAAAGCTACTTCTATATTTTCAGGCATTCGTTAAAGCAGTATCCCATTTCTCAGTGCCAAAATCCACATTAGTCAGGATTCTGCAGAGAAGCAGAACCAACAGGATGTTTATTTACATTAAAAAATTGAGTCACATAATGGTGGAGGTTTGGTAAGTAAAAAATCTGGAAGGAATTCCCTGGAGGTCCTGGGAGCTTCCACTGCAGGGGGCATAGTTTTGGACCCTGGTTGGGAAACTAAGATCCCACAAGCTGCACAGCATGGCCAAAAAATAAAAAGTAAGAGGCCAGCCAGTTTTTTAGCTGATTTGATGAGGCTTATCTATTATGAAAGGTTATGTGCCCTACTCAAAGTTCACTGATTTCAATGTTAAATTCGTACAAATGATGGAAGAAATGTTCGAATCTTAAGGAATGGGAAGTCATTCTAGGTTATTCATGATTTAACTTAAACTTTATGCTAACCAGAACTCCTGTTTTGTGGCCTATTAAACATACATTGTACATGTGCTTTAACCATTAAAGAAAAGGATGTATTGTCCAGAAGTATGTCATTTGGAATATAAAGATAAATGCTTCCCTTTCTGGGACATCAGTGCTACTACTCCTTCAAGGATAAGGCTCCATTCCCAGGCGCAAATGCCATACTGACTCACTGTGTATGTGCTGATCTGTATTTTTTGTAATCTTAAAGAAATGTACCTCATATTTGATGTTCTTCGTTCTGATAAGACATAAAACTGTTGAAAACTATGCTTTGCTGGAGCAGTTCCACAGAACTTTCTGAGAGGTTGTCACCTGGGCAATAGTCCTCAGTTTGGCTCCAATAAAATTCTCCTCTATTCTTACTATAGATAGGTTTATTGATTATTTCTACACAAAAAAACACCTTCATAGAAACATCTAGAATAATGTTTGATCAAATGTCTTGGAACCATGGTCCAGTCAAGTTCATAAACTTAACCATCACAAATGCTCCCAGAGAAGTCTCTCCAGCCCTGGGAACTCTCCAAGTCAAAAAAACAAAGGGAAGTCCCTGAGATGGTCTTTCAGAGAGCTGTCATACTAGTCAAAGCATACAACCACTATCTTTGAGAATAAGGATTGTACTGTTCCCTGTGGCACTTAGCAACCTTCTCTAGGAATCTTCATGGTTGCTGCTGGTCTGGGAAATGGGGATGGTAAGAGAGTTATTTTAAGTGCCATAGCTCTCTCTTACTAAAATACCACAGCTTCTTTCTTCATTAAACTTTCTTCTGGTTGTTGTGAGATTTTGACTAGATTCCAGAGTTCTGTGAAAGTTGAGTCTGAGTTTTTGCCAGTTTAGTTGCTTTTGTATCAACACATGAACAGGAGTTTGCTACACTACCATTTTGAATAACACTACTTCTCTAAATTAAACCACTTTCATGGACCCCTGAAAGTACCATGGGGCCTAGCCATTGTGACTACTGTACTTAATTGATAAGATGTCCCTATGCCTGCCAAGAATCTTGGTACCTAGAAGCCATTCTGACCCAGCCCTTCCCTAGGAATAGTGAACTTCCTGTCAGCTTCAGTAGTCACAAACATGGGAAGTCAGTTCCCAGCTCTGCCTTTACCTCTATGATCTGGACTAATGGACTTAACTATTCTGAGATTCACTTTTCCTCTTTTTTCCATTTGGGTCTCAGAATGAATTCAATAAATTAAAAAGATAACAAATGTGTGCTAAGTCACTCTGTCGTGTCCAACTCTGTGACCCTATGGACTGTAGCTCTCCAGGCTCCTCCATCCATGGGATTTCCCAGCAAAAATACTGGAGTGGGTAGCCATTTCCTTCTCCAGGGGATCTTCCAGACCCAGGGATCAAACCCACGTCTCTTCCATCTCCTGCATTGGCAGGATTCTTTCCCACTAACGCCACCGGGGAAGCCTGCCTAACCCAATACTGATACTCAAATCTAGTTCCAGTTGCCTCTTCTCACATTCAAATCTTCCACGAGCTGTCTATTTTCTTTCTTGCCACTTTTACGCAGGTGAAATTAGTGGCTGGTAATGGCTGGATAAGGTACTCTTTGAAGAGTATTTGCATTCTCATAAAGGACACTCTTCAGCCCATAGGATTTAAACTTTTCTGATAGAATTAAAAGTCAATTCTTTGGGAGAGAAGCACAGTTTAGGAAGAGGGACTAGTCTCCTTTACAGATACTTTGGGTGTTTGCATGTGTTTTTAATTTGGTAGATGATGATGTTCCACTCTTGCAGAGGATATGAAGCTTGATAAATTAGACACACTATGATGGATATGCAGATATTACGTAATAACTGCCTACAGATAGGGAGGTGTGTGATTTGGGGCACATCGCAGGAAAACTTACTTTTCTCATCTATGAACTGAGGATAATGACGTTGACATGAAAATGTTTTACAAACTCAAACTTAACCAATGTGAGGCAGTGTAATTATTCATTTATATAGTCACCGTTATAAAATCTTAGCTAATAGTAAATGTCTACCCATCCACGCACCACAACTAGAGAACCCATGCACTGCAACAAGAGAAGCCCGCATGCTTCAACAAAGACCCAGAGTAGCCAAAAAAAAAGTTTAAAATGTGCCTTCCCACAAAGCAATAGTCTGAAAACAGTGTCAATGCAAAGAGTTTGTGACTTATACTCATTTTTTTAGCCTTCTTAAAGGAAGACTTTCTCTATCAAATCTCTCCTAGTACAAAAAATGAAACCACAGAATTTTTAATTCCCAGGTCTAATTCCACATACAATTTTTGTGAAATTTAGTTGTTTATATCAGGCTTCATTTTCAAAAAATGTCAAGGCAGCTTACAAAGACAGGGGCTTGATGGTAAAAAAAAAAAAAAAGTGATGAAATTGTAGATAAAAGAAAGTAGAAAAAGTAAGAGTGAAGTTAGTGAAATATAAGGGTAAGGTTGGTATTGAACCCCATATTTAATCCTTCAGAGCACCCTGTAAATCTAGTATAATAATCATCCAGCTGTTGAACACTGCCAGTATTCAGTACATCTTGATATAACTCAGTTTACTGTTGAACAACTGTGACCACTAGAAAGGGCTTTTTCTTAGCATCACCACCATGTAATTTAGCACTTAGTCACGGTCTCCCTAATACTGTCTACCTGATATTTTAATTTAATTAACATTCACTGAGAGTTCAATATGCATCAGAAACTATGTTGATACATTATCTCATTTAATCTTTAAATAACACTGTGAGTGTTTTTAAATCTTCATTTTACAGATGAGTGAAAGTGAGGTCTCAGAGGTTGAATGACCTGCCCGTAGTTACTTTAAGGCAGTCAGCTTAAAATGTTCTTCCTAACATAGATCTTCTGAATCTGAATCCAATGCCTGCACCACTCCATGTCATCTCCCCATAATGTATGGTTTTTTCTCCCCCTGTTGCACTATAAGCTACCTGGGTACTTGATAACAGGTTGCTACCAATCATTGAATAGCAAATATTACACTGAAGTGAATTCAGGGAAATCCTCAGGAATCACCTCCTGACTTCACGGCTATAGGATGTAGTGGGATAGGAATGAGCCCTATTCCACTAGGGCTCTGTCAGCTTTGGAAAAGTAAAACATGTGGAGTATATATATATATATATGCCAAATAAATGATTACTTTCTTGGTTATTTTATGCTTTATCTCCTTCCTTGTATACATATTAGGTGAGGTAAGATTGATGTACAGCTAATCTTTTGAAAAGAAATACAACACAGATTTTCCTGACCCATTGTTCTACCCTCAGTAAGCCAATTAAAGAGTTTATGAACTCTTCCTCTGGAATCTTGCCACAATACACTTCAAAATTGTACAAAAACAAGTGGAAGAAAACATAAATGGAGCCAACCTCTGAGATGGTAACAGGCAGGAAGGCCAGGGGTCTCCAAAGGGAGGAAATAGGGTACAAGTGTCAGACATGTTTTATCTCTCTCTTAAGTAGCAGGAATTCCCTGGTGGCTCAGATGGTAAAGCGTCTGCCTGCAATGTGGGTAGACCTGGGTTTGATACCTGGGACAGGAAGATCCCCTGGAAAAGGAAATGGCAACCCACTCCAGTATTCTTGCCTGGAAAATCCCATGGATGGAGTAGCCTGGTAGGTTACAGTCCATGGGGGGTGGGGGGGTGGGGGGGTGGGGGGGGTGGGGGGGGTGGGGGGGGTGGGGGGTGGGGGGTGCGGGGGTGGGGGGGTGGGGGGTGGGGGGGTGGGGGGTGGGGGGTGGGGCGGGGGGGGCACTCTTTCTACTCCCTTCTGATGTCTAGGTCAGAAGCTTTCTCTATCTCTTTCACACTTTAATAAAACTTTATTACACTAAAGCTCTGAGCAATCAAGCCTTGTCACTGGCCCCAGACTGAATTCTTCTCCAGAGGCCAAGAATCCCAGCACCTTTTGTGGTTCAGCAACGAACTTTCACCTCTAGTGAGGTTATGCTAATAATTTAATTTTGTTTGTAGAATAGCAGATCTGTGGGGAATCCTCTTCTATCTTTCCAGAATACGATTTATCGTTGCCACTCCCAAACACCTGTTTTCCAAGTGACTATCTTAAACTGAGGTGCAGAGTGAAACTTTACTGACCCCAGGTCTCATGGGTCAATTGTTATGTGTTAGTACTTCAAGCTTTTTTAAAATTTTATTTTTTTTAGCCATGGTGGGTCTTTGTTGTTGCACGTGGGCTTTCTCTAGTTGCAGCGAGTGGGGGCTACTCTTCATTGTAGTTGCAGCTCATGGGCCCTAGAGCATGGACTCAGTAGTTTAGGCACACTGGCTTAGTTGCTTCATGGCTTGTGGGATCTTCCCGGACCAGGGATCAAACTTGTATCCCCTACATTGCAAGGCAGATTCTTAACCACTGGACTACCAGGTAAGTCCTAATATTTAGTTTTTAATTCTTTTTGGACTTGATTAAAAGGTCGCAAGAAACTTCAGTCTGTTTTAAAATTAGTTGTTGTTTTTTTTGTTGTTGTTTTGTTTTCAATCTTAAGGCTACCTCTTTCCTCTAATAACATCGTGATGCTTCTTTCACTTTCTTGATATCACTGTGAAATTCGCCTGTCCGAAGCTGAGCTTTGCTTTCCCACTTTCTTGCCTCTGAGCTCATATATTTCTCAGAAATCTATGACCCAGCTCTGGCATTTCAGAGTCTTGCCAAGAGAACCTCACAGACTTCATCTGTCTCTTACTCCCAGTTTCCTCTGATACCACCCTAGTCTCTGATGTCACACATCCTGTGTCTGATCTCTCCTGTTTACCTTTCCAGCTTCACACTAATTTTTTAATGAGAACATTATATTTTATATTCACTTAGTTCCATCCAGTTCAACTCCCTCTCATTTCCTTTTTCTGCCTAGAAACTCTCAATGACCCCTTTTACCTAAACAGTTAATGACAAGAACCCTCTCTGTCAGTCTTCCAGGTCTAACCCTACTCTTTCCTCCATCTTTCTTAGCATCAGGGCCTTTTCTAACGAGTCGACTCTTCACATCAGGTGGTCAAAGTACTGGAGCTTCAGCTTCAGCATCAGTCCTTCCAATGAATATTCAGAACTAATTTCCTTTAGGATTGACTGATTGGATCTCCTTGCAGTCCAAGGGACTCTCAAGAGTCTACTGCAACACCACAGTTCAAAAGCATCAATTCTTTGGCACTCAGCATTCTTTATAGTCCAACTCTCTCAATCATACATGACTATGGGAAAAACCATAGCTTTGACTAGACAGACCTTTGCTGGCAAAGCAATGTCTCTGCTTTTTAATATGCTGTCTAGGTTTGTCAAAGCTTTTCTTCCAAGGAGCAAGGGTCTTTTAATTTCATGGCAGCAGTCACCCTCTGCAGTGATATTGGAGCCCAAGAAAATAAAGTCTCTCACTGTTTCCATTGTTTCCCCATCTATTTGCCATGAAGTCATGAGACCAGATGCCATGATCTTCGTCTTTTGAAGGTTGAATTTTAAGTCACCTTTTCCATTGTCCTCTTTCACTACCCATGACAGAATCTCATAGTCTGCGCTAGAATAGAGTCTGTTCCTTAAGACTACTCCCAGTACCTCCTGTCTGGGGTAGATTTCTGGGGGAAATTGGCGACAGAGATTTGTTTGTAGGTAATTTACAGGGGACATGCTCAGAAGAACACTTCTGAGGGAAGCAGGATTAGCAGAGAAATTGAACAGCAATACAGTCCCAACGGAGAAGGCAATGGCACCCCACTCCAGTACTCTTGCCTGGAAAATCCCATGGACGGAGGAGCCTGGTGGGCTGTAGTCCATGGGGTCATGAAGAGTCAGACACTTACTGAGCGACTTCACTTTCACTTTTCACTTTCATGCATTGGAGAAGGAAATGGCAACCCACTCCAGTGTTCTTGCCTGAAGAATCCCAGGGATGGTGGAGCCTGGTGGGCTGCCATCTGTGGGGTTGCACGGAGTCAGACACGACTGAAGCGACTTAGCACAGTCCCAACAAAGGACTCAATGGCTCCAATGGCCTTTCAGAATTGCCCAAAATTGAAACAGGAAGCCTGACATTTATATACCTACATTATCCCATCAATGTGGGCTATGCCCAGGAGAGTGCATGACCTAAGGAGAGGCAGTTCCCTTTAGACAAGGCCAATTCCCCAGAAGGGGAGATAAGTGTCTCTATCTTGAAAAGTGTGGCAATTCTGGGGAGCACAACACTGCACCTATTACAACAAATTTCTTTGTATATCCATTGCTGTTATCTATTGTCAATCTATATAATTTGAAACTTTTATTTTCTATTATTTCCTTTACTATCTTTACCACAGTCTCTTCTCTCTTGTATTCCTTCTAATTTGTTTATTTTGCTGTCATACTTCCTGGGATCTACTTTGTCTAGACTCCTCCCCCTCTACTACTCTCTGAACTTTTCCTTTACTTTACCCATTATGTTTCTGCCTGTTCTATTTGATTTTTGAAACTAGGCGTTTTCATTTTATATTTGTGTTGTTTTTTTCTGGAGAAAACTTTATGCTGGATAGTTCTGAAGTCCTCAGGGCTTATTTCACCAGAGTGCTCTATGATCTCTTGCTGATTCTATACAGTTTTTTCCACTCACTTGCAATTCAGGGCCTGTAATGACTTCTTTCAATGTTTCAGTTACTCTCAAACCTATTTTCTCAGTTTGATCAAAAAATAATGATGTCTTAGATGACAGTGGTAACTGAATATGAAGAGAATTGGACATTAGGAGAGATATCTTGGTGATATTATCAAGAGGAATTGCTTATGGTCTAATGTAGGAGTGAAGAGGTGCTCTAAAATGGTTTTTGGCTTGGGTAACTGGATGAAGGTTTTATAGAAATGGGGAACACTGGGAGATGAATGACTGATAATGGAACAAGCAGGCACTCTATTTGGCTATGTGAAATTTGAAGTCCCTGTTAGATAGCCAAGTGGATATATCAAAGAAGTAGGTCTGAACTGAGAGGAAAAGGTTTGTTTAGATGTCACTTCCTCTGGGAAGCCTTTCCTGAATACCCACTTCCCATCTCATGAAGCATTACCCTTGCTACCCACAGCATCTTTCATCACTCCCATTGTAGCCTTTATCAAATTTCTACTACAGTTTCTTCTTTATTAGTCCATTTTCTCTGTTAGAATGTGAGCTCTTTGTGGAGCAGAACTTACCTTCTTCATCTTTTTTTTTCTCAAATTTCTTTCCTGGATATATGCTATGAGTCAGTTCTTTTTTGTCCAATGCATGCATATAACCAGGCAGCCAATTACATTTTTCTCCATAGCTACAATCATTGAAAATTAGTTTCTAAATTCAGTCAAAATTTGCCTCCTTCTACTTTCTATTCAGTTGAGGATACACCTATGAAGCTAAGTGTTATTAATTTACTTGTCTGAATACTGAGTTCAATAAGTTGCCTTAAATCATATGTGAAGGCAATGGCAACCCACTCCAGTACTCTTGCCTGGAAAATCCCATGGATGGAGGAGCCTGGTAGGCTGTGGTCCATGGGGTCACTAGGAGTCGGACACGACTGAGTGACTTCACTTTCACTTTTCACTCTCATGCATTGGAGGAGGAAATGGAAACCCACTCCAGTGTTCTTGCCTGGAGAATCCCAGGGACTGGGGAGCCTGGTGGACCGCCGTCTATGGGGTCGCACAGAGTCGGACATGACTGAAGCGACTTAGCAGCAGTAGCAGCATGTGTGTGTGTGTGTGTGTGTGTATGTGTATGTATATATATATATATATATATATACATACATATATATATATATATATATGCATATTAGCCTTTCAAGCCAAGTGAAATGAAGTCGCTCAGTCGTGTCCAACCCTTTGCGATCCCATGGACTGTAGCCTATCAGGCTCCTCCGTCCATGGGATTTTCCAGGCAAGAGTGCTGGAGTGGGTTGCCATTTCCCTTCTCCAGGGGATCTTCCCAACCCAGAAATCGAACCTGGGTCTCCCGCATTGCAGGCAGACGCTTTAACCTCTGAGCCACCAGGGAAGCCCTAATAAAAATCCCAACATTGTTTTCACATGTAATATCTTTTTTCTCCCCCAACATGTAATATCTTAAAAACAATGTCTCCTTAAACATGTTTTTGTATTGTCTTCCATAGCCAAATGTGGATTTAATGTTTATACTAATAACTTTTATCTTGCTATATTCAACACTCAACTCCAGAAGTCGAGATCATTTTTGATTCCTGAATATATATTTAAATATCTCAAAATACTGTTACCTCCAAGTGTTCAGCTGCAGAAGCTGGAAGCAAAGCAAATGTGCCAAAGTACGTAACAGAAAATTTATTTTATGGTCTGGTTAAGATAAAGTTCATTTTTGGCCAAAAAAGCTTTTTTTTGGCCCAAAACACCCACCTAGAAGATTTCAAAACCATTTACTAGAGCAAGTCACCGATAACTTCTCCAAGAATGCAGTCAACACCACATCCTTATCTCTCATCAAACTTGCCACACCAGCAATTTAAATGATTTACCCAGTGTTGACTAAAATTTTAATTTTTAATGTGTGCAGCCAATTTTAATGAATAATTATCTGTTTTGGAAATATCAGAGTAACTTGGTATCTTTGTGAATATTCTTATGATATACAGCTTGAATTCCAACCCTGCAGCTTTAAACACAAAATGGACTTCTGAAAAAGAATTTACCAATTCTAAAAATGCTTACAATTCAGTTGAACTGATTTGTACTTTCTGTGGGAAAAAAAAATGCTACTTTTTTTGTTTGGAAAAGAGAATTTGCTGTTTTGTGACTAATTGACATTCTATTTGCACTACTGTGGTTGTTCTTTCCCCTCTCCTTTCACCAGTATACCAGATATGTTCTTCAAAAAGAGAGGAAGTGATATTGTAACACCAATAATCTTTACTAACAGTCTTGTGGAAAAAGTTAGTTTGGGGGCCATCTAACTCCCTTTTGGACTATTCATTCAATCAGGTATGAGCCCAACCAATCATATTATGCTTTGGTTAATATTTACCATTTTATTCAAATCTCAAGGAAAAAAACAACTATTAAATGCCTTGCCTATAAGGGCTTCCCTGGTGGCTCAGCAATAAAGAATCTGCCTGCAACGCAGGAGATGTGGGTTTGATCCCTGAGTCAGGAAGATCCCCATTCCAGTATTCTTGCTTAGAAAATCCGGTGGACAGAAGAGCCTGGCAAGCTAAGTCCATATGGTCACAAAGAGTTGGACATAAATGAAGTGACTGAGCACACAGCACAAATGCAGATAAATCACCATCTAAATTTAATAGATGTTTTTGCTAGAATTAACATATCAAGGGAATACTATAGCATATTTTTCCTATTCCTGATGACTCCATGTTGGATTTTGATGGTATTTCTACAAGGTCACATAGCAACTTGATGGCACTACTGAGACCAGAGTCCTGGTATTTAGATTCCCAAGCTATTACTCTTTCTACTGTACCATGATGTTCAAATGCTTACAGGTGGTGTTTATCATAAAACATAAATAAGAAAAAAAAAAGAGTAAAAAAAATTACTTTTCACCAGAGTGAAAAAAAAAATCAAGATGAAACAATTTAAAGTTTCATCATAGTCCTCTCTTAATTATAAATTCTTCCTTCTTCAGTTTCAAGTATTTACTTGGTCATGTTTTTTTTTAACTTAAGACTGAGTTCAAGTTTGAATATAAGCTTCTTCTAAGCAAGATGTAGGTGAAATGAAATTATTAAAACTTTTACAGAGATTAGTTTAAGATGGTGGAATAAGACATGAGCTCACCTTCTCCTGCCAGAGCATGAAAATAACAACTAGCTGTTGAACCACCATTGACAGAAAGACACTGGAACCCACCAAAAAAAGATATTCCACATCCAAGTACAACAGAGAAACCACAACAAAACAGTAGGAGGGGCACAATTACAATAAAATAAAATCCTATACCCACGAGGTGGGCAACTCACAAACTGAACAATAATACAAAAGATGTTCTCACACTGTTATGAAGGTTCTAGGTCCCACATCAGGCTCTCCAGTCTGGGGATTTACTCAAGGAACTGGGAATCCCCAGAGAATCTGACTTTGAAGGCCAGCAGGATTTGATTATAGAGCCTCCATAGGGCTGGGGGAAACAGAGACCCTTGGAGGACACAAACAAAATCTTGTGTGCACCAGGACCCAGGGGAGAAGTACAGTGACCCTATAGGAGACTGCGCCAGACCTACCTGTGACTGTTTGAAGGTCTCTTGGAGAGGTCTGGATCAGCAGTGGCCTGCCATGGGGATGGGGGTATTGGCAGCAGCAGTCCTGGGAGATGCATCTCAGCATAAGTCCTCTTGGAGGTCACCAATAGCCCTATATGCTGTTCAAGTATGGATGTGAAAGCTGGACCATAAAGAAGGCTGAGCACCAAAGAACTGATGCTTTTGAACTGTGGTGTCGGAGAAGACTCTTGAGAGTCCTTTGGACTGCAAGGAGATCCAACCAGTCCATTCTAAAGGAGGTCAGCCCTGGGTGTTCTTTGGAAGCAATGATGCTAAAGCTGAAACTCCAGTACTTTGGTCACCTGATGCAAAGTATTGACTCATTGGAAAAAACCCTGATGCTGGGAAAGACTAAAGGTGGGAGAAGGAGATGACAGAGGACAAGATGACTGGATGGCATCACCAACTCAATGGACATGAGTTTGAGCAACCTCTGGGAGATGGTGAAGAACAGGGAAGCCTGGTGTGTGGCAGTCCATGGGGTCACAAAGAGTCAGACATGACTGGGTGACTGAACAGTAACAACAGAAGCATATAGACTCCAGCCGAAAAACTAACAGGCAGGGAGCACAGCCCCACTCATCAGCAGACAATTGGATTAAAGTTTTACTGAGCCCCAGAGCAAGACCCAGTTTTCCCCACAGCCAGTCCCTCCCATCAGGAAGCTTGCACAAGCCTCTTATCCTCATCCACCAGACGGCAGACAGAAGAAGTAAGAACAACATTCCCATTAGCCTCCAGAACTAATACCACAATCATAGAAAGATACAAAAATAAATATAATTATGTTCCGGAAGGAGGAACAAGATAAATCCCAAGAAAAACAACTAAATGAAATGGAGATAGGCAACCTCCCAGAAAAAGAATTCAGAATAATGATAGTGAAGATGATTCAGGATCTTGGAGAAAGAATGGAAGCAAAGATTGAAAAGATGCAAGAAATGCTTACCAAAGACCTAGAAGAACTGAAGAAGAAACAAGCAGAGATGAACAATAGCAGAATAACTGAGGCAGAAGAATGGATAAGTGACCTGGAAGACAGTATGATGAAAATCAATGCTGCAAAACAGAATACAGAAAAAAGAATGAAAAGAAATGAAGGCAGCTTAATAGACCTCTGGGGTAACATTAAATGCATCAATATTCACAGTATAGGTGTCTCAGAAGGAGAAGAGAGAGAGAAAGGACCTGAGAAAATATTTGAATAGATAATAGCTGAACACTTCCCCAGTGTGGGAAAGGAAATAGTCGACCATGTCTAGGAAGCAAAGAGAATCCCAGGCAGGATAAACCCAAGGAGGAATACACCAAGATACATAGTAATCAAATGGACAAAAATTAAAGACAAAGACAAATTATTAAAGACAACAAGGTAAAAAGACAACATATAAGGGAAAACCCATAAGACTGTCAACTGATTTTTCAACAGAAACTCAACAAATCAGAAGGGAATGGAACAATATATTCCAAGTTATGAAAGGGAAGAACCTACAACCAAGAATACTCTACCCAGCAAGACTGTCCTTCAGATTTGATGGAGAAATCAAAGGCTTTCCATATAAGCAAAGATAAATCAGCACACTAAACCAGTTTTACAACAAATGCTAAAAGAACTTCTCTAGGCAAGAAACACAAGAGAAGGAAAAGATCTGCAAAAAATAAATCCCAAACAATGAACAAAATGGTAATAGGATCATACATATCAATAATTACACATTTTGTCAAGTGCACATGGGACATTCTCTAGGGCTGACCACACGCTGGGCCACAAGGCAAGCCTTGATAAATTTAAGAAAGTCAAAATCTTATCAAGCAGCTTTTCTGATCATAACACTATGAGATTAGAAATAAACTTCAAAGAAAACTCTAAGAAACACATGGTGTCTAAACAATATGCTACTCAACAACCATTTGATTACTGAATAAATCAAAGAAGAAATTTAAAAAATACCTAGACACAAATAAAAATGAAAGTACAATGGTCCAAAACTTACTGGATGCAGCAAAAGCAGTTCTAAAAAAGAAGTTTATAGCTATACAATCTTACCTCCAAAAACAAGAAAAATTTCAAATAAACAACCTAACCTTACACCTAAAGCAACTATAGAAAGAACAAACAAATCATAAAGTTAGTAGAAGGAAGGAAATCATAAAGATCAGAACAGAAATAAATGAGAGACAAAACAATGACAAAGATCAATGAAACTAAAAGTTGGTTCTTTGAACAGATAAATGAGATTGATAAACCTTTAGCCAGACTCACCAAGAAAAAAAGGGAGAGGACTCAAATCAGTAAAATTAGAAATGAGGAGTTACAACTGACTCCACAGAAATACCAAGAATCATGAGACTACTATGAACAACTATATACTAATAAAATGGACAACCTGGAAGAAATGGAAAAGGTACAGTCTTCCTAGACTAAACCAGGAAGAAATAGAAAATATGAACAGACCAATCATAAGACTATAGGGCTTATTTCTGGGTTTTCTATTCTGTTCCATTGATCTATATATTTTTATTTTTGTGCCAGTACCATACTGTTTTGATGACTTCAATGAGATATCACCTCACACCAGTCAGAATGGCAATCATCAAAAACTCCACAAACAACAAATGCTGGAGAGGGTGTGGAGAGAAGGGAACCCTCCTGCACTGTTGGTGGGAATGTAAATTGGTACAGCCACTATGGAGAACAGTATAGAGATTTCTTAAAAAAAACTAAAAATAGAGCTACCATATGACTCTGCAAAAAACTGAAAATAGAGCTACCATATGACCCTGCAATCCCACTCCTGGGCATATATCCAGAGAAAAACATAGCCTGAAAAGATACATGCACCCCAATATTCATTGAAGCACTGTTTGCAATAGCTACGACATGGAAACAACCTAAATGTCCATCGACAGAGGAATGGATAAAGAAGATGTGGTACATGTATACAATGGAATATTACTCAGCCATTGAAAAGAATGAAATAAGGCCATTTGCATCAATATGGATGGACCTGGAGAGTGTTATACTGAATGAAGTATGTTAGAGAAGGAGAAATATCATATGACATCCTTTAAACGTGGAATCTAAAAAGAAATGATACAAATGAACTTACTTATGCAACAGGAAGAGACTCACAGACTTAGAAAAGGAACTCATGGTTGCCAGGGGGAAGGGATAGTTAAAGAATTTTGGAAGGCCATGTACACACTGCTATATTTTAAATGGATAAGCAACAAAAACTTATTGTATAGCACATAGAATTCTGCTCAATGTTATGTGCCAGCCTGGATGGGAAGGTGGTTTGGGGGAGAATGGATACATGAATATGTACAGCTGAGTCCCTTCACTGTTCACCTGAAACTATCACAACCATTGTTAATCGGCTATACCCCAATACAAAATGTTTTTGGTGTTAAAAAAAATGAATAAATAAATAAATATTTCCTTACTGGAAAGGAAAACAAAACAAAAAACTTTACAGTGTGATCTCCTCAGAGGTGAAAATTGTTTATTTCCCCTCTCACTCCCAAAATAAAATAATATTCAGGTTGGAAATAATTATTTACAAAAAACAATATATAGAAATTAAAACACTTTAATATAATATAAACATTTACAGAATATAGACTGATTTTTTATCAGTACTTTTTGAGAGAACTCTTTAAAACTATATATCATCTACATTTATTATAGACTGTTTCATTTCCCACTTTCAGAACTAGAAAATACAAAAATACACTGCAAATTATATTGAACAAATGAACAAAAAATCAATCTAAATTGCTTCACGTATTTTCCTTGGAGAAAACCAAGAAACATAAACATAATAGCAATTAAAAATACCACCAACACTAACACAACCCAAACAGAGGATGGATTCTGATGCCTGCTGATTTTCTCATTTAAAATTAATTTTCTCCCATAGGTAAATAATTCACTATCAGAGCAACTGGATGATCAGGAGCAGAGATAGTCTCATGAAGATAAATTACTTTATACGCAGGAAATATGTAATTTTTCTTTCATGTTAAGAAATGAGGAAAAATAACTTGAGGAAAAGGCATATTGAATACTCTTACTTCACTTGGCTTTTGTTAACGGTTAAAGTAACTGTTCACTTAGGGAAATTCAAATAACATGAATGTCATGAAACCAAACTCTTCAACTTATTTCATCAATTCAACCTTAAAGAACACAACTGAAAAGTTCAAAATCCAGGAGAAGACTCGTCCTAAAGCACTGACATGTTTATCTTTTAACTGGCTTCCTTTTCTCTTATGTTCTGACTGTGTTCTTTTGTTCTTCTCTCTCAGAGGTGAGGTTTAGGCTTGTTTGTCTCTTCTTTCAAGTCAATTTCAATTTTTACACACAAAAAACTAAGCTTTCTTGAACTGACACTGACTGTACTCACCTCTCTTTTTCTTCATTGGATGTTTCTGTCTTTGTCTAAATTCCCCCATTCTATTTCTCTTGGGGTAAACAAGGCTAAAAGTTTAAAATCCAAGAATAGACTCATCCCAAAGCATTTCCTCTTCCGTCTTTTCTTCAACAGATTTTTTTTTCTCTTTCTTGTGCTTACGTTCTTCCTTCTCAGAGGGTACACCACGGCTTTTTTTCTTTTTTCGATGCTTAAGCCTTCCTGAACTGACTCTGAATTTA
Organism: Ovis canadensis; assembly: GCF_042477335.2. Taxonomy (NCBI): domain Eukaryota; kingdom Metazoa; phylum Chordata; class Mammalia; order Artiodactyla; family Bovidae; genus Ovis; species Ovis canadensis. The sequence continues at coordinate 135,575,536 of NC_091727.1, forward strand.
TCTCCATCTCTTTTCCTTTCCCCAGTGCCCTTGTGCTTGTCTAGGTCTGTATCCGCATAACTCTTTTTTCTTTTATGCTTGGACTGCTCCTTCTCTGGCCTTTCTTCACCTTTCTCCATGTGCCTTCTTTTCTTCTGATGTTTCCGCTTATGACCTACTTGATGCTCACTGGTATCATTTTCTGAGGAGAGGTGCTTATAAACTTCAGATTCTACACTGTATGTGCCAGAGTTATTATCCTGCTGACTAAGGCTCAGGGGTACTGGTTTTTCTGGGAAACAGTCTCTGGTGGGTTGACAGTAGGTCACAGAGTCTAATCTCTGTTTGCTGTCATGAGTTGGTAAAGGATGAGGTAACTGGTTTTCTTCTGCCTGTGAAATACTATATGATCCTGGGTAAGCCTGGAAATGGAAAGTCTCAAATGGGAGTTTTTGCTCAAACATTCTAGGTCTGGGTCTGGAATCAACCATTTCTCTGTGCTTATGGGTTTCTACAGAGCTATCATTTATCTTTCTGAAAGAAGTCTTTGGCTCTAGTCCTCTGGCTTTCTGCACTTTGATATAATCCTCAAGTTCATCTTGGAAAGAGTTATATGTCCTCTTCGAAGGAGCTGGTAACCAGTGATATACTTGGCTTTCCACTGGTGAAATAGTGTATGGTCGTTGGTAGGTCTGAGAAGTCTCAAATGAATATCTTCGTTCACACATTCTTGGTCTGGGTCCAGAATAAATTTCTCTGTACCCATGGGTTTCCACAGAGCTCTCTCTTTCCTTTCTGAAACAAGTCTTTGGATCTAGTCCTCTGGCTTTCTGCACTTTGATATAATCTTCCAGTTCATCTTGAAAAGAGTCATATGTTTTCTTTGATTGAGCTGGTAAGCAATGAGGTAACTGGTTTTCCACTGTTTGTGAAGTATTATATGGTCCTGGATATGTCCAGAAAGTCTCACATGGGGATCTTTGTTCAAACATTCTATGTCTGGATCTGGAATCAACTGCTTCTCTGTATCCACGGGCTTCCAAAGAACTTTCTTCCATCTTTCTAAAACAAGTCTTTGGTTCTGATCCCCTGGCTTTCTGTACTTTGATGTAATCTGTAGATTCATCTTGGCAAGAGTCTGGTGGCTTCCTTGATTTCTTCACTAGATTGATAACAATGGATTCTCTGAAAATAAGACAGTAGAAAGTTATTGTTACTAGATTATTTTATTTGGAATATTTGCTTTGCTTTCAAAAATACTAGTTTGAAAAAAACAAATACAACAGAAGCCCAAGCAAAATTTTAAAACCTACCTTAATATAAAAGCTATAAATCATGACTTTGTATGTGAAAGAGAAGAAGCAGGAATAGTGACATATCTCCTAGGCACCTCACAATTTTTTATACATAAAAAATTTTCACACTTGGGATGAAAGGGAAGATAGGTACAAAGAAGCAGACATATCTGATACTGTTGTAGTACTTAAAAATGTAAGGCATGTTGGGATGTGTGGGAAAGGACCAATAATATTTAATGCCCTAAAGGTGGTCTGATCTGCATGTCACATTGCTGTAAAAAGTTCTAATTATTAGTTCCTTGTATAGATCTATAAACGTGACAGCTATTTATTCTGGAACTCTGAAATTTTACAAAGAGTGTAAATGAAGGTTAATTTGGTTAGTTATACAATTTAGCTACCTGGTATTCAGACTCAATAATACAAATATTTTCTACCAGAATAATGTAAGTTATACTAAAAGCAACAAAATAAATATACAATTCTTAAGTGCCCCTCTGTCCCACTACTTGACTTATCCAGTCCCCAACTGTAGAGTCAATCTTCTCCTCCTTAAAATAACAGAACAAATTGGAATAAATGTGTACTAAGCTCCTACAATGGGACCTTGCCCATATTTTTATACTTCATTATAACCACTTTATGTCAGGGCTGTCCAAAGTTACTTGGTAGAAAGATCTGGTATTCCAGTTTGGTTCTGTTTAACAGCAAGACCTTTTTTCTTAACCACTATACCTCACTGGAAGGATGACAAATGGATAGCTGAATCTCTGGAACTAGCCAACCTTCCAAGGATTACAGGGATTATTTGAATTATCTGGCTAGCCTGAGAATGATCCTTTAGCATCTTTCCAAAGATGTCTGGACAGGAGGGTTGCCTGTGAGCCAGCTCTTTCAGCACACTATCATGGCTAGAGAACTCCCTAGGAGATGGAACTAGCGTACAGTATGTTACAAATACTACCAATCATACCCAGGATCAACTCTTAGGGAAATAAATGTCTAGAAAGTTTGTAAAATACATGTAAAGATACTTGACAGAACCCCTGTTTTTTTGGTATCATAGAAGCACTTTGGTAAGAAATTCTTACTTAAGTTGATGTTCACTTCCTTGCATATGAGACCGGAACATTTCTAAAGATGTAAAGGTGATATTACAAATACGACAATCGTAGGTTCTCATACTAAATGCTGGAAAAAACAGAGTTCAAGTTAAAAAGGTCAATAGGAATATACTTAGAATCACATAGCTGGACAGTTTACTAGAAATCATCTACTTGAACTTTCCCAATTTAAAGATAAGGCCTAGAGAAGGTAAATGATTTGATTGAAGTCAGAGTCAGTTAGTAACAGAGATAGCTTCTCAGAGCCCATGTCTCTTAAAGTCCAAAATTCTTCACACTACACCAGACTGCCGCTCCAGCCTTGGTCTCTTTAAGAAAATGCTATCTGTTTGTTTATTTCTGTTATGTGAAAGCACAACAGACACTTCAAATGTAGTGTGCCTAATCTATCTTTGCCTCTTAATCCCTCGACCAACCTCTTTTTGTTTGTCCCTAATTTTCTTTCTACCCAACTAAAACTTGAAACATCCCCAAATATTAAAGATTAATAAAGGCAAATGTTTACTCTCTTACCTGAAATCACTGTAATGCATTAGTTTACCAAAAGTGATTTCCATAGCCAGATTTTAGAGAGTTTCAGTGATCCCCACTCTCAAGATAAATGCTGAAAGTAAAATTCTAAAATAAAACTTAGTTACCACTTCATAAGAGTCAAGAACTCTAGAATAGGTATGCTAGTTACCTCTCTATTCTGACTGATAGAACTGGAAGCAGGTGATAGGTTAAGTTTTATTTTCTTAATCTTATCATCCCTCCACTTTCTCTTCAGTCAGAAGATACAAATTAATAAATTTCATTATGCTAAATATAAAAACAATCTCACTCTAAAGAAGAGGCAATAAATTCATGGCTGCAGAGATTTTAGGGTCCAGCAAGGCTATCTTCTTTTAAATCAAACAGCAAATTGATCATTTAAAGAACACTAAATTAATCATTAATAGGTGTATTGGCCATATCCAAGCAAAGATTATTCATAGAAACAGGAAACTACTGTCAAAGGGAAAGAAAGAGCCTGACTTTGAAGCACATGAGGACTATGTTCACTATTGATGTATTCTCTGCGGTGGGCCCAGGAGAGCTCAGCCGGTTACATCAAAGTCTGAATAAATGATTCTTCAAAACTATCCTCTCTTCCTGTGCTGACTTTTGCACTTGCCAAGCCACTTCTGATTATAATTTGGTTTCCTATATTACTGATACCAAAAAGAGGATAATCTAAATGATTTTTTTTTACAAACCTGGGAACTGAAATATCTATTTATGCTCCTACCATAAATCAATAACAGAAGACAGTGAATTAAATTGCAATGTTTCCCAGACTTCTCTGATAAGAATCAATTGGAGTGTGAGTTAAAAATATAGGCATTGAAACATGTATAATATCATATATGAAATGAGTCGCCATTCTAGGTTCGATGCATGATACTGGATGCTTGGGGCTGGTGCACTGGGACGACCCAGAGGGATGGTATGGGGAGGGAGGTGGGAGGGGTTTCAGGATGGGGAACACGTGTATACCTGTGGCGGATTCATGTTGATGTATGGCAAAACCAACACAATATTGTAATTAACCTCCAATTAAATTAAATAAAATTATATTAAAAAATATATAGATCCCCAGACCCCTTCCTCTAGAGAATATGATACATTGGGACAGGGAATTTGTATTTTAACAACACCCCAGCTAATTATTGTCAAAGAATGAGTGGAAAAAACCTTAAAGGAGTGTCTTTCCAGTTCCTTCGTTATTTATCACCATCTTGCAATTTTGTTTTTGGTTTGGGAAGTCCTTCATTTGAGGCTAATCACCTTTGAAGATTCTGGCCTTCTTGCAAAGTTGAGAACTGAATCCAGGACTCTGCATGCTTATAAAATCCCTTTCCAGAGATTATAGCTAACGTTATTTACAAGTGGGAAAATTAAGGCTCAGATTCACTTGGATATGTATTCTGAGGGCACCCAAGTCATGCAAGATAAGTAGGACTCCTGGTTTCCCCTAGACTAGTGGTTCTTAATGTTAGTTACACATTAGAACCATGTGGAGAACTGTAAAAATATTCATGTTACAGCTCAACATAAAACCAATTTAATCAGAATCTCTAGGGGTAGAACTAGGCTTTCTTACTTTTTGAAAGCATTCTAGTTGATTTTTCTGTGCAGACACTGCTAAGCACCACTGCCTAGATGATCTCCAATGATTATAAACAGATTATATTTCAGAGGTTTTACACATTTGTCTAGTGCTTATAGAGTATATATAATGTTCTTTTCAGTTCCTCCTTGGTTTCTTCACAAGTTATATCAGAAGATTATAATACAGGCAATATAGTAGTATAGAGGAGCTGCAGGTCACATATGAAAGACCTAGAAGCAGTTCTGGAAAAGTATGGTCTTCTTCTATTACCTTAGCCCTTGTCTTTTTAACACATTGATATTCTTTTTCTAGGATACAGTCTTCTGAGAAGATAACATATGAAAATGGTGTAAACCCTTTCTGTGAAGACACGAAGCCTATGTATTTGTCTCAAGATAAAAATTCCTGGTCTAACCCTACTGAAACCTGCCTCTACTATTTCTCATATAGTAGAGTCTGTTCCTTTGGCCTGTCAAATTTTGCTCCCCTCAGCCCTGCTAGGATTCCTTGTTTCTACTTCACCCAGAAACTCAAGTTTCTTTGTATCTGGTAACTTTCAAAATCATCCATAACCTAACACATGAGGGGTGGACTTTTCGCCTAATCACAATCCTATCTTATAACTCCCTGGACTAACGTCTTTGATTTCAAAGGAGAGGTTAGGGGAATGCATGTCTTTATAGTCTAACATTATGGTTCTCAATCTTGGCTCTATATTGTAATCACTTGGGGAGTTAATAAGAAAAAGAAAACACTAATGTAGTCCCAGGGATTCTAATTTAATTGATTTGAGGGATGGCCTGAGCATTGGGATTTCTAAAAGATCCCTACATGATTTTAGTATGTAGTCAAGAATAAGAATCATTGGTCTAATATCTTAAATGGGGAAAATCAATTGAGAGCTACATGTAAGCAAAAGTGCAACTTAACATGGCATTTAGCTTATGAAGAAAAATAGAAAATGTACAACTTATATGTTTTAAAATTATGACAGGGAAACGGTATTTTAAGAAAACTAACATTTGTTGAGGATCTATTCTGTGATGGGTATGGTATATACTGCTTCATTTCACCCTTTTTTCAATCCTGTGAAGTAGCTTTATTTTCATTTTATACCTGAGGAATCTAAGATACAACTGGGCAAGTGACTCAAACACCTCTCCAAATCTATGTTTATCCCACTACACGACTCTGCCTCTCAATAAACAATTATCAAATATTGAGGAAAAATATTCATTGGAGTATAAAGCACTGAGAAATATATTTCAGAATAAAATACAATCCCTATCTCAAGGGGCCAATTCAGTTAAGAGACTATAACACAAATGTCAATGAATAGTGAAGCCTATGAGAAATCAGAGGAAGGGAAGAACACCAAGAGTGAGAGCAGTGAGGGAAGGTGTGATGGACTTTGGAGGAAAAGGATTTGAATTATAGGGAAAGCAGGTAGGGCATTCTAGGGGATGGAAATAATATCAGATATGGGAGAGACAGAAATGAGCATACAGGAACAGGAACATCGCTCAGTCGTGTCCGACTCTTTGCGGCCCCATGGACTGTAGCCTACCAGGCTCCTCTGTCCATCGGATTTTCCAGGCAATAGTACCGGAGTGGATTGCCATTTCCTTCTCCAGTGGATCTTCCTGACCAGGGATCAAACCCAGGTCTCCTGCATTGCAGACAGATGCTTTACCGTCTGAGCCACCAGGGAAATAAGCATGGTGTGCTAAATTCAAATAATCTGTTCAACAAACACTAAACACTAAACACCTCTGTGGCACCAAGTATCATGCTAGATGCTAGGGGTATAAGATGAACAAAATGGGCAGGTTGCTCACAAATTCAAATGAGAAACAGATACATGAACAGAGGGTTTCAATCTCATTTCATAAAAGAGAAGAGAAGTATGCTTAAGAGGTATGGGAATTCAAGGAAGCAGACACACTTAGTATAATATGGGAGTCTGAAGAGTGCTACTGAAGGAGATGAGGCCTTAGTTAAATTTGGAAAAATAGTTAATGGTGAAAGGAGTTGAAAAGAGCATAGAAATATTTATAGGCACTTACTGAACTTTGGAATTGTAGAATAAAATATAAGGGGACGGCATGGGAGAGGCAAGAACGTGTCAGATCAAAGAGACTTCCATATTATGCTAAGGAGTCTAGCAGGTGGTGCAGTGGTAAAGAACTGCTTGCCAATGCAGGAGATATGAGTGAGCGGTTTTGGTCCCTGGGTTGGGCACATCCCCTGGAGTAGGAAATGGCAACCCATTCCAGTATTCTTGCCTGGAAGATTCCATGGACAGGGAAGCCTGGCGGGCTACAGTCCATTGGGTCGCAAAGAGTTGGACATGACTGAGCAACTGAGCACACAGAGCACAAGAGTTTAGACTTTTTATTCTGTGGCTGGGAACCCATCAGGTGGTTTAACCAGCATGTAACACGGTCAACTGTGTGTTTTAGAGAAATCTCCTCTCTAACTGCAGTATGGAAGGTAATTTTGAGAGGAGCAAGCCTGGAAGTAAGGAGACCACAGTTACATAAATATACCAGAGCAGGCAAGAGATAACGAGGCATGGGCTAGAAAGGTCACGGTAGGGACTGACAAGAGCAGAGATATTGGTGAAATATTTACCATTAAATCTAACAAAATTTAATGACTGATTAAATATGGGAGATAAAGGAGAAGGAGGAATCTAGAGAGGTCTAAAATAACTCAGCATAGTTTGATGACTGAGTGGGTGATGATCCTAACGGAACTGGAATTTCATAAGGAATACTGTTTAAGGACATGGGAGAATAATCAATGGTGAGTTTGAATTTGGACACACAGAGTCTGCTATATCTCTGAGATTTCCATATAAAGGTGTCCAACAGGCAGTTAGATATGGGAATTTGAAAGGGAAAGGATAGCTTAGAGTGATTTTGGAGAAATCTGAGGATAAAGGGTAGTTAACACAGAGTGGATAAGATCTCTTGAGGACAATGGGTGGGCACAGGAATAGCAACATAATGATAAAAACCCTGGATAGTGTCACTCTTTAAACTAGACGTTAGAGGAGGAGGGGGTCCATGAAAAGTCAGGAAGTAAAGGACAGAGTTGCAAGGATGAACAGGAGAAAGTGATGTCAAAGGAGCTAAGGAAGTAGAGATTTTTAAAGATGAATGTTTAGTGAATGGAGCAAAGATGTCTATTGGATTTAGGCATTCAGAAGTCACAACAACCCTGCGAGGAACAGTTTCAGTGAAATAGTAGAGTGGTGGTGTGGAGGGCTGGGGGGATGTGTGGCAACAAATGGCAGTGAGTTGAGGAGCGAATATCAGTGAGGACAGTAAGAGCATATCTGAAAAATAAGAACACAACAACAAAAACCTTGGCTAAGAAAACAAGGGGCAAGTATCATAGTGAAAGGGAAACTCAAGGTTAAAGGATTATTTGGTTAGGGTAAGATGCTTGGTATCCACATGTGATGATCACATTTTTCTTGATGGCATAAGGAATAAGCTTGTCTGAAGGATGTGAGGAGGGGGAGTGTTGAATAGTAGAAGAAAGTGTTGGAAGGTGGTGTAGGTTTAAAAACTACTGCTGAAAGGAAACTGAAGGAAAAGGAAAAGTACCAAGTAGGACTAAAAGGTCACAGAGATTGGATACTAAGACTCTATAGAAGTATCCAATCTCTAGCCTTATCTAATTTTCCATAGCATCACCAAGTATTCTGAATGTAAAAGTAGAACAGGCAGACTGTGGAATTGATCCTAGGTTGAAATCTTGCTACTAGGTAGCGAGAGAATAACAATGAGGTGTAAGTAAAGCCTTCTAGAAGGTGGTTACAGCATTAAAGTGATGGTAGTGAAAATGCAATGGAAGGGTACAGGTAGGAGAAACAGTTCTAAGAAGACTTGATAAGACTGTGGATGGATAGGATATAGGGGAATTTTGTCAAAGATGCCCTCGAAGATTCAAGTGTAGGTGACTAAAAAATAGTGCTACTACTGGCAAAAACAAAAAACTTGATAAATTCAAGACGGTTTTTGGGAAGATTATTAATTCAATGTTAGGTATGTTGAGTTACAGGTGAAGGTGAGAAAGTAAGTACAACAATGGGGCTATAAATTAATAAAATAAAACAAATACAATAAATAAAAAATACAGACATACTTTAGCTCCATATCGTTATGGTAGCCATTCCTGTGCTAATAAGATCTGGGCTGGATGAAGGACATGAAGAGAGCAGTAAGAATGATGAAGAAACAGAGACAGAGATTAGATAAGTAGAAACACATATAAACAATAGCAGACAAAAAAGAAGGCAAAGACAGCAAGAAGCGAGAAAATAGGTGAAGGGTAAAAATAATTAAAGTGGCACATGTTAAACTGCTTTTGTCTTACTGCTTGCTCACTTATATGGGCTTCTGCTGTTGCTGTTCTTTGAAATTCTCATCAGCTAATTTAAATTCTCCAGCTAGTTTTTTTTTAAATTTTTTTAAAAAATTGGAATATAATTGCTCTACAGTGTTGTTAGTTTCTGCTGTACAACAGTGCTCCAGCTATTTTTAAATCCTCAACGTTTACTGTAATCAAAATGAAATAGCCAAGGCAAGGTTGAAAATCTTTTGAGCTTCCAGTTTCAGAGGCTAATGTAAAATGACTTCAATGACTGGATTTAATTATGCTGATGATCAGCAGCCCCCCCTCCCTGGCCAGATGAAAATTTCACCAAAATCCTCTTTCTCTCATTCTAATAATCTTGCAACTTCAAAGTCTAAAATAACCCTCCTTTCAGAAGTGACCAGAGTACACATATCTCTCAGAGCTGACACACTTTTCAGTTCCAATTTACCCAATGCCGCTAAACTAGAAGCCACTTATTTCAGAGAACTCTCTGCATGGCAACAGGAAAAATAACCTATCAAGTCTGTCGTACCTTCTAACTTCTATGACTTTCAGGAGCCCTACCACTTCTGTTTCTACATTTGTCTAAATCGACATTCTTTAAAATTCTAGATAAAAACACAGATTTCTATGTAACTTTTGGTGAGATGTTGAATCACAATAAGCAGCAAACTTAATAATACAAACACAGGGTTAGCATTCAATAAAGGTTAATAGTTCACTGATTCATATATTAAACTAATCTCTATTGAGGTAGGCCTACTCTGTGCCACTTTCTATCTCTAGGAATGGAAACACAGATGAGTTAGATGAAATCCCCTTCCTCAAAGACCTTACATTCTAATGGGAGATAGACACAGGAAGAGATAATTATATATGTAGGTTAAGGAAGCAGAGAAGACAAGCCTTGAAGGAAGTAAAAAGACTTACAGGGAAGTAGCATGTTAAAGTATGAGTAAGAGTTGGGTCAAGAAAAGAGGGACATGAAGATGTTCCAGGCAAAATGGCAGCATGAAGAGCACAGAGACAAGAAATGGGGTAATCGTTTCTGGAAACTAAAAGCATTTTGCAGGTTCTAACCTACATAGATCACAGCAGGAAGTAGCAGGGAATAAGCCTGGAGGAGGAAGATGGGACAAGATGGTAGAGAACTATGAAGCTTATATTTTTATCCTGAGAAAATAGAAAAATAAGGATTTTTAAGCAGGGAAGTGACATAGAAAGATATGCACTTTAGGTGAAATACTCTAGTGGTTAAGTTGAGGGTGGATTTGGGGAGACAAAATTGATGGATGGAGAATAGTTAGGAGGCTGTGTCAATATTCTTGAACAATGCTTCTCAAAATTTATTGTGAGTACAAACCACCCAGGGAATCTTGTTAAAATGCATAAAATGCAGATTCAGATTCAGTAGCTCTGCAGTAAAGCCTGAGATTCTTTTTTCTAATAAGCTCTGAAGTGGTGCTGATGATGCTGACTACAAACCACACTTTGAATAGCAAAGCTCTATGAAAGATATTGAGAGCTTGAACTAGTATAAGAATTAAAGATTTTAAAATTTAAAAAAAAAAAAGATTAACTATATAAACTCATATGTAAAATAAAAAAAAATACATGAAAAAAAAAAGAAAAGAAGAGCAGGAGATAAGGTAACAGTGATATTCAGAAGGTAAAACAGTCATGGCTTTGTGCTTCATTAGATACAGAAAGTGAAGAAGATGGTGTTGGGGGATTTAAAGTTAACTACAGGTTTCTACTTGGAATGACTGAGTGGATTTGAAATGGCTATGAGGTGTCCAGGTGAAGAGGTAGCTGCTCTTTGGATATATGAGTCTAAAGCTTTACAGAAAGGTCATAAGCATATAGATGAGATAAGAAATCAAGGGAATGGATTAGATTATTTTACACTTTAAGGTCAAGAATGGAATCATGGGAATGCCTACATTTAGGCAATAATATTTTTAAATTAGTTAATTTTTAAGAATTTATTTTAATTGGAGGCTAATTACTTCACAATATTGTAGTGGTTTTTGCCATACATTGACATGTAGGCAATACATTTTTAAAATAGACCCCAAATAAAACAGAAAAGAAAGAGAAACACAAGAAAAGAACACATGCATAAAGAATTACATAAAGCAGAATAGAGCTTCAAGGAGGGAGTAATGAACATTTTTGCATGAAGCAGAAAAGTCTAGTAAGGAAAGAATTGAAAAATAATAGTGAGCAGAGAAAAAGAAGTGGGTGGAAGAGAGAATATGAAAAGGGAATAAAATACACTAGTAGTGAGAAGGTGCCTGTGGGGGATAAATGAAAAAAAAAAAAAAAAAAAGGCTAGACAAGCAAGTGGATCACTCCAGTCAGGATCAGAATCTTTATTGTGCCGGAATTCTTGCCACTCTTCCTAAGTTCCTTTGTTCATCCTCTCTCCTTCCCACTTCTATCAATGCAAATCATACATTTCCTTTAAAAAGATTTTTTGAGTCATTTTATTTCACTCCTCTAGTTATCAAAAATATGTACACAAAAATAAATGGCTGCAGCCTCTTGCAGTGAAGTGCTATTAACCCAAGTAGTTTATAGACTTGCCCTTATCAGGGAAAGTGGTGTATCTTCATTTGTATTCCCAAGAATGACTAGCCTAGCACCCAAGAGACACTTAAGCCATACTTAGTGATTGAATGAAATAACTATATAATACTAATTTAAAATACTTTCTATAAGTACCTATAATATAACATGAAACCATGGTAATTCCTATATTTGATAAATAAGAGTCATTTAAACCTTTCTGGGTCTCATTTTCCAGAAAACCACAGACAAACCTACATGGACTCAAAAGTCCTTACTTACTGAAAATTCTATGATCCCATGAATATTATCAACCTCCTATTCAGTAAGAGTAAAATGGTATATATATATATGCCAGTATGTTTTATAAACTATAAATAAACTTCCTAAGAAAGAAATTTGGGATATTCTTACTGTTTACCATTTGCATCTGATTTTGCAGGAAGAGGTTTCTCTCTTATCTTGTCTACAAACTTCTTTCTAGCTTCATTTCTTTTGTGTTTTTTCCCAACATAATGTTGTTGGGCCATTAATGGACTATTAAAAGAAGCAGGACAGAGCTTGCAATACTTGTTTGGATTATTCAAATCCAAAGCACTGCTGGAAGAGGAAGGCATAATCTTGTCTTTAATCCCACCTGGAGGAGGCTTGACAGCAAGGGGCTTCAGAAAAGTTGACTCTGCAGAGGTAGTAATAGGCACACCTGCTGAAACAGTCATAATGAAAAGTGATCCACATGTTTTCATTATAAAGTATTAGAGAAAGTTAGAGTTCTTTTAAAACCTACTGTCTCTGGACTTTTTCCACACAGCACTGTTGGAGAAAGGTATTCAGGCTAAAAATTATTGAATATAAGTCTGTCACCAAGTGTCTCCAACAAAGATACAGGAAGCAATATTCAGCAATCAATGAAGGCATGAGAGCTGTATTAGGATGGCCCTTGAAATTAGTGAGGGTAAAAGAGACAGGTACCAACTTCTAAGTTGATGTCTTTCTTGAGTAGCATAGTAAGTAGATCATCTATTCAGTGACGTTCATATCAAAATACAGTTTATGCAGTTGTTCAAGGCTATACAATTATATGTTCCCAGAATTACAGTTATTTCAGAGCTCTTTCATGTAGTCTCCTTTCTGAGCCCAAATTTATGAATTTGGGGGACTAAAGATAAGGCTTTACAAGATGCTTTCTTTTGTGTGGTACACTGATTCTGTCCCTCTTGACTGACAGCTGCTGCTGCTAAGTCACTTCAGTAGTGTCTGACTTTGTGTGACCCCATAGACGGCAGCCCACCAGGCTCCCTCATCCCTGGGATTCTCCAGGCAAGAACACTGGAGTGGGTTGTCATTTCCTTCTCCAATGCATGAAAGTGAAAAGTGAAAGGGGAGTCGCTCAGTCGTGTCCGACTGTTTGCGACCCCATGGACCGCAGCCCACCAGGCTCCTCCATCCATGGGATTTTCCAGGCAAGAGTACTGGAGTGGGTTGCCACTGACAGCAGAAAAACAAATATAAAAATCAGAGAGACTAGAATAAATTTAAAAATAATTCATTTCATTTATTAAGAAAACAATGTTTTAATGCTGATGTGGCCTATGCTATGAGTTGGAAATTAATGTAGGTAAAATTGTGATGCCAGGCACGCTTTATTCCTAAAATGTTGAAGCTAGTGAGAATATGGTAAATTATTTACTCCAGAGGATTAATCTTTATTTTTTGTTCTAGCACACAACATTTTCAAAATACAGGCTGGAGCATACTCTGCCACTTCAGGCCAAAAGTGAGATCTGTGGGTCAGTTCTCTCATGTGCTGGTGGCCCAAAATCACTGGAAGGAGGACAGAGCAACATGTTATATAGTTCTCTGGATCTCTGGATCTAACATAAAGTAAGTTTTCAATAACTGCTGATTGATATAGCTAATGGTACTTTTTCTTTACATTCATGGGAAGAAAGGAATGAGCTATCAGGGTAGAAGAAGATTCCATACCACTTTTTTTTTGTCTACAGTTAAAGTCAGAAAATGCTGCAACATAACTTTATTATGGTGAAGACATTGGTCTGAACACACATTATGAGATAATGTTTTGCAAAGTACTAAAGCAAAAAAAAAAAAAAAAGAATGAGATAAATGCCAAGGGGAAGAAGTAAGAAGAAACTATGACTTAATAATTTTGATTAGAAACTGGAGAGCTCAGGTTGCTTATTGTTGTTTCTTTATAGCAAACATGTTTTTATTTGGATTTAATAAACTGAAAAGGAGAGGTCACAACATTTCTTAAAATTTAGCTAGCAATCATGATCTCTATATTAAATGTCAAGGGCACAGAAAGAGATTAACTGAGCAGAAGAACCAAGTTATTGTGGCAGAGTAAAATTCTCTCCAATAAAACATGAATAGCAGAGATGGGAAAAAAATTATAGAGAGACTCTGTATTGAAGCTAAAGAGGTGAATGTCATCTTACCCGTTGCTGGCTGAAATCTTGATGGAGATACCTGATCATGCTCCTCCATTAATTGCTTCAGTTTTTTAGAATGGACTTTCCCCACATAGTGAGACTGAGCAACAACTGAGGAGCTAAAAACCATGTGGCAGAGACCACAAAATTTGTTTCTGTCCACTACTTCACTTCTATGCTCCTGAAATAAGCACAATCTTGTTAGAAAGATTCAATAACTAAGTTTTGAATAACAACACCAACATAGGCCACTCACCTGAAAATTCCTCACATCCATCTTCATTTTCTTACCAGGCACTTCATTTTGTTCCCCAGGCATTTGAAAATAAAACCTAACATTTTGAGCATGTTTTTCACTCTGGAAAAAGATATAATATGACTTTGTTTATTCAACAACACAGGCACCTCAAATTTATACCTCTTTGACTCTGAGGACAGCACCTGTGAGATGGAATATATTTAGTGTGTACCTAGTTTATAAAAAGGTTTTGCATGCTTTCAAGGCCCTAAATCTCAGTTAAAATGAAAATAACACTACAATTTAGAGACCAATAACTTTTAGTTTTTGACAGAAACTCCTTCTGCTGCTGCAGCTAAGTCGCTTCAGTCATGTCCAACTCTGTGCGACCCCATAGACGGCAGCCCACCAGGCTCCTCCGTCCCTGGGATTCTCCAGGCAAGAACACTGGAGTGGGTTGCCATTTCCTTTTCCAAGGCATGAAAGTGAAAAGTGAAAGGGAAGTCGGTCAGTCGTGTCTGACTCTTCGTGACCCCATGGACTTCAGCCTACCAGGCTCCTCTGTCCATGGGATTTTCCAGGCAAGAGTACTGGAGTGGGGTGCCATTGCTTTCTCCGCAGAAACTCCTAGTTTTTGTCTAATATCAAATTTTTCTTCTTCCTTAGTTACACATCTTAGGCAATACACCCAGCTAAAAGACTGCATATTCCAGCTTCCCTTTCAGCAAGATGTAACCATGTGATTATATTCTAGCCAATAAGATGTAATCTGAAATGTTGGGTAGAACTTCTGGAAGTCTCCTAACAGAATGGGGGATGAACTCGTCTCATCTTCTTCTCTCCTCCTTCTGGAATTAAGATGTAAAGGTCATCTAGGACAATGGGGGCTCTTGAGGATAGAGGCTAGCTCATCTGAGTAAAAAGACAGAAAATGCCTAGATCTCTGATAGTGTTATGAAGCTGTCACATCAGCCCTGTATTGCTTACCTCTCAAATTCTTTTCTGTGAGGAAATTAACCTTTCTAGGTTAAGCATATTAAAAAAAAAATCTCTGAACACATATGTAACAAAATACATAATAACCAAAACGTTGATGTCAATAGAAGGGACATATTAATATGCCTGAGCACATACTGTGAGGCAATTACTCTATCTATAGCATTTTAAATTGTGAAGTGTGTGCAGGAATGTAGCTGAAGTACATACCCACTGCCTAGTTGTAATAGATTTTAACATTTTTCTCTATTTCTTTCAGATCTCCTTTTCAAAAGAGGTAAAATTTTACACAAGAAAGTCCTAGCTCCTCATTTCAACAATCGCCTCCTCCTTGGTCTCTCCCCAGCAGGTAACTACTATCTTAAAGTTGTTTTGTATCACTTCCTCTTACTCTTCCTCTTACTCTTTCACCAGATATGCATGCACCTATAAACAGTAATATGTACTACTGTCATTTAAAATTTTTTATGAAAATGGAATCAGCCTATTCCTATCCTTTCAACTTTTTATAACTCAATATTATCTAAGATTTGCCGATATTAATACATATGGCTCTAGTTCATTCATATTACATGCTGCATAACATTCTACTCCATATGCTACCCATCAAATCCCCTAATGAAGCAGTTATGCTTCTGATTATTTTCTTATTATAAACATCTCTGCACTGAACATATGTAAATGCACCTCCTCATATAATGGCCAAGAGTTTCTTTAAAGTAGATACACAGATATGGACTATCTGGCGTATATGAGGGTTTTCAGCTTTAATAGGTAGTATAAAGTTTATCTCCAAAGATGCTGAAGCAGTTTACAACTCCAAATGTAGCATGTATGAGTGTTTTTGACTTCCTATAGTTTCTTAAGTGTTCAGTGCTATTAGGTTTTAATTTTTGCGAGTATGATGGTTTTGATAAGATAGTTCATTATCATTTTAACCTGAATTTCCCATATGATCACCTCTGAAGTTAAGTATCTCTACTCTAGCCTGTTCATATCATTTTCCCATTTTTCTATTGGGTTGTTCCTTGTTTTGATATATAGTTCTTTATATAGTCCAGATACTAATCCTTTGTTAGTTATTGGAATATAAATACCATTCAATCTATGGCTTGTCTTTTAACATTATAATGAGTTATCTGTCATATAAATTCCCCTATCAAGTATCACAATATATTTTAAAGCTACAGTAATAAGGTGAAATTATTTTAGAGACAGGCAAACAGAGTAATATAATAAAACATAATAAGAGAATAAAGTATATATGAAAAGTAGTTTATGATAGAGATGCCACTACAAATCAGTGGGGCAAAAAAATAAATAGTGCTGGAACACCTACTATCTATATGGAAAACAATGTTATCACCTTGCATATATGAAAATAAATACTAGATGGATCACACACATTAAACCAAGAAATAAAACTTTTAACAATATTAGAAAAGAATAGAAGGAAATATTTATCTGGCAAAAATACAGAGAATGGTTTCTTAAACATGTACAAACATAAATACAAAAGGAAATATTAATAAGTGCAACCTTATTAAAATTCAAAAATTTTGCAGTACTATCTTATATTACACGCACAATAAATACTATGCTGAGATAGTCTGACAATATTAACCAAGCTGTATATTAAAGAGAGAAAAAAATCACCTTTACAAGTAGGATATCTGTAAGGAGGTGCTTTCAAATATAGTTTGAAAGTCATGTATAGTTTGAGTTGGTTATTTAACAAGCTTAAACACTAAATTTATAGATGGCACTGGAATTTAAATAAAAAATATGCTATAACATTATATAACATAATGCTTTATAGTCATTATACTATTATAGAAAAGTAAAAAGATGTAATGATAGGACAAAGTGTTCAGAATATGCTCTTATATGAAAAAGCAAGGGCAAAACAACATATACAATTCTCTTTTGTAAAAATGTATATGGGTTTAGAAAGCATACTGGAATCATATAAGCTAAAGGGAAGTTAATTAAATGATGCTTACCCACAAGTGACAGGCTTGTGATTGATTCACATTTTCTCAGAATTTTGTACATTTTCTACACTGAATAGTAAGTACTTCATAAGCCCATAAGAGCTATCCTTCAAATTTAAATTCAAATGGTTCCAACCATGGTTATCACAGAGCTCCTTGATTATGTGTTTCTCTTTATTAACTCTTTGAGCTTTGGGGTGCCAGGATGTGCTAGGCACACTCAAATGTTTGATTTCATTTAATTTTCACAAGAATAGTAAGAGAGATTTTAGCTTCCATTTTGCAGCCTGAAGAAACATGCTCAGAGAGGTAAAGTGACTTGGCCAGGGTAAAACAAAAATGGCTTGACCCTGGTTGAGGTGGTTTACTCACTAAGTCATGTCTGACTCTTGCAAACCCATGGGCTATAGCTTGCCATACTCCTCTGTTCATGGGATTCTCCAGGCAAGAATACTGGAGTGGGTTGCCATTTCTTTCTCCAGGGGATTTTGCCAACCCAGGAATCGAACCCAGGTCTCCTGCATTGCAGGCAGATTCTTTACCGACTGAGTGAACCTAGGTCCTCTCAATCCACAGCCAACACAATCTCACCATCTATAATTATAGTATTAATAGTGGAATCCAAATCAACATAAGGACCGAGATATAATTGCCAATACGATTAGTACTGGGCAAAACAAGATCAGGTGTTTCTAGTCTTTAAAGTAGAACTGGCATTATATTTCTTTTAAGTAAATGTATCTGGTACTTTTGTTAATACAGATACCACATATGACAAAAAATCCAATAGTTGATAATATGATGTAGAATGGGAGACAACACTAAATGAAAGGAAAGAACACTAGATATGAAATCAGAGGAGATCGTCTTTAAGCTTAGTAATGCCAAGATTAGCTATGGTTAATCACTATTCCTCTGGGTTTCAGCTTTCTAATCAATAAGCTAAAGAAGTAAGAACATTAAATATTCCTTCCTTTAGCTCTAGAATTCCATGGTATTGGGCTTAAAAATATGTAGTTAAATCAAGTGCAAGACTAGTTCATTTTGTTTTTATCCTTCATTTACTGTAAAGGAAAATTCTGGAGTTCAGTGAGATCCCTTGATTCACATTAATAGTTTCCTATAGCCTTATAGTTTCCAAGCCTTATAAAACTTTCCTTATATTTACTACAAGGACATGAAGCATACAGTGACTTGATAGATAGAAAGGGAGGCAGAATGATGTGAAGAAAATAAAATATGCTTTGGAGTCAAAAGAGACTGAGTTTAAACCCAAATTTCCCAACTTAAGCTGGTAAATGACTGTTCCTCACTGAGCCAGGCTCTTCATCTATCAGAGGGAAATAATACACAGGATTCTCATAAGTATCAAAACCAGATAACATACGAAGTTTATCTGCTGCATTTAAAAATCTATTTTATACTCCATTCCCATTGTTTTTAACCTACCTCATAATGTGAAATCCTTTGTGATTCAAACTGAAGCACCACTCCACATACATTACAAAAATTATCTGCAAAAAGTTCAGTCTTTTCCTGTTCATTCCAAGTCATATCTATGAATAAAATAAAGGGAAGTGAGACATATATCACATCAATGAATAGTTAGAATACATATCATTTCATGAGATGAGATGAGATGAGTCGCTCAAGTTGTGTCCGACTCTTTGCGACCCCGTGGACTGTAGCTCACCAGGATCCTTTGTCCATGGGATTTTCCACGCAAGAATACTGGAGTGGGTTGCCATTTCCTTCTCCGGGGGATCTTCCCAACCCAGGGATCGAACTCAGGGATCGAACACCACTTCAAATCTGAGTCCTTGTGAGGTCACAGTAAAAGCATTTTGCTTATTGAGTATGCAATTTAATACGAGCATAATAAGCATGCCTCTAATGCAGGATATAGCAAGAGTTATTTAATATGATAAGTCTGTGTGATTTTTAGGTAACATTGGAGCCATAGCTCCAGATAAATGACTGTTTTATAACAAAGCCTTTTTAACGATTACATGGGTACTTGTGCATGCATGCTCAATCAGTCATGTCTGACTCTTTGTGACCCCATGGACTGTAGCTCACAGCCTCCTCTGTCCATGGAATTTTCCAGGCAAGAATACTGGAGTGGGTTGCCATTTCCTACTTCAAGGGATCTTCCTGACCCAGAGATCAAACCCTGTCTTCTGCATCTCCTTCATTGGCAGGCAGATTTTCTTTTTTTAATCACTAAGCCACATGTGAAACACAAAATTCCAAGGGTTGGTTTCTTAATCCTGCCTTTCATTATTGGTGCCCCAAATCATTTTATGAAGCTCACGAAGTTACTGGTACCCCTATAACTTCCCTGGTGGCTCAGTGGTAAAGAATCCATTTGTCAATACAGGAGGGGGGGTTTGATCCCTGGGTCGGGAAGATCCCCTGGAGAAGGAAATCGCAACCCACTGCAGTATTCTTGCATGGAAAATCCCATGGACAGAGGAGCCTGGTGGGCTACAGTCCACAGGGTCGCAAAGACTTGAAAAAGTTGGACAAGACTGAGCAACTGAGCACTCACATACATAATCCTTGAAAAGGCATTGTTATAATACTGTCACTTATGTGGAGCTATGGCTCCAATATTATCCTATTTCCCTGGTGGCTCATACGGTAAAGAATCTGCCTGCAATGTAGGAGACCAGGGTTTGATCCCTGGGTTGGGAAGATCCCCTGGAGAAGGGAACAGCAACCCACTCCAGTATTCTTGCCTGGAGAATTCCACGGACAGAGGAGCCTGGTGGGGTAGAGTCCATGGGATCGCAAAGAGTCAGATACAACTGAGCAACTAACACAAAATCACATGGAACCACAGAAAAACTTTGTCCATAGTAGGCAAACATTTTCCATTGTTATACAAACATTGGCACACTCATTTGGCCAAACAAATCTCGCACAAGGCCCCAAAGTATTATTAATAACATCCACAACTTATGCTGCATTTTTCACTGTAATAACACAAGTCAAAAATTTCTGTATTTACACTTGAGGTCCACATTTCAGTCTAAGCTTCCTAACAGCTACAATGTATTCTGCCAAAATTTATTAGTGTATCTACAAGGTATAAATCACAAAACATCAAAATTTTGCTTGCTGTTTGGCTACTTAAATGAATAAGCCAATACTACACATACTTTCATGGTGAAATGCCCATGACATATCAAATGGATAAAAAATTGTAGAACAATGAATATAATACATTCATTTCCAACACTAAGAAAAATTAAATATACATCACATATAAATATGTGGAAAGATATAAATTAAATTTTAAAATGATTAACTTTGGGAAGGAGGGCCAGAAAAGGATGAAAGGGAGAAAATGTAACATTTTAATTTCTGTACAACTATTTTAATTTTTGCAAGAAGTACGTAGGACTTTCTATTTAAAAACCTTTAAAAGTATTTATTTTCAAAGTTATATTGGATATCTTCAACTGAGCTTTAGTTTTCAGTACCACTGTATGGACTAAAAAGGCTTACTTAAATTGCATGTTCAAGATAATAATAATTGTAACAAGGAACATGTCAAAAACAAGTTGAACAGTTATAAATTTATGCCTATAATGTATATTATCCCCTCTGAATTATATTTAGGTTGTTCTAAAATATATCATTTCTCTAATTTTGACTGTAAAGTCAGCAAGGTAAAGAGTTTAATATATTTCAGGACTTCCCTTAACTACTATATGCAATGAGCACAGTGATAAGATCTTGAACTTCCTATTAAAATTTGTAATAATAAGCAAATATTATCATTTGGTGGCAACATAACTTGTTACAGAGGGGAAGTTTCCATTAAGAAGGCAAAAGGAAACTACTAATTTAGAGGTTCAAGAATTCCTAAGATTTAACATTCACTTCTTTCCTAGATCAAACTTTAATTCCAGATTTCCCTACTTCTAATAGTCAAGGTCTGATAGTGACAGTCAAGTTGGGAAATATGAAGGCTGAGTTTTTTAAACAGTCTTTCATTACTGGTGATCCAAATCATTGCCACGAAGCCCATGAAATTACTGGTACCCCTAAACTTTCCTTTAGAATGGTATTGCCTAAACTTACTGCCTTAGACTCATTTTCTCAAACAAGTTCTTGGTCTGTATTTCTTTATTAAATGGTATGATATCCCAGACTCAAAATCTCAGCCATTACTCGCCACAGCAAATCTCTGTTTCTTGTCCATTCTAACTCATGTTATTTAATATCCATCTCTTCCTTTAAATTTCCCATAACACTACCTGAGTGCAGGCCCTCAATGTCGTGGGCATCATTAAGATTTATTGTTATTTACTGAGGTTAGTTTCAAAATACTATGGTACACATTTTGGAAAAAGATAAAGAAAAAAATAAAGAGTACTTATTGATGGCCTTTGTGTGTGTGTAAACAAGATAATAGCTTACTCTTTTAGTCCTTAAAACAAATCTGTGAGGTAAGTGTTATTTCCCAAATTCTGAAGGTTAGGAAATTAGGATTCACTGAAATCAAGAAAACTTATCACATGCGTTATTCCTTGGAGCTGGAATTTAACCTTTTTATCTTGACCTTTTCCATTATACATACAGAACTGTCCCACATGTTGGAAATGATGCAGCAAGTGAATAACTATTAATTTCAAGAAATTTACAATTTATCAGGGAAGATGTGTATAGAAAGAACTATGATCCAAAGATCAAAATGTCATAAGTGATATAAGACATAAGGTACAATGTATTCCTGCTGAGAAGTTTGGGGAAAGCTTTCTAGAGGAAAACAGGCTTTGAACTTAGCTTTAAACAATGTATAAAATTCAGATAGAAGAGTGGAATAAAGGTACTGGGGGGGGGGTCAAGAATATGATTTCATATTTCAAATATTTTGTTGTTCAGTTGCTCAGTCGGGTCCAACTCTGCGACCCCATGGACTTCAGCACACCAGGCTTCCGAGTCCTTCACTATCTCCCAGAGATTGCGCAAACTCATGTCCATTGAGTCGGTGACACCGTCCAACAATTTCATCCTCTACTGCTCCCTTCTCCTGCCCTTAATCTTTCCCAACATCATCGCATCAGGTGGTCAAACTATTGGAGCTTCAGCATCAGTCCTTCCAATAAATATTCAGGGTTGATTTCATTTAGGGTTGACTGGTTTGATCTCTTGGCTGTCCAAGGGACTCTCAGGAGTCTTCTCCAGCACCACAGTTTGAAAGCATCAATTCTTTGGCCTTCAGCCTTCTTTACGGTCCAACTCTCACATCCAAACATGACTACAGAAAAAACATAGCTTGGACTAGACGAACCCTTGTTGGCAGAGTGATGTCTCTGCTTTTTAATAAGCTGTCTAGGTTTGTCATAGCTTTTTTTCCAAGGAGCAAGCATCTTTTACTTTCATGGCTGCAGTCACCATCCACAGTGATTTTGAAGCTCAAGAAAATAAAATCTGTCACCGTTCCCATTTTTCCCCATCTATTTCCTATTAAGTGATGGGACTGGATGCCATGATCTTTGCTTTTTGAACATTGAGTTTTAAGCCAGCTTTCTGTCTCCTCTTTCACCTTCATCAAGAGGCTCTTTAGTTCCTCTTTGCTTTCTGCCATTAATGTGGTGTCATTAGCATATCTGAGGTTATTGATATTTCTCCTGGCGATCTTGATTCCAGCTTGAGCTTCATCCAGCCCGGCATTTCACATGATGTACACTGCATATAAGTTAAATAAGCAGGGTGACAAAATACAGCCTTGACGTACTCCTTTCCCATTTTGGAACCAGTCCTTTGTTTCATGTCTGGTTCTAACTGTTGCTTCTTGACCTGCATGCTGGTTTCTCAGAAGGCAGGTAAGGTGGTCTGGTATGCCCATCTCTTTCACATTTTCCACTTTGTTGTGATCCACATAGTCAAAGGCTTTCGTGTAGTCAATAAAGCAGATGTTTTTCTGGAATCCCTTTGCTACTTCTATTATCCAACAGATGTTAACAATTTGACCTCTGGTTGCTCTGCCTTTCTAAATTCAGCTTGAATATCTGGAAGTTCCAGTTCATGTACTATTGAAGCCCACCTTGAAGGATTTTGAGCATTACCATGCTAGCATGTGAAATGAGTGCAATTGTGTGGTCATTTGGACATCCTTTGAAATATTTTAGGATGTTTCAAATCCTAAAAGATTATGCTATTAAAGTATTGCAATATTCAATATGCCAGCAAATTTGGAAAACTCAGCAGTGGCTACGGGACTGGAAAAGGTCAGTTTTCATTCTAATCTCAAAGAAGGTCAATGCCAAAGAATGTTCAAACTACTGCACAACTGGGCTCATTTCAGATGCTAGCAAGGTAATGCTCAAACTCCTTCAAGCTAGGCTTCAATAGTACATGAATCAACAAACTGCAGATGTATAAGCTAGATGCAGAAAAAGCAGAGGAACCAGAGATCATATGGCCAATGTCCACTGGATCATAGAAAAAGGAAGGGAATTTCAGAAAAAAATCCGCTTCTGCTTCATTGACTACTTGAAAGACTTTGACTGTGTGGATCACAACAAATTGTAGAAAATTCTGAAAGAGATGGGCATACCAGACCACCTGACCTGCCTCCTGTGAAACCTGTATGCAGGTCAAGAAGCAACAGTTAGAACTGGACATGGAACAATGGACTGGTTCCAAATAGGAAAAGGAGTACTTGAAGGTTGTATTTTGTCACCCTGCTTACTTAACTTATATGCAGAGTACATGACGTGAAATTCTGGGCTAGATGAAGCTCAAGCTGGATTCAAGATTGGCAGGAGAAATATTAATAACCTCAGATATGCAGATGACACCATCCTAATGGCAGAAAACAAAAAGGAACTAAAGAGTTTCTTGATGAAAGTGAAAGAGGAGACTGAAAAAGTGGCTTAAAACTCAACATTCAAAAAACAAAGATCATGACATACAGTCCTATAACTTCATGGCAAATAGATGGGGAAAAATGGAGACAGTGAAAGATTTTATTTTCTTGAGCTCCAAAATCACTGTGGACAGTGACTGCAGCCATGAAAGTAAAAGACACTTGCTCCTTGGAAGAAAAGCTATGACAAATCTAGATAGCTAATTAAAAAGCAGAGACACTTAGTCATGCCCAACTCTTTGTGATTCAATGAACTACACAGTCCATGGAATTCTCAAGGCCAGAATACTTGAGAGTGGGTAGCCTTTCCCTTCTCCAGGGGATCTTCCAAACCCAGGGACTGAGCCCAGTTCTCCCAAATAGCAGGTGGATTCTTTACCAGCTGAGCCACAAGAGATTCATGTTGATGTACGGGAAAACCAATACAATATTGTAAAGTAATTAGCCTCCAATTAAAATAAATAAATTTATATTAAAAAATAATAAACAAAAAGCAGAGACATCACTTTGCTGACAAAGGTCCATATAGTTCAAACTATGGTTTTTCCAGTAGTCATGTATGGATGTGAGAGTCGGACCATAAAGTACACTGAGCGGCAAAGAACTGATGCTTTCGAACTCTGTGCTGGAGAAGACTCCTGAGAGTCCCTTGGACAGCCAGGAGAGCAAACTAGCCAATCCTAAAGGAAATAAACCTTCAATATTCATTGGAAGGACTGATGCTGAAGCTGAAGCTCCAATACTTTGGCCACCTGATGCGAACAGCTGACCCATTGGAAAAGATCCTGATTTGGTGAAAGACTGAAGGCAGGAAGAGATGGGGGCAGCAGAGGATGAAATGATTGGATGGCATCACCAACTCAATGGACATGAGTTTGAGCAAACTCTGGGAGACAGTGAAGAACAGGGAAGCCTGGCGTGTGCAGTCCATGGAGTCATGAAGAGTCAAATACAACTGAGCAACTGAACAACAACAAGGATATGAAGGACAATAATTCAAAGCTTGGAATGAGCCTAACTCATAAATGGCTTCATTAAGGCATTTAGACTTAATTCTGCATTCAAGGGAAAAGAAGTGACTTTAAATAGGGCTATGAGTTAGGAATCAGTCGCAGGCAAAAGGTCATGAAGTTAAACCAGAAGTGGGCAGTAGGCATAGAAAGGAAGAAGCGAATATAAGAGGTGCATGTAAGCTAAGTCACATATGACTCTTTGTGACCCCATGGACTGTAGTCACAGCCTTGTCTAACTCAATAAAACCATGAGCCATGCCATGTAGGCCACCCAAGATGGACGGATCATGGTGGAGAGTTCTGATAAAATGTGGTCTACTGGAGAAGGGAATGGCAAACCACTTCAGTATTCTTGACTTGAGAACCCCATGAACAGTATGAAAAGGCAAAAAGGTATGACACTGAAAGATAACCTCCCCAGGTTGGTAGGTGTCCGATATGTTACTGGAGGAAAGTGGAGAAATAATTCCAGAAAGATGGAGCCAAAGCAAAAACAACACCCAGTTGTGGATGTGACTGGTTATGGAAGTAAAGTCTGATGCTGTAAAGAACAATATTGCATAGGAACCTGGAATGTCAGGTCCATGAATCGAGATGAACTGGAACTGGTCAAACAGGAGATGGCAAGAGAGAACATCAACATTTCAGGAATCAGTGAGCTAAAATGGACTGGTATCAGTGAATTTAACTCAGATGACCATTATATCTACTACTGTGGGCAAGAATCCTTTAGAAGAAATGGAGCAGCCATCACAGTCAACAAAAGAGTCCAAAATGCAGTTCTTGGGTGCAATCTCAAAAACAGCAGAATGATCTCTGCTCGTTTCCAAGGCAAACCATTCAATATCACAGTAATCCAAGTCTATGCCTCAACCAGTAATGCTGAAGAAGCTGAAGCTGAACAGTTCTATGAAGACCTACAAGATCTTCTAGAACTAACACCCCAAAGATATGTCCTTTTCATTATAGGGGACTGGAATGCAAAAGTAGGAACTCAAGAGATACTTGCACTAACAGGCAAATTTGGCCTTGGAGTACAAAATGAAGCAGGGCAAAGGCTAATAGAGTTTTGCCAAAAGAACACACTGGTCATAGCAAATGCCCTCTTCCAACAACATAAGAGAAGACTCTACACATGGACATCACCAGATGGTCAATACCAAAATCAGACTGATTATATTCTTTGCAGCCAAAGATGGAGAAGCTCTATACAGTCAGCAAAAACAAGACTGGGAGTTGACTGTGGCTCAGATCATGAGCTCTTTATTGCCAAATTCAGACTTAAATTGAAGTAGGGAAAACCACTAGACCATTCAGGTATGACCTAAATCAAATTCCCTTACAACTATACAGTGGAAGTGACAGATTCAAGGGATTAGCTGTGATAGAGTGCCTGAAGAACTATGGATGGAGGTTCATGACATTGTATAGGAGGCAGTGATAAAGACCATCCCCATGGAAAAGAAATGCAAACAGGCAAAATGGTTGTCTAAGCAGGTCTTGCAAACAGCTCTGAAAAGAAGAGAAGCAAAAAGCAAAGGAGAAAAGGAAAGATATACCCAGCTGAATGCAGAGTTCCAAAGAATAGCAAGGAGAGATAAGAAAGCCTTCCTCAGTAATCAATGCAAAAAATAGAGGAAAACAATAGAATGGGAAAGACTAGAGATCTCTTCAAGAAAATCTGAGACACCAAGGGAAAATTTCATGCAAAGATGGGCACAATAAAAGACAGAAATGGTATGGACCTAACAGAAGTAGAAGATATTAAGAAGAGGTGGAGATAATACACAGAAGAACTATACAAAAGAGATCTTCACGATCTGGATAACCATGATGGTGTGATCACTCATGTAGCGCCAGACATCCTGAAATGCGAATTCCAGTGGGCCTTAGGAAGCATCACTATGAACAAAGCTAATGAAGGTGATGGAACTCCAGTTGAGCTATTTCAAATCCTAAAAGAATATGCTGTGAAAGTGCTGCACTCAATATGCCAGCAAACGTGGAAAACTCAGCAGTGGCCACAGGACTGGAAAAGGTCAGTTTTCATTCCAATCCCCAAGAAAGGCAATGCCAAAGAATGCTCAAACTACTGCACAATTGCACTCATCTCACAGGCTAGCAAAGTAATGCTCAAAATTCCAAGCGAGGCTTCAACAGTACATGAACTGTGAACTTCCAGATGTTCAAGCTGGATTTAGAAAAAGCAGAGGAACTAGACATCAAATTGCCAACATCCACTGGATCATTAAAAACGCAAGAGAGTTCCAGTAAAACATCTACTTCTGCTTTTCTGACTTCGCCAAATCCTTTCACTGTGTGGATCACAAAAAACTGTGGAAAATTCTTCAAGATGGGAATCCCAGACCACCTAACCTGCCTCTTGAGAAACCTGTATGCAGGTCAAGAAGCAACAGTTAGAACCAGACATGGAACAACAGACTGGTTCCAAATAGGAAAAGGAGTATGTCAAGGCTGTATATTGTCTCCGTGCTTATTTAATTTATATAGTGTACATCATGAGAAACGCTGAGCTGGATGAAGAACAAGCTGGAGTCAAGATTGCTGGGAGAAATATCAGTAACCTCAGATACTCAGATGACATCATCCTTATGGCAGAAAGTGAAGAAGAACTAAAGAGCCTCTTGATGAAAGTCAAAGAGGAGTGTGAAAAAGTTGGCTTAAAACTCAACATTCAGAAAACTAAGATCATGGCATCTGGTCCTATCACTTCATGGCTAATAGATGGGGGAAACAATGGAAACAGTGACAGAATTTATTTTGGGGGGGCTCCAAAATCACTGCAGATGGGGACTGCAACCACAAAATTAAAGACACTTATTCCTTGGAAGAAAAGCTATGACCAACCTAGACAGCATATTGAAAAGCAGAGACTAATTTGCCAACAAAGGTCTGTCTAGTCAAAGCTATGGTTTTTCCAGTAGTCATGTATGGATATAAGAGTTGGACTATAAAGAAAGCTGAGTGCCAAATCAATGTTTTTGAACTGTGGTGTTGGAGAAGTCTCTTGAGAGTCCCTTAGACTGCAAGGAGATCAAGCCAGCCAACCCTAAAGGAAATCAGCCCTGAATATTCATTGGAAGGACTGATGCTGAAGCTCCAATACTTTGGCCACCTGACACAAAGAACTGACTCCTTGGAAAAGACCCTGATGCCGGGAAAGATTGAAGGCAGGAGGAGAAGGGGATGGCAGAGAATGAGATGGTTGGATGGCATCACCAACTCGATGGACCTGAGTTGGAGCAAGCTCTGGGAGTTTGTTGATGGACAGGGAAGCCTGGTGTTCTGCAGTGCATGGGGTTGCAAAGAGTCGGACACAACTGAGCGACTGAACTGAACTGAACTGGACTGTAGTCTGCCAGGCTCCTTTGTTCATTGGATTCTCCAGGCAAGAGTACTGATGTGGGTTGCCATGTTTTCCAGGGGATCTTCCCGACCCAGGAATCAAACCTGCATCTCTTATGTCTCCTGCATTGGCAGGTGTGTTCTTTACCACTAGAGCCACCCATATCTATGGGAAACTAAAGGGTATTATAGCCTGAGCTTAAAACTTGCCATGAATATGATAAGCCTTCATTGCATTTAAGCTTAAGTGATGCTGTTGCTGATCCAAGATGTAGACCTCTGACCTTTTATCCAATTCATTCATCTACAATTACTTGTCAAAAGCAAATTATCCTTTTGGGTATAATATAATGAATATGTTAACTTTAGTGAATCAAAAATTAAAACACAAAAAAATCTAAAATTCAAAAAGAAGACATCAGAGTGATGTTGCATATTAGAGTGTACTTAAAAGGTGTACTTATATAGCACACTTTCCTAATTCAAAGATGATTAAATCTACATTCAAAATTTCAGAAACAAACCTTCAGGTAAGAATCATTCTGAATCAGGGTTTCACATCAAATTCACAGGCACAGCTTCAAAATCAAACATGCTGAATCAAAATAAAGCTCTCTGTGGGTGGTCCCATCCACCCACAAGCCATTCTCATGATCAACCATGCTCGAGAGGACAGGCTCAGATCCTTACCCATAATGACTGTACAATATCTTTTTAGTAAATAAGATGATTTATACAAAAGTTGGTCATCTAGAATACTTATCAAGCTAACAGAGTTGTAGTGTAACATGAAGAGATTTTTTTTAATGAAGGAAGGAAGAAGGGAGGGAGGAAATAAAAAGAAAATATTCTTTGGCACTACTTCAAATCTATTTAAATCTCTAGGATTGAGGACCAAGAATCTGTGTTTGTAAATAGGATCCCTAAGTAATATCTTTAAACAGCCAACCTAGTGATCCTTGTTGAGTCTTCCACCAAGGTAGTTCTCAACCCAGGCTGCACATTATAATCACCTTGGTTGTTTTCAGAACACACTAATGCCCAGGCTCCATCCCAGACCAATTAACTCAAATCTCTGGGAGTGGTTCCTGGCCATAGTTTCGTTTTTTCAAAGCTTTGTGTGTGACTCTGTTGCACAGCGAAGGTTGAGAATCACTGCTATCTTTTTTAGCAGCCAAATTTTTACTTCTTTTTGTTGAACTGAAATCTGTTTTCCTACAGTATAGGGGTTCTCAAACTTTAGTATGCTATCAGAATCACCTGGAAAGCTTGTTTAAAGAGATTGTTGGACCCCATTCTAGGATTTCTGATTCCATAGTCCCAGGATAGGGGGCTCAAGGATGTACATTTTTAAAAAGTTCCCTAGTGATGCTGATGCTGCTGGTCCGGGGACCACACTTTGAGAATCACTATCTTAGAGCTTCCCCTAGTCCTAGTTCTATTCCTTTAAGTCATTGAAAACATACACTTTCTTCTTAAATATTTTTAGAGAATCATAACATCTTTATTCCTTCCCTTCCTCTTGAGCCTCTTTGTGAGTTGACCCCAGTTCTGTCATGCAGCATGATTTGTAGATCTCTAACTAGTTTGACTACATCCATGTCATTCATAAAGTGTAACACAAACACTCAGAACAAACTAATAAAATGAAATCACCTTAATCTTCTAAACTGTGGTAACAAAAAACCCATATAACATAAATTTTACCACCTTAATCATTCTTCAGTGTACAATTCACTAATATTAAGTATATTCTGCTCCTTATTTTGAATATTTCTTCTAGTAGTTCAGCCTAATATTGCTTTACCATCTTTGGGTGGTCAAATCATACTGTTAACTCATGCTAATTTTTTACTAAAATACAAACTTATTTTCCACCTGAAAGTGAATAACCTCTGTACCTCCAGGACATAGTTATATAGATAGGAATTTTTCTGGACCCCCAAACAGATCCCGTATACATTCAGATTTATCTCAGGAGGATTGTGGAAGGTGGCTTTTTACTGAGGGCAATTACAAATGATAGGGTATTGTTTTTCAGAGGTCATGCCATACTACCAATTCTCCTCAAGCTGCATTTCCCCTAAATCTGACACAAATGTAATATCTACTTTCTAAAGGTGCTATGTGAGGCTTGGAGAAGTCAAGCAATTGTCACAAAGTCACACAGCTAGTAAGTGTGAGTCAGGATTCAAACCTAAGTCTGCCCAATATTTCCCTGAGAGCTGGCTCTTAAAAAGACCGAAGTCTTGAATGAGAAACTTCCTCTCTAGGTTTGGCATATATAAGAAACATATGTTTGATTCACACAGGGTGCTAAATAAATATTACTTTAGGCCCTGCTTTACCCTAATCCCCACTCCTTGAGACATGATTTTGGGACATCCAGAAAAAAACGGCCTATAGCCAGCTCTGAAAATAGGAGAGAAAATTGGTGATAGTACAGATGTTTTTCAGGGGGAAGGCCAACGTCAGGAAGCAGATGTTAAATTAGGAGTCAGATGAGTAAATGACATCGACTGTGAGGAAGATGGCTGAGAGAGAAACTAATGTTTACTTAACAATCACTACATGCCAGGAACTGAAGTGTTCTCTCAAAGAACTAGACTTCAAGAGCTGGTTCTGATAGGAAGCAGGACCAAGGTATAGCTGAAGAAACTTGGAGATTTCTATCTTCCTCTCTTTTCTTTTCTTCATTATACTCTCACCATGTCTTTTTTAAACTGGTTAGAATAGGAAATAAATGTATTTTTATTGGTTTATTGCTAAAATATGGGCTTATATAAATTTTTAATTCCAAAAGCAATAAGATTGTAAAAAGCACTAGAAAGAGGGAGGCTGTATTACAGACTTTACCCTGTGACTAACTAGCCATATAACTAAGAACATATCACAGACATACCATGTATCAGGTTACCATTTCTGTAATTTCTTTTGTACTTGACTATATCACGGGTTGATGGTCAAGGGAAAAGACTGTATTTTAGAATACATACAGAAGCAAAATTTTGGTGGGGTACTTACAGAAGGACCCAAATAACTTAGCTTTTTCCAAATAATAAGCCTACCAGGAAAGCACAAAAGATGATTTGAAGTATTAAGCAGCTATTCAGTTCATACACACTTTATGGGTCTAAAACTTCAAAAGGTCCCAGTATTTCTTCCCCTAATCCTCCATTATTAGCATCTCCTTGTCTATGTCCTAACCCAAAAGCTGGTTCTTTCTCAAATATTTCTTGGCAATACACACATATTTCTGAGTGTAAGGTCTTAGTCATTATAGCTAGTGTCAGAAAGAAAACATCTTCTCAGCAAACTGAAGTATTATTTTAGTTATAATTTAGGTATAAGTGGCTCAGTTTTCAATTACAAAGAATACACCATATTCACGGCAGATGGTCCTGCATCTTTCAATCTAATTTGGTTGGAGAGCAAGGATTAAAATATAGATAGATTACATATTAGAATATCAAATGAAAAATACTGAATGCTGTGAAATGTGATTTCCTCTTCTGTATGCAGCAAATAAGATGCTTTAAACATAGATGGTAAACATCTCCCAGTTAATCTCAAGTATACTGTTTTAATATTCCTAACATAGCACTTCTGAGATGTTCTTCATTCCCTGACATATTTTGCCTGCTGTCATAATCCTGGAAAAAATATGCATCAGTTCAGTCGCTCAGTCACGTCTGACTCTTTGCGACCCCATGGACTGCAGCACACCGGGCTTCCCTATCCATTACCAACTCCCGCAGCCTGCTCAAACTCATGTCCATTGAGTCGGTGATGCCATCCAACCACCTCATCCTCTATTGTCCCCTTCTCCTCCTCCTTCAGTCTTTCCCAGTATCAAGGTCTTTTCCAGTGAGTTGGCTCTTCACATCAGGTGGCCAAAGTATTGGAGCTTCAGCTTCAGCATCAGTCCTTCCAGTGAATATTCAGGGTTGATTTCTTTTCGGATTGACTAGTTTGCTCCCCTGGCTGTCCAAGGGATTCTCAAGAGTCTTCTCCAACACCACATTTCAAAAGCATCAATTCTTTGGTACTCAGTTTTCTTTATAGTCCAACCCTCACATCCATACATGACTACTGGAAAAACCATAGCTTTGTAAGATTTATACTTTGAATCAAAGCACACCTTAGGGCAGATTGGTAGTGAGATGTTAATGATATATTGGTATACTCTCAAATATGGACTGGGATATAGTGTCTTTGAAGCATACAGGAATTTCTGATGCTGATACCATTTCTTTGTGTTTTAACATAAAACAAAAGCAATGGGGAATAAAGAAGTACTGTCAAAAACTAGGTTCAACATGGGAAGAGAACCTAAGTCTGATAATGGAGTGAGAGCTTAAACTCATAGATATGGAAAAGATTAAGAATAACTTTTAAATATCTGTTTTTTCCAGAATCAGCAAGTTCTATAGAGTGTAGAAATACAGTCAGGTAACAAAAGTTTCAGTTTGGGGCAATGAAAAAGTTCTGGACATGGATAGTGGTGCAGGTGGCATAACATGAATGTCACTGAACTGCACACTTGAAAATGCTCAAAATGGAAACCTTTATATTATGCATATGACAATAAAAAATAAAATATTGAAAAAAATTCAAAGCATCCTTCTTCTCCCTGAACTATGGCATGAAAGGCAGTTGACAACCTGCAGAGCCAACCTGTCACTCAAGAAACTGCATAAACAAGTAATAAACCTTTGTTTTGCTAGCAGTAGTGTGCCTGCATGCTAAGTCGCTTCAGTCGTGTCCAACTCTTTGTGACCCTATGGACTGTAGCCTGCCAGGCTCCTCTGTCCATGGAATTCTCCAGGTAAGAATAGTAGAGTGGATTGCCAGGCCCTCCTCCAGGGGAATCTTCCTGATCCAGGGATCGAACCCACGTCTCTTATGTCTTCTGCATCGGCAGATGGATTCTTTACCATTAGTGCCACAAGTGTAGCGTAGTGTTAGTCGCTCAGTCGTGTCTGACTCTTTGTGACCCCATGGACTGAAGCCTGCCAGGTTCCTCTGTTCATGGGGTTCTCCAGGCAAAAATACTGGAGTGGATTGCCATTTTCTTCTCCAGGGGATATTCCCAACCCAGGGCCTGAATCCTGGTTTTCTGCATTGCAGGCAGATTCTTGACCCAAATGATCTTCTACTGAATAACATTTATGAAGGCTATTTTAAATGAAACAGTGATTTTGTGACAAATTATAAATGGGATCTTATAAAAAAGAGTTCGTGTATTTGATGCTCCTACAATTTTATTATATTTATGTATAGTTTAGCCTTTGGTTACAGAATGAATCAACCAATTTTCTATTAATGAATGTGCTTAATCTCTTTACTTCCTTCCTACAAGGAATGTTTACATGACTTTAGAAAATAAAACTTTCATAATAACTTGGAATGGGAGAAAAAACCATGACCTACAGTACTAGGTAGTAGTAAAACAATAAGTAGTAGAGCATTGGGTAGTAGTAAAAAAAAAAACAAACAGCTTTTGAGTTGGTCAAACAGATTCAAATCCTATCTCTACCCATAACTATATAAACTTGAGAAAATTATTTAGTCACTCTGAGCCAGTTTTTTCATCTAGAAATATATTACCTCTCTCAGGATGTGATGAATATGAAATAAAATAAAAAAATTTTAAGTGTTTAATACACAAAGGCACTCAAAGTATGCTTGTTTACTATTCCAGGAGCTTTGAACCTTGTACTTAATATTACATATAATTGCTTTATTTCAGATCAGAGTAATTTGAGAGATAATCTAGTCTAGAGTTTCTCAATCTTGGCACTATTTTCACTTTGGGCCAGATAATTCATTGTTGTGAGAGGCTGTTCTATGCATTGTAGGATATTTAGCAGCATCCCTGGCCTCTACTCTGGAGAAGGAAATGGCAACCCACTCCAGTATTCTTGCCTGGAGAATCCCATGGACAGAGGAGCCTGGTAGGCTACAGTCCACAGGGTCACAAAGAGTCAGACACGACTGAGCAACTTCACTTTCTTTCTTTCCTTTCTGGCCTCTATTAACTATAATAGAATTTGGTAGCATTCCCCAGTTGTCACAACCAAAAATATCTCCAGATATTGCCACATGTCCCTTGTGGGGCAAAATTATCTCTAGTTTATAACTGATTTAGTCTAATGTCCTCATTTCTAAATGATGAAACTTAGGCCCAGGAAGATTATAGGAAATAAAGGACTGGAGAAGTTAATATTTTAAAGATATGATTCTAGATACAGGTGCATTTGGACCATGGACTTGAGCATTACTAAAATTCCCTGTGTTGACACAAATATATGCAATTTAGATTGTACCAATATCTGCCTTTGGGGGGGGGGGCGGAAAGCAAAGAGGATTCATTTGCCAGAAACTCATTTTTAAAGGGACTTTGTTGGATTGTGTCTACTCCAAATAGCTGCAATATTATGCTAAAGTTCCTGTATACAAAATGCAACTGAGTGTGAAATCCAAATGATCATACTTGAAATTTCCTTCTAGTACTATTAGACAACACCAGACAATTAAGGATGAAATAGATTTTTTGTGACAAAAGAATAACATATATGGCTTGAATCAGAAAAGAATAATGAAATCTGTGCTTATAATTTGGTTCATTCTCTCTAATGGAATTAAAAACCTTGCAAAGAATTTCTCTTTCCTCTGAGGAAAAGAACCAGATCATCACATGTCTTTAGTTCTAGGTAAGAGAAACTTTGTTCACTCCAATTAAATTTTCTTTGGTGATGAGGGTGAAAGAGGAGAGTGAAAAAGGTGGCTTAAAACTCAACATCCAAAAAACTAAGATCATGGCCATCTAATCTCATCACTTCATGGCAAATAGATGGAAGAAAAGTGGAAACTAACAGATTTTATTTTCCTGGGCTTCAGAACCACTGTGGATGGTGACTGCAGCCACGAAATTAAAACATGCTTGCTTCCTGGAAGAAAAGCTATGATGAACTTGCTGCTGCTGCTGCTAAGTCGCTTCAGTCGTGTCCGACTCTGTGCAACCCCATAGACAGCAGCCCACCAGGCTCCCCCGTCCCTGGGATTCTCCAGGCAAGAACACTGGA
Source organism: Ovis canadensis (assembly GCF_042477335.2). Lineage (NCBI taxonomy): Eukaryota > Metazoa > Chordata > Mammalia > Artiodactyla > Bovidae > Ovis > Ovis canadensis. Next base: position 135,611,071 of record NC_091727.1, read on the forward strand.
GTGGGTTGCCATTTCCTTCTCCAATGCATGAAAGTGAAACGTGAAAGTGAAGTTGCTCAGTTGTGTCCGACTCTTAGCGACCCCATGGACTGCAGCCTACCAGGCTCCTCTGTCCATGGAATTTTCCAGGCAAGAGTACTGGAGTGGGGTGCCATTGTCTTCTCCGATGATGAACCTAGATAGCGTATTAAAAAGCAGAGACATCACTTTGCTCACCAAAGTCTGTAGTAACAAAGGTCTGCTGACAAAGGTTTTTCCAGTAGTCATGTATGGATGTGACAGCTGGACCATAAAGAAGGCTGAGCAGCGAAGAATTGATGCTTTCAAACTATGGTGCTGGAGAACATTCTTGAGAGTCCCTTGGACAGCAAGGAGATCAAACCAGTTAATCCTAAAGGAAATCAACCCTGAATATTCTTTGGAAGGATGATGCTGAAGCTCCAATACTTTGGCCACCTGATGCCAAGAGCTGACTCATTGGAAAAGAACTTAATTTTGGGAAAGATTGAGGGCAGGAGGAAAAGGGGGCAGCAGAGGATGAGATGGTTGGATGGCATAACTGACTCAATGGACATGAATTTGAGCAAACTCTGGAAGACAGTGAAGGACAGGGAAGCCTGGCATGCTGCAGTCCATGGGGTCACAGAGTCAGACAGGGCTTAGCAACTGAACACTACCACAATTGATAAGAAGTTTATGCTTATTCAAATTAGGTGACTAATTTATAATTGGCTGTATTTACTAAAATGAATCTTACTTGCATTTCTTACATGACAATAGATTTAGTTGTACAAAACATCAAATTTCCTCAAGACAATTCATCAGATGTTTATGGCAAGAACTAGCTACTAACTGTTTTAATGCTTTGCTGAAGTAAGAATTTCATAGTCCAATTGATCTTGATGCAAAAAAAAAAAAAAGCAGCATTGTAAAGAATGCCTTACATGTTCTATTTTAATAGGGACAAGAATGCAGCAAACCTCAAAAGGGTTGGCTGCAATATTATGAACATATATCTCATTCTTAAGTCACAGATTTGAAATCAGGAGCCATTAAGAAAGCTAAGAAGTAAACATTTTAATTCTACCAGGAGTATATGCACTATATTCTCCATGACTGTACCTTTAGAAATAATCTTTCTCAAACATTCTTGATTAAAATGGATTTTTAAGAAATAGCTGACTTGACCCTTGCAATCTTTAAATACCATCATTATCTTAGGAAAGAATGAGCAGAGCTCAACACTAAGTTGTAGGACACCAGGGAACTGATGTTAACCTTGCCAAGGAGTTTTAACTCTTTATTTCCCCAAAAGGCACACTCCATTTAGGGAGTTTTCAGATAGATTAATTGTGCCAGAAATGCAGATCTGTACCTGTCAGCATTATGAACACTCATAGCTATAATGCTATCTAGTACCTTTATGTTCTCAGATTATAAAATTAGTACCTGACCTATTGGCAAGGGTGGCAAGTTTGGCAAGTTTTATTTACACAGATTATCATAATAAAAAAATAATGAAGGCTTTCTCAGGGCATATTAGCAATTATAAAATGTAATGGAATTAACAAAATAATTGGGAGTGCTTGTTGTATGTTTAATATTTATTGAATATTGAAACTAAATTCTTGACCTTCAAAATCATAAGCACTCTGTGGCTAGCTAGCCCAGCAGTCATGCTTATGAAGTTAGAAACTGAATTCAAGTCCTGTCTAAATTCACTAATTTACTTGATCCATGAAAACTACTTTGCATCAGAAAGTCACCATGCCCCTCATTCCAATAGGTTAGTAAATGAGAATGGATCTGCAAGACTGGTTTCAGGTGCAAAAGAATCAAAGTTCATATCCTAACAGATATATATGATGAATATAATATTAATAAATGTTTATGAATTTAGATGCTTAGTTAATATTTTCACATACTGACACTAAAGAAGAGGATCAGAAACTTAGAAATGGTCATTAACCTCTCTCCAGATATTCCCACCCTGCCAAAAGCAGAGAATTAAAAATTAATTCTAACAGTTGGCTAATTATTCTTCCTTAGTACCAACATTAGATGTATCATATGATTTGCTTTAGTGTGCCTATAATATTTGAGACAATGTGGGCAAAGTACAGATTTACAATGAACAATGGCACAGTCTTGACAGCTTAGAAGTCTGACTAGTTACACTTAAAACTGTCTTTTCCCCAATTATTTTATTTTTACTTTATAATTTTACTATCAAGCACTACTATTGAGCTCTATAATATAGCTACATCTAGGGCTCTATAATATAGCTACGTCTAGTTTGCTTGTATATTCTGGGCACTGAGCCAAGTGTTTGGCGCAGGCCGCGCACACACACACACACACACACACACACACAGCATTCAATAAATTATTCCTGAATAAATGAAAGAAAGGCTATTAACTAGGTTTTCTCATGCTGGCCTTGAAACTTTACTTAAGAACATTAAGACAAAGGAAAGCCTTGTTAGGTAATTGCTATGCAAAAAGATCATTAAGTAAAATGCCAGGATGTCTTCCAATTTAAAACAGAATCTATTTAATAATTTCTTTTTCTTAAAAGGAAGAGGGAAATAAGAGGGTTTCTGTTTATTTTCGTTTAGATTTTTACTATGATCACATGGTAACATCAATACTGGATGAAAACTGTTTTGAGCCATTCATACATTTTTGAAAAAACTTCACTGAATGAAATATGAAGGGTCCTAGAAAATCTCATGACTTGCCCCTTTCCATGAATTTGTTTCTTTGTATGTGTTTTTTCATACGTGTTCACTTGGCATTTATTTGTTGATTTGTTTTTAAGCTGATTGTCCAATTTCCCACTTGGAGCCTTTCAAAGCTTCTAATCTTCCCTGCTTAGCAATTTCTAATCTCCACTGACATTTGCTCATTACCAACCCCAAGACAGATGAAAGCCTCAGGAGTATTGACTATAGTTGAAAATGGATCAACAAAGGTTTTATCAAATAACTTTTAATGGTCCTATCTGTAGTGGATTTGTAATTATCTGCTGCAGCTGCTAAGTCAATCTGAATCTTGACAATTCTTTGCCACTTGTTAGTTATCTAACTAGGACTTCAAAAACAAAACAAGCAAAAGATACTGGCACACCACCAAGAAACATTTTTCTCTCCTCTCCTTTATCCACTATCATAACTGGTGACAATTTATGGCCTCTATAAATATCTAAACAAAAATAACTTGATATCTAAATAGCATTTTGGACAGTGTATCAACTATGTATCATTTAAGTGAAACATCAGGAGTTTTGGTTTGGACTGAACAGTTAATGAAGGATATTTACCCAAAATGAAATGGTAAGAGATAATTTTTAGGTAGCAATTATATTTGGTTTCTCATATCCTAGTAAACTGTTATCAACACTAACAACAAAGATTGTATTACTCACTGAATGTCAGGTCATAAATCTTGGTCAAGGTTTCTATAGTTTATGAACCACTGTTCTAGTGCACAGCCATGGATATGCTATGGAAAGAATATCAATGCAGAACTGCAAAACCACGGTTCATACTTTCAGATCTGAAATTGATCTAGAGTTTGGCTAGTTCAATACCTGTATTTCATAAATGTCAAGATCCAAATCCAGGAAGCTTGAGATCTGTTCAGGGTCAGAAAAATCTAGCAGATAAACTAACACCAGAACCTACATTCAGCAGACTCCTATTTTAGGGCTCTCCTCATTTTTACCAGCTAGAAGTAGTATAGACAGGGTATTGCCACTACTTTCTTAATTTATAACTCTTAAAGTCATTAATACCTGCATATATTCAAAGATACTGCAACCAAGTCAGTCACAGAGCCAGGCAAAAAGCCATCTTTTCCATAAGATGCTGGTCCTAAACCTTACTGTGAAAAGGCCATGTGAATCAAACTGAACTGTGATCTTGACTCCTGAAAAGCTGCTCTCTCCTTCGTGTTGCTTATAGACAGAAACTTTGGTATAAAAACAAAAATTCCAGGAGGTTTCATACTTTGATCCCTGAGCAATTGTGTTTAAGTTCAGGATGACTGAGGACACTAAATAAAAGTCTTTCAAAAGCTGCCTTCAGTAAAAGAGATCATAAATTTAAAAAACATCATGTACAGTGTATTTCTAACTTCTATATTTAGTAAGTGCCATTTATGTAATGTGCCTATGACAAACATTGTACGGGATTTTCTTCTGCTTTGCCATTCCTCCAAACTGAAAGATGTCATAGGTTACGGGATACATCATTTAAGAATGTGAAAATTATTTTTATGGAATACTTTTATTTCTACTTCTAGGAAAAAGTAACTTTGATTATTTTACTCTATTTTGGGGTCCACGATCTTTCACTTTGGAGGCAAATTAGCAGCGAACGGTAACACAGAATATACTGGAAATTAATAACGAAATTTACGATGGCAAAATGCTTTACAGAGATCTTCTGTGGTGGACTCGGTCTTACCCAGATAAGAAGCATTTCCAAAATTGCTTTAAAACACAATTCAATGGCAAATTTTACAGTTTGCTATTAGTAGGCTGTTCACAAATATATAGTACTTCGTGTGAACTAAACACCACTTCGGCCGAAATAGTCACGAAATATCTTATGTTAGGAGTAATGTGTGTTGGTATGTACATTATTTACTAAAGCCAAAACCACCTTAAAGATGGGCACGAAAACCTTGCTTTAGAAGGTTACACCCTCAAATAGAGAAAATTCTGAAATCTGTGCCTTTGCCACTTTTCTTTCCTCAGTACAACCCCCTCCACCAGACCCTACGACTCTAAAATCCAACCGATCCTACCTTAAAGCTCAACATACACTCTAACCTCTCGAAATGTCTAATCCCGGCTCTCCTTAAATACACTACTCTAAGTTTCTACACTGAAGGATGCTGAATGTCCCCAAAGGGAAATTTCCTCCCTCTCGTTTCTTTGGCCGTTTCTCTGTCACCTCTGGCCCCTGTCGCCGTCAGTCCCCCTTCCCTTTCCCTGACCTTCTAGTTCCAGCGCACTTTTCTACCTTGCCCTCTCTCACCAAATCACACCTCGGATTCCTAGAGAGAGCACACTAAAGCGCCCTGGCTGGGAGAGAGATTAAGTGCTTGGGGTTTTTTCCTTCCCTTCGAACTCCTGGCTTGTGAGTACCTGCGTTCCTTTTCCTGGGGGGCCCCATCCTTTTCGGGCAGAAGGAGGTAGGGAAGGCCCTCTCTGCTTCGCCCCTCTGGCACACTCGGGGCTACCACGGCGGGGCGGGGCGGGGCGAGCTTGGCCTTTACTGCGCCACAGCAGGTGGGGGGTGGGGCGGTGGCGGGCCGCGCCCAGTCCGCTCTGGGACAGGCAGAAGAGAGGCAGCAAAGGAGACGGGGCCTCCCCCACAGCCCGGGACGGGAACTCACCTTCTCTCAGGCAAGGGCGGGTGTCTACTTTAAACCTACTGCCCCCCCTCCCCGCCGCCGCCATAGTGGAGCCGCCAAAGCCGCCGCCGCCGCCGCCGCCGCCGCCACAGTCACCGGCAGGCGGGCAGGCAGACGTGGAGGTGGCGGAGGAGGCAGGCACAATCGCTGCCGCTGCCGCCGCCGCCGCCGCCGCCGCGCAGGCGGTGGCGGTGGAGGAGGAGGAGGAGGAGGAGGCGACAGAGACGGTAGCTTCCTGAGGGGAAGACTCCGCTGCCAGCGGTGTGACAGCGCTCGGCGCCGCCGCCATCGCAGCGAGGCGCCGACAATTGCCCTTGCGCCTCACTCCTGTGAAGCTCCTCTTGCCCCGCCTCCCGCTTAGCCCCGCCCCTTAGCCCCTCTTTTCCTTGCCTCGGCTCCAGCCTCTTTCTCGCTCCTTCTCTCCACCAATAGGAACGCTTCAGACCCGCGGGCCACCCCTCCCTTCCCCCCACGGCTTGGCGTAACCAACCTCCCTTTGGAGGGGAAGCGACAGCGGCCAAGGGCAAAGGGCAAAAAGCGCGGGATGTAAAAGCACGTGGTCTTCACACAGTGATGTCTTTTCCGTTGGAGAAGCTAATCTAAAACCAATTTAAAGAAAAGAATGTCTGGAAACCAATTTACTCCATCACCCAAATCGCTCTGAAATATATCTTCTCCCGCCTTTCTTATAGCCCTCAGTGAACAGAAAAATAGCAGAAGCCTTGGTCACGATGCATTTTCATCACGAGCCCGAAAGTCCTGCTTAACTATGGATCTACCCATCTAAATTACAATTAAAAAACTGGAAACCCAGGACCCAACCATATAACGAATATTACCTATTTGAATCTCCTCACCATCTTTCCCCCAAATTCCAAAGAAATAATTATCTTGATTCATATTAGTTATTATTCCCATACTCTTTTTACATATGTTCCAGTACATAGATATATGCCTAAACCATGTTGTTTAGTTTTGTTTCCAAATTTGACAAAAATTTATGTATTTTTCTAGGTAGCATTTTGGGGCTTGTTACTTTCGCTAAAATTTTGTTTCTGAGATTCGTCCATGTAGCTGTAGTTCACTCACTGTCAATGCTGTAAAATATCCATCCATTTCTCTGTTGGTTGGTATGTGTCATGGTGCATCTGTGCAAAAGTTTCTCTTGGGTAAGCTCTCCTTTGCATTTTCACTTCCACAGCCCTATTTCGAATCCTCACTGTCTCTTGTTAGAACTATAGAATTTGCCTCACTGGTCTCCTTTCCTCTGATCTCAAGCCCTCCAATCTAGTTCCATATTCCTGCCATTTATCACTGTCTCGCCTTTGCCTGTTAGATAGTCAAAGGACACAGTTTTGGACTAGTAGTCTCCCCCTTCACTTCCTATTCTGTTCCCCTTCCACTGTCCCCACCTCCCCACACTGCTTTTAATTTATTTAGCAGTATTAAAATCTTCTTACAGATTCCTATACAAGCTGTTATTTCATGATGTAATGCTATTGTATATATTGCGTCTTCTTCCTGAAATGTCCCCTTCCCCTATAATTAGGCATCTTCCTACTGAATCCCTATATACCCCTTGAAATCCAAATAATATATCACCTCTCCCAGGTAACATGTCCTGTCCCTACTTAGCCTTAATTCCACCCTCTTCTGTGCTACACCTATATCATGTGCATATTTTGAATGTGTGCCTCTCTTCTCCATAGACTGGGACCATTTAGAAACAAAAGATAGTTTATTTCTGATTTCTCATGATCCAGTACAGTGAAGTCCTAGGCAAAGGTCAAAAATCAATAGTCCCTAAACCTAGGTCCCTAAGTCCTTAGGTCTGACCCACAGATGTGTTTTAAGTGCACAGTTATTTATTTACTTCCCTGTCAACAATTGAAACATTTGGCATTCCTTACAAAAGAAAAAAAAGTCTCTTAAAAACATTTGAAGATTTAGCAGTATTTGTTGTGCATTCCTAACTGCCAACAACTGGCTGGAGCTGAATAGCAAACTCAGAGACTTGGAGTGCTAGGCTCTTAAGGACATTTTTATGTTGTTTTTGTGGTTCAATAATTTACCCAAGATTACCTGAGTCATTGGGTTTCTCTAATGTTCTTTCCTGTCCTTCTCTAAGTTAGTGCAGCATTTACTCACTGAAGAAATTACTGGAAAGATCACACACAAGAAATATTCCACTGAAACAGCCAGTAGGACAAGGCATGCATAAAAAAGAGTGTAATATATCCCTTCCAGTATAGGAGGGAGAATCCCTCAAAAGCATTGTTTCTCAAAATATGAATCACAGTTCATATGTAACTATATAACTGTATAAGAACTACTCAGTCAGAATCTGGGGAGTGTGCATCCCTCAGGATTCAGTTAGCAAAAGAGAAATTGCACTAGGTTTTTCAAACAAATTATTTAATATAGAGAATCAGGTATTTTTAAAAACTTAGGAAGGTTAGAGTAATAAAACTCAGATGACTTTCCCAGATACTGTCAACTAGTCTTGGACAGTCTTTCCATCCTCTTCTGTGTTCTCCTCTGTGTTGCAGAAGCGGGACATTTCCCAGACTTTTCGGTCAGCAGGATTCTGAATATGGTTTAGGATTCTGAGTATGGTTTAGGTCTCACCAGTGGTACACATTTTAGAATAGAATGGAGGCCATTCTTTACATGCACTCAAATAGATATAAAACATGAGTTTTTGTAGTGGTCTCAACATTCTTCTGCACAGCTTATACCCAAAGGCTTTGGAGGACCTGTAAGGTTAGCAGTGATTTACTTGAACCTGCTGACCTCTGTGTGGTAGTTAACAATTTCCTGTCTTTGGACTATAGCAGCCAACAAATACTAATTAAGATACAGTTACTTCTTCCTTCTTAGGCACAACGGAAACTTTTGTGTTTTCTGTTCAATCAAACAGTAAAAAGAGGGGAGAGGATATTGCCTGACATAAAAGAAAGTAGTTAGTTTTCTCCCCATTCCCCAACTCTGTTTGGTGACATGCAGAAAAGAAAAATGCCACCGAATCTGAGTAATACACTATGACAATAAGCACCTACTTTCCTGTCTTCCTCTACACTTCTCATTGTTCTCTATGACTGTTATGATATTAAGTGAATGGCAAAATAATTTCTTTCACAAGAGAGAGGAGGTGGAATGTAACAAAGAGTGACAATTAATGAAAGCCTCCTATGGGCTAGACTTTTCCCATAATTTCCCAGTCATCTCACAACAGTGATGTTGAATCGGGTTCATTAACCTCATTTAAAGAATGCACTCAGATTCATGGATATAACTAACTTTTCCCTGGTTTTCAATTTAGTGATTGAAATGGTCTGCTTATATCACTGGACCACAGGGAGGGGGACAGTATTGACTGAAATGAGTTTTAACTACTGACTCCTAAAATCACAGACAGAAGATGGGGGTGTGGGGGTGTGGAAGTGGGCCTAAGGTGTAGGTCAGAGTTGCCAAAAAAAAAAAGGAGTATATCTTTGAATATTTGAGAAATCAATAAAGAAAAGCATACCAATAGTTATTTCACTATTTCTATGGTGAAACATAATATGCATTGTTTAGAATAATATGGGGAAATTAAAAATTCTATTGCCAAACACAATACACTTAAAGATATCATAAAATGGAAGAAATAATAGAATACAATTTAGTGGCATATAACTAATGTGATTTACATAAAAATGAATGTGACTCAGAACAGTAATATTCAAATTTATCAACAAATAAATCAAAGGTGAAAACAACTGCAATCAAATATCCAAAGTTTCTCAGTACCAGTAAAATTAAAGAAAAGCAAATAGACACATTGATATTTACACATAAGAGAGACATAAAATAGCATGAATAATGTAACAAAGTTTTAAACAAAAATATATGCATATGAATATACAGATATAAGAATTGAATTATATACAAACACACATACAATGTATCTGCAAAATACTAAGAGTATTTTAGATTTCTCCATTGTTGAAGCAGTAATATAAAATTATGACAACACAAGATGTATCTCATTAAGAATTGATGTTATGTGATCCAATCAAAAAATGGGCCAAAGAACTAAGCAGACATTTCTCCAGAGAAGACATACAGATGGCTAACAAGCACATGAAAAGATGCTCAACATCACTCATTATCAGAGAAATGCAAATCAAAGCCACAATGTGGTACCATCTCATGCTGGTCAGAATGGCTGCTATCAAAAAGTCTACCAACAATAAATGCTGGAGAGGGTGTGGAGAGAAGGGAACCCTCTTACACTGTTGGTGGGAATGCAAACTAGTACAGCTACTATGGAAAACAGTGTGGAGATTCCTTAAAAAATTGCCATATGACCCAGCAATCCTACTGCTGGGCATACACACTGAGGAAAGCAGAATTGAAAGAGACCTGTATGCCCCAGTGTTCATTGCAGCACTGTTTACAGTAGCTAGGACATGGAAGCAACCTAGGTGTCCATCAGTAGGTGAATGGGTAAGAACACTGTGGTACATATACACAATGGAATATTACTCAGCTATTAAAAAGAATGCATTTTTTCAGTTCTAATGAGATCGATGAAACTGGAGCCTATTATACAGAGTGAAGTAAGTCAGAAAGAAAAACACCAATACAGTATATTAACTCATATATATGGAATTTAGAAAGAGGTAACGACGACCCTATGTGTGAGACAGCAAAAGAGACACAGATGTAAAGAACAGTGTGTGTGTGTGTGTGTGTGTGTGTGTGTGTGTGTATGTGTGAGAAAGCGAGGGTGGGATGATTTGAGAGAATAGCACTGAAACATGTATATTACCATATGTGAAATAGATGACCAGTCCAAGTTCAATGCATGAACAGGGCACTCAAAGCTGATGCATTGGGACAACCCAGAGGGATGGGATGGGGAGGGAGGTGGGAGGGGGATTTGGGATTTGGGATGGGGGAGACACATGTACCCCTGTGGCTGATTCATGTCAATGTATGACAAAAACCACCACAAAACTGTAAAGTAGCCTCCAATTAAAATAAATTAATTTAAAAAAGAATTGATGTTATGGAATTGTATTTTTATTAACATGAAAGTTGTCAAATATCCATACAGTTACATGAAAAGGAAGTTATACAGAGACTTTACAGAAAATATATCTGTTTATGTCTAATGTCTTGGTCTCACAGTATACACTTTTGTGTATTCTAATTCTTGTTCTTTGCTCCTTACCCCCATCACATAGATGCACACACACACACACACACACGGAACTTTCTTGTCAGCCTAGAGAGGGTCTGAGAGGAATATCCTACCATGTGACAGCGTCCAGATATGTAACAGAATCACACAATGCTCTTTATGTTACATAAACATCTAGAAAATTTCAGAAGATTCTCACTGTTTGAGAACTATAGGGAAGTGTTTTCCTAAACCTAAGTTTATCTTCCAGAGAAGGCAACAGCAACCCACTCCAGTACTCTTGCCTGGAAAATCCCATAGATGGAGGAGCCTGGTGGGCTGCAGTCCATGGGGTCGCGAAGTCGGACAAGACTGAGTGACTTCACGTTCACTTTTCACTTTCATGCATTGGAGAAGGAAATGGCAACCCACTCCAGTGTTCTCGCCTCGAGAATCCCAGGGACGGGGGACCCTGGTGGGCTGCCGTCTCTGGGGCTGCACAGAGTCGGACACGACTGAAGCGACTTAGCAGCAGCAGCGGCAGCAAGTTTATCTTCTATGATTGGTTAAGGGAGGAGCAGCTTAAGTGTTGGTCGCATAACCACACAATGGAGTTTGGAATCAGGGACAAATTTCAGCACCCCATCTCCACTTGTTTCCTGTGTTTTCCTGACTTCTGATTTTTACGTTTTATGTTATCCATCCTCTTTACATTACCATGCAGTTCTTGCTTTAAGAGACATCAACTGCCCTCTTAGGTCCTATTTAGAGTTGTTCTTTCAGCTATAGACATCTCAGGATTAAAATGACAATGGAGTTTTAAAAAATTAATTGCATAAGTAATATTAATAGTGTATGCTAGCAAATTTTTAAGTTTTAATACTAATCTCACCAGCCAGCCAATAGTTGTTTTCTGGATGTAAAGAATGTCAGAATAAATGTCACTGCTAGCCATTTTTTTTGTTATTACTAAAGGGGGTATTCCATGTGGGCACTTAAAAAACTATTTAGTATTATTACAGAGAGATTTTATGCTGCAGGAAGTGTCTGAGAATTTACTTGATAATATCTACTATGTGTGCGTGTGTCTGTGTGTGTACTAAATAGACCAGATCCAGTCTTTGAATTTCTCTTAAACAGAGCCACTCACCACAAGTCTTTTCTTCAAGAAAGATTTTCTTTTAAAATAGCTACATTGTATAAGTGTTTGGATGAGGATCTGAATATCTTTACAGCGTCTTGTAAAACTACTCAAAGCACCATAGGACATTTACTTCACTAAAATATTGAGTTGACATGACAGAGGATGTGACCTACCTCAGGTCCTACAGAGACTTATGGGTTGGACTATGGGACACACACCTGCTGACTCTCACTTTAACACTCAATCCAACAGACCTACTCCCCTGAGTATTTTGTCTTGTAAGCCTCTAGGGACAGCACAGATGTGAGGTCCCCAGAAGGAAGGATATTGCAACTCTATAGCAAGTTTATATGGTAATAGTTCACAGAGTCCTTCCCCAAAGGGACCTATAGCCTTTTACTTAGCTAATTGTACATTGGGGAACAATTACCCAGGCATATTTAGCCTCTTGGACACTGAGGTCTATTTGACACTGATGCCTGAAAAACCTAAAGTATATTCATGGCTCTCTGAGGGGGAGCATATAAGTTATCTCAGATCTGACTTACTGTATTTCTAATAAGTCTATCAGACAAACTGTTTGTCATCTCCCTGATCCACAAATATATAACTAGAATAGATATACATGGCAGGTGACAGAATCTCCATATTGGTTCCTTAGCCTGTAAGGAAAAAGCTATCATTCTGGGGTAATCCAAGTGGAAGCCTCTGAAACCGCTACCACTCTGGCCAAGAGGGTAAATTTAAAAAGAACATACAAAATCCTGTGGGGAGTGGCAGAAATTCTGTCCCATCCTTAAAGGCTTAGAGGATGTAGTGGTAATAATGCCTATCATTTTCCCTCTTATCAGTCTGAATCATAAAAAATCCAAAGGGATTAAAGAAGACGGGAATAAACCACCACAAACTCAAACAAGTATTAGATCCATTTGCAGCTGCCATATTGGTTGTGGTATCTTTGCTAGAATAGATTTTAAGTACAAAGGACATGGTCACTAATCTAACAAATGACTTCTTTCCAACCTTATCATGAAGAACGCCCAGGCACAGTTCACATTCACATGATTTGGACAACCGAATTAATGTGTGGCTTTGTCCCAGAGATATGTTAACTTTCCAATTCTGTTATAGTTTGAAGAGATATGAAACGTGGACATTCTGCAAAATATTGCTTTGGGCCACTATATAGATGATATCATGTTAACTGGATCAGATGAGAAAGGTACATTTGAGTCCTTAGTAAAACACATAGTGGGAGATAAAACTATCACAGATTCACATCAGTGAAGTGTTTAGGGATCTAGTCATCTTGGACATACACAGACAATCTTATGAACACACAGGATGCATTAGAGCATTTTTGGCCATCCACCAGTCAAGTAGCATGGATGAAACACCTGATAAGCCTCTTCAGGCTATGGAGGCAGCACATTCAAACTTAGAAATACTGTTCTGACCCATTTACCAAGAATGGTAAATGCAATGCAAGAATACCAACTTTGAGCGGGGTTTAATTAAGAAAAGGCTCTGTAGTAGGTCCAAGCTTGTGCGTATGCAGCCTTGCTGCTTGGCCCATATGACCCAATGGATCCTATTGTATTAAAGGTAGGTACATGTAGAGGAAGTAGATGACATGTGTAATTTATGGCGAGCCTTGGCAGGAGATTTACAACATAATCTCAATGTCCTGAAGCAAAGCCATGCCACCTGCAATGAAGAATTAGATACCATTAAAAAAAGACCCCAGCTATGTATCTATCGAGCCTTGATAGATACATAGCACCTGGTCCTTTGACACCAAGTGAATATACAGCTAGAATTTCCCATCATGAGCTGAATACTGTCAGGCCCACAAAATCATAAACTTGAGTGGGTGCAGCAATGATTCATTGTAAATTGGAAGTGGTATGGCTGGTATTAGGCATGGGCAGCTCACAAAAGCATAAACTACTGATGTGGGTGCCAAGGCTCCCAAGTTATCAAAACTGTTTCATCAGAGCCTCAAGTCTCAATTCATAGTTGTGGCCATGGAAGATTCCTTATGACCAGCTTGATGGAGAAACAAACTGATTCATGGATGGGTTGGCCCAGTATGTGGGTAGAAGCTGAAAATAGAATGCTTCTGCACTATGCTTTGCTCTGAGGTAGCCTTGAAAGATGTGCATTTTAAGGGTAAAGCTTCCCAATATGCAGCACCATGGGGAGAGTATCTTGGTCATTCATCTTGGTTTAAAGAGAATTGGCCCAGGGTAAGAATATATATGAACTCAGAGGCAGTGGAAGTTGACTTGTCAAGTTGGTCAGGGTCCTGGAAGGAGAAAGCTAGAATATCCAATACAAGAAATTCTGGAGAGGAGGCATATGGATGACGGATGAATGAATGGGAGCAGGCCCAAAGTGAACATCTTTGTATTGCACATTAACACCCACTAAAGAGAGCTATGACAAACCTAGACAGCATATTAAGAAACAGAGACATCACTTTGCCAACAAAGGTCCATCTAGTCAAAGCTATGGTTTTTCTAGTAGTCATGTATGGATATAAGAGTTGTACCATAAAGAAGGCTGAACACCAAAGAATTGATGCTTTTGAACTGTGGTGTTGGAGAAGACTCTAGAGAGTCCCTTGGACTGCAAAGAGATCAAACCAGTCAGTCCTAAAGGAAATCAATGCTGAATATTCCTTGGAGGGACTGATGCTGAATCTGAAGCTCCAATACTTTGGCCACCTGATATGAAGAGCCAACTTATTACAAAAGACCTGATGCTGGGAAAGATTGAAGGCAGGAGGAGAAGGGGACGAGGGAGGAAGAGATGGTTGGATGACATCACTGACTCAATGGATATGAGTTTGAGCAAGCTCTGGGAGGTGGTGAAGGACAGGGAAGCCTGGCGTGCTGCAGTCCATGGGGTCACAGAGAGTTGGACACAACTGAGCAATCGAACAACAACAACGAAGACCAAGTGGCGCTAGTTGTAAAGAACCCGCCTCCTAATGCAGGAGACATAGGAGATGCAGGTTCAATCCCTGGGTGGGAAAGATCCCCTCGAGGAGGGCATGGCAACCCACTCCAGTGTTCTTGCCTGGATAATTCCAAGGACAGAGAAGCCTGGTAGCCTGCAGTCCATGTGGTCTCACAGGGTCAGACATGACTGAAGCAACTGAGCATGCATGCACACAAACACAAACAGCACCTACCACAGAAGAGATATTAAACAATCACGTAGACAGAATAAACAAGCCAGTTGGCCCTAGCCAGGTCCTGTTAGAAGCCTACTATAGTGAAAGCAAAATGGTTACTTGAAGGGGGTATTAATATAATTAATGAGTTAGATTAATCAATTAATATAGTTAATGTTCATTAATAAAAATGATGTTGGTTATGCATGGGCCCAACAGTATTTGTCTCCTGAATCCATTTCTCTGTTTCCCAGCCCCACTATGATGCTCTGTCTCTCTGCACCATCTTTTGCTTTTGGAGATCAATGGGAAATTTTCTCCTAAATCATACTATACAATAAAATCAGGGGTTAGGAAAAAATATGAAAGAAAAGAAAATGATAAAAATCATTCTTTTCTTTACCAACTCTATTAGGTAATTTATCCTATAGCCACTGAATGTTGAAAATAATGTGAACTGGGACTGGAATGCATAATTGTCTGACTTCAAAGTCTGAGATTTCAACCACTGCACAAGGTTTTCTCTCTCTGTCTTTTCACACACACCCCCTCACACACACACACACACACACACACACACACACACACACAACTTCCTTGAGAGATGAGATACCATTTAGCAAAGAACAAAACCAGTAGAGAATAAAACCAGTACACTGGCTGCTGGAGAGGCCATTGGAGTGAATTCAGGAGACCTCTCTAGCTCCTGGTACCAGCAGCTCACCTTGTAACTCTTTAACAACCTTGCATAAATCCCATCACCTCTCTTCTTACTTCACCTATCAGTATGAATTTCACTTGTCATGCTTCTCATATATCCAGGTTTGTGCAGGAGAAGAACATGAAAATTAGCTGAATGATTTTAATTAAATGCCTGGAGTTCATAACATTGAAGCATGGTGGCACCAAGAGGCTGATAGGGAACAATTACTACCAAGAGCAGAGGCCTTGGGTTCAGTAGCTCTGGTAGGGCTCCACTTTATGAGAAAAATGTGGAAGTGGTTTAAAGCACCACGAATTAACATACTGGTTATCATTTTCCTACAAAAGTGAAATCCAGTTAGCATCGTATCCAGTGAGAGTCCACCCAATTCCCCATCAAATGATGAGTGTCCATTGCCTTAAGAGCCATCAGCTTCCCTCCTGGATTATATATGGTATCTTCCTTCTTTCAGCTGGAAGCCCTTTCACTACACTCAAGTAACAATGAAGTGAAATGAAATGCATTTCTGTCCTTCTTCACCAAACACCAGAATTTAACATGCAAACCAAGATTGCTCTTCCAAGTAGGCTTCCATTCCCATGATACCACACACCCATGCAATAAAAATTGTCATTAATCAAGACATCGATCCCAGGACAACCAGTGTGTGACCCACACAGGAGCACCAGGATCACAAAAACATAGCTAATCCACTCAACCTTTTTTTCAACTGTTTTTCCAACACAAAACCAAATTGTATTTTCCATTTCCAGAACCCATATAATTTACAGAACACAATGCCTTTTCATAGTCCTTTCTCTATTAATATACCACCATATTAGACATTTATGTATATAGCACAGATGACTTATGGAGTTAATTCTCAAATTTTTATTGATCGTACCTTAGGAGTTCTCTTCAAAGACAGAGCCAAGCTAAAGGCAATAGCATTGAATATAATATCATAAAGACTGGATTATGATATCAAGTTTTTCATACAGTGACTATGTTACCCAAGACCTCATCTAATGAAGGAAAATGCTAATACTTCACATCACTGTTATGCTGTAGGCAATAACTGGGATGATTTTTGTCAAGGAGCAAGCACAGTGCCTGGCATAGAGCAGTCATGTAGAGTGCCCTGGTTTTCCCAAAGTATATGGACCATGTAAACTTTCTTCAACCCTTGCAAACACCAGTGGGCACTTATTTAAAGATCAACCACCACAACAAAAATAATTTTAAAATACTACTACTTGTTGGCATTTATTGTGAAAAGTCAGTAGGATAGAAAGAAACAAAAAGAAACATGGTGATCTTAAATCATGTCCACAAACTCTTTGAGGTGAGGTTTGTGGTCCTTCTCCCTGAACCTGGACGTACTTATAACCTACTTTTAATCATTAGAATGTGGCGGAAGTGACAGTGGCAGTTTCTGGGCACAAATCTTGGGTTACTTGCACTTGGAACCTCGTCACCATGCTGTGAAGTAGCTCAGGTCAGTGCAGACACCACATGCAGATGTTCTGACCAGCAATTTCTGCTCAGGTCCCATCCCACAGCTAGTCTCAACTAGATGAGCTCCGATGACACCAGCCCCAGCCATCAAGTCACCATGAACCTCTGAATTTTTACAGCTGAGCCCTTAGATATTGTGGAAAAAGAAAAGCTGTCCCTGTTCTGTCCAGTCCAGATTCCAGACCTGCAGAGTTAGTGAGCAAAAGAAATATTTAATGCCATTACATTCTATGACAATTTGTTACACAGCAATAAATAACCTAAACAGTAGGTATTAAAGTGACTTTGTTATGTGAGGAGAAAGCAGAGTGAAGACAGTTTCTGAATGTGCCCAATGTGACAAACCTTAGGTTTTCTCATTTTCTCCTCCCAGTGGTCAAGGAAGGAAGGTTCTATTGCTCCTATTTTAAAGATGGGCAATGCCTAAGTTACAGGAGTTAAATTACATTTCCTGGGATACTCTCTCTCTCTCTCTCTCTCTCTCTCTCTCTCTCTCTCTCTCTCTCTCTCTCTCTCTCTCTCTCTCTCTCTCTCTCCCCCCCCCCTCTTCTTGTTAGCTGAGAGAGGATCTGAAGTATATGTTTTGTCAAGTGATTTAGTGTTTGGGTGCTCTGCCTGATTTCCTTTACCCCTTCAGTTCAGTTCAGTCGCTCAGTCGTGTTTGACTCTTTGCGACCCCATGAATCGCAGCACGCCAGGCCTCCCTGTCCATCACCAACTCCCGGAGTTCACTCGGACTCACGTCCATTGAGTCCGTGATGCCATCCAGCCATCTCATTCTCTGTCGTCCCCTTCTCCTCCCACACTCAATCTTTCCTAGCATCAGGGTCTTTTCCAATGAGTCAACTGTTCACATGAGGTGGCCAAAGTACTGGAGCTTCAGCTTTAGCATCATTCCTTCCAAAGAAATCCCAGGGCTGATCTCCTTCAGAATGGACTTGTTGGATCTCCTTGCAGTCCAAGGGACTCTCAAGAGTCTTCTCCAACACCACAGTTCAAAAGCATCAATTCGTCGGTGCTCAGCCTTCTTCACAGTCCAACTCTCACATCCATACATGACCACTGGAAAAACCATAGCCTTGACTAGATGGACCTTTGTTGGCAAAATAATGTCTCTGCTTTTCAATATGCTGTCTAGGTTGGTCATAACTTTCCTTCCAGGAGTAAGCATCTTTTAATTTCACTTATTGGTCTAGGTATACAGTATCCAATGTAACAGTACCTTCAAATTAATGGCATGTCCCCATTCTATTATCCCTTTTCTATCCTGGCACAAATCATGCTGCATTGGGTCCTGGATGAAGGGCAAAGAATAGAATGAGGCTCACCAAAAATTTTCTGCCCCTACCCAAAAGTTTATTCTGTATGCCACAAGAATGCTTTCCACAATTCTGCTGTCCTTTCCCAATATGGTGGTTTTAAAGTTTGGTTAACTAGACGTTTTGCTTTCCCTAGAGGGAATAGAAATCTCCACACCTGATACAATACTTACAACTGTCCACACAGTGGATCTTCTGGTGAGGAAAAAAGATCTTGACCTGGTTCTTGGGCCACTATTGTTAAATAGGATATCAACTCTGGATTTACTTCATTACAGTGATACTGAATGAGGAGTCACTATAGGATCTGGGATGACAATGCCTGTGACTCGCATCATATTAAACAGGCACACGCAGCACACCAGGGAGTATAGGCCGAAGGTCCAAAGTTGTGGAACATTCTAGTTCTGCTTGTTCTGGCTGTTCTTTATTTAGCTCATGGTTTGGATATGGGATTCCACCACTTCAGCTCAGTGTCAAACTGAGCACCTTTTTATACTACTTGTTTGGAGTATTCAGTCGGTTCCCAGTTTCTCCATAAGAAGTTACTCTGTAACACCTGGAGGGCAGAAGACTAATATACATCCAGAGATGTATACATGAGAAGGGAAAAGCTACCCACTCCAGTATGCTGGCCTGGAGAATTCCAAGGGCTGTATAGTCCATGGAGTCACAAAGAGCCAGACACAACTGAGCGACTTTCACTTCACTTTATCAAACTGTGCTTTAAAGTTTTGAAGGTAGCTCAGGGTTCATATCAAGAGCTCCTGGTCCCTCTGCCCCATTAGGGTCTTTAGAGGTATCACTCACAAGCAGGCAACAGATGAGAGCATAGACTACAAACCATCATCTCAGAAACGATGGCCTCAGCTCAGCAGCCTATCACTTTCAAGATGATGACCGCTGCCCGGGAGTTGAATACATTGCAAATGATGATCTCAGCACAATGTAGCAGCCCAAGCCTTGATGCTGACACGGCCAGATGTCCTATCACCACAGTCCGATGCCAAAACCCACCCAAAACATTCTGACCAGACTCATTTTCTCTGTTCTGAGACTCAATCCCTGACTCTTCCACCCTACCTGAATCTCCTATAATTTCCCCAACTGCCCTCTCTTCTCTCCCTCCTCCTACCTTATCGATCAGTTTCAATCTATGCAGGCCTTTGTTCCCTACACAGATGATGCCAGTGGCACCATGGTTACTGTCCACTACCCATCCTACTTACCTGCATCTCTAAGATTTCATATCCTCTCTTATACCATGTAATGACAGCTTGCAAGGAACCAAAGCCTATTGGCAGGCCCCAGTATCTATCCTGCTGCATCAAGGAACTCCCCATAGATTATTCATATTTGTCCTTAACCCACTCTTTTCCATCTTAGTGCACTGCCTCTTGGTGTAAACTAGCAGTATACATGCTTTCTGATATATTCCTATTGGTGCCACCTCATTTAGTTTCTCCTCTTGGGTACCTATTAGTAATGATGGCTCAGTGGTAATGAATCCACCTGCAGTACAGGAGATGTAGGTTCAATCCCTGGGTTGGGAAGATCCCTTGGAGGGGGGCATGGCAACCCACTCCAGTATTCTTGCCTGGAGAATCTTATCGACAGAGGAGCCTGGAGGGCTACAGTCCAAAGGATCACAAAGACTCGGACATGACTGAGCGAGCAAATGAGCAAATCTTGGGTACCTAAAACCTGAATTGGGATCCTCACGTCCACTATCTCTCCACAAAGGCCTAAAACTCTACCTACAACTATGCATTTCATTTGGTAGCTGGCCATGATTGCTGTCCCTGTAATTGTTTCCACATCATTTTCCATTGTAAACTCCACAACTGCAGTAGTTATGATTTTCCCTTGTCCAACAACCCCACACTACATGCTCCACTATTTTGCAGTCTCATCATACCCAAGGCCTCCTTTCTGTGACTTGCTGGATAATATCTGTGTAACATGTTCCC
Organism: Ovis canadensis; assembly: GCF_042477335.2. Taxonomy (NCBI): domain Eukaryota; kingdom Metazoa; phylum Chordata; class Mammalia; order Artiodactyla; family Bovidae; genus Ovis; species Ovis canadensis. The sequence continues at coordinate 135,631,500 of NC_091727.1, forward strand.
TAAGAGCTGACCCTCTAACAATGCTGGGCATACTAACTGGTGCTCCAGCCTGAACAACCACTCCTGCAACTAATCCCTATCCCCTTGGAGGTGTTTGATGTCCATATTGACTACTCATCATTCTCTCCTTATCTGCCCCCTGCATTTCTTTCCAGCATTCTCTTAACCTCATTAAATTTCCATTCATGGACCCCATATTCCTCCTGTCTCCCATCATCAATCAATATTATAGACAGCCATGCCCCTTCATTAAGACAATTTGACCCTCACATGTCTACACTGATTCAAACTTTCCCATCAGAAACTCTATCCTCCAAGCCCCTTGGGGCTACTTGTTCTCCTGTGGTATCACACCTATTCAGTAGGGTAGCATATTCTATTCTTCCATTCCACCCCCTTCCATGGTATGCAATTTGACCTTTGTTTTATGCATATTTAGTCTCTGACCTCCCTACATCCAACTAGAAAATTAATTTCTCTCATCTATTTTTCCCACAAAAAGAAGCAGCAAATTACCTTTTACCTATTATATTGGGCCTCTTTGCAATCACTAGTATAAGAGGCACAAATTTAGGTATTTTCAATTTATTAACACAAACTTAATACATATAGGCCACCCAGACAATGATATCACTTCCTTAGAAGCCCTTAATATGGCATAAATCTCTCTAGCTGCTATGGTAACTAATAAAAGTTAGCACTGAACTACCTATTGCCATATCAAAGTGAAGTTTGGGCCTTAAATGTGGACCAATAGTACAGGAAAGGTCTTCAGAATATTCCAACAGATAGAACAAACCAAAATAATAAATAATATTACAAAAGTACTTAGATTCCCTGGGCCCTGGTTGATTTCTTCTCCTGTCTCTTTCTGTCTACAGTGACGATACTCTACTATCTTCCAGGGAGCTGTAATAATTGCTTGTTGTTCTTCAGTCGGTCAGTCATGTCTGATTCTTTGAGATCCCATGGACTGCAGCAAGCATGGCTTCCCTGTCCTTCACTATCTCCCAGAGCTTGCTCAAACTCACGTCCATTGAGACAGTGATGCCATCCAACCATCTCCTCCTCTGTTGTCCCCTTCTCCTCCTGCCTTCAATCTTTCCCAGCATCAGGGTCTTTTCCAATGAGTCAGCTCTTCACATCAGGTGGCCAAAGTATTGGAGCTTCAGCTTCAGCATCAGTCCTTTCATTGAATATTCGGGGTTGATTTCCTTTAGGATGGACTAATTTGATCTCCTGGCTGTCCAAGGGACTCTCAAGAGTCTTCTTCAGCACCACAGTTCAAAGGCATCAATTCTTTGGTGTTCAGTCATTTTTTTAATTGTCCAGCTATCACATCCATACATGACTACTGGAAAAACCATAACTTTGATTATATGGACCTTTGTAGGTCAAGCAATATCTCTGCATTTTAATACACTATCTAGGTTTGTCATTGCTTTTCTTCCAAGGAGCAAGTGTCTTTTAATTTCATGGCTGCAGTCACCATCCACAGTGATTTATTTTGAGCTGGTTTTACAAACTTGATCTCTCAATAAGTTTATTTACAAGAAACGTGGTAGATTGCTGTGCTAACTCAGACATCAGGGATGCATTTTTAAGATCCCTGGAGAAACTTGTATCCTCACTGATATGTGATTTAGTACCAGCATTCTCTTGGCCACATTTCCTACTTGTGTCTGTTGCCTCCTTCAGCATCCTAATAAGGCTCACCCTTCCCACACCCATAATCCTGTCCTTCCTCCAACTGGTTTGAGTCTGCCTAGGCAAGCAGGAGCACTTGCCCTGTTGAATCCTACCAGGGGCCCCTGCTCCCACCCACTGTCACCAGGCTCCTTTCTATCTCATTCAGTGTTACAAATCTGGAAAGGGAGACCACCATCATTTCACATACACATCCCTTTAAGCCACAAAGGCAGAGGAGGAAGAAGAGGAGATGGGAACTCTGAGAAATAATAAAAATGTTATAATCTGAAAAATCTGTCTTTTCGGAGAGGAAAACCAAATAAGGGAGGATTCTGTCCTTTTGAAGACAAAAGCCAAAAGCAAATTCATTCGTTTAATTCAATACACACTTGCTAAATGTAGTTCCAGGAGTGGTACTAGATATTGGAGAAATAAAGGTGACTAAGAGAACATATTATTTGACCTCAGAGAGTTTGTAGTCTGATGGAGCAATCAGGCTTCCAATACATGTAAAGAGTGCTATGAGGATATCCCAGGATGAAAGGGGAGCAATCCTTGTTGGGTGATTAAATGAATATAGGGGATTCACTGAGGCTTCACAAATAAGTGACTTCTAAATTTGTGTTTAAGGATGAAAAGGAGAGGAGGAGTTTGAGGGTATTTTAGATATAATATTTCAGAATTCAAAAGAGACAAGCATGTATGATGTCAGGAAGACATGGGAAAATGTGACCCATTCAAAGGTCAGTGTGTGATTGAATTTAGCTGAACTATAGGGATTAAATAGCTTCCCAGGTAGCTCAGTGGTAAAGAATCTGCCTGCCGATGCAAGAGACGCAAGTCCGATCCTTGGGTTGACAAAATCTCCTGGAGGAGGAAGGGGCAACCCACTCCAGTGTTCTCGCCTGGGAAATCCCAGGACAGAGGAGCCTGGCAGGCTATGGTCCATGAGGTCTTAAGAGTCAGATACAACTTAGCGACTAAACCACCACCACCACCATAGGGAGGAAACAGAGAAGAAGCTAAAGAAAGAAATGTCATGAGTCAAATCATGAAGAGTCTTGGATGATGTGTCAAGGGATCTGGATTTTATTCTTTAATTGGTGGGAGTTCCTAAAGAGTTTAAAGCGAGGAAGTAATAGAATCAAATTTGTTTTTGAGATATAGTACTTTGACAACACTGTGGAGGTCAATTCAAGTAGGAGAGGCTGGTTAAAAGAATTTAGCAGTAATCCACAGTTTTATCACACAGTAAAGCGTCTGTCTACAATGCGGGAGACCCGGGTTCGATCCCTGGGTCAGGAAGATCCGCTGGAGAAGGAAATGGCAATCCATTCCAGTACCATTGCCTGGAAAATCCCATGGACAGAGGAGCCTGGTAGGCTACAGTCCATGGGGCTGCAAAGAGTCGGACACGACTGAGTGACGTTCCTGTTCCACAGTTTTACTGATGCAACAGTACTAAAATTAAATCATTGACAATAGGAGTAAAGAAGGAAGAAATAAACCAATTGATAATTAGGAGGTAGGACTTGGCAGCTAAGTGGATGAGGGAGAATAATAAGAAGTGACCAAAAATAACTCCAAAATTCCTGACTTGGACTATGTGGCTGATTGTTAAGATAGGAGATATGAGAGAGAGAGAGAGAAACATTTCGTGGAAGAAGAGGGAAGAAAAAAAGGGGAAGACTTTTATATTGTATATTCAGTTTGATAATCTCTGAAGAGTGTTTTAGAAGCAACTGAGTGTATGGGTCTACAGTTTAGGAACAAGATCAAGACACTGAGATATTTGAATCATCAGCCTATAGATGGCCATTAATTAAGGCTAAGAACCTGACTGGGCTCATGTAACAAACTCATATAAAATGAAATGAGAATGGGCTAAAAATAAAGCTCACCGCAGGAAAGGTTAATATATTAGGGGTAGTTAGAGAAAGAAAACCAGCAAGGGAGATTGAGACACACTAGCTACATTGCATGAGAATCTCAAGAAAATAGTGTCACACAATCAAAGGTAGGAAGTATCAGTTGATGAAGAGTTCAAATAAGATAAAGACTAAAAAGTATCTGCTGGAGTTAGCTTTGGTAAGAGCTATTTTACTGGAGGGGAAGGGGGCTGTATTCTACAGTAGGTTCAAGAAGGAATGGGAAGTAAATGTGCAGATAATTATAAAAGAGACAATTCCTTTTAAAAATATTGATTGTGTAAACAATGACCAAAGAACTGCCATCTTTTTACTGACTGCAATGAAAAAGCCAGTAGATGGTGAAATGTCAAAGATCCAGGGAAGAGAAAGGACAATTTAAGGAGGAAGGTCCTAATGTCACAGGAGGGGAGGGGAGTTTCGGAGCACAGATGTAGGATTTAGTTTTGAAAAAGGTTTCCCACTCTATTAAATTTCTACAGATGATGGTAAGGGTGAATACAGATATAGATACTGTCATGAGGGATGGAGGAGGAACTTTAGGGAATCCTATGTTTTGGTTTTCTCTGCCAAGTAGATGAGGTCATTTGATGAAAACAGAAGACTGAAGGACAGTAATGAATGTCTGAAATAACTACCGAGTGAAAGCAGAGACAGAGCCAGTAAGGGACACATAGAAGCATTTCTTTTTTCTTTTAAGAAATCAATCTGTTGAAGCTTTGGCTGGCACTGAAGGCCAAGTTGAGACGGTAGAACTAGAGCTTATAGAGGCACATGTGCTTGGAGATATGCTACTAAGGAAAATAGCAAAGAAAAGCTATGATTAGCACCCTTAGGTGAAGTAGGAAAAAAAAAAAAAAAACAGAGAGCTAAATAAAATTGAGTTTGAATGCGTCCAAGCAAGGGGGTAGGATGGTCAAGAAGGACAGAAGGCTGAGTGTATTGGCAAGAAAGTGGTTAAAGTTATGAACTGGCAAGTTAGAGAAAATAGAATGTCAAATACTTGAGATCTCTATGAGATCGTACACTAGTTTTAGTGGGAAAAAAAGGAAAGACAGGTAAAAATGTAGGAGGTGGTAATTAGAAAGTAGCACTAGAGTTTAAAATGTTGGAAGTATGAATTAATGTTATGAATTATGACTGTGTCCAGGATGCAACCATGAGAGGGTATTCCTGGTATGGAAGAAAGGGGAAAACAACTGAAATTAAGTAACCCAAGAATCCATGATACTAGGGAGTTAGTTGACTTGTGTAAGAAGATATTGAAGTCAGGGAAGATGAGATAGATAGGATAGATGGTAAGGACACGAATATAAGGAAAATGATCAGGGGGTTGGTAGAGAGTAATAATCAAGAAAGGTAGCTGGTTATGTGCAATCAGATGGTACGAGAGGAAGTTTTTATATGGAGGTATAAAAATAATGCTTTAGAAGTGGCCACTGGGTTTCAGAGACATCTCTAGGACTGTGGTAAGGGGGCTTGAAAGAACTACCAATTTTTCCATGAAGTGTTAGTGCTAAGTTCCTTCAGTTGTGTCTAACTCTTTGTAACTCTATGGACTATAGCCTGCCAAGCCCCTTTGTCCATGGGATTTCCCAGGCAAGAATACTGGAGTGGACTGCCATTTCCTTCTCCAGGGGATCTTCCCAACCCAGGGATCAAACTTGTGTTTCTTAGTGTCTCCTGCATTGACAGGCAGGTTCTTTATCACTAGTGCCACCTGGGAATCCCAAATCAAAACAGAGACTAGCAAAAGATAATGGGTGAAAGACAGGAAAGACCAGCAGTCCATTAAATACGCACAAGATATGGATGAGAATGACTCTGGACTCATTGTTACCCTGTCACTTTTAGCTTATGGATTATTACTATTTAATATCTGTCCCTGGTGGCTCAGATGGTAAAGAATCTGCCTGCAATGCAGGAGACCCAGCTTTCATCCCTTGATCAGGAAGACCCCCTGGAGAAGGGAACGGCTATCCACTCCAATATTCCGGCCTGGAGAATTCCATGGACAGAGAATACCAACCATGGAGTTGCAAAGATTCAGACACGACTCAGTCACTACACTTTCACTTTTTTAACTCCACCCAACACACACATTAGTATAATCCTTTTTCACACTACCTCTCTCTGATGGTTGTTTCTACTTTTCTCAAGAATTCTTATAATGGATCAAGATAGTGGAATTTCTATAGAGCTTTATAACAGTAGTAGCTAGCATTTGTTAGGTGTCTCCCATGCATTATATCATACAACAATTTAATTTAAAAGTACTGTTATCCCCATTTTTTAAGGTGTGGAAACTGAGAGATCAATCTACAGCTAAGTAACATTATTAAGTGATGGATCCAAGACTCTCATGCAGATATCCAGATTGTAGCTCCTAAATTACCGTACCACAGTATCTTTTTTTAACCTGCTTTTAATGGGACTTGCAAAAAGACATCATAGTATATCATTTATAATGCCCTTTCTACTTCTAACATTTTGTTAAAGACAATCCGTTACTAATAAAATCACACAATTTTAGTGTTAAAATAGAAAGTGACAATTCTTTTTTGTCACTCCTTTTATAGACAGAGAAAATGAGACTATCAGAGGAAAAATGACTAGTCCAATAACATAAAGCTCATTAGTGACAGAACTGAGAATCTAACCCATGTCTTCTTTACTGCAAAATCTCACAAACATTCACAAGTTGTTTCCTCCAGTGGCCTACTGCAGTGAGTGGAAGTGCATCAATAGTAACATCCTTTGCTATAGGGTTTTGTGTTAAACAATGTCTTTTTTTCTCTTTTACTGAAGTATAGTTGATTTACAATGTTGTGCTAATTTCAGGTGTTTATGTCATCTATCTCCATCATTCATTTGCACAAAGAGAAATCCTGCTGAAAAATGCTTTAGCTAAGCAATTATCTGATGAGACACAGGAAAGTTATTTTCAATGAGGTAGAGGAAGAAAGGAAAGATCTACAACTAGAGAAAGGCAGACCAGTGCAGATAGCAGAGTTCCTGCCTTGAAAGTAAGGGAACAGAAGAGGGATGTTGAACGACTGGAGAAATGAAGTCTAAAGAGGTACTAAAGAGAGTACTAGGGTGCTGATAAAGGAAAGTGCTCGTGGATGGTAAAAATAAATCTCACCTACCTTTTAATATCATGAATAAAATTTGAAAAAGGCTTTGCTATTTACAAAGTGCTTTATGTAAAGCAGTTCCTGCAGAATCTGCCTCTAGTAGGCATTTAATAAATGTTAGCTTTATTTTTCTTTTCCTTCTGTCTTTCCATTCTTGAAGATATTTTGAGATTATATCAGGTTGGGCAATGTTGTGTCTGTTTTAACAGCAGGCTGTGTCTTATAGTGGGACAAAAATGGACTTTGGAGCCTGCCTGACAGGACTTGAATCCTGTTTCAATCACTTATTAGTTGGTGGTAAGCAGGTGAAATCACAATTCCATCCTAAGAAAGATATTCAGGTTATTTTACTCTGAATTTCAGTTGTTTTCCCTGAAAATATTCCAAGGAGAGGGCTAAGAGGCTTCTGAGAGCTCCCAACATGCTGTTTCCAAATTCAGATGAAATCTTGGTGGGAAAAGAGGCCCCAGACTCTTGGACAGATATGTATGTTTACCTTCTCAGTGCTACCTTGGCAGTGCTTTCTTGTAGCTCTTTATCTAATAACCTCTCAAAGAAATGAACCTTCTCGTATCAACTATTAATAACACATTTGGCTGGAATGTAAGTTCACAGGCTGCTGTGAGTACAGGAATGCAACAGAGGAAAATGGAAGACAGAAGACATGAGTGCTGTATTTTACAATTAGAACCGTTGCTGGCTGACAGCTCATACTTTTTAAGCAAAAGAAAGTACTATTGTTTTATGTGGCCTTTAGAAAATGAAAGGGCTTTCTGTGTGATTATTAAAGGGAGAAGAAAGCTTTTACAACCCTTTAACATCAAGCTGGATCTCACTATAAAGAAATCAAAGCAGAAGATGTTACCAAAATGATGGATGAGCTGCAGATATTGAAAAGATAAAGCGTGGTTTGCCATATTTTCTGGTACCATAGTCACTGGATCTAGCTGCTCAGGGGGCTCTGGTAAAAAAGGCTCAGTGGTAAAGAGAACCACCTTCAACTATTGATGCTACTATGGGTGTAAGAAGAAGTGCTATACAGATGTCATACAGTTCCTGTCTCTAGGATAGACACTTAAAGGTGACTGTCTAGGACCTATGATCATCACCTATATGTAACTATCTGTTAAAAGAAAATTTTACATACCAAGACATAGGGAAGTCTTTCTGGCTTATACATGAATTAGCTTGAGTTTTATGCTAACTAAAATAGTCTGTCAAACATACATTGTACATCTGCTTTAATTATTAAAGAAAAGGCCACACCGATCAGAAGTAAAGAATGTCCATGTTAAAAATAAAGATTAAATGTCATTTCTGAGATGCTAATGCTGGTACTCCTGTGATGATAAGACTCCCTCCCTAGCTGCCAAGGCCGTACCATATGTGCTGTCTGGGTATGTGCTGGTCTGTCTTTTAGAGACATTGAAGAAATGTATCCCTGATTTGTTCAGTGTTCTTTGTTCTGACAAGATATAAAACTGCCAAAAACTCTGCTTTTCTGGAGCAGGCTTCTGTGCAAGCCCTATTTGGCTCAAATAAAATTCCTTTCTATTCTTATTATTGACTATTTACTGATTATTTTCATAGACACATCTATCATCTTCTTGGTATAGTCTGAGACCTTCTCAATGCCTGGAGATAAGAGAAGCCCTCGGGAACAATGCTCAGGATAGGTAGCATATAGATGTTTGGGTGGCAAAATACTGGCTCCTGTGTCAGCGGGAACTTCTAACATAATTTCACAACCCAGATGAGTCATCAGTCTGATCTGCTATTGTTCTGGGGCAGATGTCTATCTGAGCATATTTGAGCATCATGATGACATGGAGCACTCATCTTGTTTTACATGTGGCAATGTTCTGAAAGGGTCTGGAAATCTCTACTTTTATTTAACTAAGATGTATTGCTGTTGTTTAGTCACAAAGTCATTTCTGACTCTTTTGTGACCCCATGGATTGTAGCCGGCCAGGCTCCTCTGTCGATGGGATTTCCCAGGCAAAAATACTGGAGTGGGTTGCCATTTCCTTCTGTAGAGTATCTTCCTTGATTGGGGTTCGAACCTGCGTCTCCTGAATGGGCAGGCAATTCTTTACTACTGAGCCACCAGGGAAGCCCCAACTAAGATATAGTATATGTGAAATAAAAGGAGAGATGAAGCTAAAATGTCAGGGTAAGGAGTTTTCATGCAGTCCAGGATGCAGTAGGGAAATATGGAATGGTTTCTGAGAGATATGATAAGTGCCATGTTTTAAAAAATGAATTGGCATAATAATAGTAACAAACTCTATTAAGCATACTTTGTACCACTTTATAAAAAAATGTGTGTGTTTGTGTGTGCGTGGTAATCCCACAACAACCTTAAGAATTAGATGCTACTAAAGTTCTTATTTTTTTAACAGGTGAAAGAAACTAAAAGAGGTTAATTCTTTTGCCCACTGTCACAGGAAGAGTAAATGACAGAGCCAGGCTTATGTCCTTTAGTTTTTTATTAGAATTGAACTCAATAGTTCTTTTTAGATTTGCTACACACATTGCTTTTAAAGTTCACTCTCTCCAAACTACCAAAAAGTAACAAAAGAACAGGCATTAGTTCCAATAGAATAGAAAGAATATTACTTTGTAGAGGAAATAAAAATCTTCTCTCACTTTTTTTTTCTAGCTGCTGTAGGCCAGCCCTATAATTGGCATTCATCGAGCAGAAAATATGTGAATCTTTTGATCAAGACAGCTTGCCTTGGTGCCAGGTCTCTGAACGTAGGGGCGATATATTTGCTCTTCAGCTCATCCCACCCATTTTGGCTTCTATAAACTTCCTCACTGTGCTTGAAATTCTAACTACCCTCTTTACCTTGTCTTCCTGTATTATGAGCCTCCGTAAATTTCTTCAGCATGACTGTACCTGTCCTCAGGATTACCCCATCATACACATCTACCAATCCTATGTCTTTTGCTTGCTAGCTTCTGATTTGATCTTTGCTCTTTGATTTGGGGGTGATTTCCGGTTTCTAGCTACTTTCCTGCCTGGATCACCATAGCCTGTACCCTTGACTTCAAGCGCATTCTTTACCTGTGGATGTCTGTAGTACTGTCGGAATAAAAACCCTAATAATGCAGAGATTTCACCACAAAGTGTAGAAAGGAAAGAATGATGGTTGATTTTTAAATAAACACATGCTATTCATGTTATGTGCACATAGGCAGTTTGTATAAAACTTAAAAAGTCAGGCCATTTTCACACACATTTATATAGACAGTTTGCAGCCATACAAAACACACATCCTTCAACTTTTATGGTATTTTTGTGTTCCCTACAAGAGGACATAACAGAACAATTTGTGTATATATATTTTTTTCTGTATAGTTCATCCTAAGTTCACTTAAGAATTGAGATAGCTATTTGCTCTAGTTAATTGCCGTCACCCATGGGAATAGTAAATCCTCTCTTATCTCTTCTATAAGCAAATGATTACAGGCTAAGACAGACAGCTAGTTAAACTATCTAGGTGCCAGGAAGACTCCTAGACGTTTACATTTCAAAGGTGATGAAATCCAGACCCGTGAAGAGAGTTATTTACATTCCAAATGTTAGATTAAGGACTCTGGTTGGATTGGGTCTCCCAAAGAAAGAGTCTTAGAAGGAGAGGGCAAATGATCTATTTGTCCATTAAAAACAGGCACAATTATTTTTATTTACTCTTAAATTTAGCTCTGTCATTGACAACACTGGGATTTCAAAGAGTAGTGTTGGGAGCTGTCTAAAAGGCAGCATCGAGCTGAAAAGACTCAGGAAACCTCATCATTTTAATAAATCACTGAGCGCTAGTAAGAGTGCTCCTAAGTTCTCACAGCACCCCGGGGGACACACAAGTCTAGGAGCTACCTACTTTCCACCAGTGTTAGAGAATTCGTTCATGCTCCTAAGGCAACCAACTACTGGAAACTGGCTAATGTCCACAGGGGGGAAAAAAGCAAATTCACTCAACAGAGTATTGATTTAGCTTTCTGTTAACTTGGATCATCTCTTTTTTTCCCCCAAAGTTTAAACTTTTTACTTTGTATTGGAATATAACATTAACAATGTTATAGTAGCTTCAGGCGAAAAGCGGAAGGATTCAGCCTTTTTTGTCTTAGACAGTGAGTGCTTTTGCTTTCCTAAGTTCATTTGTACTAAGGCCTTTGTCAAAAGAGATCATGCAGAGTGTTATGGTTGGTATTCCAGAAATGCTCTTCAAATCTGACAGTCTAAATGTTTACTTTATTTTATTTTTTAAATTAATTTGTTTTAATTGGAGGCTAATTAATTTACATTAAATTAACAGATGCTTACTCCTTGGAAGGAAACGAAATTCATTATTTTTGACTATTTTATACCAGCTTGAGTTTAAAAAAAAATGAAACAAGTCAGTTGCTGATGTTCCAAACAACCTAGCTGAGTGGTTGTTATTAACAGATAAATAAGCATACTTTACATAGATTATACAAAACAGGCTCCTTCTCTGAGATGAGAGGACTCCTCTAGTTTGCTCCAGGTTTGAACTAGAGTAAGGGCTAACATTTCTTCTGATGCATGGATGTGATTTAAAGGGTTCAGGCAGTGATAACTGGACTCTGATCAGGAGCCTCAAAACTAATAGAAGGAAAACAGGGAGGTGGGGAACTGGAATCAAAAAGGAATGGGGGAGAAGCCAAAGAAGGAGGAAGAAGGTTGATTTTTCAACTTGGAGGAGGTTGCACATGTGGAATGCATAGGTGGAAGCTTGACACAAATAGAAAAAAAAACACAAATGGCCTTAACACACAGAGGCCAAACTAAAATTATTTACCACATCTATATTTACATGCACATATGTAAAGAAGTTTAGGGGAAAATTGATGCCAATTTAAGATTTTGAATGAGTCAAAAATATTTTCATTTTCAGGGTGGGATAAATCATAAGAATAAGAAAGGCAATGAGTGACACCACAGATTGTCATTGCCTGAAGGAACTGATAAGTTAGTCCAACTTTCTCCTTTTATGAATGAGAACTGAAGCCCCAAATGAAGAGATTTGTGGACAAAAAATGTTGCCTGTTGTTTCTGTAAGCAACTGCCATCAAGTCATCAGCCACTACACTACAATATAGTATAAACAGATCTTTAATATGCATCAGGAAACCAAAAAATTCTTGTGATTTTCTTTCTTGTGATATTCACTTTATTGAGGTGGTCTGGAACAGAACCTGCAGTATCTCCAAGGTATGCCTGGGATTCCTGAAGAGTATACAGGAACATAGATTTACCCTCTCTCTTAAATGTTTGCTTATTCTCTGTAGTTTGAAGCTCAACCATTCTTGTCCCCTCCTTGCTCTTACATTTTCCTAGAGTACAAGTCAGAGTACTGAGATAACTTAGTCATACTATACTTCAGGTCAGAAAACTCAGCTTTATGTGCAGCCTGAGATGACTTCTATGTTTGGGATTCTACCATCTTTCCCAGGACTACTTGCTTTGTGATTTTATTATATCAAAAAAATTGTTAGAGAGCAGGAGTGAAGAAGCAAAAAAATTAATATGATATGGTAAATTGCTACCTTGTACCTTGGGAGGGATAGGGCACTTAAACTAAGGAGGTAGCTATGGAAATTAGAAGTCCCCTCTGGTTATTATCTATGACCCACTGTAGTGTCCAATCCATGACCCTTCCCTTTATCTGATATCTGACCCTCACCTCTCAGAGTAATGGGCCCCCGAGAAGTGTTATGCACAGTAAGTAACTTTGCCTACCTAGTCAGGGCTGACTTGATATGACTCAAGCTGGGCAATCAAGTATCAGTGGAGGCGCCTTCTTTCCCTCAAAAAAGAGGAAGATGTTGTTATTAATGATTTGTAGTGTTAAAACATCCAGGATCTTTCTTTTGTGTGTCTGGGTAATGGAGATGAGAGAAAGTGGGGAAAGGGGAAGAAGATGGAGCAGCTTAAGGTAAGGGGCACCTGGGCCAGCAAAGCTTAGGCACTGCTTAGGAAATGCCAGATAAGCTGAGATGTTACATCTCAGCTAAGCATACCTGCCTAAGCCAAGAAACATACAATGGTTATCAAGTATGACCACTCCCTGTAGAAGATTCTAGCCACAAGTACAGGATGTGCAGTCAGTTTGACTCCCTAGCATTTTTAGCTGATCATGCACTTCCAGGATGTGGAAAAACCAAGATAAAAAGGCTTGCAATGAGTGTTGGTAAGGAGAGTTTTCATCCACTCCTGCTCACAGGGCGGCTTTCAAAATATCCCCACCTGAAAATCTTAACCCAGATCTGTAGAGCTTTAATGCTGAAAGAGATCAATATTTGAGTCCTGCTTGTGGAAGATGGAAGGGAAGAAGTTGTGCTTAAGGTGGCTTCAGCCTGGAGCCAAAATGATACTATAGCTGTGCTGGGAACAAACTGCACATTGAATGAAAGCAAGACAAAGAGGACTCTTCTGTGGTCATCTTACAATGGACTCCATCCAAGAAGACTGCCCAGAGAGCACCAAGAGTCTGGCAGAAAAGAAGACCATGAGAAGCTCAGGGGCTGAGACAGGACTCAAAAATAACAGCTGAAGGGGGCATGGCCCATAGTCAGACGTTTCCACTAGGGATCGCCAAAAGGTAAAAGTCACTCAGTTGTGTTTGACTCTTTGCAACCCCACGGACTATAGCCTGCCAATCTCCTCTGTCCATGGAATTCTCCAGGCCAGAATACCGGAGTGGGTAGCCGTTCCCTTCTCCAGAGTATCTTTGCAACTCAGAGATCGAACCCAGGGATTGCCAAGGAACTTGTTAAAATGTCCTGTGAGAGGAGTCACCAACTTGTTACCCACTCTGTTGAAGGTCCTGATGTCAGATGGCAACCACACCAACCAGCAAATTCTGCTCTTAATTCTCCTTCCACTTTCCTATCCATTACTGTAGGTGCTCAAAGGAGTACTTAGTGAACAGGTAACAAAGTCTAGAAAGGAAAGAGTGAAGACGTCAGTGTTATCCCTCCCCCCATCAATCGTGGGTTTGGGCCAGAGCTAAGAGAATGAAGTTTCAAACTAAAAATTTGAGTTTTCACATTACATTTGATGTATTAACTTTTGTGTGACAGAAATCAACTGTTATTACATGTGAAAGGAACACCCACATCTGTGAGATATCCCCAAGATTTTTTAAGGACGAGAAAATAATTCTCTTAAGGAAATTTAAAGGTTCAAAGGGAGAAAGAAAAAGTTGCTTTCTGTTTGCTCCCTACTGAATCAAATCCATGCAATAAGCTCAAGTACCAGCAATAGTGGGCTCCCCTGGAGGCTCAGATGGTAAAGAATCTGCCTGTAATGCAGGAGACCCAGCTTCAACCCCTGGGTTGGGAAGATCCCCTAGAGAAGGGAATGGCTACCTACTCCAGTATTTTTGCCTGGAGAATTCCATGGACAGAGTGAGATAAGAGATAGACTGGCTCCAGTTTGGACATTTACAATCAGCCAGATTCCTCTTTGTATTTCCTGAGGCAAGAGATGGTGGCCTCCAGTTGAAGAATTTACAACCAGCCCCCTATTTGCTCTTGGAAGTGGAAATAACAACAGAAACAGGGTAAACAGAGAATCTTTGTCTCTTGTAAACATCTCAAGGAATAATCATGGCCAGGACAAAGAGAGGCAAAAACAGTGTCTGAGTAAAGGATAAGGGAAATACCACACATGTGCAGAAAGGCTCCTTGGAGTCAAAACTCAGAGAATAACTCTAGGCCATAATGAGTCTTGCTCCTCCTGGAAGCCTTCACTTTTAGATCCATCTCAGCTAAGCACAACATTCAGAAAACGAATATCATGGCATCTGGTCCCATCACTTCATGGGAAATAGATGGGGAAACAGTGGAAACAGTGTCAGACTTTATTTTTCTGGGCTCCAAAATCACTGCAGATGGTGACTGCAACCATGAAATTAAAAGACGCTTACTCCTTGGAAGAAAAGTTATGACCAAACTAGATAGCATATTGAAAAGCAGAGACATTACTTTGCCAACAAAGGTCCGTCTAGTCATGGCTATGGTTTTTCCAGTAGTCATGTATGGATGTGAGAGTTGGACTGTGAAGAAAGCTGAGTGCCAAAGAATTGATGCTTTTGAACTGTGGTGTTGGAGAAAACTCTTGAGAGTCCCTTGGACTGCAAGGAGATCCAACCAGTCCATTCTAAAGGAGATCAGCCCTGGGTGTTCTTTGGAAGGAATGATGCTAAAGCTGAAACTCCAGTACTTTGGCCACCTCATGCGAAGAGTTGACTCATTGGAAAAGACTCTGATGCTGGGAGGGATTGGGGGCAGGAGGAGAAGGGGACGACAGAGGATGAGATGGCTGGATGGTATCACTGACTCAATGGACGTGAGTTTGAGTGAACTCCGGGAGTTGGTGATGGACAGGGAGGCCTGGCGTGCTGCGATTCATGGGGTCGCAAAGAGTCGGACACAACTGAGCGACTGAACTGAACTGAACTGGCTAAGGTGGGCCTGTGCTCCCAGGGGGAGGATACTGAGACAAATTAACCAAGGGGGAAACAAAGCAAGATGATTGGCCTGAGGGAAGACAAAGAACCAGAAAACTGCCCGTTTATAAAGGATTTAAATTTCCCGAAGGTACAACTCTCTGAATTCTCCTGTACACCTTTCCACAAGTACTTTTCTATAAACTTTTTACTTTACCACCTGAATTCGCTCTTAACTAGGCAGGCAAAGACTAAGGACCATAGCCACACCTGCTGGCTCTTGGGGCCCAGTGGTTAGGACTCTTGGTCTGGGAAACTAAGGCCCTGATTCCAGCTACTGCTCGCTGCTGCTTGCTGCAAGCTGCTGCTTACTGTTACATACGTCTGAAATTAAGAGGCGCCCGGTGGGCTACAGTCCATGGGGTCACAAAGAGTCGGACACGACTGAGTGACTAACACACACACACACACACACACACACACATATCAGCAGTAGTATCAGATGGATCAGAATCCTTGCCACCTACTTTCTTGTTTTCACATGACTGGAGCCCTCACACTGTCTGCAACATAGGTCTTGCCCGTCCTCACAGGAATGCACCATCTATGCATCCAGTACCCTGTCCAGCCAATGCCTTTGCCTCTGTCCATCTGGTTGTCACAAAAAGGGGTTTCCTCAGGGACAAATCTCAGATCAAAGGGGACACTGTCAACGTGGTAAGACTGAGCTCTAGCTCTGAATCTTGGAAGTTGGATTACAGAGAGCTGAGCCTCTCAAAACTGGGTCAGCAGAGAGAATATATCCTGACCACACCAGCTCAAGTTGGTTTCTGTCTCTTTAAATGAACTCTCTTAATTAACACATCCAACTAGTTCATATGTTAGTCCCTGATAGGGATACTAGAGAAGATTCATATGTTCACTGGTTTCATTCAAGATAAAGAGTATACGTCATTTATTCATTGTTACAGGCAATATTTGTGTGAACATACTTGCTGTGAAATGGAGACATTAATTTTATTACATCTT
Source organism: Ovis canadensis (assembly GCF_042477335.2). Taxonomy (NCBI): domain Eukaryota; kingdom Metazoa; phylum Chordata; class Mammalia; order Artiodactyla; family Bovidae; genus Ovis; species Ovis canadensis. The sequence continues at coordinate 135,647,763 of NC_091727.1, forward strand.
TCATCACTTATTCAAAATTATAGCAACTTGCCCTGTGTCAAGGTCATCTCTAAACATGAGGATGCAGAGGTGGATGAAACGAAGTCATTGTCCTCAATCCTTGTTACTGTAGATGGAGATGGAGAATAGATAACAGAGGGCTAAGCAAGTAATTTGGTACTTTTTACAGATAACAGAGAGAAGCAAATAAAGAATAAATATAAGCTAATAAGTGTACAGAAATTATACAATATGAAATAGTGAAACATGTTGTGATAAGATAACAACAGGAAAATACCAGAGCTCACCACACTCAGAGCTCAACAACAGTGTTAACAGCTTCCTTATCTCTGGGTAACACCCCTTTCTCCTTTTTGCTACAGTAGCCCTGGCTCAATCTCTAAAGAATCTGCCTGCAATGTAGGAAACCCTGGTTACATTACTGGATTGGAAATGGAAATCCCCTGGAGAAGGAAATGGCTACGCACTCCAGTGTTCTGCCTGGGAAATCCCATGGACAGAGGAGCCTGGCGGGCTACAGTCCATGGGCTCGCAAAGAGTCAGACATGACTGAGATACTGAACACAACCCTTTATAACATCTCTGTAACCACGTCTCTGCATTAAATCTCTCTACCTAAAATACTTGGAGTGACTTTTTTTTCTTAACCAGACACCTGAGATAATATTCTGGAAGAGCAAACATCCTGCTAGCTCTTATAAAGAGGTGGAGTCAGGTTTCCCTTTATCTGTGTCTTATATCTGCCACCTCTGTGGGTAGGCCTCACATTTTTATCTCTAAAGAAACATGTCTTCCATGAAAAGCTCCTGACATTCGGTAATTTAGGAAATAGTGTATAGTGGTTTAAGAGCATGTACTCTAGAGTCAAACTGCCTGGATTCAAATCCAGCATATGAAGACTATGGCTTAGATGCTGCTGCTGCTGCTGCTGCTGCTAAGTCGCTTCAGTCATGTCTGACTCTGTGCGACCCCATAGATGGCAGCCCACAAGGCTCCCCCGTCCCTGGGATTCTCCAGGCAAGAACACTGGAGTGGGTTGCCATTTCCTTCTCCAAAGCATGAAAGTGAAAAGTGAAAGTGAAGTCGCTCAGTCATGTCCGACTCTTAGCGACCCCATGGACTGCAGCCCACCAGGCTCCTCCATTTATGGGATTTTCCAGGCAAGAGTACTGGAGTGGGGTGCCATTGCTCTCTCCAATGAATGGTTCTCAAATACTGAAAGTTTTGCCACATCAGAATCATCTGGGATCCTTGGCAGAATCTTCAAATAATCTGAAAGGGTCTGTGATGGGGCCCAGGAATATGACTTTAAATAAACCCTACAGGACTGAGAACCCCTTCAATTCTTCCATGAAGATTCTGTCAAAAATAATGCAGCGGGAAGGTTTTCATCATGAATATAGATATTTCTGAAGCATGCCTCATGGAGACCAAGGACAGAGGGTTTTCTGACTTAAATCAACAGAACAGAGTGGTTATTAGGCATGCCTGCAGCTCGCATCTCTACTGTTTTTTTTTTTTAAGATTTTTTAAAGGCAGTTTTAGTTTACAATAAAATTGAAAGAGAAGTGTACCCCCGCCCCAACACATGAGGTGCATAGGCACCCCATTATTAACACTACTCACTAGAACGCTTTTTTAAAACAATGGATGAACTTACGTTAACTTATAATCACCCAAAGTCCATAGTTTACATTAGGGTTCACTCTTGGTGTTGTACATTCTGTGGGTTTGAACAAAAGTATAATGACATATATCCATCACTATAATATCATACAGAGTATTTTCACTGCCCTAAAAATCCTCTGTGCTCTGTGTGTGTGTGTGTGTGTGTGTGTGTGCGCACGCGCACGTGCTCGCTTTGTCTTTTCATCTCTTCCCCTGACACACACCCCTGGAAGCCACTGATCTTTGTGGCAAGTCTCCAAGTTTTACCTTTTTTCAGAACATCATATTAGTTGCAGTCATACTGCAGTCTTTTAGACTGGCTTCTTTCACTTAGTAATACACATTTAAGTTTCCTCCGTGGCTTTTTGTGGCTTGATAGCTCATTTCTTTTTAGCACTAAAGAATATTTCATTGTCTGAATGTACACAGTTTATCTATTCACCTACTGAGGGACATCTTGGTTTCTTCCAAGTTTGGGGAATCATAAATAGAGCTGCTATAAAAATCCTTGTGCAGAGTTTTCATTTTTGTAGAAAAAAGTTTTCAACTCTGAGGTAAACATCAAGGAACGTGATTGCTGGACCATATGGTAAGAGTATGTTTAGTTTTTTAAGAAACTGCCAAACTGTCTTCCAAAGTGGCTGTACCATTTTATATTGCTACCAGCTATGTATGAAAGTTCCTGTTGCCATCAATACTTTTCTATGCCCTTCCAAAGCCATTTTAGACCTATGCTTTCACAGATGAGAAAAGTGATGCAAGTATTACATAGCAAGTCAGGTACCTAAGAAATACTCGAACCCATCACTTGACTCCTTATCCAGGGATGAGCCACCACATCCACTGCTTAATTTAAGTGATGCATTAGGAAGAACTTACAGCAACCAAGAGCAATTGATTCTTCCTTTCAGGCAAAATGTAAGCCCTGGAAAAAGTACCTGTCTGCCTGGATGGTGTCCTCTGCCAAAATCTCCACTATCAGTGTCATGCCTTGAGAAGACTGAACTCCGCATTCTCAAGGCCTTTCAAATGAAAGCTAGTGACTGCAGACACAGAAACGATTATTATCTGCTGCTTTCCTTACAGTATTGAAAACAGCATCTCTAAGAGCATTAAAAAATATTTTTATAATAGTAAAATTGGAAGAGGTTCATAATTTCACCACACTAACACCTGAAAAAAAGAGAATGAAAAGCAAGGGACTACAGACATAAACATGAATACACTCTTTGCAGTTATGTCCACCTTTTCATGAAGATAAATGATTAAAAGTTGACTTTTTCAGGCAAAGTATATGCACTTATTTATGTTTTAAGATTTTTTGCCAATAGAAAGCATTAAAATCAAACCAGTCAATCCCAAATGATATCAACCCTGAATATTCATTGGAAGGACTGATGCTGAGACTGAAGCTCCAATACTTTGGCCAGCTGATGTGGAGAGCCGATTCACTGGATAAGGCCTTGATGCTGAAATGACTGAGGGTGAGAGAAAGGGGTGACAGAAGATAAGATGGTTGGATGGCATCACTGACTCAATGGACATGAGTTTGACCAAACTCAGGGAGATAGTCAAGGACACAGAAAGCTGGCATGCTGCCGTTTATGGGGTTGCAGAGAGTTGGACATGACTTGATGACTGAACAACATTAAAATATTTATATTTAAATTTCACTAACAGCATGGGAGAGACTATACTTCCCTTACATCATTCCTAACATTTAAATACAGTTCATAACACAATTAACATCATAATAAATGGTGAAGGAATATAAGCTTTCCCTCTAAGATCAGGACAAGATAAGCACACCCATTTTCATCACTGCTACTGGATATTGCAGTAGAAGTTCTAGCCAGAGCAATTAAGCAAGAAAAATAAATAAAAGGCATTCAAATTAGAAAGAAAAAAAGTGAAATTACCTATACTCACAGGGCTTCCCTGGTAGCTCAGTTGGTAAAGAATCTTCCTGCTATGTAGGAGATCCCAGCTCGATTCCTGGGTTGGGAAGATCCCCTGGAGAAGGGAACGGCTACCCACTCCAGTATGCTGGCCTAGAGAATTCCATGGACTATATAGTCCATGGGGTTGCAAAGAGTCTGACATGGCTGAACTTATCTATACTCACAGATAACATGAACCTATATGCAGAAAACTGCAAAACATCCAAGAAAAAGTCTACTAGAGCTAATAAACAAATTCAGTAAATTTTCAAGGTACACTCAAAAATCCACCGTGTTTCTATACACCAGCAATGAACAATCCTAAAGCGAAGTTAAGAAAACAGTTTCATTTATAATATTATAGCATCCAAAAAAAAAAAAAACCATGGAAATAAATTCAACCAAGGAGAGGAAAGACTTGAACACTGAAAACTATAAAACATTTGTGAATGAAATTAAAGATCTAAATAAATGGGAAGACATTGTGCGTTCATGGATTAGAAACAATACTGCTATGGTAAAAATACTATGAAAGCAATCTAAAGGTTCAATGCAATCTTTATCAAATCCCAATAATTTGTTTTGCAGAAATGGAAGAGCCTATTCTCAAATTCATATGGTATTGCAAAGGGCCCTGAACAGTGAGGACAGTCTTGAAATAGTATAAAGTTGAAGGACACATATTTTGCAATTTCAAAATTTACTATACAGCTACAGTAATCAAAACAGTGTGGTTCTGATTACCTGAAAGACATATAGACCAATGGAATCTAATTGAGATTTCAGAAAAAAATCCACACATCTACGTCCAATTGATTTTTTATAAGTGCAGGAGCATTTAAAGAGGAAAGAACATTCTCTTGAACAAATGGCACTGGAACAACTGGCTATCCACATGCAAAATAACAAAGTTGGACCTTTACCTTGCTGCTGCTGCTAAGTCGCTTCAGTCGTGTCCAACTCTGTGCGACCCCATAGACAGCAGCCCACTAGACTCCCCCGTCCCTGGGATTCTCCAGGCAAGAACACTGGAGTGGGTTGCCATTTCCTTCTCCAAGACATGAAAGTGAAAAGTCAAAGTGAAGTCGCTCAGTCGTGTCTGACTCTTAGTGACCCCATGGACTGCAGCCTACCAGGCTTCTCCGTCCATGGGATTTTCCAGGCAAGAGTACTGGAGTGGGTTGCCATTGCCTTCTCCGCCTTTACCCTGAACCCATATACAAAAATTAACTCAAAATGGATCAACAACCTAAATATAAGAGCTAAAACTATAAAACTATTAGAAAAAAAATAGAGGCAAATTATGATTTTGGATTTGGCAAACTGGAAAAAATGGCTCTGAATTGATACTATTATTGTTTAAAGATTTTGACCAATTGAAAATTAACTGAAACTTGAGTTAAATAATCATCATAATCAATATTGTTTTTGTAGCTATTTTTACCAAAGTCTACTGATACAAATCTCCAAAACAGGGAGGCCTGGCGTGCTGCAATTCCTGGGGTCGCAAAGAGTCAGACACGACTGAGTGACTGAACTGAACTGAACTGAACCATAATTTATTTGAATAAACTAAAAGATTAAAAATGTTCATTCTCAAACGTTGCTAAAAGAGCATATGTTAATGTTTACTGTTTTTTTTTAATATTACCTACAATGCTTAGAAACGTAAAAACGTTATTTTAAACAGATCTCAAAATAGTCCAATATCACATTTGTTGGAGCAATGCTACTGCCATCACTTTAGAGTTAACGTGATGACAAAGATTTACATTAGCATTATTATTTGAAAGTATACAAAGCATTTAAAAAGTGATGTTTAAAAAGCTTTGACCCGCTAAAAGACAAAAAGAAAAGCCCTAGGTACTTACAATGCAATTGGATCAACTGAAAATGTAACCAAGTAGGACCCCATGGGGCCTTTTGAGGACAGACCTCCACCTCAATGGCGTCTGCTTGCCTCTTGTTTGTAGAATAGCTGTAGTCTCCCAGGGTTCCCCCAAGTCACAGTAACCTGACTCAAGAATGAATGATTGAAAGGATGTGACGATGTAGAGATAAAACCAGCAGTTGGGTCAGGAGAACTGGTAAGAATTTAAACAACACATCAGTCATATGGCAGTCTGAGAATCTTTAGCTCCTCTCTGAAGTATGTAGATAACTCAGCATCTGAGTTGTTTTCCAGATGCTAAAACTCCACCAAATGGAAGAAGTTAACTACTTTATGACCATGAGCATGTATCCCCAGACCTCCTGGAACCCGAAAGGACTGACAAAGCTAACCCCCATAAACTGCCTTGTTGCCTCACCATCAATAAATCAGAGAACTGTGCACAAGCTGAACACTCACCCCAAGTCCCACTCCCTCCCACCTGACCTTTAAAAATGCTTCCTTGAAACCCAGTGAGGAAGAGTTCAGATTATTCTGAATATTAGCTGCCTCCTACTCCTGTCTGACACTTCGCAATAAATGCTGCACTTTCCTTCACCACAAGCCGGTGTCAGTAGATTGGGTTTATTGCATGCAAGGTGAGGACAAATTTGGTTCAGTAACAAAATATTTAGCCTAAATATTTCATACAACATACCGATGCTAAAAAAGTTATTCATTATTTGAAGTTTACTGGGTATTGTGTATTTTTATTTTCTAAATCTGGCAAACATGAAATGCAAGTTCATATGAAAAATGTGTAGGTTAAAAATGCTGCCTGCCATTTCAGTAAACAACAAATGTTGTCAAATATCAAGCCATCAGCCACTTGCAACTTGCCCCCACAGGTGTGCCCTGAGGGGAATTCAGGATGGAGACAAATGAAACATTCTGTATGCTGGATCTTTGCCCTAGATATTTAAGATTCATATCTCAGGAATAATTTCAGTGAGCTCAGATTTTTGCATCTTCCCATACAAAGATGGGAAGAAGATATTCCAGTAAAATTGAATATTCCCTTGGGAAAAGGCAATGGCACACCATTCCAGTACTCCTGCCTGGAAAATCCCATGGACGGAGGAGCCTGGTAGGCTGCAGTCCATGGGGTCGCTGAGGGTCGGACATGACTGAACGACATGACTTTCACTTTTCACTTTCATGCATTGGAGAAGGAGATGGCAACCCACTCCAGTGTTGTTGCCTGGAGAATCCCAGGGACGGGGGAGCCTGGTGGGCTGCCATCTATGGGGTCACACAGAGTCGGACACGGCTGAAGTGACTTAGCAGTAGCAGCATACAAAGATAAGCAATAAAATCATTAACTTGAGATGTCTGGTTTTTTCTGTTTACTTTTGACTTAATTCACATCAGGCACATAACGTACCCCTGGAAATTCTACTGTATAAGCATGGAAGGATGGGGGTGAAAAAACAATTCATCATTATGAAAAATAGCTTTGGTTTTGCAGAACTCCTTAAAGGCTTACCTAGAAAAATAACTACCAGAACTGCCTTTTTAGTAAAGCAGTAAAATGGAATATTATTGGAGGCAATCCACTATTTTCTTCTGAACAAATTTCACTAGATATATTAAACTTGAGATCAGAAAATATTTAGCTCATTATAAGAATGACATCTTAAAATAAGCATCATGCTACAAGGTCAAAAAATAAAATAGATTAAACTTTACTGAGCTATAGTTATTACTATTTTTAAGAAATATATGGATCTGGAAAAACTTTCAGTGTTTGCTACTCAAACCCTCCTGAGGGCAATTAACTTGTGGCTGATGTACTTGGTGATAGCCTTAGTGTCCTCAGACCCACTGTAATCAACCTCCCTTATGGGCAGCAAGCACAAGGCTATTTAGATCTCCCTGGGGTTGACATTTGAGCACCTTGTGCAATAGCTCAGGTGGAAGGCCTTGTCTGAGCCAGACTTGAGTGTGTGGTAAAGGGGAGAATTCATGATGCTCATGGCCTTTAACGAAATGCCCATGTCAGTGCAAACCTGCTTCAGAACCTTGCAAACATAAGCGGAGTAACTCAGTGGCAGTGTCTCATTCACTTTTCTTTCTTACTGGGTTTCAGAGGCCACTTTCTTGGAACACTTTTTGCTAAAAGTGAAAAAGTTAGTGGAAAGCTCAGGCATGATGTTAACATCTTTCCAGTGCCGTGGGAAAAAGAATGACTGTTAGTGATAGGATGGGTGTCATATACAGGTCCCACATTAAAATGAGATCTTGGGTAAACTCAATAACTTAGTTGGCTAAAATGCTATGCAGGAAAGCCTGTTAATAAACCACACGTGTTAGATGTGACTAAGTAGTCCCGCTAATTGGCTCATGTCAATTAAAAGGCAAGAATCCTAGGAGCTTCCTGTGAACTCCACCAAAAGAACTTTGAAATGATGCTTTTATAGTATCAACACTGTAGAGATGTCAGTTTCAGCCCTTGAAAAATTCTGACCTGCACATATATTACCCTGCCCTCAATAAATCATTCATCTGTGACACCAAAGGACTCCTCATTGCTACTAAATTTTAGGACCCAAATCCCATATTTTTGTCCTGAGTGGAGTTGTCTGGACTATGGGAAGAACTTCTTTTCATAGCTTACAGCTGGCTAGAGATGGAGCAAAGCCTGCATAATACTGACATGCTCAGCTTCCCTAGGTCCTCAGCTCTTGGCATTCTCAGGCTTCCTTATATCCCAATAGTAAGTGACACAGCCTGGATAGCTTCTTAAAAATGCAGACTCAGTCCTAAAGATGCTGCACTCCTGTTAAAAAGAGTATTGCTAATGAAACACCCATATGGGCATTTCGGGGACACTTATAGGATTGTCTGTGAAGATCCCTCTTCTTTTTGGCCACTCCTATCTATGTGGTAATTCCCACAAGATTTCATAAAAATGTTGCAGTGGAACAGAATGCTCTTTCAGAAGTTGATAAAGTGAAACTTGGAGGAAAAGTGCCTGCTTAACTCCAGTTCCTAAACAAGGATAAAGTCCATCTCTGTAAGCTTCTAAAAGATATAGAGATATCACTGAAATTAAAACTGGTTCATCAGAGAATAAGCTAATGCTTACTAAAAAAGTCATGTTACAAGCCAGGACACAAAAATGACAAGCATCCTTTGTGATACTATATTGGCTTCTGACTTGCTGCACAATTTACACACAAAAAAGAAACTTAAGTTGACTGTAGCACTTATTCTGGAAACTTATTTTGGTTTTTAATTTGTTTGTTTTTGGAGTCAGTTGATATGCTGCCCCCTTGTGGTAGAGGTACTTTCAGATCAGTCCAGTTCAGTTCAATCGCTCAGTCGTGTCCGACTCTTTGTGACCCCATGGACTGCAGCAAGCTAGGCCTCCCTGTCCTTCACCAACTCCCAGAGTTCTCTCAAACTCATGCCCATCGAGTCGGTGATGCCATCCAGCCATCTCTGTCATCCCTTTCTCCTCCTGCCCCCAATCCCTCCCAGCATCAGAGTCTTTTCCAATGAGTCAACTCTTCGCATGAGGTGGCCAAAGTACTGGAGTTTCAGCTTCAGCATCAGTCTTTCCAATGAACACCCAGGACTGATCTCCTTTAGGATTGACTGGTTGGATCTCCTTGCAGCCCAAGGGACTCTCAAGAGTCTTCTCCAACACCACAGTTCAAAAGCATCAGTTATTCGGCGCTCAGCCTTCTTCACAGTCCAACTCTCACATCCATACATGACCACAGGAAAAACCATAGCCTTGACTGGAGGGACCTTAGTCGGCAAAGTAATGCCTCTGCTTTTGAATACGCTATCTAGGTTGGTCATAACTTTTCTTACAAGGAGTGAGCGTCTTTTAATTTCATGGCTGCAGTCACCATCTGCAGTGATTTTGGAGCCCAAAAACATAAAGTCTGACACTGTTTCCACTGTTTCCCCATCTATTTCCCATGAAGTGATGGGACCAGATGCCATGATCTTTGTTTTCTGAATGTTGAGCTTTAAGCCAACTTTTCACTCTCCTCTTTCACTTTCATCAAGAGGCTTTTTAGTTCCTCTTCACTTTCTGCCATAAGGGTGGTGTCATCTGCACATCTGAGGTTATTGAAATTTCTCCCAGCATCCTGGCAATCTTGATTCCAGTTTGTGCTTCTTCCAGCAATACGTGAACCATGAACTTCCAGATGTTCAAGCTGGTTTTAGAAAAGGCAGAGGAACCAGAGATCAAATTGCCAACATCCGCTGGATCATCAGAAAAGCAAGAGAGTTCCAGAAAATACATCTACTTGTGCTTTATTGACTATGCCAAAGCCTTTGACTATGTGGATCACAATACACTGTGGAAAATTCTGAAAGAGATGGGAATACCAGACCACCTGACCTGCCTCTTGAGAAACCTATATGCAGGTCAGGAAGTAACAGTTAGAACTGGACATGGAACAACAGACTGGTTCCAAATAGGAAAAGGAGTACATCGAGGCTGTATATTGTCACCCTGCTTATTTAAATTATATGCAGAGGTACTTTACAATGGTTTTAGTATTTGTCCCAGGAATGTAAATTCAACGTTTAATAGGTAGAGAAAAAAAAAGCAGATGTGAAAAAATATTTGCTAATATTCAATATTTTATGTTAATTACTCTTAGAGAACTGAAAGTTTTAAAATAATTTTTAACTCAATGAATTGGTTCTGAAGGGAAAAAGCAACCCTAATATTAATTTTCACAACCAGTGTCCCTGACACTAGGAGCAAGTCAAGGAAGTTCCCTGTACCCAATATTAATTGTGATTCCTCTGCAATATTAGAAAATGCATCTAGCGAGAAAAGGAATTACATAATGATGACACCAAAGGCATTTTCAAGCTGAATCTACCACATGCCTTGAAAACCCTGGTGGGCGGTGGGGGTGGGGAGGAAGCAGAAATAACAGATTCAGGCCAATAAAATATTACTTCACAGAGCATTTTGAAAAGGTTCCACTGACAGCACCGAAATCTTCAGATTTCAGTTTCAGAAGTTTTTCAAGCTTTTATTTACCACTACTCACAATAAGAAAAACATTTTTAAACAGACCCAGGCAGCACAGAGAAATACACACTGCATAAAACAGCTAAACAAAGTATTGAAAGAACATGAACTTTAATATGAGCAATGCACTTTGAGATTAATCTTCAATCTTACTACATTTCATTCTGTTACATTATTTTCTCCACTATTTAATTTCTTTTTTTCCAATATGCTATTTCTGACTAATAAATGTTTCTTAAACTGTGTGTGTGTGTGTGTGTGTGTGTGTTAGTCCCTGAGTCATGTTGGATTCTACAATCCCATGGACTGTAGCCCGCCAGGCTCCTCTGTCCATGGAATTCTCCAGGCAAGAATACTGGAGTGGGTTGCCATGCCCTTCTATAGGGTATCTTGCAGACTCAGGAATCGAACCCAGGTCTCCTACATTGTAGACAGATTCTTTACCAACTGAGCTAGCAGTGAAGCTCTTCCTAAACTATGGTATGGAAGAAAAAATAGCGGATCAATAAGAGCAGGGCACACTGCACTGTCCAGAGGCTCAGCCAATAAAACTTTTGACTCTCCCCTACTGCCCGCCTCCCAGATGGCGTTAGTGGTAAAGAACCTGCCTGCCAGTGCAGGAGACGTAAAAGACATGGGTTTGATCCCTGGGTCGAGAAGATTCCCTGGAGGAGGAAATGGCTGCTCACTCCAGTATTCTTGCCTGGAGAATCCCATGGATTGAGGAGCCTTGAAGGTTACAGTCCCTAGACTTACAGAGTTGTAAACTGAAGCAAAGCATGCAAGTGACAAGCTAAGCTGTAAGTAAGGCCCCTCATGGGGTTTTCCACCCCAGGGATTGAAAAGAAATCTTTTTGTTTGCTTGCTTGTTTATATTAGTGTTTCTTTATCAGAGAGTCTTTAAGACTGTACATCTAGGATTGCCAGTGGAAGTGATCTTTGTTTCTTGGAGCAATATATTAATGTGAGATCAGAAATGAGTACGTTCTTGTTGGAGAAAGAAGAGGAGAAAAGAAAATAGAATGGCATTGGAGTCTTGATGCCAGTCCACAAGGCCCTATCCATTCCTGCAACTTCTCCAGCAGAAGGACTCTGCTACCTCCCCTCCCACTCCATTCAATTTTAACCGCCAATTCTGAGGTTGCTGTTGGCTTCTCATGTCTCCTCCTTTTACTTAGGTAGTTCTAATCCAGGAAAGAAAAATTTGAGGTGAAAATGGAATTATGCATTTCTAACCATGTAACCACCCATTGCAGACTGACAGAGATTCAGGAACACACGTGTATCTGAAAAAGCTTTGGAAAGCCATCCTTGCAATGATGTTATTTCCCTTTCCTCAAGTTCCCAAACATTTTTAAAGGGCGTAACGCCAACACTTTTGCAGGGTAGGAAGGTAATACTAAACATGTGTGCTGTAAACATTTCAACTTAAACATGTAATAGAAAATGTAAATAGTGAAAAAACACACCCCACTCCCATATTCTCATTTTTTTTAAGTGAGAGTTTGATATGTTTTGCTTGCATATTTATACTGATAATTTGGGCTAATTGGTTGTAAGTAAAAACATTGTGTGGCAACTCCAGCTTTCAAGTACCCTGGTGGCATGTGCCACTGCCCCTTTTTCTCACTTTCCTCCGTCCTTATGGGGTGGATGATGTCACTTCAACCATGAGGGTGAGGGCCAGACACCACGTGTGACAGTATGGTGAGTTTCAAGTGGCCAATGAATTCCTGCAGAGCAGAAGTTACTGCAACTGCCGTGGTAGCTGGGTCCACTTTCATAGGTTAGGTGAGAAGGCAAAGAGACAACTGTCTAAATGGATTTAGATCATTGTTTACTTCTGGCACAGCAGGTAGCATAAGTTTCATGATCGGGTTGTTTTCCCTTGCCCTCTAAGTCTCACAGGGATGATGGGGAGCAGCCAGGTTGACACTGTCTATCCACTGGATCTGCATCACAGCTAAGAAACACTGAGCTTAGGAATACTCTGATCTTATAAGGAGACTGCTGGCTGATCTGACCAAGCTGTGCGCAGGAGAGAGGCATTATCTTTACTATCCTGTCCAGGAGTCAAGTCTGTTCTTGGACCTGGGGGCAGATGCTATCTCATCTTTCAAGGCTGACTGCTTTGAAAACGGTATTTCTAGACCAAAGTTGTCATAAGACACGTAGAAATGCCATGAAGTGCCTCACCACAGTGAATTCTGGGAGCCTAGATCACTAGCCTCTTCATGGAACCAATTGCCTACTTCTAAATTTCCATAAGACTATTAGCTTGTGCAGTTACATCACTTTCTACCACAAATATCTGAATCTACCCTTAGACAAAGCACGAACTTCGTTTTAATTCAAATCATAGGTATATATGTATTCTATATGAACACAATAAAATATTCCAAGCTCACATTGTGGCTTCCCTGCTGTCTCTGGAACTTCTTTGAAGCTAAGCAATTTGGACAATTATGATGGCAAAACGTAGGTAATATAGTAATCCTTCAGCTGTGGATTGAATGGCTGTGTTCCCCTCAAAATTCATATGTTGAAATCCTAACCCTGAATGTGATGGTATTAAAAAGCAGAGTCTTTTGGGAGGTGATTAGGTCAGGAAGGTATCACCCTCTTGAGTGGGATTAGTGGACTTACAAAAGGGACCCTAGAGAGCTCCCTTGCTCCTTCTACCCTGTGAAGACATAGTGAGAAGACCTGTACCTTTGTAACAGAAATACGAGATAAATTTTCATCACTGTGGTACCAATGAAAAAACTGGGGCATCCATAATGATGAACCACTATAGCGATGTTAAAAACCCTGAAATTTTATTGTCAAACATCTTAAAGTGCTATTGTAGAAATTTATTTTTAAATGTATTTACAGGGAAAGATGGTGATAATAAATGCAAGCGAAGTGCAGTTTACAGATCCTAAGTGATGAAGATTCATTTTTTGCTCCATCCATAGGTCTCAAAAGAAAAATCGTTTTGTTCTTCCTACATAAAGCTTCCTCTTCAGCATAAGAGGTTGCACTTTTTTGTCTTGAGGCAGTCAGTGGCCCAGCATACGGGTAAGGTGCCCCACCTTTCCAGTCAAAATTCCAGAAAGCTCTGACTGGCGGGTTTTGGCTACAGCCCCTCCCTCCCAGGTGGTGCTAGTGGTAAAGAACCGGCCTGCCAATGCAGGAGACGTTAGAGACACGGAATCGATCCCCTGGAGAAAGAAATGGCTACCCACTCCAGTATTCTTGCCTGGAGAATACCATGGAGAGAGGAGCCTGGTGGGTTATAGCCCATAAGGTCGCAGAGAGTCACGCCATGGACAAGACTGAAGCGACTTAGCACGCCTCCCTCGCGTAGTCCATTCAAGCTGCAGTTTAGGCTTCTCTCACTAGGTGGCACCAACACACCTCTATTTCAAAATTTCTCTGCAAAGACGTTTCTTCAAGGAGGAGAAATATACAATACTCTCCCTTAAAACCCAGCCTTTGAGCCAACGTAAAGAGCGATTCTCATTTTGTCTGGAAAAAAATAACAATGGCCGATGGGTGTAAAAAGCACTGTCAAAACATATTCTAGGGCCTGCATACAATGAAACATCAAGACACGAGAAGCTCAGTGCAGAGTAGGCGGAACGGGATTGGGCGCCAGAGCGGGTCCGGACAGCGGTGTCCTGTACTCTCAACAGGGGTTGCCAGGCTGGATGCGGGACAGAGAAGTGGGGGTTAACGTCCTCCTCTCTGAGAGTGACCACGCTAAGAGATACATCAAAGAACGCGAAGTAGACTTGGGGTCCACAGAAATTGTAACTGCTTTCATATACATATGAATTTTCTAAACCAGATTGCTATCACAGTAAGAAAACCATTCCAAGACACAGCGCTCCTGCTTAGCTGGCTTGGACTCTTTGCGACCCACACACTGTAGCCCACCAGGCTCCTCTGTCCGTGGGATTCTTCAGGCAAGAATACTGGAGTGACTTGCCATATCCATCTCCAGGGGATCTTCCTGACCCAGGGATTGAACCGAGGTCTCCTGCATTGCAGGCAGATTCTTAACAGCTGAGCTCAGTTCAGTTTAGTTCAGTCTCTCAGTCGTGTCTGACTCTTTGCGATCCCATGGACTACAGCACGCCAGGCTTCCCTGTCCATCACCAACTCCCAGAGTTTACTCAAACTCATGCCCATTGAGTCAGTGATGCCATCCAACCACCTCATTCTCTGTCGTCCCCTTCTCTTCTGGCCTTCAATCCTTCCCAACATCAAGGTCTTTTCAAATGTCAGTTCTTCACATCAGGTGGCCAGAGTATTGGAGTTTCAGCTTTAGCATCAGTCCTTCCAATGAATATTCAGAACTGGTTTCCTTTAGGATGGACTGGTTGGATCTCCTTGCAGTCCAAGGGACTCTCAAGAGTCTTCTCCAACACCACAGTTTAAAAGCATCAATTCTTCAGCACTCAGCTTTCTTTATAGTCCAACTCTCACATCCATACATGACTACTGAAACAACCGAGGAGCTAATGTCCTGAATACTCATTAGAAGGACTGATGCTGAAGCTGAAACTCCAATGCTTTGACCACCTGATGTGAAGAACTGACTCACTGGAAAAGACTCTGATGCTGGGAAAGATTGAAGGCGGGAGGAGAAGGGGACAACAGAGGATGACATGGTTGGATGGCATCACTGACTCGATGGACATGAGTTTGAGTAGGCTCCAGGAGTTGGTGATGGACAGGGCAGCCTGGCGTGCTGCAGTCCATGGGGTCGCAAAGAGTCGGACACGACTGGGCGACTGAACTGAACTGAATGTGCTCTTCATTCAAGTAAAATGGGTATGAGGATGCCATCTGGTGATCAGATGCAGGATTGCAGTTCTGAGAGGCTCAGCCCAGCAAGAGAGGGAGAGGAGGAGGTGGGGTTTTGGCTTAGTGTTATCACCCAGTATTTTCTGGAATTTTGCGCTCCCACTATAAGCAGTCTCTCCGTGTCCATCATTTTCTGTGATGTCTGAACCTGAGATTGGATGTCCAACCCTGCCCTGAGGAGAAAGTTGCACTCGTGAGTTCATGAGTGTTCAGCAGGGAGCCAGGGTAGGTGGCAGGATTTCACCTCCTCTGTCAGTTTCATCATCCAGAGTGGTTGGTGAATGAGTGCTTCCTCCAGTATGAACTTTAGCATCTCTGTTTTCACGTTTGTTCTTCTATGTACCTTTCTGCACCCAAAACTCCACAACTAGAAGAAGAGGTGATATATTAAGAAGAAACTCCATGCCATTTCAAGGGTGGCAGTTCAGACAGAGTATAATAGGAGCCTAAAAGGGAGGAGTCACTCCTCTAGAGATGACAGACAAAACCATTCCAGAAATCTCCCATTTTGACCCATGACCCAGCAAAGATCCAAACAACAGTGTATTTGAAACTTCTTGTTCCTGCCCTTGAAAATCAGTGAGAATCAAAGCACTCCAAAAGTTGCCTTATCCTTCATTCTGCATCCGTCTCTGTCTGAGAGTGAGATCCCATCAGAGAAATTAACACATCAGCACTTGTTCAAAAAGAACTGGGAACTCTACTGTAAGTACTATTTGAAATTTTGGGTTCAGAGTTATTTTTCTTTCTAAATATGCCTTTTCACTGGGAGTAAAACATGTAGAAAATGAAGGAGGAAACATGTAGAAAATTGAGCCCATATACCAGTCAGCCCTGAAAGTCTGGGCTGACTAGCTCTGAAAGTGTCAGACCAGGAGTCCAGGAAGTGTGGGAGTGAGAGAACCATCTTGCTTCATTACATCAACAGAGTTTTTTCAAATTTTCCACTCATTGGTGACAATCCCTCTAAATCCATAACTTTCTAAGATGTTTGATATTTACACTCCAGACATGAAATACAGCACTGATGACAAAGCTCCATTACATGAGCATGTCAGTATTTGAGGTGAAAGAGTTTAAGACACAGAAACATAAGCACACAAATGTGCACACACACACACAGTTTTACAGATAAAATCTCCACCATAGAAACAGACACAAACAAATAATCCCACATAAACACCTGTTTTCAAATGAATTTGTTAATTTGATCCTTTTCCCATAAAATTTACTTCCAAAATATTTCCAAAGAAATAACTTAATGAGTACGTTTCTTTAAAGTATTTTCTTGTTTTGAATTATCTCTATTTTCTTAATTACAATATATCAAGCAATATAGAAATGTAAATAAAATTATCCTGTATCCTCCATTTGCCTAATTTCCATCCTTGACCTAAACTTGTCCATTGTCGGTAGGTGGTGCATGTACTCCAGATGAATTTGTGGTTCTCTGAAAATGATATATTAATTTGTGTTTACATATACAAATATGTATTCACATTCACATATTCTTTTTCTATACTGCAATCTCATCCATATTCTCAGGATTCTAATTTGCATTTCATTGGCTAATGTGTTTTGGAATACTTTCAGATATTGATTGGGTATGAATATTGATTATTCTTTAAGTGGATACCCTATTCATATCATCTGCCCATCTCTCCCTGTTTAATAGTAAGCATGCTTTGTAAACTATCGATATGAACCCTACATTGTTTGCAGATATTTTAGATTTTCAGTCAATTATTACTTATTTTTCCAAACAGAAGGTGTTTACAATTTTTTGTTACTTTGTTTATTTTAAACCGATACAGATCATTGTAGTAGAAACTGAGCAATATCCTGCTGCTGCTGCTGCTAAATCGCTTCAGTCGTGTCCGACTCTGTGCGACCCCATAGACTGCAGCCCACCAGGCTCCCCATCCCTGGGATTCTCCAGGCAACAACACTGGAGTGGTTGCCATTTCCTTCTCCAATGCATGAAAGTGAAAAGTGAAAGTAGAGTCGCTCAGTCATGTCTGACCCTCAGCGACACCATGGACTGCAGCCTACTAGGCTCCTCTGCCCATGAGATTTTCCAGGCAAGAGTACTGGAGTGGGGTGCCATTGCCTTCTCCAATATCCTAGCCATCATCAATTACCCAGATTACAGCAATCAGAGCCCTGGAGGCTTCAGAACACAATGGAAAAGCATTAGAGTAATTCCAGTTTGAAATATTGCATAAGCATTTACAAGGCTGTTTCTCTGATTTATTTCACCATCTCCTAACTGCTGTATTGGGCTTCCCAGGTGGCTCAGTGGGAAAGAATTCACCTGCCAATGCAGGAGATATGGATTCAAGCCCTGGCTTGGGAAGATCCCTTGGAGAAGGAGATGGCAACCCACTCCAGTATTCTTGCCTGGAGAATCCCATGGACAGTGGGCTACAGTCCATGAGGTCACAAAGAGTTGGACGTAACTTAGTGACTAAAACAACAGCAACAAACTGCTATTATCTGACCTGAATAACAGGAAAAATCATTGGTAGTGTGAAGAGCTGTTAAGGCAGATAAAATATAAAGTATCTCTTGCTTAAAGTATCTCTTGCTTGTGACTTTTTTTCTTTCTCTCCTGATTTTCTTTCAGGAAAGAACAATACCTTTGTTTGTACCCGAGCCTCACACAGTCCCTCAGGATCTAGCCAATCCCTCAGCTCCGTATCTTGACCTGTTGGCCCAAAGAGCAAGCTCCCATCTCCACTGCCACCTTCATCGTTTGTGTGTGTCAGTCACTCAGTCATGTCCGACTCTTTGTGCTGCCTTCATCACTTGGGTGGCATTTAAAATTAAGCCAGAAATCTCAGTGTCTAAAACTGGGACTCCTGAGTGTCCAGTGGAGTGGGCAAGAGATGGATACCCAATCCAGTCACTCATAGATGGTTGACCCTGGAGAGTATGGCCCTTTCAGGCTTGAGCTTCATCATCTGTACATTGGAAATGAGGTTACCTTCTCATTTGTGAGGAGCAAATGTTAAAATTGAGGAAGTATGAGTGCTATATAATAGGATTTCAACAAATGCTTGTTCTTTCCCCAACCTGCCTCCTCTCTCTGCTAAAAGAGATGACTTTGACCCAAAACAGAGGGCATAGCTATCATCAGGAAGTCAAACACACACAGACACATACACTTTTATATAAAATATGAGCTTTGGTGCCATTTCTGTGTTTTAGGATATATTCTCCGATTGAATTGAGATAATGGAGGAAAATCATTATGCCTTTATAAAAATCCCATGTGGATTCTTTTACTTGTCTCTTTAAACAAATCTTTTAGGTACATTTAGAGGGTAAATCTCATGTTAAGTGTCCTTTCCTTGTCTCTGTACCTTGTAGGATGAATGTGAGCAAAGCAGATTCCCTTTGAATTCTAGATAGAAGATACATTTAAGGGGAACAACACCTAATAAAGGGTCTGCTGGACAGAATATTGGAGCCAGGATACTTGGGGCCTGAGAGCCCCAAGCAGACCATTCACTGAGTGCAGGACCTTGGATGAGTCACTTCTCTTGAGCTGGCCTTAGCCCTAACACAGAGTCATACTCACTATCACCTAGTGGTCAGGGCCATGGGCTTTGGAATCTGATAAACTAGAATTTTAACTAAGGCACCATTAGTTGATGGTTGCCCTTTCTTGTATAGGTTTCCTTAGACACAATTGTCAGGGATTCTGTGTATATATTTGTGGTATCATCAGACAGGTTCAGTCTGCTTCATGTGTGCTAAATCGCTTCAGTTGTGTCTGTTCGCAACCGTATGAACCATAGCCTGTCAGGCTCCTCTGTCTATGGAATTTTCCAAATGAGAATACTGGAGTGAGTTGCCATGCCCTCCTCCAGGGGATCTTCCCAATTCAGGGACTGAACACACATCTCTTGTGTCTCCTGCATTGGCAGGTGGGTTCATTACCACTAGTTGCTAGAGATGACCAAATTGCTCTGCAGAGCCGAGGTACAGGTCACAATCCAACTACTTGTCTGTGGGAGTTCCCATTGCTCTACATTGTCAAATCTAAAGAGGAGGTTGAGTACCTGAGTAGAAACACAGGCCTTTGAGTCAAATACAGGGGATTATGAAAGCAGCTCTTTCTCTTAGAAGCTGTGTGATCCTGGAACAAGGGCTTAACCTCTCTGAGCTTCACTCTTAGAGTATGAAAATAATATTCTGGCCAGTTCAGTTCAGTAGCACAGTTGTGTCTGATTCTTTGCATCACCAACTCCCAGAGTTTAGTCAAATTCACGTTCATTGAGTCAGTGATGCCATCCAACCATCTCATCCTCTGTCGTCCCTTTCTCCTCCCACCTTCAATCTTTCCCAGCTTTGAGGTCTTTTCAAATGAGTCAGTTTTTTGCATCAGGTGGCCAAAATATTGAAGTTTCAGCTTCAGCATCAGTCCTTCCAATGAATATTCAGAGTTGATTTCCTTTAGGGTGGACTGATTGGATCTCCTTGCAGTCCAAGGGACTCTCAAGAGTCTTCCTCAACACCACAGTTCAAAAACATCGATACTTCGGTGCTCACCTTTCTTTATAGTCCAAGTCAAACATCCATACATGATACTGGAGAAACCATAGCTTTGACTAGATAGACCTTTGTTGGCAAAGCAATGTCTCTGCTTTTTAATACACTGTTTAGGTTGGTCATAGCTTTTCTTCCAAAGAGCCAGGGTCTTTTAATTTCATGGCTGTGATCACCATCTGCAGTGATTTTGGAGCCCCCCAAAATAAAGTCTGTGACTGTTTCCAGTCTTTCCCCATCTATTTGCCATGAAGTGATAGGACCAGATGCCATGATTTAGTTTTCTGAATGTTGAGTTTTAAGCCAACTTTTTCACTCTCCTCTTTCACTTTCATCAAGAGGCTCTTTAGTTCTTCACTTTCTGCCATAAGCATGGTGTCATCTGCATATCTGAGGTTATTGATATTTCTCCTGGTGCCAGGAGCCAGCATGGGGAATCCTGCCCGTGGCAAAGGTCATGAGGAAAGGGGCCTGACAAAATGCAAACGTGGGATCAGGCCTCAGGTGTCCCCCTGGACTTTCTCGAACGTCTACCCCCAAAACCAGAGTCTGCCTGCCTTAACTGCATTATGCTTTCCGTCTATTCTTCTGACGTTACAGGGGGGCTATCCCCGACCACCTTTCTCTGAAAAAAAGTTAACTTAGAGCTCCAGTTAATAGTCTCCTGCATATAAAAGCAGTGTCTCAGCTCAAACCCCTCTGATGGCTCTCTAACTTGCCACACAGGTTTACCCAGACTTTTACAACTACACATGTGATTGTTTACAGCTCCCCAACTGTGAGAGGCATGGGAAGCCTAAAACATAGAGCCTTTCAAAGAGTTAAAAGTTATTAGAGTAGTGCTGGTGTAGGATTTCATTATTGGGCCAATGCTTGTTGCTAAGTTCCCATATCTCTTATCCACTGTGCACCTGGGAGTGTGTTAGTTATAGTTGGAATGTAAGAAAACAACATAGTAGCCTTGAAATTAACCACATCAGACTTTTGAGCTAATTGGTTCTTTCTTTGTTGTGACTTACTGCACCTTTGCTCTGTGAGAAATGTAACTCTGTTTGATACTTTCTGAGGCTGACATAGATTAGAAATATAAAGAAAAAACACTTTGAGGGAAAATAACTTTTCTGGTTGAGCAGCCTTTATCAAAAGAGGGTCATAAAATGTTTCACAGGCCTCTAAGGCCAGAAGATAATGTACACAACATCATTTGTGGGAAAGGTATAAAAGTCCTTTTTGAAAATAAAGTAACAGGCCTCGCTCACCAAAGAAGCTTGGTCACCCCATGTCTTTTTTTTTTTCTCTCACTTACTCTTTTTTTTCAGGCTGATCCCTTTGAGCATAGAGGCTCTCTGCGTTCACTTATCTGCCTGGGTTTCTAAGACCTGAACGGGAAGATGTTCTGCGTCTTCACTCCCTCGGGAGACCAGGAGGGCACCTGTGGCCTCCGTGAACAGACCTCTTTCTCTCCTCTATTTTCTTATGTACAACATTCTTTCCTTATCTCTCTCTAAATCAATTGCTGACTCTGTCCCCGCTTCAAATTACCCTGGATCCACCGGGGTTGGACCCTGGCATCCTGGCAATCTTGATTCCAGCTTGTGCTTCATCCGGCTCAGTGTTTCTCATGATGTACTCTGCATATAAGTTAAATAAGCAGGGTGACATCATACAGCCTTGACACACTCCTTTCCTGATTTGGAACCAGTCTGTTGTTCCATGTCCAGTTCTAACTGGTGCTTGTTGACCTGCGTAAAGATATCTCAGGAGGTGGGTCAGGTGGTCTGGTATTCCCATCTCTTCAAGAATTTTCCACAGTTTGTTGTGATCCACACAGTCAAAGGCTTTGGCATAGTCAATAAAACAGAAGTAGATGTTTTTCTGGAACTCTCTTGCATTATCTATGATCCAACAGATGTTGGCAATTAGATCTCTGGTTCCTCTGCTTTTTCTAAATCCAGCTTGAACATCTGGAAGTTCATGATCCACGTACTGTTGAAGCCTGGCTTGGAGAATTTTGATCATTACTTTGCTAGTGTGTGAGATGAGTGCAATTGTGTGATAGTTTGAGCATTCTTTGGCATTGCCTTTCTTTGGGATTGGAATGAACACTGACCTTTTCCAGTCCTGTGGCCACTGCTGAATTTTCCAAATGTGCTGGCATATTGAGTGCAGCACTTTCACAGCATCATCTTTTAGGATTTGAAATAACTCAACTGGAATTCCATCACCTCCACTAGCTTGTTCATAGTGATACTTCCTAAGGCCCACTTGACTTCACATTTCACGATGTCTGGCTCTAGATGAGTGATCACACCATCGTGATTATCTGGGTCGTAAAGATCTTTTTTATACAGTTCTTCTGTGTATTCTTGCCACCTCTTCTTAATATCTTGTGCTTCGGTTAGGTCCATACCATTTCTGTCCTTTATTGTGCCCATCTTTGCATGAAATATTCCCTTGGTACCTCTAATTTTCTTGAAGAGATCTCTAGTCTTTTCCACTCTATTGTTTTCCCCCATTTCTTTGCATTGATCACTGAGGAAGGCTTTCTTATCTCTCCTTGCTATTCTTTGGAACTCTGCATTCAGCTGGGTATATCTTTCCTTTTCTCCTTTGCCTTTCGCTTCTCGTCTTTTCAGAGCTGTTTGTAAGGCCTCCTTAGACAACCATTTTGCTGTCATTAGGATCCCCCAGAGGTCATACACATATACATCCTGGTATCTATATCTGTCAGTAGCGCCAATAGAGAAGGACCACACTCATGTACCCAAGGCTCAGTTTTTGACTATTAAAATATTCATGGATTTTCATATTAGGTTTTATGATTTTGTTGAGGACACAGGGGGCGAAAATTTAGTTGAGCCCATTCAACTTACACATAAAACCATATCGTTTTTCAATAGAACTTGACTGTAAAACTGTTTAGCAGAGAATTGTTAAAGCAGGGAAATTATAGAAAGAAAGTAAATATACAGAACAGGAAATGTCTTTAATTAAAGGATGTCTAAATGAATGATGGGATTTTAGGCAACCATTAAGATGAACTATGTTTAACAAAGAGAAATTATTTTTTGACCTTTAAGATTGACAAATATTAATTTTTAAAAATTTGTGTTGATCATTTTGGCAAGTATGTAGAAGGAACAGGCACTTTCGTAACATGTAGTCCCAATGTTTGTTCTTCATAATCTAAACTGTGGGTTTGTCACATGTCTGTTTTCACCTTTTTCCCTCTGAGAGCTCATCTAATAACCACTTCTACCTTATATCTTCCTATACCCCCTCGTATTTGTCCCAACACACACTCACTTAGAATCACTCTACACAGTGGAGATCTGGGCAGTGATAGAAATTATCACCTCACTTTCAGACGTTTCATATAGTCTTTTGTCTCTTTAATTCATCTTCGAGATTCCTATCACAGAAACACATTTGTTTTAATGCCAGGACATACAAAGTAACTAAAGGAAAGCATAGCTTAATGCTGGCTTGGCTGACTAGGACACTGGAATAAATGTCAAAAGTTTGAGGTCCCACTGATTAGCTGAATAGAAATACTGGGATAAATCAGGTCCCCTCTACTGGTGTTATATCTAAAAGAAAATAAATCTTCATATTAATAGTTAGGAATGTAATCTTTGGAGTCAGACAAGTCTGGATTCCTCAAGGTGTGGCTCTACCATGTCATCTCAAATCAGTGAGAGAATAAATTTTTACCTTTGAGAACGTGTGCTAATGGTTAACAGTATTTCCTCTTTTTTCCAAAAATTTTAAATGGTTATATATTCATATTAAAGATGTGGGAGGGGGGTTCATGTTTGGGAATGCATGTAAGAATTAAAGATTTTAAAATTAAAAAAAATTAAAAAATAAATAAATAATAAAATAATTATTATTTTAAACTTCTTGCATGTTAAGTTGCTTCAGTCGTGTCTAACTTTGCTACCCTATGGACTGTACCCTGCCAGGCTCCTCTGCCCATGGGATACTCCAGGCAAGAATACTGGAGTGAGTTGCCATGCCCTCCTCCAGGGGATCTTCCTTACCCAAGGATCGAACTCTCATCTTATGTCCCCTGCATTGGCAGACAGGTTCTTTACCACTAGTGCCATCTTCAGTTCAGTTCAATTCAGTTGCTCAGTTGTGTCTGACTCTTTTCGATCCCATGGACTGCAGCACACCAGGCCTCCCTGTCCATCACCAATTCCTTGGAAGCCCCTTTAAATATCTTACATCCACTAAAATTTATAGTGATCATGTTTTTTTATCAATATATCCTCTAAGAATCTTGCCCACAGAAATGCATGCATTGCAACACTTATTGCTGCACTGTTTGTAATTGCCAACACCAGGAAACACAAAACTTATCCATTACTAGGAAATTTACTCAGTGAGTTATAATATAGACTTACAGTGAAGTTTTGTGAGCAGGGCAAAAGCAATGAACTGCATTTTATTGGGATGGAAAGTTGTTCAAGAAATATAAGTATTCTTTTCTTAATAAATATCCAAAAATTTAAAAAGTATTTCCAATTGATACTGTAAACTATAAATGCTATTATTTTCTAAATAATGAAGAAGAGGAACATTAGCTTCTCATTTGCAGTTAAAGTGCATCTGTCCATTCACCACATCTGTGGTCTCTCCCAGAAAAAAACGGAAAATAACCCTTAAGGTGTTCACTCAAGTTTTTATAAGTGCATAAGACCCTTCCTCCATGAGGTAATATACAATATTATTTAACAACTTTGCCACTTCATTTCTGAAGACACTTAAGACTAGAACTTCATATCAAAATGGGTGCTATATGGACAGAAATTTGTTAGGTTAGTATCTCAGGCCATCAGTAGACTAGGACATATTTAAGGCAAAAATTATAGGGTGAGAGATTGAGAAACAGAAGATAAATATGCTACAGCATATTTATAACTATATTATTAGGAAGATAAAATTGGACTTCTCAACATATTACATACTTCAGAATGGTTTTGCGTTGTGTCAATAGGTTGGGAAAGACTGAGGGCAAGAGAAGGATGGAGCAGCAGAGGATGAGATGGTTAGATAACAGCACTGACTCAGTGGACATGAATTTGACCAAACTCCAGGAGATAGCGAAAGACAGGGAACCCTGGCATGCTGCAGTCCATGTGGTCCCAAAGAGTCAGACACAAATTAGCAATGAACAATAAAAGGTTTTTGCTTAGGGTTAGGTTCTTTTTCCCCTTTAGTACCTTGATTTTTTTTTTTTTTTTCGTCTGGGATTTTACTTTGTTTTGTTATGGGAGTAAGGAAGAAGAAAGATCAGGTAATGAAGCAGTGGATATTAATGTTAACTGAAAAATGCAAACTGAAAAACAGTATACCTATTATGATACATTTTTAATTACTGCATAAATCATATTTAAATGTATACCATAATAGGCATACTGTTCTTCAATTTGCATTTTTCAGTTAACATTAATAAAGAAAATAAATCGAGACAAATTTAAGGGATATACACATAACTGTTAACGGTGGTAATTTCTGGAAGTGGGAATTAAAAAAAAAAACATTAACTTTCTATTCCATATACTTTTATATTTTTGTTGTTGTTAGAACAGCTTTATTGAGCTATAGTTCATGTATATAATTCAACAGTTTTAAGTAATTGATTTTTACTATATTTACAGCTGGTGCTGGAGTGGCAGCTGCATGGCACTGGAGCAAATGTGAGGAGATACCCCACGTGCAAAGGCAGAGAAACCCCAGAAAGATGGTAGGTGCTACAGCAGCAGCTGTGTGGTGCTGAAGTGACTTTGAGAAGATACCCCACATCCAAGGGCAAAGGAGAAGCCCCAGCAAGATGGTAGAAGGGGTGAAATTGCATTTAGAATCAAATCCCATACCCACCAGAGACACTCAGAGGGCTCAAACAAATCTTGTGAACACCAGGACCCAGAGACTCCCAGAGACTGAGACAGAACTGTGTTTGGCTCCTGTGGAGATATGGGTCAGCAGTGGACTGCCGCAGAGGCAGGGGCTCTGGGTGCAGCAGACTTCGGTATGGCATAAGCCCTCTTGGAGGAGGTCATCATTAACCCCACCACAGAGCTGCCAGAACTTACACAGGGCTTGGGAAAGAGAGTCTTGGAGGGCACAAACAGAACCTTGTGCACACCAGGACCCAGGAGAAAGAGGCAGTGACCCAAGAGACTGGCCCAGACTTGGTTGTGAGTGTCCAGGAGTCTCTGGTGGAGGCGTGGGTTGGCGGTGGCCTGCTGCAGGGTTGGGGGCACTGAATGTAACACTGCATGCATGGGGCCTTTTGAAGGAGATTGCCATTATCTGCATCACATCCACCATAGTTTGGTCCCAGGTAAATAACAGGTAGGGAACACAGCTCCATTCATCAACAGAAAATTGGATTAAAGATTTACTGAGCACTTACCCAATCACAAAGAAAGGCAATGCCAAAGAATGCTCAAACTACCCCACAATTGCACTCATCTCACACACTAGTAAAGTAATGATCAAAATTCTCCAAGCCAGGCTTCAACAGTACGTGAACTGTAAACTTCCTGATGTGCAAGCTGGATTTAGAAAAGGCAGAGGAACTAGAGATCAAATTGCCAACATCCACTGGCTCATAGAAAAAACAAGAGAGTTCCAGAAAAACATCTATTTCTGCTTTATGGACTATGCCAAAGCCTTTGACTGTGTGGATCACAACAAACTGTGGAAAATTCTTCAAGAGATGGGAATACCAGACCACCTGACCTGCCTCTTGAGAAATCTGTATGCAGGTCAGCAAGCAACAGTTAGAACTGGACATGGAACAACAGACTGGTTCCAAATCGGGAAAGGAGTAATCAAGGCTGTATATTATCACCCTGCTTATTTAACTTATATACAAAGTACATCATGAGAAATGCTGGGCTGGAGGAAGTACAAGCTGGAATCAAGATTGCCGGGAGAAATATCAATAACTTCAGATATGCAGATGACACCACCCTTATGGCAGAAAGTGAAGAGGAACTAAAGAGCCTCTTGATGAAAGTGAAAGAGGAGAGTGAAAAAGTTGGCTTAAAGCTCAGCATTCAGAAAACTAAGATCATGGCATCTGGTCCCATCACTTCATGGGAAATAGATGTGGAAACAGTGGATGACTTTATTTTTCTGGGCTCCAAAGTCACTGAAAAGGTGATTGCAGCCATGAAATTAAAAGACGCTTATTGTTGGAAGGAAAGTTATGACCAACCTAGACAGTGTAATAAAAAGCAGAGACATTACTTTGCCAACAAAAGTCCGTCTAGTCAAAGCTATGGTTTTTCTAGTAGTTATGTATGGATGTGAGAGCCAAACCATAAAGAAAGCTGAGCACCAAAGAATTGATGCTTTTGAACTGTGGTGTTGGAGAAGACTCTTGAGAGTCCCTTGGACTGCAAGGAGATCCAACCAGTCCATCTTAAAGGAGATCAGTCCTGGGTGTTCATTGGAAAGACTGATGTTGAAGCTGAAACTCCAATACTTTAGTCACCTGATGCAAAGAACTGACTCATTTGAAAAGACTCTGATTCTGGGAAAGACTGAGGGCAGGAGGAGAAGGGGACGACAGAGGATGAGATGGCTGGATGGCTTCATCGACTCGATGGACATGGGTTTGGGTGAACTCCAGGAGTTGCTGATGGATGGAGAGGCCTGATGTGCTGTGATTCACGGGGTCGCAAAGAGTCAGAAATGACTGAGTGACTGAAATGAACTGACACAGATATACCAATTTTGTTTATTAATTCATCATTTGATAAACATTCAAGTTGTTTTTACCTTTTGGTCTTGTGAATAATGCTGCTATGAAACAACTGTTTATATGAATACATGTTTTCATTTCTTTTGAGTATATACCTAGGAATGAAATTGCTGAGTCATACAGTAATATCATTTTCAAAATTTGAGGAAGTGCCAGATGATTTTCCAAAGTGGAAGCACCATTTTAAATTGCCACCAAGAGTTTACAATGGTTCTAATTTCTCCACATCCTCACCAGCACTTGTTAATACCTGTTTTTTTATTCTAGCCATTCTATGGGGGTGTGAAGTAATATCATTGTGGTTTTGATGTGCATTTCCCTAATGACTAATGATGTAAAGCATTTTTCAGGTATTTATTGACCACTTGCATATCTTCCATGGATTCAATTTAAACACTTGCTCATTTTTTCAGTTGTGTTGCTTTTTTGTTATTGAGAAGTAGATTTTTTTATATATAGTAGATATCAGTTTCTTATATGTAAGATTTGGAAATATTTTTCCTTTGTCTAAGGTCTGTACTTTCACTTTTTTAAATTTATTGAGAAATAATTAACAAATATAATTGTTTATATATGTGTGTAATTATTTGATACACATATACATTGTAGAATGATTACCAAGATCAAGATAATTAACATAGCACTAACTCATATAGTTAATAGTAATATATCACTAACTCATATAGTTAATATAGGTAAATTTTTTGTGATGAGAATGCTTAAGACCTACACCCAGCAACTTTCAAGTATATAATGCTATTTTATACTGTATTATATATACAGCATTAACTATAGTCACCATAATGTACATTAGCTCCTCAAAATTTATTCTTATAATTAAAATTTTGTGACCTACATTGCTTCATTTCCTCTCCTCCCAACCACTGGCAATCACCATTCTATTTCTATGAAATCAGCTTTTAAAAAAATAATCCACATGTAAGTGATACCATACTCTATTTGTCTTTCTCTGTCTGCAGGTTTTCACTTAGCATAATGCCCTCCAGTTTATCCATTTTGTTGCAAATGGCACGACTTTCTTCTTTCTTATAGCTGGGTTATATTCCATCATGTGTGTGCGCACGTGAGTGTGTACACATACAATGAAATAATATATGTGTGGGTATACATATATATGTATATATACATATATATTATATCCCTCTTTTTTATCCATTCATTCACTGAAGAACATTTAAGCTGTTTCCATATCTGGGCTATTGTGTATAATGCTGAAGTGAACATAGGGGTGCAGATATCTCTTGAAAATACTAATTTCAATTCCTCCAAATATATAGCCAGGTGCAAGATTGCTGGATCGTATGCTATTTTTTCTGAGTGGTGTAAGATATGGGTGCAGTTTCCTTCTTTTGTATGTGGATATCTAGCTTTCTTAGTACTATTTATTGAAGAGTCAGTCCTTTCTCCATTGTATGTTCTTGACACCTGGGTCAAAAATTAGTTGACTCTATATTAGTGGGTTTATTTCTGCACTTTCAATCCTATTCCAGTATCTGTTTCTTTGCCAGTACCATACTGCTTTCATTACTATAGTTTTGTAATACAGCTTAAACAGTTGAAGTGACAAATAGGTTCAAGGGATTAGATCTGATAGACAGAGTACCTTAAGAACTATGGACGGAAGTTCATAACACTGCACAGGAGGCGGTGATCAAAACCATCCCCAAGAAAAAGAAATGCAAAAAGGCAAAACGGTTGTCTGAAGAGGCTTTGCAAATAGTTGAGAAGAGAAGTGAAAGACAAGGAAGAAAGGGAAAGATATACCCAGCTGAGAGCAGAGTTCCAAAGAATAGCAAGGAGAGATAAGAAAGCCTTCCTCAGTGATCAATGCAAAGAAATAGAGGAAAATAACAGAATGGAAAAGACTAGAGATCTCTTCAAGAAAATTAGAGATACCAAGGGAACATTTCATGCAAAGATGGGCACAGTAAAGGACAGAAATGGTATGGACCTAACAGAAGCAAAAGATACTAAGAAGAGGTGGCAAGAATACATAGAAAGAACTGTATAAAAAAGGTCTTAATGACCCAGATAACCATGATGGTGTGATCACTTATCGAAGAGTCAGACATTATGGTGTGTGAAATCAAGTGGGCCTTAGGAAGCATCACTATGAACACAGCTAGTGGAGGTGATGGGATTCCAGTTGAGCTATTTCAAATCCTAAAAAATGATGCTGTTAAAAAGTGCTGCACTTATATGCCAGCAAATTCGAAAACTCAGCAGCGACCACCAGACTGGAAAAGGTCAGTTCTCATTTCAATCCAAAAGAAGGGCAATGCCTTTTGAACACAAAGAATGTTAGAACTACTGTACAATCACACTGATTTCAAATGCTAGCAATGTAATGCTCAAAATCCTTCAAGGTAGGCTTCAACAATTTCTAGAATTTTTAGATGTAAAAACTGGATTTAGAAAAGGCAAAGGAACCAGAGATCAAATTGCCAACATCTGTTAGGTCATAGAAAAAGCAAGGGAATTCCAGAAAACATCTTCTGCTTCATTGACTATGCGAAAGCACTTGACTGTGTAGGTCACAACAACCTGTGGAAAATTCTGAAAGAGATTGGAACCCCAGAGAAACCTGTATGCAGTTCAAGAAGCAACAGTTAGAACCAGACATGGAACAATGGACTGGTTGAAAATTGGGAAAGGAGTACATTAAGGCTGTATATTGTTACCCTGTTTATTTAGCTTATATGCACAGTACATCATGTGAAACGCCCAAGGATGAAGCTCAAGCTGGAATCAAGACTGCCAGGAGAAGTAACAATAACCTTAGATATGCAGATGATACCACCCTTATGGCAGAAAGCAAAGAGAAACTAAAGAGCCTCTTGATGAAGGTGAAGATATAAGAAGAGTGAAAAAGCTGGCTTAAAACTCAACATTCAAAAAACTAAGATCACGGCATCAGGTCCCATCACTTCATGGCAAACAAATGGAGAAAAAATGGAAAACAGTGACAGACTTTATTTCCTTGAGCTCCAAAATCACTGCAGATGGTGACTGCAGCCATGAAGTTAAAAGATGCTTGCTCCTTGGGGAAAAAAGTTATGACAAACCTAGACAGCATATTAAAAAGCAGAAACATCACTTTGCCGACAAAGGTCTGTATAGTCAGGTTTTTCCAGTAGTCATGTACCGATATGAGAGTTGGACCATAAAGAAGGCTGAGCGTCAAAGAATTGATGCTTTCGGACTGTGGTGCTGGAGAAGAAAAAGGCTTGAGAATCCCTTGGACTGCAAGGAGATCAAGCCAGACAATCCTAAAGGAAATCAAATGTAGATATTCATTGGAGTTGAAGCTCCAATACTTTGGTCACCTGATGTGAAGAGCCGACTCATTGGAAAAGATCCTGATGCTGGGGAAGATTGAAGGCAAGAGGAGAAGGCAGGGACAGAGAATGAGATGGTTGGATGGCATCATCAACTCAATGGACATGAGTTTGAGCAAACTCCAGGAGATAGTGAAGAACAGGGAAGCCTGGCATGCTGCAGCCCATGAGATTGCAAAGAATCGGACACGACTGAGTGACTGAACAACAACAATATAGCTTAAAATCAGGTAGTGTGATGCTTCCATCTTTGTTCTTATTTTTCAGGATTGTTTTCAGCTATTTGCCACCTTTTATAGTTCCAAACAAAATTTAGGATAATTTTTTTTCTGTGAAAAATGCCATTGGAATTTTGATTGGGATTGCACTGAATCTGCCGATCACTTTTAGGTAGTATGGACATTTTTACAATATGAATTGTTCCAATCCAAGAACATGAAATGTCTTTCTATCTGTTTATATCTTCTTCAATCTCTTTCATCAGTGTCGTATACTTTTCAGTGCACAGATCATTTTAGACATGATATGAAAAGCAAGATTTAAAAATAGAACTACCATATGATTTAGCAATTCTACTTCTGCATATACAGAAATCATGGACTTGAAGAGATATCTGTATTTCCAAGTTCATTGCAGCATTATTCACAATAGTCAAGATATGGAAAAAACCCAAATGTCCAACAGACAAATAAATGGATAAAGAAAATATGATGTGTACACATCATGGAATATTATCCAGCCTTAAAAAGAAGGAAATCCTTTCTTTTGTGACAACATGGATGAAATGAGAGGACATTGTACTAAATAAAACAAGCCAGTCACAGAAGGGCAAACACTGTAAATGAAGCATCTAAAATAGTCAAACTCATAGAAGTAAAACAGAATGGTGGTTGCTAGGGGCTGACAGGGGAGAAGAAAAGGGGAGTTCTTGTTCAATGGGTATAAAGTTTCAGTTATGCAAGGTGAAAAATAGAGATTTGCTATACAACATAGTGCTGAGTTAACCTTATGGTATTGTGAACTTTAATATATGTTAAGAGGATAGATTTCATATTAAGTGTTATTACCACAAAAATAACCATTGAAAAACAAGGAAATTTTTGGAGTTGATGGGTATGTTTATCACTTTGATTGTGGTGATGGTATCATGGGTATATGTGTATATCAAACTCATCAAATGTATACATTATATATGTGCATTTTTGTATATCAATTACACCTCAATAAAGCTTCAATAAGCAAAAACTGATAAACTGGACCTCATGAAAATCAACATTTGCTCTATGAAAGGCCATAGTAAGAAGACGAAAAGGCAAACCACAGACTGGGAGAAAAATATTTGCAAAGCACATATTCACCAAAGGACTTGCTTCTAGAATGTATAAAAATCTCTCAAAACTCAACAGTAAAAAAAAAAAAAAATCCAATTAGAAAATTGGCAAAATACCTAAAGACACATTTCACTGAACAGGATATAAAGATGGTAAGCAGGCATATGAAAACATGTTCAATATCATCAACCATTAGGGAAATGCAAATTAAAACCACAGTGAGATATTTCTCCACATTTAATCAGTGGCTTACATAAGAAATAGGAGAATCACCAAATGCTGGTGAGGATGTAGAAAAACTGGATCTCTAATACAATGCTGGTGGGAATGTAAAAAGCTACTTTGGAAAACACTTTGCAAGTTTCTTTAAAAATTGAATATGTGCACTTCCCTGATGGCTCAGTGGTAAAGAACCCGCCTGTCAATGCAGGACACACAAGTTCTATCCCCGATCTGGGACGATCTCACATGCTGCGAAGCAACTAAGCTCGTGAACCACAACTATTGAGCCTGTGCCTTAGAGCCCAGGAACCACAACTACTGAGTCTATGTGACGCAACTACTGAAGCCCAAGCACCCTAGAGCCCATGCTCCACAATAAGAAAAGCCACTGCACGCCTATGCACTGCAACCAGAGTTTAGCCCCCACTTGCTGCAACTACAGAAAAGCTCACGCAGCAACGAAGACTAGCATAGCCAAAAATAAATAAATAAATAAAAATTAAAAAGAAAAAAACTGAATATGCAATTATCATATGACCTGGCAATTGAACTCTTGGCTATTTATCCCTGAGAAATGAAAACTTATATTAACACACAAACCTGTACACAGATGTTTATAGCAGCTTTGTTCATAAAATTCAGAAGCTGGAAACAACCCTGATGTCATTTAACAGGAGAATTATTAAACAAATTGTGGTGCATCCATATCATGAAATACTACTCAGAAATAAACAAAAGTAAAAACAAAGAACTGTTGATGCATTCAATAACTTGGATGAACCTCAAGAAAATTACACTGAGTGAAAAAGTTCTTGAAAAGGTTTTGGTTATGTAACATCCTTTTCTACTTTTATATTTTTGTGTATGTGTTCATAACAGGTGTCGACCTATGATCTTCCTTTCTTATAAACTCCTTTCCAAGTTTTGGTATCAAGAATATGCTAGACTCACAAAACAAGTTGAGATGCATTTTTTTTCTTTTTTCTGTTATATTAAAGAATTTATGTATGAAAAGTTAAAATGAAAATGTTAGTAATTCAGTGGTGTCCAACTCTTCGTGACCGCATGGGCTGTAGCCCCCTCCCCATGGACTGTAGCCCTCCAGGCTCTTCTGTCCATGGGATTTCCCAGGCAAGAATACTGCAGTGGGTTGCCATTCCCTTCCTCAGGGGATCTTCCTGATCCAGGGATTGAACCTGGGTCTCCTGCATTTCAGGCAGATGCTTTACCGTCTGAGCCACCATTGAATCCCAATTTACGTATGGTCCGTTTCATTTCTTTTGGAAATGTTTGGAAGAATTCACCAGTGAAGCTATCTGGTTCTGGAGAATTTTTTTCTTTTAAGATAGGTTTTAAATTACACATTCAGTTTCTTTAATATGTATGAGACTATTCAGATTTTCCACTTCCTCTTGGATCCATGTAGATAGTTTTGTTTTTCAATGAATTTTTCCCCATTGTATATAAACTGCTAAATTTATTGGCAAACTGATTTTGAGTTTTACCGACCATTTCTTTTGCATCATCAATGCAAATATTCAAAGAGTGGAAAGATACTTGAGCGTGAATCAAAGCTGTGGTATCTCACTGTATTAGTGTTCATTAATTCCAATTGCACATACTCATAGCAAAAGAAATAAAACAAAAATACTTCACTGAAGAATATTCTCTATGAAGCAGTTAAAATTGATTTTATTAGAGCCCAATCATTGAGGATATGTACTTCTAATATTCTGTGTGATAAAATAAGTATACACAAAGTGCTTTGCAAAGTAGAATAAATGTCTAGAGGAAAAGAAGTTATGTAATTATTTCAATAGCGTGCACTCTATAAGGCAGTGTGGTAGAGAAACAATCTAGGCTTGAGTGTCAAACGTGAGTTAAAATTCATATTATGCCTCTTATTAGTACTGCTACCTTAAAAATGCCCTTAACCTTTTTGCTTAAACTATTTGCTGTGTTATGTCGCTTCAGTCGTGTTCAACTCTGTGGGATCCCGTGGACTGTAGCCCACCAGACTCCTCTGTCCATGGGATTCTCCAGGCAAGTGTACTAGAGTGGGTTTCTGTGTCCTCCTCCAGGGGATCTTCCCAACCCAGAGATCGAACCCATGCCTCTTACACCTCCTGCATTAGCGGGCAGGTTCTTTACCACTAGCGCCACCTGGGAAACCCCTGTACCTATTTACTTATTTGTAAAATGTGAGCAACGATTCTTACATAAATGCATTATTGTGAATAGCTAAAGAAACAAGCAATTTGAAGTGCGTAATACAGCATTTTAGTCACCTGATTTCATTTCCCCCTTCACTTCATACTCTGCTTCTAACTGATAAAACTTATATTTTAAAGCAGAACAAGAAAAATTAAATGTAAAACATTGTGGTTTTCTTCCCCCACCCTTTATTCTGTTGGTGGAAAAGTAACTTCTTAAAAGAATGGCATTCTTTCCCACCTCTGTTCAGTTCAGTTCAGTTCAGTCGCTCAGCCGTGTCCGACTCTTTGCGACCCCACGAGTTGCAGCACGCCAGGCCTCCCTGTCCATCACCAACTCCCGGAGTTCACTCAAACCCACGTCCATCGAGTCGGTGATGCCATCCAGACATCTCATCCTCTGTCGTCCCCTTCTCCTCCTGCCCCCAATCCCTCCCAGCATCAGAGTCTTTTCCAATGAGTCAACTCTTCACATGAGGTGGCCAAAGTACTGGAGTATCAGCTTTAGCATCATTCCTTCTGAAGAACACCCAGGACTGATCTCCTTTAGAATGGACTGGTTGGATCGCCTTGCAGTCCATGGGACTCTCAAGAGTCTTCTCCAACACCACAGTTCAAAAGCATCAATTCTTCGGTGCTCAGCCTTCTTCACAGTCCAACTCTCACACCCATACATGACCACTGGAAAAACCATAGCCTTGACTAGATGGACTTTTGTTGGCAAAGTAATAGCTCTGCTTTTTAATATGCTATCTAGGTTGGTCATAACTTTTCTTCCAAGGAGTAAGTGTCTTTTAATTTCATGGCTGCAATCACCTTCTGCAGTGATTTTGGAGCCCCCAAAAATAAAGTCTGACACTGTTTCCACTGTTTCCCCATCTATTTCTCATGAAGTGATGGGACCAGATGCCGTGATCTTCGTTTTCTGAATGTTGAGCTTTAAGCCAACATTTTCACTCTCCTCTTTCACTTTCATCAAGAGGCTTTTTAGTTCCTCTTCACTTTCTGCCATAAGGGTGGTGTCATCTGCATATCTGAGGTTATTGATATTTCTCCCGGCAATCTTGATTCCAGCTTGTGCTTCCTCCAGCGCAGCGTTTCTCATGATGTACTCTGCATATAAGTTAAATAAGCAGGGTGACAATATACAGCCTTGACATACTCCTTTTCCTATTTGGAACCAGTCTGTTGTTCCATGTCCAGTTCTAACTGTTGCTTCCTGAGTTGCATATAGGTTTCTCAAGAGGCAGGTCAGGTGTTCTGGTATTCCCATCTCTTTTAGAGTTTTCCACAGTGTATTGTGATCCACACAGTCAAAGGCTTTGGCATAGTCAATAAAGCAGAAGCAGATGTTTTCCTGGAACTCTCTTGCTTTTTCAATGATCCAGCAGATGTTGGCAATTTGATCTCTGGTTCCTCTGCCTTTTCTAAAACCAGCTTGAACATCAGGAAGTTCACGGTTCACGTATTGCTGAAGGGTCATAATGACTTGTTTCTTGTTTTGTACATGCTTATGTAGAATATGTATCCTTGATGAATTTTATGTAAAATATCAGTATGCCATTTTGACGTATGATTCTTTGTAATAAAAATGTGTACAACTATGCCTTCAGGAGGCTTCTAACAGAGCAGTTCTCAGAGCTTTCTGAGAATCTGCTTCCTGGGTTATAATCTTCTGTTTGGCCTGAATAAAATTCCCTTATTTTCCTTCTTGATAGTTAATTGAATTTTCATCGACATAATACTAGGACCAGATGAGTCATTAGGACACAGCTATGCTTACAGTATCTAGATGATTAAATGCCTGTGGTTAATGGTGAAGCCATACGTGACAGAGTTTACAGGGTCAGCCTCAAATCTTCTCCAATGTGTAGTGAAGAAAGTTTCCTCTCTATTAGCAGCAGGAATTTTTCACTCATCTTACAGATGACAAAATGTTCATAGTAGCCAAGTCCTTTATCTCCCTTATTTTTGTAAGAAGTAGAATGGTCTTAGAGGTTTTCTGATCCACTGACTTCAGTTTTAAATAATCTGAAGCTCAGAGAATCTAGATGAGTTATTAGCCAAAAGAGTGGCAGGACCCAAAGCAGAAAACACTTCTGTGATTTTTCCTGATACTCTGCTTAATAATCGTGCCATTTAATCATGGTACTTTCTTGTCTGATCTGTTTCCTGCTTTAGGTTGACATCAGAAAGTTTGTGAATGGCACATCTATAAATAATTTTGAGCCCCTGGAAAACAAAAGTACCCTTGATGAGAAATTCCTCATCAAAGGTATAAATCTAAGCATAATAATTGAGCTTTGGGTCAAAGCATTGCAGCAGAATCGGGAGAGCTGGATGCTAGTTCCTAAATCATCACTAGCCTTGGGTAATTTTCTCCCCCATTGCTGTCCTCATCTGTAAAACAGGGAAGCACCATGGATTTCTCTCAATCATCAGAATATATCCCTCTCTCACACTTTACATTCTATAGGAATAAAACAGAGCTGAATAACAAATTTCATGTGCATTACCATCAGTGTATTGATAAAATAAGGATTTTCATATATAAGAATATAAATGCTTATTAATATAAATGTACCCAAATTTTATCTGTATAAAATTTTTCAGCTGATTGTCTTGGTTTATGTTTCCACTTAAACCCTCAAAGGATATAGTCTAAAACATTTATTCAGTCACATATTTCTCTCTCTCTCTCTCTCTCACACACACATACACACAGGACGCAAGCACACTCTGGGGCACGTACATAGTCACAAGCCATAGGAATGGGCACTAAGCCACAAAGTAGGAGATATGCCCTATCCTCTGTAGCAAGAAGTGAAATAATGTGGAAAGACAAAGGGAAATACAATTGATTCCAAATTGTAAGGGTCAAAGCAATCAGAGAAGGGTTTCAAATGAACTGAAAATAATCTGAGACTTGTTTCTGCCAAGCTAATAGGCTATCTGATGCAAGTCAATACTGTTGGGTTTATCTAACACTGAATCCTGTACCTTTCCCTGATGTTATCGATTGTGTTGCCACATAGTTTACAGATAAACTTGAACGTGGCTGGCATAATGCCATTGGGTCATGTGGCCCTATTCTTTTAGTTCCACATTCCAGGTTGTGAATCACTGGCAAGACTGGCTGCCCAGTCTCCTAGACTCACCTGGGGCCACCACCAGGTCTTGAGATGGAAGAGTAT
The DNA here is from genome assembly GCF_042477335.2 of Ovis canadensis. Lineage (NCBI taxonomy): Eukaryota > Metazoa > Chordata > Mammalia > Artiodactyla > Bovidae > Ovis > Ovis canadensis. The sequence continues at coordinate 135,685,825 of NC_091727.1, forward strand.
CTTCCAAGGTTTTCCCCTGCAATCCAGGGAAACAACATTTATTCAATGAGTTACAGATAATAGGATGACTCACTGACCATACGCATTTCTGCTTCTGGCCCTGCCACAATGCCCCACTGAAGTTTCCTACTGGAAAGGGGGTATGAAATGAGAAAAAAGGGAAAGGAAATAAACAGTAATATCTCACAAAAATGTACTGCTATGTATGGTTTTCCTTCTTAGATGTTTCCAGAATTCACACATACCCATTCTTTTAGCTCAGATGCTACGCATATCACAGAAACTTAAGTATTAGGTTTAGTATTAGTAAAAATAATACTAATTTAGTATTAGTAATACTGACTTAAGTATCAGTAACTTAAATTTAGAATTTTACTTGATATTTTAATTCTTTGAGCTCAAGTTTCTAAAGTTTTCCAGCATAAAATGATGCCTCAACAAGGCATCCTGAATATGGAATAGATTTCCATTCAATCAGATCTTCTTTTTATAAGATTCTTTAAAAAATTTTTATTGATGTGTCATATGCATTAAAGAACAAGTCAGTGAATTTTCATAAAGTGAAGACACCTGTCTAATCAGCAACCAGATCACAAAACAGAACACTATATTCAAATCCAGAAGCCACTTTTTCCTTCTCCCTCTGCTATCACTACTGGCCCATTCTAAATGGGTAAACCACTGTCCTGACATCTAACATTATAGGTTAGTTTTGCCTGATTTTGAACTTTATATAACTGGCATCTTATAATGTGTGCATCTTTTGTGCCTTGCTTCTTTTGACCCACATTATTCTTGTGAATCATTGATATTGTTTTATATCAGGATTTTTAAAATATCTTTTATTCACATTGTTGCTATATAACACTTGTGTATCTGGGACTTAAACTCAACCATCCCGAGGGTAGGAAAGAGTGAGAGAGGGCAGTGAATGAATTGTCCTTTATTATATAATCTATTATGTGAATTCTTTTGTTTGCTCTGAAAGTGCATTGATGACTGCTGTGAACTGAATTTTGTCTCTATTCTCCCACCCTCAATTCATATGTTGAAACCCTAAGTTTCAATATGATGGTATTTGGAAATGGGGCCTTTGTGTAGCTTTATTGTTATTCAGTAGCTTAGTTATGTCTTTGTGACCCCATGGACTGCAACACGCCAGGCTTCCCTGTCCTTCACTATCTCCTGGAGTTTGCTCAAACTCATGTCCATTAAGTCGGTGATGCTATCCAACCATCTCATCCTCTGTTGCCCTCTTCTCCTCCTGCCCTCAATCTTTTCCAGCATCAGTCTTTTCCAATGAGTCGACTCTTCACATCAGGTGGCGAAAGTATTGCAGCTTCAGCATCAGTCCTTCCAATGAATATTCAGGGTTGATTTCCTTTAGGATTGACTGTTTTGACCTCCATGCAGTCCAAGGAACTGTCAAGAGTCTTCTCCAGCATCACAGTTCAAAAGCATCAGTTCTTTGGCACTCAACCTTCTTTATGTAGTTTAGATGAAGTTATAATATTGGAGTCCTTATGATGGGATTAGTGCCCTTTTAATAAGAGATACCACAGAATTTGCTTCCTCTCTCTCTGTCTCTCCACCATGTGAGGACACAGCAAGATGCTACCTGAAAACCAGGTGAGCCTTTCACTGGGAAGCTGAATCCCTGGCACCTTGATCTTGGCCTTCTCAGCCTCCAGAACTGTGAGAAGTTCCTATTGTTTAAGCCACCCAGTCCATGGTATTTTGTTATGACAGCCTGTAAGTGACTAATATAATAACAGCTTGAATAACAAAATGGATCACTGGATATATCTTATTTCCTTTCAATGAAATTATGGAACACCTCTCATGATACTCTGCAAATATCCAGGGAGCAAGAAACTACTTATTTGCCTATAGAATAAAAGACCTATTTGAGTCACCCACTTTTCCTTTTCCCAAGTACTTGTAAAATCCTTTTCTTAAAAAAATTAAACTTTTTTTTCCAATTCTGAATATTCTTATATTAGCTCCACTTCAAACATCAAAACAAATTTTTTAAAAAATCCACACCAGTCAAATAGCTACAAAACAGTTCTTTAAACAGGTTGGAGGCACGGGTATGGCTTCATTCTGCTGCATCGCAGTTATATCTGGCAGTTTTGCTTACCTAATTCTGTTTCTGAAACAAGCAACACCCCAAACAGACAAGAGTCAGGAATGTGCCAATTGTCTCTGATGTTTCCAGGCGCTCCCTGATCAGGCCTTCTTCCTGGCATTACTGAGCTTTCTCTCCCTGACTCAAAAGGCTAGCTCCTTTCTCAGGACTGGCAAAGGCTCATCAATTGTATGTACCCAAAGTTTTTAGTCTTGAAAGTGACTTTAGAAGAGGGTATAGGGCTTCCCTGGTGGCTCACAGGTAAAAGTGTCTGCCTGCAATGCGGGAGACCTGGGTTCGATCCCTGGGTCGGGAAGATCCCCTGGAGAAAGAAATGGCAACCCACTCCAGTATTCTTGCCTGGAGAATCCCATGGACAGAGGAGCCTGGTGGGCTACAGTTCATGGGGTTGCAAAGAGTCGGACACAACTGAGCGACTTCACTTTCAATAGGTCTATCTGCCCTGGTATACCACCTCCATGGGGTGGAGGGGGAGGAGGGCAGGGGTGAGAAAGTCACCCCTTCTCAGGAAGCAACCAAGGCTGACACAGAAGGCAGGATGCACTATTAAGTTCTGACCAGGATCAGAATGCAGAAATAATCCTTTTGGCCTCAGAAACCAGTTTGAAGCAAAGGTGATCAGCTTAGTGAGGTAGTCAAAGTCACTCCATTTCCTTCTCCAATGCATGAAAATGAAAAGTGAAAGTGAAGTCGCTCAGTCGTGTCTGACCCTCAGCGACCCCATGGACTGCAGCCTTCCAGGCTCCTCCGTCAATGGGATTTTCTAGGCAAGAGTACTGGAGTGGGGTGCCATTGCCTTCTCCGTCCCCCAGTGGTAACCTCTTACAAAACTATGGGACAATAACACAAACAGGAAACTGATATAGCAAAGATACTGAAAAATTCCATTATAAAGGGATCTTATTTGTTGCTTTTTTTTGTTTTTTCTTTTTTTTTTTCAGCTACAACTTCTTAACCTTGTATTTCTATCCTCACTTCCTTCATCTCTGGCAACCACTTAACTCTTCTCCATTTTTAAAGTTTTGTCATTTCAAGAATGTTACATAAATGGAATCATGCAGTGTGGAAACTTTTGAAGTCAGCTTTTTCACTCAGCATAATTTCCTGGAAAATCATCATAGTTGCTACATGCATCAAGTAGTTCATTCTTTGCATTTATCCTTAGAGCCAGAAATTCCATTTATTGGATTTTTACCCTAAAGAAAAAAAAATTCTAGCAATATGAAAACACATATACAAAAGGTTGTTCACTGTAGCATTATTTGCAGTGAGAAAACACCAGAATACTGTCTAAATGTCCAAATAAAGGATATTAGTTGAATAAACTATAGTACACACACTATGCAGCTATTAAAAAAACAATGAGAAAGGTATCTATGTGATATGCAGATATTTCCAGGATGATTTTTAGTGGAAAAAAAAAAACTTTGATTTTATTTTTGAGTGGAAAAAAAATCAAAGTGAAGTCATCTTGGCCTGGGGATTTTGATTTTTGGGGGGAGTTGTTAAATAAAAAATTCCGTTTTCTTAGCAGTTATATAACTGTTCAAATTAATTGTAGCTTGTCCTTTTGGAGGAACCTGTCGATTTCATCTAAGTTGTGAAATTTTTGTGGGTACAGTTCAGGTTATTCTTATTATCCTTTTGATGTCTGCAGGTTCTGAAACTCTATCTCCTGTTTCACTCTTGATAAAGGTGTCTTTCCTTTTGTTTTGTCATTCTTGCTATAGGTTTGTTAATATTACCAAATTTTCCAAAGAACCAGCTTTTGATTTTCTCTATTGTTTTTCTGTTTTCAACTTAATCAACTTCTTGTCTTATTTATATTTCCTTCATGAAATAGAGAACTCAAGGAACTCAACATGATGTCATTCCTTGGGTCCTAAAGACTTTAGTTAGTCTCTCTTTTCTTTTCCACCTTTCAGGGTCTTCTTAAGTTTGTGTCCTATATAATGTCCTTACTTTTTAGTTGAACTTAAGGAGAGTTGTAAAGAAAAGTACTTGTGCTCCATCTCTCCAGAGGCAGGAGTTTGTATGGTCTTTTAAGTTCCACACTTGGGACAGTTTTGTTGGTAGAGGCCACTAAGATGAGTAAATCAGCACTTCTCTGTCAACACACTGTTACTCAATTTGTCTGTGGACTTAGAGGTCTTTTTCTTTATAGACTGAATTACTTTTCTATCATAGTGAATGGTTATTTTCATTTCCATCAAGTTATCATTATTTTTAACTGCACACATAATGTAAAGTGTTTTCTAGGAAAACTATGAAATATGGGAAAGGTAAACAAAATCTACCCAAATCTTACCATCTGTTGATAACATTCCTAGAATGTCCAAATATATAATGCATGCAAAGCAGAAAATAGAAAGGGCTAAACTAGTTACACAGTTTTGTCTGATGCTGAAATTGTGTCAATGGACAGTGGAGATGTGAAAAAGTCCAGCAGAAGGTAAAGCCAGAATACTTATTCTTAACTCATGTGTTTTTAGGCAATTTACTCTAGTAATTTTTGGCTGTTTATAAGCTGTATAGACATTTTCTATACATTTTGGGGGTTTCTCAGGTGGCTCAGTGGTAAAGAATCCATCTGCAATGCAGGAGATGTGGGTTTGATTCCTGAGTGGGGAAAATCCCCTGGAGAAGGAAATGGCAACCCACTCCAGTATTCCTGCCTGGAAAATCCCGTGGACAGGGGAACCTGGGGGGCTATAGTCCATGGGGTTGCAAAAGAGTCAGACACACCTTAGTGACTAAATAGTAATTTTTAAAAAAAAAATTATAGAGATATAGTTGATTTACAATATTGTATTAGCTCCAGATGTACAACATAGTGATCTCATATTTTTACAGATTATACTCTATCTAACCTTATTATAAAATATTGGCTGTATTCTCTGTATTGTACATTACATCCTTACACCTTATTTGTTATATACCTAGTAGTTTGTACATCTTAATACCCTTCTCTTTCCATTCACTCTTCCTGTCTGCCCTTGGTAACCACTAGTCTGTTGTCAGTATCTGTGAGTCTATTACTATAATGTTATATTCATTCTTTTACTTTTTAGATTCTGCATATAGGTGATTGCAGAGAATTTGTCTTTGTCTAACTTATTTCACTAAACATAATACCCTCAAGTTACATCCATGTTGTTTCAAATAGCAGAATTTCATCCCTCTTATGGCTGAGTAATATTCCATTGGATATACATACCACGTCTTTTTTATCCATTCCTCTGTTGACAGACACTTAGGTTGCTTACATGTCCTGGTTATTGTAAATTTTGCTTCAGTGAACAGTGATGTACATGTGTCTTTTTGAGTTATGGTTTTCTCAGGGTATATGCCCAGGAGTGAGATTTCTGGATCATATGGTAGCTCCGTTTTTAATTTCTTAAGGAACTTCCATACTGTTCTCCATTGTGGTTGCACCAATTTATATTCCCACCAATAGTGAAGGAGGGTTCCCTTTTCTCCACACCCTCTCCAGCATTTGTTATTTGTAGATTTATTTGATGATGGCCATTCTGACTGATGTGAGGTGATACCTCATTGTATTTTGATTTACGTTTATCTAATAATGCTCAGTTCAGTTTAGTTCAGTTCAGTCTCTCAGTCGTGTCCGACTCTTTGCGACCCCATGAATCGCAGCATGCCAGGCCTCCCTGTCCATCACCAACTCCTGGAGTTCACTCAAACTCATGTCCATTAAGTCGGTGCTGCCATCCAGCCATCTCATCCTCTGTCGTCCCCTTCTCCTCCTGCCCCCAATCCGTCCCAGCATCAGAGTCTTTTCCAATGAGTCAACTCTTCGCATGAGGTGGCCTAAGTACTGGAGTTTCAGCTAACCTTTTATAATAGATTTGTGTATATTTATGGTGTTCAATATAAAATAGTATCTACATATACTTTATGTATTCGTGACATATCAAACTTTTTCTTAATTTCTGTTAGATATTTCTAGGATACACAGTTCATCTTCCAGTGTTTTAAATTGTCACAAGTCTCCAAGATACTTTTCAATGAAAAAAATAGTTGTCCATGTACTTCAGGCCATAAAAATTAGAAGGTGTTTTTTGTGGGACCTGGGGGGTATCCCTTGTGGCTCAGCTGGTAAAGAATCTGCCTGCAATGCAGGAGACCTGGGTTCGACCCCTAGGTTGGGAAGATCCCCTGGAGAAGGGAAAGGCTACCCACTCAAGTATTCTGGCCTGGAGAATTCCATGGGTTACAGTCCATGGAGTCACAAAGAGTTGAACACAACTGAGCAACTTTCACTTTCACTTATGGGGTCTGTTTATATGTGGTATCACACTTGGGCTATGCAGATGGATCCTGACAAGGCCCTTCCATCTAGAAGTAAAGGCCACGCTCCCGAGACTTCTATATTGCTGAAGGGATAAGAGTTGGGCTTCAGAGAAGGCAGCTATATCAGGGCAGGTGGTATTGAGATCACAGAGATGGTATCCAGAAGACATGGAAGTTGAACTCCAGTTTTATTCAGAATCTGTCACCCTCTTATCTTCTATGCTCTCTTCTGGGCATAGCAAGTCTTCTGGGTGTGCCCTGGCAAAGGTGGAATCCATGTCTTAACATCCTCCAGATTAAGACAGGGATGGAGGTGTAGATCAAGAATTTCAAGTAAATGTCATTCAAGTGCTGGCTTCAATTGTTGGCAGCAACTGCTTTTGACACTGTATTGCAAAGAATTCAAGTTTTTATCTGGAATCAATGGATAAGAATGCTGGGATCAATTAGCAATGCCTACCTTGGGAGTAAAAGATGGTTAAACTAAGCAAGAACCCTATGGTCCTTATCCTACCCACCCCATGTCCTCATCTGTCTTTTGCCTAATAGGAAAAACTTCAGCCAAAGAATAAGTTTAATCAGAGAAGCAAGACAATACAGAAACAAAGGAAAATAGTCCAGTAAGACTGACTAATAATAGTTTAGTCATCAAGCATTGTCAAGAACCTTTAGCTCTTTCTCAGAGTCTATAGACAATATCCTGAGCCATAGCTTTTGAATTGCTCCGTAGATACTGAAATGCCCACCAGGTGCAGGAAGTTAACTAACTACATGATGACCAGACCGTAGCCATAACATGAGCCACCACAATCCCTGGAGAACTGGCTCCAATAAATGAGTACAAGCTGACCCTGAAAAGAAAGACTAACTGTATTTAAAACAATCAAGATGATGCTGGTCAGACCATTGCAAGACCAATTTCTTTTTAAAATTCTTCTTATTTTACATTGGAGTATAGCCAGTTAACAATGTTGTGATAGTTTCAGGTGCACAGCAAAGTGACTGCATGACCAACTTCAAGATGACTGTCAGAGCTGACTGTACTGTTTCTGCATGTAGCCCCCTCCCTCCATCTATGAGTCTGCCCTCCCCCCTCCCCATTGCCAGCATCCAAAATAAAGCAAACTTAACTTTCTACCAACTTGCTTATTTATTGGCTTTTGAGCAGTCAGCAGCCAGACTCCCACTTTCAGCAACAATGGGTGAATAGTACGTATTCTTAATATTTGCTGAGACTGAGTCTGTCCTTCCCAAGGCTGATTCCAAAGAGAGGGGAAGTCAAGAGGCCACCTCAACAATGGCAAATAGATTTATTTCCATCAAAGGCTAAATGAAATAATAGTTAAGCAAATATTACTCTTTGAGGAGACTCTGTTCACTTGAGCCTCCTCTCTTAGTCTGAATTATCAACAATGGGTGTTTACTGTCTATTCAATTCCATCCACCAAAATGACAATATTGATAGTATAAGGCAGATTCTCAGATATCATTCTTGCACACCTTCACGTAATCATATACCAGCACCACATAATCAGATAACAGAAGTTGTGTTGCTTTGCTAATGTTTTCCTTAAATTGCTTCCCTTTATCAACTTTTTTGGGTATATTATATACACAGAAAGGTAAATACATTTTAAGTGTACACCTTAAAGAAATTTCATAAAGTGAACACACCTAGGCAACCAGGACCCACTTATAGAAACACAACATTCCTAGCCGCTTTGCGTCTGCCACCCCCCAGGTGTCTGGAGGTAATGCTGGAACTGCCCTTCTTTCTTGTTTCCAAACTGCAGGTGAGTTAATACCTAAGACAGTAGATAGAAGAGATGGAAAGAATCTGGGCCCTTAGTCATCTGAGCTGCTGAGTCAATCTACCCAGAAACTCATTGTATCTCTGGCCTTCCTTAAATAGGAAGGAGGTGATATGGGAGGCATTTGGGAGTTTTAACCCTGGGGTATAATGAATAACACTCTCTAGATATTCTTTAAAGAAAAAGTAAGGCTGGGACAAACAGACTTGAAAACGGCCAGAACTTTGAATATGTTCCCCTACTTATATGCATGCTAAGTTGCTTCAGTCAGGTCCGACTCTTTGTGGCCCTTTTGACTATAGCCCGCCAGGCTCCTCTGTCCATGGGATTCTCCAGGCAAGAATACTGGAGTGGGTTGCTGTGCCCTCCTCCAGGGGATCTTCCCTCTGTTTACATCTTCTGCATTGGCAGGTGCGTTCTTTACCACTAGCACCACCTGGGAAGCCCAGCCTCTACTCACACATAGATACAATGATAGGAGTCAGAAACCTTACCTGCCTGAGTTATTTGAGCACAAACTCTATCCAACCTTGTTTGACCATTAAGCTACAGAGACCAGGGGCTACTTGTATGTAGCTCACCTTACAAATAGAAACAAATGTGTGTATACGCACACAAAAACATACAAATAAACACCTGAGCAAAGACATTGCTTGACAGATTTGACAGCTGAGACAATTTTAGCCTGCGGGGGACTGCCCGTGAAGGGTCAAGTCTTGGGAGCTGCTCAGCAGGTATGCAGAGCCCTAGGACATGTTCCTAAGCTCCCTGTCCCGCCACCCTCAAGAATTTTTATAGCCCTTAAGACTCCAGGATGTCCAGTTCCTGCAACATGTCCTAGAAGATAGATTATCTTATTATGTATACAATGGTAAGGGTCTGGTGATTCTCTGTACACAACTGGTGATTGTATCTTGAGATTAAAAACAACCTTGTGAATGTCATAAGTCACGTACTTTACCCTATATATACTGCAGCACAATAAAGCAAGGTATCAGCCATTTTGGGCTGATCCTCTCAACCCCATCTTTTGTCTCTCTCTTATTTTTCTTAGCGGGGACGCTCCGCTCTCTCCCTGTGCAGGTGCGACTCTTGCTTGTGCTGGCCGCGGCAGGTGGCGCCCAACATGGGGCCGTTCGACAGCTTTCCTCGCCACTACTCTTATTAGCTGAAAAGAGTGAGTATATAAGTATACAAGTGAATTAAATTGAGGAGGAGTAGTAAGGTATATAGTTGAGAGTATAAATATGGGACAGACGCATAGTCGTCAATTGTTTGTGCATATGTTATCCGTAATGTTAAAACATCGGGGAATTACTGTTTCCAAACCTAAATTAACCAATTTTCTTTCATTTATTGAGGAAGTTTGCCCTTGGTTCCCCAGAGAAGGCACAGTAAATTTAGAGACATGGAAGAAAGTAGGGGAACAAATTCGGACTCATTATACTTTACATGGCCCTGAAAAAAATCCCTGTCGAAACTTTATCTTTTTGGACATTAATTCGTGATTGCCTGGACTTTGATAATGATGAATTAAAACGTTTAGGAAATTTATTAAAACAGGAAGAAAATCCTCTCCATGTTCCCGATCCGGAACCCAGGTACGCTGTTCCCGAGGGAGCTGAAGGCGACCCTCAGTTTTTTAAATTATCGCGTCCTTCGGATAATGATGATTCACTTTCATCCACAGATGAGTCAGAGTTAGACGAAGAAGCTGCTAAATACCATCAAGAGGATTGGGGTTTTTTGGCACAAGAAAAGGGGGCGTCAACACCTAAAGATGATTTGGTTGAATGTTTAAAAAATCTCACTGTTGCTTTGCAGAACTCAGGAATTAAGCTTCCTAGTAACAATTCTAAACCTCCTTCTGCTCCGCCTCTTCCCCCTGCCTATGCTCCTTCTGTTGTGGCTGGTCTCGATCCCCCTCCAGGGCCTCCTCCACCGTCTGAGGTCATGTCTCCGCTACAGAAGGCATTGAGGCAAGCACAACGACTCGGTGAGGTTGTCTCCGATTTTTCTCTTGCTTTTCCTGTCTTTGAATATAACAATCAGCGCTTTTATGAAGCATTGCCTTTTAAACAATTAAAAGAGTTAAAGATTGCTTGTTCACAATACGGTCCTACTGCTCCATTCACTATTGCTATGATAGAAAGTTTGGGTACTCAAAATTTACCCCCAAACGATTGGAAACAAATAGCTAGGGCCTGTTTGTCGGGGGGAGATTACTTGCTATGGAAATCTGAATATTCTGAACAGTGTGCTCGTATAGCCGATGTTAATCGGCAACAAGGTATACAGACCTCTTACGAAATGTTGACTGGTGAAGGCGCCTTCCAGGCCACTGATACTCAACTTAATTTCTTACCTGGTGCATATGCACAAATATCAAATGCGGCTCTGCAGGCTTGGAAAAAACTTCCTAGCTCCAGTACTAAGACAGAAGATCTTTCAAAAGTCTGACAGGGACCCGATGAGCCTTATCAGGACTTCGTGGCACGACTTTTAGATACTATAGGTAAGATAATGTCAGATGAACAGGCTGGGATGGTATTGGCCAAACAATTGGCTTTTGAAAACGCTAACTCTGCCTGTCAAGCTGCTTTAAGGCCTTATCGAAAAAAGGGAGATTTGTCTGATTTTATTCGCATTTGTGCTGACATTGGACCCTCCTACATGCAAGGCATTGCTATGGCAGCAGCATTACAAGGAAAAAGCATAAAAGAGGTACTTTTTCAGCAGCAAGCCTGGAACAAGAAAGGACTTCAAAAGTCAGGTAATTCGGGTTGCTTTGTTTGTGGTCAACCTGGCCATCGAGCTGCAGTGTGCCCCCAAAAACAACAAAGCCCTGTTAACACTCCTAATTTATGCCCACGATGTAAAAAGGGGAAGCATTGGGCCCGGGATTGTCGTTCAAAAACGGATGTTCAAGGTAATCCTTTACCCCCGGTTTCGGGAAACTGGGTGAGGGGCCAGCCCCTGGCTCCGAAACAATGTTATGGGGCAACACTGCAGGTTCCCAAAGAACCATTGAAGACCTCTGTCGAGCCACGAAAGGCAGTGCAGGATTGGACCTCTGTGCCACCTCCTACACAGTATTAACCCCCGAGATGGGGGTTCAAACCCTTGCCACAGGAGTGTTTGGGCCTTTACCTCCAGGGACAGCTGGACTGCTTTTGGGGCGCAGCAGTGCGTCTTTAAAGGGAATACTTATTCATCCTGGTGTGATTGACTCTGATTATACAGGAGAGATAAAAATACTAGCCTCCGCTCCTAACAAAATTATTGTAATCAATGCAGGACAGCGTATAGCTCAACTCCTTTTAGTTCCGTTAGTTATACAGGGAAAAACAATCAATAGAGACCGTCAAGATAAAGGTTTCGGGTCCTCTGACGCCTATTGGGTGCAAAATGTTACCGAGGCACGACCAGAACTTGAGCTACGCATTAATGGTAAGCTTTTCCGCGGAGTGCTTGATACAGGGGCCGATACTAGCGTTATTTCTGAAAAATACTGGCCTACTGCATGGCCTAAACAAATAGCTATTTCCACTCTTCAGGGTATTGGCCAAACTACCAATCCAGAACAAAGTTCATCCCTTCTTACTTGGAAGGATAAAGACGGCCATACAGGCCAATTTAAACCTTATATTCTGCCCCATCTTCCAGTTAATCTGTGGGGGCGTGATATATTAAGCAAAATGGGTGTTTATTTATATAGTCCTTCACCCACCGTAACAGATTTGATGTTAGATCAGGGCTTACTTCCAAACCAAGGTTTAGGTAAACAACATCAAGGCATCATTTTACCCCTTGATTTAAAATCTAATCAAGATCGAAAAGGTTTGGGGTGTTTTCCCTAGGGACCTCTGATTCTCCTGTGACACATGCCGATCCTATTGATTGGAAATCTGAGGAACTGGTATGGGTCGATCAGTGGCCCCTGACACAAGAGAAACTTTCTGCTGCACAACAGCTGGTGCAGGAACAGCTGAGACTTGGGCATATTGAACCCTCTACCTCTGCGTGGAATTCCCCAATTTTTGTTATTAAAAAGAAGTCTGGAAAATGGAGATTGCTACAAGACCTTCGTAAGGTAAATGAAACGATGATGCATATGGGAGCCCTACAACCTGGGTTGCCCACTCCTTCTGCTATACCTGATAAATCCTATATCATTATTATAGATTTAAAAGATTGTTTTTACACTATTCCTCTTGCACCTCAAGATTGTAAAAGATTTGCCTTTATTTTACCCTCTGTTAATTTTAAAGAACCTATGCAACGCTATCAATGGAGAGTCCTCCCACAAGGGATGACTAATAGCCCTACTCTGTGTCAAAAATTTGTTGCTACAGCATTAGCTCCCGTTCGTCAACTTTTTCCTCAGTTATATTTAGTTCATTATATGGACGATATATTACTAGCTCATGCTGACGAACATCTATTGTATCAAGCTTTTGCTATTCTAAAAGAACACTTAAGTCTTAATGGTCTTGTCATTGCTGATGAAAAAATTCAAACTCACTTTCCTTATAATTATTTGGGTTTCTCCTTATATCCTCGTGTTTATAATACCCAATTAATAAAATTACAGACTGACCATTTAAAAACTAAATGATTTTCAAAAACTTCTAGGAGACATTAATTGGATACGCCCTTATTTAAAATTACCCACTTATACCCTGCAACCATTATTTGATATCCTTAAAGGTGACTCTGACCCTGCGTCACCCCGAACACTTTCTTTAGAAGGATGATCAGCCTTACAATCAATAGAAGAAGCTATTAGACAACAACAGGTTACTTATTGTGATTACCAGCGATCATGGGGTTTGTATATACTTCCTACCCCTCGAGCACCCACAGGGGTACTTTATCAAGATAAACCTTTGCGATGGATATATCTATCTGCTACTCCAACTAAACATCTGCTCCCTTACTATGAGCTTGTTGCAAAAATTGTAGCAAAAGGACGCCATGAGGCCATCCAATATTTTGGTATGGAACCCCCTTTCATTTGTGTTCCTTATGCTTTAGAACAACAAGATTGGCTTTTTCAATTTTCAGATAATTGGTCTATAGCTTTCGCAAATTACCTGGGACGGATTACTCATCATTATCCTTCTGATAAACTGTTACAATTTGCTAGCTCTCATGCCTTTATTTTTCCAAAAATAGTTCGCCGACAACCTATTCCCGAAGCAACACTTATATTTACAGATGGATCTTCTAATGGTACTGCTGCTTTAATTATTAACCATCAAACCTATCATGCACATACCAGTTTCTCTTCTGCTCAGGTTGTTGAATTATTTGCAGTTCATCAGGCATTGCTAACTGTACCCACCTCCTTCAATTTGTTTACAGACAGCTCCTACGTGGTCGGTGCCTTACAAATGCTTGAAACTGTTCCAGTTATCGGCACAACCTCTCCTGAAGTTCTTAACTTGTTTACATTAATTCAACAGGCTCTTCACCATCACCAACACCCGTGTTTCTTTGGGCATATTCGTGCACATTCCACCCTTCCTGGTGCCCTGGTACAAGGCAATCACACTGCGGATGTTCTTACTAAACAAGTGTTCTTTCAATCAGCTGTTGATGCAGCCCGAAAATCCCATGACTTACATCACCAAAATAGTCATTCTTTACGGTTGCAATTTAAGATTTCCGGTGAAGCTGCACGACAAATTGTTAAATCTTGCTCTACTTGTCCTCAATTCTTTGTTCTCCCTCAATATGGTGTCAACCCTCGAGGTTTACGCCCTAATCACCTTTGGCAAACAGATGTTACTCACATTCCTCAATTTGGGCGTCTTAAATATGTTCATGTCTCTATCGACACCTTTTCTCATTTTCTCATGGCCTCCCTTCACACTGGAGAATCAACTCGTCACTGTATTCAACATTTACTTTTTTGTTTTTCTGTTTCAGGAGTTCCAAATACCCTCAAAACAGATAATGGACCAGGTTATACTAGCCGTTCTTTCCAACGTTTTTGTCTTTCTTTCCAAATTCATCATAAAACAGGAATTCCATACAATCCACAGGGACAAGGTATTGTTGAATGAGCTCATCAACGCCTTAGACATCAATTATTAAAACTAAAAAAGGGGAATGAACTGTATAGTCTCTCACCGCATAACGCCTTAAATCATGCTCTCTATGTTTTAAATTTTTTAACTTTAGACGCAGAAGGCAATTCAGCAGCCCAGCGTTTTTGGGGAGAATGGTCCTCATGCAAAAAACCACTTGTACGATGGAAGGATCCACTTACCAATCTGTGGTATGGGCCAGATCCTGTATTGATATGGGGACGGGGGCATGTTTGTGTTTTTCCACAGGATGCCAAAGCGCCGCGCTGGATTCCGGAAAGGCTGGTACGCGCGGCGGAGGAACTCCCTGACATATCAAATGCATCGCATGACACTGAGCGAGCCCACGAGTGAGCTGCCTACCCAAAGGCAGATTGAGGCGTTGATGCGATATGCTTGGAATGAAGCTCATGTACAACCTCCAGTGACACCTACAAACATACTGATCATGTTATTATTGTTGTTACAGCTGATACAAAACGGGGCGGCTGTGGCTTTTTGGGTATACATTCCTGATCCGCCTATGATTCAATCATTAGGATGGGATAGAGAAACAGTACCTGTCTATGTCAACGATACAAGTCTTTTAGGAGGAAAATCAGACATTCACATTTCTCCTCAGCAAGCCAATATCTCTTTTTATGGTCTTACTACACAATATCCTATGTGCTCACTGTGGCGAAGTATAATTGCTGTGGGCGTGGTTCTGACTGTTGTGCTTATCGTAATTTGTTTAGCTCCTTGTCTTATTCGTAGCATTGTTAAAGAATTTTTATATATGAAAGTTTTGATACATAAAAACATGTTGCAGCACCGGCATCTTATGGAGCTTTTAAAAAAATAAAGAGAGGGGAGCTGCGGGGGACTGCCCGTGAAGGGTCAAGTCTTGGGAGCTGCTCAGCAGGTATGCAGAGCCCTAGGACATGTTCCTAAGCTCCCTGTCCCGCCACCCTCAAGAATTTTTATAGCCCTTAAGACTCCAGGATGTCCAGTTCCTGCAACATGTCCTAGAAGATAGATTATCTTATTATGTATACAATGGTAAGGGTCTGGTGATTCTCTGTACACAACTGGTGATTGTATCCTGAGATTAAAAAACAACCTTGTGAATGTCATAAGTCACGTACTTTACCCTATATATACTGCAGCACAATAAAGCAAGGTATCAGCCATTTGGGGCTGATCCTCTCAACCCCATCTTTTGTCTCTCTCTTATTTTTCTTAGCAGGGACGCTCCGTCCTCTCCCTGTGCAGGTGCGACTCTTGCTTGTGCTGGCCGCGGCATTAGCCCAGGCTTGCTACTAAAAATAAATGAAAGTAACAACTACCAGAGTTGCAAAAATGTATCATCAAAAATTTCCAGTTTCCAACAAAATATTACAAGACATGCAAAGAAACAAGAGTGTTTGACACATTTTCATGGGAAAAAAGTCAAAAGAAACTGTCTTTGAGTGTCACCAGATATTGGATCTAGCAGAGATAAGCCCTTCAAAATAGTGATTAAAAATATGTTCAAAGAACTAAAGAAAGCACTTAAAAATAATTACAAAAAAGTGTGGCAACAATCAATCAACAGAGATCCCCAATAAAGAGAAAGAAATAAAACAGAGTTGTAAAGTTGTAAAGTATAATAAATGGGGTTTCCCTGGTGGCTCAATGGTGGAAATCCGCTTGTCAATGCAGGGGACATGGGTTCGATCCCTGGTCCAAGAAGAGCCCACATGCCATAGGACAACTAAGCCAGTGTGTCACAACTACTGAGCCAGCACTACGGAGCCCTTGAGCTGAGACTACTGAGCCCACACGGCACAACCACTGAAGCCCATGGACCTAGAGCCTGTGCTCTGCAAGGAGAGAGACCACTGCAATGAGGAGCCCCCAGTCTGTGCAACTAGAGAAAAGCCCATTCCCAGCAATGAAGGCCCAGCGCGGCCCTAACCAAATAAATAAAAGGTAGAATAAATGAAACTTCCCCAGAAGCTCTACAGCATATTTGAAATGGCAAAATAATAATAATACCAGAAAGGGGTGACTATCATGAGAAATTTTCTATTCTGAAGAACAGAGAGAAAAAGAAAGACAAAAAATGAATAGTTTCAGAGAACTGAAGAACACCATGAGGTTTAACAAGTAATGAGACTTGCAGTAGGGCAGTAGAGAGAGGGGAAGAAATATATTTGAAGTAATAATGTCTGAAAACTACACAAATTTTGATAACAAACATCACAGTAACAAGAAACTCAACCAACCCCAAGTAGAATAATTACAAAAAGATCTACAATGAGACATAGTTAAAGTATTGAAAACCAATGACAGGAAAAAAAAAAAAAACACACACTTTGAAAACAACAAAAGAAAAATGACTAAGCACATACAGAGGATCAACTTCTTATTGGAAATAATGTGGTCAGAGGCAAATGGTGGTAGGAAAAACATCCTATCAACCAAGATTGCTCTACAGAGCAAAAGTATCCTTTAAAAGCTAAGGTTCAATAAAGACATTGTCAGAAAAACACTGAATTCATTGTGCGTACATATACTATAAGAAATACTACAAGAAGGCCTACAGGCTGAAAGGAAATGACACCAGGCAGTAACTTGAATCCTCAGGAAAAAATGAATAGCAACAGAAACGGTAAATATTTAGGTTAATTTAAGAGAATTTATCAATATATTTTCTTATTTATTGTGTTAAAATCTTCAAAATGCACAACACTACAAAGTACTGATTTAAACTTTATTGATGAAGTCATAACATACATAGATGTAACATATACGACAATCATAGTGTAACAGGAAGAGCTCTGGCACCGCACTCTACATCTTCTGCTGCTTTATCTCCTGAGTCATAAGCCTCTGCTGAGCCCTGCAGACAGACATGTTAGTCACTAAAGGAGTTTTGCCTGAAGTTTGGGGTATACATGATGGCCCCATTTCAAAGAAACTCAGCCTCCCCACTGTGATAAGGAAACATGAACAAGTGATAAGGAAACTTGAGCGAGAAACATTAACATCTATCTTATCTAGTTCTGCAGGACCATCAGACCACACTAATGTCCATCCCAGTCAACAGATCAAGAACAAAGTTTCAAAACCTCCCTCAGACTCCCAGCAGTACGCAGCTGCCTGAGGCTATTCCTCACTGCCTGACCTCACCTCCTCCTGCTTCTCCCTTCGCTAGCATAAAAGAAGCTTGAATTCTATCCTAAATTAACATTTAGGCCATTAATTTAGGCCATTAGTCAGCCATCTTCTCTGTCTGCTGGCTTTCCAAACAAAGTCACTATTCCATGCCGCAACACCTCATCTCACAATTTTTGACCTGTTGTGCAGTGAGTGGTAGGAGCTCAGAAACAATAGCATAGAGGAGGCAGGGATGGAATGCACTTTTTCATTCGAGCAAATTATTATTTGTTTGGAATTGAATTAGTATCACTCTGAAATAGATTATGATAAATTAAGATGCATGTTGTAATCCCTAGAGCAACAACTAATATAAAAAAATTTCAGTGCTTCCCAGGAGGCGCAGTGGTAAAAATCCACCTGCCAATGCAGGAGACATGGGTTCGATTCCTGGTCCAGGAAGATCCTACATGCCATGGAGTGACTAAGTCCATGCACCGCAACTATTGAGGCTATGCTCTAGAGCCCGGAACAGCTACTCCTGAGCCCGGGGGCTGCAAGTACAGAAGCCCATGCACCTTAGAGTCTGTGCTCCAAAAACAAGAAAAACCACCGCAATGAGAGGAACCACTGCAACGAAGAGGAGTCACCACTCTCTACAACCAGAGGAATTCCAATGCAGCAACAAAGACCAAGTACAGCCAAAGTAAAAATAAATTTATTTTTTTATAAAAACTGGAAACAATATTGAAATATTTTAAAAAACTATTGTAAAACATAAAACCAACAAAATAATGAAAATGGATATCAAAAATAATTTTAACCTGAAAAAAGGAGTCAAGTAAGAATAGATGAACAAAAAGGTAAGAGATATATAGAAAACAAATACAAAAATGAGAAATTAAAATCTAAACACCTCAATAATTACATAAATCAAAAGGAAACAAATGACAGACTGAGTAACAAAGCAGGGCTCAACTATATGCCATCTTAAAGAGACACGTCTTAGATTCAAAGAGACAAATGGTTTGAAAGTAAAAGATTTTTAAAAGATACGTCTTGCATACAGTAACTTCAAGAGTGTTGGAACAAATCCATTAATATTAGAAAATATAGACTTTAAGATAAGAAATATCACTAGGATATTAGGGAATATTTCAGAATGATAAGAAGGGCCAATACCTCATGAAGATAAAACAATAATACAGGTATATGTACCAAAAACAGAACCGCAAAATACAGGAAACAAAAACTGATAGAATTAAAAGAAGGGATAGTTGGAAACTTCAAAACTCTATCATAATCGATAGAGCAACTAGATAGAAAATTAGCAAGGATTTAGAAAACGTGAACAGTATTATCAACCGATATGACAGATGCATATTTACGTGCGGATGTGCCTGCATGCACAAAATGCTTCACCCCCATAGATGTAGAATACACATTCAAGTCAGATAGAACATTCTCTAAGACTGACCATTTGCTACGCCATAAGATAACTCTCAAGAACTTTCACATGATGAGAATCATGCCATATATTTTCTCTCACCACAAGAGAATTACTTTAAATATCAAGAGAGAAACAAATCTGTGAAATTCCAAAGCATTCAGAAATTAACACACTTCTTAATAGCATATGGGTAAAGGCAAAAAAGGAAATTAGAAAATATTTTGGAATTAATGATCAGTCATAGCATATTGCAGTTTTGGAATACAACTAAGGCAATGCTCCAAGATAAATTTATACCTTCAAACACCTATATCCGAAAAGAAGAGTCTCAGACCAATAACTTAAGCTTCCTTCTTAAAAGCTAGATTCAAGAAGAGCAAACTAAGTCCAATGCAACATAAGAAAGAATACAGCAAAGTCATTGGCATTAGAAAAACAATAGAGAATATCAATAAAATCAGAAGTTGGTATTTTGAAAATATATGCAAAAGTGCCAAACTACTGGGCTTCCCAGGTGGCTCAGTGGGTAAAGAACCTGCCTGCAACACAGGAGACGCAAGTTTGATCCCTGGGTCAGGAAGATCGTCTGGAGGAGGAAATGGCAACCCACTCCAGCAAGACTGACCATGGAAAAAAGATACAAATGGTAAAAGTAAGTAACAAAAGGGGGGATATCACTACGAACTCCAAAGAAAGTAAAAGGATTTTAAAGGAATACTATGAACAACTTTATGCCAACAAATCTGCCAACCTAGGTGAAATGGACAAATTTCTAGAAGAGACATAAATTACCAAAACTAACTCAATAACAAATAGATCTGTATAAACCAACAACCAGTAGTGAAACTTAATTAGTAACTAAAAATATTCCAACCAGAGAAAGTCCAGGCCTAGATGGCTTCACCAGAGAACTCCATCAGTATTTACAAAAAAAATAATTTCAATATGTCACGAATTGTTTTGGAAAATGATAGTAGTATTGCATGCGTGTGAATGCTCAGTTGCTAAGTCATGTCTGACTCTTTTTGTGACCTCATGGACTGTAGCCTGCCAGGGTAAAAGTAAGTGTATGGGATTTTCCCACAAGTCCATGGGATTTTTCTGGGCAAGAATACTGGAGTCCATTGCCATTTTCTTCTCCAAGGGATCTTCCTGACCCAGGGATCGAACTTGCATCTCCTGTGTCTCCTGCATTGCAGGCAGATTCTTTACCCACTGAGCTACCTAGGAAGCACTCTTATCTTGATATAAAAGCTGAACTCAAATGGCAAAAGAAAATCAACCCACAAACCAATATCCTATATGAACACAGGCATTAAATTTCTTAACAAAATATTAGCAAATAGATTCCAGCAACATATCCCAAGAGGACAAGTTTTGGTTAACATCTAAAAATTAATTGATATAGTACATTTTATTAATAGAATAAAAGATAAAACACATGATCATCTTGACAAACACAGAAAAATGTGGGGCCCTACATGGGAAACCTTAAAAAAGAAGGGCTAGCTTTGCGGTTTAGAGCTAAGATAGCGCCTGGCGGAAGAGATAGGGGCGTGGTCTATGTTACAACTTTTGATTGGCTCTCTTGATTTCCGTACACGTGGACCGCGGGTGATCACCATAGACTCCTGTTACAATGAAGCGCATGACGACTTGACCTTTAACGTGATTGATGCAACTATGGTATATTAAGATTTGACCTTTAATGTGATTGGTGCAACTATGGCATATTACAATTTGACCTTTAACGTGATTGGTGCAACTATGGAAAGTCCCTCGCAAAACCCCCTTGCTTGCCTATATAAACCAAGAGCTTGCGGCAATAAAGTGGAACTGCTTAGACAGAACCCGTGTCGCGTGTGATTGTCTCTTGCTCGCATAGGGGCTGGGTTGGCAGACAGTGGGCTCACCTCTCTTTGGGACCCCTCGGCTTTGCCAGGGAAGTTTCACTGCCTCTCTCTGTGGAGCGCCCCCCGCAGAAACAGGCATTTGACAACAACCAACATTAGATGGTAAAAGGATTTTGGCAAGCTAGGAATAGAGGTGAACTTCCCAAACATGATAAAGGGCGTTTATTGCAGGTGAAACTTGGTTGAGTTTTGCACGTTGCTTCTTTGCCTCAGGGTCTACCATATTCCATCATGGCTCCATCTTAGTTTAACTAATTGCATCTGCAATGACCTTATTTCTGAAGAAGGTCACATTCTGAGGCATTTTGTCATTAGGATTTCAACATATCATTCTGGGGACACCTTTCAACCCTTAGGGCTTCCCAGGTGTCCCGATGGGAAAGAACCTGCCTGCCAATGCAGGCGAATCAGGTTCGATACCTGGGCCAGGAATATCTTCTGAAGAAGAAAATGACAACCCACTCCAGTATTCTTGCCTGGAGAATTCCATGGACAGAGGAGCCTGGCAGGCTACAGTCCATGGAGTTACGAAGAGCTGGACAGGACTAAGCGTGCACACACACACACACACACAAACATATCAACCCTTAACAATCCCCTTGGACACTTAGGTACTTTGGCCTCAGTGCTCTCTATTATTCCCTTTACAAAAGCTTTGTTATAACGCAATGCTTCTCAGGTATTCTAAACTGTGCTAAAACATCCACTTAAATTTCCTCAGATCCACTCCCTAAGTGTCAAAATGCTTCTGTTCCAAGGTCAAAGGACTCAGGGCAGCCCAAGAATCATCCCCTACATTTTCACTAATTGCTCTCTTCAGTAAGTTACAATGAGATGAATTAAGTGGCAAAAGAAACAGGCATTATGGGTCCACCAGATAAGCCACTGAAGCTCTCACAAAATAATCCAGTGATAAAGGTGACATTGTATGAGGGAACATGCGCAGCTAATAATTCAAATCCAGAAACAGTCCATCACGTTCCAGAGGAAATCCCATGCAGAGATTCTACTGGACACAGGTAAACAAATCAGGTAGTGTGGAAAACAGTAAAATGCACATTTAAATGTGCCAAGTCCATGTGTCTACAATCGCACAGTTGCCCAAGCATAAGGGGGAGGATATTTTTGTCAACAAATGCAGCTCTGTTTAGGTGAGTTGTTGGTCAGATCTTCATTCTACAGAAATGACCGAAGGGGAAGCAAAGCCATGAAGGGGCACAGGAAGCAGAGGTGAACATACTTGTCAGCACACTCACACTCAGACACAGACACGCAGACACACTCACATACTCATCAGGCTCTCTTCTAACAATACTAGAGTTCACCCAGGACAGTTTGCTAGGGTTAAAGAGAATAGTTCAGTCCTCCAGTGCAAATATCTACCTGAAAGTGGCCTGAACTTTGGCCTTTATCAGTGTATAGACAGTAAACACATGCCATCCACACAAAGTTGATAACAGATAAAAATCTTTCTGGATTTCAAATAACATGAAGTTGTGAGAATTTATTATACCACATCAATATAAGGATTAAAAGTGAATTATAAAGAGAACAAATGATGAGAGATGTTTAGGTGTCTATTAGATTAGGAATGATTCACATTATTTCCAACATGCAAAAAACAAGCACTGTGATAACTATATTATAAAGGATATAAATTAGTAATAGAATTTTAAATGTAATATGTTAATATAAAAGTTTTCAGATTGCATAGTTTTGAAAGAAAATCTTTAGGAACTTACAAAGAAATTCACACAAAGATAACTACATATATATGAGCAAAAGTGTTAAGTATACTGTTGTTGTAATAGAAAATACACTAAGGGAACTAAATTTCTATCACTAGGATTACTGGTGAAATAAATTTTGGAGCATCCATATGATGAAATTTAGGTCGATGTTAAAAAAAAAACAACCCTAAAAGTTTGTAAAATAACTTAAAATGTGATGATGTCGGAGCATTTGCATGGAAAGATGGTCATAATAAGTGCAAATATGGCTCACAAAGACCGTAAATGACATGGATCTATTTTTGCTTATACCACCTCTAGTTATTCATCCCTAAGTATAAAAATGAAAATCTCTTTGTTCTCACATACAGCTTTCTCTTCAGCATGGTAAGAGGCTGAATTTTCTCTCTGGAGCCTGTCAGTATCCTACACTAGCAAGGTCCCCCTTTCCACCCTGCCTTCCAGAAAGCTCTCTGGAGACTTTTGGCCACAACCCCTCCCTCCCACCTTCCAGTTTCAAGAAGCTCAAGCTGCAGTTCAGGTTTATGTCACGAGGTGGCGCACCAGCGTACCGCTAGCGTCAAACTTCTTTACAAAATATTTATTCAAGGAGCAAAAAAAAAAAAACAAAAAGAAAAAAATACTATCCTCCCTTAAAAGCCAGCCTTTGAACCTATGCACAGAATAATTACAATTTTGTCTAAAAAAACTAACCGTAAGAGAAGATTGTAAAGATATACATTCCAGGGACTGCACACGATGAAACACCAGGTGGCAGTCGCTCCTTGGCAGTGGGCGGCAGGTGGATGGAAGGCACTTCAGGGGGAGGAGGCAGACAAGACCGGGTACAGGAGCGATGTTTGGGCAGCTGTATCCAGCGTCATGCACAAGAGATGGCCGACGGGGGTGAGGAAAGGTCTGAGAAACCTGTACAGGAGTGGCGTAATGAAGAGTGAAATGCTGTGTTCTCTGGAGGGATCTTCTGTAGCCTAGACACTTCGGCCTACACTGAGGGAAGAGATGTATCAATGAACGTGATGTAGATTTGTGGTCAAAATCGGGCGGAACTATTTTAACATAGATACAGACTGCCCGAAAAGGACTGGTATCATAGTAAACAAAGCATGTGTCATTTGTTGCAAATGTACGTTTTTTTTCCTTCACACACACACACACACACACACACACACACACACACACCCCACACTAGGGGACTGGCAAGAGACCAAGGAATGGAGGTTTTGATCTTGGCTTAGTGATAGCAGCCAGGATTTTCTGGAAATTTGCACTTACTGTGAGCAATCCCTCTGTGTTCATCATTTTCGGGGATAGATGTCCAGCCCTGGCCTGAACTGAAGAGAAAGCTGCACATGTGGGCGTGTGAGTGTTTAGGGTGATAAAGCTAGAGGAGACCTAGAAACACAGTGTAAATTCCATTTTCAAATCTACTTCATTTCCCCAGAAAACTGAATACAATAAATGTTTTTACAAAGTAATAAGTATATGTTCACATTACCTTTGTCGGTCTGTTCACAGTATTTTGTTTTCAAATTTTTAGGAAAATGTTTTCTCCTGAATACGTTCCAAATGATACAAAAAAGTACATTTTTTCACCTCTCTTATAGACCTGACTCCCATCCCCTGAACCAAAAGGATCTGTTGTCATAGAACAGTGTGTCCCCTCCAGACATGTCCCTGTGGGTGAGGATACACAATCATAAACACCAGCACACACACAAAAAAGGAGTCACATTACTCATCTTTTGTATCTTGTATTTTCCACTTAATATTCTTCTTAGGGTTTATATTGTCATCTCAGTAGTTGTGGTTGTGATGGGTAATTTTATGTGCCATCTTGACTGATCATGGGGTGCCCAGATTAAACATGATTCTGGGTGTGTCTGAGGATGTTTCTGGATAAGATTAGCATTTGCATTGGTGAACTCAGTATGTCCTCCCTGCTGTGAGTGGGTCTCATCTGACCTGTTCAAAGTATGAACAGAACAAAAGGCAGAGGGAGGAGGGATTCCCCCCTGTTTCCTACCTCACTGCCTGGCATCTCATTTCACCTTCTCTGGCCCTCACTCCGGGACTTAAACCATCATCTTCTTGGATGCTCAGGTTTTTGTACTCAAACTGAACTACACCACCAGCCTTCCTGGGTCTCTAGCTTGCAAAAGGCAAACCATGGCACCTCTCAGCCTCCATTACTGCACAAGCCGGTTCCTTATGATGAATCTTTTTTTATATATAAATACATATCCTTGCTCTTTGGAAGAAAGATCAACCTAGACAGCGTATTAAAAAGCAGAGACATTACTTTACCAACAAAGGTCTGTCTAGTCAAAGCTTGGGTTTTTCCAGTAGTCATGTATGAATGTGAGAGTTGGACTATAAAGAAAGCTGAGCACCAAAGAATTGATGCTTTTTTTTTCTACAACATATTCTTTCTTTTTTAAAATTTTATTTTACTTTATTTTACTTTACAATACTGTATTGGTTTTGCCATGCATACTTTTGAACTGTGGTGTTGGAGAAGACTCTTGAGAGTCCCTTGGACAACAAGGAGATCCAACCAGTCCATCCTAAAGGAAATCAGTCCTGTATATTCATTGGAAGGACTGATGCTGAAGCTGAAACTCCAATACTTTAGCCACCTGCAAAGAAATGACTCATTTGAAAAGATCCTGATGCTGGGAAAGATTGAGGGCAGGAGGAGAAGGGGACGACAGAGGATGAGATGGTTGGATGGCATCACCCACTCGATGGACATGAGTTTGGGTGAACTCCGGGAGATGGTGATGGACAGGGAGGCCTGGCGTGCTGCGATTCATGGGGTCGCAAAGAGTCGGACACGACTGAACAACTGAACTGAACTGAACTGAGATGGAGTTTGGGAAACTAAACCTTTGAAGACATCAGAGAGAAAAGTGTTGAAAATAATATCTGCCAAATGTGTTAGTGCTCCCCACAGCACATAAGCTAAAAATAATGGTTGTGTCCATCTTAGTAGCTCTGTAAGAGAATATACATGGCAAGAAAGGCATATATGGCAGGTCACAATGTTGAGATGTGAATGTGTATTCGTTCTCCTTATGTTTTTTCCTTCCTCCTTTCTATCAGGTAGCCAGCACCTATAGATACAACCATGCAAGAAAACAATACCATATTTCACTTAGGGATGTATATATATATGTAATAAAACTAAATATATATATATGTGTAATAAACTACAAAGGAAAGTCTTAAGTATGAAAAACCAAAATCTTGATAAGAATTATCTCTGGGAAAGAAGGAGACTAACATAATCAGAGAAGACTTCAAAGTGAGCTTCAACTACATATGTGATATTTTATTTCTTAATTTGAATATAGAGGAATTTGTTATATTATTTTTTATAAATCTATGTCTGAAATTTTCAGAACAACCACTCTTTCTCTGAGCTTTTATTCTGCTATAAAAATGATCCATTACTTAAGAATTGTGGAAAATATTGTCAAGTCTAGAGATAAATAGATAATCAGAAACCTACCATTCAGTGATTTAAAAATAATATGTTTGTGAATACTCTAATTGTATTCTCTATGTATGTACACACATATAATGTTTATATATTACATATGAGTCTCATGTTTCTACAGGCTCAGTATTGGCTATAAAGATCATGAAATTGGTCATTATATTTGCCCAGCTCATATCTAACTTTATCTGACATCAAAGCCCATGTTACTACCACTGGCATATATAAACATTTTCTGTTACAGAAGAGATCAATACAAGGGAAATGACTACTCTTGGTCCTATATTTAAAAAAATGAATCTAGTATTTAGTACACAGGTATCCTTATTTCAGTGTGTTATATGGCAGGCCCTTCTTAATATTCTATTATTTTGTACTTTCTTCTTTCTGGGTATCAATGGGTTAATGATATTCCAATGTAAAATTGCAACAGCAACTCAATGGACATGAGTTTGAATAAACTCCAGGTGATAGTGAAGGACAGGGAAGCCTGGCATGTTGCAGTCCACGGGGCCGCACGCAGAGAGTCAGACACAACTCAGCAACTGAACAACAATGTAAAAATGAAAGATGAAAAAGGAAGAGAAAAAAACATATTGAAAACTAATAAGAGAAGTGATGTCGGCAAAATAGCAAAGAAGCTCCAGGCACTCATTCACCCACAAAAACAATACAGAAATGTTAATAACTAGTGGCAGTGGTTAATCTCTAAGTCATGTCCAACTCTTGTGACTCCATGGACTGCAGCTTGCCAGGCTCCTCTGCCAATGGGATTTCCCAGGCAAGAATACTTGAGTGGGTTGCCATTTCCTTCTCCAGGGAATCTTCCTGACCCAGGGACCGAACCCACACCTCCTGCATTGGCAAATGGACTCTTTACTAACTGAGCCACCAGAGAAGCCCACTGATAATCAGAGACTTGATAAAATAATCTTATAAGACATCTGAGAATAGTCAAAGGTGTACAGCAAATAAGGAACACCCAATCAGGAAAAGGCTTAATTAAAAATGGTAGGAAAAATTTTGAGGTATCACTTACCCTTTCCTTACCACCTGCCCAGTCTGGCAGCAGTTTAGATATGGAGGAGGTGGCAGCCCTGTTCCCAAACCCTCCTTCAAAGCAGAGGAAATACAGTATACCTTATTTCCAATATTCTAACTTGTCTGAGTGCTGTCTGAAGGACTGCTGTTTGTTTTTTCTAACTTTGAAGACAGGTGGGAAAGGCAACATACAGTGCTTGAGCAAAGTCTACAGAAAGCAGAGACAAGAGTATCAGTGGAGGCATACAATAGACTGTCTAAGGTGCCAAGAAGAATCTGGAGTGAGACTCTTTGGGAAATTAAGACATTTAAAAGTAGCCATATATAAAGGAGAACTGAGATATCTATACACAGGCCCAGATAATATGCATGTGCATAAAAGGCCTGAGAAAATCTTAAGCTGTAACTTTAGCATAATTCCTATGATCAAAGCATGTCCAGCTCATTGGTAGGATTACCCATGTAGAAAGCAAGTCTACAAAAACTGGTGAAGTTTTTGGAGTTTTTTTTTTTAACATTTGAAATGTTAAAATTGCAACCGAAAATGACAAAGTATACAAAGAAACAGGAAATTACAGCCTACTCCAAGGTACAGAATAAACTGATAGTACTATCTTCACTCAATGAAGCCCTGACATGTGACTTACTAGACAAAGATTTTAAAGCAACTCTCTTATATATGCTCAAAAGCCAAAGGAAAACAGACAAAGAACTAGAGGCAATCAACAAAAAAGAAGTATGAAAAAAGTGAGACAGAGACAAATTATTAAAATGAACCAAACATATTCTAGAGCTGAAAAATACTATAATGCAATTGAAAATGTATTGCTGCTGCTAAGTCACTTCAGTCGTGTCCGACTCTGTGTGGCCCCATAGACGGCAGCCCACCAGGCTCCCCCGTCCCTGGGATTCTCCAGGCAAGAACACTGGAGTGGGTTGCCATTTCCTTCTCCAATGCATGAAAGTGAAAAGTGAAAGTGAAGTCGCTCAGTTGTGTCTGACCCTCAGCGACCTCATGGACCGCAGCCTTCCAGGCTCCTCTGTCCATGGGATTTTCCAGGCAAGAGTATTGGAGTGGCTTGCCATTGCCTTCTCCAATATGTCAGTATAGATGTGTCCAAAACCACTAACTGTACAACCCCAACAGTGAACCTTAATGTAAACTATAGACTCTGAGTGATAACAATGTGTTAATGTGGGTTGACAGATGTGCCACTCTGGTATGGAATTTTGATAGTGAAGGAGGCTGTGTGCTGGGGACTGGGTCATATGGAAACTCTTAATATTCTGCTCAATTTTTCTGGGAATCTAAAACTTCTATAAGAAAATGGTCTGTTTTCAAATACTCTCAAAGTATTGAAAAGGAGGGAACATTTAAACATTCATTTTGCAAGGCCAATATTATTCTGAAACTGAAACCAGACAAATATACTACAAGAAAATAATACTTGGCTAACATCTATTATATTGATACAGATAGACTTAAAAATTCTAGCAAACCAAATTTAGCAGCACATAGAAGGATTATATACAATGAAAAAGCGAGAATTATTCATGAAATACAGTGTGGTTCACCATTCAAAAACTAAACAATGTAGCATACCACATTCACAGAATGAAGATAAAAAACACATACTATCTTAATTCATGTTTAAAAAGCATTTGATGAAATTCAGCACCCTTTCATGATAAAAACACTCGACAATCTAGAAGTAGAAGAAAACCATCTCAATATGTATCTGTGTGTACTTGTGTGCCAAAGTAGAAGTGGAAATGGTACTGAGAAAATGAATATCTCCACGCCAAAGAATGAAGTTGGGCATTTATCTTATATTATATTCAAAAATTAACTCAAAATGAATCAAAGGCCTAAATGTAAGAGGTAACACTATTAATATAAAACTCAGAAGAAAACACAGTGGAGAAACTTCATGATACTGTATTTGGCAACAGTTTCTCAGAAATAACATCAAAAACACAGGAAACAAATGATAAACACACTGAATTTCATAAATATTAACTTTTGTGTTTCAAAGGACACTGTCAACAGAGTGACAAGGCAACACACAGAATGGGAGAAAATATTTGCAAATCATATATCTGATAAGAGATTAACATCCAGAACCTAAAAGGAATTCCTATAACAACAACAGAATGAACAATTTGATTAAAAACTGGGGAAAGAACTTGAATATACATTTCTCCAAAGAATATGTACAAACAGCCAACCAATAAGCACTTGAAAATATGCTCAACACTACTAATCATTAGGAAAATGTGAATCCAAACGGCAATGAGAACAACCTTACACCCATTAGTATGGCTATTAATTAAAAAAAAAACAAAACACAGAATAGACATTTTGTTTTCAAAGAAGACATCCATATGGCCAACAGGCACATGAAAAGACGTTCAACATCACTAATCCTTAGAGAAATGCACCTCAAAACCATGATTAAATATCACCTCACACCAGTCAGAATGGTTATCATCAACAAGTCTACAAATAACAGATGTTGGTGAGGATGTGGAGAAAAGGGAACCCTTGTGCACTGTTGGTATGGATGTAAATTGGTGTATCCACCTTGGAAAATAGTATCAGTTCAGTTCAGTTCAGTTGCTCAGTTGTTTCCGAATCTTTGCGACCCATGAATCGCAGCATGCCAGGCCTCCCTGTCCATCACCAACTCCTGGAGTTCACTCAGACTCACGTCCATCGAGTCCGTGATGCCATCCAGACATCTCATCCTCTGTCGTCCCCTTCTCCTCCTGCCCCCAATCCCTCCCAGCATCAGAGTCTTTTCAAAAGAGTCAACTCTTCGCATGAGGTGGCCAAAGTACTGGAGTTTCAGCTTTAGCATCATTCCTTCCAAAGAAATCCCAGGGCTTATCTCCTTTAGAATGGACTGGTTGGATCTCCTTGCAGTTCAAGGGACTCTCAAGAGACAGTGTGGAGATTCCTTAAAAAACTGGAAATAGAACTGCCTTATGACCCAGCAATCCAACTGCAGGGCATACACACCAAGGAAACCAGAATTGAAAGAGACACATGTACCCCAATGTTCATCGCAGCACTGTTTACAATAGCCAGGACATGGAAACAACCAAGATGTCCATCAGCAGATGAATGGATAAGAAAGCTGTGGTACATATACACAATGGAGTATTACTCATTCGTTAAAAAAAAATACATTTGAATCAGTTCTGATGAGATGGATGAAACTGGAGCCAATTATACAGAGTGAAGTAAGCCAGAAAGAAAAATACCAATACAGTATACTAAGACAGATATATGGAATTTAGAAAGATGGCAATGATGACCCTGTATGCAAGACAGCAAAAAAGACACAGATGTGTATAGTGGACTTTTGGACTCAGAGGGAGAGGGAGAGGGTGGGATGATTTGGGAGAATGGCATTGAAACATGTATACTATCATGTAAGAATCGAATCGCCAGTCTATGCCCAATGCAGGATACAGCATGCTTGGGGCTGGTGCACGGGGATGACCCAGAGGGATGTTATGGAGAGGGAGGTGGGAGGGGGGGTTCATGTTTGGGAACACATGTACACCCATGGTGGATTCATGTCAATGTATGGCAAAACCAATACAGTATTGTAAAGTAAAATAAAGTGAAAATAAAAATTAAAAAAAAAATAAAAATAAAAATCTGTTCCATAGGAAAAATTAAAAAAAAAATAAAATAAAAGTCATATTATGAGTGAAAAAAAGAAGAAAAAAAGAGTCTTCTCCAACACCACAGTTCAAAAGCATCAATTCTTCGGTGCTCAGCTTCCTTCACAGTCCAACTCTCACATCCATACATGACCACTGGAAAAACCATAGCCTTGACTAGACAGACCTTTGTTGGCAAAGTAATGTCTCTGCTTTTTAATATGCTCTCTAGGTTGGTCATAACTTTCCTTCCAAGGAGTAAGCGTCTCTTAATTTCATGGCTGCAGTCATCATCTGCAGTGATTTTGGAGCCCCCCAAAATAAGGTCTGACACTGTTTCCACATCTATTTCTCATGAAGTGATGGGACCAGATGCCATGATCTTTGTTTTCTGAATGTTGAGCTTTAAGCCAACTTTTTCACTCTCCACTTTCACTTTCATCAAGAGGCTTTTGAGTTCCTTTTCACTTTCTGCCATAAGGATGGTGTCATCTGCATATCTGAGGTTATTGATATTTCTCCTGGCAATCTTGATTCCAGCTTGTGCTTCATCCAGCCCAGTGTTTCTCATGAAGTACTCTGCATATCAGTTAAATAAGCAGGGTGACAATATACAGCCTTGACGTACTCCTTTTCCTATTTGGAACCAGTCTGTAGTTCCATGTCCAGTTCTAACTGTTACTTCCTGACCTGCATATAGGTTTCTCAAGAGGCAGGTCAGGTGGTCTGGTATTCCCATCTCTTTCAGAATTTTCCACAGTGTATTGTGATCCACACAGTCAAAGGCTTTGGCATAGTCAA
This sequence comes from Ovis canadensis, assembly GCF_042477335.2. NCBI lineage: Eukaryota > Metazoa > Chordata > Mammalia > Artiodactyla > Bovidae > Ovis > Ovis canadensis. The sequence continues at coordinate 135,717,447 of NC_091727.1, forward strand.
TAAAGCAGAAGTAGATGTTTTTCTGGAACGTTCTTGCTTTTTCCATGATCCATTAGATGCTGGCAATTTGATCTCTGGTTCCTCTGCCTTTTCTAAAACCAGCTTGAACATCTGGAAGTTCCTGGTTCACATACTGCTGAAGCCTGGCTTGGAGAATTTTGAGGATTACTTTACTAGCATGTGAGATGACTGCAATTATGTGGTAGTTTGAGCATTCTTTGGCATTGCCTTTCTTTGAGATTGGAATGAAAACTGACCTTTTCCAATCTTGTAGCCACTGCTGAGTTTTCCAAATGTGCTGGCATATTGAGTGCAGCACTTTCACAGCATCATCTTCCAGGATTTGAAATAGCTCAACTGGGATTCCATCACCTCCACTAGCTTTGTTCATAGTGATGCTTCCTAAGGACCACTTGACTTCACATTCCAGGATGTCTGGCTCTAGGTGATTGATCACACCATTGTGATTATCTGGGTCGTGAAGCTCTTTTTTGTACAGTTCTTCTGTGTATTCTTGCCACCTCTTCTTAATATCTTCTGCTTCTGTTAGGTCCATACCATTTCTGTCCTTTATTGAGCCCATTTTTGCATGAAATGTTCCCTTGGTATCTCTAATTTCCTTGAAGAGATCTCTAGTCTTTCCCATTCTATTGTTCCTCTCTATTTCTTTGCTTTGATCTCTGAGGAAGGTTTTCTTATCTTTCCTTGCTATTCTTTGGAACTCTGCATTCAGATGCTTATATCTTTCCTTTTCTCCTTTGCTTTTTGCTTCTTTTCTTTTCACAGCTATTTGTAAGGCCTCCTCAGACAACCATTTTGCTTTTTTGCATTTCTTTTCCATGGGGATGGTCTTGATCCCTGTCTCCCGTACAGTGTCATGAACCTCCTCCATAGTTCATCAGGCACTCTGTCTATCAGATCTAGTCCCTTAAATCTATTTGTCACTTCCACTGTATAATCATAAGGGATTGAGCGGTGGCTGCATGGGTGCAGGAGGGCCAACAGGAGCTACTCCACCTTTAAGGTCAGGAGGGGCGGCCATTAGGAGATACCCCTTGTCCAAGGTAAGGAGCAGTGGCTGTGCTTTGCTGGAGCAGCTGTGAAGAGATACCCCATGTCCAAGGTAAGAGAAACCCAAGTAAGATGGTAGGTGTTGCGAGAGGGCATCAGAGGGCAGACACACTGAAACCATAATCACAGAAAACTAGCCGGTCTGGTCACACAGACCACAGCCTTGTCTAACTCAATGAAACTAAGCCATGCTGTGTGGGGCCACCCAAGACGGGAGGGTCATGGTTGAGAGGTCTGACAAAATGTGGTCTACCAGAGAAGGGAATGGCAAGCCACTTCAGCATTCTTGCCTTGAGAACTCCATGAACATTTTGAAAAGGCGAAATGGTAGGATATGAAAGGGGAACTCCCCAGGTCAGTAGGTGCCCAATATGCTACTGGAGATCAGTGGAGAAATAACTCCAGAAAGAATGAAGGGATGGAGCCAAAGCAAAAACAATACCCAGTTGTGGATGGGACTGGTGATAGAAGCAAGGTCTGAGGCTGTAAAGAGCAATATTGCATAGGAACCTGGAATGTCAGGTCAATGAATCAAGGCAAATTGGAAGTGGTCAAACAGGCGATGGCAAGAGTGAACATCGACATTCTAGGAATCAGTGAACTAAAGTGGACTGGAATGTGTGAATTTAACTCAGATGACCATTACATCTACTACTGTGGGCAGGAATCCCTCAGAAGAAATGGAGTAGCCATCATGGTCAACAAAAGAGTCCAAAATGCAGTACTTGGATGCAATCTCAAAAACAACAGAATGATCTCTGTTTGTTTCCAAGGCAACCCATTCAATATCACGGTAATCCAAGCCTATGCCCCAACCAATAACTCTGAAGAAGCTGAAGTTGAACAGTTCTATGAAGACCTATAAGACCTTTTAGAACTAACCCCCCAAAAAGATGTCCTTTTCCTTATAGGAGACTGGAATGCAAAAGTAGGAAGTCAAGAATCACCTGGAGTAACAGGCAAATTTGGCCTTGGAGTGTGGAATGAAGCAGGGCAAAGGCTAATAGAGTTCTGCCAAGAGAATGCACTGGTCATAGCAAACACCCTCTTCCAACAACACAAGAGAAGACTCTACACATGTACATGACCAGATGGTTAACACCAGAATCAGATTGATTCTATTATTTGCAGCCAAAGATGGAGAAGTCTATACAGTCAGCAAACACAAGACTGGGAGCTGACTTTGGCTCAGATCATGAATTCCTTATTGCCAAATTCAGACTTCAATTGAAGAAAGTGGGGAAAATCACTAGATCATTCAGGTATGACCTAAATCAAATCCCTTATGATTATTAGAGTCATTAAAAATGTCATTAAAATACAACAAGCCTATCAGATACATGGAATAAATTAGAAACAATTAATGGAAAAAATGGAAATTGTCTTTAAATGAATGAAATAGAGGCTCAAAGTTGCTTTTAGTAAGAGAGATGAAAATTAAAAATACCATCTTACCAATGTAAGATACCATCTCTAAACGATTAGACTGGCAAATCCAAAAGATTATCAACACACTCTTTCAATAAGAATATTTTTAAAAATGTCCTTTCACAATCTGCTCAGGGGGATGCAAAGGTTATGATTACTGTAGTAGTCTTAATATCTTAATATTTTTTTTCCAAAAATATCAGATTCTAACCTCTGGAACCTATAAATCTTACTATATTTGGAAAAAGGGTCTTTGCAAATGTGATGAAGTTAAGGATTTTGAATGGAGAGATTATCCTGATTATCCAGGCCCTAAAGGCAATCACATGAGTCCTTAAAACAGAGATACAGAGGAAGAGTCACAAAAAGAGAAGGCAATATGTCATGCTGCTGATACCTTGAGTTTGGCATAGTAGAACTAATCTCAGACTTCTGACTTCTAGAACAGTGAGTGCATTAATTTCTGATTTTTATACATACTAGGTTTGTAGTAATTTCTTACAGTAGCTGCAGGAAAGTAATGCAACCACTATAAAGGGGAATTTGCTTATACCCAGCAAAATTATATATGTCTTATGCTTTGACTAAGAAACCCCATATCCAGAAACATTATATCTATATGCTATAGATATATGGGTAATGACACAAAAAGATGACAGCTATTAATACAGGAATTCCTTGAAGAACTATTTGTATAAGAAAAAACAGAAGCAACACCCATCAACTGTGCACTGGATGAACTATCACACAACCACAGTATATACTAAGTAGGCTTAAAGAACAATTATTAATATCTCTACATAAAGCTACAGTGGGACTTCTGGGATACACTGCTAAGAGAAAAAGTCAGTGCATACAGACCATGGTATTTTTTAATCTAAGAATTGGGGGGATGCAAATACAGTTGACCCTTGAACAACACAGAAGCTAGGGGCACTGACCATCCACACAGTCAAAAACTGGCATACAGCTCACAGTTGGCCCTCCATATACTCAGTTCCTCCACTTCTATGGGTCCTCCATATCTGTGGTTTTGTATCTGTGGTTTAACCAACTTTAGATCAAGTAGTACTGCAGTATTTACTATTAAAAAATCATGTATAAGTGGACAAATCTGTGCTGTTCAAGGGTCAACTATATATACGCTTTTACTTATATTAAAAAATAAAAGGAATGGACTTTTGCCTGGGGACAAGATTTAATAGACATACTTATTTTCATTAATTTGGCTAGATACAGTTAAAAATCCTGGACATTATAGGTAAAACAAATATAAGAAGCCTCTGAAAAGTGGAAAGAAAAAAGGCAGACTGGTGTGAGACTTTGGGAAACAAGTAACAAGGCTTTGTTTTTGCCTCATACATGTCAGACGGGGTGCTGGAGAAGCAAGAAACCCTAAAATACCAACAGGAAAACACAAAAAGAGCTCCAAGGAGTCTGCTGTATCTAGGTAAATAACCAGAAAGGGGGTAACCTAGCAAGAAAGAAAGCTTTTAGATAACAACTGCCCTAACATCACAGAGTAAACACACCCTGTGCCCTCACCATGGCAGCAAAGACTTGACAATGTGGATTCAATGCTTGCTTGACTGTAACCAGGTTCTCCTCCCCACTCTTTGGGGTGGTATCAGAGAAGACCCCATGGGAAAGAAGGACTTTCATGCCCACCTGGTGGAAATGAGCACTCACCCCACCCATGGTGGCAGTGGAGACCATGCAGGGAGCTTGATTTCCACCCACACCCAGTAAAAAGGAGGCTTCCCCTCCCCTCCTCTCTGGTGGAAAGAAGGCACCCTTCCCCTCTCTGGGCTGGTGTCACCGGAAGCCAAATGGGACAGTGTAACTTTCATGGCCATCCATTGATGAGGAGGTCTCCTCCCCTCTACAGTGTCAGGGGAGGCCACAAGGAGGGCAGGTAAGAAGTGCCTTCCCACTCCTACCTGGGTGGTGTCGTTAGAGGCCTGGTGGGCAGAGAAATCCTTCTTCCACCAAGCAGTAGTAACATGGAACACTTCTTTCACCCCCACGCCTGCCCCATCCCCCATGTTAGTAGAGGTTGAGTGGGGAAATCCCCACCTGGCAGTAATAAATACCCCCTCCCCCAACATGGTGTCAGTGGAGGCCACCTAGGGGACAGCAAGGAGGTGTGCTCCCTCTACCAGCCAGGGTAGTGTAGGGGGAGGCCTGGTGGGGAGTTCCAAGCACTAATGCGGCATCCCTTCCCCTCCTATTCTACCCTCCAACTCTTGAGGCAGAGAAGAGTGGCGAATCTGGACTTTCATCCCCACCTGCTATTATACAGTGTTACAAGTTTCATCCCTAACTGGCATGGTGTCATAAGAGACTTACTAAAACTGATCGAATAAGACACATAGACTTATAACGTAATACCCTAAATATCCTAGATAAAAACAAAACTCTTTTCTATCCAAAAAAATTTTTAAAAATCTTAGTTGAGCAAATAATCAACAGACACCAATGTCAAGGTAACAGTAGATATTGGAATTTTCTAACAAGAATTTTAAAGTAATCATCATAAAAATATTTCCAAACTTTTAAATGAGTATTAATAAACATGTTTGAGACAAATGAAAAAAAAAAGTCTCAGCAAAGAAATGGAAGATACACAGAAGAACCAAATGGAAATTTCAGAACTGAAACATACTAAAATAGAAACTCAGTGGATGGCTATAACAACAGAATGGAGAGGAAAGTTAACGTGAGGGTAGAACAACAGAGACAACACGGTTGAAATCCAGAAACAAACCATTATACCGCAGGAGAAATACTGTGCAAAGATTCCACTGAACAGAGTTTGAAAAGCTCCAGAAGTATGGATGATAGTACACTTAAGTATGCTGAGCCCATGTGTCTACAACAGCAGAGAGTCACCCAAGCATAAAGGGGGAGTGGTTTTGTCCCAAAAAGACAAATATGTTTGGAGCAGGGGTCAGATCTTAACTCTGCAGAAATGATGAGTGCAAAAAATGTTTTTTGAAAAAGCCTAAACTTGTCAGAGCAGTGTGGTATGATACACGTCACTGAGCTGATGAAAGGAGTTGAGACAACAAAGGAGGAGAAAAGCCTGAATGAGCTCAGAGACAATGCAGAGATGGAACAAACCAGAACTTGGGGAGAGCGAACAGGTGGACAGAGTGTTCTGGTTAGGAATGTGACTCCAGGAGGCAGGTAGGACCTCACTGGCAGATGGAGTCCATGGGACTGGGGGTCAGAGAGAAACTAAAGAGAGTGTAGGGTTTTCCCATGGCATAGGGGATCTCTTAGTCATGAATCCTCCCCCTTGATGTCTGCTTCTTACTTTAAAGGAGGCTCAGGGAACTAAGCATTGGCTCAGCTTCCCTGCTCTCAGTGGACCTGGCCCTTCTCTGCCCTGTAGACCAGTGACAGAAGCACGGGGCACTTTACTCCTTACCAAAGTTGTACACCATTTCAGTGTATAAAGGGGCTGTGTAATGTCCCGTGGAAGCAAATATGGTCCTTCCCCAGTCAGTCCTACACCCGGATGGCCTCAGATCCCTGGAGTGTCCCATCACTTACCTCTGAGCTCTGTCTGCTCACCTGGCACCCCTACTCTTCACTGCATTCAGGATGGTCTCCCCATCCCCTCATTTCCATCTAGCCCCCTTAGGTTCTGCCCACTGTCCCAGGCCCAGCTCCTCTTTCAGGAGTTTCTGATGACTCCAGTGAGCCCTTCCTCCTCTTTTTAAATTAAGGGGGTTCTACAGAGCCTGGTGGGCTGCCATCCATGGGGTCGCACAGAGTCGGACACGACTGAAGCGACTCAGCAGCAGCAGCAGCAGCAGCACAGAGGTGATCCTAGAGAAAGAAATGGCAACCCACTCCAGTATTCTTGCCTGGGAAAGCCCATGGACAGAGGAGCCCAGCAAGCTACAGTCCACAGGGATGCAAAAGAGTTGGACATGACTTAGTGACTAAAAAACAATAGAGGTGACCACAACACCACAGGATCTAGAATGTGTGAAACCGTAAACATCACCTCTGTATTTCATGAGTCACTGGAGGTATGAAAGGTGACACATGCTTCATAACACCTGTGTGCAGGCCACACGAGGGGAAGGAACTCAGCCTGGGTGGCTCAGGCTCCAGGACCCAGAAAGAGATTCTGATTCTTGCCCCAGTAACCTTCCTTGCCACTCCAGTCACCTCTCTCTAGAACTTCCAGTAGGTCCCAGACCCCTGGTCATGTGCATGCCTAATATGAGCACAGAGGGCAACAATAAAAGATGGGAAAAGCACTATTATTCACTGGAAAAGATGAAGATTTTTTCCCAAGTCAACTCCATTACACTGCAGATCACAGAGACAGCGCTGAAATTTCTGCGTAATATAGTAAGTGTGTGTTCCCTTCCTGTGCTTATATCTCCAAATGCTCACTCAAATATAGTAATGCTGTCAAGATTAAGAAACAACATCCCTGCCAAAGATCAGAAGTTAGGATAGGAAGGAAGCAAACACTGGTGTTGTGGATGATGTGCCAAATACTGTGCTGGGATCTGGATGAAAATTTCCGCTTGAACTCCTCATATCACTCCTTTGAGTGTAAGGACCAAGAGACAGACACACAAACACACATATAGATAAATAAATACATACATATATATGCATATACAGATGTGTGTATATATGAGTGTGCATGTGCACACATGTTGTATATTAAATAAATTAGCAATCTGTGTGTGCAGTGCCAACATGAAGAAAAATATTATAATTTGTTTAAGTAAGTTCTCTTATGGAATAAAAGGATATAGCAATGTATGGGAATTATAATCATCCCTTTCTGGATAGTAATTATCTCTAGGGGAGAAGGAAGGGGATACAATCAGGGAGGGGTAAAGTCTTTTCTTAATCTGGATGGATTCTATAATTCTATGCTTTTCTTCTGAAATCCTTCAGAAGTAGTAACACGTTTAGGGGATACAGTTCTGTATCACAAATGTAATACATACTCCACTTAGCAAGTGTTTAATATTTTGAGTCAAGTGCAGAGTTTAAAAATATCCATACCCAGCAATCCCATCATCATTGAAATTCACACTATGCTATTTCAGCCCATTATTCTCCTCTGTGTGAACATAGGCAAATGTAATATACCTGTATCATATACAAATTTCTTATAACTATTATCTTACTCTATATACAGTTCATTATCTTTTGTTGTTGTTATTTTGGTTTTGCTTTTATCTTAATTCTTGTTTGGCATACTAGCATGTAGAGAAAGTATTGTGATTAAATGACAAGGTGCAAGATAAGATTTAACTATGATTTTTAACGAAGGCTTTACCAGTTGACCCAGCCCCAACTTTTGAACAATAGATCTTATTGGAAATGCCATACCTGTAGTAGACTAAATAATGTTACACACCTGAGTCCGCTCATGAGCTTTCTATAGACTTCCTTTTATCTGCCATTGTATCCAATAGTTATAAAATCACATTCTGTGGATTACTGTAATGCCAGGCAGTATAATCTTCACTCCTATCATTCACCCTTTGGATGGGTGTTAGGAACAATAACAACAATAATAAGCAATAATAAAAGACACCAATGATCATAGAACACATAGTAAATTGCTAGCTTAAGATTATGCAACCAGAAAGCAATGGCTCCCAGTGTCAAATCTTAGTCCTTCTGACTTCAAAGCCCATGCCCCTAACCACTGTTTCTATATATAGTGCCCTTCTATATCAGGGCTGAGGTTAGCATGGGAGAAGGGACTCACCCAAGGTCCTGGGCTCAGTTGATAGGTCTGGCTACTGGGACATAGGTATGATGATTCTCATCTTCTGTCTAGCTGACCCATCCATTATTATTCTTTCTCTTCTGCACTATTTCTTCTTCCTGGGGGTCAATAAGAAATTGCTCCACTCTGATCAAACTAGAAGAAAAATAAGCAGAAAGGAAAACATGTGGGGAAAAAATGATGAGATGGGACCAAAGTTCACTTCTTACTGCTACAATTCCAGATACAGATTCAAATCTTCTCTTTTACTGGAAAGAGGAGACAGCATAGGCTGGGAGTAGTATATCTCAAGTTCTACTAAATGTTGGGCATTCTTGGGATTTTTTTTTTTTTTGCCTTTTCTTCTTACAAGTTTAGAAATAAGCACCCTTGGTCCCATTTTACAGATGGCCAACCTCAGATTCAGAGGTATGTAAAATTTTCAGGGTCAAATGTCTACTATTTGCCCTCTACACAGATCAACCAACAGCTGCCTGTTTAGATGACAGAATTCCAGGGCTTAGAGACTGATAGTGGAAAACTGGCCTGATGTGGAATCTGGATTGTGTCATGCTCCCCGTTGGACATGAAGATGATGGTGGGGATGAAATTATATTCCATGAGCCAAGGTAGATTTTTAGAAATAGAAACAAAGAGCTTTTGAAAAATACATAACTAAATAATAAGTATAGTGTAGTTCTAACCCTCTTTAACAAATTCATATGTATTTAAAAGAGGGAGAGGATGTATACTTATTTGTGCTTCCTGCATTTACATCTCTTTTATTAATGTGTATTGTCTACAGTGTGCCAGGCCCTGTCAGTCCAATTCCACATCTGCATCCCACACTTCCCTCTTGATTTCTAGACCTGCATAACTGTAAATGTGCACAGGGAACAAGATGGATGTTAGGGCCCACCTGAAACAGATTCCTTTCCAAGTGAGTGTAATCTTAGCTTCATCCCGAGTCCTGGAAATAAAACATGTAAACAGGAAATGATGGAATTGAGTGGGCAGGGAAACTGAGACATTTTATAATCCTCAAGTCTGTCTTTTTGCATAGGACTAAGGGGGTACTACCTTCTAACAGGATCTCACTCTCAGATAAAGAGTGGAGGATGCAGTGACTGTTCTGTGATTTCCATCTTGGTTCTCCTCATGGGCATGAACTAGAGTTTTACTTTCTCTTTACTCCTTGGCTAGGTCTGGTGACAGACTTCAGAACTGGTTTTGCGTCTGTCTTATGCCTAGGTTGCTCAGTCGAGTCAGACTCTTTGCAACCCCACGGACTGTAGCCCACCAGGCTCCTCTGTCCATGGGATTCTTCAGGCAAGAATGCTGGAGTGGGTAGCTGCCAGGAGCCAGCGTGAGGAATCTCACCCATGGCAAAGGTCATGAGGAAGGAGGCTTGAGATTACGCAAAGGCGGGATCAAGCCTCAGGGGTACCCCTAGAGATTCTCGAGCATCTACCCCCAAAACCAAAGTCTGCCTACCTTACTGCATTATGCTTTCACCTACACTTCTGACATTATGGGGGACTATCCCCCACCATCTCTTTCTGAAAAGGAGTTAACTTAGGACTCCAGTTAATAAATCTCCTGGGCGTGACAAGAGTGTTTCAGTGCCAAAACTCCTCTGATGGCTCTCTAGCCTGCCTGACAGGTTTATCCAGGCCACATGTGATTGTTTACAGCCTCCCAACCGTGAGAGGCTTTAAACTTTCTAAAAACAGATTCTTTTGAGAAGTTAGAAAATTATTAGTATAGTATTAGTGAGTTAGTTAGAAATTATATTGGTAAAAGGTTTCATTGCTGAGTTAATGATTGCTGCCAAGCCTCCATATCCTTAGGCACCTGGGAGTATGTTAATCGATGTAATTGGAATGTAGAAAAAGAAATATAGTAGTTTTGATGTTAGCAATACTAGACTTTTGAGTTAATGACTTTTCTCTTTGTTATAAATCACTGTACTCCTCTTTCTTTGTTATAAATCATTATATCCTTGCTATGTAAGAATGTAAGTTTATCACTGTCTTAAGACTAAGCAGACCTTAAGAGAAAACAAGTTTTCTGATTGACTAACCTTTATCAATAGAAAGAAAGATGGGTCCATAAAATGTTAATTGGTCTCCAGACCAGAAGATATTGTAAACAAATGTAAGACCCTTGTAAGAACAAAGATATGCTGAGAACACTGTCTTTAGATAAGGGTCGGAGCAGCTGACCCTGCATGACTCTATTTCTTACATTTATCTCTATGTATAACTAAAAGTATAAAAGTGGACCTGGAAAATAAAGAAACGGACCAGTTCCTGGAAAGATTGGTTTCCCTGTGTGGTCTTTTCTCGTTCACTTCTTTTCTGGCTGAATTCCCATCTGGAGTGCAGAGGCTTGCCAAGCCTACTAATTTTGCCGGGGCTTCTAAGATCTGAACGGGGGGACACTTTATGTCCCCACTCCTTCGGGAGACCAGGAAGACGCCTGTGGTGCAAACTCCTTGTCTCGGAGTTTTATTAGTTCTCCTCGTAAACCAAGTTATTCAGCATCTTTTCTCCACTACTTTTCCTACTACACTATTCTTTCCTAATCTCTCTTTATATCTCTAATTAAATAGTTCTTTCCTAGACGCTGACTTCATCCCCACTTTGAATTCCCTGGATCCACCGGGGCTGGACCCCAGCAGGTAGCCATTCACTCCTCCAGGGGATCTTCCCAACAAAGGGATCAAACCTGGGTCTCCTGCATCTAACATTTATGCCTAGGAGGGTGGTCCCTTCCATTTAGTCATCTGAGAGGTTCATGTGACATGACATGGAGTTTATACTTCAAGTAAGACCTTCTCTACCAGTAAGCAGGCCTGAACCAAGTTCCACAGGAGATAGAAAGGAGTAGAGACCAAGTTCTCAGGTACAAGCAAAGAAATGGAACTCTGTTCTAAACATTTAATTCTCCTGATTTAGTGGGACAGTTTTTGTAGACTTCTCACATGATACACACTGCCCCTCAGCATTCCCCTTATGCCCAACACCCTGATATGATCTAAATTCTCTCCTCTATCTTGTTTATTAAAATACGCCCTTGGAGAAATTCTTCTGTGACTTGGTACTAGAGAAAAACTTGAATAATTATGACATAATTTCCAGAAGTAATAAGAGGGAACAGTGATATGTACAATTTGCTTTTTCATTGAAAACTGAATGCTTAAAAAACTCATAATCAAAGAAAAATGAAAAATTTTCAACTGGGAAAAACATTTGGAAATTAGATAACAAACAGTTATATCCCTAATACATAGACATCTTATGAAAAAGTGAGGTAAAAGACAACAACAAAGAAAAAAAGGGGCAATAGATACAAGTAGGTATTTCACTGAAAAGATGCAGATACAAGAATAAAAAAATTCTTTAAACGTACAAAAAATGCTCAACCTAACTCATGATAAACAATGAAAAGAAAAATAACTATAATGAGATACTTCTTACCAATTACATATTCTGTGAAGAAATAGACATCCTCATATATTGCTGGTGGTAATGTAAAGTGATAACTGCCTATAAAAAGGATTTGATGCAATCTAGTAAAATTACATAGGTAATCATTCTTGGAACCAATAATCTGTCTTTTAAGAAGTTATCCCCTCCAAAACAATGCAAAAATACAAAAAGTCATAGTAAGTACAAGGCCATTCCTCACAGAACAATCCATAACAACAGAAGATGAGCAACAAGACAAATGCCCACCAATAAGGAGCTACTTGAGTAATCTAAAGTACATCTATTTCGGAGAGTACTACGCAGACATGAAAAGCAAAGAGGATTCCCTCTCTAGAGTCTTAGGGAATGATCACCAGGATATATTGTTAAGTGAAGAAACCAAGGTACAGGAAAAATGTATAGATCTGCTGCTGTCTAATATGGTAGTCACTAGCCACAACCAGCTAGATACATTTAGTTTTTTAAAAAATTAATGAAATTAAGAATTCAGTCATTCAGCGGTACTGGTCACATTTTAGGTGCTCAGCAGCTACTTGGTGCTAATGGGTTTACTGTTAGTGCAGATACAGGACATTTTCACTTCTGCAAAAATTTCTATTGGACAGTACTGGTGATGAATGTGCCACCTTTTACATGTGGACGGGGAAAGAAACTAATATACATATTTCATTTGCTTGTATGTTTAAAATATAGTAAATTAAAAATGGACAAAAATAATTACATATAAGCAGATGGAGGAGTAGCCCATGATGGAAGGCAATGATGTGTATTCTCTTAAAAATATAATATATATGATAAAAATGTGTACCTATAAAGGAACAGAAGAGCAGCCCAGGATGCAAGCCAATGATGTAGATTCTCTGAAACATGAAACCTATGTTTACTGGCTCCATGTGCTGAAAAGGACAAGAAACAATGACCAACTCAGTAGCAATGTTCAATTCTCATCCCAGATTGAATTATCTGAAAACATTTCCCTTTGAAAGAAATCAGACTTCCTTTCAGGTCTGGGTAGGGATTGTACCAGAGGAGTCTACACCAAGCTCTCATACCAGAAAGAACATCAGAAGACTCAACCTGAAGGCGCCCCTACTGGACAAAGAGAACATTTTGAACATCAAAAAGATTAAGGACTACAATGGGTTAAACCACATCAACTATGTAAGCATCTGTGAGCTCAGAATGGCACTTAAAACAAACAAACTTACTGCTCACCTTTGGTGGAGAATGCAATGGCACCCCACTCCAGTACTCTTGCCTGGAGAATCCCATGGACGGAGGAGCCTGGTAGACTGCAGTCCATGGAGTCGCCAAGAGTTGGACACGACTGAGTGACTTCACTTTCACTTTTCACTTTCATGCATTGGAGAAGGCAATGGCACCCCACTCCAGTACTCTTGCCTGGAGAATCCCATGGACGGAGGAGCCTGGTAGACTGCAGTCCATGGAGTCGCCAAGAGTTGGACACGACTGAGTGACTTCACTTTCACTTTTCACTTTCATGCATTGGAGAAGGCAATGGCACCCCACTCCAGTACTCTTGCTTGGAATATCCCATGGACGGAGGACCCTAGTAGGCTGCAGTCCATGGGGTCACCAAGAGTTGGACACGACTGAGTGACTTCACTTTCACTCTTTACTTTCATGCATTGGAGTAGGCAATGGCATCGCACTCCAGTACTCTTGCCTGGAAAATCCCATGGATGGAGGACCCTAGTAGGCTGCAGTCCGTGGGGTCGCCAAGAGTTGGACACGACTGAGTGACTTCACTTTCACTTTTCACTTTCATGCATTGGAGAAGGAAATGGCAACCCCCTCCAGTGTTCTTGCCTGGAGAATACCAGGGATGGGGGAGCTTGGTGGGCTGCCGTCTATGGGGTCACACAGAGTCGGACATGACTGAAGCGACTTAGCAGCAGCAGCAGCAGGGAAAGAACTCATTATTCTGAAAGTGGAAATAATGCAAAAGAATACACATACATTTCTCTTACCTTCCTGTGTGTACCAAATCTTACTGGAATTCCACCTAATAAATGCAGAAGAAAGTATATAATTAAAATATCACCTTTCTGCAAACTTTAATGAAATGCAGATCTAGGAATGCTCTTCAGAGGCTGAAAATAATATGCAATGAAAAGCAGATGTAAAATTTGAAAATGGATGGATCAGGCTGACAACACTTAAAACCTGGTGATCAATATCAACAACCCAGGAGAGACAACCAGACAAGATGAGCCCCCAGGTGTAATGTGACAGGAAGTACAACAACATATCTGAGGTACTCTTGCCAAAAAACCTGAATCTGATAAGGCCTTCAAATTTATTTCCAATTTAAGGGAAATAGGAGGGGGCTAGTGGAAAAGGCAATGGCACCCCACTCCAGTACTCTTGCCTGGAAAATCCCATTGGTCCTTCCCTCCCACCTACAATCACAGATTGCTTTCGCACATGGGCTCATACCTAAACTCCACAACACTCCTGGGTGGTCAAAAGCACTGGAGAGCGTTATCTTGTTGTATAGAAGACAATGGAGGGAAGGGTCGTGACTTACCTAAAGTGTCCCAGTGATGGGACCCAATTTCTCCACTCTTGCTCCAGGAACCTGTCTGTCAGACTCAGCATCACACTTGGTTCTTCTGTACGGGATCTTGTTTCTGGGACTGAGTCCATACCTTCTCTGATGTTCCACTGTAAGGAAGAGTAAGAGGATAGCAAAGCACATGGAATATAGAGGAATGGGAAAGGATGGGAATGCAGGCGAAGGGAGTGGGCATGTGTTTGTTTGTCTCTCCCCACTCAGTTCACTGAAAGCTGTGCAATGATGCTTTTCCTCTTCCCCAGCTCCATCACACAGCCCCCTCCACACACAGCAGTGACACTGAGGCTCTCACGTCATGGACATGTGCCCTTATCCCTGCTTGTGTTACATGTCCAAGTATTCTCTTCTGTAGCCATGTTATTACGGTAATGTCATAGGCATCACATTGATGGAATGAAGGAGGTAATGTTGAAGTGGAGAAATATAATTTGGTGAGGGCCTACTAGACACTATACACTGTAGGTTGTACTTTTTGGACTTTTCCTCTTCAAATCCTCAAGGCAATTCTCTGAGGTGTGTGGCATCATTTCCTTTCTACAGAGAGAGAGATTGTCAGGCTCTGATAGCAAAATACATGATCAAAAAATGCTACGGAGGTGTCAGTGGACATAGAAGCCAACTTGAAGGGGCTGACACTGGCCAATTCTGTGACAGTTTGAGTATCAAAATATATAAATATCAAATATAAATACCTAAGTATCAAAATATATAAAGATAATAACAGATGTAAAAAAAGTAATGCTTTGAGCAAAGTAGGAATCTGTAAGCCATACAGATATAAATACAGGAATAAATAAGGGAGAGGGAAAAGCTCTAAACTGCACTCAAATGCCAACTAATAAATCTGGAAGGAATGAGGGAATTAGAAAAGCAATACTTGACAACGAAGGCAGTGAAAAATGACTCAGTCAAGAATCAAAAATGGATGCTCTGTCTGCATTAAATCCCACAGCAGTCACTGAGCCACCATGGTTACCAAGCGGGCCAAGGAAAGCTACGAAAAAGAAACAGTAACCCAATTTGGTTCCTAAATATGTGCTGCTGCTGCTGCTGCTGCTGCTGCTGCTGCTGCTGCTGCTGCTGCTGCTGCTGCTGCTGCTGCTGCTGCGTCGCTTCAGTCGTGTCCGACTCTGTGCGACCCCATAGACGGCAACCCACCAGGCTCCCCCGTCCCTGAGATTCTCCAGGCAAGAACACTGGAGTGGGTTGCCGTTTCCTTCTCCAATGCATTAAAGTGACAAGTGAAAGTGAAGTCGGTCAGTCGTGTCCGACCCTCAGCGACCCCGTGGACTGCAGCCCACCAGGTTCCTCCATCCATGGGATTTTCCAGGCAAGAGTCCTGGAGTGGGGTGCCATGTGCTAGGAGCAGAATATGACAGACATGCACATGCACTCGCGCGCACACGCACACACACACACACACACACACACACACACACACGCCCATGCTCTCTCCCTCTTGTCTCACTATCTAGAAGTGAAGTGAAGTGAAAGTTGCTCAGTCATGTCCGACTCTGTGCGACTCCATGGATTTTTATACAGTTCATGGGATTCTCTAGGCCAGAATACTGGAGTGGGTAGCCTTTCTCTTCTCCAGGGCATTTTTCCCAACCAAGGGATCGAACCCAGGTCTCCTGCATTGCAGGCGGATTCTTTACCAACTGAGCCACAAGGGAAGCTCACTACCTAAAAAGTTGCCTTATCCTCCCTCGCCCCTGTTTTTAAAAGGAAAGTGGCTCCCGGACATCCCTGGAACAAGACACCACACTCACTGGGGCCCGGAGGGACCCCAAGGGCCGATCTCTCTGCCTCACTGGACAGCCGGGGCACTGATTCCCAAAGCAGGAAAGACAGGAATTGGATCTCTTTGTCTCCCCACACCCCAGGGCTGTTCAGCCCCAACCGCTGGGACCCGTACCCTCAGCTGAGTCCCAAACATCTGAAGGCGGGACCTCCTCTTCTCAGACCACGTCTGTCTCTGTAGAAAAGTGATCAAGGTTGCCTTCGGGTTTCTATGGCAACCATAATGCGCAGGCTAATCCCTCACACCGGAAATACCTCTGCACACTTCTCCACCCCAGGCTTTTTATTCATTCTCTTTTTTCTTTGTTTTATTTTCCTTGCTTCCTATAGGTTACTTGAACAAATTTGAGAATTCCAATTTTATTTATTTATTATCTCTCTGTATAAAATTTTTCTCTATAGATATATCATCACTGTCTGTTGTTGACATTTTACTAGTTCTATTGGGTGTTAATGCTTTCAAATACTTTCCCTGTATCTATAGACATGGGCATTTTTTTCTTGACTCTATTATTACACTAGATTATATTAATGGATTTTCTGATATTGAAACAGCCTGTGTTCTTAGAATAAGCTCCACATGTTATGATGTGCTTTCGATAGTGTTTGCTAATATTTTACTTAAGAATATTCCTTCATTTCCATGTTGGAAGATTGTTCTATAATTATCATTTTTGATGTAATCTTTATTAGGTTTTGGAACTGATTATATGTTTGCATCATCATAAAAATTTAAAAGTGTTTCTTCTTTTCCATACCCTGAAATTGTTTAAGTAGCATTGGGATTACCTTACCTTTAAATGTTTGGTAGAAAGTGAGCAATGCCCCCTCCAAAAAAAAAGAAAGAAAGAAAGAAAAAAAACAAATCAAACAAACAAAAAGGTTTGGTAGACTTCTCCCATTGAGGCTTGTGGACCTGCTTCATTTTCAGGGAAGAAATGTAACCAGTTTCTCTATTTCTTCAATGTAATTGATCTATTTGAACTTTTTGTCTCTACTGAGGTAAAGTTTTGTAAGTTGCATTTTTCTAGAGACATCTATTTCATCTGTGCTTTCAAATATATTTAAATAGAGTTATATAAATTATTCATTTAAGAATCTTGAAAATTTCCTTTGATTAGATGACTATTTCTCAGGAATTCCCTGGCGGTCCTGTGGTTAGGACTCGGTGCTTTTACTGCCAAGGGCCAGAGTTCAGTCCCTGGTTGGGGAACTAAGATTCCACAAGCCGAGTGACACAGCAAAAATAAATAAAAAGTAAATAAAATTAGATGACTATTTCTCTTTTGGCATTCTAGATGTTATATATGTTCATTTCCCTCTATTTTCTTGATTAATTTACCCAGAAATTTGTTCATTTTGTTGACCTGTACATGTTCTGCTATAGTTTTTCCTAACTCATCCATTTCTGCTTTTACCTTTAATGATTCTTTCCTTCTGCATTTTTAAACTTATATTGTCTGTCTTTATCATGCTTTTAATTGAATATTAAATTAATTTATTTTAATTTTATTAATGTAATTATTTAATACTATAAAAATTGCCTCTGACAACAGCTATGCTATAGATTCTGCTATAGTACTTTATTATCATTTTTTAATCAAATTGTACAAATTTAATCTATTTCCACTTTGTTTTTATCAAGAAACCTCAGATACAGTCAGTTTTCATAAATATTTTATGTTTATCTGAATTGTAGTTTTGCTGTCTAATAGACATCAGAGTTCAATACATGAGATCTACCTTTTGGATTATGTTTTTTAAATCTTCTCTATACTTAACTGAAATTTTTTGTCCACTTGAATATTCTTGGATTGAGGCAAGTATAGTAGAATAATATATTGTTGGAGCTTTTTTTCTATTTCTCCTTACACTTCCTGTGGTTTTATTGTATGAATATTTTATGTGTCTGTGTACATAAATATTAATAACACATCTTCCTTGTGAATTTTATTGTTTACAGTTATCAAGTGTGCTTTAAAAAATCTCTTTTAATCCATTTTGATCTCAATTCCTACTCCTTAAACATCAAGATTATAACATTTTCTTTCTTTTTATTTGTAACTGCCTGATATATATTTGCTTATTTTAGAATGTTGACTTCTCTGATTGTCTTTGTTTTAAGTATATCTCTTGAAAAAGCATTGTGTTAGATTTTGCTTCGATAAGCAACATGAGATGGTTGAATGGCATCACCAATTCAATGGATATGAACTTGGGCAAACTCCATGAGATGATGAGGGACAGGGAGGCCTGGCATGCTGCAGTCCATGGGGTCTCAAAGAGTCGGGCACAACTTGGTGGCTAAACAACAAAGCAACTTTGAGAAACTTTTTTCCTTTTAGTAGATGAGTTAAACTTATTTACATATATTTGATATAACCAATATGTTTGGTCATTTGGGCTCAATTCTGTCATATGGATTATACACACATGAAAATTATATAATTTGTGTATATATACATTGTGTACAGATACACAATGAATAGAGATAGATAAATTATATCAGCAGATAATTCACATAAAAAAGCAATATACAGACTGATAAAACTTTCTAAAATATGCCAAATTACAACAGCTAAAGAAATTCAAGCTAACATCATCCTAATCTATCATGATAAGTGAAAAAGGCATCATGCTGAAAATTATGTATGTGATCGTAATATTACAAATGATGTATTTATATTCATTGTTATATGCATGCATAAACATAATGAGAGGAAATGCCAGACAATATACATTTTAAAAAATTAATGAGTGGTAGTGTTACCAATCGGAGAAGGCGATGGCACCCCACTCCAGTACTCTTGCCTGAAAAATCCCATGGATGGAGGAGCCTGGTGGGCTGCAGTCCACGGGGTCGCTACAAGTCAGACACGACTGAGCGACTTTACATTCACTTTTCACTTTCATGCATTGGAGAAGGAAATGGCAACCCACTCCAGTGTTCTTGCCTGGAGAATCCCAGGGACGGGGGAGCCTGGTGGGCTGCCGTCTATGGGGTTGCACAGAGTCGGACACGACTGAAGCGACTTAGCAGCAGCAGCAGCAGCAGTGTTACCAATTAATCACATATTTAACTCTGGACTTTACTATGTCTTCTATATTTTCTAAATTGTTTAGATCATATTAAAAATCAAGATTAAAGCTCATAGAAACATTACTTATTATTAAACATTTCAGATATACAAAAAGTTATGTAAAATAATAAAGCAGACTTCTACATACTCAACTTAAGAAATAAAACATTACATACGGGTTGAAACTCACTTTGAGGTCTTTTATGATTATAGTAGTCTCCTTCCTTAGGAGTAACTACCGTAAAGAATTCGAGTTTTCATTCTTAGAAACCTTCATTATAGTTTAATTACCTGTGCATATATTCCTAAGTTAATATAAATACTATTTTCTTGCACGTGTTTATGGGTAGATGCCTGGATGAATGATAGAAAAAGAGGAAGACCCAAAAAAAGGAGAACAAATACACATAACAGCGTGACAGTATAACCTGTATATATGGCTTCCTTGCAATGTGTTTGCTTTCAGAACTTCTAAGATGGACCCACCTATTATTTTCGCAGTTTATATGCTGAAGGAAGCACTAAAAGAAATCTGCACATCCTATTTTCAATCACTTTTTTCCTGATGTGTTCAAAGTCTAACAGTTTCCCTGGTACCAGCTACTCTAAAACAATCTTTCAATGTACAATATTCTGAACATGAAACATCTGCATATTTGTCTAAGCCTAATTTTCTTTTATTCGCATTGTTACTCCTTTAGACCTGTATATCCAGAACTTAACCTGGGTCGTTCTGGTGAAAAAGACAGTAATGGCAGGAAGCTAGTTTTCCAGTATTCTGAAAGTGAAAGTGTTAGTTGTTCAGTCGTGTCTGACTCTTTGCGACCCCGTGGACTGTAGCTTGCCAGGCTCCTCTGTCCATGGGATTCTCCAGGCAAGAATACTGGAGTGGGTTGCCATGACCTTCTCCAGGGGATCTTCCTGACCCAAGGATTGAACTCGGGTCTCCCATATTGCAAGCAAATTCTTTACTGTCTGAGCCACCAGGAAAACCTAACACCTGTAACCCTAGGTTGGTATAAAGATGTAACTCATTTTGAATTTGAGCTGATTTTGTATTATAAGTCTGGTCATGTGTATATAGTTGGCTGTTTGTATCCAGGGGTTCCACATTCAGATTCAATACTTTGAAAAAAATTCCAGAAAGTTCCAAAAAGCAAAGCTTGAATTTGCACACACCTGCAACTATTTATATACCACTTACATTGTGTTAGATATTATAAGCAATCTAGAGTTGATTTAAAGTATACAGGAGGGAAGATGTCTATTGGTTATATGCAAATAGTACACTATTTTATATATTTTGTAGAAAGGATTTGAGTATACATGGATTTTGCTATCTGTGGGGCATTCTGGAACCAATCCTCTGTGAATATTGTTCTTTTTGTCTGAGTTTATTAGTTTTAGTTGCAAAGGGGAAAGATTTCAAAGGTGTTTTAATTTACATGTGTTGATTACCCTGGGAGCCTAGGCTGAAAGAGGCTGTGATTAAACTTTTACTCTTGAAAACCTCTGCTTAAGAATTCTCTCTTTCTAGAAGCTATTGGATCAAGTGCTGGGTGATCTCATGCAGTTCCTCATCCTTTCCATCCCGTGGCACTCACTGCTTTGCTCACTGGGTGGTTAAACATAGTTTCAATTCAAAGGGCTTTCTTTGGGAGAGAAAAGAAAAAAGCATGTTGTGAAACTATTTTAATTTCATGACCTTCACAAATATTCCAGAGAAATGGAGACATTGTCTGACTGTGCAATGTCGGCTTATTTGAGAGATGTGCTTGTGGTTGCTCTTCCCTTAGGCATCTGCAATTTCCCTGAAGCTACCAAATGGGGATTGTCAAATGGTAGCCTTGGCTTAGGGATGTTCCCCATTCTGACGCTAAGCCATTTTCCTATGGAAAGGGCTAGGAAGTTTTTTCGCGATCTTTTCAATTCCAAAACCAAGACAGGTTTATTGCAGATAAAAGTGGAAAATACAGGAAAGAAAAATAATCATTAGAAATCCTTAAATGTCTACTACTCTTGAGTAAACACTCTTGTCATTTGAACATACATATTGTTTTTTTCAGTGAAAGTGAAAGTGTTAGTCTCTCAGTCATGTCCCAATCTTTGCAACCCCATGGACTATAGTCTGCTAGGCCCCTCTATCCATGGAATTCTCCAGGCAAGAATACTGGAGTGGGTTGCCATTCCCTTCTCCAGGGGATCTTTCCAACCCAGGGGTTGAACCTGGGTCTCCTGCATTGCAGGCAGATTCTTTACCATCTGAGTCATTGTTTTCAGAATGCTCTCTGCCTGCCAATGCAAGAGACATAAGAGATGCAGATTTTATCATTGGGTTAGGAAGATCCCCTGGAGAAGGAAATGGCAACCCATTCCAGTATTCTTGCCTGGAGAATCCCATGGACAGAGGAACTGGCAGGCTAAAGTCCATAGGGTTGCAAAGAGTCGGACACGACTGAAGTGACTTAGCATGCACGTCCATAATTAAGAATAGCAATGAGACGATATCTTCCTTATAGTTTTGTAAACAGGTTTGTTTAGACAAACATTGTATTATGAATGTCAATCCATGCCAATCAATATAAATCTACATACTTAAAATGACACTAATGGTCAATTCAGGTATGGAAATAATGATGGCAATGGCTACTATTTATTGCTGACTTCCTCCGTGCCTGACTCTGTTGTAAGTGCTAAACCTATACTTACTCATTTAATGCTTACCTCAACCTATGAGGAGGAGCCATTGTTGCCCAACTTTAAACATAAGAAACTAAGGGCAGGGCTAGCAGGTGATGAGGGAAAGATATATTGTGTGGCTCCTGAGTCCATACATCTAACCAGGACATGCTACTATCCTATCACAAGGCCTTCAACATTACCATTATTCAAGGCAAAGTAAGATTAAACAACCTGAGGTACCATGTTTTTTCCCAGTTAACTAGGCAGAAATTCAAAATATTGATTATAATCAGTGTGGTTTGGAGTTTTGGGGAAGTATGTCCTGTTATACTGTGAAAGTTCCCCCACTATCTTGTCTCCCTTCCAGTTTTCATCTGGATTGTACTCTTCTAATAGCTTTCTTATACAGGAATTTATATAGTTATGCATGTATGCATGCATTTTCAGATTTATGTACAAATATAAGATCACATTTATACTTATAGGATTGGCCAAAATGTTGATAAGATGGTGCAGAAAAACCTGAATGAACTTTTTGGCTAACCCAATAGTTTTGTAACCTGCTTTTCTCACTAATGACATTCCTCAAAGTCAGTGACTGTGAATAAATATCAGTCTATACTATATGCATAGTAGGTATACTAATGTCTGATAAGACACAGGAAAATAAAATGACTAAAATTTTATATGCCAACTGCTTTTTCTATATTGAGGCATTCAATGATCATAGCATCATCATAAGGTAGTTATGGTGTTAACCTTCATTTTATAGATGAAAAATTGAGGGACAGGGAGAATAAGGACTTGGCTCAGGACTGCACAGTTAGAGAGCAGGACAGCTTGGCTTTGTACCCAGCACCTTATGCTCCAGAGCCTGAGAAGCTGTCAAAGATTTGTTAAGTGACAGGAGCAGTCTGCACAAACATGCATTTTTTGGAGGTCATTAAAAGTAGCCCTCAATATGTTAACATATTATACAAAATATTCTGCACCTTGTGACAAAGCAGTGATTTGCAACCATTGTGAGAGCATGTGACAGTGTGATAATGTCAGTTGGAAGTGAAGAATGTTAACAGCAAATGTAGAAAATGTCTTTGAAGAAGCAGCACTAGAGAGAGATAGACACAGAGATATTGGGGGGTGAAGCAGGAGAGATATCCTATGGCTAACCAGGGATTAAAGGTCCATAGAGAGGTTTTTTTGAAAAATCTTCAATGCCTTGAAACTTGAGTAAGTTTAAAAGTTTATATGAAAGAGCTGTCTTTTTCAGGTTTAATCTTTGATTTTTTTCATATAATCATTTTCTTTCTTACCCTCCTATTCCTGCTATAAATTTGATGAAAAACCTCTAAAGGAACATTATAAGTTTTAAGCTCAACATACATTTAGTTATTAATGAATAGAAAAATGAGTCTTTGTATATCAGAGGAGTGCTATTCCTTTTGGGACTTTTCAGGGAGGCATCAGGTGGCTGGAATCCCAGTGGATGTGGCTGGATAATGCACAATCAGAGGCCCCCTGCACTAGTGACTGTGGCACTGGTCCAGAATTATCCTGTCAATGTATTGACTTAGGGAGCAATCCAGGAGCAGCTGTTAGCTAACACCACAGCACACTGACCGAATTAGGGTCTGCTCAGAGCCCCAATGTGAAACAGTTCTTATGAGTTACTGAAGTTAGTCAATCACCCAAGAAAGTAGAGAACCTCTGTCCCCAAACCTTTGAACTTAAGACAAATCAGAGAGATATTTGCTCCCTTCATCTGGATGCCTGAATTCTCATTATGAGAAAACAAGGAGAAAAGATTTATAACTTCTAAACTGCCACTAATGGTGGAAAAGGTGGTACCCAGTTGTATTTTTGAAGATGGCATAGCATACAGTGAGAATTTTTCTTTGATTTAATAAAATAGAAGCTTATTCTCTCATAGAACAGTCCAACACTGGTGTTACTTGTCAAGTTTTTCTCATAGATGCTTTTCCTGCAAGTGGGGTTACAGGAACTAGGACCTTCTATCTTGTGGCCCTGCCATTACCTTGAGACTCAGAGTTCTATGACAAATTCTCTGCTGGCAAAGAATGAGGGCAAAGAGTATTGCTTGGGGTGATTTTAGAAGCTAAGTGTAGGAGTGACATGTATCGCTTCTGTCCACATTCCTATGGATAGAACTCCATTACTTGGTGTTTCAGTTTGAGTTACCCACAAAGCAGAACTTGGGTGCTAGTATTTTATTTGGGAGGTGATCCTAGGAAGCAGCAATGAAGCAAAAGCCAGAATTGAGTCAAGAAAGAGTTAAAGGCAGCATAATGGTGCATTGTTCACATTACTGCTAAAAGTAGATAATGCGGACTACCGTTAGCTGGGACATCTGAAAAGTATACAAAATGTCTCCCAGAACTGTCTGTTAATAAGCTGAGGGTGGGGGGCTGGAAGGTTTATTTATCTCTGTCTTCTGTTGGTTAAGGATTGCTCAGGGGGGGGACATTAAATCCCCTGCAATTCAGGGATGAGCTTGTGTGTGGATTCTGAAGACTGTTTGAGTTGAATGAGAAGAATTTGAAGTAGGAAAGTGAATGGAAGTGGCCTGCTTGAGGTAGGACACTGCTGCTATCAGAGAGAGCTCACAGGGAACCGTCCACAATAGCTGTGGATGTAGCCAAGGAGATATGATAGAAGGCAACAAACGTGCTTCCTACACATGACTTTCACCTAATTACAAGGGAAGTGAAGCAAAGTAGTATACTTGTGTATCGTAGAGGAAACGAAAATTGGAAAGAATCTAAATTTCCATAAGAAGTAGAATATTTAAATAAATTAAGAAGCATGTTCATTAACAGAAAGTTCTCTGAAATACACTTTCAAAGGGGAAAGAGTGAATTGCACAGCAGTCAAATATTATCCAGATTTCAGGAGTGAGATATGGACTTGGGGAGTTATAATTGTATAGGTAACATGAATTGCTTGAAATCATCTATTAAGTAGGTCTTCCCTGGTGGATCAGTGTTAAGAATCCACCTGCCAATGAAGGAGACATAGGAGAAGCAGGTTCGATCCCTTCGTTGGGAAGATCCCTTGGAAGAGAAAATGGCAACCCATTCCAGTATTCTTGCCTGGAGAATCCCATGGACAGAGGGGCCTGGCAGACTACAGTCCATGGGGTCTGAAAGAATAAGACAAAACTGATCACATGTGTGCATGCATGAGCACATACACACACACACACACACACACACACACACACACCTATTAAGTAAGGAATAAATAGATAGACAGGTTTTGAGCTGCTTATTTCACCTGTTTTCTGTTTTCTGTTTCAGGCAATGCTGAAGTCAATATCCTTTTGCCAGCCTATTCTTATCAGTTCAGTTCAGTAGCTCAGCTGTGTCCAATGCTTTGTGACCCCATGGACTGCAGCACGCCAGGCTTCCCTGTCTGTCACCAATCCCTAGAGCTTGCTCAAATTCATGTTTGAGTCAGTTATGCCATCCAACCATCTTATCCTCTGTCATCCCCTTCTCCTCTCGCCTTCAATCTTTCCAGGATCAGGGTCTTTTCAAATGAGACAGTTCTTTGCATCAGGTGGCCAAAGTATTGGAGTTTCAACTTCAGCATCAGTCCTTCCAATGAGTATTCAGGACTGATTTCCTTTAGGGTAGACTGGTTGGATCTCCTTGCAGTCCAAGGGACTCTCAAAAATCTTGTCCAATACCACAGTTCAAAAGCATCAGTTCTTTGGCACTCAGCTTTCTTTATAGTCCAACTGTCATATCCATACATGACTACTGGAAAAACCATAGCTTTGACTAGCTGGACCTTTGTTGGCAAAGTAATGTCTCTGCTTTTTAATATGCCATCTAGGTTGGTCATAGCTTTTCTTCCAAGAAACAAGTGTCTTTTAATTTCATGGCTGCAGTCACCATCTGCAGTGACCGTAGAGCCCAAGAAAATAAAGTCTGTCACTGTTTCCAGTGTTTTCCCAACTATTTGCCATGAAGTGATGGGAGTGGATGCCATGATCTTCGTTTTCTGATTGTTGAGTTTTAAGCCAACTTTTTCACTCTCCTCTTTCACCTTTCATTAAGAGGCTCTTTAGTTCTTTGCTTCCTGACATAAGGGTGGTGTTATATGCATATCTGAAGTAATTGGTATTTCTGCTGGCAATCTTGATGACAGTTTGTGCTTCATCCAGACTGGCAATTCTCATGATGTACTCTGCATATAGGTTTAAAAAGCAGGGTGACATACTCCTTCCCCAGTTTGGAACCAGTCTGTTGTTCCATTTCTGCTTCTAACGATTGCTTCTTGACTTGCATACAGATTTCTAGGAGGCAGGTAAGGTGGTCTGGTATTCCCATCTCTTCAAGAATTTTCCAGTTTGTTGTGATCCACACAGTCAAAGCCTTTGGCATAGCCAATAAAGCAGAAATAGATGTTTTCATGGAACGCTCTCTGTTGCTTTTTTGATGATCCAATGGGTATTGGCTATTTGATCTCTGGTTCTTCTGCCTTTTCTAAATCTAGCTTGAACATCTGGAAGTTCACAGTTCAGGTAGTATTGAAGACTGGCTTGGAGAATTTTGAGCATGACTTTGCTAGCATGTGAGATGAGTACAATTGTGCGGTAGTTTGAGCATTCTTTAGCATTGCCTTTCTTTGGGATTGGAATGAAAACTGACCTTTTCCAGTCCTGTGGCCACTGCTGAGTTTTCCAAATTTGCTGGCATATTGAGTGCAGCACTTTCACAGCATCATCTTTTAGGATTTGAAATAGCTCAACTGTAATTCCATCACCTCCACTAGCTTTGTTCATAGTGATGTTTCCTAAGGCCCACTTGACTTCGCATTCCAGGATGTCTGGCTCTACATGAGTGATCACACCATCGTGATTATGTGGGTCATGAAGATCTTTTTTGTACAGTTCTTCTGTGTATTCTTGCCACCTCTTCCTAATATCTTCTGCTTCTGTTAGGTCCATACCATTTCTGTCCTTCATCGAGCCCATCTTTGCATGAAATGTTCCCTTGGTATCTCTAATTTTCTTGAAGAGATCTCTAGTCTTTCCCATTGCATTGTTTTCCTCTATTTGTTTTTTCACTGATCATTGAGGAAGGCTTTTTCTCTCCTTGCTATTCTTTTGAACTCTGCATTTAGATGGTATATCTTTCATT
This sequence comes from Ovis canadensis, assembly GCF_042477335.2. Lineage (NCBI taxonomy): Eukaryota > Metazoa > Chordata > Mammalia > Artiodactyla > Bovidae > Ovis > Ovis canadensis. The sequence continues at coordinate 135,744,533 of NC_091727.1, forward strand.
TTATCCTTTACCTTTTGGTTGAACTTCCCTGGTGGGAAGACTGTAAAGCATCTGCCTACAGTGTGGGAGACCTGGGTTCGATCCCTGGGTCAGGAAGATCCTCTGGAAAAGGAAATGGCAACCCACTCCATTACTCTTGTCTGCATAATCCCATGGAAGGAGGAGCATAGTAGGCTACAGTCCATGGGGTTGCAAAGAGTTGGACATGACTGAGAGACTTCACTTTGCCTTCAGTTTCTCTTCTTTTCTCAGCTATTTGTAAGGTCTCCTCAGACAACCATTTTGCCTTTTTACACATGTGATAAAATGTCCCTATATTACGTATTTACATATATTAATATATCTCCTGGGAATTTATTTCAATAATGTAAACTCTCTCAAAAAGTGTATGACAATTCTCATTTCTTCATCTTCACCTTCCTGGGGTCCCCAAAATATTTCAACTCATGTCTAATTGAAAACTGTGTTCCCATTTCCTTGATGTATATTGAAATTGAGCCTCTTTCACTCTCTCTCTCTTTCCACACATACAGAATCAGCTTTAAAATTTTTCTTATGTAAATTTTGGCCCATTTTGTTGGGTTCTTTCCATACTCAATTTTTGTCAGATAATAGGTGATAAATGTTTATTTAGATTTTTTTGTTTACATTCCTTAAATTATTAGTAAGTTTGAACTGTTTCTTGTAGTAATTGACCACCTATATTTTTTCATCTGTGCACTATTTACAAATTTTGTCCATTTTGCTATTTTATTCTAGGGACTAAGTGATTAAGGCTAATATCTTTCACTGATGCATAGATTTATCATTTTGATATATATTTATTGAATGTTTATTATTTTTCAGACACACCCACCAAAATTCATGTCCCAGATATTTCTTCTGAGATCTAGATGTTTATAATTATTGGAAATGCCCACTTAAAGAAAGAAAAGTATTAGTATCCATTCGTACATGCATGAATTGTCAACAAAACATACACATTTCAAAAATACTTACCCCTGAGCACTCTGTGTGTGTGTGTGTGTGTGCGTGTGTGCATGTGTGTGTGCTCAGTTGTGTCTGACTCTTTGCAACCCCGTGGACTGTAACTTGCTAGGCTCCTCTGTCCATGAGATTCTCCAGGCAAGAATATTGGAGTGGGTTGCCATTTCCTACTCCAGGGGGTCTTCATGATCCAGGGATGAATCCCCCATCTCTTGTGTCTCCTGCATTGGCAGATGAACTCTTTACCACTAGCGCCACATGGGAAGCCCAGAATGACCACAAAGTAAAAAGGGTTCAGTGTGTTATCTGAGGAGAACCACTGGCTCAGTGTTAGTTTTTATATGATCACTGTACCTATGGGAAGATATTTAAAAGGTACCTGATATATGTGAGTTTTCTTCTTCTCATTTTTAAAATGGGAATAATTGTATTCATATCAGACAATTATTTTGAGCAGCAAAATACTTCAAGTATCATACACAGAATATGTATGTGTATAGGTAACTTGGCATGAACAGACATTAGTTCCCTTCCCTTCTCACATTCATCCTTCCTTTAAAGAAGACTCTTTTAGACCTAATCCAAATAGCATGATTACATGTTAATCATGTGGAAATGTTAACTGGAAACATTAAAAATTAACTTCAGTGTCATTTCTATTGATTTCTCTGATAATTTAGAAAAAAGAAAAACAATCACTGGGCCAGTTCCAGAGGGTTTGCAAACGAAAACTATCACCCTATCCCATTTTATTTCATATACTTTCCCACCCCTTTTAAAAATTCTATGTTATTTTCTAAAGAATAATGTGTAGTGTGTGACCCATAAAGAAGAGTCCTTGCAGAGGACTATTGCATTAGAACTTTAGAGACCAGGCACATCATAGAGTCTTGGATAAGTAATCTTCCCTGTACTGGTTGATTTTTGGATAACATCTCAGGTAGATATAGGGGTTAATGATATTTCATATGAGAAAACATGTATGATAAAATGTCAAAACACTAAATACACTTACTCATGAAGAAACAGGTACATGTAAAATGGTGAAATCTGAATAAGATAGGTGGTTTGTACTTGCAACCATAAAATTAATCAATAGTCAAATCTCAGAGAGAAATGGAAAATGTATTCAAGACAACCTGAAGATTACAACCCGGGACTCAGTCTTTGAAAAGAACCAGATACTGTTTCAAAGAGATAAAGGGAAGACCAGTATAAATGTGATTTTAGAGAAGGGGTATGTACAATCAAGCACACATATTGGAAAAAAGTTACTGCTATTTGCAAATAACATATATCTTAGTTAATGATTTTAGTGCTTTTCTAAGTATGAGAAGATGCAAGGAAAGTGGATTCATAAAATTTTTCTCCTGAAAATATCTAGCTATCTGAAGGCCAGTTCTGCTGCTTTTCATTGTGTCTCATTCCTGGTCTTCATCCTGAACTCCTTTCTGTGTGTGTTGAAGGTCAGGGACTTGTAGAACCTAGCAGTGAGCAACCTTCTTTAATTGTTAGGGCTTCTTCATAGTTATAAACTTGACCAAGGGTTGGGAAGCCTTTCATGACCATTTTGTTCCATGGTGCTAGGAATGCTCACTCACAGATCAAGCCACGATTTCATTGACAGGCCAACTCAATATGTTATTACTGCTTAGGGCCTTTTGAAAGTGAAAGTGAAGGAGGAAACGGAATAGGCTGTATCTTGAAAGCAGGACTCTATCTTGGTCCGGACTGTGGACTTTGAGCTATATGCCCAGTATCTATGGAAACGACATACCAACTGAAAAACCAGGCCCCCGGAAGGAAGAGCCCCAGGGCTCTCCATCGCCTAAAAGAATTATCTGTGTAACCGAATAGAATCATACATTCTATTATGCTTATTGGGGAATGACCACAACCTATTGTCAATTGTCCACTGTTAACTACCTAGGCTTAAGGCTTATGAATCACGGGTTAACTTAGATTGTATCTCTCTTTTTCCTTTGTTCAGACTAGTTTGAAGGAATTTTGGGGAGGTGGGTTTGGGCACGTTCACTTAGGGTATACAAAGTTTTCACAAAAACTGGTCGGGGTCCTTGGCTAAGAGGAGACTCTACCTTGGGCTCACTGCTGTAATAAACTGCACTCCACTATCTGCATTGTTCTTCTGAGTGAGTTTGTTTCCCAGAACGTGTGGCTACAACAAAAGTGTTAGTCACTGTCTGACTCTTTGTGACTTCATGGACTGTAACCAACCAGGCTGTTATGTCCATGGAATTCTTCAGGCAAGAATACTGGAGTGGGTTGCCATTTCCTTCTCCAGGGGATCTTCCCGACCCAGGGATTGAATCCGGGTCTCTTACAGGCAGACTCTCTACAAACTGAGCCACCAGGGAAGACCCTTAGGGCTTATTAACAGTAGCTAAAAATCTCTAGACCACCTGTCTTATTAGACAATTATGGTCCAGGAAAAGATTCTTCCTTTTGTTTCTTCACATATCTAGAGTTACACTGTTACAATCATTCCTCTCATTTGGAATTACATACTTGGTCAATTGATTCAAGCCTCCAAGTCTTCATTATTATAACTGGTGATTCAGTCACACATTTGGTAATGCAAGAAAAAAAATCTTATAAAATAGGCAGAATACAAGTAATATTACTTGCAATATACAGAATACAAATAACATTAATCAGGTCATACATAAGTATTTAAGCTAAGACCTTCTATCAGGTGAAGGACCAAGTATATTCCCAAGTCATGACCAGGTTGTTCTTCACACATCACTATCTTTAAGGAAAATGATATACTGGCATTGTACATAAAGTTCACCAAAGATGTTTGCATGTACAATGTGAATGGTGGGGCATTGTAACCCCTTACAAGATTGAGTAGGGAATGTTCTCTTCTAAGGAGTTACATGGCTGGCATCAGAAAAAGAAAAATTTCCCTTTGTGGTTGAGCAGTTATTTCTGCTTTTGGGGAGGTCTGGTCAGTACATAATACAGATGCACAATGCATACTAGAAGGGAAAGAGGAAGACCAAAGAAGTGGAGAAAATGTTTATGTTTAACTTTTTGTCTTACCTTAAACTATGAATTTTATTTCATTATACCAATGTCTATTTTCTGTTTGTGATATTTGATTGTAGCTACTTGGGTTACCATTTAAGGAAAATGGGTAAGGGGCATAAGATATCACTCTCTATTGCTTCTTACAACTACATGTAAATCTACAATTGTCTAAAAATGTTTTTTTTTTTAAGGCGTGATTGAAAGAAGACATACAGATGACCAAGAGCCACATGAAAAGATGTTCAACATTACTAATTATTCACTTCAGTTCAGTCGCTCAGTCGTGTCCAACTCTTTGCGATCCCATAAACTGCAGCACGCCAGGCCTCCATGTCCATCACCAAACCCCAGAGGTCACCCCAACTCATGTCCATCGAGTTGGTGATGCCATCCAACTATCTCATCCTCTGTCACGCCTTTCTCCTCCTGCCCCCAATCCCTCCCAGCATCAGAGTCTTTTCCAATGAGTCAACTCTTCGCATGAGGTGGCCAAAGTACTGGAGTTTCAGCTTTAGCATCATTCCTTCTGAAGAACACCAGGACTGATTTCTTTTAGAATGGACTGGTTGGATCTCCTTGCAGCCCAAGGGACTCTCAAGAGTCTTCTCCAACACCACAGTTCAAAAGCATCAATTTTTCGGCACTCAGCTTTCTTCACAGTCCAACTCTCACATCCATACATGACCACTGGAAAAACCATAGCCTTGACTAGATGGACCTTTGTTGGCAAAGTAATGTCCCTGCTTTTTAATATGCTATCTAAGTTGGTCATAACTTTCCTTCCAAGGAGTAAGCCTCTTTTAATTTCATGGCTGCAGTCACTATCTGCAGTGATTTTAGAGCCCCCAAAAATAAAGTCTGACACTGTTTCCACTGTTTCCCCATCTATTTCCCATGAAGTGATGGGACCAGATGCCATGATCTTCATTTTCTGAATGTTGAGCTTTAAGCCAACTTTTTCACTCTCCTCTTTCACTTTCATCAAGAGGCTTTTTAGTTTCTCTTCGCTTTCTGCCATAAGGGTGGTGTCATCTGCATATCTGAGGTTATTGATATTTCTCCTGGCAATCTTGATTCCAGCTTGTGCTTCTTTCAGCCCAGCGTTTCTCATGATGTACTACTCTGCATATAAGTTAAATAAGCAGGGTGACAATATACAGCCTTGACGTACTCCTTTTCTTACTTGGAACCAGTCTGTTGTTTCATGTCCAGTTCTAACTGTTTCTTCCTGACCTGCATACAAGGTTTCTCAAAAGGCCGGTCAGGTGGTCTGGTATTCCCATCTCCTCCAAAATTTTCCACAGTTTATTGTGATCCACACAGTCAAAGGCTTTGGCCTAGTCAATAAAGCAGAAATAGATGTTTTTCTGGAACTCTCTTGCTTTTTCCATGATCCAGCAGATGTTGGCAATTTGATCTCTGGTTCCTCTGCCTTTTCTAAAACCAGCTTGAACATCTGCAAGTTCACGGTTCACGTATTGCTGAAGCCTGGCTTGGAGAATTTTGAGCATTACTTTACCAGCGTGTGAGATGAGTGCAATGGCCTAAAGAACAATGTTAATTTGGGGTGGAATTCAAGCTTCTTTTATGCAGTAAAGGGAGAAGCAGGAGGGGGTGAGGTTAGGTGGTAAGTAATAGCCTCAAGCAGCTGGGCATCAGTGAGGGTCTGAGGGAGGTTACAGAACTTCTTTGTTCTTGGTCAGTTAACTTCTACTGGGATCTGGTCAAGATATTCCTGCAGAACTAGATAAGATAAAAGCTGATTTTTCTTTTTCTTATTTCCTTATCACCTTAGTGGAAGTAGAGTTTTTTAAATTTTTTTTTTTAAAAGGGGATATCAGGTACATCCTAAGCTGCAGGCAAAATTCTCTCAGTGATTAATGAGCCTGAGTTAGCATGACTAAACAAAGGCAGCTAACTACAGAATACAAAGGTAAGAACTAAAATAGGTTCAACATGGAGTAAGTATTGTTCTTCCTTACAGTAAGGACAATAGCCCCTCAGGCTCCTCTGTCCATGGGGTTCTCCAGGCACGAATACTGAAGTGGGTTGTCATTTCCTTCTCCAGGGGATTTTCCTCACCTAGGGATCCAATCCAGGCATCCTGCATTGTAGGCAGATTCTTTACCATCTGAGCCACCAGGGAAGCCCTCAAAATAGGTTCAATATGGGGTAAGAATTATTCTTCCTTATTACAAAAGTAAGTTGATATGGATTTAGTAGACTGTTTTTACTTGAATTAGTTTCCTAATGCTTCCTTAAAATACACATATATTATCCTATAAGGTAATAGCTGTAGAAGTCAAAAGCCCCAAATTAGAAGGGAATGGCAACCCATTCCAGCCTTCTTGCCTGGAAAACTCCATGGACCGAGGAGCCTAGTGGGCTACAGTCCATGGGGTCCCAAAGAGTTCGACATGATTAAGTGACTTTCACTTTTCTAACAACATAATTAGCACATTGCTTCCAAGGACAATAAAAACACCAAATTTACAAATCTGCTAAAGAAACATTTGCATCTGCTTTAGAAGATAGTAGTTATTTTAAGACTATATCAATTAAGTACATACAGATTCAGAAATTGTGTTGACTTATTCTATGAACAGAACTTATAATTTAGAATAAATTATTTTTTCTTTTAATTTAATTGTTCAAAATTAGAATCCCAAGTTTTCATGCCCATGTTAAAATACAGGAGTGATATCTCTTAATATTTGGCTTCATTAGCAAAAGAATTTAGGAAACAATTATTGATGATAGTTTAAAATCAGCATCATCAAATACTAAAAAGAAAATCAATTAATAGCAAGTGATTTGATATTGCTTTTATCAAAATAATATAATAATAATACATTTTTGGAAGTTCATGCTGATGAAAGAGAAATATCTAGCCTTGTTATTAGTGGCATTGTGAATTCAGTTAATGATTTCAACATTGAGGATACAATTACTTGTTATGTGACATTGATGTGTTAATTTGAATACACGTTTTGGTGGGAGAAAATGTTATAGGAGGATAAATGTTTCACTAAATTAAAAAACATATGCATCAGAAATATAATTGGTTGTGTCACATATGTAATTAACCATTGTATAAAAAAGTATTATTTTTCAAATCAAATAGAAATGGAGATGTCCCATAGTTACACATATGAACACTCAGACATCCGTATACTCTATGTGTGTGTGTTTGTGTGTGCTTGTATGTGTCACAACACTGTAGAAAATACAATGTTAGTAGTTTACTAGTCTTGGGTAGTAGTTTCACAAATGTCAAAGAGGAAAAAAAAAAGAAAGGGAATAGAAGGAAGAGGGACAAACATGGGTTACACGATGAATCTGTTCATTTGTGGACCATAGTTTTGAATGTTTTAATCAGAAATCTTCAGGCAAACAAAAGCCCAGAACCAGACAGCTTCATAGCTGAATTCTACCAAAAATTTAGAGAGGAGATAACACCTATCCTAATCAAACTCTTCCAGAAAATTGCAGAGGAAGGTAAACTGCCAAACTCACTCTATGAGGCCACCATCACCCTAATATCAAAACCAGACAAAGATGCCACAAAGAAAGAAAACTACAGGCCAATATCACTGATGAACATAGATGCAAAAATCCTTAACAAAACCCTAGCAAACAGAATCCAACAACATATTACAAAGATCATACACCATGAACAAGTGGGCTTTATCCCAGGGATGCAAGGATTCTTTAATATCCACAAATCATCCATGTAATACACCAGGTTAACAAATTGAAAGATAAAAACCACATGATGATCCCCATAGATGCAGAGAAAGCCTTTCACAAAATTCAACATCCATTTATGATTAAAAGAAAAAAAAACCTCCAGAAACCAGGACTAGAAGGAACGTATCTCAACATAATAAAAGCTATATATGACAAACCCACAGCAAACATTATCCTCCATGGTGAAAAATTGAAAGCACTTCCCCTAAAGTTAGGAACAAGACAAGGGTGCCCACTCTCACCACTACTATTCAACATAGTTTTGGAAGTTTTAGCCACAACAATCAGAGCAGAAAAAGAAATAAAAGGAATCCAGATTGGCAAAAAAAGAAGTAAACCTCTCATTGTTTGCAGATTACATAATCCTCTACATAGAAAATCCTAAAGACTCCAGCAGAAAATCACTAGAGCTAATGCTTTTGAACTGTGGTGTTGGAGAAGACTCTTGAGAGTCCCTTGGACTGCAAGGAGATCCAACCAGTCCATTCTGAAGGAGATCAACCCTGGGATTTCTTTGGAAGGAATGATGCTAAAGCTGAAACTCCAGTACTTTGGCCACTCATGCGAAGAGTTGACTCATTGGAAAAGACTCTGATGCTGGGAGGGATTGGGGGCAGGAAGAGAAGGGGACGACAGAGGATGAGATGGCTGAATGGCATCACGGACTCGATGGATATGAGTCTGAGTGAACTCTGGGAGATGGTGATGGACAGGGAGGCCTGGCGTGCTGCGATTCATGGGGTCGCAACAAGTTGGACACGACTGAGTGACTGAACTGAACTGAATCAATGAATACACTAAAGTTGTGTAAATTAACACAGAGAAATCTCTTGCATTCCTATACACTAACAATGAGAAAACAGAAAGAGAAATTAAGGAAACAATTCCATTCACCATTGCAATGAAAAGAATAAAGTATTTAGGAATAAATCTACCTAAGTAAACAAAGACCTATAAATAGAAAAGTATAAAACACTGATGAAAGAAATCAAGGATGACACAAATAGATGGAGAAACATACCATGTTCATGGATCAGAAGAATCAATATAGCAATTGATTGATTCAATGCAATCCCTATCAAGCTACCAATGATATTTTTCACAGAACTAGAACAAATAATTTCACAATTTGTATGGAAATACAAAAAACCTCAACTAGCCAAAGCAATCTTGAGAAAGAGGAATGGAACTGGAGGAATCAACCTGCCTGACTTCAGGCTCTACTACAAAGCCACAGTCATCAAAAGAGTATGGTACTGGCACAAAGACAGAAATATAGATCAATGGAACAAAATAGAAAGCCCAGAGATAAATCCACACACCTATGGACACCTCATCTTTGACAAAGGAGGCAAGAATACACAATGGAGAAAAGACAATCTCTTTAACAAGTGGTGCTGGGAAAACTGGTCAACCACCTGAAAAAGAATGAATCTAGAACACTTTCTAACACCATACACAAAAATAAACTCAAGATGGATTAAAGAGCTAAACGTAAGACCGGAAACTATAAAACTCCTAGAGGAGAACATAGGCAAAACATTCTCTGACATAAATCACAGCAGGATCCTCTATGACCCACCTCACAGAGTAATGGAAATAAAAGCAAAAATAAACAAATGGGACATAATTAAAATTAAAAGCTTTAGCACAACGAAGGAAACTGTAAGCCAGGTGAAAAGACAGCCTTCAGAATGGGAGAAAATAATAGCAAATGAAGCAACTGACAAAAAATTAATCTCAAAATTATACAAGTAGCTCCTGCAGCTCAGTTCCAGAAAAATAAATGACCCAATCCAAAAATGGGCCAAAGAACTAAACAGACATTTCTCCAAAGAAAACACAGAGACGGCTAAGAAACACATGAAAAGATGCTCAACATCATTCATTATCAGAGAAATGCAAATCAAAACCACAATGAGCTACCACCTCACGCCAGTCAGAATGGCTGTGATCCAAAAGTCTACAAACAATAAATGCTGGAGAGGGTGTGGAGAAAAGGGAACCCTCTTACACTGTTGGTGGGAATGCAAACTAGTACAGCCACTATGGAGAAGAGTGTGGAGATTCCTTAAAAAATTGGAAATAGAACTGCCATATGACCCAGCAATCCCACTGCTGGGCATATACACCAAAGAAACCAGAATTGAAAGAGACACGTGTACCCCAATGTTCATCCCAGCACTGTTTATAAAAACCAGGACATGGAAGCAACCTAGATGTCCATTGGCAGATGAATGGATAAGAACACTGTGCTACTTATACATAATGGAATATTACTCAGCTGTTAAAAAGAATACACTTGAATCAGTTCTAATGAGGTGGATGAAACTGGAGCCTATTATACAGAGTGAAGTAAGTCAGAAAGAAAAACACCAATACAGTATACTAATGCATATATATGGAGTTTAGGAAGATGGTATGGATGACCCTATATGCAAGACAACAAAAGAGACATAGATGTATAGGACAGTCTTTGGACTCTGTGGGAGAAGGCAAGGGTGGGATTATTTGAGAGAATAGCATTGAAACATGTATATTATCATATGTGAAACAAATCACCAATCCAGGTTCGATGCATGAGACAGGGTGCTCAGCACTGGTGCACTGTGATGACCCTGAGGAATGGGATGGGGAGAGGGGGTTCAGGATGGGGAACACATGTACACCCATGGCTGATTCATGTCAAAAGCCACTAAAATATTGTAAAGTAATTAACCTCCAATTAAAATAAATAAATTAAAATTGCCGGGGTCCAGCCCCGGTGGAGCCAGGGTAATTCGAAGGTGGGGACGGAGTCGGCATCCTGGAAAAAACTTATTTAATTACAGATATAGAGGGAGATTAGAAACAGATAGTGTAGTAGGAGAATTAGTGGAGAAAAGAGGCTGAATAACTGGTTTACATGGAATACCAATCACCACCTATGTAGGCCACAGGCGTCTTTCCATTCTCCCGAAGGAGAGGAGGCACTGAGGCCTCCCCGGTCCAATCTTAGAAGCCCGGGCAGAATTAGCAGGCTTGGTGAGTACCCACATTTCAGATGGGAATTCAGCCATGAAAACGGGGAGTGAGAAAGAAACGACATGGGGGAATCAGTCTTTCCAGAAACTGACCCGATTTTTTTTATTTTTCAGGTTTGTTTATATATCTTTTTGTTATACATAGGGATGAATACAGAGTCACATGGGGGTCAGCAGACCTGACCCTTGTCACAATCAGGTGCTTCATATAAAATTATACAAAGGTCTTATGAGTTTCATCATCTTCTGGCCATGAGGTCTGCTGACATTTTATGGCCCTTTCTGATACTGGTCAGTTAACCAGAAAACTTATTTTTCCAGGGGTGATTTTTTCTTAAATCAGGTGCCACCCTCCAAATAAAGTTGCATTTCTATAGGGTGAGGGTGTAGTGAGTTACAATCAAGAAAGGAATTTACTTAACCTACGGTTTAACATGATTAATCTTAAAGGTTAATACTTATTTCTCCTATATGCTAGTTATATTCATTATAAGGGCAGGAATATGGAGATTTAGCAGCAAATATTGGCTCAACAAATGTAAACCCTTCACCAATGTTTCCCTTAAGATCTATTTAGTCTTAACATAGTGATAAAGTCACATTTTTGCATAGCAAGGACACAGTGATTTATAGTGATTTTTAACAAAGTACAGTGATCTATAACAAGAGAAAATTCATTAACTCAAAAAGTCTAGTATTGCTAACATCAAAAAACTACTATATTTCCTTTTCTATATTCCAAATACATTGATTAATATATTCCCAGGTGCCTAAGGATATGGAGGCCTGATGGCAATCATTGATTCATCAATGAAAAAAGCCCTATGCTAATACTCCAAACTCTCTGTGCTGTTTATGGTTGAGAGGTTGTCACACAAGCTAGTCTGTCAGGAGAGAGGTTTGACCTGAGACATCCTTGTCACACCCAGGGCAGGGAATTAGCAGTAATTATTGGCACGACAAATGAAAAAACCCTTCACCAATATAATTCCTAATCAACCCACTATACTACACTAATGATCTTCTAACTTCTCAAAAGAGTCTGTTTTTAGAAAGTTTTAAAACATCCCGTGCCTCTCATAGTTGGGAGGCTGTAAACAATCACATGCGGCTGGACGAGCCTGATCAGGCAGGCCAGAGAACCTCCAGAGTTCGTAAGCTGAAACACTCTTGTCACACCCGGGAATTATTAACTGGAGCTGCAAGTTAACTCCTTCTCTGAGAGAAATGGTTATGGGGGAGAGCTCCCCATAAAGTACTCTGGTTTTGGGGGTAGATGCCCGGGAACAGGGGGTTTCCTGAGGCTTGATCACACCTTTGCGTATGCCAAGCTTCCTTCCTCATGACCTTTGCCATGGGAGGAGTTCCTCATGCTGGCTCTCAACATCAAATCATATACATTTTAATGCTTCTTTTTTTTCTTTTTTTAACTTTTCATTCTCTCTAGATGAGAATGGGTCAAATTTTGGAGTCCAAGTTTTCAGTATGGAGAGAAGTGAACAGAGAAGGCGAGAAGAAAGTTCGTGAGCTCAGTTTGGGGTGTATGGATTTTGAGGTCCCTCAGGGACATTCAGGCAGTGGTGTTCAATAGACAGCTGGCAAAGAAGGTCTGACATTCGAGGGAGGGAATAGCCTGGACACGTAGGTTATTGGGGATCATCTGTGTTTACAAGAAAACGGACAGAGATCAGCCAAGGAGAGAGAACGCATAAACTGAGAAGAGCGGAGGCTCAGGACAGAGCTACTCAACGTGGCAGCGCAGCTTCCCGGCGAGCATCAGCCCCAGGGCTCTGCAGTCAGGTGGAGCTGGTCCTGAAAGCGGGCTGTTGGGCTGTGTGGCGCGCTCTTGGCAAAGTCGGGTACCCTCCCTACGATCTGCTGCCACTACTGGGGATAATGGACATCTCAGAGGGATGCTGGGAGAAGGCAATGGCACCCCACTCCAGTCCTCTTGCCTGGAAAATCCCATGGACGGAGGAGCCTGGTAGGCTGCAGTCCATGGGGTCGCTAAGAGTCGGGCACCACTGAGCGACTTCACTTTCGCTTTTCACTTTCATGCATTGGAGAAGGAAATGGCAACCCACTCCAGTGTTCTTGCCTGGAGAATCCCAGAGACAGTGGGCCCCCGTCTAGGGGGTCGCACAGAGTCGGACACGACTGAAGCGACTTAGCAGCAGCAGCAGCAGCAACAGCAGCAGCAGCAACAGCAGCAGCAGCAGCAGAGGGATGCTGAGCGAGGGCCTGAGATGCTCCAGGTAAAGCACCTGCAATCAGGAAGCCTCCCTCCTGCTGTTTGTAGGTCCCCCTTCTCCAGCCCCACTCCACCTCTCCGCCGCTGTCGGGTCCCTATGGGAAGGGGGTGAAGAGGCGGGGCGCGGGGCAGAGAGAGAGCTCGGTGGCGCGGCGCTCACGTGACCAGCCAGGCGCCCTGCAGTCAGGTCTGGCGCAGTCCGCTTGGCTCGCACAAGCCGCGCGGAACCGGCTCGCAGAGCTGCCCAGGTGGCGGGCGAGGGGCGAGCGGGCTGGGGCGAGCCCGAGGAGGGGCAGACCTGACCCGGGCCCCGCAGGTCAGTGTGGAGGTGGGCGTGCTGGCGCCCGGGGCATGGGTGGAGTGGGTGGGGCTAGGATCCGGGAGCAGCGGGGAGGCGCGCAGAGAGGGGAGCCGCGAGATGGACGGGGAGTGGCACCGGGCGCGCGGCGCGGGCAGGTGGGGAGGGGGGACCCGGCAAGTGGCCCCGCCTCCTCCTCCACGCCCGTCCTCTGTGCCCTCACCCATTTTCGAGCCTGAAATGGGGCCAGAGGTGGGGGGAGCAGGGTGACTTTGAAACGTAGACAAATTTCTGAGAATAGCTCCCTTCTCTGAGCCTAGGAGGAAATATTGACCTCCGCGTAAAGGGCCAGGGGTCGGGGGCGGGGGGTGCGGGTTGCCTTCAGAGGAGGGGTCCCAGAGATTCAAGCAGCTTGTAAAGCATCCTGGTCTGGTGCCTGAGGCCTGACGAAAAAACTGGGGTCAGGAGAGGTCGGGGGTGGGGGAACCGTTGGATGAGGAGGGCCCGGTCTGCCTCCTGTCTGTCTGCACGTCTGCAGGTCTGTTTGCAGCAGACCCAGATAGAAAAGGAGGAGGAACCTGGCCAGAATCCCTGGAAGTCAGTGAAGGAGGAGGGCACTGGACAGGCACGGGGCTGGGAGCTGGCGGGCACAGCTTGGGCGGCATTTGAGGGCCCCACTGCCCATCCCCCCACCACATAGACTATAGACCCTCCCTGCCACACTAAAGGATGGTACAGGGTGGCAGGGCCTGCCAGGGAACAGTTGGCTCTCAGTGCAAGAGCAATGGTGCAGTGAAGAGTAGGCAGAAGGCACACTAGGCCGGGCCAAGTAAGAGGACCCCTGATGTGGGTGAGTACTGTCCAGACCTGCCTTCCACCCAAGCCCTCAGTTTCCCTTGTCTCCTCTTTGTCTCTTCTCACCGACCCCCACCCCACCCCCATCCCCCAGGACAGGAAATGGAGGGGATATCTCAACATGGAAAACTCTGAAATGAAAATGAAGGAAAGTTGGAAAGATTGGGGGCAGGAGGAGAAGGGGGCGACAGAGGATGAGATGGTTGGATGGCATCACCGACTCAATGGACGTGGGTTTGGGTGGACTCCGGGAGTTGGTGATGGACAGGGAGGCCTGGCGTGCTGCAGTTCATGGGGTCGCAAAGAATCAGACACAACTGAGCAACTGAACTGAACTGAACTGGAAAGAGGGAAAGCCAGAAGATGAAGTAGAGCCTGAAAATGAAGGAAAGTCAGATGAGAAAGAAAAGCTGGAAGTGGAGGAGAAGTCAGAACAGGAGAGAGAGCTCCAGAATGAGGGACGGCCAGACGATGAGAGACAACCCACACGTGAGGGACAACCAGCAGATGAGGGGAAGCAAGAAAAGCAGGGCAAGTCCGAAGCTGAGGGAAACCCACTCAGGGAAATCAAGCTGGAATCCCAGGCGAATTCAGAGAGCCAGCCACACACTGCGGAAAAGCACCCTGCTGAAGATTGTGTGCCCTGGAAAGCAAAAAGAAAAACGGACAGGACAATGGAGGATTCCCCCAGGGATTATCAGGACAACTTACAGGAAAGGCATCTGGGAGGTGAGGAGCTGCTGAGAGAATGTAGAGATCTGTCAAGGGCTCAGGAAGAGCTAAGGAAAAGACAGAAAATGGGTGGTTTTCATTGAATACAAAGAAATGTACAGGATCCATTCACCCCAAGGGGCATTGGGGTGTCAGGGGAATGAGGGGCGGAGGGAGGGCCAAAGGGGGCTTACATGATATCTCATATCTTGAATGCCTTGGCATTTGATTCTGGTTTCTTTGAGGAGAATATTGCTGACCCTGCTTTCCCTGGCAGGCACTTGCCAAGCTATGTGCTTTATCCTCAAGCTGATACTTTGCTTTAGGTGTCACTGTCGTTACCAGCAGTCTTTTGATCCAACTACAGAGCTCTCTGTGTTTCAGTAGGGGGTTTTCACCCATGTGTGTGGAGGAGATGTTCATGATATACCGTACATACCGTATATACTGTAAAAGAGCAATAAAGAAAAACTTTTCAAAACTGTTTCAGATACTATATATTCTGTTTTGTCTCCTATATATTTCAGAATATATACTATCAAACCATTTTTGTAAAAGTATAAATGTTAGCATAATGCATTTGTGCACAAACTATGAAAACTAAAAACTAGGTGGTGTTTTTTTCTTGCATGGTAGCCAGAAAAGAGGTCTTGCCTCTACTCGAAAATGACTCAAATCACCTCCATGACATTCCTCCACAGGTATGGCCATCCCTATGTCTCCCCCTAGTTGTAACCATGTCAGTGGGCACTGCCAGCCCTTCTCCTGAATCCTCTACCATCCTATGGATCCTAACATGTGTGATTCTTTTTCTTTCTTTGCCCTCTCATGTATGCTTTTTTCTAAATGATATGGATTGTGTTAGTCATTAAAAAAAGCAACTAAGACCACAAAACAATACATGATAAGTGATTGGACTCTTCAGTGAGTTTACAAGTGCAATGAAGACACTTAATATTCCTGTTGTTAGGAATAATAAAGTAAAACTCATAATAAATAAAACTCATAGTAACTATGGTACTCAGAGCTAGAGGAATCAACTTGACAGTAGCCTGCCAGGCTCCTCTGACCATGGAATTTCCCAGGCAAGAATACTGGACGGTGTTGCCATTTCCTTCTCCAGAGGATCTTCCTGACCCAAAGATCGAACCCACATCTCCTGCATTGCAGGCATTGAGAGGCAGATTCTTTACCACTGAGCCACCAGGGAAGCCCCGTTATAAGGACACACTGCTGTAAGAGTCAGTGTTGTAATCTGTCAACTGGGGATAATATTTGACTCATGGGCCTGCCAAGTGGATCAAATGAGGTTCTGAATGTATGAGATGTGTTGTGACCCTACTCCCACCAAATACCTGGTGGAAGAATGGCTCCCATAGGACTCTCAGGCAGTAGTAGGTATGTGGATGAAATCAGACACTCAGAGGAGAACTGAGGGAGGTCTCACTTGTGCCCAAGAACAAGTTCAAGAAGCTGAGAGATAGATGCCTCTCTGTCTTGGATAGTGTCATGTCTGCTGAGCACTGTGCCCCTTCTTCTGGGTTCTGACTCATTACTGATACTGTATAATGAGCTGGAGGGCAAAATGAGCTGGAGGGCAAAAGGTGCCAGAGCTCTACCAATTCTCTGGAGTCAATGCCCACCTACCCTTGACCTCTATACAAATGTTGGTAAAGCCCTCTCTCCACTTGAGAATTACAGTTACCCTGTTACCTGTGAGTATCCCCATATCTTTCAGACTCTTTTCAAGCAAAATGATCACTTATGTGTATTTTGTTGATTTGTGAGGTTTTGCATTCATGAATATCCTTCTTACCAAGTTCAGGTGTTGCAGGTTAGAACAAGGGGAAATATCTATATGGCAGAGGCTGTGCTATTCTTTACAGATTAATATTTCATCTGTGGTCTCCCTTTCTTAGTTGAATTCTCTCTCAGAAAACTCTTATCAGGCCCTGTATTAGCAGTTCATCAGACCCATCAATATATTTGATTTTCAGACCCTTATTAGTGAACATGTGGTGCATGGACCAGCTGCATCAGCATGACCTGTGAGCTAATGAGAAATATAGAATCCCAGGCCCTACTCAGACCTACTGAGTTGGAATTTTCATTTTAACAAGTTCACCAGATGATTTCCGTGCACATTGGCGTTTCAAAACACTGGCCTAGAGGGAGACTCTTCAGGCTCCCCACTCCCACTGTTCTATGAAAGATGTTCCTGAAAGGATAATTGTATGCCCCATATGAGATACAGATAATAGATTATTAAACAGACTTGTATTTGTCAAGCTGCAGCTATCCCTCCCCCCATGAACGAGTAAGTCTTGAAATTATTAATAATTCACTGGGTCAAGACTTCTAATTTTTAATGAAATAAGATAGAAAGTTGGATAGAGTCAAATATAAAATAATCAAATTGCATACATTTAGAGTGAATATTGTTTTGTGAAATTTAAGTTTCTGTTATATATGTGTGTATATGTGTATGCCATGAGTTGTGATATATGTGTATATATATATATATATACACACACATATATATAAGTATATATATATATATAAGCATATATATATATAACTGTATATATATATACTATATATATATATATGTCAGAAATATGTGGGTTCTGACTGTGGGTTGTGGTTTTTAAAAACTTAAGAAATTTGGCATTGGCCTCTTTGTATTGCAAAGCGTATCCAGTCCATTTTGTACTTGTATTCCTAGTGCCTAGCACAGTACCTAACAAATAGTAGGTACTAAAAGTGTAAATAATAATGACTAATTCAGGAATTCAAAATTTTCTCCAAGTTTAGAAAAACCTTGGGAAAATAACTTCAGTTGTCAAACAGGGTTTACTTACAATTCCAAAAGGATCTGGGTTGGATAGGACCCTACTGCAATTCACAGCTAGAGCTGTCATCAATAAAAGAAATATACATTCAGAAGCACCAAGGAGAGCTCCTGGGGTGAAGAAAATGGAATTTCTTAAGCCCAGGAAGACAGTGAAACTAAACTACAAAGTGAAGCTAAACAGCTGTGGAATCTGTGCCTTCGAGGGGCCCAGTGAGGGGCTCTGTGTATGCACAGGAGCATAGCCTCATAGAAGAACAGAAGCATCCCTGCCAGAGTGGGAGGCCAGGGGTGAGGGGCTGCCCTGGAAGGACAGCAGCTGGATTACCAACAGATGAGCTTTCTCCATTTAGCCTGGGGGAACCAAGGCTTCAGGTTTCAGAGACAACGTAGTTGTTTTGTGCTTGAACTCCCTATGATTTCCAGGGTTGTTTTTTTTTTTTTTTTAACATTTACTTTCTTTTTAGTTTGTGGATGCCGTGGGCCTTCGTTGCTGCTCACGGGCTTTCTCTTGTGGGGAGCAGGGTGTCTTGCTCTTTGTTGCAGTGCACCAGCTTCTCATTGCAGTGGCTTCTCCTGTTGAAGGCCTGTGGGCTTCAGTAGTGGCCGCTCACTGGCTCGAAAGCGCTGGCTCACTTGCTGTGGCACAGGGGCTTATTTGCTCCACGGCATGAGGGATCTTTTTGGACCAGGGATTGAACTGGTGTCCCTTGCATTCCAAAACAATTTCTTAACCACTGGACCACCAGGGAAGCCCTGATTTCCAGTTTTGAGTGGCACCCAGAGCAAGAAAAAGATCTACAGTAGGTCCAGGCTGCAGTGCAAGTTTCTCTGACACTTCAGCTTCAGGGCTCTGCAGACCCAGTTGTATTGAATTCATGCTAAACAGAATCTACGAAGCCTTAGAAAGCCCCAGTAGCAGAATTAGAATGCACACTTTTAGAGAAAAAAATGCCTTCTTCTTTTGGCAACTACTCTCCATTTGAGAAACTAAGTTACTACTAGTCCTAAAGACTTAACATCTGATCATGAGTTTTTAATTTTCTGCACAAATGAGACATCCATTATGAATTTATGTCTGTCTACTCTTTTGAATAATAAAGTTTGGTCTGAGCACCAACTTTCAACCATTAATTGCATATGGATTTAAAAGACTGAGCCTGAGTAAATCAAGAAAGGACAAGCAAATTACAGACCTACTCCTGTCATGTCATTGTCGTCTCTCAAATAACATACATGGTCTCATGGGGTGTTCCTCAAAACCAGTTAGAAAAAGAGAGATAAAACAGTGGTCCAGTTCATGGCTGTATCTTTTGTATGTTGACAAATGGATGTATGGTGCACTATTGCTATACTCAGGAATGACTCAGAAAAGAGTGGGAAAGAGAAATGATACCGGTGGGCAGAATTTTTGTTATGAACATATCATGGCTCTAGATATGGATCTACTTTGGCTCATGTGCAATCATTAAAATATTGGTCAGGGACTAGCAGAGAATTAAATTGGAAAATTAATGATGAGGAAGTCTGAGGAACAGGTTTGTATATGGCCACTCATAAAGGGCACAGATGGTACAAATATTTATGTCTCAAGATATAATTATTTACTATTGCACAACAAATTACCACACACTGAGCAGCCTAACAAAACACTCATTTATTAGCTCACACATCTGTAGGTCAGAAGTATGGCACACCATGGTTGTATTTTCTGCTCAGGGTCTCAAAAGCTTAACATCAAGATGTCAGACAAACCAAATTCTCATCTAGAAACTCTAGGTGGGGAAATCTACTTCCAAGTTCATTTCAGTTCTTTGCAGAAATCAGTTCCTTGCAACTGTAGAATTGTGGTCATATATATATATATATTTTTTTTTGCTGGCCGTCAGCTAGGTTGTTTTCAGTTTGTAGAGGCTACCTGCATTCTTTACCATGAGGCTTATGCATTTTCAAGCAAGCACATTGACTCTCTCTCATGCTTCTAATCTCTGACTTTAGACCGCTTATTTAGAGAGATGAAATGATTAGGTAAGGCTCACTCAGATAATCTTCCTATATTAAGGTCAACTGACATTTACAAGATGATTTTACAGAAATATATGGATTAGTGTTTGATTGAATAACTGGAAGAAGGTATGTATACACTGCATTTAAGTCGCTTCAGTCATGTCCAACTCTGTGCCACCCCATATACCGCAGCCCAGCACGCTCCCCCGTCCCTGGGATTCTCCAGGAAAGAACACTGGAGTGGGTTGCCATTTCCTTCTCCAATGCAGGAAAGTGAAAAGTGAAAGTGAAGTCGCTCAGTCGTGTCCGACTCCTAGTGACCCCAGCGACTGCAGCCCACCAGGCTCCTCGGCCCATGGGATTTTCCAGGCAAGAGTACTGGAGTGGGGTGCCATTGCCTTCTCCGATGTATACACTATTGGCTGGTAATTTGGTAGGCCATCATAAAATTCTGCCTACCACAGTCTGCCTTCTGGTCCCCAAAGATTAATGTCCTTCCCAAATACAAAACACATTCTCCTAAGGTTCCCAAGAATCTCATCCTATGATAGTGTCAGCTCAAAAGTAAAAAAATCTATCATCCAAATTATCTAAACCAGGTGTGGATGAGAATCTTGGGCATAATTCACTAAGTGCAGTTCCTGAAGATATTTCTCTCTTCTGTGGACCTAGGATACTAAAGACACAAATTTCCTGCCCACAAAATTCCCAGCATCTCATGATGGGAGAGGCACAGGATAACAGTTATAGACCAAAGTGGGGAAAATGGAAGATAAGAAAGAGTCACTCATCCCAAAGACCTGGACTTCCATTGTTAGATTTCAAGATCTGAGAATAATCCCCTGTGGCTCTTAGCGTCACCCTCTGTGTTCATGACTGAACTCTGGACTCTTAGCTCTGTATTTAGAGTTTCTGGTTCTGGCCTCTGATTCATTCTTCCTTTTTCATTAAAGGTAGCATGTGATCCCGGTTAAATAATTTTATCAGATTACTTCCCACCAGAAGAGTTTTGGGAGTCTGATATCCTCCTTTCATTTTGTATTCTTCTATTCCTTTCATTCCAAGCTGACATTTCTGTTGATATAATTTCCTTCAGAACCTTGTTCGTCTTGAACAAATTGCACTGGGTCTTACTCCATTGAGCAAAATCTACACCCACAATTATTTCTGAGATCATTTTTCTCTATCTTTGGCTCCTGCTGAGGTGGCTGAGTGTGCATGCACTCCAGCTCCTGAAGGATGTACATACTCCTTACCACATGGTGCCCCCCAACACCAAGCCAGTGGTGACACGTTAAATCCTTCTCATACTTTACATCATTCGCTTCTTTGTCTCTGACATCTAGACCCCTTAAGCAACCTAGACGTTGTCAACTTTTGTTGAAAAAGTGAGCTTTGTGGGGCTGAGTACTCTGACTTTTTTTTTTTAACTTTTGGAAGTTTCAGCAAAATATTATACTACCAAACCCTCAGCTTTTTCTCTATGTCATTCGTTCAGAAGGCATCTCTTAATTTTAGTGTATTTTGCCATTTGAATAGAATGGGAATTTCCCAAATCATCAAGTCCTATTTCTTTTTTTGTTTATCAAATACTCCCTCAATTTGTCTCTCTCTTGCCACATTTTGATATAAATAGTAAGTAACCCTGTCATACCTCAGCGCTTTGGAAATCTCAGCTAAATGTCCACGTTTATCACTTACATGTTCTGCTTTCCCCTGAACTGTGGGAGATAATTTCATGAAACATTGCATATGAGGATCTCACTCCTCCAATTTCTAATGACATGCTTCTCGCATCCTTCTGGGACTGGCTAGCAGGGTCTGTGAAGTGTATATTTTTATTTACAGATAGTTCAAAGCAATATTACTCCAAATTCTCCTAATCTCCGTTCATTACCCAGTTCCCAAGCCATTTAACATTTTTAGGTATTTGGCATTTTCAATGCCAATATCCATTTTAGTTTTCTATTATTATGTAAAAAATTACTTTAAATTTTGAAGCTTAAAACAACACATTTATTATCTGACAGTGTCTCACACAGCTGGGAAATAGGCCACAGGGAACCCTGTGTTCTAGCTACAGCAGTCTAAAATGGAGTATCTACCTCAGTGAACTTGAAAAGTGGGGAAGAAGGAACATTGGTTCAAATATTAGAAGCTTTTAACTTTCTTAGTGAATTTGTGTAGATTTTCTTGAACACATTTTTGTGTGTGTGTGGATTGTTGTCTTTAGGACCATTTCCAAAGGTCTTTAATGGCTGATTTTAAAGTATCATTTTTATCACTTTCACCGGGGATCAGGTCAATGGTGCTCCTTAAGTTACCAGGCCACAAGTCAATCTTCCATTATGTCTTCATAGTATTTCATCCCCATTTTCTCTCTCCTCTTCTTCTGAGACTTTGATTATACATTTGACCTTTGAACAATGCAGGGTCTAGTGGTGCTGACTCCCCACATAGTTGAACATCCATGAAAAATTTAACTGCTAATAGCCTACCATTGAATGGAAGTCTTACTGATAATATAAACAGTCGACTAACACATTATTTTGTGTTATATATTTCACTCTTACAATATCGTAAGCTAAAGAAAATGTTATTGAGAAAATCATAAGGAAGAGAAAATACATGTACTGTGCTATTTTGTCAATACCGTAAGTTTACATTGTTTGTTTACACAGTCTGTCAATGCCTACATCAATATTGTTTTATATGATGCAAAATACTGTAGCTATTGTGTATATTACTAACACTAGACTTCGAAAAGGAAAAAATCGTGCAAAAAAGAAAGTCATATTTATTTACAGATATAAGGATTCAGGCATTGATAACAAAGAAGCAGCAATGTGATTGCTTTATGGTAACATAGTGTAATCAATACCATTGCTTCATGGTAAGCTAGCCTATACACTGATGAATGAACCATTATAAAATTTCTATGGCATATAGTTTACAGTGATATTCATAATATGACATTGAAACATTATTACATTAAAGAAAGACACTTACCTGTGATGATGATAGGCTGATGCACAGATCAGTTCAGTTCAGTTGCTCAGTCATCTTTGACTCTTTGTGACCCCACGGACTGCAGTACGCCAGGCTTCCCTGTCCATCACCAACTCCCAGAGCTTGCTCAAACTCATGTCCATCGAGTCGGTGATGCCATCCAACCATCTCATCCTCTGTCATCCCCTTCTTCCCATCTTTCAATCTTTAAGCCTTCAATCTTTCCCAACATCAGGGTCTTTTCCAGTGAGTCAGTTCTTCTCACCAGGTGGCCAAAGTGTTGGAGTTTCAGCTTCAGCATCTGTCCTTACAATGAGTATTCAAGGACTGATTTCCTTGAGGATTGACTGGTTTGACATCACTGCAGTCCCAGGGCCTCTCAAGAGTCTTCTCTAACACCATAGTTCAAAAGCATCAATTCTTCGGTGCTCAGCTTTCTTTATGGTCCAACTGTCACATCCATACATGACTATTGGAAAAATCATAGCTTTCACTAGATAGACCTTTGTCAGCAAAGTAATGTCTCTGCTTTTTAATATGCTGTCTAGGTTGGTCATAGCTTTTCTTCCAAGGAGTAAGCTTCTTTTAATTTCATTGCTGCAGTCACATCTGCAGTGGTTTTGTAGCCCAAGAAAATGAAGTCTGTCACTCTTTCCATTATTTCTCCATTTGTTTGCCATGAAGTGATGGGACAGGATGCCATGATCTTCATTTTTTGAATGTTGTTTTAAGCCAGCTTTTTCACTCTCCTCTTTCACTTTCATCAAGGGGTTCTTTAGTTCCCATTTGCTTTCTGCCATAAGGGTGGTGTCATCTGTGTATCTGAGTTTATTGACATTTCTGCCGGCAATCTTGATTCCAGCTTATGCTTCATCCAGTCAGGGATTTCTCATGATAAACTCTGCATATAAGTTAGATAAGCAGGGTGACAATATACAGTCTTGACGTACTCCTTTCCCAATTTGGAACCAGTCCGTTGTTCCATGTCCAGTTCCAACTGTTGCTTCTTAACCTGCATACAGATTTCTCAGGAGGCAAGAAAGGCAGTCTGGTATTACCATCTCTTTAAGAAGATGGCTTATGTTAATTCTCCAATTATTTTCTTCTTTAGAGCAAAGTTATAAAACAGCAAGAAAATTAACACATTATTAATTTTATATCACTCATCTTATACCTATGTAAGAATAGGCTATCCATTTTGACATAAATTTTGCACACAATATTCTACATAAATATTTTTGTATATTTATTGAAAAAAATCTGCATATAAGTGGATCAAGCAGTTTAAACCCATGTTGTTCAAGGGTCAATCATATCTACATTAGATTTTTTCTCCGCCATATCTCATTAGTCTGTTACTATATTTTCTGTTATTGTCTTTTTGTCTTTCTCTCCACCCCTCAGTCTAGAGATTAGCACCAATTCAGAGCTTTTATACTTCATATACCTTATAATTCATATGCTTATGTATATTTCATATACTTGTATATTTCATACTTTATACTTCACAGCTAATAACTCCCAGGAGGTCTTGGTGTTTCTATTTCCCTAAGGCACAGTCACCTTGAAAAGTGTGTGCAGGTCCCACTGAAAAAGATTTGATGACAGATGCATAGTATACACTAGTGGCTGCTGGGTCCACCTCAGAGGTGCCCGCTTTCACCTCAATTGGGTGAGAGTGAAAAACCTTACTACAGCAACTCAAATTAAGAAACAGCAGACCTAAAATTCTTTACTGCCTGAATATGTTAGGCAGCATCCTATAGGCTGCCCAATTGTTTCATTTTTAAGAATGCTCTGATTAACCTGATGGCTACACAGACCCCATGGGTCAAACATCCTATTACCATTTCATTCCTGTGGCTCATTGTGGTAGTTGCACTCACCTTGTCACATATGATTAAGCACTGTCACCTGACCTCTACCACTCTGAGATCCCTTCATTCACATTAAGATGAAGTAGCCCAATTCTACTGCAGCATTCTCCACCATCATCTCCAGCCTACAGAGCACAGGCCCACGGAAACTATCAAGGATGCCCATGACCCTCTCACCAATGCATTTTTTAATGCCTTGGAGCATGTCTACAAATACCTCTATCTGGGGCTCCACTCCTTCCCTACTAGTGTCCTTATGTGTATGCTGTGTGTGTGCTCAGTTGCTCAGTTATGTTCAACTCTTTTGTGACTGTATGGACAGTAGCCACGCAGGCTCCTCTGTCCATGAGATTATCCTGGCAAGAGTACTGGAGTGTGGTGCCATTGCCTTCTCCATGGGATCTTCCCCACCCAGGGATTGAACCCATGTTGGCTACATCACCTGCGTCTCCTGCACTGGCAGGGGATTCTTTACCACCGAGTCACCTGGGAAGCTCAGTGTCCTTACCTTATTATAAAATCCATAGCATGTAGGGCATGTAATTGGCAGTGGACACTGCAAGGACCTGAGACTGGTCATCAGCTTTTTTTTCATCCCTAAGATGAGGGACTCCAAACATGGCATGCAGGCTTTCTGGCACTCTGTATGTGCTTTCTGTTGTATTTTCATAGCTTTCAATTTCCTTTTTCCTATGCATACTCTTTAGGACCATCAGATGAAATGGGAAACTCCACAACCTTTTGGATAATTATTTTTGGCACAGTGCTTAAATGACAGAGCAGCTTGATTCCCCGAACGTCGGATTCGACCTGTACTTCATTCAATGCCACCAGTGGTGTAAATCTGAGTGTGACACTCCTACATGCCGTGTACCAAGGAAGCTCTCCTAACACCCACCTCCAACTCTCCCAAACACCATTATAAAGAGGTAATTTTTTCCCTCTTCAAATTAGTAACCCAATTTCTGGGGTAACTTCTGGTATCTACTACTGTATCTGAGAAGTGCATGACAGGAAACAGGGGGCCCATCTACATTAGAAAAATTGAGTTTTTTTAAAGGACAGTATACAAAGATATGGGAAGGGTAGCCCTGAGAACCACAAAAGATAGAGCAATGCTCTGTGGCTAGTAAAGGTAGGATTATCTAGGCCTGAGGGACAAAATGAAAGACAGGTTACCAAAAGCTGGAGATACAGAGCCTATTTGGGGAAGGCAATCCCCCAGGAAACCTTAGAGAAGAGTTTCAATCAGCATCTGGTGACACTACAGGGAACAAGCTGGGAAGAAAATTTCCTAACCATACTGTCCACCATTGATTCCCAAAGAACAAGGGAGCCCTTTGATGCAGTCAATATAAGTCAGATTTCCTGGGATATAGAGCAGGGTGGGAGGGTGAAGATCGAATCATGATGGGAAGATTGAGAGATTTCTAGCAAATAAGCAAAGAAGCCATGTTAGCAGTGGCTTTCCTGGTGGCTCAGTGGTAAAGAATCCACCTGCAGTGCAAAAGAGGAAGGGTATGTGAGTTCAGTTCCTGGGTGGGGAGGATCCCCTGGAGGAGGAAATGGCAATCCACTCCAGTATTACTGGAGCTTCCCTGATAACTCAGTTGGTAAAGAATCTGCCTGATTAACCTCCAATTAAAATAAATAAAAATATATTAAAAAAAATAATCCGCCTGCAATGCATGAGACCCTGGTTTGATTCCTGGGTCAAGAAGATCCATTGGAAAAGGGATAAGCTACCCACTCCAATATTCTTGGGCTTCCCTTGTGCTTCAGCTGCTAAAGAATCCACATGCAATGCAGGCGACCTGGGTTCAATCCCTGGGTTGGGAAGATCCCCTGGAGAAGGGAAAGGCTACCCACTCCAGTATTCTGGCCTGGAGAATTCCATGGACTGTATAGTCCATGAGGTCATAAAGAGTTGGACACGACTGAGCAACTTTCACAGTCAGTCTCCAGTATTCCTGCCTGGAGAATCCTACGGACAGAGGAGCCCAGTGGGCTGAGGTCCATGGGGTTGCAAAGATTTGGACACAACTGAAGGGACTAATATGCCAGCAAATTTGGAAAACTCAGCAATGGCCACAGGACTGGAAAAGGTCAGTTCTCGTTCCAATCCCTAAGAAAGGCAATGCCAAAGAACGTTCAAACTACCCCACAACTGACTCATCTCACACACTAGCAAAGTAATGATCAAAATTCTCCAAGCCAGGCTTCAACAATACGTGAACTGTGAACTTCCAGATGTTCCACCTGCTTTTAGAAAAGGCAGACGACTCACTCACATGCTAGGCATTAGAGATGCCAGGATGAAAAAGACAAATTGTGTTTCGAGAAGCAAAGTCCGAAGCAGATTTTCTCAATTTTTAAAATATTCAGCCCATAATCAGAAGTTTATTTTTCATCACAATTCAAGGTGTACAAACATACATACATACGTATATAAATAAGTGAAATGCAAATTTCACAAAACAATACTCATCCTATCTACCTGGGATACAATCTGATATTTACTCTTTGGCTCTAGCCAATGCTGCTCTACTCTACTTCATAAAAAACTGCAGGTATTGACTCACTGATTTTGTTTTAGGTTCTACTAATGTTGGAGATGTGTTTGTGCAGTTTGACAAACAGGCCTACTTAATAATCGGTGGGGGTATATCTTATGCAGCACATGTATTTACCCTTGTAGGTACATATTTCACATGATGGTGACAGTAAGAGGTAAGGAGAGTCTCCTTATAAACCAGTGCTTTGCAAACTTTAAAGTGCTCAGAAATCACCTAAAGATCTTGTTTAATGAAGATTCTCAATCAGTAGCTCTAGGATGGGGACCTGAGATTCTACATTTCTCTCTCTCAGATGATGCTGATGCAACTGGTCCATGGGCCACTGTTTGAGTAGCAATGCTGTAAAAACCACAAGTATATGCTAACCTTGTGATGCAGGGCCTCGCATCTGTCTCCTAGGAGATAATTTCCTCTAAGGAAAGAGGAATGGAGCTGACAATGTACTGACAGATGAGAAAAGTACAATGTGTGCCACTCAAGTTTTATCCCAGCTTCCTATATCTGAATCTGGTGGAAAGATCATTGTATGCAAAAATTTGAAATCCCCTAGGGACCAAAGCATCGCTGATGTGTTACCCACTTGGATAAGTATAACTCTAAAGTGAGGAAAAGGGCTTTATCCTCACTTCAATAAGTGTCATGGGGTGGGGCAGGTTTAGGACTCACTGAGGGGGATTCCAAGGAAATCAACTGGACTTTGTCATCTTGGGGCCACCAGTTCATCAGCAGCAGTGAAGACCTTAAGGGTACAGGACTCACAAAGGGGCACAGTGCCCAGAAGATTTAGCAATACCCATGGGAGGGTGGTACCCACTTTTTGGCTTCCTGGACTTTTTCCTGGGCACAGGTGAGATCTACATCCACCCTCTTTCAAGGGTCTGATGGGGTCCTATTTCAACTACTAAAAAAGTTAGAAACCAGCCTAACACAGCTTACATACTCAGTATCTCATCTAATCCATTCCACAATCCTGTGAGGCAATTATTATCCAGATTTCACAGATGACATGATTGTCCTTTAGAGCAGTGGATATATTATAACTGCCAAGTTGATTCTCCCAGATATGAGTCTAAAAGTCATGTGAGTTTTACATAACATTTTTAAGTCTGATAACAAGAATTTTAGTGTTTTCACTGTCTTCATAAACTCAGTAAACAATTCTTTGTATTGCTTTTAATGTATTGATTTCTTTTTTTATATTTTAGTATTTCTTTATAAGTAATCTGGGTCTTCTAGGAAAAAATGGATGAGTAGAAAGAAAACAAAGAAAATAAATCAATCACAATCTCACAACTCGTAAAACTACTGTTAACCACTTAGTAAACAAAGCTTTCTACTTTTCCTATGCAAGATGTACTATGTAAATTTCTGTTCTTTTACAACAGTGGACTGATTCTGTAGATGATACTATAAGCTACTTTATTTTCCCAAGAATCATAATGTCTTTGTAATTAATGCACATGGGTAAAAATTTCCTACTTTCACCTTCATGCATTGGAGAAGGAAATGGCAACCCACTCCAGTGTTCTTGCCTGGAGAAACCCAGGGACGGGGAAGCCTGGTGGGCTGCCGTCTATGGGGTCGCACAGAGTCGGACACGACTGAAGCGACTTAGCAGCAGCAGCAGCAGCAGCAGCAGAGTACTCTAGTTTGATCAAAGATTGTTGATATTAAGAGTGACACCTAAGCAAAGTATTTGCAAAACTTTAAAGCACAAGGCCTGGTAAATGCTGGTCAGAGGCACTACACAAAAGGAATGTTTTCAAAGCCACTTTGTGGGGCCCTGCAGCCACCCCTGAGTTCCCTTGGGCCCCTCGGGGGGAAGGGATCTTGTTAACTTTTCTGCACCCACATAAACCCCCCCAATTTCTGTCTGGTTTTCTTCACCTCATCCTCTACCCTGGCCATCTCATCAAATTCTCTTATCATCTCTTCATTGCTCAAATGCATATCATGTATGGCCTCCTTG